>NC_072429.2:125180000-127580000 GCF_028878055.3 Symphalangus syndactylus | reverse complement strand
ATGAAAGTATTGAGTCCTAATTGAGTCTTCCTCCAGGAAAATATTTTTAAAATCTTATTTAGTAGATAGTTCAGCTACCTGTGAAAGTCGGAGGACAAGAAAAAATCAGGCGAGGTACTCTCCTATTTCAAAGGCCATCTCTATTTTCAAGAAGGACACCAGGTGATAGTGATGCAGGCAGTTGGTTAGAAGGTTCTACTTTGAGAAATATTTATCTAATGGGGAAAAGAACAATGAATATCTGCTACTTGCCAAACACTCATAGGTGCTTTACCCACATTATAATCATTCTTCATGATTTTATGAATAAGTATTATTATTCCATATTGCAGATAAGAAATTGAGGCAAGAAATATTTCATAGCTAGTAAGAGTATCAAAGATTTAAACCCATGTTCTTCTGTCTATATCTTGATCTACACCCAAACTTTCTCTTTTTGTTCAAATATGTTTCAATCCTGAACATCAGGAAATTATTTCTCCATGGGAACAAATATGCAGTGTGTTTTCTTTTTGGTTCATAAATGTATTTTTATATTGAACAATGTCTGGACATCAGCATGCAGATCAGTCCCCATTCAGTGAAAGTAGACAGAAAAATGTCTGCTGGGTCCAACTTGGCTCAGAAGCATCTTTCACCAGCAGCAGCGAAACCAAACCAACTTAGTTGAAGTTTTTTTTGTTATAATTATTCTTCGTCTTTTTTTGGTCTGAAAACTGAACATTTTTTCACAAAAGAAAATTGGGGGTGAGGGGTTGTAATCAGTCTTGTGGATAAGGATCTGTTCTTTTATAACCCAATCATCTTATTTCTTATGGCTCCATTATCTTTGGAAAGTGGAAAGTTGTGTTTTGCTCTTCCTTTATAATAGTTTTTCATTTTTTCTTCTGCCCAGATGCTAAAATTAGGTTCAGGGCATCGTAATTATGCAATAATTACCATGATCATATTTTTTCTGCCATAGAAAATTAGGACCAATTTTGATTTTCTCCAAAACTTCAACAGATGCTCTTCTTCCATAGCATTATAAATTAATGTCAGAGAGTGTATAAATGTACACACCATTTTCCAGAACACGTGAGGGTTGTGACAAAATCACTGATTAACTGAAGTTGTTTCCAAGAATTATCGTTTTTTATTGATAATTTCATTGCAGAGGGCCTAATTATTCTCCAAATGCATTTGCAAATTGTCTTATTTTTACTATTCAGGAAACAACTTATCTCTGCCAAAAAACCCTTCATTTTACAAATGAAACAGAAAAACAGAGAAGGGAAGTGACTCTTTCAAGGTCACTTGGCCAATCAGAAATAGAGTTGAGGTTAGATATTTTTATCCCCAAATTATGTTTATTATATCACACTGAATTAATCATACTTAAGTCTTTTTTTTCAATTTTATTATTATGATACTTTAAGTTTTAGGGTACATGTGCATGACATGCAGGTTTGTTACATATGTACACGTGTGCCATGTTGGTGTGCTGCACCCATTAACTCGTATTTACATTAGGTATATCTCCTAATGCTATCCCTCCCACCTCCCCCCATCCCACAACAGTCCCTGGAGTGCAATGTTCCCCTTCCTGTGTCCATGTGTTCTCCTTGTTCAATTCCCACCTATGAGTGAGAACATGCGGTGTTTGTTTTTTTTGTCCTTGTGATAGTTTGCTGAGAATGATGGTTTCCAGCTTCATCCATGTCCCTACAAAGGACATGAACTCATCATTTTTTATGGCTGCATAGTATTCCATGGTGTATGTGTGCCACATTTTCTTAATCCAGTCTATTGTTGTTGGACATTTGGGTTGGTTCCAAGTCTTTGCTATTGTGAAGAGTGCCACAATAAACATACGTGTGCATATGTCTTTATAGCAGCATGATTTATAATCCTGTGGGTATATACCCAGTAATGGGATGGCTGGGTCAAATGGCATTTCTAGTTCTAGATCCCTGAGGAATCACCACACTGACTTCCAAAATGGTTGAGCTAGTTTACAGTCCCACCAACAGTGTAAAAGTGTTCCTATTTCTCCACATCCTCTCCAGCACCTGTTGTTTCTTGACTTTTTAATGATGGCCATTCTAACTGGTGTGAGATGGTATCTCATTGTGGTTTGATTTGCATTTCTTTGATGGCCAGTGATGATGAGCATTTTTGCATGTGTTTTTTGGCTGCATAAATGTCTTCTTTTGAGAAGTGTCTGTTCATCTCCTTCACCCACTTTTTGATGGGGCTTTTTTCCCTTGTAAATTTGTTTGAGTTCATTGTAGATTCTGGATATTAGCCCTTTGTCAGATGAGTAGGTTGCAAAAATTTTCTCCCATTCTGTAGGTTGCCCGTTCACTCTGATGGTAGTTTCTTTTGCTGTGCAGAAGCTCTTTAGTTCAATTAGATCCTATTTGTCAATTTTGGCTTCTGTTGCCATTGCTTTTGGTATTTTAGACATGAAGTCCTTGCCCAAGCCTATGTCCTGAATGGAATTGCCTAGGTTTTCTTCTAGGTGTTTATGGTTTTAGGTCTAACATGTAAGTCTTTAATCCATCTTGAATTAATTTTTGTATAAGGTGTAAGGAAGGGATCCAGTTTCAGCTTTCTGCATATGGACAGCCAGTTTTCCCAGCACCATTTGTTAAATAGGGAATCCTGTCCCAATTGCTTGTTTTTTGTCAGGTTTGTCAAAGATCAGATAGTTGTAGATATGCAGCATTATTTCTGAGGGCTCTGTTCTGTTCCATTGGTCTATATCTCTGTTTTGGTACCAGTACCATGCTGTTTTGGTTACCATAGCCTTGTAGTATAGTTTGAAGTCAGGTAGCATGATGCCACTAGCTTTGTTCTTTTGGCTTAGGATTGACTTGGCAATGCGGGCTCTTTCTTGGTTCCATATGAACTTTAAAGTAGTTTTTTTCCAATTCTGTGAAGAAAGTCATTGGTAGCTTGATGGGGATGGCATTGAATCTATAAATTACCCTGGGCAGTATGGCCATTTTCATGATATTGATTCTTCCTACCCATGAGCATGGAATGTTCTTCCATTTATTTGTATCCTCTTTTGTTTCATTGAGCAGTGGTTTGTAGTTCTCCTTGAAGAGGTCCTTCACATCCCTTGTAAGTTGGATTCCTAGGTATTTTATTCTCTTTGAAGCAATTGTGAATGGGAGTTCACTCATGATTTGGCTCTCTGTTTGTCTGTGATTGGTGTATAAGAATGCTTGTGATTTTTGCACATTGATTTTGTATCCTGAGACTTCACTGAAGTTGCTTATCATCTTAAGGAGATTTTGGGCTGAGACGATGGGGTTTTCTAGATATACAATCATGTCATCTGCAAACAGGGACAATTTGACTTCCTCTTTTCCTAACTTAATGACCTTGATTTCCTTCTCCTGCCTGATTGCCCTGGCCAGAACTTCCAACACTATGTTGAATAGGAGTGGTGAGAGAGGGCATCCCTGTCTTGTGCCAGTTTTCAAAGGGAATGCTTCCAGTTTTTGTCTATTTAGTAATTATACTTAAGTCTTAAGTCCTAAGACTGGGAACTGAAATCTGGTTAACCAGCTTGCCCTTGTTGCTTTTGAGCAATAGAGATTATAAAAGATAGCGGAAAGAGACTAAAGCACATCAAGCTAGAAAAGAACAGCAAAGATCTTAGTGCCTCAGTAAAGCCTTGGAAAATAAGACATTGCTGTTTATTAAGAATTTAATGCTTCTACTTTGTTTTCTGGATGTTTCTTGGCTAAGCGCTGAGAGGAATGAGGCTTTAGGAATCAGTCACTCATTTAACAAATATTTACCGCCAACCTTCTGTGTATAGTCCCTGAGGATACAAGATAGCAGATACTATTTCCCCTCTAACACCACCACCCATGAGAAAGAGTTCCCATTCCAGAGGCAGGTAGAGATACATCAAAATCAAACACAAGATTCATTTTTAACAATCTCTTTAATTTTATTCCATGATAATAAGAATTGCTTTATTTAAAATATTTTAATTTATACCTTTAAAAGATCTTTAGTTTTGGTTCAGAGGTATATGTGCAAGATTATTATACAGGTAAATTGTGTGTCACAGAGGATTGGTGTGCATGCATTTTCAGGTCACATATAAAAAAGGTACTTCTTTGTTAGAGGTAAGAGAAGATCCCTTTAACTTCATGACAGCTGGTAGGAGGACATATAGAGCCATTAGCTACCACCCCATATTGGGAAAAAATAAGTTCAAGATTTAAGTACAGTGTCCCAAGTTGATCTTCACTTGATCAATAAACACTTATTCCCAAATTTGTGTGTCAAACTGTATTTGTCAAAGTTAGAGTTACTGTTTCAGCTCTAATTTCCACTAAGACAATGAAAAATACTTCCAAAACTTGTCTATATTTGCATGGATTTAAAAACTATTAAGTGAGGCAGGAGGGCAATAATGTTCAAATCTTAAACTGATAAATCTCAGAGGACCCTCAGATATTACTTAACTGCAATTACAAACTTGATTAAATTTAGTTAAATGCATTATTTGTCCTCCATTATGTGGCAGAAACTTAGGTGAATTCAGAAATCTAGCTTAGATATTATTAGCTATGTAATCTTGAGTTAGTCATTTATCTGTTCTAAAACTCTTTCACCAATAATAAACAATGTGAACAATGTCATTTCAAACCCATGATAACATTATAAGGATGAATGAGTTAATGTGTGCATGTAAAGGGCTTTGTGTAGTAGAAGGTGCTTTATATATGCTAGCTCACACTATCACATCACACTATCATTAAAACATTATAAACGCCCTTACTGCAAGAGGTAGAACTTGCTGAAAATAAGTATAGTATAAAACAAGTATACGGGACTGTAAAATCAAACTTTTCTTTATTCAACCACACCCACAAGCAAACAAAAAAACAGGCCAGCAATATACAACCTGTTTCCATACGAGAAAAACAATATGGGCATGTCACATATTGTATATTAGCTTAGGAAACATAACATGATAAGCTAGGACAGGGAGAGATCTGTCTCTCTTCATATAATAAGGCCAGAGTTGTTCATTCATTTGAAATAGGGTCAAAATTACATTTTAATAATTCTTAGGTTAGACAGAGATTTAGGAAAAGATGATTGATCTTAATGGGATTAAGATTTTTTTTTTTACTTAATTTAAGATGCAGAACCAGCACTCATCCTAACCCCTTCCCTGGTAGGGTCAGGAGGCCCTGTCGTTAGAGGGAGGGTTCTTTCTTTCATCATAATCTAATCATGAATTTCGATCACTCTGTGAGGAAAAACAAAACATCTAGAAACAATTCTCGATTATTTGAAGAGGAGTAGCATTGGTATCCTATAAGGTGGGAAAGGGATTAAATGGAAGATTCAGTAAGAGTTCATAGAGAACAGCAGTGTTAGAGAAAGGGGGCATTTTTACCTATGGCAGCTCAAAAATGGTAGAAAGCATCTAATCTCGGGAAGCTACTATTATTTCTCACATGCTTAGTATATCTTTGTCTCTATATAATTCTCACAAAATATAAATTTAGTGGGTACTACTTTGCCCATTTTTTAGATATAGAAATAAGAAAGATAAAGTAATAATGAAATTCACACAGTTAAAAAGTAGATTTGGGATTAAAACTCAAGTGTGTCTAAATCAAAGCTTGTGTCTCTTCCATTATATATAACGTACCATTAGCCCTTCCTATCATTGTGACCTTTTGGGGTTTCTGACAGACCAGAATAACATGATTCATTTATGTTTCTTCTGATTCCTTAGTAGTAACATAGTTCCTTTTGCTATTGTTCCCATAGGTCTTACACATTGCATTGATGTTGTCTACTTCCATATGTGTCTCCCCAACCAGAATATATGCTGGAGTTTATCTTGTTGGGAACGACCCCAAGTCATTGTCCATTTACAGAGTCAAGTATGTTGCCATGCACAGAACAAGAATTCTGGATATTTTTTGATGTCTATTCTGATACAAAGATCTGCCACAGGCAAGTCCTGAAATGGGGTTAAGGTCATGTTAAAGTTCCTCAGCTACCTCTGAGGTTTTGGAACTCCACAAGGCAACTATAAATGGACCAGAAACCAGAGTATCTGACACAAACTGCAACTCTCAGATATTTGCTAACTGTTTGGATACCACAGCATTTTTCTATTTCCTTCAGAAGAGACATTTAAAATGGGTTTCCAGAAGAAATCACAAAGAAATGACCACTCCAGTTTTTTTTACAATAGACTCGCTCATCTGTGGTAATGAACAGCCTGGCCAGAAACTGATGACCAGGACAGTCTGGCCTAAAGGCCAAGAATAGATGGTGCTTACTTTGATAGGCATTTTTTGGCCTTTCTTTTCCAATGGTGGTCAAGGATCAGAACCACCAAATAATAGTGCCAGTTATTTTTTCTGTAGTCACAAACAAAATGGGGGGAAAGCAAACTAAATGGCTAGCTCTACATTCCTTGAAATAATACTTGGTATCAGACATTATGCCTGGTGTATTGCATAGGTTGACACATTTAATTCCACAACACCCTACACGGTAGATTATAGAGGTGGTACTTTGTGTCTATAACTAGTGACTGCTTAAAACATGCTTGTTGCATAAATAAACAAGATGCATTTCAGCCTGCCTCAGCCAGATTTATGTAGAAAACAATCCAAAACAAAAGCTTTCTGGGGGCTGTGATCATGCAGAAGTAGGAGGAAAGCAAAGACAAGAGAAAGGAAAATTTGAGTGGGGAAGGAAAAAAAACACAGTCAAGGAGAGTGACACCAAGCTAGTAACCACTTTGTGACAAGTGCAGCTGATTCCTTGGTCTTGTGAGATGTTTTCAAAGAAGGTATAGAAATTACTGGTTCAGAATACCTGTGCATACAGCAAGGAAAAAAGAATAATATATCTTCTGATTGCTTTCTGTCTCCCATCTCCTGTTGGTCAAAGACTACTTCATGGGGCCTTAACCACACTTCTCAATCACTCCTGGCAGGCACTATGAAAACCAGAATTCCATGGGATTTTTTTTATTCAATGTGTAGGCACAGCAATCTTTACAAGTCAGAGCTGTGCATGAGGACACTCACTGCAGCAGCAGCAGCAACTTGGATCCACTACCTTTGTTAGGTTTTCCTCAGTCTGAAAGCAAAATAAGTGGCCTTGGCTACAGTCAGGGTGGGTGGGGAGGAAAGGCATAATTGCATGGATTTAGGTTGGGGCATAAACTGAGTACAATATACAGTCCTAAATGACTTTCTCCTGCCCATGTCTTCTACCCATGTTCAGACCCAGATACTCAGCTCCTTATGATAATCTTTCTCACTTTCTTTGTCATAGACTCCAGACACTCAGCCTGATTTCCTTTCCTTCTAGCAGCTGCTATCATGAATTCTACACCTTAGGAATTTTCTCTCCATGTTTATGTCTTACTGAGTAATAGCATACTGCCACTACAAATTCCTTCCCCAACCTCATCAATGCCTCCTGCTATGGTTTGAATGGTTGTCCCCTCTGAAACTTATGTTGAGATTTAATTGACATGGGACCTTTAAGAGGTGGGTAGGTAATGAGGGTATTGCCCTCATAAATTTATTAATGACATTATCATGGAAGTGGATAATTATTATGAGACTGGATTTGCTATAAAAGTGGGTTCAGCCTAATTTCCTTTCTCTGTCTTGCATGCTTGCTTCTGTCTCTCACTTTCTGCCATGGAATAACACTTACCAGATGCCATTGCCATGCTCTTGGACTTTCCAGCCCCCAAAACCATAAGAAATAAATTACCCAATCTGTGGTATTCTGTTATAGCAGCAAAAAACAGACTAAGACACCTCTTTATTGCTGCTGTAAAAGGCAAGCCTTTAAGTCAGGGGTAGACAGCAGATATCTTCAACTACATTGGCTCAAACTATTATTTACAGTCTGATGTGCAGTGTAAGAATGGTATTCTTAGGCCAAGTTCAGTGAAAACACCTTTTGTGATTGATCTGGAGTTTCTTCCCTTGGCTTGGAAGCAGAGTAATATCACATGGAACAGACATTTTAAACAATCATTAATTATATATTTATTATACTTTGAGTTTTATCTCTCTGATATTGTGTGGGAAACCAGTTGGAAAAGACAACCGTTTACAAGTTAAAAATGTTAGGACCTACAACATTTATAAAATTTTTAGTGTCGTGGAGCCAAGATGGCTAAATAGAAACAGCTCCAGTCTACAGCTCCCAGCATGAGCGACGCAGAAGACAGGTGATTTCTGCATTTCCATCTGAGGTACCAGGTTCATCTCACTAGGGAGTGCCAGAGAGTGGGCGCATGACAGTGGGTGCAGCGCACCGTGCATGAGCTGAAGAAGGGTGAGGCATTGCCTCACTTGGGAAGCACAAAGGGTCAAGGAGTTCCCTTTCCTAGTCAAAGAAAGGGGTGACAGATGGCACCTGGAAAATTGGGTCACTCCCACCCTAATACTGTGCTTTTCCGACGGGCTTAAAAAATGGCACACCAGATTATATCCTGCACCTGGTTTGGAGGGTCCTATGCCCACAGAATCTCCCTGATTGCTAGCACAGCAGCCTGAGATCAAACTGCAAGGTGACAGCGAGGCTGGGGGATTGGCACCTGCCATTGCCTAGGCTTGCTTAGGTAAACAAAGCAGCTGGGAAGCTCAAACTGGGTGGAGCCCACCACAGCTCAAGGAGGCCTGCCTGCCTCTGTAGGCTCCACCTCTGGGGGCAGGGCACAGACAAACAAAAAGACAGCTGGTAACCTCTGCAGACTTAAACGTCCCTGTCTGACAGCTTTGAAGAGAGTAGTGATTCTCCCAGCATGCAGCTGGAGATCTGAGAACAGGCAGACAGACTCCTCAAGTGGGTCCCTGACCCCTTACCCCCAAGCAGCCTAACTGGGAGGCACCCCCCAGTAGGGGCAGACTGACATCTCACAAGGCCGGGTACTCCTCTGAGACAATACTTCCAGAGGAACGATCACGCAGCAGCATTCACGGTTCACGAAAATCCACTGTTCTGCAGCCACCTCTGTGGATACCCAGGCAAACAGGGTCTGGAGTGGACCTCTAACAAACTCCAACAGACCTGCAGCTGAGGGTCCTGTCTGTTAGAAGGAAAACTAACAAACAGAAAGGACATCCACACCAAAAACTGACCTGTACGTCACCATCATCAAAGACCAAAGGTAGATAAAACCACAAAGATGGGAAAAAAACAGAGCAGAAAAACTAGAAACTCTAAAAAGCAGAGTGCATCTCCTCCTCCAAAGGAACACAGCTCCTCACCAGCAATGGAACAAAGCTGGACAGAGAATGACTTTGACAAGTTGAGAAAAGAAGGCTTCAGATGACCTAACTACTCCGAGCTACAGGAGGAAATTCAAACCAATGGCAAACAAGTTAAAAGCTTTGAAAAAAAATTAGATGAATGGATAACTAGAATAACCAATGCAGAGAAGTCCTTAAAGGACCTGAGGGAGCTGAAAACCGACACACGAGAGCTACGTGACGAATGCAGAAGCCTCAGTAGACGACGTAATCAACTGGAAGAAAGGGTATCAGTGATGGAAGACAAAATGAATGAAATGAAGCAAGAAGAGAAGTTTAGAGAAAAAAGAATAAAAAGAAATGAACAAAGCCTCCAAGAAATATGGGACTATGTGAAAAGACCAAATCTACGTCTGATTGGTGTACCTGAAAGTGACGGGGAGAATGGAAACAAGTTGGAAAACATTCTGCAGGATATTATCCAGGAGAACTTCTCCAATCTAGCTAGGCAGGCCAACATTCAAATTCAGGAAATACAGAGAATGCCACTAAGATACTCCTCGAGAAAAGCAGCTCCAAGACACATAATTGTCAGATTCACCAAAGTTGAAATGAAGGAAAAAATGTTAAGAGCAGCCAGAGAGAAAGGTGGGATTACCCACAAAGGGAAGCCCATCAGACTAACAGCGGATCTCTCTGCAGAAACTCTACAAGCCAGAAGAGAGTGGGGGCCAATATTCAACATTCTTAAAGCAAAGAATTTTCAACCCAGAATTTCATATCCAGCCAAACTAAGCTTCATAAGTGAAGGAGAAATAAAATACTTTACAGAAAAGCAAATGCTCAGAGATTTCGTCACCACCAGGCCTGCCCTAAAAGAGCTCCTGAAGGAAGCACTAAACATGGAAAGGAGCAACTGGTACCAGCCACTGCAAAATCATGCCAAATTGTAAAGACCATCAAGGCTAGGAAGAAACTGCATCAACTAATGAGCAAAGTAACCAGCTAACATCATAATGACAGGATCAAATTCACACATAACAATATTAACTTTAAATATAAATGGGCTAAATGCTCCAATTAAAAGACACAGATGGGCAAATTGCATAAAGAGTCAAGACCCATCAGTGTGCTGTATTCAGGAAACCCATCTCATGTGCAGAGACACATATAGGCTCAAAATACAAGGATGGAGGAAGATCTACCAAGGAAATGGAAAACAAAAAAAGGCAGGGGTTGCAATCCTAGTCTCTGATAAAACAGACTTTAAACCAACAAAGATCAAAAGAGACAAAGAAGGCCATTACATAATGGTAAAGGGATCAATTCAACAAGAAGAGCTAACTATCCTAAATATATATGCACCCAATATAGGAGCACCCAGATTCATAAAGCAAGTCCTGAGTGACCCACAAAGAGACTTAGACTCACACACAACAATAATGGGAGACTTTAACACCCCAATGTCCACATTAGACAGATCAACGAGACAGAAAGTTAACAAGGATACCCAGGAATTGAACTCAGCTCTGTACCAAGCAGACCTAATAGACATCTACAGAACTCTCCACCCCAAATCAAGAGAATATACATTTTTTTCAGCACCACACCACACCTATTCCAAGATTGATCATATAGTTGGAAGTAAAGCACTCCTCAGCAAATGTAAAAGAACAGAAATTAAAACAAACTGTCTCTCAGACCACAGTGCAATCAAACTAGAACTCAGGATTAAGAAACTCACTCAAAACCCCTCAACTACATGGAAACTGAACAATCTGCTCCTGAATGACTACTGGGTACATAACGAAATGAAGGCAGAAATAAAGATATTCTTTGAAACCAACGAGAACAAAGACACAACATTCCAGAATCTCTGGGACACATTCAAAGCAGTGTTTAGAGGGAAATTTATAGCACTAAATGCCCATAAGAAAGAGCAGGAAAGATCCAAAATTGACACCCTAACATCACAATTAAAAGAACTAGAAAAGCAAGAGCAAACACATTCAAAAGCTAGCAGAAAGCAAGAAATAACTAAAATCAGAGCAGAACTGAAGGAAACAGACACATAAAAAAAAACCCTTCAAAAAATCAATGAATCCAGGAGCTGGTTTTTTGAAAAGATCAACAAAATTGATAGACCGCTAACAAGACTAATAAAGAAGAGAGAAGACTAGATGCAATAAAAAATAATAAAGGAGATATCACCACTGATCCCACAGAAATACAAACTACCATCAGAGAATACTACAAACACCTCTACGCAAATAAACTAGAAAATCTAGAAGAAATGGATAAATTCCTCGACACATACACTCTCCCAAGACTAACCCAGGAAGGAGTTGCATCTCTGAATAGACCAATAACAGGCTCTGAAATTGTGGCAATAATCAATAGCTTACCAACAAAAAAAGAGTCCAGGACCAGATGGATTCACAGCAGAATTCTACCAGAGGTACAAGGAGGAACTGGTACCATTCCTTCTGAAACTATTCCAATCAATAGAAAAAGAGGAAATCCTCCCTAACTCATTTGATGAGGCCAGCATCATCCTGATACCAAAGCCTGGCAGAGACACAACCAAAAAAGAGAATTTTAGACCAATATCCCTGATGAACATTGATGCAAAAATCCTCAGTAAAATACTCGCAAACTGAATCCAGCAGAATATCAAAAAGCTTATCCACCATGATCAAGTGGGCTTCATCCCTGGGATGCAAGGCTGGCTCAACATACACAAATCAATAAATGTAATCCAGCATATAAACAGAACCAAAGACAAAAACCACATGATTATCTCAGTAGATGCAGAAAAGGCCTTGAAAAAATTCAACAACCCTTCATGCTAAAAACTCTCAATAAATTAGGTATTGATGGAACGTATCTCAAAATAATAAGAGCTATTTATGACAAACCCACAGCCAACATCATACTGAATGGGCAAAAACTAGAAGCATTCCCTTTGAAAACTGGCACAAGACAGGGATGCCCTCTCTCATCACTCCTATTCAACATAGTGTTGGAAGTTCTTGCCAGGGCAATTAGGCAGGAGAAGGAAATAAAGGGTATTCAGTTAAGAAAAGAGGAAGTCAAATTGTCCCTGTTTGCAGATGACATGACTGTATATCTAGAAAACCCCACTGTCTAAGCCCATAATCTCTTTAAGCTAACTTCAGTAAAGTCTCAGGATACAAAATCAATGTACAAAAATCACAAGCATTCTTATACACCAATCACAGACAGAGAGCCAAATCATGAGTGAACTCCCATTCATAATTGCTTCACAGAGAATAAAATACCTAGGAATCCAACTTACAAGGGACGTGAAGGACCTCTTCAAGGAGTACTACAAACCACTGCTCAATGAAATGAAAGAGGATACAAACAAATGGAAGAACATTTCATGCTCAGGGGTAGGAAGAATCAATATAGTGAAAATGGCCATACTGCCCAAAGTAATTTATAGATTCAATGCCATCCCCATCAAGCTACCAATGCCATCCCCATCAAGCTACCAATGCCATCCCCATCAAGCTACCAGTTTCTTCACAGAATTGGAAAAAACTACTTTAAAGTTCATATGGAACCAAAAAAGAGCCCACATCACCAAGTCAATCCTTAGCTAAAAGAACAAAGCCAGATGCATGACGCTACCTGACTTCAAACTATAGTAAAAGGCTACAGTAACCAAAACAGCATGGTACTGGTACAAAAACAGAGATATAGATCAATGGAATGGAACAGAGCCCTCAGAAATAATGCCACATATCTACAACTACCTGATATTTGACAAACCTGACAAAAACAAGAAATGGGGAAAGGATTCCCTATTTAATAAATGGTGCTGGGAGAACTGGCTAGCCATTTGTAGAAAGCTGAAACTGGATCCCTTCCTTACACTTATACAAAAATTAATTCAAGATGGATTAAAGACTTACATGTTAGATCTAAAACCATAAAAACCCTAGAAGAAAACCTAGGCAATACCATTCAGGACATAGACATGGGCAAGGACTTCATGTCTAAAACACCAAAAGCGATGACAACAAAAGCCAAAATTGACAAATGGGATCTAATTAAACTAAAGAGCTTTTGCACAGCAAAAGAAACTACCATCAGAGTGAACAGGCAACCTACAGAATGGGAGAAAATTTTTGCAACCTACTCATCTGACAAAGGGCTAATATCCAGAATCTACAACGAACTCAAACAAATTTACAAGAAAAAAACAAACAACCCCATCAAAAAGTGGGTGAAGGATATGAACAGACACTTCTCAAAAGAAGACATTTATGCAGCCAAAAAACACATGAAAAAATGCTCATCATCACTGGCCCTCAGAGAAATGCAAATCAAAACCACAATGAGATACCATCTCACACCAGTTAGAATGGCCATCATTCAAAAGTCAGGAAACAACAGGTGCTGGAGAGGATGTGGGGAAATAGGAACACTTTTACACTGTTAGTGGGACTGTAAACTAGTTCAACCACTGTGGAAGTCAGTGTGGCGATTCCTCAGGGATCTAGAACTAGAAATACCATTTGACCCAGCCATCCCATTACTGGGTATATACCCAAAGGACTATAAATCATGCTGCTATAAAGACATATGCACACGTATGTTTACTGTGGCACTATTCACAATAGCAAAGACTTGGAACCAACCCAAATGTCCAACAACGATAGACTGGATTAAGAAAATGTGGCACATATACACCATGGAATACTATGCAGCCATAAAAAATGATGAGTTCATGTCCTTTTTAGGGACATGGATGAAACTAGAAATCATCATTTTCAGCAAACTATCGCAAGGAGAAAAAGCCAGACACCGCATGTTCTCACTCATAGGTGGGAATTGAACAATGAGAACACATGGACACAGGAAGGGGAACATCACACACTGGGGACTGTTGTGCGGTGGGGGAAGTGGGGAGGGATAGCATTAGGAGATATACCTAACACTAAATTACGAGTTCATGGGTGCAGTACACCAACATGGCACATGTATACATATGTAACAAACCTGCACATTGTGCACATGTACCCTAAAACTTAAAGTACAATATTAATAAAATAAAAAAAAGGTAAAAAAAATTTTAGTGTCATGATTCCTGGTATACAGTCTTTATTCTCTTTAAAATAGTGAATAGAGCGAGACTCCGTCTCAAAAAAAAAAAATAGTGAATAGAAGTTTCAGTGGGTTTATACTCCTGTATTTTTGGAAGGATTTACTGACAGTCCTTTTACACATAATGTCATTATACTATTTTTAATGAAAGCTTCAGCAAAAGACATTGCCATATTTTTCTCTGAGTACTCACCTGTTAATGAAGCAGATAAAATCAAATTGAAACAGTAAGAATCCTTAGTCTCAACTGGGTAATTTGTAAGTTGGAAAACCTCAATCCTGAGGTATTCTTAGATATTAAAGTTTTGAGGCATGTTTTCATTGTCACTGTCTGAAATAGATTGGCAAAAGCTGATACTGGCCGAACACCAGAGGTACAAATTAATAACAATGAATGTAGGTAGATTCTGGATATATTTTGAAGGTAGAGCACATAGAATTTACTACTTGATCAAATATATATTGAGAGAAAAAAGTTAAGGCTTTGGACCCAGCAGTTGAAGAATGAATAAAATTTTTAAAAAACAGAGCAGAAATAATCTCAACCCAAAGCACTTAAGATGAGAACTAGTTTTGTTTTTGTATTTTTTCTACCAATGACCAGATGTGACCAGTAAAAAGAATGTGGAGGAGGGTCAGACAGTTACCAGAGTGTTACAGTTAAATTTGAGTGTCAACTTGATTGTATTGAGGGATGCAAAGTATTGATCCTGGGTGTGTCTGTGAGGGTGTTGCCAAAAGAGATTAACATTTGAGTTAGTGGGCTGGGGAAGGTAGGTCTACCCTTAATCTGGTGGGCACAATCTAATTAGCTGCCAGTGAATGTAAATAAAGCAGGCAGAAAAACGTGACAAGGCAAGACTGGCCTAGCCTCCCAGCCTGCATCTTTCTCCTGTGCTGGATGCTTCTTGCCCTCAAATATTGGACTTCAAGTTCTTCAGTTTTGGGACTCCAACTGGCTCTCCTTGCTCCTCAGCATGCAGACAGCCTACTGTGAGACCTTCTGATCGCGAAGGTTAATCTTAATAAACTCCCCTATCTATCTATCTATCTATCTATCTATCTATCTATCTATCTATCTATCCATCCTATTAGTTCTGTCCCTCTAGAGAACCCTGACTAATACATAGAGTAAGTAGTGTGGGAATTTCGTCTTAGAGCACTTGAGCATGTTGTTTTCCTAATGCTATTTAAAGTATTCAGTATAAGAAGAAAGTTGGTTTTCCACGATAACACTTCCAAAGAAATTGCTCTCCATAGAAAATGAACAATTTGAATGGGGAAGACTTCCAGAATGGGTATGGAGGTCTAGAACAGAAGCAGGAAAGAGTGTAAAAAGTTTAACTCTTAACAAATGACAAAGATGTGGAGAAAAAATATGAAGGTAGATCTCATCCAAAGAGAATTTCATTAAGATGCTCCATTCCCAGAGAAAAGCCTATTATTTTACGAAATTATTCCTTTACCTGCTTGCCTACCTGATTTCCCTAAAATTAAATATGTCTATGGACAAATTCCATCCACTTAGAGTTTCAAATTGTATCTTTCAATCAAAGAAGGAATCTGTAAGTGAAAGAGAGCTTTGCAACTGTGAAAGAAATTCCAGCATATTATACTTAAAAAAAGTTGCATTGCAGGACAGTGGGGCAGAGGGTGTGTTGGCTAGCCATTTTTACCAGAAACGTTAAAAAAAAACCCAATAGCATGAAAGTAAAGGACCAACATAAAACTGACCCTGGGAAAGATGTGGATAACTCAGAGAGAAAGAAAAATGAAAATAATAATAATGATAAGATTATTAGAGTAAAAAGACTTAAGTCAATAGTGTAGTCACATAATAGTATGGATAAGTATTTCTTGAAAATTAGATATTTGATTGCCAAAAGTTTAATTTAGCTTAAAATTTTATCCATAAAATATGCATGACAAACAACATATTAGCAAAAAGGTAGCAAAAATGAAGAAAATGTTGCAGAAACTAGGGCAAAAACCCAAAGAAGTATAAAATAGAGCAAAAAATGTAAAGTCGTAGGGGGTATACCTGAGAGAATCAAAATCTACCTAAACTAAACTTTAAAAATAAAATACCAAGGTCATAGGATCTTTTGAGGCCAGCTGGCAACATAGCAAAGCCCTATCTCTACAAAAAAAATCTTTAAAATGTAGTCAGGTGTGATGGTATGTGCTTGTAGTCCCAGCTACTCCAGAGGCTGAGACAGGAAGATTGCTTGAGCCCAGGAGTTCAAGGCTGCAGTGAGCAATAATCACACCACTGTACTCCAGCTTGGGCAATAGAGTGAGGCTATCTCAAAAACCAAAAATCAAAGTAAATAAATAGACACAATGGAGGGAGAAGATAATCAGCAAATTATTAGAACATTTTCCTCAATTGAATAAAGACTGACTTCTCCTGATTGGCAAGAAAACTAAAAATAGGAAAAAGAAAATAAAGAAAGGAAAGAAATGCCTAAACACATGCTACTCATTTTTCAGAACACTGCAGAAAAAATAGAAAAATCCGTTTTTCCTGAAAGGAGAAAATAAAAAACTTTCACTAAATCAGACTTATATCATATCTCAGCAATGACACTGGCTATTAGAAGCAAACCCCTTACTGCATCAAAGACATATCCAGAAATGCAAGAACTCAGAAATAATAACACCCATGTACTGAATCTGAAAAAATTATCTAAGGATGTATTTGAACAAAGCAACAACGAAAAAGATGACATGAGATAAGAAATTGTGGCCAGGCACGGTATCTCATGACTGTAATCCCAGCACTCTGGGAGGCCTAGGCGGGTAGATCATTTGAGGTCATGAGTTTGAGACCAGCCTGACCAACATGGTGAAACCCTGCGTCTACTAAAAATACAAAAATTAGTTGGGCATGGGTGTGGGTGGCTGTAATGCCAGTTACTTGGGAGGCTGAAGCAGGAGAATCGCTTGAACCCAGGTGGCCAAGGTTGCAGTGAGCTGAGATAGCACCACTGCACTCCAGCCTCAGTGACAGAGCAAGATTCTGTCTCAAAAAAAGAAATTGTGGCAGCTGGTTGTGGCAGCTGATATTAGGAGAATAAAGGAAGCTAAAATACAATTATAGAAATTTAACAAATTCTTAAGAGTTATAACACTCATTTGAGAAGCACATGGTTTATTTAGCAGCATATGGTAACATTTATTTCTCTTTAGGTCAATCACCCCCTTTGGCTCTGCACGACATTTGCATAACTATATTATTATAATTAATTTTATTGACTTAAACATTTTAGACCCAACTTATAGACAAAGAAAAAAAGCACTTTAATATCTTGATGTCTCTATTTATTGCTGGTAGACTTTGGGAACTTCACAGTAAAACAGATGATAATGTGTTGTTTTATTTAATTGCATTTGCTATTTGATGCAAATTGGGCTTTACACATTGTGGCAGAAAATATTACATAAGGAAGCCAAAATTAGTACAGGAAAGATAAAAGCTATTGTGTATATTTTGTAAAGTAGGTATGAAAGAATAATTAACATGGATTCTGAGTATTGCCTGTAAGTTAATGATAATTATGAAATTTACAAAAACATTTTTTAAAGACTCTCACCAGTTAAATTCTATTTAAATTCCAAGTACTTGAAGATATTCAGTATCACTGATGGTATGGGAGAAGGGGAATCTCACGCAGGCTTTGGATAGGTACTAATTAGCACAAAAATTCTGGAGGGTGAAAGTATGTATAAGTTTACATAGATTAATATAATATTTCCAATTTATGTATCTATATTTCCAAAATATGTATATGTGCATATGTGTATTAAATGTACATTTAATAGCAGAAACTTGAAGACAACTAAAAGAACTTGGGAAAATGCTGAAATAAATTATAGTTTCCCTATATCATATACTATAAAGTAAATATTAAAAAGACGGTTGCAGATCTCTATGGAGTGACATGGAATAAAGTCTATGATATGCTTCTAATTTTTATTTGGAGTAAGTTATAGAACAATATGCATGGTTTGATGCCATTTTTTTTTTTTTGAGATGGAGTCTCGCTCTTTCACCCAGGCTGGAGTGCAGTGGCATGATCTCGGCTCACTGGAAGCTCTGCCTCCCGGGTTTATGCCATTCTCCTGCCTCAGTCTCCCAAGTAGCTGGGACTACAGGCACCCACCACCACGCCTGGCTAATTTTTTGTATTTTTAGTAGAGACGGGATTTCACCGCGTTAGCCAGTATGGTCTTGATCTCCTAATCTCATGATCCACCTGCCTTGGCCTCCCAAAGTGCTGGGATTACAGGCGTGAGCCACCGCTCCTGGCTCCAGTTTGATGCCATTTTTATGAGAAGTTCATAACTACAATTTGATTTTGTAAAATGAAAACATACATGTATCATTGATTAGTTACAAAGTGTGTATACATAGAGAAAAGCTTGAATGAATACATAAAAAGGTTTCTGAATAATGAATCAGAGGGAACAAGTTTCCCCAATCATACGGTTTCAGAAAATAACATTTTCTCCAAAGATATTTCTGGCTTATTCCCATTCTTGTATTTACTCTCTTCTGGGTAGTTGGAGTGACTCATCTGATTGTGAAATTGAGAATCACTTGGGCTTGCTTTGGTGCCTAACACCTTACATTGCCCATGCTGAGGACTACCAAAGGCCAGGTAGATAAATCTACCCAATTCTGGAGTCCATTAAACAGGCCCATTTGGTTTTCATACCAAGCAAAAAGGTGACCTCCATCCACCAAAATTATTCAGATACCAGATGAAAAAGAGGTGCTTAATATGCCTCCTCCAAGAGGCATATCTTGCACATTGAGAACATTGAGGAATGAATAAGTAAAACAGCAGAAATTGGAAGAATACAATTTCACAAAGAGAAGCTTTTGGAGTGTCTAGGCAGTGTTGGCTGCAAACCTTGGGCTTTGTGATGGCAGAGCATTTGGGGCCTGTTTAATTGGGGAGCTTTTATCAGTCCAAGCTTTTAAACGCTGCAGCTGGGCAAGAAGCTTTAAGCCAGCATGCTTTATTTATAGTTTGGAGGGTGACTGTAATTTGTGGTGGTTTTTCTTCCTGAGGCAAGAGGATTCTTATAGCGAGACAATAATCTAAGCAAAAGTCAAGACTTAAGCAAAGGTTCTCAAAATCTGGGAAAGTCTATGAGTGACCCTGGCAAATTCATGTGTGGAAAAGTAGAGATGCAGCTGTGGCAAATATTAGACTATAGGCAGCAAGCATTCATTTTCTCAACCCATGCTGACCTTGTAAAAGGTCCATATCTGCAGGCCTCTGCCAAGGTGACAGCCTCAGGGTGCAGGCCATTGTAGCTGAATATGCAGGCATATTTCTTCTTAAAAAGGAATGTTAAGGCAAAGATTCAAAAATACGAGAAAGACTTTTTTAAAGCTTTATGGGCAATGGTGGTCAAAAACATATTTACAACTATTCAAGCACAAGGAAGCTAAGCTCATTGTGTACCCCAGAGCACTAGTGAAATCCTGGCCTTAAATTGTCAGTGTCAGGCCAAAGTGTATAGCCCCGTGTGCACTGCCTCTAGTGCCATGTTGGACTAATGGCCAAGGAAGGCTCTTTGGAGGTACAACCCTTGGATCCCTGAGTATTGTCTACATACTCAACAAATGTTCCCTCTCCATTATGAGGCTTCTAGTTAACTCTAGTTTATTAAGGACATATGAGGGAGAAAACTTCCTGGTTATCAGATATCTTAAGCCAAAACAATTCCATATCAAATGATTATAGAAAGAATTAATAAGGCACAAGACCAAAATTTTCTGTCCATAGGTTAATTTTGATGCTGTTTTGCACTCATTTTGGGACCATAAAGTGAGAAATACAAGGTTCAAGTAAGAAATGGACATTAAGAGCTTAAATTGTTTTCCGAGAAAAAGTAATTTAATATGGAGAATGCATGCAGGAAATTTATCAGAAGATACCCTTATAAGGAAGTGTGGAAGACAGAAGAGAGCATTGGTTGAAAACGAGTCATGATATGGTAGCAACTGAGGATCTCTGCAGGTCCTACAGAAATCTCTGAAACTAGAATGGCCTTTCAGAGTTGTCTCAAATTACAGCAAGAAAACAGGACTTTGTATCCCTACATGAGTCAGTCATTGTCTGAGCCACAGCCTCCTGGGAGGGCTGTGGGCTTTAGTGAAGTAGATCCTGTTAGCCAAGAAATAGTCCCAGTGAGGACTCAGCTGTCAGTCATCAGCAACTGAAGACATGGCTTTGTTGGCACTACAAGGGATCTAGGTTAAACACCAGGGTATCAACTAGAAATAAATTATGTACAGGTTGATTTTCATCTAAAATAGGTGAATGCATAATGCCAAAATATTGCTGGAAGATTTCTCTCAATTGAGTTTAAACTCATAAGTCATTAATTCAAGAAATATGGCACAAACTGCCTAGCATTATGGTAAGACCATACCAGATTTTTCCCTTTCACTCACATATCACTGAGTTTCTGCTATGCTTTTTGGCAATGGTAAATATTGTGTGAACATAATTTTGCCAGTGATAATTGCTTTAGGGGGCTGAAGATTAGATTGTTTTTCAAATTTTCTGTGTGTGGCCCAGGGAACATCTGTATATATGAAGCAGAAGGTTATCTCCAATATTTTGCTGACTAAAAAATCTTGTATGTTATATTAACTCTTCAGACTCTTAGAAATCTACAGTGTCAGTGGACTTTCATTTTCAGGAAAATTGAATGGAAATACTTTTTCTCTATTACTTGTGCTAAGTAAAACTAAAACTCTGGATATCGTAAATAAAGCAAGCATAAGACTCTGAGCAGACCAACTAGAAACCTCAGATCCTGAGGAATGACAAGGTGGTAAGTTAGCTAGGTTTTGTTTTTGCCTCATATATACCACATTTAGGAGTAGAGAAGCCACCAAACTAGAAATATCAGTGGGCACAGAATCTTTTTTACAAGAGCTTCAACAAAAGCCTGATCTCTCTAGCCAAGGATAAGGAAGGGGGCCAGTTAGTGAGACAAAAAACTTTTAGACAATAACAACCCTACTCAAGCACAATACTGCAGATGACCTAGCCTTATTCCAAGTCATGAAAGCAAAGACTGAGTGGTGAGCCTAGACTTAGCAAAGGCTGAGGGGTGAGCCTCATGAGGATGTAACAAAATGCCTCAATAACCCTGCTGGGGTGGTGTCAAGAAAGTCAAGTAGAGAAATTGAACTTTTATTCAAGCAAGACAATAACAAGGCCACTCTTTACCTGTAGGCCATGTAAAAAGCTTGACTTTTACCTCTGGCTGGCAGCAATAAGGTACCCCTTATTTCCTTACTGAGATGGTGTCAGAAAAGTCTTTGTGAAGAGTCAAGATGTTCATGATCCTTCAGCAGTAATGGGACCATCCTCATTAGAGTGTCAGTGGAGATTCTTTTGGGAGTCAAAAGTCTCACCACAGCTCAACAGTAGGCCAAGTGGGACATTTGGTCTTCTGCCTTTACCTGACAGTAATGAGGAATGGTCTCCTTCTTCTAATGCCAGAGTGATATCAGAAAAAAGCCAGTTAAGACAGAAGATTTAAATAAGAGATCCATAATCTTATAGAACAATTAAAAAATGCAAAGCTTTCCATTGAAAATGAGTCATTTTAACAAGAACCAGAAAGATCTAAATTAAAAAGGCAGTAAATAGATTCCAACACAGAGATGTCAGATATGTTAGAAATATCTGACAAATATTTTAAAGCAGCCATAATAAAATTGTTTCAACAAGCACTACAAACACACTAGAAACAAATTTTATAACATAGAAAACCTCAGAAAAGAATTAGAAAGTCTTAGCAAAGAAAGAAGATGCAAATAAGAATCAGATTAAAAATTTAGTTCTCAAAAATATAATAACACATACAAAGTTCAGTGGATGACCACAACAGCAGAATACAGGTGGCATAAATCAATATGATTTAATTAACATTTATATAACAGTCTACACAGCAAGAGTGGAATACAATTTTTTTTCAAGGAACCCCAAAATATACAATGAGATAAGACTATAGCCTTGGCCATAAGCAAACCTTCACAATTTTTTAAATGATTATTATATTATATATAGCATACATTGTCTACTACAATGGAAATTAGAAATTGATAAGCAAACTGGAAAACTGAAAAATGGAAACTAACCAATCTGATGAGAGAGAAAGTAGATTAAACAATAGAAAAAAAAAAGGCCGGGCGCGGTGGCTCACGCTTGTAATCCCAGCACTTTGGGAGGCCGAGGCGGGCAGATCACGAGGTCAGGAGATCGAGACCACGGTGAAACCCCATCTCTACTAAAAATACAAAAAAAATTAGCCGGGCGTAGTGGCGGGTGCCTGTAGTCCCAGCTACTCGGAGAGGCTGAGGCAGGAGAATAGCATGAACCCGGGAGGCGGAGCTTGCAGTGAGCCAAGAGTGCGCCACTGCACTCCAGCCTGGGTGACAGAGCGAGACTCCATCTCAAAAAAAAAAAAAAAAACGAAAAAAAAAAAAAAAAGAACCTCAGGAGACCTGTGGAAAGAAAGCAGAAGATGTAACATTTGTGTCAGCAGAGTTGTAGAAGAAAAAGAGTAGAAGCTGAAAAAGCCCTTAAATAAATAATGGCTGAGAACATTTAAATTTGGTAGGAAACATAAACCAAGAGATTCCATGAAAAAGAATTTGTCACCTGGAGACCTACACTGTAAGCATGACTAAAGGAAATTTTCTAAATAGAAAGCAGGAAGAAAGAACACAGTAAGGAAACACATGGGCGAGTTCAACAGGTTTTCCTTCTCTTCTTGAGTCTTCTAAATTATGTTTAATAGTTGAAGTAGAGGGTATAGCACTGTCTAAATTGATTCTCAATTTGTGTAGGTAAATATTTAAGATGACTATAATATAAATGTGAGAAGGTAAAGGGACATAAAAGGAGATAAGCTTTCTATATTTCACTAAAACTCCTAAAATGACGATATCAGTAGACTATGATAATTTATGTCATATAAACTTAATATTCAGAACACTATAAAAGCCATATAAAGAATTATACTGACAAATATTATAAATAAATCAAAATGAGATCCTATGAAGTGTTTAAGTAAGAAAAAGAAGAGCAGGAGAAAGGAAACAAAAAGGAAAACCAGAAAACAAAACTATAAAATGCAGACTTAAGTCCTAACATACCAATAAGTACATTAAATGTAAACTGCTTAAACATATCAATGAAAAGGGAGTATTTGGCTGAGGGGATTAAAAATTATGAACAAACTATATGCTGTCTATAAGACACTCACTTCACATATAACAATATAGACAAAAGTAAAATAGTGAAAAATAATATATCATGCAAACATTAATCTAAGGAAAGCAGAAGGGGCTATATTAATATTATAAAAAGTATACTGTAGAGCAAAGACAATGATCACAGACAGAGAAGTATAGTATAGATTGAGAAAAGAACATATAAGTCAAGAAGACATAGCAATCTGAAATATGCATGTACCAAACAACAGAGCTGCAAAATACATGAAGCAAAACTGATAGAACTCAAAAGAGAAACAGACAAATTTAGAGTTTTAGATATAGACTTCAATATCTTCTTTCTACTGATATAGAAAAACTCAATGCCACCAGCAGTTGATAGGATTTAATGAATATTTATGTAGTTTCCACCTAGCAAGAGCTGAATATTATTCTTTTAAGGCCCCACAAATTATGTAACAAAATAGACCATACTCTTGGTCATAAAACAAACCTCAACAAATTTTTATAAAATGGAAATCACATACAGTATATTCTCTACTACAATGGAAATCAGAAATCAATAACCAAAAGGTAACAGCAAAATTGCCAAACAATTAAAAACTAAAGAACAGACTTCTAAATAATCCATGGGTCAAAGAGAAATTTTCAAAGGAAATAAAAAAATACATTGACCTGAAATAAAAATGACAATACAATATATCAAAATTTGTAGGACAGATAAAGCAGTGATAACAGAGACATTTATAGCTCTAAATGCATAAGTTATGAAAAAAGAAAAGCCTCAAATAAAAACTCTAAGCCTCCACTTTAAGAATCTATAAAAGGAGCAAATCAAAATAAGTCCAAAGCAAGCAGAATAATAAAAATAATGAATATAAGGGCAGAAATTAATGAAACTGAAATAATAAAAATATAGAAAAACATAATGAATTAAAGCTAATTATTTGAAAAAATAAGATAAACAAACCTCTATCAAGACTAACAAATAAAACAGAAAGGAGATGCAAATTACCAACACCAAAAGAAAATCAAGTGATAGCAGTACATTCTCTGCAAATCTAAAAAAGAAAATAAGGAAATATTAGTGATTTTACATTTATAAATTTAAAAACTTAGATGAAAAGGACTAATTTATTGAAAAATGCCAGCTACCACAACTCAATAATTATAAAATAGATCATCAGAATATTTCTATAACTACTAAATAATTTAAATTCATAATTAAGCTCACTCCTTTAATATCTCTGGACATAAATGGTTTACTAGAAAATTCTACCAAATATTCAGAAAAGATTAACACCAATCCTACATGATTTTCCTGAAAATGGTAGTGAGCACTTCTCAGTTAATTTTATGTAGCTGGTATTGCTCTGATATCAAAACCAGACAAAAATGAAACAAAAAAAACCTACTGACAAATCAATATTACTCATGAAACAAAAAAAAACTACTGACAAATCAATATTACTCATTTAGATGTAAAAAATCCTTAGCAAAATATTAGCAAAAAATCCTTAACAAAAAATCCTTAGCAAAAAAATCCTTAGCAAAATATTAGCAAAAAATCCTTAGCAAAATATTAGCAAATAGAATTTAGCAATATGTAAAAATTATTATACACCATAACCAAGTGGGTTTTATTTCAGGAATGTAATGCTGGTTTGATATTTGAAAATTTATCAATGTAATCCACCTTATTAAAGCTAACAAAGAACACATGATTATATTAATGCATAAAAATATTTAACCATATTCAATACTCACTCACAATAAAAACCTTAGGAAAAATAAAATAGAGGAAAACTTCTTCAACTGTTAAAGAGCTTATACAAAAAAACACTATAGCTAACATTATAATGACAAAAGCCTTAAGATCAGGAACAAAGTAAGGACACCCACTGTCACCACTCTGATTCAAAATAGTGCCGGACATTCTACCCAGCGCAAAAGGCAAGTGAAGGAGATAAAATAAAAACAGAACAAATGGAAAAATAGAACTGTTATTTCTTGCAGAAGACAAGATTATCAACGTAGAAAAAGTTTTAAAAACTATTTAAAAAACTCATACAAATATAATGAGAACTTATAAATGACTAAATGAGTTCAGCAAGATCTCATAAGATAAAAATATGAAAATCACTTGTGTTTCTGCGTACTACCTCTGAACATGTAGACACAAATTAAAAATACTAAAAAAAAAAAAGATGAAATACTTTGGTATAAATCTAACAAAACACATAAAGAACTTGTATGCTGAAAAATACAAAATATTGACAAAAGAAGTAAAAGACCTAAACACATGGAGAAATATACTATCTTCTGGATTGGAAGACTCAACATAGCAAAGATGCCAGTCTTCCCCAAATTGATATTCATGTGTAAGGCAATTTTTATCAAAATCTCAGTGAGAGTTTTTATAGATATAGGGTATTCAATAATTTATATGAAAAGGCAAAGGAACCAGAATAGCTAAAACAGTCTTTAAAAATGACTACTAATGTAGAAGAAATCAGTCTGATCTCAACTTCTTATATAATTACAGTAGTCAAGGATGCATGGTATTGGCAGAGGAGAGACATATAGACTAAGAAATGAGAACAGAGAACCGAGAGACAGAGCAAGACAAATATATCCAACAGTTTTGACAAAAGTACTAAAGCAATTTAGTGGGAAAAAAGATTGCCGTTTCAACAAATGATGACGGAGCAATTGGATATTCATAGGCAAAAATCAAACTTCAACTAGATTCTCACAACTTATAAAAAATTTAATTCAAAATAGACCACATATTTAGATATAAAACATTACTATAAGACTTCTAGAAGAAAACATAGGAGAAAATCTTGTCTTCAGGATCTAGTGCTAGGCAAGGGGATCCTAGATAAAAACCCCAAACAATATTTACTTGAAAAATGAATAAATTAGACTTCATCAAAATGTAATGCTTCTCTTTTGCAAAAGACTCCATTAAGAGGATGAAGAGAGAAGCTATAATAGAATGGAAGAAAAAATGTTTGAAAACCACATACAGTATTTGACAAAAAACTAGTGCTTAATATATATTACATATATGTTCTCAAAATTAAACAGTAAAAAACCAGCATTATTAGAAAATGAAAAAGATTACATCAGGAAACATTTCACTGCAGTGAAGATACAGATGGCAAATAAGCATATGAAAAGATGTTCAACATAATTAGTCACTAGGGGAATGGAAATTAACATCACAATTATATCTCTCTACACCTATCAAAATGGTAAAAATACAAATAGTGACAACATCAGATGCTGGCAAGGATGCGAGAAACTAGATTACTCATACATTGTAGGAACGTAAAATGGCACAGCCAACTGGAAAACACTTTACTATTTTAATTTAAAAAAATTGAAAACATTCTAATCTTATATAACCTAGAAACTGTGTTTCTGAATGATCATCTTAGAGACATGCTTTTATGTTCACACAAAAACCTATACATAAATGCTTATGTATTTATGTACTTATGTAAAATCCTTATTACCTTTATTCATAATAACCCAAAAGGACTTTGATATCCTTTAATGTATGATGAATGATTAAACAAACTGTGATACATCCATAGTATTCAATATTACACAGCAATAGAAAGGAACTGTTGATACACACAACAATGTGAATAAATCTCTAATTATGCTGAGTAAAAAAAAAAAAAGCCAATTCTGAAAGGTAACAGGTAACATACAGTATGATTCCATTTCTATAACATTCTTGAAATGACAAAATTATAGAAATGAAGGACAGTAGTAATTACCAGGGAATAAGGAGGGCTGTGACTGGGAAGTGAGTGTGGCTATAAAAAGACAACATGAGAAATATTTGTAGAATGTTCTATCTCTTGAGTCTAGCTATGTAAATATTTTTGTGTGATATTGTATTGCAATTTGCAAGATGCTATGTTGGGGAAAACTGAGCAAAAGATCCACAGTTTCTCTGATTTCTTGCAATTGCATGTGAATCTATTTTTTATCTTAAAAATGTAATTTAAAAAACCAAGTACATTAGAAATGCGGTGTGGGATTCTTTCTACTTTGGAGGCCTTGAAAAAACTACTTACCTTCCTGTAGCTGTAGCTGCTTCAAATTCTACTGAGTGCCAAGAATGTCTCTAGTTCACAATGAGTGGAATTAGAAATTGGGCAAGAATAAATTTTGGGCTTCAAGTTCTTTAAAATTTAAATCACAGATGATATGGGAGGTGGGCAGGGAAATGCTGAGTAGAGAAGGAAGGGGTCCCTGGTGAGAGATCCACCCTCGGGCCTGGGTCCACTGATCTAAATGAGAACAGGCACTCCTGTTTTTGCACCCAAATGTTGCATTTTCCAAGACCACTCTGACCTGCCATGCCCTTCATCTTGCCCCCATATAAACTTGAGACCATAGCAGGCAGAAGAGCAGAAGAACAGACCAGCAGACACCAGAAGACCTGCAACCAGCAATGGCGGAATGTTGCGGCAGAGAAAGAGAGAAGAGGAGGGACATCTGGACACTGAGGGGAATTCTGCCAGGGGCAGTCAGAGAAGAGCCTGGCCACTAGGTGGCCCAACTCCAGAGGAAGACCAGCTTCTCACTCCATTTCCTCCTTCTGGCTCCCTGTCCATCTTGCTGAGAGCCACCTCTACCACTCAATCAAACCTTGCACTCATCCTTTGAGTCCACGTGTGATCCGATTTTTCTGGTGCACTGGGCAAGAGCTCAGGATACAGAAAGCTGTCACGCTGGCCCTCTGCCCTTGTCTTAAGGCAGAGGGTCTATTGAGCTGATTAACACAAGCCGTCTGCAGACAGCGAAGCTGAAAGAGCACACTGTAACACATGCCCATTGGGCTTTGTGAGTCGCAGACACTCACCCCTTGATGCTGCTGTGGGGCTGGAGCCCAAAAGCACTCCCTGCAGCCTCTGCACCTGTTTGTCTGCATGCTCTTGCTAGGGTTTTAAGCAGCAGGGCAACATGTCAATATAGGAAAAGGATGATAAAGCATGAAAAAAGGAACTTTACAGGTGAGGAAACCTGAACGACTGTATTAGCTCATTCTCACACTGCTATAAAGAACTGCCCAAGACTGGGTAATTTATAAAGAAAAGAGATTTAATTGACTCACAGTTCTGCATGGCTGGGGAGGTCTCAGGAAACTTACAATCATGGCGGAAGGGGAAGAGGCATGTCTTACATGGCGGCCGGTGAGAAAGAGTGAGTATGGAGGAGGAGGAACTGTCAGACACTTATAAAACCATCAGATCTCATGAGAACTCACTCACTATCATAAGAACAGCATGGGAGAAAACACCCCACAATCCAATCACCTCCTACCAGGTCTCTCTCTCAACACGTGGGGATTATGGGATTACAATTCAAGGTGAGATTTGGGTGGAGACACAAAGCCTAACCATATTAAAGACTAAGAAATGTGAAAATAAATTTGTTATTGCTGGGGACTGGATAAATGAATATTACAACAATGAGGTATTCACAATCAGTTAGGAAAGGATTAAAACAAATACTGAGACAAACAGAGGCAAAGATTTTATGCCAATAATGGGAGTCTAAATTGATATAACAACTTTGGAGAGTAATTTCCCAATATTTGAAAAACAATGTTGATGCACGCTTCTGATATACATAATCATTCTATGTTTAGATACCAGTCCCCATCAAATTCTTATATATGGACCAGTTAATTATTGGGAGGCAATTATTCATGGTCTCTCAAGTTTCTACATATTTGCAAGCAAAGATACAAATTGTTGTTCTGTTCCAAATTATCTTTTCAAGGATGTTTGTAAGGTAAACAGACTTGGAAGAAAGAGGTCATGTCTGTACAGGGCAGGTTTACTTGCTATTTAGTACAATTAAAGTAATGTCTCCCTTTGGAACAAACTTCAGGTATATTTGTTTACAGTGTGTTACAAAAAAATTAGGCTCCATAAACTGAGTCCTTCAGTTCTAATGCAAATCCACTGTGTATATGGAATCCACCTGGGTCTCTACATGTTGCTCCCATGGAAACTCGGAATAAAAGAGAAATGGGTGAAAATATGCTAATTCTCATGCTGTTTGTTGTGCTATGAGTAATAAAATCCTTTGCCTCTGACCCAGGAGCCTTTTATCTTTTCTCAGAATTTATAAAACTGTGGCAGGCTAATTTAGTTTACCAACAGGGTTAAATTCCAGACTTTTAATTGTTCTTAATATAGACTTGTGCACATGAATTGCAGCACAGTTTATTATCATAAAATATTACAAATATAGAAGAATAGAACAGAATAGAAAACTCATGAATGAAGGCACACACTTACAACCTTGTGATCTTTGACAAGGCCAACAGAAACAAGTAATGAGGAAAGCACTCTCTATTCAATAAAATGTGCTGGGATAACTGGCTAGCCATAAGCAGAATAATGAAACTGGATCCTTAACTTTTACCATATACAAAAATTTACTCAAACCAGATTAAAGATTTAATATCTTTGAGGCCTAAGACCTCAAACTATGAAAATACTAAAAGAAAATCTAGGAAATCCCTTCTCAACATTGGCCTTGATGAAGAATGTTTAGCTAAGTCCCTGAAAGCAATTGCAATAACAAAAAAATTGACAAATGGGAGCAAATTAAACTACAGAGCTTCTGCACAGCAAAATAAATTATTGACAGAGTAAACAGACAACCTACAGGATGGGAGAAAATATTCACAAACTATGGAAAAAACAAAGATCTAATATATAGCATCTATAAAGAACTTAATTCACCAAACAAAAATCAAATAACCTCACTTAAAAATGAGTAAAGAACATAAACAGACACTTCTCAAAAGAAGACATAAAAGTGGCCAACAAACATTTGAACAATGCTCATAATCACTAATCAGAGAAATGCAAATCAAAACCACAATGAGACATCATCTCATACCAGTCAGGATGGCAATCATTAAAAAGTCAAAAAACAACAGATACTGGAGAGGCTGAGGAGGAAAGAGAACGCATATACACTTCCAGAGTTCAGCCACTCTGGAAAGCAATTTGGAGATTTCTTAAAGCACTTAAAAAGAAGCTACCATTCTACCGAGCATACCCAGTACATACCCGAAGGAAAATAGATCACTATTCCAAAATGACACGTGCACTTGTATGGTAATTACAATGCTATTCACAATAGCAAAGACATGGATTCAACCTATGTGCCAATCAGTGGTGGATTAGATAAAGAAAATGTACTTAAACACCATGGGACACTGCACAGCCATAAAAAGAATGAAATTGTGTTCTTTGCAGCATCATAGATAGAGCTGGAAGCCATAATCCTCAGAGAATGCAGAAACAGAAAACCAAAAACTGTACGTTCTCACTTATAAGTAAGAACTAAACATTGAGCATACATGGTCATAAACATGGGAACAACAGACACTGTGGACTACAAGAAGGGGCAGGAGGGGGTTATGGATTGAAAAACTACCTACTGGATATTATGCTCACTATGTGGGTGGAATATATGAATGTTACAAATCCTACACATATACATAACCTTGTATCTGAAATAAAAGCTGAAATTAAAATATATATATATATATTAGAATCAACAAGGAGGTATATTTTAAAAGTTGCAGAGCATAATACAGCAATTAAACTGAAAAAAAAGATGTACTGCTGTTTGTATAAGTCAGAACTAGTGGATTGTTGGCAATTTTATAAGGTTAAACCTAACATTTGTATCAACATAAATAGATCTCAGAAACGTAACATTGAAATTTAAACTTTTGTTGATGAAAAACCAACGTATGCAAATGTTTAAAATGAAACCATACTCTTTCTTTTCTGACTGACCAAGGAGTTATGTATGCTACTGTATTGTAGAAGGAGAGACACTGAGTTTAGCATAATAATTGTCACAGACTGAATGGAAAGATGATGAAAATAAGATAAACGCCACTGCGATTTCAACTGTATCTCTAAAATTCTAGTTCTAAAAGCGAGAAAGCATAGAAGTAAACATATGCTAAGTAGTAGTTTTTTTAGACTGTTTTTTAGAGACAGGGTTTCACTCTGTCACCCAAGCTGCTGGAGTGCAGTAGTGTGACAATGAATCACTGCAGCCTTGAACTCCTGGGCTCAAGCAATCTTCCTGTCTCAGTCTCCCAAGTGGCTGGGACTACAAGCATGCACCACTACACCCAGTTTTGTTTTTTTTTTTTCTTTTTTAATTTTTGTAGAGACAGGGTCTCGCAACATTGCTTAGGCTGGTCTTTGAACTCCTGGCCTCAGGAATCCTCCCACCTCAGCCTCCCTGGAGCTGGGATTACAGGCACGAGTCACCACATCCAGGCATAAGTAGTTTTTATTGTAAGTGGGTATACTTATGTGATTACCATTAAACTTCCTGAACTCCACTTTATGTATGACATAATTATCTCCTAATTAACATGATATTAAACTACAGTGACTATATAGAGGCCAAAGATGGTGACCACAACTTGGAAAACAGTCATCAAAGTGGCTTTCCAAATCTCCAGAAGCAGCACCAACTCTTAGTCCCCTCATTTTCTCAGAAGGCCTACCTTGGTTTATAGGGCACTGTTTTTTTCTTCTAGAAAATACACTATGAGTCACTCAGAGGTGTATGGCCTACTATAAAATTTTCACCATGTGTCATTAAATGTCATATAGTTCAATATCGGGAAATTCTTTTCTCAGAATGAGAAATGCAAACTTTGGGCTGGTTTCAGGTTTTTATTTCTTTTAATCCTGAGAAAACCTTGAGTTGCAGTTAAAAAAGAAAAAATCTTTATACTATGACCATGTCCCCATTTATCTATCTACCAGCTTAATATATTTTTGGATGCTTTCATGTTTTGTTTTGTTTTTCAGTTTGCAATGCAGTCGGCCCTCTGTATTCATGGGTTCGGCATCTGTGGATGATTCAACTAGCCATGGGTGGAAAATACTTGGAAAAAAGAGGATGTCTGTGTCTGTACCAAATAGGTACAGATTTTTTTTTTTTTTTTTTTTGGTCAGCATTCCCTTAACAGTATAGTGTAACAGCTATTCACACAGCATTTACATTGCATTAGGTATTTTAAGTAATCAGGAGATGATTTAAAGTCTATGGAAGTGTGGACAACTCATATGCAAATACTAGGCAATTAAGAATAAAGGACCTGAGCATCCACAAATTTGGGTATCCATGGGAGGTCCTGAAACCAATCCCCCCCATTGATACCTGGAAATGACTGTATATATTTCTAGAAAGGAATTAAAGTGTCTAAATAAAGTAAAAGCAGAAAATTATAACTGATTAAAGCTTAAAGGATTTTTTGCACCTATATTTTTATTTTACAAATGAAAAAAATGTAGATGTCTCTGGGTAATGGCTCTATGCTCACGTTTGAACATTCATCTTCTGACCCACAAAACAATGCTAATTTCAACATGCTAGTCTAGACTAAGATTCTAAGTAACATTTACTGAGTGCTTACTGTGTTGCCAGACACTGTTCTAAGCCTTTTTCCTGTATTACCTCATTTAATTCTCACTTAGATCTACGAGTTAAGTATACTTTTTTTCTAATTTACATATGAGAGAACTGGATGCCAGAGAGATGAGGTACGCTTTCCACGACTACAATTTAAGTAAATTGCTGCAGTATTGTTTTTGCATAGCTAGTATCAGAACAAAAACCGTTGAGGCCCAACGTTTGACAGTTATGATTTACTTAGCACACTTTATGCTATTTTCTTGCTCTCTCTCTCTTTCTCTCTCTCTGAATATTTTATTTTTATAATGGAAGACACTAAGCACATAATAGAGTTTGCCTTACTTTCTGCAACTGAAAGTCGAATCTCCAGCCTTATCGTTTTACAATCTGGCTGGAATGTTAACCTCCCAGTTTAACTAGTTGCAGATTTGTGCTTCCCATTGCCTTTTTTTTTTTTTTTTTTTTTTTTTTTTTTACTATCAGTTACTAATAAATCCTCTTGCATTTACATCACTCTCTAAAAGCAGCTTATAACATCATGTGTATCTTGGACACAGAGTAGACTGTCCTGTCTCTCAGGAGAAAGAGAAATCACCACTAGGGGTCTGGGCTGAAGAGGAAACTGTCACTCCGTGTCATGCCAACAGTTCCTGCTGACTCTTTCAAAGTGTCATTCATTGACAGTTGGCATAGAGTCCAGCTTTGAAGTTGGAGATTTTTGTAAAAAGTAATATGATTTTGAGATTTCCCTAGACCTAAATTCTGGTTCTGGCACTGCATTATAACCACCAGCTTAGCAACTTTCACAAACTGTTTACTCTGTCAGGCCTCTGAGCCCAAGCTAAGCCATCATACCCCTGTGACCTGCACGTACACATCCAGATGGCCGGTTCCTGCCTTAACTGATGACATTCCACCACAGAAGAAGTGAAAATGGCCTGTTCCTGCCTTAACTGATGACATTGTCTTGTGAAATTCCTTCTCCTGGCTCATACTGGCTCAAAAGCTCCCCCACTGAGTACCTTGTGACCCCCACTCCTGCCCACCAGAGAACAACCCCCTTTGACTGTAATTTTCCTTTACCTATCCAAATCTTATAAAACGGCCCCACCTCTATCTCCCTTCGCTGACTCTCTTTTCGGACTCAGCCCACCTGCACCCAGGTGATTAAAAGCTTTATTGCTCACACAAAGCCTGTTTGGTGGTCTCTTCAGAGGGACGCGCATGAAATTTGGTGCCGTGACTCGGATTGGGGGACCTCCCTTGGGAGATTAATCCCCTGTCCTCCTGCTCTTTGCTCCGTGAGAAAGATCCACCTATGACCTCAGGTCCCCAGACAGACCAGCCCAAGAAACATCTCACCAATTTCAAATTCAGTAAGCGGCCTCTTTTTACTCTCTTCATCCTCCCTCACTATCCCTCAACCTCTTTCTCCTTTCAATCTTGGCGCCACACTTCAATCTCTCCCTTCTCTTAATTTCAATTCCTTTCATTTTCTGGTAGAGACAAAGGAGACACGTTTTATCCCTGGACCCAAAACTCCGGCGCCCGTCACGGACTAGGGAAGGCAGCCTTCCCTTGGTGTTTAATCATTGCAGGGATGCCTCTCTGATTATTCACCCAGGTTTCAGAGGTGTCAGACCACGCAGGGACGCCTGCCTTGGTCCTTCACCCTTAGTGGCAAGTCCTGCTTTTCTGGGGGAGGGGCAAGTAGGCCAACCTCGTATCTCCGCGCACCAGGCTCTTATATCTCTGAGCCCCGATCCCTTATTTCCGTGCCCCAACCTCTTATATCTCTGCACTCCAATCCCTTATTTCTGTGCCCCGACCTCTATGTCTGCACCCTGACCCCCTTCTCTGCTTTTCTGGAGGGCAAGAACCCCTCCTCACCCCTTCTCCATGTCTCTACTCTTTCCTCCTTCACTATGGGCAAGCTTCCACCTTCCATTCCTCCTTCTCCCTTAGCCTGTGTTCTTAAGAACTTAAAACCTCTTCAACTCTCACCTGACCTAAAATCTAAGCATTTTATTTTCTTCTACAATGCCACTTGAAGCCAATACAAACTCGACAGTAGTTCCAAATAGCCAGAAAATGGCACTTTCAATTTTTCCATCCTACAAGATCTAGATAATTCTTGTTGTAAAATGGGCAAATGGTTTGAGGTGCCTGAGGTCCAGGCATTCTTTTACACATTGGTCCCTCTCCAGTTTCTCTTCCCAATGCAACTCATCCCAAATCTTCCTTCTTTCTCTCCCACCTGTTCCCTCAGTCCCAACCCCAAGGGTCGCTGAGTCTTTCTAATCTTCCTTTACTACAGACCCATCTGACCTCTCCCCTCCTTGCCAGGCCGAGCTAGGTCCCAATTCTTCCTCAGCGTCCGCTCCTCCCCACTATAATCTTTTTATTGCCTCCCCTCCCTCACACCTGGTCCAGCTTACAGTTTCGTTCTGTGACTAGCCCACACCTGCCCAGCAATTTACTCTTAAAAAGGTGGCTGGAGCTAAAGGCAAGTCAAGGTTAATGCTTCTTTTTGTTTATCCCAAATCAGATAGCGTTTAGGCTCTTTTTCATCAAATATAAAAATCCAGCCCAGTTCATGACTCGTTTGGCAGCAACCCTGGGACGCTTTACAGCCCTGGACCCTAAAAGGTCAAAAGGCCGTCTTATTCTCAAAATACATTTTATTACCCAATCTGCTCCCGACATTAAATAAAACTCCAAAAATTAAATTCCTGCCCTCAAATCCCACAACAGGATTTAATTAACCTCGCCTTCAAGGTGTACAATAATAGAAAAAAGTTGCAATTCCTTGCCTCCACTTTGAGACAAACCCCAGCCACATCTCCAGCACACAAGAACTTCCAAACGCCTGAACCGCGGTGGCCAGGCGTTCCTCCAGAACCTCCTCCCCCAGGAGCTTGCTACAAGGGCCAGAAATCTGGCCACCAGGCCAAGGAATGCCCACAGCCCAGGGTTCCTCCTAAGCCCTGTCCCATCTGTGCGGGACCCCACTGGAAATCGGACTGTTCAACTCACCTGGCAGCCACTCCCAGAGCCCCTGGAACTCTGGCCCAAGACTCTCTGACTGACTCCTTCTCGGCTTAGCGGCTGAAGACTGATGCTGCCTGATCGCCTCGGAAGCCCCGTAGACCATCACAGATGCCGAGCTTCGGGTAACTCTCACAGTGGAGGGTAAGTCCGTCCCCTTCTTAATCAATACAGAGGCTACTCACTCCACATTACCTTCTTTTTTAGGGACTGTTTCCCTTGCCTCCGTAACTGTTGTGGGTATTGACAGCCAGGCTTCTAAACCTCTTAAAACTCCCCAACTCTGGTGCTTAGACAATACTCTTTTAAGCACTCCTTTTTAGTTACCCCCACCTGCCTAGTTTCCTTATTAGGCCGAGACACTTTAACTAAATTATCTGCTTCCCTGACTATTCCTGGGCTACAGCCACACCTCATTGCCGCCTTTTCCCCCAGTTCAAAGCCTCCTTCACATCCTCCCCTTGTATCTCCCCACCTTAACCCACAAGTATAAGACACCTCTACTCCCTCCTTAGTGACCGATCATGCACCCCTTACCATCCCATTAAAACCTAATCACTCTTACCCCGCTCAATGACAATATCCCATCCCCCAGCATGCTTTGAAAGGATTAAAGCCTGTTATCACTTGCCTGTTACAGCATGGCCTTTTAAGGCCTGTAAACTCTTCTTACCATTCCCCCATTTTACCTGTCCTAAAACCAGACAAGGCTTACAGGTTAGTTCAGAATCTGCGCCTTATCAACCAAATTGTTTTGCCTATCCACCCTGTGGTGCCAAACCCATATACTCTCCTATCCTCAGTACCTCCCTCTACAACCCATTATTCTGTTCTGGATCTCAAACATGCTTCCTTTACTATTCCTTTGCACCCTTCATCCCAGCCTCTCTTTGCTTTCACTTAGACTGACCCTGACACCCATTAGGCTCAGCAAATTACCTGGGCCGTACTGCTGCAAGGCTTCACAGACAGCACCCATTACTTCAGTCAAGCCCAAATTTTATCCTCATCTGTGACCTATCTCGGCTTAATTCTCATAAAAACACACGTGCTCTCCCTGCTGATCATGTCTGATTAATCTCCCAACTCTCAATCCCTTATAAAACAACTCCTTGCCTTCTTAGGCATGGTTAATGCAGTCAGAATTCTTACACAAAAGCCAGGACCACACCTTGTAGCCTTTCTGTCCAAACAACTTGACCTTACTGTTTTAGCCTAGCATCATGTCTCCGTGCAGCAGCTGCTGCCACCCTAATACTTTTAGAGGCCCTCAAAATCACAGACTATGCTCAACTCACTCTCTACATTTCTCATAACTTCCAAAATCTATTTTCTTCCTCATACCTGACGCATATACTTTCTGCTCCCCGGCTCCTTCAGCTGTACTCACTCTTTGTTAAGTCCCGCAATTACCATTGTTCCTGGACCGGACTTCAATCCGGCCTCCCACATTATTCCTGATACCACACCTGACCTCCATGACTGTATCTCTCTGATACACCTGACATTCACCCCATTTCCCCATATTTCCTTCTTTCCTGTTCCTCACCGTGATCACACTTGATTTATTGATGGCAGTTCCACCAGGCCTAATCGCCACACACCAGCAAAGGCAGGCTATGCTATCTATAGTACAAGCCACTAGCCCGCCTCTTAGAACCTCTCATTTTCTTTCCATTGTGGAAATCTATCTTCAAGGAAATAACTTCTCAGTGTTCCATCTGCTATTCTACTACTCCTCAGGGATTATTCAGTTCCCCTCCCTTCCCTACACATCAAGCTCCAGGATTTGCCCCCACCCAGGACTGGCAAATTAGCTTTACTCAACATGCCCCGAGTCAGATAACTAAAATACCTGTTAGTCTAGGTAGACACTTTCACTGGATAGGTAGAGGCCTTTCCTACAGGGTCTGAGAAGTCCACTGCAGTCATTTCTTCCCTTCTGTCAGACATAATTCCTCAGTTTAGCCTTCCCACCTCTATACAGTCTGATAACAGACCAGCCTTTATTAGTCAAATCAGCCAAGCAGTTTTTCAGGCTCTTAGTATTCAGTGAAACTTTTATATCCCTTACGGTCCTCCATCTTCAGGAAAAGTAGAACAGACTAATGGTCTTTTAAAAACACACCTCACCAAGCTCAGCCACCAACTTAAAAAGGACTGGACAATACTTTTACCACTTTCCCTTCTCAGAAGTCAGACCTGTCCTCAGAATGCTACAGGGTACAGCCCATTTGAGCTCCTGTATAGACACTCCTGTTTATTAGGCCCCAGTCTCATTCCAGACACCAGACCAACTTAGACTGTGCCCCCAGAAAAACTTGTCATCCCTACTATCTTCTGTCTAGTCATACTCCTATTCACCATTCTCAACTACTCATACATGCCCTGCTCTTGTTTACACTGCCGGTTTACACTGTTTCTCCAAGCCATCACAGATGATATCTCGTGGTGTGCTATGCCCAAACTGCCACTCTTAACTCTTGAAGTAAATAAATAATCTTTGCTGTCAGGACTATGCTGAATCTCCTTAGGCGCTCTCTAATCAGATGTCCTGGGTCCTCCCAATTCTTAGACCTTTTATACCTGTTTTTCTCCTTCTCTTATTCCATTTAGTTTTTCAATTCATACAAAACCATATCCAGGCCATCACCAGTAATTCTTCATGACAAATGTTTCTTCTAACAACCCCACAATATCACCCCTTACCACAAAATCTTCCTTCAGCTTAATCTCTCCCACTCTAGGTTCCCACACCGCCCCTAATCCCGCTCGAAGCAGCCCTGAGAAACATCACCCATTATCTCTCCACACCACCCCCAAAAATTTTCACCATCCCAACACTTTACCACTCTTTCATTTTATTTTTCTTATTAATATAACAAGACGGGACTGTCAGGCCTCTGAGCCCAAGCTAAGCCATCATACCCCTGTGACCTGCACGTACACATCCAGATGGCCAGTTCCTGCCTTAACTGATGACATTCCACCACAAAAGAAGTGAAAATGGCTTGTTCTTGCCTTAACTGATGACATTGTCTTGTGAAATTCCTTCTTCTGGCTCATCCTGGCTCAAAAGCTTCCCCACTGAGTACCTTGTGACCCCCACTCCTGCACGTCAGAGAACAACCCCCTTTGACTGTAATTTTCCTTTACCTACCCAAATCCTATAAAGCGGCCCCACCCCATCTCCCTTCACTGACTCTTTTCAGACTCAGCCTGCCTGCACCCAGGTGAAATAAACAGCCATGTTGCTCACACAAAGCCTGTTTGGTGGTCTCTTCACAGGGACGCGCATGAAGTACTCTGCATTTTCTCATCTCTAAAATAGAAGATGGGGTAAGTGGGTGATGCATATTTTATAGCTGTCTTGTAAGAATTAGAGATGACTTGTTTAAGTGTCTGGTATATAGTAGGACTATGTCTCAGTTAAGTGCTTGATATCAAGTAGGTATTCAAAAAATGGTAGTTATTTTATCTGTTTTTGTGTGCAGCAGAACCAAAATTGCTAACTTATAGGGCAAGAGCCCAGTAGATTTTTAATGTGACATTTAGTCCACTGTCAATGTGCTTGAGTCATTGACATGCTGGGCATTAATTCTTTACCAACTTGAGAAAATTTTATTTTCTTTTTTAAATTTTTAGTTGACAAATAATAATTGTACATATTTATGGAGTAAAATGTGATGTTTTAGAAAAAAATTTAATAATAAAATATTTCTGTTTGACAAGTGCTCTTTTAGTATGAGCTTTTGGAAAGATACCATTAGGGTCCTTTATTAATAAAACAATAATAATCAATTCACAAGGCATTTCCACAATGTACACAAAACAGATGTATCTACTTATGGATTCCAATTGGCTGTAGATCACAGATTATGATAGCTTCCCTAAAAGGAAGTCATATATAGGAAGAAACCACAACGTCAAAGATTATATAATTTTCTCTAGGGGTTGTTCCAACTGTTTGTTGCGAGGTCTCTTTTGCCTATTCCTGAATTGTTAGCTTCCTGCCAGGGATTCTGGGTGTGATGCTAGCGAATGTTCAGAGTATTTAGAGTCCTGATATTTCATCAGGCATGCTCTAACCCACTAGACCTTTCTAAGTATGCCTGCTCTAAATGTTCTGCTTGTTTCTGACCCTCTTCTTTCCTTCTCTTGCCCACAGTTGAGTATACAGTTCTGTTTTACCAAGATGAAATGAGTCTCTCCTCTACAAGCTTGTAGGTATTTCTTTGTGTGAGGCATCAGGCTAGACTCCAGAGATAGCAATTTGTTTTCTTTTAACTTCATTTAATATTTTAGTTAAAGGAATCTAGCAGAACTTTTTTAATCCCCTCTTTTTGTTACCAATGAATTTTGGAAACTGGAACCTATCCAAGCCAATATGAGTTTGAGGAAGTATTCAACTCTGGGAAAGGAAGGATGTGATCTGTAAGTGAAACTAGAAGCATGAAACGTGTGAACCTTTTGTGGCTTCATTATTTGGTTATTAAGGGGTAGTTTCAACATCAAAAGGTTACTTTTAACTCACATTTGGCAAAGTGCATATGCCACCAATGTTAGTGGTAACAGAAGTGCTCAGTGGTTAGAACTTATTACAAATTCTTCCCTATGTGAGATCTTCCAGGAAAGGAAAAGACACTTTATTACAGTACACTTAACATTTATTTAACATCCTCACCCTACACTGAGTACTAGGGTTACAAATATGAATATTGCAGTGAGTCCCTGAAAATATAAATAAAGTGAGTACTACAATTAAAAGCAGGCAATTAATAAAAGAAAAACATCATGATACTATCATTGTTCCTTGTATAGATTCAATAATAAATATATAGAGAGACAAAATAATGGAGGTTGTGGGGAGGAAGTATTTAACTCTACTTGGGAAGATTTGTAAATATCTTCAAATAAGAGGAGGCAAAAGTATTTGTCAGGAAGAAAAATTGGCAAAGAGTGATTTCAAGCACATGACAAATACTCAATAAATGTTGCCTATTATTATTATTAAAGGAAGTGGACCTATGATAAGTTTTGAATGGTGTAATGATACTAGCAAGGAAAAGACAGAAAATTCCAGGCAGGCAGAGGAGTTTGTGCAAGGGACAGGGGCACCACACTCCATTGTGACATCCTAAAATGGCACTGAATCAATAATGCTGGAGGATACAGTGTGAATGAGACACACCTGGAGGAGCAGGCAGGCTGTGTCATGAAGGGTCATGAATGTCAGGCTTAAAAGGTTATATCAAATCTTACTGATTATAGGAAGTCACTAATAGATTTTAATATTTCAGGATAGGACCAATTTGCATTTTAGAGTTGTTACTTGGATGGCAGTAGAGAAGCGCTGGTGAATGGTAAGAGGCAGGGAAAGTGCAGGGGTATCTGGGAAAAGTTAAAACGACAAAGAACCGCTGGGCGCGGTGGCTCACGCCTGTAATCCCAGCACTTTGGGAGGCCGAAGCGGGCAGATCATGGGGTCAGGATATCGAGACCATCCTGGCTAACATGGTGAAACCCCGTTTCTACTAAAAATACAAAAAAATTAGGAGGCTTCGAGTTTATCTTGCATGTTCTGTTCCTTAATAAGTCAAATTTTATAGCAAATTTGACAACATATTATTTGTGATTTACATTAGTTAGGGGCAGGGGTTTTATTTGTTTATCTGTTTTTATTTTTAATTATTTTTTAAGATAGTCTCACTTTGTCACCCAGGCTGGAGTGCAGTGGCATGATCTCAGCTCACTGCTGCCTCTGCCTCCTGGGTTCAAGCGATTCTCCTGCCTCAGCCTCCCAAGTAGCTGGGATTACAGGCATGCATGACCACGCCTGGCTAATTTTTGTGTTTTTTGTAGAGATGGGGTTTTGCTATGTTGGCCACACTGCTCTCAAACTCCTGACTTCAAGTGATCTGTCCGCCTCAACCTCCCAAAGTGCTGGAATTACAGATCATGGGTTTTATTTTTTAATAGTTTCTGTGCTTTCAGAAAATTTTTAAAAATGAAATACGTGTCTGATTTTGTTTACCGTATGTGTGTGTGTGTCTAAGATTTAAGGGTTCTAACTTCTCTCTCCAACTGTTAAAGATAGGGTCTGAGTATGCTAAGACTCATCCTCTATCAAACCCAAAGTTAGGACATGGCTGAGAAGAAGAGTAGTAACTTCATCTCGAACCCAAGAAGGGTGTCCAGGAAGGGGGAGGATTGCATACTACCAGTTGTCAAATCTTTCAAATAACATGAGGCTCTTCATAGTTTTCAAATAAGAGAGTCAATGAAGAACAAGTTCTTAGTTCATGAGGAGTTGACTTTTCAAGGGGGCTTAATGATTGGGAGGTGGACATCGAGTGGGTATGATGGTCCAAAGATCTGTAGCAGGAGTGAGTCAGTCCCATAGATTCAGACACAGCACTTTTTGCCACTGTCAGCAAACAAAGGCCTCTTTTGCAAATGGCCTTCAAATTCTGATTTCGAGGGAGAAGGAAAATGCTATCTTCACAACCATATTCTCTTATTGTTGTTATTGAAAATACAGGCAAAGGCCCTTACAGGGAGACACATACGAAACAAGCTCAGTTTAAAAAACATGAATAAAATACTCTCTTGGGTAATTTGAGTTTTCAATTCAATTTAAGTCAGCAAATATTTTTACATTTCCTTTTGCTGAGTATGTTTTGAAAATTATTCTAGATACTTTGCATTCAAGACAGTTTACAGTCTGTTTTATACAGGAAGTAAATACAAAGAGCTGTATTATTGTTTGGCTCTGTGTCCTCACGCAAATCTCCTGTCAAATTGTAATCTCCATGTGTCAGGGGAGAGTTCTTATGATATGCAGTTCTTATGCAGTTCTTAGTGAGTGAGTTCTCACAAGATCTGATGGTTTGAAAGTAGCACTTCCCATTTATTCTCTCTCTCTCCTGCTGCCATGTGAAGAAGCTTCTTACTTCCCCTTTTCCTTCCCCCATGATTGTGTTTCCTAACATTTCCCACATGTAGATACCAATGTTGGAAGTTTTACAAGAAAGGATTGTTTTTCAACTGCCCTCAAATTGCATCAGTTATAGACTAGGACACGAACAGGAAAAGCTGGCACATTTGAATAGAATGTGACATATTGAAACATAATTTATAAGGGGCTGATTAATAATAGTCAGAAAAGCAAAGAAAAAAGGCAGAAACTTAATTCTAAATTCTATTTTACAGTAGTTTCTAATATCAACTTTTTATATAGTTATAATATGAACTTTAAAACAAAAAAGATCTCTCTTTCATAGAAGAAGTATAACCTGGTTATTAAAGATAATTATGGATGACAAAATAAGCAGAAATTCAATGAAGGGAGAAATGTATCCATTGTTCCAAATCATCCCGGTGTATCCATTTTTGTAATCTTGGACTAATAGTTAATTTAAATCTGTAACAGATACATAATATTCAGGCACAACTAAAGCTTATTTCTAGTGTTAATGACCAATATCCACCTGACTAGGGTATAGATGTGGCCATAAGAACTAACAAATGTTTGTTGAATTAAGCCAGAAAAACCTTACTTGGAAGGAGCTAGGTATATCAGTTCTCTATTACTGTATTAAAAAACACTTTAAAACATTGTTACTTTTAATATAACAATCAATTGCTTATGATCCTGTGGCCCAACAAATTGGGTTGGTCTTAGTTGGGTAGTTCATTTGTTGGTCTTGGTTGAAATCACTTACGTACCTGGTAGCTCATCAAAGACTGGATAATCCAAGATTGCCTGACTCAGGTTTTTGGTGAATGAGGCTGGCTGTGGATTAATTGGTCCAGGGGCCCTCAGCTGGGATGATTTATCACTGCTCCTCATAGCCTTTCCTCAGGGCAGCTAGATCAGGTTTCTTCACACAATGATGGAAGCATTCCCAATGGACAAGAGCAAAAGCTACAAACCTCTTGAAACTTAGGTTTGCAAGTTATATACTGTCTCATCTGAAACATTCACTTAGTCAAAGAGAAATGTAAGGCCAGCCCAGATTCCAGGGAACAAGAAATATGTGTCACAATTTAATGGAAGGAATGGTCACACTGCAAAGGAACACGTGTTCTGGGATGTGAAAAACTGTTGAGGTCATCTTTGCAAACTATGTACCAAACTTTATTCATTGCCCTTTGACAACTCAACACTATATGCTTTATGCATGTTTATATCAGACTAATCAATGCTGAACAAATGTAAAAGATTCTTAGTTTTGTTCACATTGTGCAAAATTCAGTCATTAAAGTATAAGAGATTTTCCACTGTGACTATATAAAGGTATGTCCAATAAATGTTTCTTATTTTGAATATTTCTTTGTCTGCTTTTTCCCCCAAATTTGTGCAGTGCATAAACTTCAGATGGCAATGACCTCTTCAAATGAAATGGATGTATTCTAAATTATCCTCCCAAAAGCCTATGTCACCAAAGTGGGAGGGTCTGATTCTATGTTCCTAACTTTTATAAGAAAATTGAAATTTCTAGTTAAATGTTGCATTATGACATTTATCAATGTTATCAAATTTATAGAATTGAGGTGAGGATTAAATCTGGCAATGTAGAGCAGCAAGAACTGTGGCTACCTCTAGGAAGCTTTCAACCTAAGAGGAAAGACTGATACACACATGGTATTACAAGAATGAATCTTATCCTTTGAAATATCCAGCTGCTATATGACTCCCCAAAAACCATGCTAGTCGATGCTGACTCTAGGGTTTTAATGGGAAAATCTTCAAACATAAAGATTTTCTATTGAGTCTGTGTAGAGGATCATCCATCTATACATAGAGAGATGAGCACTAAAAAGGGAAATGAACAAGTTCCAATAAGAAATTAAAAGATGAAGAAACCACAGCTAGTTGTAGAGAGCAAGAAAGGGCCAAGATGCTTCGTAAATGTTTGTTCTCTGTTTCCATTTTGCCTCTCTGAATATGAGTTTTTTTCCTCCATGTAATGAGAGTTTTAGATTATATAATTTTGGGAGTTCCATTGAACTCTAACATTTTATGCTCACCACATAGGCACTCAATTGGCATCATAATTTCCAATGCTACTGAGTCAAAACTGTTCCCCACAATCTCTCATAAATAATCTACTGTTCCATGAAAAATAATTGTCAAGTAACAATATATTTGCATCATTTGTATTCCTTAGAAACGACACCACCCTTATCCAAGGAAAGTTGATAAGAAGGGCTTAACTTTCCAGTTGATATCTGGGTGTAGAATAGAAAAAAACCAACCAGTCAAAATGAAAAAAAAATATGTAAATTATTGGGTAGGATGGTCATTTTAATGATACTGATTTTTCCAATTCATGATTATTTGTGTCATCTCTGATTTCTTTTCACAGTGTTTTGTAGTTGTCATTGCAGAGATCTTTCACCTCCTCAGTTAGATGAATTCTTAGGTATTTTATTCTCTTTGTGGCTATTGTAAATAGGGCTGTCTTCTTGATTTGACTTTCAGCCTGGACATTATTGGTATATAGAAATGCTACTAATTTTTGCACATTGATTTTGTAGACTGAAACCATCCTAAAATTGTTTATCAGTTCTAGTAGTCTTTGGAAGAGTCTTCAGGATTTTCTAGATATAGAATCATATCAGTGAAGTAAGGTACTTTGATTTCTTTTTTTTTCTATTTGGATGCCTTTTATTTCATTCACTTGCCTGATTGCTCTGGCTAGGACCTCCAGTACTATGTTGAATAGGAGTGGTGAGAGTGGGTATCCTTGTCCTGTTCCAGTTCTCAAGAGGGACCAATGTCATTCTTCACAGAATTAGAAAAAATTGTTCTAAAATTCACATGTAAGCAAAAAAGAGCCTGAATAGCCAAAGCAATTCTAAGCAAAAAGAATAATGCTGGAGGCATCACACTACCTGAATTCAAACTAGACTATTAGAGTACAGTAACCGAAACAGTATGGTACTGGCACAAAAACAGACACATAGACCAACAGAACAGAATAGAAAACTCAGAAATAAAGCTGCACACCTACAGCCACCTCATCCTAAAGAAGGCCAACAAAAACAAGCAATGGGGTAAGGACTTCCTGTTCAATAAAGGTTGCTGAAGTAACTGACTAGCCATATGCAGAAGAATGAAATTGGACCTTTACCTTTCACCATATACAAAAATTAACCCCAGATAGATTAAAGATTTAAATGTAAGACCTCAAACTCTGAGAATCCTAGAGTAAAATGTATGAAATTCCCTCCTTGACATCAATCTTGGCAAATAATTTTTGACTAAGTCCCCAAAAGCAGTTGCAACAAAAACAAAAATTGACAAGTGGGGCCTAATTAAACTGAAAACCTTCTGCACAGTAAAAGAAACCACCAACAGAGTAAACCAACAACCTACAGAATGGGAGAAAATATTTACAAACTGTGTATCCAACAAGGGTCTAATATTCAGCACCTATGCGTACATAAATCAAGCAAAAAACAAATAACGTTATTAAAAAATGGGCAAAGGACATAAGCAGAAGAAGACATACAAGTAGTCAACAAACATATGAAAAATGCCCATATTCATTAATCATCAGAGAAATGCAAAACCACCACGATGAGACACCATCTCGTACCAGTCAAAATGGCAGTTATTAAAAAGTCAAAAAACAACAAATGCTGGAGAGGCTGCAGAGAAAAGAGAATGCTCATATATTATCAGTGGGAATGCAAATTATTTCAGCCACTGTAGAAAGCAATTTGGAGATGTCTCAAAGAACTTAAACCAGAGCTACTCTTTTTTTTTTTTTTTTTTTCAGATGGAGTCTCGCTCTTGTCACCCAGGCTGGAATGCAGGGCCTGCAATCTCACTGCAACCTCCACCTCCTGGGTCCAAGCAATTCTCCTGCCTCAACCCAAGTAGCTGGATTACAGGCATGTGCCACCATGCCAAGCTAATTTTGGTATTTTTAGTAGAGGCAGGGTTTCACCAAGTTAGCCAGGCTGGTCTTGAACTCCTGACTTCAGGTGATCTGCCCACTTCAGCCACCCAAAGTGCTGGGATTACTGGTGTGAGCCATTATGCCCAGCCCAGAGATACTATTCAATCCGGCAATTCCATTACTGGGTATATATATTTTCCCAAAGGAAAATATATCATTATACTGAAAGGACATGGCAGTCATATGTTCATTGCCATGCTATTTCTAATAGAAAAGACATGGAATCAATCTAGGTGCCCATCAATGGTAGATTGATTGGACAAAGAAACTGTGGTACTTATATATATATATATACCATGAAATACCACGCAGCCATAAATAAGAATGAAATTATATCTTTTGCAGCAACTTGAATGAAGCTGGAGCCCATAATCATAAGTGAACTAATGCAGGAACAGAAAACCAAATACTGCTTATTATCAAGTATAAGTGGGAGCTAAACATTGAGCACACATGGACATAAATATGAGGTCAATAGACACTGCAGACTATTAGCAGGGGGGTTGGGGGGAGGGAGGAAGGGAGGAGGCTGTGGGTTGAAAAACTACCTATTGGGTACTATGCTTACTACCTGTGTGCAATATACTCATGTAACAAGCCTGCACATGTACTTCCTATATCTAAAATAAAAGTTGGAATTAAAAAAAAAATCTGTGCCAATTTGAAAATACTGGCAGAACAAACAAGTTGATTTCACAGAAGTGCAACACTTTGCTATTTAATGTAATAGTATGATTTGCAAATGTTTGTATAAGAAAACATATCCTCTAATCTGCTGTTGAGTTTTGTTCTCTTCCTGCAATTTTACCCAAATCCTCCACATTTACTTACAGCACTCAAGTAATTGTTTTTACCTGTCGAGTACCTAAAATCCCAGTATGTTTATATTCTATTGTACTTTATACATTTCAAATAACTTTCAAATACACATTCACATTTGGTCATCAAACAAAACTGTGAAGGGTTTTTATGAATAACGAAATTGAACCCTTAAAATCCAAGTGGCTAGTCTCAGTTTACATAGCAGGTTAACAAAAGATTGAGGGTAAAACCAGACACCTCACCTAGAAACCAGTTTTTTCCTACTACATAATAAAGGGGGAGTTTTTGATAGTTGCGTAGGAGTGCCCCTATTTTAAAGACAATGTTACTTAACAGTTTTATTTATCTGATATTCAGGCAGCATAAAAAAGAAGCAGAAATATTTGGTGCCAGCTTGGCCACTTTGCTCTTCATCCCCCTATCTTTCGGACAGCTGGACAAGGAAACAGCTGCCAATCAAGACTGTTTTACCTAACACTTTCAGATCTACTGGCACCCAAAGGTGTATGCCAGCTAGTGCTTGCTCTTGTTGAATAGACATCGTTTGAGTAGAGTATGGCACCAGTTTTTATGTAACGCTGTCATAAACCTTTTCATAATGCAAAAGTTAACATCAGAGCTACAGGGTAAATCAGACTCACTCTTGAAAAAAGTTTAATTTTGATTTGTGGAGCCAGAAGCTGCTGGGTTATTGTCAGACAGGTCGATGTATAAATCTCACTTTTGCCCCCTCTCAATTGTGTCACCTCAGAAAAATGACTTTGCCCACTCCAACTTCCGGTTCCTTTCCTTACATGGTGAGAGTGCCTATCTTACAGATGTACCCTGAAGATGGATTTGTGTTTAGGAAAGGGCCCTGCATGTTTTCGAATTTCATTCAGTATGAACTGATCCGGAAGCCACCTCAGTCCAGAGCTTGGTGCAATCCTGAGAAAAGAAGTGTCTGGGGTCAAATGATATCAATCTTCCATTATCTGAAGGACTGGGAGGTGTTATTCTGCATTATTCTAGAGACAAGAACTAAGGCCAAAATTTCCAAAGTTGTGAAAAAATAAATTTATGTTCGAAATTAGAAGCAACTTTTCAACAACCATGGCATTTAAGAGGTGGGAATACTGAGAGTGATGTGCCATACCAGAGACTCCTGGAAGGGAATAGGCTGAATCACCACTCTTATAAAATTATAAAAAGAAGCCCCCTTTTCCTCCACATTAAAAAAAGATTCAGAAAATGTGTTGTGGAAGTTAGAAAGCATGAATAGAAATGAAATCCACAACTAGCCATCCAGAAATAAGTGTTAAGCACTGGGGAAGTGTAATGTGTGTATCTCTCACTAGGCTTAACTCCCTTGAAGTAGAAAAAGTAACTTCAGCACATTTATTTTACATGCAGTAATTTTGACATGGAATACATTTGGCCTGTATTATTTGCTAGGACTGCTGTAACAAAGTACCATAACCTAAAATAGCTTAAGCAACAGAAAAGTATTATTGCACAGTTCTACAGGCTGGAAGTCCAAGCTGAAGGTGTTTGTGGGGTTAGCTTCTCCCAAAAATTGTGAGGGAAAATCTTCCATGCTTCTCTCTCAGCTTCTTGTAGTTTACTGGAAATTTGTCTTTTCTTAGCCTGTGGAAACATCATTCTGATCTCTGCCTTCATCTTCATATGGTGTTCCCCTAGTGTGCATGTCTGTGTCTAAATTTCCCCTCTTTATAAGAACACTAGTCATACTGGGTTACCTCTGGTCTTAGTTCTTCTGTCTAGAGTAACACAGAATAACACCTCCCAGTCCTTCAGATAATTGAAGATTGGTATCAATTGACCCCAGACAGTAATGATCTCATCTTAACTAATTATGTGTGCAATGACCCTGTTTCCAAATAAGGTCACATGCTGACATACTATGAGTTAGAACTTTAACATATGAATTTTGGGAGGATACATTAAACCCATAATAAGACCTTATATATAGTAGGTGTTCAATAATGCTTTTCTGCCAGAATACAGCTAAAAACAGAGTGCTCAAACCTCAGAGTTAGAAAAATGTTGATGAAACAAGCCCCATCTCTGCTAGGCATGGCTCCCCTTTGTAATTCAGGCTTTTCCTGGATGCTTCTAGGGACCCCTGTTACACGTAGAGTTTGTTTGGTCTGTTTCCATTTCTGAGGCTCTATGACTTTGTGGACAGAGAGGGAAAATACTGAGGAGAGAGAATTTTAGAATAATAAATGACTGCTTAAAGAATTTAAATTTCTTTGCCTGCTAGGAAATTATCAATTACTACTGTTGCACTATTAAAAGCAGAATACACAGAAAATAAATAGTTAATATTTACTCAGCAATTATTGTGTGTCAAATATTATACTAAGTGCTTTATGTGACTAAATGGAACATATCTTACAACAGAGGTGTTGTTATTTATACTCATTGTATTGAGGAAGAAGTGAGTACTGAATAGTTCAAGCAATTTGTCCAAGATCACATTATTTTAAAATGTCTTGAGGTTCAAAAGAGGTCTCTCTGAGTCAAAGGCCTCACCTCATAAGTCCTGTGCTATACTGACTGTTACTTTTCTTTACCATAAAACTCAAATAGAATGATCTGCTTAGTGGATCAGGGTGAAAGTGGAGAGTGGTGAGTAGGATGTGTGTTTATGCATTCATGTATAAAGTCAATACATTCTAAAGAGGAAGGAAGGGAGGGAAGGAGACACAGAATTGGTAGGAGGAAGGGATAATTCTTATCAATTTATTTTTAAGTAGGTAGTAGGTAGATGAGTGGTTATTTATAACCTTCCTTCTTCAAATTATGTGTGGCTATTGGCACCATTTAGTAATATATGACAAAAGAACAATTCAGAACATTTTATTTCTTAGAAAGGTACCTGGCCCTCTTTTCTGTGGGGGTGAGAGGAAGAAGCCACATGTGCTGAGTTTTGCCTAATCTAGCAGTCTTCTCTGGGTCCTCGTCACAACCCCTGAGAAGAAAAGTTATTTTACATCAATTCACTAAATAAAGGTGAAATTGAAGACACATTTCACCTTTCTAGGTTAATGTGACAGTGAACAAAAGTGCTAATACCCTGGGGACGTTACCTCATAGGCTCGATATTCCATTCTATTTCTGGACCGCAGAACTCTTTTGTGAACCTGACACGTTCATCCGAGGAAGAAGGTTTGGAAACCAGCCGTGCTCTTCCCTAGGGCACATCACTAGTAAGTGGTACTGCTCTCCAAGTAGAAACATGTTAAAGTTAATCCATAAAAGCTCTCCCAGTTTCTTCCAGGCTGGATGCTGAGGTTACTTACTTTGTTACCATGGTTTTCCTTTTAGAAAATGACATGTAGAGTATTCCAAAATGACAAATCCAAGTTTTTGCCATGTCCATTTTAATACTTCTGTTCATTCATCTGACATACTTTGTATATGTGTTCCTGAAGAATTTCGCATATTAATAGATGCAAAATATATTTACTCTTCACAACAAAACCATTTGATGGGCCTTCTTTACCCCACATTACAGAGTTATACGGAGGTCAAGTGACAGGAAAAATGCCAAGTTTCCTGATAGAAGCTTAAAGCATTTAAGCAGAAGCTATATGGCTGACTTATTTTTTATTCAACAGATACCTTTAGATGGCACTGGTGATGAGGACAGAAAACTTAGTAATGCAGTAGGGCCCCTGTTTTATGGTTTTTACAGTCTATTAGAGAAAGAGAATATAAATATAGCAACAAATCACCATATGATTATAATTGCAATAAATATATCTGAAATGAGAGGGCATGAAAGAGACCTAACTTGATCTGAGCATTAGGAGAAGGCTCACTGAGGAAATAATAATTAGAACAAGACATGAGGGATGAGTAAGAGTTAGCTGGAAAGGAAGAATGGCAGATGGAATAGCAAAATGAGATCAGTTTTGAGTACTATGAGAATGAGGATCCGGGTGACCAAGAGGACATGAGGAAGGAGAAAGGTGGCATGAGGTTAGGCTGGGGTAATACAAAAGACCAGATCATGTAACAACTCCTAAGCCATAGTAAATCTGGTAAATGTCCTAAGAATAATAGGAAGTTGTTGAAGGGCAAGGGAGGCACAGGGTCAAAAGAGTATTTAATAAGTCACTCTTGATAGAATAGGAAGAAGATGGGCAAAAGAAGATGGGTGAAGACTGGATGAAAAGATTCTGGAGATTCCATGGAAAAGATGTGGTAGCCTGCATTAGGGTCACAGCAATGAAGATGTAAATATGTGATTGAATTTTAGAAAATATTTAGAAGAAGCACTCTGAACATTTAGGTATAAATTGGATATGCATCTGAGGACAAAAGAGATGTCCGGGATGACTAAGGTAATAGCCATAAACCAATGGGATGCTGGAGGTGTCACTTATTAAGAGAAGCACTAGAAATGTAGCATATTTGGGGGGAAAATTATGAGGTCAGTTTGGGATGTACTAGGTTGCATTTACCTGTGAAACATCCAGATAAAAATGTCAAGTCAGTGATTGGATAAGCAGGCACATATCTAGAGCCTGGAAATCCATAGCCTTTGTGGTGTTAATGAAACATTGGGCAGAGAAAATAATGATCTAGGGAGAAGCTCTGGACTAAGGTGACAAAATAGTGATGAGGAACCCAGAGTTGTTGGAGGTCTGTTTATAAAGTAGAAAAACAACAACTGGGAATGGCTCTGACAAGCAGCGACCAAAGGTTTAGGTTCAAACAGGAGAACAGTGTATCAGGCAATTTAAAAGAGTTCCATCTCAAAAATATAGTGGTCATCATTGCTCATAGGTCCAGTAAAGGGGATGAGTGCAAAGACTGCATGGAATTGGTGGCCTGAACATCACTAGATTCTTTTGGACAGTAATTGCCAAGAATTGATGGGAGTAGAAGCCAGAATGGAGTGGGAGATGAGAAAATGGAGAAACATACACAGAAACCCCTTTAAAGGTGGTGAGAAATGCAGAAAACTAGTATAACAGATAAAAGGGAATGATCCAGGTGTTATACGGGTATCTTTTCCCACCACCTTTGGAACCAAATGACCTCCAAGAACCCTTTCAACTCCTAAACTCCCACCATAGTATCATAATTGTCTATGCCCCCCATCATCAATGTGAGTCTCAATAGTTATGTTTACTAGGGTATGTATTCTCAACTCATGACACAAAGCCTGTCTATGCTATAGATGCTACTGAATGTTTGTTGAAAGATTAAAGTTATTATTAGTATATTGCCTGCTGGGTGCATGAAATACTCACAGGAAATAGAAGAACTGTTTGAGTGGAGGTCTAATCAGAGTAAAGGCCAAAATCTTTCAAAACCAAATATGTGATATCTTTGTGAGCAGAATGACTAAGTGAGGTGAAGGGCTGCAGAGCCCTGGTAAGGGAATATACACTTATTGGCCAATGAAACCACCAATGCCGACAGATACACATTAAATATGATTGATTTAGAAAGTACAATGGCCCAACAGCCAGAAGCCTTTTTAGGGTTTCTTTTAACAGTCACTATTGGAATGATCTTTTCTCATACTTGAATGCTGTGAAATTAGTGGCAGGCCTTGATATCTATAAGGAAATGATTGAAAGCCAGACAGAGTAAAGATGAAAGTGGCTTCCTTCTTGAGTTTCTGAAAAATATATTGACTTGATTGCCTATCAATAACTGTCTGTTACTGGTTTTAAAGCCTGAGGTTAGAAAAGCTTGAGAAGCATACTAGGCAGATGATCTTCTCATATGCTTAGGATTTGGAGATACTCAAAATTTATAACAGGTCATGAAGCCTATTGTGTTTGACATCAATCTTGAGACTAGCAAACTTAGACCCTAAACGAGAATTAATAATGGTAGCTAACAAACAGTTCTATCCCACTGTGCTTCTAAATTTGCCATTTTCTATGCCTAGTACACAATTTTAATAATAATAATAATAGTAGCAGTTAACATTTATTTAGTGCTTAATACATGTCAAACACTGAATACGTATTATCTCATTGGACTCTGAAAACAATATCCATTTTACAGAAGAAAAAAACTGAAGACAGGACAAATGACTTCATCAAGATGGCATAACTAGCAAATGGTTCAGCTGGGATTTAAATTCAGCTGAGATTCTGACCAAGAATAATAAAATATACCAGAATATTTGTTCTGAAGTGAATGTAATCCAGTCAAATATTTACTAGCTGGGAAAGAAGCACTATCTCTGTCAAACCTAGCAAGGACTAGAGGGTGAAACAAGTACCCATACACACACCTAAAGCCCCTGCCTTTCCTGAAAAGAACAGAGAAAGCCTTCTGATACTCCTAGATGCCACCCTGGGGAGAAGGAAGGGGAGTGGATGAAAATGTGAAATATTGATAATTTACCTCTTAAATATTCTTTTAAACTGTTTGGATTTTATTAGTATTATAAAAACTGAGGTACTGAGATCCACAAGTTTTTTCTTTCTACCCAGTAGATTTGAGGCTCAGAAACAATCTTAGGTGAGCTATACACAAATAAAAAAATACATTCCTTTCCCCACATGGAGTATGGTGTAAAATTAATGATGCTATTACATTAGGAACAGCAGGCTTCATTGCCTGTCTCCAAACAACATTGATTGCTCTCACCTACTTAGCATACTTCCTTTGATACAATTCCAGAAGTTTCTATAGTTCTCCAGCTCTGCGATTCCTCTTTCACATTATGCCAGGCATACAACCTCCAGTGGCATGAAATCACAGTTGTCATCGTTAACATTTTGTGGGGTCCAGAACAGAAAATTCAGGTACACATATCAAGATGGAAGCCTTGTTGGGTGGTGCAGAGGAAGGAGTTGATGCTTCTCCATGGCCCTTGAGTTGCTGTGCTTGAGAAATCCACAGAGTTTGCAGATGGAGGGACCCAGGAACTAGAGATTTACGTCAATCACCTAAATAATTAATGAGAAAAACTTTAATGGGATCATTTTCTGAGTCAATTTAATCTTAGCCTCATGGAATCTCACCATTCGGATAAAATTCGGAGATTGCATGGTTAGTCTCTCTGGGACTGAGATTTACAGATGGGAACTCAAGGTGACAAGTGAAGTTAATGCAAGAATGAGACTTCTGGCCCAGGGATCTTTCAGCTTGTGACACTGCTGGATGATTTTAACCCTCAATTATCCAGTGGATAAGTTTTATTTCCATATTTCCTAGATAACCCCTCCCATTTCATGTATTCATGTGACAATCTATACAAGTTTAGAACCACTCATTGGTATATTGATTTACTGAAAAATTTCAGGACATTTCCTATTGCTAAGCATGGGACTAGGCACTGATTAGAGAAGATGATTGAGATATAAATCCTTCTTATAGAATTCAAGTTTAATAAAGACAAGTGTAAAAATGCAAAGCCAGACAAGCCAAAAACATTAAATTTGCTTGGGAATTACTGCCTCTATGGTGATTCCCATTGTCAGTGCATAAGGTTGAGATGACTCAACCTGTATCTCTGTCCACAAGATTTGCCTAGTATGTAAATTAAAAAAATTACTGCAATAGAAATGCTTGATCATTTAAGAGAATACATTATTTTTCAGCAAATCCAGTGCTTTAATGCATATACAAACAATGCCTGGGGCAACTTATTCACAGAATCGCAGGTTATTTGTAGCAGAAAAGGGCTACTTTGTCAACAATCCTGCAGTTATTAGGCTGTTCTGCCAAGCACTCAGCTTAAAGAAGAGCTTCTAGAACTACTGCCAGGGGTTACATGAAGGTCTGGTGGTCTCTGACTTCAATTATGTCAACTCTACTCCCATTGGTTTCATTTTTTGGTTTGCACTAGCGATTTTATTTCATCAAAGAATTTGCTGCTTTAAATTGTATAAAAATGAAAGAATGAACTAATACCTTAATTTTCAAAGCAGGGACATTTAAGACTAAGAATTTAAGTAATTTTGACAAGATCCTAATGCTGGTTAGTAGTCAAACAGGGGTGAAGCAAACATCCTTCTTACCTGGTACTCTTTCCACCTCACTTCCCTGCCTCCTTCCTTTCTTACTCATGAGAACCTGTCCCTGTGATGGAATGTGCAAATCATTGATTCTCATTCCCACACAATTAAGGTAGTAGATCTGTAGTTCTTTACAAAACAAGTCAGCCTCTGAGTCATTTCACAGAACTAAACGGGCTTTCCACTGAAGGCTTACTGAAATATGAAACTTGCCCTATCCTTGGAAGGATTATCTGACATTTGACAAAGCTGTTATCTTAATAAAGAGGACCACACAAGCATAAATAAATGTATGATTCAAATGACCTGTTAAAGTTAACACAGAACTGAAATTATTTTTACTTCTCTGAGTGTAAAAAAACCCAGCATTATAAGAATAAAAGTAACATATGAGGTAATGCTCAAGAGGACAACAGGCCATATACATGCTTATTTACTTAAGAAATTATCTTAAAAAATGAACATGCAACCGCAAATACCACAAAAAAAGAGCATCTAATTATCTATTACAAGATAAGATGGTTTTAATGGTTTAAGCTTTCATGTTATAGTTAATGATTTTATTCAAGCTTGATCATCAGTAATATAATCATGCATATACATCTAAAATGAAAGCATTTTCCATTTAATTTAATTAGTCAATATAAATCTACACATACAGAGTTCTTGTTATGGCATAAACACACATACATGGACAAACAGTACACTTTATAATTATGGATACACACTTACATACAGCCATAAATTCTTTTTAGAGTTGAAGAGACCTGCAGAAAGATTGAAGAACCATAAGTCAAAAAATTACAACAATTTGAGGATTTTGCAGATTATGTAATATCTTGAAAGCTAGACTCAAAGGTGGTAATTTTCAATTTTGCATTCTCCACCACAGTGGTCTATAAATATTTTTCTGTAAAGGGCCAGTAGCAATTATATGAATTTCTGCAGGTCATATGGTCCCTATTGCAATTATTCAACTCTGCCATTGTAGAGAAAGCAGCCATAGGTGGTGTGTGAACAAATGGATGTGTCTGTGTTCCAATAAAAATTCATAACGACTAACATTTAAGTTTCATTATAATTTTCAAGTGTCATAGAATATTATTTTTGTTTTGATTTTGTTTTCAACAATTAAAAAACTATAAAAACCAATAGGTGGTGGGCAGAATTTGTTCTTCAGATGGTAGTATGCCAACTCTTCTCTGTAGCATCAGTAACTCTTATCAATAATAATAGTGTAATTGTTCTCTGAGGTATAACGTAGTTTGCTCTCTTATCCAGGGATGAAATGGGCTGTCTTGGGAAGTATTACATGCCCTAAAATTGAACCATTTAGCGAGAGCTGAGCTATGTGTCTATAGGTTTTCAGAAGGTTTTTCAAACTCAACAGGGAAAGGACAACTTTTAGAATATGTATCCTCAAGCTTGGAGATTTCATGTTTGACTTTAGGCATTCAGTGGAGTGGTTAAAGACAATAAATTTGTGTATGAGAAGCATCTTTCACATACTTATTCACATGGACTTTGTCTTTGCAAAACCCATCTGTAAGTTTAAATTTTCAGAATACTTTAAAGCTATTTCTTCTATTAAATTAAGTGCAGCATCATCATTTGAGCTAGAACCTGAATGTCATGAGCACCGAGTCTTGAAAAACCTGGGGAATAGTCATTCTTGCCAGAGGTAACAGCTGCTGCAAAGGCCATGCAGTAGGAAATAAATGGAAATGTTAGAATCAGGGATGAAATTTCTGCAAGGCTAAGACAAAGTAACAGAGAGAAAGGCACAAGATGCAGCAAGCAAGGCAGATAGAGTCCAGAGCAGATCCTGGTTATGGGTTGTGGCCTTATATTCTACACATAGAATGAAATCAGTCCATGTGCTCTATGCATATACTGAGAAGTCATTGGAAGGTTCTGGATACAAGAATGACAAGGCCAAAGTAGCTTTGACTCCTATGGAGAAAACTAGTTTGTAGAGAATAAAAGAAAAAGCAGGGAGCCTTGTTAAAAGTTTGTTGCAGAAACCCAAGTGAAAGGTGACTTTGACTATGGGGATAGCGGTGGAGGTTGAAAGCAGTGGATGAATTCAGGTGTATTTGGGAAGTGAAGTTTCTAATGCGTCAATGTTGCAGCATGAGGAAAACAGAGGAATCCAGAAGACGTAGTGTTCTAGCTTAAGAAACTGGGTAGCTAGCCTCATTTACTAAGGATACTTTCTACAATGATCAATTACTATTAGACTGGTCAGATGATTTCCTATTATTTTTGTTTCCTATTATCTTAACTACTCTATGGCTCGGGTTCTTCAGCTATGAAATAAGGACATAATAGCTATCCTATGTTATTACCCAGAAAATAAAATAATACACAGTGTCTGATACATCATTAGCACTTTTACAAGTTGCTATATTTATGTCCCTTGAAACTAATTAGACTCAATAGTAAGTACAATTTATCAAATACCCATTCTGCACTAAGCAGGTATTTTAAAATTCATGCTCTCCCATATTTACAACAATCATAGATATTTCTGCTTCCATTTTACAGATGACAAAACTGGGCCCCTGAGTTGGTGAATATTTTGCACAAGGTCAAACAACTCATTAGAGAGAGTCAGGGTAAAAATTCAAATTTATCTGACTCCAATGCCAATGTACTTCCCCTCATAAAAGCCCTTCTCTCCAGAAGGAAAAACGTAATGAAAATAAAAATAATTACTCTTTTTAATAAACAACTAATGATAACCACATTTGCCTTCCATAGAGTAAAATAATGACATCCTTCCAGTGGCAGGATGTCTCTACATGACTGCCTTCCTTACAAACATGTGAAGCTATACCCACATAGTGAGTAATTTTTAAAAAAGATTGTAGTTTCAAAGCTTCTATCAATTCTTTGGTTGCTCAAAGTTGAGAACCCCAAATAGATGGCCCTTTGTTTAAGAGAAAACGATAATAACCTTTTACATATTGGCAGAGCTTAAGTTTGGGTGAAAAATAAATTGCTCTGTATATTAACATATAAAATATTTTAAGTTTTTGTTTTGTTTTGTTTTTTGGATGAGGCCCAAAATAGAGGTAGAGAGAGATTCAAAAAATCGGGGAAAACACGAGGAATGTAAAAAGACAGTGAGTGCCTGGTCAGTATGGCAGATGAGACGGCCACAAAGAAGACTCCAGCCAGTGAAAAGTTAACTTTCAAGAGTGAGTCTGTAGTTCTTTGGAAAATCGAGACTTCATTGGTAATTTTCAGTGGCTTACTGCATAGTACCTCCAGAAACAAACAAACAAACAAAAAAACAAACAACTTCCTCTTCTCTCTGAAGCCTGAAGCTTGAATCAAAGTAGGCAAAAGACTAGCTTCCAGATTTGGGTTGACCCAAGGTAGAAAAACAAAAGCCACAAAGAGTGAGAGCTAGAATCCAGAAGACAAACATGGAATAAGGGAAGACTGGGGGAAATGAGTACCCTTCCTCAACAGAAATCCAAGCACAGTTAAAAAAAAAAAAAAAAAAAAAAAAAATTCTTTTTTGAGACGGAGTCCTGCTCTGTCGCCCAGGCTGGAGTGCAGCGGTGCAATCTCGGCTCACTGCAAGCTCCGCCTCCCGGGTTCACGTCATTCTCCTGCCTCAGCCTCTGGAGTAGCTGGGACTACAGGCGCCCGCCACCACGCCTGGATAATTTTTTGTATAAAAAATAATATATATATATTTTTAAAGTAGAGACAGGGTTTCACCGTGTTAGCCAGGATGGTCTACGATCTCCTGACCTCGTGATCTGCCCGCCTCTGGCCTCCCAAAGCGCTGGGATTACAGGCATGAGCCACCAAGCGCGGCCAGGATTTTCAGCGTATGCAGGTGGCTGCTTGAATCTCTCTTCATCTGAACATTAAAGGAAAATGGTGAGTGATGACCATCAGCTGGAGGGCTTGGGAGATACTCAGATCGGGTACTGGTCATAAAGAGGAATACTGAAATCAGCCTAGACTCTCTAGCATGGAAGAAAAAACTCTTTAAAAATAAGAGTTTTTCTGCATTTCTTTTCACTTGACTGCATAGTGTAGATTCCATCAACATCAAGTAGTTTACTTCGTGCAAGTATACTGTGATTGTTTAGGCTACCATGGTTTTCTCTGTCTGAAAGGCCCCTTTCCATCTGCAACAATTCTAGTCATACATTAACGTTATCTCTTTATGAAGACTATTTTCCTGTTTTCTTCTTCCTTAATAGCATATTAGATCTATCTCTACTATAATCCCTGCCCTCTGGACTATCACTATTTAGAACATGACTGCCTCCCCATCTAATCTGTAAACTCCTTGAGTGACGAGGCAAGATGTTATCCAAGCCTGTGTCTCAGAACCTAGGCAGAACTGAAACATATTAGGTGCTCAATAAATTTTTATCAGCTTGATGGTGTCTTGTTAGGTAACTTTGTTCAAAACTTTTTGGAAAAGAGCTCAAATAAGTGCTTAGATTTTCTCTGTATTCCTACCCCACCTCAGTCACCATCTGTGATAGAGAAGCTATAATTATATATTCCCTGGGAGGATTATCATGACGATAAAATCACAATCTCAGCCAACAAAATTCAGGAACGCCATGCTCAATTCCTTTGAGTTCTTGAGAAATGTAGCAATTTGAGCTTGCAGTTAAGCTGCTTTTCTCTTTTGAAGTATTGCTTTCTAATTGGATGGTTTCATTTTGTTAAATTTTGAAATAATCTCAAAGAATTACACACACACACACATACACACACACACACACACACACACAATTCTGCATGCCCTTCATCCAAATTCACCAGTTACTAAAAGTTTTCCACATTTGTTTTTATCCTTCTCCTGCTTTCTCTCATATATATACTTATATTTCTTTTTTCTTTTCCTGAAACAGGTGATAGTATAAGGCAGATATCTTGCCCCTTTATCCCTAAATACTTCAGTGGGTATTTTTTTAATTAAGAGAATATTTATTTTTTATTTGATTAAACTTGGTGATTGCTTTTTTTATATATATACTTTAAGTTCTGGGATACGTGTGCAGAACGTGCAGGTTTGTTACATAGGTATACACGTGCCATGGTGGTTGCTGCACCCATTAATCTGTCATCTACATTAGGTATTTCTCCTAATGCTATCCCTCCCCTAGCCCTCCACCCTCCGGCAGGCCCTGGTGCGTGATGTTCCCTTCCCTGTATCCAGTGTTCTCATTGTTCAACTCTCAATGGGTATTTTTAAGAACAAGAGCATTCACCGCCATTTTATAGTACAATTATGACAATCAGTAAAACATTGGGACATTTTTAATTAACCCAAATTTCAACAATTTTCCTAATAAAATATTTTGTAGCAATTTTTCCTAGTCCAGGACCTAATTCAGGATCATATGTTATATCTTGATGTTGTATCTCTTTAGTCTTCTTATTGGGGGATGGTTCCTCAGGCTTAGTCTTTCATGACATGGACACTTTTGAAGAATACTAATCACAAATTTTGTAGACAGCTCCTCAGGTTGGGTTTTGTCTGATATTTACTAATGATTAGATTTATTTTAAACATTTTGGGTGGGAACACCACTAAAATGATACCAGTGCATCTTAGAAGTCACATCATGACAGTTCATCTCATTTTGGGTGATATATTCTCCACAAATTATTTAATAATTGCAAATGGAAAAATGATAACTTTACAGTGGAGAAACCTGGTGAATATACCTTAACCAAGTGATCAAAGTTAACATCACCAATAGCACATATACACATATACCTCAATAAAAGGTTCAGGTATTTTACGAGCTTATTTGCCACTCATGAAAATTACAGTTCTAACAAAAAAATACATTGAAAGTGTGACTTTGGTGTTTACAACAATATTTGCTCAGTACCCAGTGCATAAGATCTAGAATAAATTTTGTGGACGTTTAACTAACTCTCAAGTCCTTACTAACCAGTTACTTACGGTTAACATTTCTATATATCTTTTTAAATTTTCCCATGACATGTACAGATGTGGAAACAAAAGTAACTTGACCAACATCCCCAAACTCCAGTATGATGCTGGAATGTGAATGTTCTCTCTTCTTTCTTCAAGTCCAGTGTGCTTCACTCTGTGTTTATTTAAAACCAGTGAAAATATGGGTGCTCACCATTAGAAAACCACTTAACAAGAGCTAAAGGCCAGATACGAATTCTCTTTTCATCCTAATAGGTAATACTCCATAACACCTTTATACGACTGCAGGGATGGAGGGGATTGAGGGTTAAGCAGGAGAAGTGACAGAGGGGAAAGGATTACATTTTCCCCACATAAGATTAGTTTTGCCTATGGTTTAAAAAAATGCAACCAATTCTAATCTGGATGTAGGTATTTCTCAGTGACTGGGCCTGTTCGCAAGCTCAAGCCCCTTTTTCAGAGAAAGCCGGAAGCTGTGTTTCACTATAGATGGGAACTTAAAAGCAGCAGCTATATATAGCTCTATAGCCTTAACACACACACACACACACACACACACACACACACACACACACGGCCTCTAAAGAGCCCTAAACTTTCTGTTTCAATCACCTTTAAGTTCTACATAACCCTCATTTTCTGGCGGGAAACTTATTAAGCAAATTTTCAGGGGAGATAACATAAAATGGAGGCCATGATGATGTTTCTTGTGCAATTTACTGAGAGAAGATATAGCACAGGACCAGACAGAGAGAAGGAGATTACAAGGCTCTCTCCTTTTTTACTTGAGCTGAGCTAAAAGGAGTCTCCTTCCACATTGGGTCTACAATGCAAACTCATCTACACCTGCAAAATCAGTGAGACAGGAAAGATGCTTTGCAATTTTCAACATTTGCAGCTACTAAAAGTGATTAGCTGTTTTTTTTTTTTTTTTTTAAATAGCCACCTGAATAGGTGGCTACACCTCTATAGAGGGTAGATGTGGTTAGAAGATGCCTCCAAAGGAGAAGTGGAGGCACAAAACACTGAATAAATATTGGAGTCCTTGAAAAGTATGTTACAGTCACTAGCAGGAATTGTTCCAAAGTGTACCTTTACTTTTCCCTCTTTGCCCTTCTGGGAGGATGAGCCAGCTAGTGCATGAGAAGTACTTATCTAGATCACTTTCGTTTTATTAGCAACTCTTGCATGCTCTGTCCAACAGCAGCCAGATGAATTCTCCTTCCCTGGGCTACTTAGTCACAGCTCCCCTCTCAAGAAATGCATTACTTTTCCCTTGCTGATCCCAGAGGTTTGGCTCCTTTGCTCTCTTTTTCATAGCTGCCACTCTCAACTTCTCCATAAGGGGCGTCTTTGTTAGAGTGGAGCTCTGCCTCTCCAGCTACCTCTTTTCTGCATCTCTTGAAGGCCAGGGCACAAAACCAAAAGTGTAAGACCATGAAATTGCACAGGGCGGGCAGAGCGGTGAAGATCTCAGACTCTGAAATCAAACATATCTGGGTTCAAATAGCGTTCCTCCTGTTGTAAAACTGCAATTTTAGCCAATTCTTTGTCTCAATTTTTTCATTTGTAAAATTAGAACAGAAATAGGACTAATATGTCACAAAATGCATACAAGGTTTGTGGCACATAGTAAGGACTTAATACGTTTTATTAGTATTAATGTCACCATCATAATTACTGTCATTACCACCATCATCATCATCATCACTGTCTTCTTTAATCGTTATAAAGAAGTAGACAAAAAATGAAAATCGGAGATTAGGAAATTTTTAGAAATTTTAAAATCTTACTAAATTCTCACTAATTTTTTTTTTCTTAGGAATATGTCTTAATCCCCTTATTTAAATGGCATCACTAGAAACTTTTATTTCTCAAGAGAAGATGTAAATTTACATGGAGGAATCAGTAAGAAGAAGGAAAAGGTCCATGCCTTCCCCACCCCCAACACCTGGTCCAGCTGGGCCCAGGTGAAGGCCTAAAGGAAGCAGAGCAGGGGTGTGGCCACCTAGGGCCTCCTGGCAGGCAGCCTCTCACTTCCCTTTAGCCTTGTACAGAGCTCAGCACTTGGACTTCCCTTTGCTTTCTAATTCCTACTCTATATTCACAGTAGGCTCTAGTGCTGTGGTTTATTTTCTTAATTGCTTCCCTGTCTAGACTACAGGTGCTTCTGGAACAGGGAGTGTGTTTTGTTCAGCTTTGTGTTCTTCCTGCCAAGCACAATGTTGACTAACTGACTGTTTACTGTTTTTTGTCTACTTCCTAGTAATGATTAAAGAAGACAATCATGATGATAGGGACAGCAACTACAATGGTTATCAAGATACCAATAACTAAGATTTATTAAGTCTTTCCTAGATGCCTTACTGCTACCTCTCTCAGTTTCACTTTAAGTTCCTCTTCTGTTAGTGCAGAATCACATTAGGACAGAATCATAGATGTAAATAACTCCTTCCCAAACACACATACTCATTCTAATGGACAAATGGGCGAATGGGCTCCAAGAGGGACTATCTGGCATCTGAGATCTCACAGCAAATGAGCAAGTGGCAGCAGCAAGGCCAAGACACAGGTCTCAGGGCTCCTAGTCTCACACAGTCTCTGTGTTCAAGGGCTCACAGGCTCCATTTATGATTTGGGGGAACCCCAGATAGGTGACTCACCACAGAGAACTACCTTGTTTCCACAGGAAGGATCACCTGCACTCCTCTGTCATGCTCTTCTTGGTGAAAACTGCCCCTGAAATTCAGTGACCACATCCTCTCTTTGTCATTTACACCTTGCTGGGGTCTTCCCCTTTGTCCTTCCCCACCTCCACTTTCAGCAAAATCAGCTCATCCTGGATATCAGCCAAATTCTTTTGTTCTAATGCAAGGGCGAGTACTAAAAATGTCAAGTCTGTATGATTTCAGAGGGGCCTTACAGAGGTCAGTGTCTCTAATCAAAGAAATGATTCCATATCTTGGGGTCAGGAGGGCAGATATGAATGGTGGCATTTCCAGATCATTATGGAGGCTGGGGAGTATTGTGCTGCCAGACAGGATACAAACACTTTGCAGCTTGTACCCTTGAATGTGTTGATGGTCCAGACCATTGGTGAGTGAAACATGCATAGTCTAACCCAGAGGCTACATAATGTTCCCCATTAGTATCCAAAGTCTCAATCACACTACCTGTTCCTTCCACTGAAGTAGAAATGATAGAATTGGAAGTAACTGTTATCAGAGCTATTATTTGTTTATTGACTTCTTACTATGTACAAGTGAGATATCTTGTCTGTCGTATCATGTATATTATAGTAAACCTCAGCAACTCTTTAAAGTAGGAGTTAATACGAAGAAAACCAAACTCAGAGACACTGAATAATGTTATATGGTTTATAAGTGGCTCTGAATCCAGGCCTTCCATACTCCAAAGCCTATTCCCTTGTATTTCCCTATGTGGCAGTCATGATCACATAGATTTGTTTGGCAGAGATATAGGAGGGCATGGCTTTAGAGATGGGACTATAGGGAGAGAGAATGCCTTGCAAGAGATCACCGATGGGAGGCCTATGGGTCCCTTTTGTGTTTTTCTGTTTTCTTTGGGTACCAAGGTGTTTGAAAGAGAATGTAGCTAAGTAAGGCCAACTGCTATCAATCCAAGCAACTTGCTCCCTTTGTCTTATACCTGTCATGGCTCACAAATTTGTGACACCTGTCAGTAACTGGAGGCATTTGAGGTTTTAAGCCTGGAGAAGAACTCAGAGTATAGTGCTGGCCAATTGCATCCTGGGATGTCATGGCCAGAGAGATGCTTAGAACACTGAGACAGAAACTCCCTATCTTGGCCCATTCCTGTGCCACAGCTCACAGTCCACAAAGCTTTTCCTAGCCCAGCCATCCTCTTATTCTTACCTCTTAGGGCCTTCACAACCTTGCTCTGAAGATGGTCTGGCAGGGCTTACCACTCCCATTTTCCTTCCTTGTAGTACTTTGGGAGCCAACATGACAGAGTCTGACCACATCATTGAGTGTATTGGGCAAAAATACCTTCCTTCTCTTGGCAAGCATAGTGTGCTTTTAAAGTCATGCACCTACCATAGATCAAGTCCAAGTACGTTTCTCTCTCTGTTGGGATGTTTACTCACTCATTTGTTTGCTGGGAGAATTTGTCTTTCTGCAAAGTCCAGTCATTCCCATATCTCTGACATACTCAGGTTTAATCCAGAGCTCCTCAGCTGAACTTTCCATTTATCCTGACCATGCCATCTAATGCTACATTTATTTATTCTCTTCCCATAAGCTACGCAAGGACAAGGATTCTGTCTTACTTCTTAGTTTCTGCACCTTGCCTGGCATACAGAAGACAATTGATAAATGATTGTGAAATAAATAATGTGATTCTCTATAATTTTAACAAAATAATTGAATACCTCACAAGCCTTTAACAGAGCAGACCCAAGGGGTATGACAATTGAGTTGTATAGCTCCACTCTTCCTTCTGGCAAATAATGTTCTTTCGAGGAAGAAAGAACAGGATGGACAAAAACACAAAATAGGTAAAACAGTTTGGTGTCCACGTGCAGGATTGCAAGGGAGTAAAGTAAGAGATGGGAGGGGCTTGGGGATGGGGATAGGCAGCAGCCATGTAATGCTGTGTGTATTTCCCTTCATTGGGAGTTTAAACTGCTTTCTGCAGGAGAGGGGACGCCAGTGAAGTTTGAAATAAGAGAACAATCATGCTTCACTTACTTGTTCATTGCAAAGGATCAAGTGGGTCTCAAGGTTTACTAGTTTGAGTATCAGATGTCAATATTTTTTTCTTTTTTTTTTTTTTTTGAGACGGAGTCTCCCTCTGTCACCCAGGCTGGAGTGCAGTGGCGTGATCTCAGCTCACTGCAAGCTCTGCCTCCCAGGTTCACACCGTTCTGCTGCCTCAGCCTCCCGAATAGCTGGGACTACAGGCACCCGCCACCATGCCCAGCTAATTTTTTTGTATTTTTAGTAGAGACAGGGTTTCACTGTGTTAGCCAGGATGGTCTTCATCTCCTGACCTTGTGATCCACCTGCCTCAGCCTCCCAAAGTGCTGAGATTACAGGCAGGAGCCACCGCGCCTGGCCTCAGATCTCAAATTTCAACACAGGATACCATAATGAATCATCACTCCAGTATATAACCAAGATATCTTTATTTTTTCCACAAATGAAATTTCTGAGCCAATAATAATACCTGTGATCATCACTGCCATTGAACATTTACTCCATACCAATTAACATTCTAAGCACCTTTCATGTATCAACTCACTTAATACTCCTCTTGCCCTTTTGGAGCTACTCACAGATAAGGCTCAATCACTGGTTACAAATCACTCATCTGGTATGTTCAGGACCCTGTTTCCACCCCACGCTGCATATAATTCTGTTCTTCTTATTCAGTTCCCTGACCATTTGCCTTGTTCTCTGGAAGGCTGATTGCACCACAGTGGACATTCCTGGAGAATGGAGGTTTTTCTGTGCATGGTACGAGATAGGTACTCTAAGTGATGGCTGTTCTATGTATCAGATACTCCAAGGAAAAAAAGCAGCAGAAACTTAGCCAGCCAAAAAGATATGTACAAAGTCTATTTATCCAGAAATTGGAGTTGCTGTGGATGACTCGCTTACACCACTCCACACAGCCTACAGGAACTATCTAGTGGCCTGAAGACAAATCCCCTCTCTTAGGCCCCTTTTGGGAAGGACAGAACTAGCCTGGGAGAAAAATGACCGTACATCAACATACATAACTCATTCTAATTTCTATAAAGGGGTACCAAAGCCTTTTGTCATTTTGTAGCATGATGGACCTAATCTAGGAAACTTCTCTCTACAACATTTTCAAAAGCAATTTCCCTTGAAAACTAAGTATGGGGCAAGTTTCCTGACCCCATCCATTTATGTATTGAAGTAGAGTTTTTCTCATACATTATGTCTGAAATCCTTCTTGTTCTTGAGGGATATTGCTGGACTTTTGAATCCTAAAAAAATGTTTGGGTTCCCAGCCCTACCAGATACCAGTCTTGTATCAGTAATTTCAACTTTAAGATGAGAAGGACTCAGTAATTACCTTGCTTGCAACAATGCACTTAAAGCGAAACACAAAACATCCAACAGATATTAGTATTCTCCTGCCCTCTTTGCACAGATGCGTGTCATTACTTGCTCGTTTGACAGTGATTATCTTTCTTTCTTCTTAAAAGTCAATTTTCAAGTTCTATCACCAAGGATTACTTAGGACTTCCTTGACCAGTCCTGCAGGCCAGTAAAATCTGCATTGACAACCCGGATCAAATTAAGAAGAAAGTGATCAGAGTTAGGAACACATTCAGAACCATAACACAGCAAGAATTCTTCAAAGAAACGAATTGTTTGTCCTGGAGACAAGACTATTTGTGTCATTGTTTTCAAATATGTAAATAATTTTTATGTAAAAAAAAGAATTATTATTTTTAATGAAGTAATAAGTGGCAGAATTCAGACCTACTAGTGAAAAATGCAAGCAGCAGAATTTGGAACAACTGGAGAAAAGGACTTTATAATAGCCGCAGAAAAATACTGGTTGACTTGGGAGGTAGTGGGGTCTGGTGGAGGTGTTCACCTGTGGACTCATTGGCCACATGGTGGAGATGTTGTAGAAGGTATTCAGGTATCACCACAGGGGATGAGCTCTACGACCTTGACAGTCCCTTTGAACTCTGAGATTTTGTAAGCCTACAAATTCATACTTATTTGTATCTAGTTTGTGCTGGCTGAGGACTGTTGCAGAGCATATTGCAGCTTTCATAGACATTTATAAGAAATGATCCTTGATTTCAAACAATAGAATTACCAATGTTACAGCTGAAATAACACTTAAGAGAGCACCTCACCTGACTCTCATTGTAAAAATGAGTGTGCTAAGGCCAAGAGAGTTCAAACGGCCTTCACAAAATCACTCAGCAAGTTGTCACCAAGTCAGAGCTCAAATTTTCAAATGAGAGATAAAAGATATAGGTTACATCTCCAAGGAACATTTAGAGGAACACCTCCTTTTAAAAAGAAAGCTGCAATGAATAATCTCTTCTCCTATACTTTACTTAGTAGATACAAAGTACACAGCTTAAAAAAAACAACCAACCAAGTGATCCATATTTAGCAAAAAGCAAGGAAGCAAGAAACAGAGTATTTAACTATGCAGCCTGCTCCTAAATTTTAGAGACAAATGGGCCTGAAATAGTAGATTAGTAAGATTTTAGAAAAGCTGCAGGAAGATAGTTCTTAACTTGAACTGTTGCCCTGGGAGACATCTGATTGGAGATTTGGGGCTTCTAAGGGAGTTGAGGAAGCGTATTTCAGGTAAAAGTTGTCATTCCTGGGCAAAAAGCAAAAGAAAACAACAAAATACTTCCCACTGTTGTAATGCAGACAAAGATACCTGTGTTAGGGTTTCAGATTGTGTGTGGAGTCAAGGAAACTTCTTACCCTTCAGCATATTTACGGATCCGTGAACAGCAAAAAAGGAATTAAAGCAATTATAACAGAGTAATTGATGGTGGCAACTTTAAAGACCAGAATAAATTGAGAAATTATACATATAGAGACATATAAATCTGTGATACAGGAAATGACCAGTCTAACGTAGGTCCCTGGATCTAGTGAGATGTTCACATCTCCTAACACTAAGCTCCAGACCTCCAGTGCTGTACACAGGAATTCACACAGCAGAGGTTATCACATAATTAACACTTGACATGAATGGAACCCTAACACACAGAAATAGCCAAGGCTTATATCCTGGGAATCATGATGAAGGTCAGGGGCAGCTCTAGGCAAAACTCCACCACTCTCATTGCATTTACTACATTAGAACTAAATTATACATTTTCACATCTATCTTTCAGATGATAATGTGAATAGCTTAAAGTCAGGATCTATTGAAATCTATCTCTTGTTTGCTATGCAAAGCCCAGAACCTGCTATAGGGTAGATGTGTAATAAATTTTAGTTAAGCTGAAGCTCTACTGCATTTCCCTGATATTCCCTAGTGCTAAGAAACTGTACATTAATCTCAAACTTTCTCTCACAAATATATCTTGGTACTAGGAATGTGTATGTAAATGTAGCATGTTTAAGCTCAGGCATAACTTTGGCAATTTGTCTTTAGCATCAATAAGTCAAATGGCTTAACTTCTCCAAAATTCAATTTCTTCAGCTGTAAGATAGAGGTAATTATACTTACTTCTAGAATTTCTAAAATTGTGGTGATGATAAAAAAAATTCTATATGCAAGGTGTCTAGAACAATGTTTGTCACAACTAAGCGTTTAATAAATGATGTCGGTGGCCATTATCAACAAATTATTCATTTTTGTCTCTTTATTCAGATCTGAGATAAGAAATCACTTGTGTTAGCTTTTAAGATATGAGATTTGTGCCAGTTGGATCCGCTGAGGATTCAGGCCAGATTCTCATTCTCAGAGAGGACATATCTGTTAACTAGAACAGCACTTTAATAATACATATTCCTGTTAGAACCTGCTCACTGTAAAACATCATAGAAGATAATTATGTTGTTTAATTGAATATACTACCCGTTAACTTGGTGGGTAATTTTCAACAAATGTATAATATTTTCTGTCACTCCCTATTTTTTTACTTTAACTTAATTTAGCCCATGGCTTTATACTGCTTCTACTTCAAAGCAGACTTTTCCCCAGTCTCTCTGTTCTGCTGAATTGCACTTCACATGTGTTCAGAAAGAGAGAACAAGAAATGAGAAGACAATGATCAAGATCCTTTCCATCTTGTTGCCTGTAAGAGATTTTTTAAATTGAACACATGAAAGGTTATATGACTAGTAAGGTGCTGTACAAAGTAGGAAATAACTAGACATAAGAAAAATATAAAGGCCCCTGGACTAAAAGAATTCTAGACTGTAAACAGCCAGTTGTACTCTCTGCGAGTCTCCAGGCCTTTATCTACTAAAGGAGGAGGTTGGGCTATAAGGCCCTCCCAGGGGTTCCAGAGGACACCAGAATTTTTCACCTCTGTGAGCTTCCTCTTCCCTCCTCTACCACTTTGGGGCTTTGAGATTTTAAGGTATTAATGGAGAAAAAAAACACTAAATAACAAAAGATCAATAGTAAAGCGCAACTTGAATTTATAATCCATCTTATACCTAATCTTTTGCTGCAAATGCCTTCAGGACACTGAATTTAAAAGCACTAAAAATTAGTTTATATGTTTTGCATACTCAGTGGCCAACGATGGGAAATTACTCAAGATATGAATGGAACAAAATTTTTAAACTTTTCTGGAAATTTTTGTACTTTTTTGAGATTGGGTAGTTTTGAAAATCTTAAATTCCGATTAGATAAAAATATGTAATATAATTAAATACTATTAAAAATAGTATATTTTCAAAGTAAAAAATTAAAAAGCAAAAAATCTCATGAACAAAGAATATAGTTTATACATGGTTTCTTACTCAAATCAGCTTGATATGAATGATATACCATTGTCATTTCACAGTTTGCAAAGAATTACAAGTTGATGCTCTGAGAAGTGATGGGATGTGCATATGGTATAACACAGGTACTTTGGAATAGAGCTAGGATAAATCTCCGGGGTTAGAGTTTTTGAACTTAGGTTATACAATCAAGTTAAGGTTTTTGCAAATCTTGGAAATGACCAAATCAAATCTCAAGTGATTGATTTGAGTTCACATTTTTGTGCTATTGAATAACAACTATAGACAACACAGTGTTTGGAGGAAGAAATGGTATCATGACAACCTTGAAGAAAGGTAAAGGCAAAGATAAAAACCTGTGTGAATACTTGCAGTTGAGAATGTGAAATAATATGATTTAGAGATGATTTAGGGAAGTGAAAGTTTTTTTGTCCAAAAAAAAAAAATTGGCCAAGAATCATGGAAATGAAACCTCATGTAAGAGTTGTGTTTGATGAGTTGCCTTAGGCACTGGAGTTGCCTTAAGGAAGTTCTCAGTGAGCATCTCTTTGAGTCAGCTTCTGGATAAGTGAGTTGCACAAAAGCCTCTCTGACATAGTGGGCTGCCAACCCTTGAGGAATCTACATTTGGGCATTATTTCTCTATGATATAAATTTTTAGTCAATCATAGTTGAGAAATCATCACTTAAATTTTTTCCTTTCCTTAATAGAAAGCTCTGTCAGTACGTTGAAAACAAATGTGATCTATAAATGTAAAAGTCAACACCAGCATTACCATTATCATTAACATTTTTTATTTTCCATCTAAATGCAATACTTCATATTTATGGATAACTTTCTTTCAAAAATCTCCAGAGTTTGTCACTGTGCAAATGGTACACATTTGTTTAGAAATTGTTATAGGAAAAGTAAAATACACAAAAAAAACAAAAACCAAAAACTTCAAAAGAATTTCAGAAATAGCTCTTTCTGTAATTTATTTCAGAGATCATTGTTTTTATTAAAATTATTTTTGAAGTTTGTAACTAAACTTAAAGAGGAGAAAGATTTTTCAGTCTGTTTGTATTAATATCATGTCTCATAGTGATCATTAACTTTTCTTCAAACTTATATGCCTTCACCAAATAGTTATTGATAGTTTGCCAAAAAAAAAACAGAATAAAAGAGACATGAACTAATATGTATTAAATATGAACTACTTGCAAGGTATTGTGATGAATATTTTACATTCATTGTTTAATTAACTCCACCCATTATGAGCAAACTGACGGTCCTCTAAGAGCTCATGAATGACTCAGAAATTGTCACACAGCTTGTACAAGATAGAGATTGGGCTTCAACAATTTCTGGAAATGTTTCAGGATTTCCCTTGGCCCTGACCCCTTCCTCCACCAAGTAATAATTTTTGAAAGCTGCGTATGAGAGAGGTGGAGTTTTGAAAACTCAGTGGTTCCAGGCAAAATAACTGAGTGAAGTTCATGAGCTGAGAAGAAGCTTGCAACATGGTAGGAACTATCAGAAGGTTAGCACAGTCACAGGGACAGATGTAATTGAAACTTCAGGTGAGTTTAGACCACATGCAACCCTATGGACCATGGTAAAGGTTTTGGTCTTCATATTAAGAGAATGGGAAACTTTTAATGGTTTCCTACAATTATGACATTATCATATCAGTGACTTAAGAAGATGGCTCTAGCCTGGCCAACATAGTGAAACACCATCTCTACCAAAATACAAAAATTAGCCAGGTGTGATGGTGCAGTCCTGTAGTCCCAACTACTCAGGAGGCTGAGGTATGAGAATAGCTTGAACCCAGTAAGCTGAGGTTGCAGTGAGGCAAGATCATGCCACAGCTCTCCAGCCTGGGCATCAGAGAGCAAGACCCTGTAAAAAAAAAAAAAAAAAAAAAAATAGCTCTGACTACTAAGTGGAGAATAGGTGAAAGAAGGAAAGCCATTCAAATAGACGGCAGTGAGAGAAATTTAAGGGAAAGATGCTGGTGATTTGGATTTCACTACTGACTGCAGAGAAAGTAAGAAGCCGAGAGATTCAAGACATAAGAAAAATCAACCTGGTTCTGTGATTGACTGGATAGGGTAAAATCAGGAGAATGATTTCAGCCATGATATGAGGTTTCTATCATGAAAATACAGACAGAAGTTGGAATTAATTCTGTATTATTGATTAAAGTTATTAATCATGCATTTTTTATTAAAACAATGTTTTTTAGCATCTCAGTAAATTAAAGGAAGATACACGGAAAAATTTTCTAATCTAGAAATGTTCAACTAATCGATCTAGACTGAAGAATTTCCCAACATATATGTGATGTGCATGTTCTCTGGAGAAAGCATGTGTGTTCATTCCTTCCAAATCAATGTCTACATTGGTAACCTTAAAATATCAAAGAACAAAAAATAAATAATTCAATTCAGAAACACTTTTAGTTAAATGTGGCTGAATAAATGCATGCCATTACCTGGGCCCTTTTTTGAAACAAAGTCATAAACTCCAAAGACAAAGAAAATGGAAGAGAAACTAACAGAGAAAGCAAGGATGAAGAGAAGAAAGTGGAAGAGGAGGAGAAGGAAAGGAAGTAATGAAGAATGGAAGGAAGGAAAAAGGGAGGGAGGAAGAAAGAACAGAGAAAGAAATAAAGAGGAAAGAAAGAAGAAAAAGAAAGAGAAAGAAGAAAGAAAGAAAAAAGAAAGAAAAAGAAAGAAAGAAAGAGAAAGGAAGGAAGGAAGGGTAAGGAAGGAAGGGAAAGAGAGAGGAAGGAAAGAAGGAATGAAGGAAGAAGAAAGAAAGAAAGAAAGAAAGAAAGAAAGAAAGAAAGAAAGAGAAAGAGAAAGAAAGACAAAGAAAGAGAAGGGTAGGTGGGCACGGAGGGAGGGAGGGAAGGAGGAAGGAAGGAAGAAAGGAAGGAAGGAAGGAAGGAAGGAAGGAAGGAAGGAAGGAAGGAAGGAAGGAAAAGAATTCATGATTGGGGGAAGATTAAAAATGAAAGGAGAAAATAGCAAAGCAGAGAAATACCATTCACATGTACAGAGGAAAGCCACAGACAAGCAAGATAACATGTAACAGTACCCACAAAGTTCCAAAAATTAGCAATACCATATGCCAGCAAATATGAGAGTAAGTAATGATACTCCAAATAAGGGGATGTGTTAGACAACCAATACAACTGTGGTCTTACTTCCAACATCACGCAGTTCTTCTACCCCATTCTAGTAGAAATTTCATTCGGTAGATTAATTGAGACAGAGAGACCTCAGGGTCAAGTATACTTGGCACAGCACAGGAAATCAGGAGGATTACCGACAATAAAGAAATTGAACAGGCCACTTTTAGCTCCCTTTCTTTGCTAGGTTCCAAAAACCTGGGTAATCAATAACTACTGTCACCACCACTGCCACCACCATCACTTCCCATCCTACCTCATTCTCCAAGGTCCCCACCATGTCTTCCTTAAGCAAGAGATTGGTAGAGTGTTCACTGGAGAAAAGAAATAACCCCTGAAAATACACTTGTAATTATTTTTATTTGAAGGCATCTCAATAAATAAACTGGTCCCTACAATGTCATCTTAACCAAAAGTTTATCAGTTAACAAATCCAACCCATGCACATAGAGCTTCTCATAAGTTTTATAGCACCTCATTCTCAAATATAAATGAACAGCCAAATAGTATCAATAAATTTAAAATATCTTCCAATTTGAAAGGCAAAGGACAAAATAAATAGGAAGAAAGCAGCTTGGAGGAAATAAAGACAATGCAGATAACAGAAAATGAATATCTTTAAAAATACTATAGCTAATATCCTCAGATAGAAAACAGAAGATAGTCTATCAATAAAACAAGAACAGGGTATTATACAATAGGAGCAATTAGACAATAAGAACTATTTTAAATTAAAAACATGATGCTTAAAAAGTCTCAAAATTATATTAAAAATTAAAGTTGAAACAATCTCCCAAAAAGTAATACAAAAAGATAAAAGAATTGAAAATAAAAAAGATACAGTTGCTTAACAAATTTAAGATATTCAAATTATTAGAGTTTTAAAAGAAGAAAACAGAGAACAGAAAATTAGACAAAAGAAAATGAATTAAGAAAATATCTTCAGAATTGAAGGACGAGTGTCTCTGAAGTGCCAAGGAAAATAAGTCAAAAAAGATGCAAATCAAAGTATGTCACCATATAAGCTCAAAACACAAATGTAAAGAGAAAAATTCTAAAATTAGAAAGTTCCACATCGAAAAAATAAAGTAATGGCGTTGGACTTCTCAAAAGCAACACTAGAAGCTAGAATGCAATAGATGAATGCTTTTAAAATTCTGTAGAAAATAATTTTCAACCTATAATTATTTACTTGGTAAAATGAAAGTTAAATATAGGCCCTGAATAAAAATGCAAGGTTACAAACCATGGACACCATATGCAAGCTCACAAAATTATCCAAAAATAGATGATGCAACCCCTGATTAAGATAAGGGGAAGTCTAAGGATGGCAGCTGTGTGGCAGATCTATGAAACAGCCTTTCTAGAGTGGCATGGTAAAAAGAGGGATACTCTGGAAAAAGATCTCAAAGAAAATGGAAGGCATGGGATAATTGATATGCTTGAATGTAAGAAACATTTTACATAGAAAGGCTTTATATTACTTTGAAGGGCTTGGGAAAAATATTGATAAAAGAAACATAAAAGCCAAACAATAAACAAAAAAATAACTGCAGAGAGAAAATTTACCCAAAAACAAACATTGTGTATAATTTTGTATTACTATTAAAAATACATATTTTTAAAAATCCAAACACCAAATAGCAATTTAACTAAAATTATTATAATGATAGTAGAAGTAGATAAGGGAAATAGATAATAATTACAAATCAGTTTCACCAATCTACAAAATTGATAAAAAATGTACAAAATTGATAAATCAAGAAATTGTTTTGAAAGCAAAATATTTAGTATGAATTAAACGGTCAGGAGGACACAAATATAAGTGAGTAGAGGAATTTAACAGTGAAGCGTATGGCATAGAATATGTTTTTAAATTATAGTCTTATACTTTGATTTTACTTATTAAAATGTAAAATGTTGGGCCAGGCGCGGTGGCTCACGCCTGTAATCCCCGCACTTTGAGAGACCGAGGTGGGTAGATCATGAGGTCAGGAGTTTGAGACCAGCCTGGCCAACATGGTGAAGCCTCGTCTCTACTAAAAATACAAAAATTAGCTGAGCATGGTGGCAGCTACTCAGGAGGCTGAGGCAGGAGAATAATTTGAACCCAGGAGGTGGGGGTTGCAGTGAGCCATGATTGTGCCACTGCACTCCAGCCTGGGTGACAGGGAAAGACTCTGTCTCAAAAAAAAAAAAAAGTGTTTTAGAAATATACAAATATAAAAAGTAATTTATTAAAAATGTTGGGGAAAATAGTTGGGAAATCCTCTTGTAGTTAAAACGAATTTAGTTTTACTAACTATGCTTAGAATTTGATTAATAAATGTATTTGCAATATCACAATGATCTTTATATTTCTTCTTGCATTTTACTCATCAAATGCAGAATATACTGACATAACGGATAACTGTAGGAAGCTAACTTTCTGAAATGAGGCCTAGTTGAGCTGTTTTCCATGTAAAATAAGGATCAAAGTGATTTTGTCTCAAATCAAGCATTATCAACCATTATCTGGACTTTTCTTGAGCAGTCTTTCTGTCATAAGCAAATAGCAAAGCATCAATAACAAAATGCTGTATTTGACACTGGATCAGATAATAGTCACAGCATTATAAATAAGAAGTTTAAATATGTGCTTATAAAGTATCCTTTTATTAATTGAGAAAATATTTGTTTATTTGTGATAAAATTGAAGCTTGAGTTGGATGAACATAATCTTAATGGTTGTAATAATAGTCAATAAATTATTTCAACTATTTCATAAACCTTTTTATTCAACATACAGACAACTCTAACTAATAATAACAAAATAACAATGATAACAAAGTAATAATAACAGATAAACTTATAGAAACAAAGCTGACAGCCAAACTGGATGAAGTGATAAAGATCACTGGGAATTAATAACTTTGATTTAACTAGTATTTATTGAGCACACAATATGTACCAAGAGCCATATTTGGTACTTTGCAAACATTATCTCATTAAATCTTCAATTTACTGATGAGAAATCCAAGATCACAGAAGCTAGGTAATTTTCCCAAAAATTATACAACTAAAAAAAATTATAGAACCAGGGTTCAAACTTGGCTCAATCTAAATCTAAAACCCATTTCTTTCTACTATGTCAGAAAAAGTTTTTTAATTGAAGGCTTCAGAAGGATTGCTTTTGAGAAGAAACATGAGATGTTGTGACTATTTCTAAAAGAAAGGAATGAATGTTAACAGAGGTTTATAAGAGCAAAATTATTTTGGTTGTGGCTGCCCAAGCAATGAGTCAGTTATGCACATACTGAGTTAAAGAAGAAGGAGAAGAAAATAGAAGACAACCATGATCTCTGATTAGATATTTGGTTAGCTTGATAGAAAATCAGTACTGAAATAAAGTAGAGATGGAGATGAAGATCAAATATACAAAATAAAGTTGGAACAGGGAAAAAATAGAATGAGAGAAGATAAAAAATAGGAGAGAAAGAATAAAATGAGAAGACAAGAGAAGAGAAGAAGGAAGAGACAAGGAAAGAAAAGTAAATAGAAAAAGGAAAGGAAAGAGAAGAAAGGAGGAGGGAAAGGAAGTGAGAAAGCAAGAAAAAAATCAATATCCCTCTTTGTAATAAAAATAAATGGTGTGAAATCACTTATGGAAAAATTGAGTAGATGTAATTTTCCCTATTATTCCTGCTAAGTAAAACAAAAAACTCTGTGTATTATACATAAAACCATTATAAGAATACTCTGACAGGTAGAGTGAAGGCAGACAAGCTAGGGAGCAAGGAATGATATGGTGATGAGTTTCCTGAATTTTATTTTTGCTTCACATTTCCCAGATTAGAACTGAAGATGCCAGCAACCCAAAAATGTCAATGGGCACAGATTAAATAATTATTAATAACAACAAATAAATAATTAAATCTGTTCTCTTGAGTGAAAAGAGCAGGAAAGGAGCCACCTAGCAAGTCGGAAATATTGTACATAGTAAATTTACTATTCTAGCCAAACACCAAACACCACAGTATATGTTGTGGCTTTATCCTTACACAAGACAACAAAGGCTGAGTGGGGAACTCAACTTTCACCCTTATCTGGCACTAACAAGGTATTCTAACCTCCCCACTGTGGTGGTTTCAGAGAAGGCTGTGTAGGGAGTCTATGCTTCCATTCCCACCTGACAATAATGCAGCACCACTACACTCCCTCCTGGATTTATGCCAGAGGAATCCCAGTAGAGAGTCAGAACTTTCACTACTGCCCAAGAATAACAAAGCTAAAACCCTTGTGATGTTGATGGTAGAAGACGCATTGGTGTTGAACACATCTTCTTTAGAACTTTTACTACTGTCCAACAGTAACAAGGCTAAAACCCTAAATGGTGTTGATGGGAAGAAAAGATTCTGAATCATTATTGCCAGATGAAAGTAGATGTTCAGATTTTCTTAGCCTTTCTTGACACCCGAGGGAGGAGGCTCTTTGTTAATGCTGCTGATAGTGGAAGTTTTGGTTCCTCACTAGGTCTACACTGATATCTTCCAGACCAGGAGGGATAGGAGTGCATCAGTGGAGACCCAGCGAGGAGGCAAAACTTCCACTATACCCAGCGTTAACAAACAGCCTCCTCCCTTGGGTGTCAACAGAGGCGAAGAAGGAATCTTGACTTCTACTTTCATCTGACAGTAATGATGCAGCATCTCTTCTTCCCCTGCTAAAGTATTATCAAAATAATTTAGCTAAAATATAAGATTTACATAATATCCAGAATCTTATAACATAATACTGAAGATGTACTAGGTTTGAAAAATAAGTAATTTATCACAGCAAAAACCAGGAAGATCTCAAACTAAATAAAAAAGGCTCTAATTAATGGGAAGACTAAGGTGAAAAAGATATTAGCATTATCTAAAAAAATTTAAAGCTGACATCATAAAAATGTTCTAACCAGCAATTACAAAGGTGCTTAAAACAAACAGAAAAACAGAAAGTCCCAACAATAAAATAAAAAATCTCTGACCGGAAATTGAAGACATTAAGGAGAAACAAACAAAAAGGGTAAGCTTAAAAATATAATAACCAAGTTAAAAATCTCAATGAATGGCTCAACATCAGAATGGAGGGAAAGGAAAGAATCATTGAGCTAGAAGACAGGATAACAAAATTGCCCATTCCAAACATACACTGTTCCAGAAAATAGACTGGAAAAAAATAACAAAGCCTCAGAAATACATTGAACTGTTTATTTTAAATGCTAAAAAAGGGCTAAAAATTTCCCAAATTTGAGAAAATACATAAATATAGAGATTCAAGAAACTGAATGAATTTCAAACAGAATAAATCTAAAGAAATCCACATCAAAATACATAATAGTCAAAATTCTAAAAACTAAAATTAGAAATCTTGAAAGCAGTGAAATTAAACACCTTATCTATAGGGAAAAACACTTCTAATAATAACAGAGTACTCATTAGAAACTATAGTGGTCAGGAGAAACTGACAATAATTTTCAAGTATAAATGTTCCTTGACTTATGATGGGGTTACATACTGATGAACCCATAATATTTTGAAAATATGCCAAAAACGCATTTAATACACCTAACCTGCTGAACATCATAGCTTAGCCCAGTCTTCCTTAAATATATTCAAAAACTTACATTAACTTATAGTTGGGCAAAATTATCTAACAAAAAGCCTATTTTATCGTGTTGAATAACTAATGTAATTTATGGAATATAGTACTAAAAGTGAAAAACAGAATGGTTATATGGGTACTGAAAGTGCAGTTTTTACTGAATGAGTATTTGTTTTGTACCATAGCAAAGTTAAAAAGTCATAAGTTGAACTACCATAAGTTCAGGACCATCTCTTTTAAAAAAGAAACAAAACAACAACAAAACAAAAAACAAACAAAGGAAAAAACCCTGCCAACTTATAATCCTATATGCATTAATAATATACTTCCATAATGAAGAAAAAATCAACATATCCTCATATGAACGAAAACTATCAGAATTTGTCACTAGGAGACCTACCCTAAAAAATTAGGTAAATGAACTTCCCTGAACAGAAATGAAACAATAAAAGGAATCTAAGAACATCAGTAAAGAAAAACAAACAAACAGAGTAAGCAAAAATACGGGTAATTTTCTCCTCCCTTGAGATTTTGAAATTATGTTTGATGATGGAAGCAAAAGTTGTAATACTGCTTGATGTGGTTCTAAATGCACGTAGCAAAAATATTGAAGACAATTATATTATAAACAGTAAGATAAAGACTTGTAAAAAGTGGTAAACTTTCTATACTTCACTCAAACTGGTAAAATGATGACACCAGTATTCTGTGTATGTGTGTGTGTGTGTGTGTGTGTACATGTATTCAAAATGTATTTAACATGCCTAACCTATTGAACATCTACAGTTATAACTACATACAGTTATTACATGTAATAGAACAACTAGATCAATAATTAAAAATAGCTATACAAGGAGATACATTCAAAATGCAACAGATAAATTAAAATTGTATTTTAAAATACATTCAAGTAACCCACAAAAAAGGAAAAAGCCAGGCCAGTGAAAATAACAAAGAGTAAATAAAAAAGGAAATGAAATATTATGTGTTATAAAATGAAATAAAAAATACTCTTTTAAGTCCTAACATATTAATAATTACATTAAATTCAACCAATTAAAAGACAGAAATACCAAGAGGATTAAAAACATGGGTTAACTATATGCTGTCTACAACTCTTTTCAAATATGACATTGTTGGAAAATTGAAAGTAAATTAATAGAAAAATATATAATGAAAACACTAAGTAAAATAAAACAGGAGTGACTAAATTAATATCAGATAAATTATATTTTAGAGCAAAGGAAATTATAAGAGATAAGGAGAGATATTATATAATGACAAAAAGATTACTCCACCGAAAAGATATAGCATTTCTTAATGTGTATGCAACAAAATATATAACTGCAAAATATAGAAAGAAAAATTTTATAGTACTCAAAGAGAAATAGACAAGTCCATAATTATATTTTGTAACTTCAACATCCATTTCTCAAAAATTGATAGAACAACTATACCAATAATCAGCAAGGATATACAAGAACTGAAATCACCATCTACCACCAGGATCTAGTTAACATTTATAGAACACTCCACCCAGTATCAGCAGAATACACATTATTTTCAAATGGCCATAGAACATATTTCTTGAGGCATGATATCCAGAAACATTTAAAAACACAAAATTAAAACTAACGCATTTTAAAAATTGAAAATAATTGTTCTCAGACAACAATGGAATGGAACTAAAAATTCATAATAAAGTGATACCAGAAAAATCTCCAAACATTTGTAAAACAAACTGTATACTTTTAAATAGTATGTGATAAAGAAGGAAATCTCATGGGAAATTAAGTAAAAATATATTGAACATAAAAATGAACCTTATGAACATAAAAATTCCACTCTGTTTCCAATACCACTTTTATGTTTGATGGTTAACTAGAATAACTCACAGAATACAGAAAAGCTATTGTACTCACCCTTATAGTTTATTACAGAAAAAAATAGATGAAAAATAGCAAAAAGAAAAATACACGAGTAAAATCCAAGAGAAATTAGATGTAAGTTTACAGGTGTCTCCTTCTAGTGGCATTACACAGGGTTGTACTTAATTCTCCTACTAATGATGTGCATAATACATATGGAATATTGCGTACCAGGTAAGCTTTCCTGACTCTTGGCATCAGGGGGCTTGCAGAGAGGTGGTCAGTTACATAGGCATGTAGCACCTAAGCAACTGACCTCAGTTATTCAGTCTCCTACCCTCTAGAGGTCAAACTGACATAGCCTGACTGAGAGTCTCAGACATATAAAAACTGACATTTACCATAAATCACATTGCTAGCATACGCTAACAGGATTCAACAGATATCTATAACATGGGCCAAGATCTCAGAGACCTATAGTATAAGCCAAGATCTCAGGCATACACAAACACAAGATGACAGGAACAAAGCTTCACATCTCAGTATTAATCTTGAGTGTAAATGAGTTAAAATATACCACTTAAAATATAGAAATTGGCAGAATGGATTTTTAAAAAGCATGATGCATCTATATACTGCCTACAAGAAACTCACCTTACCCAAAAAGACACATATAGGCTGAAAGTACATATATTAAAAAAGACATTCCATGCAATTTGAAGCAAAAGGCCATCAGGATTAGGTACACTTATTTTAGATAAAACAGACTTTAAATCAAACTCAATAAAAAGTGACAAACAAGATTATTACATAATGATAAAGGGATCAATTCAGTGAGAAGATATAACATTCTAAATATATGCACCCAACATCAGAGCACCCGAATTTACAAAACAAATATTACTAGGCATAAAGAAAGAATTAGAGAATAATACATTAATAGTGGGAGACTTCAACACCCCACTCAGAGTAGTAGACAGATTGAGACAGAAAATTAATAAGAAACTTTGAACTTAAATTAGACTTTAGACCATGTACACTTAATGGTCATTTACAGAACATTCTACTCAATGAATGCAGAATATACTTTTTTTAATCAGCACATGAAACATTTTCCATGACATATCACATATTAGGGCATAAAGCAAGTCTTAACATATTTTTTCCATTGATATTATGTCAAGTATCTTGTCAGACTACAGTGGAATAAAACTAGAAATCAATACCAAGAACTTAAGAAACTACACAAATACATGGAAATTAAACAGCATGTTCCTGAACAATCACTGAGTCAATGAAGAAATTAAGATACAATTTTTAAAAATGTTTAAATTAATGAAAATCATGCACAACGTACAAAAACCTATGTGATACAGCAAAAGCAGTGTTCAGAGGGGATTTTATAGCATTAAATGCTTACATCAAAAAAGTGGAAATATCACAAGTTAGCTATCGAATGTTGTACCTCAAGGAACTAGAAAAACCAGAAAAGCCAAAGTCAAAGTTATTAGAACAAAAGAACTAGCAAAGATTGGAGCAGAATAAAATAGAGACCAAAAAAATTACTAAAGATCAACAAAACAAAAGGTTGGTTCTTTGAAAAGGTAAACAAATTGATAAACCACTAGGCAAACTAAAGAAAAGAGAAGACTCAACTATGATCAGAAATGAAAAACAGAGACATTACAAATGATGCCACAGAAATATAAAAGACCATCAGAAACTATTATGAACAACTATATGCTCACAAATCAGAAAACCTAGAGAAAATAGATAAATTCCTAGAAACATACAATCTGCTGAGATTGAACCAGGAAGAAAGAGAACTCCTGAACAGGCTAATGAAGAGTAGCAAGAATTAATTAGACAAAAAAAAAAAAAAGCCCAGGATGAGATGGATTCTACCAAAAATACAAAGAAGGGCTAATACCCATCATCCTGAAACTATTCCAACAAGTTGAGGAGGAGAGAAATTTTCCTAACTCATTATACAAGGCCAAATATCCATGATGAAAATAGACACAAATATCCTCAACAGAATATTAGCAAATCAATGGCTGGGTGTGGTGGCTCACACCTATAACCCCAATACTTTGGGAGGCTTAGGCTAGAGGATCATTTAAAGCTAGAAGTTTGAGACCAGCCTGGGCAATATAGCAGGACCCCATCTCTACAAAAAATTAAAATAAAAAAATAAATTAGGCATGCTGGAACATGCATGTAGTCCTAGCTGCTTGGAAGGCTGAAATGGGAAGATAATTTGAGCCCAGGAGTTCAAGGATGCAGTGAGACATGACCATGCCACTGCACTTCAGTCTGAGTGACAAGAGAGAGACCCTGTCTCAAAGAAAAAAAAAAAAACTAGCAAATTAAATGTAACAGTGCCTTGAAAAATAATAAATAGATTATGATGAGGTTGAATTTATCCCAGGGAGGTGAGGATGAGTCAACATATATAAATCAATAAATGTGATATACCACGTAAACAGAATTAAGGACACAAAGATGCAGAAAAAGCAACTGATAGAATTCAGCATATTTTATGATGGAAAATTCTCAACTAACTGTGAATAGAAGGAACATACCTCAACATAATAAATGCCATATATGACAAATATGACAAACCCACAGCCAACATTATAGTTAACGGGGAAAAGTTGAAAGCGTTTCCTCTAAGAACTGGAACAAGGCAAGGAGACCACTTTCACCACTCTTATTCAACATAGTACTAGAAGTCCTTACCAGAGCAATCAGGCAAGTGAAAATAAAAATTAAAGGCATCTAGATTGGAGAAGAGGAAGTTAAATTATGCCTGTTGGCCAATGATATAATCTTATGTCTAGAAAGCTCTAATGATGCCACCACAAATCTCTTATATTTGATAAATGAATTCAATAACATTTCAGGATACAAGATTAATATACTGAAATCAGTAGTGATTCTATACACCAATAATTCTCTAGCTGAGCACCAAATCAAGAAGGCAATTATATTTACAATAGCTATAAAAAATGTCTAGGAATATATTAAACCAGGGAGATGAAAGATCTTTATAAGAACTACAAAACACTGACAAAAGAAATTGTATGATACAACCAAATGGAAAAACATCCTATGCTGATATGCTTTGTTTGTGTCCCTACCCAAATCTTACCTTGAATTGTAGCTCCCATAATCCCCATGTGGTCAAGGGAGGGACCTGGGGCAAGGTGATTGAATCATGGGGGCAGGTTTTTGCTGTGCTGTTCTCGTTATAGTAAGTCTCATGAGATCTGATGGTTTTATAAAGGGCAGTTTCCCTGCACATGCGCTCTTGCCCGCTGCCATGTAAGACGTGCCTTTGCTCCTCCTTTACCTTCCGCCATGGTTATGAGGCCTCTCCAGCCATATGGAACTGTGAGTCTGTTAAAGCTCTTTTTCTCTCTAAATTACCCAGTCTCAAGTATGTCTTTATTAGCAGCATGAGAACTGACTAATATACATGCTCATGGATTGGAAGAATCATTATTATTAAAATGACCGTACTGTGATGTGGTACACATGTGTAATATTTGGAATAGATATGGTATAGTATTACAGGTATAATATATGAAAGCACATTATCTTGTATAATCAGACTCTTCTAGCTAATCCATATGCTTATATTTAATTGTGATGTTTCACTTGATATAGCACTTTACTGATTACACCAGCTTTTAAATATCATTAAATGAGCCAGATTATATGAATTCATTTGGAAAGCCTCAAGTGCCACTGAAAGGCAAAACACTTGGTGGGTTATTAACAGTTATTGAGCACTAGTTTTTTGCCAGTTATTCTGTGTGACATGTGTAGGTGAAGGACATGATCACTGCCTTGGAGGACCTCAGAGTAAACAATTTGAATAGCGCAGTAAATGTTGCAAAGAGGGAAGCACAAGATGATATGGAACCACATACAACAACCACCTAGCCTAGACTTTGTGGAATATGTAGAGCTGCCTACCAGTGGTGACGTCCCAACTCAGATCTTAAAGAAAAGAGTCATACAAATAGAGGTAAATGTGGATTTTAGGCAGAGTACGCTACAGAGACAAAGAAACCACATGCGTGAAGTACCATTTAAGATATTGTATTAGTTTGTTCTTATACTGCTATGAAGAAATACCAGAAACTAGGTAATTTATAAAGGAAATAGTTTTAATTGACTCACAGTTCTGCATTGCTGGGGAGGCCTCAGGAAACTTACAATCATGGCAGAGGCAGAGGAGAAACAGGTACCTTTTTCACAAAGTGGCAAGATGGAGTGAGTGCAAGCAGCGGAAATGCCAGACACTTCTAAAACCATCAGATCTCATGAGACTCACTTACTATCACGGGAACAGCATGGGGGGAACCACCCCCATGATCCAATTACTTTCAACTGGTCCCACTCTTGACATGTCGGGATTGTGGGGATTACAATTCAAAATACGATTTTGGGTGAGGGCACAGCCAAGTCATATCAGATATTGACTAAGAAAATATACTGGGAAACTCAGAGCTCTTGCTTCTGCACCAGCTCTGACATTTACACTCTTAAATGTATGAAAGCAAATCAATCCCTATGAGCCTTAATTCCCCTATCTCTAAAATGCGAGTTATTATATCTTTCGTAAGAGGTGTTTGAGAGCTATATAAACCGAAGAAGAGAAAATATGTAATGTGCCTAGAACAGCAGACAGACAAAGGTGCAGTGCATAGTAGCTCTCACTAGTACAATGTGTTTTGATACATCAGTGTTGTGGAGACATACTTAGTAACAATTCTCATTATTAGTCCTAGCACCTTGTTTATCACAACATTCTCAAAATTGCATAAGATACCAAGATAATCCAAAAAAAATTGTAAATATAGCCAATTAATTCATCTCTGAGATATTTACAGAAGACTTCAAAGATGATGCACGTTATAAACATTATTGATAGTCTTTTTGGTTCTCAGGAAGAGAAATATTGTTGCTTCCAATTGTGTGCCTGGGGAGAACTCTTGAAGTTCCTTTTGATGAGAATAAGAGCCAGTAAATAAGAAGCGTGGCAATATAGCAAGTTGCCAAAGGAAGCTGGAAGAACATCTTCAAATGTTTTTTGGCCCTCAGACCCTCAAAGTAGAGCTTTTTTTTTTTTTTTTCTTTTCAATACGGTCTAGTTTTCTATTCTAAATATTTCCTCAAAAGGATCACAAGGTTAAACATGGAAGGTGGCTTATCGATGACGTTCAAAGGATATTGCCACCCCTATATGGGCCATTCAGTGAATGAGTTCTACAATGGCAGAGTGCTTTTTATTAAGAAGAAACACCAGCCTGCACTCTGGTCAGGACGTTTTGGTCTCACGGAATTGCTGCTTTGCTCTTTCATCAATGGCTCTTTTCTTTTTGGCTCAGTTCCAGTGCCAGAAGAACCATTGATCAGCAGTGAGAGGAGGCCTTTGATAGGTGGCCAAGGCAAAGCAGAGGGTTGTCATGGATAATGTGGTTCAGAAGTACAATTTATGAATGAAGAAGAAGGAGAAAAAAGCTTTCACCTGATCTGCCTTTTGGTCTATGAGTAGGAAGTTAAGCAAAAAGAAAGAGAGCAATTAAAAAAATTTAATGAAAAATACATATTTGGAAAGAATGTGATGTTTCTAACAGACCTGCTTATTTTACACATTGGCTCCTTCCTTTCTCTCTTACCTTATTCATGCCGTGCTTAATCTGGAAACTTCATCCAGCAGTAGACAACTATTTGTAGTTTCCTGGAGACACTGTGCTATTTAATACCTCCATGTCTTTATATCAACTCTTTTCTCTGAATGGATTATCTTCCCTGACCTCCACTCAGGTCTGATTTCAGCTATGAAAATTTCTCTTATTTCTTATTTAAAAATAAGATTAACAGCACTTTGGGAGGCCAAGGTGGGCGGATCACAGGGTCAGGAGATCGAGACCATCCTGGTTAACATGGTGAAACCCCATTTCTACTAAAAATACATAAAAGTAGCCAGGCGTGGTGCTGTGCGCCTGTAGTCCCAGCTACTTGGGAGGCTGAGGCAGGAGAATGTCATGAACCCGGGAGGCGGAGCTTGCAGTGAGCGGAGATCACGCCACTGCACTCCAGCCTGAGCAACAGAGCAAGACTCCGTCTCAAAATAAATAAATAAACAAACAAACAAACAAACAACTTGTTTCTTGACCATTTTATGATGCTTCTCTATTGGAGTCAACACTGCTTCTTAAGCTGAATCTATATATGGCCATGTAAAGGTCCCAGAAACCCACATGGGAAGCCTAGCACATTTTTAAAAATTTACCAATTTTCCTGGAAGATTTTAAGATTAAAAAGCCCAATGAATTAGAAGAAACATATTATGTAGCATTTACAAATTTTTCTTAAAATATAGAACAAGAATCCCAAGATGTTTACTCTTAAATATTTAAATATTTACTCTGTGGCTGCTTATTGTGATTTTTGGCTTCAGATTTCTTGGGGGCAATCTATCTCTTCGATTTTCATAGAGAAGTTTAAGAACGAGAGGTGGAAACTATACCTCACCTTACATTTTACTCATTGTTCTTTTGTCTATATTACTGAGAATGTCAGGAAACACATTTAATAAAGGCACCCATTGTTATTCATCAGTGTGTCCTTAGTATCATGCATACAGAACAGAATCAGGTGTCTTTCAAGTTAAACCAGAATGAAGCATATAGGATTTCATCAAGTATAGTAAAAAATAATGACATTAGACAACTCAGTTAATAAATCTGTTCTGTGAAGTGCTGAAAGTGGATGTTGCATAAGAAAAGGACAAAGCTGGTTTATACAACAGTCTGTCACATAGAAATCTCCCTTAATCAATATTTCATTGACACTGATCTTCATAATGTAGACCTCAGAATAATTTGTGAGGCATTAAAGGGAGGTCAAATTTGATTAATTCTTATTTATAAACTCTCAGAGCTGGGAGTGGACTTAGAAATCATTTGGTTCAGAGATGGCAAATGTGCATATGTGTGTGACCACTTTCACTTTCTAAGACCCTGTTAGACATCATTAATCAATCGTGAGACTTCTCCTTTCACTGAGCCTAGTTACAGATGTAGAACATTTCTTAACTCACTACTCTAGACGGACACAACCAGTCAAAATGATCTTGCAAAAAAACTAATCTATCTTTGATTGACTCCAACCCTAAATTCAAAAAATGGATGTCCTCTTTAATATTCTCACAAACAGGCATCAAGTTCCTGATTGAGTACTTCTAAAATGAGGCATTCCCTGAGTAGGTCTTTTATCATATTATGATTACGTAATCAATAATGAATACGTGTGTCCTTAAGAAGAGTTACATGCGTCCAGCAAATCCTAGCCCCCCACATACTGTAATCCACAGGACACTGCCAAACAGGAATTATTAGTCCGATTTTATAAATAGGAAAAATTAGAACCTAAGACAGAGACAGGGAAAAGGCAACACGTAGTTTATCCTGCTTAGTATTTTAAAAAGAAAATTAAGCCTACCTTTAAAAATCAGAAGACTGCATAAAAAATGTGGTTTCATCACTTTTTTTGGTATATCTATATATATATTTATTATACTTTAAATTCTAGGGTACATGTGCACAATGTGCAGGTTTTTTTACATATGTATACATGTGCCTTGTCAGTTTCCAGCTTCATCCATGTCCCTAAAAAGGACATGAGCTCATCATTTTTTATGGCTGCATAGTATTCCATGGTGTATATGTGCCACATCTTCTTAATCCAGTCTATCATTGTTGGACATTTGGGTTGGTTCCAAGTCTTTGCTTTTGTGAACAGTGCCACAGTAAACATACGTGCGCCTGTGTCTTTGTAGCAGCATGATTTATAATCCTTTGGGTATATACCCAGTAATGGGATGGCTGGGTCAAATGGTGTTTCTAGTTCTAGATCCCTGAGGAATTGCCACAGTGTCTTCCACAATGGTTGAACTAGTTTACAGTCCCACCAACAGTGTAAAAGTGTTCCTATTTCTCCACATCCTCTCCAGCACCTGTTGTTTCCTGACTTTTGAATGATGGCCATTCTAACTGGTGTGAGATGGTATCTCATTGTGGTTTTGATTTGCATTTCTCTGATGGTCAGTGATGATGAGCATTTTTTTATTTGTCTGTTGGCCACATAAATGTCTTCTTTTGAGAAGTGTCTGTTCATGTCCTTCGCCCACTTGTTGATGGGGTTGTTTGTTTTTTTCTTGTAAATTTGTTGGAGTTCATTGTAGATTCTGGATATTAGCCCTTTGTCGGATGAGTAGATTGCAAAAATTTTCTCCCATTCTGTAGGTTGCCTGTTCACTCTGATGGTAGTTTCTTTCACCACTTTTTATTTAAAAGTAAGAATAAACCTGTTTTTTTCACATGGCAGCAATTGGCCCATGCTTTATAGCAGCTGGACCCTTTGATGGCTTTGTACTTGCAGTTTTCCACAATTCCCACTATGTTCACAATTCACAAGGGTTAACTTTTCTTCCTGCCTGCTTCAATTATGCTACCTGTGAGTCTCTTGTAAGAAGCTGAGTTGACATTGACTCCAAGTTTTCCAAAGCTCACGTGGCTATTGTTTTTCTGCCACTGCATTTGCTCTTCCCTCTGACTTGAATGGCTTTCTCTTCCATTTCCATATTACTGAAACTAAAAATTGGCAGGGGTGGGGAAGACTAGGACTCTGGAGATGTGAAAACTTTGGAGAGTTTATCTTACTTCTGCAGCCTCTTACACCCTGGATAATTTGCAGATTATATTTACCAAGGCAGGATGCTGAAAATCCAGGTTTATACGAGTAAAGGACTGCTGGTGGGGGTCCGAAAAAACAGTAGAACTCTTAGCAGAGACTTCAGTGGTCTCATTAAACTTAGTATGTGTTTTCTAATCTCACCTGTATTTTTATTCATATCATACAACCTACCAGCTCACATGTCAGCTTACCATATGGAGACTCTCAGTTCTGCATGCATAAGTCATAATGGATCTCAATAAAGTCTCATTGCCTTTACAGTGGTATTTTGATAAGTGCACTTACTTTGTTGTCATGTCTTTGTCTTTCTACTCCAGTGCCTATCTAATTACCTGTCACATAGTCAGAGCTCAATAATGCTTCCCAAAGCATTCAACTGCATCATTGCTCGGTACCTTAATCTCTTCCTTCATGGTCTCTTGCAAATATTATGTCATAATCTACCCACAAGCCACCAAGAAGTAGGTGGACAATGTTATTTTCATTTCACTGATGGCAAATATCAGGTAAAATAGGAACCACATGATTTACCTGTTATCTTACATAGTGTTAAGGGCATAAATATAGTTTGCAAAATAGTATTTGTTAAGTCAAATGTCGCTGAGAGACAGTGAAGTGAAACAGAATGAGTGGAATCTGCAACAAATTCTAGAGCTCATTTTTACTAGCTTCTGTCAACTGTGTCAGTTACTTCCCTTGATTTTCTTGGGTACCAAGCTTCAATGCCTTTCAGGTGCATTGTAGTTTTTGGCTAAAAAGAATGACTGTCTACAATTTCATGATGCTCAGTTTTGTGCATATTCAAAAAGTTTTATTTCAGTTTTATGCCCAACTAGCCTTCCTTCTGTAACTCAGTCTCAAGTACAGGTGGGACAGTGATATAGGACAAAGCTGGGGGAGTCCTAGTGTTAGATAGATAGCATACTGGTTTTCTTATTTCCAAAGGCTAACACAAAATTCTTTCCCTGCCTTTCTTATTAAAGTGCGTTATCTCCCATGATGTGTCTCAACCCTTCTGATAAAGTGTCTTGTGATAATTCCACTTTATTGATGAGCCAGACATGATTATATTTGAAATATCAAGTGTAGGCATAGAATAGGGTGAAGCTGGAATCATTAACCATAGAGATACGTACAGGGTACAATTGGGACAAAGAGATAAATGAGAGAAGCAATCAAGTAAACTTAGAGAAGGAGGAATAAAAGGGGGCATAGGAAAAATTTCAATGTAAAAGTGATACTTCTGTTAGATCTTGAAGGATCTTGGTGAGTAAAAATCTCACCAAGGCAACACAAAATTAAAACCACTTTAGCCAAAGGAAACCAAGGAGACAAAGAAGTGAGAACCATGGCCGGGTGCAATGGCTCACGCCTCTAATCCCAGCACTTTGGGAAGCTGAGGTGAGCAGATCACTTGAGGTCAGGAATTCTAGACCAGCCTGGCCAACATGGTGAAACCCCCTCTCTACTAAAAATACAAAAAGTCTGGGCATGGTGGTGCATGCTTGTAATCCCAGCTACTTAGGAGGCTGAGGCATGAGAATTGCTTGAACCCGGGAGGCAGAAGTTGCAGTGAGCCAAGATTGCACCACCACACTCCAGCCTGGGCAACAGAGTGATGCTCTGTCTCAATCGAAAAAAAATAAAAGTGAGAACAACTATCATGGTAGGAGGCAATCAATTCTGTTTTAGCAGAAAACACCAGGGGGTATATGGCTAGAGATGGAGCAGAAAAAGGACTTTTAATACTCACGAATGACAGAAAGGAAAGAATAAAGGATAGAAAAGAGGGAAGGAGGATGGGGAAGGAAGAGAGAGAAAGAGAGACAGAAAGACAGAGAGAGACAGAAGAAAATTGTCAGAGCCATTATTACAAAATATATTTATTAGTTTGGCATTTAAAACTTTCTCTAAACTTAGATTTAGGTAGAAAAATCTTTGCATAGGATCGACCAGTTAGAAAGTGGTTGAGCTGAGTTTGTTTGTTTGTTTGTTTGTTTGTTTGTTTGTTTTGAGATGGATTCTCACTCGGTAGCCCAAGCTGGAGTGCAGTGGCGCAATCTCGGCTCACTGCAACTTCTGCCTCTGGGGCTCAAGCGATTCTTGTGCCTCAGCCTCCCAAGTAGCTGGGACTACAGGTAGACGCCACCATGCCCAGCTGATTTTTGTATTTTAGTAGAGATGGGGTTTCTCCATGTTGCCCAGGGTGGTCTCGAACTCCTGAGCTGAGTTTTTTATTTTTTTGAGAAGGAGTCTTGCTCTGTCACCCAGGCTGGAGTGCAGTGGCCCAATCTAGGCTCACTGCAACCTCTGCCTCTTGGGTTCAAGCAATTCTCCTGCCTCAGCCTCCCGAGTAGCTGGGACTACAGGTGTGTGCCACCACGCTTCGTTATTTTTTTTTATTTTTAGTAGAGGTGGGGTTTCACCATGTTAGCCAGGATGGTCTCAATCTCCTGACCTCGTGATCCACCCGCCTCAGCCTCCCAAATTGCTGGGATTACAGGCATGAGCCACCAGGCCTAGCCTGAGTTTTAATACAGGCCCTTTGATTTCAGAGCCCATGCTTATTCTCTGGTGCCACCCAGCACCTCTAAGATAACTTCCCTGGTGAGGACTTTGCTGTCAATGAAACTGGTAAATTCTGATGTTTGTTTACAAATTAGCAGTGCTCCTTTGTGCTTAAACTTTAACAGTTCGAATGAGATAGTTGCCACCTCACTTTGGATCTCTTTCTCATAGTCCCAAAGCACTTTGAAGAGCCTGTGCAAGAAGAGACAATTGAACAGGTATTTACTAAAGCCCACTTCTGACTCTAATTAGACCTATAATTTTGGCAAGACACAAAAAACTTGTCTTTCGAGGTTTTTCATTTAGTAAAATATTTTAAAGGAGATCAGTTTTGAATATTTAAGTAAGAAGCTCATGTGGGGATATTAGAAAGATCTGGGTTTGAACCTTCACTCTGCCACTTTCTACATGCATAATCTTCATTATTAGTTAACTGCTTTGACACTCAGGTTTCTTATTATTAAAATGGGGAAAATGAAAATCATACATTTTCAAAGCTTTGATATGAAGATGAAATATGACCACGTGTGTAATGTTCCTATTGCAGTACCTACTACAGATCTTTAGAAGTAGAAGGTAAATTTACTTTTCATATGCACAGAGCTTCATATGAAAGAAAAATTGTCCTTATACTCCCTGACCTCGGTTATGGAGCAAATATCAAGTAATTGGGCTGTTTTGGAGAATTTCCCAGGAGGTTTGGGGCAGAGGTGGGAAACCCCCTCTGTTGCATGTCTAAGTATGAGATTTCAATTCAGAGAGAGTCTGCAGGGATTTTGCCTAATACATTATTTCCATTACTTCCCCTGCACCCATCTTTACTTTCTCCACCCATCCTACCAACCATGTCAGAACCCTCTGCCAGAGTTATCTGCTCCAACTTCACAGCCAGGCTGAGCTAGGCTGATTCACAAAGGCTGTTCCCAAGTTGAAGACTGGCCAGGATCAGCAGTGAAAGTTGATGGGTTTGGCATGCGCAGTAACTAATGATTAATCAGAATCAGTGTAAGCTGAACACCACAACTATGGCCATGCCATTCTGAACAGGCAACAAATCAGTGATAGCTGGAATAGAGATGCATATTTTGAAATTTTACCTTTATTTTAGTTTAATACTGAACTAGCAAACAACCAGTGAGAGGAATACACAGGAAATCAAAGATACCAGTGGGTGAAAACACAGCTGTCATTGCCACCCTGGCTCCTCAGAGGAGTGACTTGAGTCCATAATAGAGCATAATAATCCATGCTGAGTCAGTGTGTCTTAGAACCTTCCACTCTTTATCTTTGGGTGCAAGCAGCCCCAACCCTCAAGGATCCATACTGTTTGCAAAATAGGAAAATTTGACCTGCCCAAGGGTTATATACTTCTGAGTATATTTCTTGCATCACTAGGAGTACTTAGCTTCCTGGTGGCCTGACCAGGGCCTTCTACAGTGCCAGCCTAGCTGACTTGGCTTGTCCCCACTATGCTGGGTACTGTCTAGTGGCCTCCACAGCCAGGTAGCTTGAGTTCAAATTCCAGTTCAACCACTTAAAGCTGAATGTACATGAGTAATTTAAGTTCTAGAAATAGACTCTATGGAAAAAAAAAAAAAAAAAAAAAGCTGTTCCTCAAATTAACCTTGACTTTCTACCTTAAACTTTTTATTGGAAAACTCTTCTGGAAAAAAAAATGAAAAAGCTTAACTTTGTCTATCAGGTTTACACAATATAGGCCTTCCTGGGCCCTCCTGCTGGATTTCCACTTATGCAGTGTCTCTGCCTGCATAAGCCTTTCATGGTTCCTTAATTACCTCTCTGTTCAGAATGTTATTCTTTTATTCTTCCCTTATTAACTCCAGGTCACTTTCAGATATCAGGCTTAGAGTTCTCCAAGGGTATCTTTCCTTGAGCCCTTCAGTTTAGGCTATATTTCATTTGTTTGGTTTTGTTTATACTTTCAATGTCTTTTATACTGCTAAGCAAAACCATAATATATTAATTGGATGGACGAAAATGGTATTACACTATACCAATTATTATTTCTCCTGCAGAAGAAATTATCTAGGGAAAATGTAGCTTCTATTCTATCATGATTAACATAATTTGCCCCAAGAAAAAGACAAGATATAAAAATAAAGAGTTAATGGGTTGTCATGAATTTTCTTTTTAAATACTATCTTTTAATGTTTTCTGATACATTTTTTAAAAGCCTAGGGAAACTGAAAACCTAATAGAAAAGTATAGCAATTATTTTAAATATTGATTTTCTGCAGTACTTACAGTCTATATGACTAATTTGGCATGGGCAAATTGTCTTGTATTTTCCCTGCATGTATTTCTTTCTTTTTAACAGCTTCATTGAGATTTAATGTACATACTATAAAATTCAGCCATATAAAATCTGCAACTAATGGTTTGTTTTTAGTATATTTACAGAGTTGTACAATCATCATATGGTAATTTTTAAATATAATCATCACTCCAAAAAGAAACTGCATAGGCTAAATTTTAAATACATTTTTGGACAATTATGTATCTTTCTTACAGAGCACTGATCTCCTTTGTTAATACACATTTATTAATGTTTTGTTCAATTAATACTTATTTCTTACTTTAAAGCATAAGCATGGGAACAGAGTCTGTATCTATTTTGGGGCCACCTTTCTGTCACTAGTGCCTAGCAGTCTACTTGTCATATAGTAGAAGCTTTATTCCTTTATTAAGGAATTTGACTCACAAGCCTCAATGTTATCATCTGTAAAGGAAGATGAAAATATTAATACATATCACACAGGATGTTTTGAGAGTCAAAAATATAATTCATGCAAGATCACCTTTAAACTGAAATATCATATACATCTTAAATATTATTTAATAAATATTTTCAACTCAGGGAAAAATCTAAATTACAGGGACATGAAATTGGGGGTATGATAGCAAGTGACTAGATGCTCTCAATTTCTCTTCCTTTCCCCAAGAACAGAGGAAGAATAAATTTCCTAGAGTTCTTTATGATTCTTATGGGCCATAAAATATACCTTCATGACTACTTCTGGACAACGGGATGGCAGCAGGAGTGATATGCACCATTTGCAAGACCAGACCTTAAAATCATCTTGGGGTTCTCATGACAAAAACAAAAGAATATGGAGTTGTAGTCACACTGTGGAAGAATCATGGATGTGTTTCTTCAAGGAAAACTTCTTAGAAAAGCAATCAAATCTGCAACAAACTATGACATGAAGAAGAATTCCACTATTTTGTGTACTAAGTCACTGAGATTACCAGGTGGTTCGTTATATAACCTTATACAGAAATTGGTACTTTGAAGAGGGGACTACCATAACACAAAGATAAATACATGGCATTGGTTAAGCATTCAGAGATGAGCATCAAGGAAGCTGACACAGCCTCTAAGCATAGGTCTCCAGATTATGCAGTTGCAAGACACCTCATTTGAATCCCTTCTGTAGTTGTTCTCAATACAGATAGCATGCTTAGTCAACCAATAGCTCTAGCAGAAAAGCTTGGAAAGCAGAATCTTGGTAGGATATGTTGGCTACCAGTGGGTGGTCTGGTAAGATAAGTTATAACCTCAAGGAATAATTAGATACTTTGAGGCAGAAGTGAAAAAGAATAAAGAAAGTCGAGAAATTCAAGGCCTTTTAGGGGTGTAAAAAGTGAGAAGATTCTAGACTCTAGACCTTCAAAAGTAGGATATGAGATGTTTAATGACTTTAAAATACTAAGTCTAGGAAAAACTCTTCAGTTGGATGAAGTGACTAGAACAATGACAAATTTGGACTCAATCAATCCCATTCAATCCCTCTAACCTCAAGGTAGATTTAGTTAAGACAGAGAGGCAGGGTTCTGAAAAAGCTAAGAAATAAAGCAGGTCAGAGAAATGTGTCTAGGAAAGGTTTTAGGGTGTGGTTACTGGACATGAAACTGACTGGAATGTATAGAGATTAGAAGCTATGAAGGGGTTGAAAGAATTACATTGACAAAGAAGTCACAAATTAATTCAAAACGTCTTTGGCTTTTTGAGACTTGAGGTAACCTTTAGGATCCTGACCTATCACAAGCAGGCAGAAAGTCTCAAAACCCCTAGCAATGGTATGCTTTCCAGCATTCACTTTAGAGTCCCCAGAGAAACTGAACAAAGAGAAGACCCTCAAGAGTAGAGCCATAGGCCATAAACTATAAAAGACAAGGGATTTCCTCCAACAGAGAGCAAAATCAGAGCCTGAAAGGCACTATTTTTACCCACCCAGACTAGGGGGACTTCATAGGCCTTAAATATCAACATGACAGGTAAGATCTTGACCTGTAGGATAGTTTTCCAAATGTGGAAAGCCAGTGTTCTGTAGGCTCCTTAGGGCCTTTAATATGCTCATACACATTGTTACCCCAGCCTACCACTCCCACTCCTACCACCAGCCGGTACCCACTGCTCCCACCCCCACAGGCTTCCAAACCCCCAGGAAATCAACTGAAGGCAAGGAATATATGCTTTTCCAAGCCTATAGAGATGGCTCTTTACATCCATGTGTTCCACATCCATACATTCAACCAACAGGGAATAGAAAATATTTGGGAAAAAAGATTGTGTCTGTACTGAACATGTGTCAATTTGTTCTTCTTGTCATTATTCCCTAAGCAATACAGTGTAACAACTATTTTCATAGCATTTACATTGTATTAGGTACCATAAATAATCTAGAGATAAAGTATACAGGATGATATACATTGGTTATATGTAAATACTATACTGTATTATATTAGAGACTTGAACATCTATAGATGTTGATATCTAAGGTAGGTCCTGGAACTAATTCCCCACAGATACAGAGAGACAATGGGACAGTATACATTTCCAAAATCTCCTCTATACCAGCATTTAAAAAAAAAAAGAACAGCATGGAAAGCATTTTTATAGGCCATAAAGTTGTTTTGATTGTTTTCATCACCAGAGAAGGAAGATAAAGCCAAATGCGTAAGGGAAGTGTTAAAAACATAAAAAGCCTGGTAAGCATTCTGCCTTTTTCTTTCAGTACTGAACCTTATTAATGGTGGAGAGCATTGAGGCTTCTCTAAGGGGAACACGATGCTTTCTCCCTGAGCTGCAGCAATCTCAGTTATGGACGTTGATCAAGAATAGCAAATGAAAGGTCCCCAGTCTCCATCATCTAAGTGGCAGTATCGTCAAGACAATAGTGTAGTAAGTATTGCACAGCGAGATGTCATGCATCACCATACATATGCTGGAATTTTATAAGTTTTAAGATCAAAACAAGTGTTTAAAATGATAGCTTTTGCTCCAAGGCCTAGAAACAGGAGAAAGGCACGGTTTCTCTGCTTTCAAGAAACAATTGCTCAGAAGGGAAAAAAAGCTGTTTAAAACTTCATACCATAATTCTACAATTGATTATTAGTGCCACAGAGGACATAGCACAACTTTATTTTCAACCACTGAGAATAATAAAAAAAAAAGACATGTCTTAAAAGAAGGTATTTTTAGCATAATAAGTGATTGCGTGGTTATATATAGATTTTGTTTCACTTTCTTCCAACTGTGAATCTGATTGTTTTCATATGCTTGGGAAATTTGCATATAATGTGTGCTATTTGTATCATGGCCAAATCACTTGGATTGAAGCTCAAACTGCTCACTGAAACAGGACGGAAGCCCACTGAGATAAATATACTTATCTTTCATTTCCTAAGGCTCAAATCCAGGAAAATATCTTCCCCTCTTCCTACATTTGCCTGTCTGTCAAATTTGCAAATAATTATCAAATTCTCACTGCTAGGAAAACGAGCAGTTGGATAAAGCATCAATAATTGTGGTCTATAGTTTGGGAGTGAAGAGAAGAAAAAAATGCATTTGACGTCTTACTATGTTACAGGTTGAATTCATTAAAAAAAAAAAACCTTACTTGTGAAACTTTTCAGCAGTAGACAAAGCCTTCATATGTGTTTTATTAATTGAAATCTTATTTGCATACCATAAAATTTACCATTTTAATTACACAAAATCTAATTGTTTTCAGTATATTCACAAAGTTGTGGAATCATCACTATTGTCTAACTATAGAACATTTTAAATCACCCTAAAAAATAGGCTTGTACCCATTAACAATCACTTCTCATTTGTCTCTCCAGCCCCTTGAAACCCCTAATCTACATACTCTATATATTGATTTGTCTTTCTAAATACTTTATATAAATAGTGTCATATGATCTGTATTCTTTTATGTCTGGCTTCTTTCAGTAGCCTCACTTTATGGATAAGGTAGATAGGCCCATGGTACGGAAACAAATTGTCCAAGTTACATAAATTTTTCTGGGCACATCCAGAACTAGAATCTGCTCTTATGAGATCTGCGTTTAGCAGGATACTGGCTAAGCACTTGCTGGGAGCTCTACTCTCAAGGGGGCTTTCAACCTCATTGGAAATGTCACCGAATAAAGAAAATTGTGTTTATTGTAAGTCTTCTTTGAGAATGCTATGCAAGATTGGAAAAAGACTTTGGTAAGCTACATGGGATGTGAGAGGAAATATGAGCTCACTATATAACATGACCAAGTCACAAGAGATCGTACCTAAATTGCCCTATAATGAGTATGGATTTGATGAAGAATATGGCATTTGTGTCGCTGAGTGGGTGTATGAGATCGGGGCTGAGTCTCCCAAAATAAACTTTGAACACATATATAACAAATATGTTTGTGAAGGAATGCTAAGGAATTAGTTTGTCCAAGCCTTCTGTATTTCCACTCAGCTCTCACATATAGGCCCCTGGCTCAAACACCAAGGTCTCCTCAGTTGAAATTTTTACAATACTTACTTGATTTTGGTAAAAGTCATTCTGCCTGAAACATTCCCTCTTGAACTCAAACCCCATAGCAACATCACCATCTTCCTTCATGAAATCAGCCTATTTCCATCATTGTAGACCTGTAAACTTTCTTACTTCTCTCAATTATATTTCTCTATCTCAGATAACTCACCATATCTTTTTTATTGTAACCCATACTGGATTTCAAGTGAACCAACATAAGTAACTTGTCTTCCTAAAGTACTAATGCGCTAACTATATATTCTGTCCCCAGTTCTGTATCCACCCAGGGCCCAGGTTACAAATTTAGACCTCGGTGGGGCCACTCTGGTGTGGAGTCCACTTTCTACCCATGATGACTTTCCTTTTATTAGACCATGCAAAAGTAATTGCAGTTTTTGCCATTACTTTTAATGCAAGATTGGAAAAAGACTCTGGTTGGCTACATGGAATATAAGAGAAAATATGAGGAATTTGATAATTCCTTCAGGAACTCCAGGACTCCAGTCTGCCTCCTCTCATCCAAAGACTAGAGGCCTTGTGACTGAAATTCTTCTGCACCCCATAGATAAGCCAAGGTACTGCCTAATAGCAGATCATTCGTTGGGGATTATTCTCGAAATTTCCAAATTTTAAACTTACTTGCTAGAAGAGCATTAAAATGGCAGTATAGTGCAATGTTTTGAAGGTAAATGGCCAGGATTTGTAACTCAGGCTTGACTACTTCTTAGTAGCCATGTGACTTTAACCAAGAATCTTAACTTCTCTGGGCCTCAGTTCATTTTTAAAATAAGGATAATAGTACTTCCTACATTATGAAATCATTCTGAAGACTAAATAACCTTCTATATGTGAAACACTTAGATAAATACTTGTAATATAGAAATTGTATAAAGTTAATAACTATTATTTTATCTACACACAAGTAGCTGCTATGCAAGATTTATATGGAAATGTTCAAGTTTTTTGTTTGTTTTTCATAAAACTTTCAAATATCAACCAGAAGAAAAAGTGCTAGACTGGGAAATAGGAGGTCTAGAATCTAGTTCTGATTCTATCACTAAGCAATATTTTAATATGCACACTGAATTTTTTTAGGATGGCTGAACATTTTCTCACACTCATGCCTATAGTGTATGTATTTGTGAATGCTATCTTTATAGAAAGTGAAGATATAAAAATCTAAGTGATCACAGAAGCCAAATTAGTGGCTTTCTAATAAGTGAGAGGTCCATAAATGATTCTTCTCCCTCAGGTTGATTAATTCTGTAGCTCAGCAACACACATTCATCTTTCTGAGTTGTCTTTGCTCTTAAAGAAAAATTTCATCCATCATATCACTGAATGATAAGGAGAAATGATTGCTTATACAAATTAGGATATCAGAAAAGCTGGCCAGATGGGGGCTGTGCCAACTCCCTCCCCACTCCAATTGTGCTACTAAATCTTTTTAAGTTTCTCTGTCTAAACTCTTCTCTCTTAAGTAACACTCCCTCCTAATAAGGTCATTTTATCCCAAACAGCCTTCTAAGTAGTATGACCAGCCATCCAGAAAAGGTGTGAACATTCTTGCAGTCTATCTAGAACGTGCAGTGCAGTACATAACCCAGACTGTCTTCCTTTATGTCCCATACACCCTCTGGTTACCTTAATTTTAATTATTAACTTAGTGTGTCTCCCTTTTCTTTTTTTTTTTTTTTTTTTTTTTTTTTTTGAGACGGAGTCTCGCTCTGTCGCCCAGGCTGGAGTGCAGTGGCGCAATCTCGGCTCACTGCAAGCTCCTCCTCTCAGGTTCACGCCATTCTCCTGCCTCAGCCTCTCCGAGTAGCTGGGACTACAGGCGCCTGCCACCACGCCCGGCTAATTTTTTGTATTTTTAGTAGAGACGGGGTTTCACCGTGGTCTCGATCTCCTGACCTCGTGATCCGCCGCCTCGGCCTCCCAAAGTGCTGAGATTACAAGCGTGAGCCACCGCGCCGTGTGTCTCCCTTTTCTTATGCCCAGACTGGGTGTTCTGAAAGAAGACTGGGTTTAGTACTCTTTAGATTGTCAGCACACAATATTTAATAAGTGCATTAAAAATGTTTGGCTTCCGTGAGTACATATAGTGAGTGAAGTCAAATGTCTCTTTATCCAAGATATGCATTGGTCCTTTTTCACCTATAATCCCTCTGCCTGGAATGATTCCCCATTGAATGAGTCATCCTTTACAATCCAACTAAGATATCACCTCATTTCCTAAAGTTATCCTAAAGTCTCTTAGATTTTCCCTTCTCTACATCACAATAGTACATTTTCTTACAGATTGTCATGAAAATGGCCATACTGCCCAAGGTAATTTATAGATTCAATGCCATCCTCATCAAGCTACCAATGACTTTCTTCACAGAATTGGAAAAAACTACTTTAAAGTTCATATGGAACCAAAAAGGAGCCTGCATCACCAAGTCAATCCTAACCCAAAAGAACAAAGCTGGAGGCATCACGCTACCTGACTTCAAACTATACTACAAGGCTACAGTAACCAAAACAGCATGGTACTGGTACCAAAATAGAGATATAGATCAATGGAACAGAACAGAGTCCTCAGAAATAATGCCACATATCTACAATTATCTGATCTTTGACAAACCTGACAAAAACAAGCAATGGGGAAAGGATTTCCTATTTAATAAATGATGCTGGGAAAACTGGCTAGCCATATGTAGAAAGCTGAAACTGGATCCCTTCCTTACACCTTATGCAAAAATTAATTCAAGATGGATTAAAGACTTACATGTTAGACCTGAAACCATAAAAACCCTAGAAGGAAACCTAGGCATTACCATTCAGGACATAGGCATGGGCAAGGACTTCATGTCTAAAACACCAAAAGCCAAAATTGACAAATGGGATCTAATTAAACTAAAGAGCTTCTGCACAGCAAAAAAAACTACCATCAGATTGAACAGGCAACCTACAAAATGGGAGAAAATTTTCACAACCTACTCATCTGACAAACGGCTAATATCCAGAATCTACAGTGAACTCAAACAAATAAACAACCCCATCAACAAGTGGGCAAAGGATATGAACACACACTTCTCAAAAGAAGACATTTATGCAGCCAAAAAACACATAAAAAAATGGTCATCATCACTGGCCATCAGAGAAATGCAAATCAAAACCACAATGGGATACCATCTCACACCAGTTAGAATGGCCATCATTCAAAAGTCAGGAAACAACAGGTGCTGGAGAAGATGTGGAGAAACAGGAACACTTTTACACTGTTGGTGGGACTGTAAACTAGTTCAACCATTGTGGAAGTCAGTGTGGCGATTCCTCAGGGATCTAGAACTAGAAATACCATTTGACCCAGCCATCCCATTACTGGGTATAGACCCAAAGGACTATAAATCATGCTGCTATAAAGACATATGCACACGTATGTTTATTGTGGCACAATTCACAATAGCAAAGACTTGGAACCAACCCAAATGTCCAACAATGCTAGACTGGATTAAGCAAATGTGGCACATATACACCATGGAATACTATGCAGCCATAAAAAATGATGAGTTCATGTCCTTTGTAGGGACATGAATGAAACCGAAAATCATCATTCTCAGTAAACTATCGCAAGGACAAAAAACCAAACACCACATGTTCTCACTCATAGGTGGGAATTGAACAATGAAAACACATGGACACAGGAAGGGGAACATCACACGCCGGGGACTGTTGTGGGGTGGGGGGAGGGGGGAGGGATAGCATTAGGAGATATACCTAATATTAAATGACTAGTTAATGGGTGCAGCACACCAGCATGGCACATGGATACATATGTAACAAACCTGCACATTGTGCACATGTACCCTAAAACTTAAAGTACAATAATAAAAAAAAATACAAAAAAAGATTGTCAAAGATTTCTCTCATGGTTTTTCCCATAGTCTTTGAAATAATTACATTTTTTTTTTGGACTTTAAAGTAATTTATTTATTTACAAGCCTGGTTTTTTCATAGGATATGCACTCCTCAAACACGATAAAGGTACCTCCTTAATCAGTATTCCCACAACTTAGCACAGTACCTGGCACATTAACAGGTACTCAGTAATATCCGTTGATTGCAACTATATTGAACTAATTTGAATTGCATTCAGTTCAAATTTATGGAGAAAATTCATCATGGTAAAGGGTTTGTGGTATAATTGATAGGGCCAAATGAAATGGATAAATTACAAAATGTATACTGTTCACTCTTCCTTTGGGGAGCTTATAAAGGATTTTTAGCATTGTAACATAATATTTAAAAATATTATTGGAAGTTTTCTCCTCCTGATGTTTCCTTCCTCTCTGTACAAGTGAAAGCATCCATTTGTTTCCAGAAAGATTAGGTTTAGAGAAGAAGAAAGGAAAAATAGTCAATATTCAACTTTTATCTTCCAAAATAGGATGCAAAGCCCAAAGGAAGTCACAAGTCTTACAAGAAGAATTTCATGTGTGTGTGAGAGAGAGAAAAAGGGATTTCTAAATTCAAAAATCTTTCCTTGTATAGTAAGAGAAAATCTTGAAGGTTTGAACATGGAGTATTATTTTGAGCTATGGATACAGAGAACTCTGCATATGGCCAAGGATGCTTCTCCCTATTTCAAAAGGAGGTAGAGAACTTTTCTACTTCAAGGATGAAATAGTGGTTGGAAAGATTTTGAAGGAATTAAAGGTAGAGAAGGGACTCTACTTTGGTTTTGCAGGGATTTACAGTTTCTACCATCTTTTACAGATCTCAACCATGGGGTGAATTTGGGGGGTACCCTGGAGATAGAAACCACAGATCAGTCATATCGGGAGCCAAAGGCAATTGGAGCACTTGTTTCATTTCCAGTCGAGGTGAAACTGTCTGTCCTCTAACATGGAGTGAGTAAAGCCAACTACGACACTAGCATGAAAACTTTGGTCAGAGGAAGGATGCTAAGAGTACACTTCTACTGTCCTACCTTTTGTGAGCAGGAAATTCCTGAGTACCTCAGGAGATTTAGAAGACCGTGGGCAGGGAGTGCTGGAGGCTGAATTTGTGAATGGGAGGGGCAAAGCCTTTGAGGATGCATAATAGTGTTCCCAATTTCTGGAGTAAATGAGATGTGCAGCTAGAGCCAGGGTGAATTCCTGTGGAAACTAGCTATCCAGAAGAGGTAACTGAGCATCACCTGTGCCAAAGTAACTTTACCTCAGTAATAAATAATTCCTCAGAGGAATCCCTGTCTAAATACTAAGGAGAAAAGGCATCCCAAACAAAGGGCAGCACCAAAGTATAGAAGCTTCTTCCTCTGCTCAGACACCAGTCTGGATAGAAAGCAGGGAGGAGAGATTTCTTAACAGAAGAAACAAATATCCTTAATAGGAAATTTGAACTTTAAATCTACAGATTATTTGTGTAAGTAAGAGTAAGGCAAGAGAAAAGAAAAGAGACTGCTTTAAATTGGAAGGGAATGGAAAGTTAAGGACCAATTCCCAGCTTCTTTTGTCATCAGCAGGAATGGGGGCCTAGAACAAGAGAGAATGTTTTTCAAAATCAAGTGGCTTTTTAAAAATTTTTATTTTTTACATTTTGTTTTATGTGTAAATTTTGACTCCACTTCACATTGTTTGGGTTAACACAATAGTTTTTGAGAAGAAAGAATTGCCTACGCCAGATGGGAGTTCTCCCTAGACCAGCTGTCTGGCCTTTGTTTGCAAACCATAGTTAAACCATCAAAAGGGTTTCATGCATAGCCCAGGAGTACATTAGCAGAGCAGATGATAAAAGGTCAAGAATATGGGCTATTTAGATACAGATGAAATCTGACAGATGAAACACTAAAGTAATCTAATAAGACCAAGAGGGAACTGACATTAAAGTTTGGGTAAGAAACTGATTAGATGCTACATAAACAATGAGGACCACTATGGCTATTGAACTGTTGTTAGAAAGCAGTCACCTCCAACAGAAGTGCTCAATAAATGTTGAGATCCTGACTATTCATGGATTCCCTTATTATCTTTGCTCCCCAAATATATTAAGAAAAATAAGGAAATTAAATGAGGATTTTATCAAGAATCTGGAACATAGAATTATTCCAGTAAATTTAGTGTTCCAGTTAACATAGTTAACATCTGTCACCTATAAGGCTTGCTAACTATTCAAGAATTTAAAATGCTATGTATTAGTCAATGTTCTCTAGAAAAACAGAACTAATAGGAGATAGATAGATAGATAAATGGATAGAGAGAGAGAGAGAGACAGACAGATGATAGATAGATAGATAGATAGATAGATAGATAGATAGATAGATAGATAGATAGATAGATAGATAGATATGGTCAGCACTCTGAACCCATGGGGAACTGGTTCCAGGACATCCCACAAAAAACTAAATTAAAGGATGCTCAAGTCCCTTATGTAAATTGGCATAGCACAATTGGCCCTTCATAGGATTCTGTGATTCAAGCAATCATGGATTATAAATAAGTACTATTGGCCCATCATAATCACTGATTTTGATCGTAGTTGGTTAAATCCACAGATGCAAAACCTGCATATATGGAGGGCTGACTGTATTGAAAGAGAGAATGAGATTATAAGGAATTGGCTTGCATGATTATGGAGGATGAGAAACCCCACAATGTGCCCTTTGCAAGCTGGAGATCTCAGAAAGCTGGTGGTATATTTCTTTTCAAACAAGGAAGGAGAAATGATTGATTAATTTATTAAGGATTGACACAAGAAACCCTTATGTCCCCTATTAGGCAAGAGAAAAGTTTATCTTTTTCTGGAGTCCAGAACCCACTCTTGAGAACCAGGAAAACTGATGGGGTAAGTTCTAGTTCAAGTCTGAAAGCCTGAGAACCAAGAGTGCATCTGGTGCAAGTCTTGATCTGAGGGCAGGAGAAGTCCAATGTCTCACTTTGCTCAGTTGGGCAAAGAGAGAGAAGTTTCCCTTTCTCTACCTTTTGTTCTATTCAACCTGCAATAGATTGGATGATGCCCATGCACATTGGGAAGAGCGATTTTCTTTACTCAGGCTACAGATTCAAATGGTGATTTCTTCCAGAAACATCCTCACAGGCACATCGAGAAACAATGTCTAGCTAGCTATCTAGACACTCTGTAGCCTAGTCAACTAACACAAAATTAACCATCATGCGAATTATTTGAAAATTGTTAATCCTATGGATGTAAGGATGCAAAAAGAGTGGCTATGCTGCCTGCCTCCAAGTTGCTCTCAGGTCTAATTCTTTATTGTGACTGAAAGTAAAGCATTCTTCAGACGGGAATGTTTTTCTCCAGCATCACCTAACAGGTGAATTTAGTGACAGTTTACAGCTCCTTGTTGCTAATCAAGAACTCAGAGAATACAGAATTTCTTTGCTGTCCCATGGGCATATGCCTGTGTCATCTTTAGATGAAACATCATCTTCATGCCAGCTCAGCATTTATTTTTAATTTGTTGTTTGCTGCCTTGTCCCAAGAGAGCAAAGGTTCAATTAACCAGCATGATTCCTAAGAATGGTGATTTTTTTTTTTCCTCTCAGATAAAGATGTGACTTTGAACAACGAAGAAGTACTCAAGTTATGGAATCATAGACCCAAGTCACAGTTTTATCTTTGTCGTTTATTTTGAACACAATACTTCCCATCATTTTTCTTTTCTTTTTTTTTTTATTATTATACTTTAGGTTTTAGGGTACATGTGCACAATGTGCAGGTTTGTTACATATGTATCCATGTGCCGTATTGGTTTGCTGCACCCATTAACTCGTCATTTAGCATTAGGTATATCTCCTAATGCTGTCCCTCCCCCCTCCCCCCAACCCACAACAGTCCCCGGAGCATGATGTTCCCCTTCCTGTGTCCATGAGTTCTCACTGTTCAATTCCCACCTATGAGTGAGAACATGCGGTGTTTGGTTTTTTGTCCTTGCGATAGTTTACTGAGAATGATGTTTTCCAGTGTCATCCATGTCCCTACAAAGGACATGAACTCATCATTTTTTATGGCTGCATAGTATTCCATGGTGTATATGTGCCACATTTGCTTAATCCAGTCTAGCATTGTTGGACATTTGGGTTGGTTCTAAGTCTTTGCTATTGTGAATAGTGCCGCAACAAACATACCTGTGCATGTGTCTTTATAGCAGCATGATTTATAGTCCTTTGGTTATATACCCAGTAATGGGATGGCTGGGACAAATGGTGTTTCTAGTTCTAGATCCCTGAGGAATCGCCACACTGACTTCCACAATGGTTGAACTAGTTTACAGTCTCACCAACAGTGTAAAAGTGTTCCTATTTCTCCACATCCTTTCCAGCACCTGTTGTTTCCTGATTTTTGAATGATCGCCATTCTAACTGGTGTGAGATGGTATCTCATTGTGGTTTTGATTTGCATTTCTCTGATGGCCAGTGATGATGACCATTTTTTCATGTGTTTTTTGGCTGCATAAATGTCTTCTTTTGAGAAGTGTCTGTTCATGTCCTTCGCCCACTTTTTGATGGGGTTGTTGGTTTTTTCTTGTAAATTTGTTGGAGTTCATTGTAGATTCTGGATATTAGCCCTTTGTCAGATGAGTAGGTTGCAAAAATTTTCTCCCATTCTGTAGGTTGCCTGTTCACTCTGATGGTAGTTTCTTTTGCTGTGCAGAAGCTCTTTAGTTTAATTAGATCCTATTTGTCAATTTTGGCTTTTGTTGCCATTGCTTTTGGTGTTTTAGACATGAAGTCCTTGCCCATGCCTATGTCCTGAATGGTATTGCCTAGGCTTTCTTCTAGGGTTTTTATGGTTTTAGGTCTAACATGTAAGTCTTTAATCCATCTTGAATTAATTTTTGTAAAAGGTGTAAGGAAGGGATCCGGTTTCAGCTTTCTACATATGGCTAGCCAGTTTTCCCTAACACATTTTATGAGGCCAGCATTGTCCTGATACCAAAGCCTGGCAGAGACATAACCAAAAAAGAGAATTTCAGACCAATATCCCTGTTGAACATTGATGCAAAAATCCTCAATAAAATACTGGCAAACCGAATCCAGCAGCACATCAAAAAGCTTATATACCATGATCAAGTGGGCTTCATCCCTGGGATGCAAGGCTGGTTCAACATATGCAAATCAATAAATGTAATCCAGCATATAAACAGAACCAAAGACAAAAACCACATGATTATCTCAATAGATGCAGAAATGGCCTTTGACAAAATTCAACAACTCTTCATGCTAAAAACTCTCAATAAATTAGGTATTGATGGGATGTATCTCGAAATAATAAGAGCTATCTATGACAAACCCACAGCCAATATCATACTGAATGGGCAAAAACTGGAAGCATTCCCTTTGAAAACTGGCACAAGACAGGGATGCCTTTTCTCACCACTCCCATCATTTTTCAAATCTGAAAAGTTAGAAGATAGCTAATATAATCTCTAAAGCTTTATACATGCTCTGAAAAACAATTAAGTTTATGCCTAGGTTGTTGTGTTAGAAAAACATTAGTATGCCTATTGTGATACTAGATGAAGACTGGAAACAAAAATAAACAAGATGCAGTGCTTTCCACTGAATATCTCAGAGTCTGGTAAGGAAGGTATATAAATCATTAACCACAGTACCCTGTGATGAGTGCTAATTAGGGGATATACTTGATTAACCTATTCACACCATCTTATTATAAAATTCAAGAGACTACAAAATGACTACCGAAGGTTACAGACTCTTTTAAGGACATAGTTGATTTTTTTTTTTTTTTTTTTTTTTGAGGAGTCTCACTCTTTCACCCAGGCTGGAGTGCAGTGGCGCAATCTCGGCTCACTGCAGGCTCCAACCCCCGGGGTTCACGCCATTCTCCTGCCTCAGCCTCCTGCGTAGCTGGGATTACAGGCGCCCGCCACCACGCCCGGCTAATTTTTTGTATTTTTAGTATAAACAGGGTTTCACCGTGTTAGCCAGGATGGTCTTAATCTCCTGACCTCGTGATCCTCCCGCCTCAGCCTCCCAAAGTGCTGGGATTACAGGCGTGAGCCACTGAGCCAAATGAAACCAATGATCTTTCTTCTAGGGCACTATCACGAGGTTCTAACCCTATGTACTAATCAATATTTTTCTTAAGTGTGAGAACAGAAGAAAGAAAGGCTAGACTTACAAGGAAGGAAAAAGGGACTCAAAGGCAAAGGCCATGATTTAATTTTTCAAAAAAACTGGAAGAGCACAGTGTCTCAAACCTGTAATCCCAGCACTTTGGGAAGCTAAGATGGGAGAATCACTTGAGGCTAAGAATTTAAGGCCAGACTGGGCAACATAGTGAGACCCCAGTCTCTATCAAAAAAGAAGTAATAATTTAAAAAATTAAATTTAAATATTTATATATTTGAGCATGGTTTTGAAAACAATAATTTCCATTACCTAACACAGAGCTTGGCATGATACACGTGTTCAGGTACATGTTCATTTATTCATTCACTCACTCATTTGGTACATACTGAACATCTGCTATGTGCCAAATGCTGTGCTGAGTACTAGGACACAATGATGTACAAAGCATCTAAGGTTTCAGTCCTCAATGAACTTATATTAAAGTAAAAGGTGAACTATAAACTAGAAAACAAAATATTTTGATAAGTCTTGTGAAGGAAATAAGTGGTGACATCAGAGAAAGCACAGAGAGGATTGCTGCATGAAGCATACTGATCTGGAATAGTCCCTTTTAGAGGTTAACAAAGTAAAGGCCCTTCTTGGTGCATAGGAAGGGAAGAAAGAACACAAGACCAACCTGATCATATTTAGTGAATAGAGAGGATGGTAACAACACGACTTTGTGAAGGTGAGTAGATGAAACATGTGTTGTCAAGTCAGAGCCTAATAACATGGCTGCAAGGGATGAGGAGAAGGGAAGCAGCAAATATTATACCTAAATTTAGTTAAATGAACTAAAGGAGAAGAAGGAAGAAAGGAGGGAAGGAAAGAAGGAAGGAAGGAAGGAAGGAAGGAAGGAAGGAAGGAAGGAAGGAAGGAAGGAAGAAGGAAGGGAAGGGAAGGGAAGGAAAGGGAAGGGAAGGGAAGGGGAAATAATTGATTAATGTACTGACTGCTGACCTATATTTTTGTGTTAGATATAAGAAAGGTGTGCTTTTTCTGGAGTCTACAACCTAAAAAGTTATGCTAAATTCTATGATAAGTCAAAGAAGAGCATTAAAAAAGAACACTCAATTAGAATATAGGCTCTAAAAGAAGCCGCAAAGCCCTTTGATGGTGATAGAAATTTGGATAATTTGGGCAGTTAATCATTTTCTCTCTGTGATTCTACAGGAATGAAAGGGAAGATTTATCTTCAAAAGTGAGTGGGATTCACTAGGTTACAAAACAGAAAAGCAGGGATAACAGTGTGCACTGATACATGGAGACATGAACAGCCTGGTACACACATGAGAAGTCTCCAAGTAGTTCAGCAAAACTAGAGGAAAGAGTGAAAGAGAAAGAGAGTGGAGTGATGAAACTGGAAACTCAGGTGGTATCAGATCAAGTAGTGTTTTTTATGCTGACAAAGAGCTTACTGTAGCTAATGCTTCTGAAGATTCAGCTTTGCTGATATTCTGTCTGCTGCCCAAATAAACCAAGTTCCTTCTGTCTCAAGGCCTTTGCAGTAATTTATGTCTCTGATTCCCCCACCCCAGAGGCTCTTGTGCTGACTCCTTCCCACCAATTGCCAATCATGTCTCGGCGTAAATATCCCCTTCTTAGAAGGAATGCTTCCTGCAGCTCCATCTTAAATTGACTCACCAATTTCGCCATCACTCTGTTTTGTTTTCTCCTTAATGTTTTCTATTACCTGGGATCATCTCGCTTAGTATGTGTTTATTTGTTTATCTTCTGCTTTTCTCTGCTGGGATAAAAGCTCACCATAAGAAATATTTTCTATTTTGCGTAACACTGTATTTCCAATACCTGTAACAAAATAGCAGGTGCCTATTAAATATTTGTGGAATGATTGAATGCGAAAGCATTGTTTAGGGTGATACATGGTCTGTCACGTTTTGGAATATCAGTTTGATTGCAGTATGGCAGGATTGTATCTTCCTGAAGGACAAAGTTCTAAAGTCAGTGTGGGATACTTCTTTTAATATACAATTAAAATTATCTTGAAAATGGATTACTAAAGTGTGCAAGGCCAACTTGTAGACTGACATATATCCTTCCAGGAGAGTAGGTTCAACATCCCTAGAGTTTTTTACTTTTTTATAATTCCAGAAAAGGATATGTCCCTCTTTCTGCACTTGACACCCTATTCAGCACATTAGTGAATTAGAAATTAGTAGAGTGATGGGAGAAATAACCTGAACGACTTATTGTTTTGTCCTGGTTGAGATTGAGTGTTGCTGAATTGGTGTGAGCTTAATGCTCATATGATACCACTTTGTGAAAGGTAAAAGTAGAATGTCTAAGTTTTGAGGCTGGGAGATCACTTAACAATGGTGTTTAATCACCTCTTGATATGAAAAAAAAAGACACCTCTTTGTCGTTTTCAATTTTGTGATACCCAATTTTATATATTTGAGAAGTTTCTGCAGTGAACTGAATGTTATTTTGGTTGTTTTTGAATGCACTTTCTTTACCCTAGGCATAGTTTGAATATCGTTGCAGAAGATGCGTTGGAATTAAAAGACCAACAGGATCCTTAGTATATCTATGACTTCTAATGACCTGGATGGTTAGTTCCCACTTTGTCAGTCCTCTTGTCCTGTTCCTACCCACCACAACCCTTTGAGACATTAGCAAATACTAGATGAGTCAACATTTTTTTCCCTTTTCTCTCCTATCCCCAAAAGATTAAATATCAAAGTTTGGCCAAAATCAAGTTGTTCATTTAAATATCAGTTCTCAAATACTGGCCTCTACTCTCTGCCTCATAAACATGCAGTCAAATTTTGTCTTTTCTTCCAAGCAACTAGGAATGGAAGAAATATTAGCTCTCCATTCCACCTAATTCACAACATTGCTGTCTAATTTGGGGTGAGATCCAATTCTCATCTAAATGAGGGTTAGTGTATAAAAGACGTTTGAAGGCTGCTAAAAATGTTCTATCAGGAGCCAAATGTTTTGTACTTCTATTTGCTTTTTGCCACCCCTCCCTCTTTCACACCCCCATCCCAAATATCTATCCCTTATAAGTATATGATTATACTAGGGAATAAATTGCAGATTATAATAGTTACAATTTGGTTTAACACTGTAGGATAACAGGTTGAAAAGGGACTAAATACACCTTCGGGAAATCGAAGTATTGGCTCAATACAGCCATGCACCAATCCTCACTCTTCTCATCTTAGCTAGAATGAATTTATTTTTGCATCCATCCAGTGCTAGACAGGCAGATGCAACAAATACCTCAGTGCTTGTTGTCCTGCAGGAAGGTTTGATGGACACATTTGTCCTGTGGATATGTGGCTATTAACCTGAATAGGATCATTTTAATAATTCTTTGCAAGTCAAAAAGCATTTCTGCTCAACAGATGGATAACACTGGGGAGTACTGACCACTCCATGCCAGGTCTAGTGTATATAAAGACGAATGGAACTCAGAGAGGTAGGGCTTCATTTTTCAGGCTGGGCTCAGCAGATTTGTGGGGAAAGGAATCTCATACTCCCTGCTTTTGAGAGCTGTTAATAGGGGTAATTTATTCAACCTTTCACTGCCTCATTTTTTTGTGTGAAAATTAAGGATAATAATTAGCCACATCTCATAAAGTTTTGTGGGGATTTAAGGAGATAGTATAATAGAGTGATTAACATGGTAAGAGTTAACAGCCCATATATTTTAGCTATTTAATTATGTTAAAGAGACCTCATAACCAAATAGTAATTATGATGCTGGTGATGATGATTCTCATTTTACATGTCCAGAGATAGAGTACCGGTGATGCTAAGAAACTTGACTACAGTCACAAAAGTCCTCAAATCTTGTCTCTGGGTTCCAAGCTCCAAACCTTACCTTATTTCCAGGCTCCAAGGGCTCATTGAAGGGACTGGGGCTAAATGCACCTATGAAAGAGAACCTGTCTGTGCCTGTAAGGATTTCTACTGCAGAATGAGCCCAATGAGAGTTTCCAACTCTTTCATTTCCATTTTTATCCTCATGAACAAAGCAAGTGTGCACTACAAGCCTAGGTAGGATTTGACAGGTGGAGCCCCTTGTACTATTTGAGTTACTAATGGGATAGCAAACAGTTCTTGTAATTTACTTTGTACTTTGATAATGTCTCGGCTTCAAGGGTCACACAGGCCTTTCCAAACATTAACTTATTTCCCTCTCTTTATGTTTTGAAGGGGTCAGAAAAGGTTAGCTTTCTTTTTGTTTTGTAGCTGTGAAGACTGAGGTCTAAAAAGGGTATGCATCCTACCAAAGTTGCCCCACAAACTGAGTGCTATCCAATCTGCTACAACTAGCTACAGACACTGTAACCCACACAAGGAAATTTGTCCAGGGTGTTTTGCATTCTGACCTAGAACTGCCACTGAATGTTATTTGTCTTACTTTTCTATAGGCCTCAAGCAACGCGTAGAAAAAACAAGAGTATATTTCAAGTCTGGCTTCTGCAGCACTGCAGAGCTAAAAGAGTTGAATGAACAGGAGCAAGCATAAGTACAAAATGTAGTAGTTCCAAGCAAATACAACTTATCACATTAAGAATGAGTTGGGGAGGCTGATTTATTTGTTTTAGAAGTTGGGTGGAACAAGGAAAAGAATATGTAGACATATGTGGACCACATTTCAGCACCTCTTCTGAATCCAAGGAATAGATTCATTCAATTAGGGACTGACTCCAGGTCCTAGTTTAGATGGTTTCCCTTATGTTATCTCATTTGATCATCACAACAACCCTGGTTTCTGTAAAGTGTTATGCATTGAGATGGAGGAGAGAGAAAGCCTAAATAGATGGCTTTTTTCACATACTTAAAGTTACCTTCTCACTGAATTCTTCCTTTCGAGGCTACTTTGTCTAAAATCATGACCTCCTTTGCACTCCTATCCCTTTTCCTAATTACCAAAAGCTAATATATCACCGTTGCATGAGCTAACATATATGTGTGTGTGTGTGTGTGTGTGTGTGTGTGTATGTATTAGATTGGTGCAAAAGTAATTGCGATTTTGGCCATTATTTTTTATTGCAAACACTGCAATTACTTTTGCACTAACCTTATATATATATATCGCTAGTGCCTATTACACATTAGGGTTCAACAAATAACTATTGAATTAGTAAATGAATGTATTCATGTTCTCCTAACAACTCATAGCTGCCTTAGTAGCATGCAATTACATTTGCTATTTAAAAATTATTTGTGTCGTTGTTTTATTATACTTTATCTCATCCTCTAGAAGGATCTGTGAAAACTGACAATGTTTTTGTTTGATTATAAAGCATGTTGCCTGGCAGAAAGTAGTTCACAATGAATACTTTTAATGAAACAAATAAAGCAATTTGATCAAGTAAAAAACTGACATAGCAAGATTCAGAATATTTTCATTTATTAAATAGCTATTTATTGAACAACAGATATTGTTGCAGTCTTCATGGGGTTTACCACCTAATGGAGCCTTCTCATGCCAAATTTCAGGCTAAGCCTTTATTAGAAATCTAAAATTTAAATAAAAAGTAATTTCATTTGTGTTCTAATATTTAATTCATAGTTCAGACACGCCTTATAAATAAGAAAGTTTTATATTTGGCAACTTCATTTGTCTGCAACAAAGAAGCAGAAGTAAGAAGCAGAAAATAAGCCAGAAAAGCCTCTTTCCAGCTAACGTAGTTCACAAAGTTTGACAACACAAGTCTCTTAAATTGTAATTCTCATTCCACATACTCTTAAATATCAGCAAACTACTTTATCATCTTAGGATCATTTCTCCTCTCACGTATTTGCCCTAATCCATCATCTATCACTAAGCCCTACAAGTACTACAGTCAAACGCCTTTTATCTCCAACTCTATCTTCCCATTCCAACTTCTACTATCTTATTTTAGGCATTATAGGTTCCAACCTGGGTAACTTTGTCTCTTAACTGGCATCTCTGCCTTCACATTTCTTTTCTCTAGCACAGAATGGAAAGTTAATTTTTTTTAAAAAAGAGCATGTGAAGTTCATGTCCCAAACAAGCTTCAGTGTAAGTGAATGATACTAACCCCATTCTGATAGTGGAGCCTTCTATGGCCATCTGTGGTGCAGCCGAATGGATAATCCATCACCTTGTGGCATACTTTCTATGGAGTCTGACTCTTGCAGATTTAGCTTCTAACTCAACAGTAACACAATTCCCTGAACACTCATCCTCAAGTCATCTCTTGATTTCTAAACTTAATTTTTTTAATGAAAGATGAGCTGATTTACTATGGCTTTCAAGGCTCTTTACAATCTATGCTCTAGCTAGAATCCGTTTCTCATCGTTGCCACATATATTGTACTTGTTTGTATGGCTGTCTTCCTACTGGGTATGTATTTCTTTAAACACGGGATATGCATCGCTAAAGAGATGAGTTGCTTTTACATTGTACTCTATGGTGCATTTCATAACAGTTAAGGATATGTAGAAAAAATTCTCCTTTGCCTTCCGTTCAATCCTTCTAATGACTGGAGAAGAGCTAAGTTTTGTGCTAGTATGCCCTTAACAACCATTTCATATTTAATAATCTCCTTTTTTATAAAACAGACAGCAAATCTAGGCTTGGAGCCTTCAGCAAATAAAGTAGCTGGGTTGAATTTAGTTATATATACTGTTTTAATTGTATTGGGTTTAACAGTTACCTTCTATTTGTGGCAAATGAGACTGGCTTTTCATTGAGACCAAAAATAATGTCTTTTCAAGTAAGTTTATTAAGACTTAAAAGTATATGTAATTTTAAAAAACACTATATGATAATACAGGGAGCGCAAAGATATAACAAAAATATGATGGGACATTTGAATGGCTACAGTTTGGGAAATAATGGACTATAATATAATTTCTTTTCTCAGAGCAAGAACCATGTCTGTTCATTTCTCTAGCCGCAAAATTCTCATGATGTTTCACAGGCTATCATTAAACATTTGCAGGAGGAAGGAGGAAAGCTTATATTCCACAGCCCATTATTGAGATCATGCTCAATAAACTCAAATCCTATGCCCCTTTCTCCTTATACAGACATATCTTGGAGATATTGTAGGTTCAGTTCCAGACCACTGCAATAAATCAAATATCTCAATAAAGTGGGTCACACAAATTTTCTTTTCCTAGTGTATGTAAAAGTTATGTTCACGCTACACTGTAGTCTACTAAGTTTGCAATAGCATTATGTCTAATATATATCTTAATTTTTAAAAAGTTATTGCTAAAAACTGCTAATGATCATCTGAGCCTTCAGTAAGTTGCTGGGGGAATATCTTGCCTTGGTGTTGATGGCTGATGACTGATAAAACTGGTGGTTGCTAAAGGTTAAGGTGGCTGTGGCAACTTTTTAAAGACAACAATGAAATTTGTCACATCAATTGACTTTTCCTTTAACAAAGATTTCTCTATAGCACATGATGCTATTTGATAGCATTTTACTCATAGTAGAACTTCTTTGAAAATTGGAGTCGGTTCTCTCAAATCTTGCCACTGCTCAACAGGCTAAGCAGAAACCGTATTCTAAATCTTTGGTTGTCATTTCAACAATGTTCACAGCATCTTTACCAGGGGTAGATTCTATCTCAAGAAACCACTTTCTTGGCTCATCCAGAAGAAACAATTTTTTATAAGTTCGAGTCTTATTATGAGATGAAGCAATTCAGTCCCATCTTCAGGCTCCACTTCTCATTCTAATTCTTGTGCTGTTTTTACCACATCTGCAGTGACTTGCTCCACTGATGTCTTGAACCGCTAAAAGTCATCCAGGAGAGTTGGAATCAACTTGTCAAAACTTCTGTTAAGGTTGACACTTTGACCTTCTTCCCTAAATCACAATTGTTACTAATGGCGTCTAGAATGGTGAATCTTTTTCCAAAGGTTTTCAATTTACTTTGCCCAGATCTATCAGAAGAATTGCTATTTATGACAGCTATAACCTTATGAAATATATGTCTTAAATAATAAGACATGAAAGCCAAAAATTACTGCTTGATTTATGGGCATGAAAACAACATTAATTTCCCTGTACATCTCCCTTACAGCTCTTGGGTGACTAGGTGCATTGTCGATGAGCAATAATATTTTGAAAAAAAAATCTTTCTAAACAGTAGGTCACAACAATGAGTCTGTTATGACTATTATGAGTCAATAATGTACATTTATTCAGGAAACCATGCTGTGAACGTACGAGCTGTCATCCAGGCTTTGTTGTTCCACGTATGGAGAACAGGCAAAGTAGATTCTTAAGGACTCTAGGGTTTTCAGAATGGAAAATGAGCATTGGCTACAACTTCAAGTCATCAGCTGCATTAGGCCCTAGCAAGAGACTCAGCCTGTGCTTTGAAACTTTGAAGCCAAGCATCAACTTCTCCTTTGAAGCTATCAAAGTCCCTGATGGCATCTTCTTCCAACAGAAAGCTGTTTTGTCTACATAAAAAATCTGTTGTGTACTGTAGTGGCCTTCTTCAGTGATCTTATCTAGATCTTCTGAATAATTTGCTGCAGATTCTATATCAATACTTACTGCTTTATCTTGCACTTTTCTGTTATGGAGACAACTTTTTTCCTTAAACCTTATGAACTAACTTCTGCTAGTTTTCAACTATCTCACCTCTCTCGGCATTCATAGTATTGAAGAGAGTTAGGGCCTTGCTCTGGATTAGGTTTTGGCTTAAGGAAATCGTATGTCTGATTTGTTCTTCTATCCAGACTACTGAAACATTCTCTATATCAGTAGTAAGAATGTTTCACTTCTTTTTTCTATCATCTCTGTGTTTACTGGAGTAGCACTTTTAACTTTCTTCAAGAAGTTTTCCTTTGCATTCGCAACTTGGCTAATTGTCTGGCACAAGAGATCTAGTGATATGGTTTGGCTGTCTCCCCACCCAAACCTCATCTTGAATTGTAGGTTCCATAATCTCCATGTGTCATGGGAGGGAGCCAGTGGGAGGTAATTTAATTATGGAGGTGGTTCCTGTCATGCTGTTCGTGCGATAGTGAGTTTTCACGAGATCTGATGGTTTTATAAGGGGCTTTCCCCGTTTTGCTCAGCGCTTCTCCTTGATGCTGCCATGTGAAGAGGAATGTATTTGCTTCCCTTTCCACCATGACTGAGCTTCCTGAGGCCTCCCAAGCCCTGTGGAACTATGAGTCAGTTAAATCTCTTTCCTTTATAAATTACCCAGTCTCAGGTATGTCTTTATTAGCAGTGTGAGAATGGACAAATATATATAGCTTTTAGCCAATCTAGGCTTTTGACATGCCCTCCTCACAAAGCATAATCATTTCTAGCTTTTGATTTAAACTGTGAGGTATATGACTCTTCCTTTTACTTGAACATTTATAGGCCATTGCAGGGTTATTAATTATCCTTGTTCCAATATTGTTGGATCTCAGGGAATAGGAAGGCCTGAAGAGAGAGAAGGAGGGGAATGGCCAGTGGGTGAAGTGGTCATAAAACATACAACATTTATCACTTAAGTTCACCGTCTTATATGGGTGCAGTTTATTGTTCCCCAAAATAATTACAATAGTAACATCAAAGATCGCTGATCACAGATCACCATAACAGATATAATAATAACTTAAAAATTGAAAACTTGCAATAATTATCAAAATGTGACAAAGATACAAAGTGGGGATATGCTGTTGAAAAAAAATGGTGTCAGTAGACTTGCTTGATGCAGGAACAAACCTTCAATGTGTAAAAAATGCAATATCTGTGAAGCATAATAAAAGAAAGTGCAGTAAAATGTATGCCTGTCCTCACTTAGCAAAATCTCAATTTGTTGGTAAATCTAACATTTTTTTCTATTTTATTCCTGTACTTTGAACAGTTGAAATGGCTTGTGAAAAATATACAAGCATATTGTTTCACATAACATGACCTAATCTCAAATGGGCAATTAAGTCACCTGACAATCCAGCGATATTTCCATAATCCATCCACTTTCCCAATATCTTAAATAACTATCTAATTCTTCTCTTCTTTTACCTCCAATTTTCCCCCTTCCTCACTCTCAGCTAATGACTATTCTGACTTTAATTAAGATAGAACCAAGTACAAGAGAACTTCCTCACGTACACCGTCACCTATACCGATCTATTGGTTTCTGAACTTACGTATTTCATCATCCTTTAGCAAATCCAAGATCCAAGATCATTTCCTCTACTTGTTTCCTAAATGCCTTCTCTCCTTATTCAAGGATGTCATTTCAGGGTATTTCCTTTCTCTTGTATCCCATCTCTACTGATTCATTCCCGTCAGCCAGGAGTATACTGAAAAATAAAATATCTTCCACCTCCTGAACTCACATTTATATCATTTCTGTTGTCTACAGGAAGCTCTGTTTTTAATTTATCTCACTTTCTCTCTGGAACTCTTCTCAATCTTGTCTTCACCAAAACAGCTTTGATCAAGGTCACTACATACCTTCATTTACTAAATCTGGGAGCCATTCTCAGCTTCCTTCTTACTTGGCCTACTTAACAGTATTTGACGCAGTTGATCCCCTCATTTTCTTGAAAATGCTTTCTTCACTTGTCTTTCAGAAAGTCACTGTCTCCTGGTTGTCCTCCTATTTCAACCTCATTTTCCTGGTTTATTACTATCTTCAATACCTATAACAGAGTGACCCAAGACTCAGTCCCTGTATCTTTTCTCTTTATTAAACTTACTCTTCAATTGATCTTACTAGATAAAAATGTTGAAATACCATCCACACACTGATAACTACTGTATTTATACCTCCAGCTCAGACCTCTCCCCCAAACACCAGATGTGCATATACACGTGCCTACTTGACACCCCCATTTGGATGTTTGGTAGGCATCTCAAATTCATCATGGCCAAAATCACCTCCTAATCTCATCTCTTCCAAATCTGCTTTTGCCATAATCTTTGACATCACAGTACATGGCAGTTCCACCCTTCCGTTTCTCAGGAAAAAATGTTGATATTGTCCTTTGCATTTCTCTTTCTTCTCAATCCATATCCAATCTATCAGCAAATCTTAACTACTTTACCTTCAGAATATCTCCAGAACCTGACCAGTTGTTAATATTTTACCACTGTCACGACTCCCATTGCTCTCCTGGCTAACTGCAGTACCTCCTAACAGTTTTTTTGTTTTTCCTGATTTTATCCTTGCTCTTTATATTCTATTCTTTACAAAACATACTGAGTGATCCTTTCAAAATTTAAGTCAGATCATGTCACTCCTCCACTCAAAGCTCCCAGGGGCTTCTCATCTTACAGGGGCCGGGAGGACCTGGGGGATCTGGCCCCTGCTGATTCCCTGAGCTTGTCTCCTACTGCTCTCCATTTGGCCCATCTTCTCCAGCTGCCTTGTCCTCTGTGCTCTTCCAAGCATCTTCTCAACTCATTTGCAGGCCTCTCGGTCTGGAGCATCCTTCACTTGGAAATATATGCAACTTTTACAATTCTGTTAAAAGTCATCTTCTAATTGAAATAGTAAGATCCTCTTTGACTTCCTATATTTAGGAATAATATTTTTCACACCTAGCCTGGCACAACCTGTAACTTTTTCTCTGCTTTATTTTATACCATAAAAATTATTTCATATATGTATGTATATACATATATATGCACACATATATATGCACACACATACATATAAATATGTGTGTATATATTTATATGTGGTGTCTATATATGCTTACATATATACAGTATGCTTACATTTTAGCTGGAAAGATGCAGACAATAAGCAGATCAATATATATACAATGAGTAGATATACATTGAATAAACCCAAGTCACTCATATGTATGCTCATTGTGAATCTACTTAATTGTTTATTGCCTGTGTTTTCCCAGCTCATCTGTAAGTGCCATGAGGATGGAGGCTTTGCCTGCTTGGTTCACTGCTATATTCCCAGTACACAAAACAGTGTCTGGCACATAGTAGACTCTTAATACTTATTTGTGAAGTGGCCTTGTTGTCTGGGGTGACACTGAGGTTCGTTGTCTCATGATGATGGAGATCAAGGATGCAGACACACAAAAAGTAGGGTTAAGAGAGGAAATGAAATAGACAAAAGAAAGAGAACAAATAGCTCTCTGCTATAGAGAGGGGTTTTGGAAAAATGGGTTGCCAATCTGTGGTGAAATGCAACAGGGGTTTTATAGATGAGCTAGTGGGGAGGTGGTGTCTGATTTACATAGGGCACAAAAACCCTGTTCGGACCAAGTGTTTCATCTGCAAAGGGTGCGAATCACTTGCAGCCCCCATCCCAATCTTTTATTATGCAGGTGGATTCTCTTCCTGAGCTTCTCCATGTTGCCCTTTTTCTTACTGTACATGTGCTAACAAAAAAGGGAAGGTGGAGCCCCATGATCAACCTGCCTGGCCCTCAGGTAGCCCTTTTCTATTGGTGCAGCTGCAGGCCTCCCACGATGCAAGCTTCCAGGTTCCTTACCTTTTTCAGCTTGATGTTTCAGGCTGCCCTTTGTTAGAAAAGAAATGATTACTTTGGGTGCTTTCTGTTAGAAGGGAAGTTCTGCCGAGGCCTCATTTGCCTTCACTATCTGCCGAAATAATTTCTTGCTGTCTCCTGTATCATTTGTTCAATAAGTGAAAAGAAAAAGGAAGAAAAGTCAAACACTTATACCCACTACATCTTACATGTTTATATCCACATTGTATTTTTTGTTGTTGTTTTTTGAGATGGAGTTTCGCTCTGTCGTCCAGGCTGAAGTGCAGTGGTGCGATCTTGGCTCACTGCAGTCTCCACCTCCTGGGTTCAAGCGATTCTCCTGCCTCAGCCTCCTAAGTAGCTGGGATTACAGGTGTATACCACCATGCCCAGCTAATTTTTGTATTTTTAGTAGAGATGGGGTTTCACCATGTTGGCGAGGCTGGTCTTGAACTCCTGACTTCAAGTGATCCTCCCACCTTAGCCTCCCAAAGTGCTGGGATTATACAGACAGAAGCCACCATGCCCAGACCATATCCACATTATATTTGACGTGATATTACCTTTTTCTGAGGTTTTAAAAATCTATAAAATAGCTATTATTGGGGTTCAGAAGTTGATACCCCATAATATGACAAATGGACATGCTGAACTGAAGAAACCTAAAGGTCTCTCAGACCATGCCTGCACAACCTTCATAGTCTCTCCCAAAAAAGCTGAGGTTCTTTTATCTGTCTCAGATCCAGACCCACCAAAGAGAACAATAGTTTTCTTTCTCTCCCTAAAAGACCGAGAATGTAACCACACCTGCACAGACTCTTTCACAAGATAATGCCTCTTTCTCATACACATTGAAATTCCAAAGAATATTATTTATAAGTTAATTTTTTGTTTCCCAGTCCAGTCATTCTCCCTAGTAATCATTTATTACCCCTCAACAGAATTTCTCTTTTCCTCCTGCCCCCATAACCTGTTTTACCAAGACCAAAGCCCTCGTTTTTTTTTTTTTTTTTTTTTTCAGTAATCTCAAGATGGTTTATAAGTTTTGTACTTTATTGGGAGGTTAGGTCTTCATTGTGAAGACTGCCATGTATAACATATATGTTAAATAAATTTGTATGCCTTTCCTCCTGTTAATCAATTGGCCTCATGCTAGTAATTTTTGAACTTCCAGGAGGCAAACGGTCTTGGCCCTTACAGTATGTATTGAATGCCCCAAATTCCTGCCCTTGAGACAGACACACAAATGAAGGAGACATACACTATGCTAGACAGTTTAAGTCTACAGACTGTCACTCCTACTCTTTGGGCTCACCTTGTAAGCCTCAGTTCAGAGGTAACAATTGTAACCTTACAGTCACAATTAAACATCTTTCATTTTATTCCCATTATGCTCAAGGATCTCAAATGGGCATCCCTTGATCGAGTACAACTAGTGCTTTTATTTGTATTTTTTATTTTCATGTTTTAGAGGCAAGGTCATGCTCTGTTGCCCAGGCTGCAGTGCAGTGGTGTGATAATAGCCCACTGTACCCTTTAACTCCTGGCCTCAAGTGATCCTCCCACATCACCCTCTTGAGTAGCTAGGATTACAGGCATGCACCACCATGCCAGGTTTTAAAGTGTTTTGTAGAGGTGGAGTATCATTATATTGCCCAGACTGGTCTCAAGTAATTCTTCTGCCTTGGCCTCCAAAACTCTGGGATTACAAGCCTGAGCCACTGCACCTGCCCTGACCAGTGATTTTAAAATAGGAAAATTACAATTTAAACAATGAGGATCTGGCCGCACTGGACCCTCAACATCAGTCTGATAAACATGAACTGGAACTAAGTAGCAGCTGACATAACTGTAGCCTCTCCCGTAGGACAGTTTCCTATATTCTTTTGCAACCTATGTTCCTGTCTCATTCGTCTTACCTGGTCAATCTCTGTGGGAATCAGAGTTTGAGATCCCTGTAAAGCACTTGGTTCTTACCATTATAAGAATCTCTATGGCATTGCATTGTGTCTGATTTTATTAACGCGTGTTTCTTCATCGACCCACAAGCTACTTGGGTTTATTCATTTCTGTATCCCCAACTTCTAACACATGACTAGCATGGAGTAGACATTCACCATATTTTTGAAATTAAATAAATTAAAGCTCAATTATTGTATTTTCTTTCTTTTTTCTTTTTTTGCCATAATAGACAAGAGCCAGTCAGGCTCTATTACAGGCAGACATGTTTCCCAAAACAGTGTGTAGTTGCTGGACACCTTACAGAGAAGAAAGGGACAGAAATCCATTTTAAAAACAAACATAAGAATTACTACCACACAGCAGTCTAAGGCCAGTTAGTGTAAGGCAGAATTACACCAGACACTCACGTTGACCCTGGTCACTATATGGTGATAATGATGAACATGTTCAGGCATCAAGGAAAGATTAAAAGTATGTGATATAGTATACATCAGAGCTTCATAAAGCTAGGGAGTAGGAGAGATATATTAGTGGAAAAAACGTTCAATCATATGAATACTAAATTATAGGAAAATTTAACCCCACAGAATCACTTATTTCTAGAAAACTGGGGTTTTACTGTAAATTTGGAATATCTGAAAGCTTGCCAACTATTTAAGTTTCTAAGGACCTACTATAATTCTTTAAAAACTGAGAATCTTTTTTTCTTAATTTTAATAACTTTTATAAGAATTCATTAAGCCTTTGGAATTTTTAAAAATATCCTTTGCTGAAAAGATATAGTAGATATGAGGGGAAAATGAAAGTTCTTAACAGATAGCAAATACTTAGAAAAGAGTCTTGCAATACCAAGTATTTGCATGACAACCATCTAAGTCTCTCTATTTCTTACTCCTCCCTTACTTCCTCCTTATTTCTCTTTTATCCTCCATTACCTGGTCTTCTGCTCTCTGTGTTTAAATCTGCATATCAAGACTTCAAGTTTATACTTCACTAAATCTTGCCCTGAAGTTGAAACATTAAGAAAATTCTATTCCTGGAGGTTGTTGACACACTGTTACACCCAAACACTGGGGCAGTCACCACTCTGGTATGGTTGATTCGCTTTTAGACAGGAAGTGATAGAATCTGGTTCAGAGTTCTCTCCCATGCAACTCAACCTAGTTTTATGCTGATGATTCTGAAGGTTTGATACTGCTCGCTGATAGCACTCTGTATATTCTGAAATATGGTTAATTATGATAACTGGGAAATCTTGCTTTTAAAAGGGCTCAGAGGCTATGTTCAAGTTTTCATTGCAGCTATTGCCAGGAGAATTGTCAGACATGGCTTGGGCCTTTGAAATGTGAATCTGATTGAAATGCAAAGATGGGGTGGAATGAATTCCAGAGGTAGTTGCCATATAGCCTATGTGTTCACTCACTCAGTCCACTGCGTAATAACACCCTCAAAAATATTTGAAAATCTGAGGTGAGCCTGAGAGTAGGTGAGGTATGTATGTGTAAAAAGAGATGAGATTAGGAAAGACAATAAGAAAAGAAGCTAGAGTAATAACAATAATAAGTTTATATATTGGAGTATAAGAACACGGCAGTGCCAAGCACTTTATGTGCATTATCTCAAGGTTATACACTTAGTAAGTGAAAGTTCTCATGACTTTGTGTATATCATAGAACCTTTCTGAGCTTTAGCTCACCCCTCTGGAAAATGAGGAAAATAACACCTGCCACCAGGAGTTGATGAAATATTGTACATAAGAATACCTCACCTGGCGCAAACCAGCAGCTCATTACACATAATTGCAGTAAATTTGCCCCCTTGACCAGGCAATGTCATCTTCATGTGGGTGACTGCTGAAGGAGTTAGAGCTGTGCTCCTGTCCTTGTAACTTTGGATCTGCTGTAGAGGTGATGGCATGCACTATTGGAATAGATTATCTTCGACACAAGCAGAAGTTAGAATGTAGTATGCCACTTTAATTACGCTTTAATTGAACTGCAGTGTACATCACCACTTGGCATAGGCCCTTTGAAATCCAGCATCACCACCCTGCCTCGTGAGAATGTGCGCCATTACCACTGGCATAATTGTTGGAGCAACTGACATGTTCCCAGCAGCAGATATTTCAGCAGGTAGTGAAGGTAATTAGGAGAAGATTTTGATCTTGCTGACTTATGGTGGAAAGCCAGGTATCAAGGGATATGAATGTAGAGACAATCAAGTCATATTAAAGGCAAACATGAAAGCTCCTTTTTAATATGAGGAACAAAAAGGCAGTAAAAACAAAGCTATTTTCAATTTGAAGAGGGAAAAATGCTATCCTTTGATCCCTGACATAATATGACGGGGAAACAAAGCACTCAGACAAATCATCCTGTATGGTAATTTTCTTTCTCGTTTGAATTTTTTTTGCCTGACAACCAAGTGACTGCTGCTTTAAAAAGTTTATTCACTTTGTTCATCTAACAAACTTTATTAAATGCCTAACATGGGCCAGTCACTATGTTAGGCTCCTCGATCTTTGCACTCAGCCATTCACAGTGTACTGTGGGACTGACATATTTTCAGATAATTAGAGTACAGTGTTAGACACCAAGTATGTTAAGCAAGGGAATGTTGAAGGAGGAAGGAGCCCCTCTATAAAAGACTGGTAAGAGGAGGGTAGGTGCGTGATTGAGATCAGAGGTTGCTTTCTGGAGGAAAAAGCATTTGACCAATGGATGAAATAGAATTCCGCTGTATTAAGGGAAAAAGGCTATTTTCTACAGGGCAAAGAGCTTATGTTTATCACAGCACTAGTCACAATAGCAAAGATATGGAATCAAGCTAAGTGTTTATCAATCCATCAGTGAATGATTAGATGAAAAAAATGTGGTATATATACACAATGGAATAGTACTCAGCCATAAGAGAATAAAATTATGTCTTTTGCAGTAACGTGAATGGAACTGGAGGCCATTATCTTAGTGAAACAACTCAGAAACAGGAAGTCAAATGCTGCATATTCTCATTTATAAGTGGGAGCTAAATAATGTGTACCTATGGATGTACAGTGTGGAATAATAGACATCAGAGATTTGGAAGGGTGAGGGGGTGGAAGGAGGATGGATGGTAAGCGATTACTTAATTGTGTGATGGATGTTCAGTGATCAATAACCTAAAATCCTCGACTTCACCACTACACAATGTATGCAAGTAACATAATTATACTTGTACCCCATACATTTATACAAATAAAAAAATGAGCTTATGGAAAGGCACAGAGGGATAAGGAAGTTTAAGGAAGAGTACAAAAGTTCCATTTACCACCATGTTAATGTAGGTGATTGGATTGTGAGAAATGAGGATAGGTGGGGCAGGAACAGTGATGTGTGCTGTGCTGAGAGGTTTGTTCTTTAAACTAAGGGAAATAGAAAATCTTGGAGTAGATTTGTAGAGTTGAATTTATATCTTTAATAATCACCAGATTGGCTGATGAACTGAACTGAAGAGAGATGACTTCAAAGGCAGAGAGGCCAGTTAGGAGGCTATGGCAAATCCTCGGGAGAGAAATCGTACAGGTCTGAACTAAGATAGTGGCAAGAACAGTAGGAACAGAAGAGGAAGCTAGAAAAGAATCTATATTTGAAGCTGAATTCAGAGTAGACACAACTAAGATCTGAAACTATAAATTGAAGAAAAAATACAGACATCTACATTCCTCATATTTAATGGGGATGGTAAATAAGACTACCTTTGCTTAATATATGGGATACATACGATCTTGAGAAAAATCTGTATGTGGGTTAGATTTTTATAAAGTAAATCACATTTGAATATGTCAGAAGAGCTTGTGGTTTATAATACTCTGGTGTTGACTGATTATAATATAGGCAATAACTCTCTAACTTACTTGTTTAGTTCATATAAATTTTCATATTTGGGGTTAGCTTAAAGCATATTTTAGACACCTTTGCCGCAAATTCACTTTTATTTGGTCAGATAATTTACTTTGGTATATAATAATGTGTGTGGCAATCTCTCATTCACTAGAATAGTTTTAACCCTGATTGCTTCAGTTTCAGCAATGTTTTGGTTAATATTAGTGGTTTACCTAGTGCCTCAAGTTAATATGAATGATCCATTTACTATACGAGGTGATTTTGTGAATGACATTGTATTCGTCTGCTCTCACACTGCTAATAAAGACATACCTGAGAAAAAGATTTAATTGACTCACAGTTCTACAGGACTGGGGAGGCCTCAGAAAACTTACAATCATGGCAGAAGGGGAAGCAGACATGTCCTACTTCCCATGGAGGCAAGCAAGGAAAAGTGCCAAGTGAAAGGGAGAAGAGCCCCTTATAAAACCATCAGATCTGGTGAGAACTCACTATCACGAGAATAGCATGATGGTAACCACCCCCATGATTAAATTACATCCCATTGGGTTCCTCCCATGACAGGTAGAGATTATGGGAACTACAATTCAAGATGAGATTTGAGTGGGGACACAGCCAAACCATGTCAGGCATGAAAAGTGTTTGTGATGGACAGATAGATGAGTAGATGGGTGGACACATAAATAAGAAAATAGGTAGTGACTGGTAGACTGATTGAGAGATATAGAATTTGTAGACTCATACTTTCAGTAAACTTTAAATATGAATGTCCTGTGAACCAAATGGTGGCTCAGAAAGCCTCAGCCACAGAAATTGCTAGTGGCCATAAATGAATTAGAATTCAGACCACCAAAGAATTTAATGCTACTTACACACATCATACTGATAATGGATAGATTTTAATAATGATAGATTTTAGATAATGATAGATAGTAAAATAATTTTATACTTCTATAGCAAAAGAAAAGTTACATGAAGAAAATGGTAGTGCCATTAATATTCCACATAATAGACAGTCTTGAAATTAAAAAACAAAATGATGTTGCCTCAAAAAATAGAAGAAGTCACCAAGCAATGCACATCTGTTGTCCCATTTAACCTTCGTAATCGACCTAGCATTTAGGTATTATTATGTCCCTTTTATAAATGAGAAAATGGAGACTCAGAGAAATTAAGTGACATGTCCAGCATCATTTACTTCTAAGAGTTGAAGAACCTAGTAAAACTGATATCTTTGTAACTTCCATGGCTTCTGTGGGTGTTTACTTCCCACTCAAGCTGAGATTCTGCAAGCCAGTTCTATTGCTACCGTGATGTGAAGACTCATCATGAATGCCTTTTGTTTGCTTTTATGAAATTGTTTTTGAACTTCTCTCCAGGGAGTAGGTGGCTGAGTTACTGGAAAATGTTCTTGTTTAACATTTTATAGATAATAAATACTTTCATTCTAATAATTCCAAATGCAGTGTTTCGAAGGGCTCAAAACCATGTGTGGATGATTGCTGAAATCTCTCAATTACTTAATCACGTTCCCATGAATAAATACAAAAAAGAAACCCACGAGGTCAGATCAGTGCTTCATTCTACCTGGTGTACAGCACCAATGCTGACACGAAAGGATCATTTGTCACTTGTGTTCCATGATGTCAACTTCAAAAGATTCAGTGACTGCCCAAGCAGGTCAAGCTTGTCCTAATTACAAATTGTAACTCAACCATTCATCATTTTAGCACAACCCTTTTAGAAGGTATTAGTATAGGTCTCTAAAGATTTTATCCACTTATGCATCTGTTAACTCAGAAACATTTATTGAGCTCCTTCTATGTGCCATGAAATTTCTGAAGTATTGGATTCAGAGATGACTGAATTGCTTCTCGAAAGCTCAGGTAAAAGGACTTATTGTCCCTCAAAAGCTCTGGTAAACAAACACCTGCTATGTAATTATAGACAGATTATGATGGAGAAGAGCAAGAAACACCATAGAATCACAGTGTAGGGGGTGTGTTTTCCCTTGGAGGAGAGTGTTTCAGGTAGCTTTGGCCTTTTCATCCCTGGACCCCAAACAAACATACAAAAAGCAAATATGTACTGAGCATACTATTGGAGCCAAGCCCAGCAAACCTACAGCTTGAAGCAAAGCCCCCTCCCAAGCTCAGCCTCAATCAACTAAGTGGTAGTGCAACCCCATGACCCCTAGAACAAATTATTGTTGATCATAAGTCTTTTGTTTGGGTTTGTTTCCTTTTATGCAGCATTATTGCAACAACAGCTGACTAATACCAAATATAAGGCCCTGGCACATGAAAGAATCTCAGTAAATGCTAGATCTAACTGTTCTTACTCTTCTATTCCTGGTATCAAGAGTCTATTAAAAATGGGTTGTGTATTTGAGTGAATACATATCTACACTGTATTTAAACAAAATATTCTACTTCTCCATCACCAAAGAGTATGTACCTCCACATTACAGGGAGGGAAACTGAGGCATGGACCTGCACCTTGATGCCTAAAGTCCACCCAAATATATCAAACATACAGGGTTAATTGCTGCCTGTAAAAACTGCTGCCTAACATGCAATGAAAGCTCAATAAATATGTTCAGTGTTCTCTCAAAAGAAGAGAAGATGCTTGGATATACGGAGAGGGCTGGCTGGGCTTCTGCCTAAGACCCCAGTGGCTTTTCTTTGGAGGCAGACATAAATGTCCGATTTAAGATTGCAGGTGAAAAAAAGTCACCAAATGACTCTCAGAAGAACCTTCACTACCACTACTAGGGCAGGCAACCTAGTTTCTTTGTTGGTCAAAGCTATTCTGAGCCCCCAATAAAAGGAGAAAGGCAATTCTGAGCTCCCAATAAAAGGAGAAAGCCCCTCTTCCCCTGATGAAGGGGGAAAAAAAGAGCCTAGTTTGATTTTGGAGCTTTTCTTTACTTTTAAGAAAGGGAGAAACTCAAACTTGTTGCAAGCAAATGATATTAAATGCAAACTTTCAGGTTTCATTTACAGAAACCACATGAGATGACCTGGCCTTTGAACATCTTGACCTTTACTCATGATATCACCCCACAGGTTAATAAAAGGACACATGGGAACATTTATACTTTTTACTCACGCCACAAGTATGTGCTGACCACTTATTTTGTGGCAACAAAGGATTTCATATGTAGACACAATTTTGAGGAAAAATAAAAGGAAATTAACATTTATTGAAGGCCCAAAATGGCATTTCTTTTCTACAGTTTATTTAAATCCTCGTAACAGTCTTATAGGATAAATGGAGACTTTTATATTTTAAAAACAGAAAATTGAGTCTCAGAAGGATGCCTTATGTTGGATTTCCTGCAAACAGACTCTGCAGGAGAGTTTTGCATGTGGGATATTTATTGTGAACTGCATTTGGGAACCATACCTGTAAGGAAAAGCTGGAAGCAGGATTAGGCAATAAAAGGTGAACCATGATGCAGTTACAACAGAGGCCTCAAGGGAATCTACAGGGAACTCTAGAATTTTCTTAGATTGAGACAGGGAGTTGAGATACATTCAAATAATTATGCAAATAGAATTATTAATTTCTTATTATCAATATTCAGGTAGGAAAAATATTTACTAATTTACTTTATTTACTTATTCACACGTTGATTCATTCATTCTTTCATTTACAAACACTTAGAGAGCCCTTACTATATGCTGGAAACTATGCTAGGTGCTGTATAAACTCTGAATAATAATTAAGTGTACTTTTTGCTCTTTGAAGGCCTTGGAGTCCAGCCTTGTGAATGTCAAAGTAAATGAGGTCTCTAAAAAGGATTTTTTAAAAACACCTACTTTAAAATTTGTATCAAATTAAAACAAGAAAAGACCTAATCTGCAAACAAACAAATTTTCCTCAAGGCTACAGGAAATCCTTGAGAGACAAGAAGACACTTTTATAAAGCAACCAAGTGTTCCCTCCCCCCTTAAAAACCACTCTTTGTGGGTAGAAACTAATGAAAGAGTACATTTTGCTGTCTCATCTCCTCTGTTTGATGGATTTGGCTCTACGCAGAGGCCAGAGTCTACTTGGATTGCTTCTGAATTTGCCCTTGCATCAAATGAACTCTCTAGACTACTGTCTCTGCCACAGGAAAAAAAAATGTTCTTACTATGAATAATAACCTCTCACATGAAGTAACTCTGAAGAAAGTAGATTGGGAAATAAAGACCGAGATAAATAAAAATGTCGGAAGTCTTGCCAGTATTTTTCCGCTGGGATCCTTAACCTATTATCCATCAGTAGTTTGGGCTTACAGCAGACAAAGTAATTAGCATGACACCACTTGCTGAGACCTCCATAGACATGAAAAACTATAGTTCTGGTTTCAGATCATACTTGTCAGCAGTACAATATGAACAAAGTATCTACAATTACAAATACTTAATAAAGACAAGCTAAGTTTCCCACCAGTTTGAAACAAATAAAATATACTAACAGCATGTTGACTTCTGAATCTTTTGTTCTATCCAAGATGAAACTTGGGAGATTGTTACTATCTATAGTGTACTGCCTTGTACAATGAGATCATAAAGAATAAAAATAATTTAGTGTTAATAGAGGAAAGGAGAGCTGACATTTAAAAAAATGTTAAACTGGGGTTGAATTAGGCTAATCTGATTTCTTAGAAGCATCCAAACCAACAAGCTTCATTGCTGAAAGACAGAAAAAGGAAAACCCTCTGGAAACTGAGAAGTATAACTCATTTATAAACTCATTCATTCATCTGACCATCCAGCAATATGTATTGACCACCTACTAGATCCCAGACATTATGTAGGAAATGAGGATGAAGTGATAAATACAAGAAACAAGGTCTCATTTTCATGAAATTGACATGCTGAGAGGGAAAAATTACAAAATTATCAAGTAAAAAATGAATAATATAAATATAATATTGAAGACTGATAAGTGCTCTGAAGAAATTAAAGCACAGTAACGATGAAGAGAATAATGGTGGGATCAAAGATTTCAGATAGGGTGATAAATACAGGCTTCTTAGAACTGGCATCATTTGAACAAGGAAGGAAGAGGAGAGGAGAGAAGGGGAGAAAAGGGGAGGGGACAAATGGGGAGGGAAGGGGAGGAAGAAAGGAAGGAAGAAAGAGAAGGAAGGAAGGAGGGAAAAAGAGAGAGTGGGAGGAAGAGAGGGAGTCAAAAAGAAAAGAAGAGAGAAAGAGGAAGGAAGGAAGGAAGGAAGGAAGGAAGGAAGGAAGGAAGGAAGGAAGGAAGGAAGGAAGGGAGGGAGGGAGGGAGGGAGGGAGGGGATGGAGGGAGGGAAGGAGGAAGGAAGGGAGGAAGGCAAGAAGGATGATAAAGAGACTTCTATGGGAATCTATGGAGAGAGATGTAAAGGCCTTGAGGTGGAGGAAAGTTTAGCATAAATGGAGAAATTCTGGCAAGCCCACTCATGATCTGTTTATGAAGCTGTGTGCCCTGGTGTATGGGCTTCCAGGGGAAGGACTGCTTGTTCTTAATTTGTCCAGGCACTAGATGCAGCTTTGGAAGGTCCAAGAGCTTAGAGAGCAGGGTGGAGAATGGCAAGAGGTATGACTGGCAAAGCCAAATCATGATGTCATTGGAAAGGCGATGTACCTAAAGTTACATCCTGGTTTCTTATTCAGACACTGCCACTCATGAGGAGGTGATTGGGGTACAGTCCCTGCTCTACTTAGAGCCCCAGCCCCCTTTCTACAAACACAGAAGCCGAACTGGATGCTCCCCAAGCCTCCTTTTCACCACACTCTTCATGATTCTATGAAGCCACTGTTTTAAGTGCAAGTATAATTTAAATCAAGAGCCTTAAAACTTCAGTCCTTGGAGAGGCCAGCGGGTAGTACTGTCAGGTGATGTTTGGCTTTGTTGGTTTAGGCTAAAATAATTAAATCAATTATCTTTTACATAATAACCATCAAGTAATTTTTGAATGAGATGAGTAAGGGAATTTGGAGACCAAACGTGATGGAGAAAGAAGATAAAGGGTGGGTATGGACCTTTGCCATGGATAAAGAACACCTGGCCTCATTTGCACCCCGTGGTGGCTGACTATATAGATTTTCTGGATTTTAAAGATTAGTTTCTTGTTCTTATGAACCAATTACAGATTGCCAGGAATTTTTTAATAAGGAAGATAATTGGATCAGACGCAGTTAGAGCATCCATTGAATGATGAACATGTCTACATTTTTAGAGTATTAAAGAAATATACGAATTTAATTTAATTATCCAGATTAGAGAGAAGGTAACCTCTTCATCCTATAAACGAGCAAGTAGAAGCTCGAAGTAGCTAAGGAAATAACTTAAAATTGCTGATTTCCAGCAAAGCCAGGACTAGAGTCCAGGCTTCCCTATTATAAATTCTGTACTTTGAGATGGATGTAATTGAATGATATTATAAATATATTTATGTAATATTCACAGAGCTCTGGTTTCTTTTATACCACCCCGGTCTCTGTTAATCCAAATAGTCCCTTTGTGTGAATAGCAAAAATAAATAAGTAAAGCAGTGCCATGCCAGAGTGGTTGGCTTTGTCAGCCGACCTCAGGTTGGACTGCAGCCCCTCTTTACCCAAACCTGGCAGCCCTAGTTATTACATTTGCTTTGTGCTTTGCGATATACTGAATTACTGTATTTCATAATATTGGGGTGGCTCTAAGGAGCAATCTTGTGAGACATTCACGGTAGAGAAAGGATTCCTGCCCCCTATTTGATTGATTAGGAAGTGAGGATTTAGAGATGATATGACTGTTCCATGCTCACGTCCATCACTGGGGGAATGGATCTTGATCCCAGAGTTTCGGATGCAAAATACAATCACTTCTCTACATTACTTCAGTAGAAAAAATGTAAGCCTACTAATTTATTTTTCTTAATTGTTACAGCTCTTGGACAAGAGTGTGAGGTTTGGGGGAAGGACTTAAAATGTGAGCTGCAAGGGAGTTCTGCTATGATCTATGGATCTCATATTTCTGAGGAATCTTTGTCCTTCATTAAGTTGAACCCAGTAAGTTGTTCCCAGACCTGAAAACTTCTGCATGCAGGAACATAGGTTAGGCTAGGCTGAACACTCTGTTCTATTTGGGGCTTGGGCCTATCCAAGTGCAGACAAAATGATGTTACTTACGAAATACAAACATGTAATTGAAAAACAAAACCAATTATGTTAATTAACAGTTGCTCAGTTTTTGGAACACAATGAAAGGGTTTTAAATGTTATAAAAATTTCACCAAAATAAAGTATGATATTTAAGAAACAAAACTCCTCCACACTCTGTATTGTGTTTATTATGACACATAAATATTAGCTAATAATTTATTGTCACTTTTTAACTCTTTATGTTGGCATTACGAGAAGGATTAGAAAAATATTCCATAGAGTTGAGCTCCTGAGCGGAGGGCAGATAATCAGGACAAAATGTCTCAGCATTAAAAATGTGGGAGGAGACACTCGGGTTAAAACAGAGAATTGCTATGTACAAGTTTGATTTGTGACACAGTAGCTTATGTCAGCACAAAATCTTGTCTAATTTCTGTTCAATAATATTTGGGAATGTTTACATTCAAGAATGCTTGAACAAGCCTGTGGTTTACCTGCAAGTCTTGTTAAAATACATTGGCCTAACTTGAATGGCTCCAATCCTACCACTGACCATTCATTGCTCAGGGCATCTCTCCAGGTTTTGTGTCCTAAGACTTGCCTTGGTGTGCAAGAACACTCAGTGTGCATTTACTTTTTTCCCTAGGATTGGCCCCTGGGAATGGATATTTAGGAACTCCCCATACGTCCTGTGCTACCTTCACTCCAAACCCAGCTTCCCGGTTTCTCTGAACTGTGTACCTTATGATCATAGGCCAGACTTAGCCTCACATGCCTAACTATGCCTCCAAGTGCCCTGCCCAGGAAAGGGCTATGGGACCTCTGCCGAAGACACTGTGGCCATTTTGGGGAACAGTCACTGAGAGTCTTTTGAAAAAGAAAATGAGCTGGAGGGCTGGGTGCAGTGGCTCATACTTACAATCTCAGCACTTTGGAAGGCTGAGGCAAAAGGATCCCTTGAACCCAGGAGTTCAAGATCAACCTGGGCACTACAGTGAGAACTTGTCTCAAAAAAAAAAAAAAGAAAGAAAGAAAAAGAAAAGAAAGAAAGAAGGGAAAGAAAATGAACTAGAAAAGCTATAGGCTTCCCATTATCCTCAGCAAACTAACGCAGGAACAGAAAACCAAACACCGCATGTTCTCACTTATCAGTGGGAGCTGAACAATGAGAACACGTGGAAGCAGGGAAAGGAACAACACACACTGGGGCCTGTCCGGGGAGGGCAGTTAGGGGAGAGCATTAAGGAAAAGCGTTAATGCATGCTGGGCTTACTACCTAAGTGATGGGTTGATAGTTGCCACAAACCACCATGGCACACATATACCTATATAACAAACATGCACATCCCGCACATGGACCCCAGAACTTAAAAAATAATAATAAAATAAAGTATTTTTTTTAAAAAAAGAAAAGCTGTAGGCCACCTTTGGAGGCAAATCCAGATATTAAAAAGATAAAACATTTTAAATAAAACTGTAAAAACAGTTGAGAGAACCTCTATTAGCTATACTCATTTTGAGCAGAATATTATCTCTTTTCTATTAAAGCACTGAAGAGTACTCTTCTTATGACTAAGACTAAAGTTTAACTATCAGTGTGTAAATATATGACTGCATTTTCTCTGTGGACTTTGCCGGAGAAGAAATATACCTTCTTTGCTCTTATGCAGATTGAAGGGACAACTAAAATCTGTATGAACTCTCCAAATGAGTTGGACTGACATATTTGAACAAAACTGTAATAACCTTTGAGCAATTAATGATAATATTTAAGAATGATGTAAATGCGTCAAAGTGCATGGGAGATTGCTTTCTTTAAAATTGAACTTTTTAAGTCAATGCGCTTCATGTTGGTCACATATAAGCTTGCTATTGTAAAGGAAGGGTCTAAAGAGGGCACACTACTCATCCTTACTGTAGGCAATCACACTTGTGGTTCAAGTCTAGTACATTCAAATGTGCATCCAAGCTACACACTGCAGTCCATTGCCTTATACTTTCATAGCAAGTGCAATTCTGTAGAGCAATACTTGATTTTTTAAAATAATTGATCTGCAACTATAAATAAGTCCATTGCAGAACACTCTCTTTGACTGCTAGGCTCATGATCTTAATAACAGACCATCAACCAGAATGAGATGCTCAATTGCAAAGCAACTACACTCCCAGGATTGAGTCTCATCATTTGGGAAGTAAATAGCCAGAGTATGTTGCATGGACAAAAAATGAGGTTATGTATTGATTCCATTGACAGTGTGAATATTTCTGACCATGGTCAGAATAATTTTGTAAAGCAAATGCATACAGCATGCATGCATATTTTCCATAGAATAATGGCTGAGGGAACAGACCTGGACTCATATTACTTGGGCTCAAATCCTGATCCTGTTACTTCCAAACTATGTGATATTGAGCAAAGTGTGCTGTGCATTCCCATTTTCTCTGTAAAATACAGACTAAAACTTGTCCTAGACTTGCTAGAGATTAAAGGAGATTATATATATATATATATAAAGTTTCTAGCACATTTTCTGTCATTCAATAATATTTGCTATGATAATTTTCTCTAACTTAGAAGAATGAAGACTGACATGCTAAAGTCATTCCAGAGAATGAACGACAATGCTATCCCACTAAATAACACCAAGCCTCTGATTTATAAAACACATGTTGCAGATAACTGAGACAAGAAAGAAAAAGTCCTGGTTTCACAATCAGAACACCTGAATTTGAATTTTTCCTTGTGTAATCTTTAGGAAGTTGTTTATCCTCTCTCTATCTTTTTATAAAAAGGCAATTATGATGCCTACCACATACTATTGTAATAGGGACTAATGAAAGCATGTGTGCAAATGAACACTGTGCCTCCCAGGAATGAAGAAAGTGCTACATAAATATTAATGTCCTCACCCTCTTTTCCTTTCTTCAGACTCATATGTCACAGTTTTTAATTTATCTAAATTGAAGACTTGAGTAATGACATTTCTCAGTGCAGTTTTAGGTCAAGACATTTGTCCTAAAACCAGTTCAATGAGCCCGTATTTGAAGTGCTTAGATTGTATACACTGGACATATTTTCATCACAAAATAGCTGCAAACTTCATGCGTGAAGGAAACCCTCTTTTAGAACCTGGTTCACTTTCATGCTCACATGCATTTCATGTGTCTAACGTGGCTCTTTTTTTATTGCAATGACACTGAATCTCACATTTCAGATTCATGGCCTTCAAAAAAAGTGGCTGAGAAATAGTTTGTGAATCTGAGTCATCTTCTCCAGACTCCAGACCTGTCTAGAGAAAACATCACCCCCTTTTTATTGGAAACATCTGAAGATATAGTCATTACTGAGTGTGTTTCTCACCCATTGAATCCAGCCTCTCTCTTCCTCCTGATTCACACTGTTCTCAGGATGCTAACTGACAATTTCTATTCAAATTAAGTGGACCAATCAGAGATTTTATTTTGCCCACTGTTTTGCTAGATTTTAATAAGGTAAAATGGTGACTAACGTGTTCCAGTTTCAGTCTGGGACAAGATAACCCTTTCCCAGAAAGCTGCTTCACTGTTTTCAAAGACAAAGTTGTGCTGTGCAGTTGAAAGATTGGTTCGGGATTTCCATTCTGATCGGAAGTCTGGTAAATGTATGCTAATTTTCAAATACAGGGTTGACTTGGACTTCCCTAGTGTAAGGAGATTCTGTTTAGAAGTCAATGGAAAATCAATTCCTTGCTGTTTTAAAATTAATGCACTCAGTTATTTGAAAAGTGAAAGAGAGCCGGAAATCAGACTTCCTTTTAAACTTGAACCTATCAGGCCACAAGAGCTTTCTTAGCAAAATGTTTTTCTTTTCTATTGCATACAGCGTAAAATAAATGTTCAGCGTTGTGGCCAGACCAGCATTAATGTTGTAATCAAATATCATGATATTTCTATTCAATATTCAGAAAATGATTTACATCCCCCAGGAAAACATTTGAACAGCTTTTCTAGCACTTCAGTTCCAAGATGTGTTTCCTCAAGAAGTTCAACACAAACGTCTGCCTTTCAGGCTACCTTACTAATCTAGCTTTACAATAAACCTGGAAGGGTTTAAGGATGTGTACTGAGTTACTTAAGCATTTCTACTATGGATACCTGCTACAAAGACTTAGACAGTAAATAGTGATATTCAGTCTTGGAGTGTGTGCTATTTAGTGCTTCACAAAGCCTGCCACAAGAGTCTTCATCATTATGAGAAGTGGCTTTTGTTTGTTTTCATTTTGATTCCTTCAATGCAGAAATTCAGATATAGATTCAGCTAGTGTTTGTAGGCTTTCACTGTGTGCCAAGCATTGTGATTGGCATCTCATCTATGTTATCTCATTTATCCTTGCAATAATTGTTGAAGCATGTCTTACTATGTTCATGAGCTTCTGAGTTTGAAATGACTGGCTTAGGCTCACTCAATTGTAAGTGGCTAGGGCAATTCCCTAGAAAAATGGCAGAGCCAGGATTTGCAGTAAGTCATCCCAAGATAGAAAATAATCGTACTTTGCCAAATCTGTGTTCAGTAGAATGCAGTCCTATTGCAAAAAGAAACCAAAAACCTCAAGTCCTGTGGTCAAAGAAATTTGGAAAGTATAAAAGTTAACTGGTTTCTTAAATGTGAGATTTTCTTAGAACCAAGAATGAGATTTCATATTAGTCAAGAAGAGCCTATGGTTGGATTATATCCCAAATATTTTGTTGGTGAAATCCTTTCTATGAGGAGCCACTCATAAGAGTCAGCACATGTTGGGAAATGCTGTCTGACATTTTCTGAGTTTGCCTTTATGTGCTATTTCCTGAGCTTTTCATATCTCAAAGAGAGGCTGCGCTCCTTTTGGTTCATAACACAGTCCCACTGTTCAAGGCATTTAAGGTATAGCTGAGAAAACATGGCCTGTACAAGCCATTAGAAGCCCACAGAGGGTAGATCAGGCTGCATTTATTTCAAGGATTTCTGCTTATCTGAAAACATCAGTAGGATCCTTTCCCTGAAAGCATGAATTTAGAAATGGCCTATGCAGTGAGCTTCAGAGTTCATCTTCTAAGAATGTAGGTCCTAGGAGCCACAAAGGAACTTTTTATGTTTCATTTTGTGATTTTCTACTGGAACTTCATAGGCATCAAAATTCTGGGAAATAATAAATAGTCCTCATGTGGATCTTTTCTTTCTTCAATGTGTGCCTGAAGGAGAAGAAATTCTTTGTGAACTCATTCAGTCCCAAAACACCTGCAAAGGACTCAAGAGAATGAAGATTATAGAAGAAGCAGTTTGTAGATATAAAATTGTGATAAAATTCATTGAATTGAAGCAAAACCTCTTGAATCTTATATGTCCTGCCTTTCCATAAACAAATCCACAATTTGGGCTGGTTAATGTGGATTTACAGATATAATGGGAAGCTATGGGGTTGGGGGTTGGCAATCTCTTCGTCCGTTAACCGTTGTTAATAGCAAATCAACAATGTGAAAGAAAGAAGGTTAAGAATGACTAATTCCCTCACTTTAGGTTATTATACTCACTCTCTGAAGACGTCACTGCAGCTGCTCTTTTTTCCCATGTGTAAATGTGGCTAGAATTCTTGATTTGCAACAGAAGTTCCTTCCACATCAAGGGCATATTAAGTCTGTGTTCTATATAACGTCTGCATGAGCAGTGGGTAGTTCTTTTGTCACTATGGCTGTTAGACTACAACTCCATTCACTGTCAACTCTTTGCAGCTGTTGGTTCACACTCTCAGCCGCTTCCTTTCCATCAATTACCTCACCACCTACGGTGTACCATTTAGGATCACATCCCACTCTATTATAGAAAAGGTGGCTACCATCTTTGTGAGCTGACTGCCAATTCAGCTTTTGTCGCTGCCCCCTATTTGATTGGGATTCCTGCCCCCTATTTGATTAGGATTCAAGTTTGGGGATATATCAACACACATGACCATATAAAAAATTCCAAGATATTTTATCTTAACATATGTAATATATTATACCTTAGTATAAGTCAATACATACATAGTTATGTGACCTCATTTATCCATTATTGTCAGTGAGTAGAGATGTTCATATAGAACACTAGACTTACTCTGGCTGTATCATAACACTGTATATTTGATTTTTTGGCAAGAAACTTAACTTCTCCAAGAGGCTAGTTTCTCACTTGGAAAATGGGGGTGATAATAATGATCTTGCTGTGTGATTATGACATTGTTCATTTAAAAATATTTTGCAAATTGTGACAAGGAACATATTTTTGGTATCTTAATCATTAATTGATTTAGCAAAAATGTGTTATTCGTGTATTATGTGAAAACACTAGGCAAGGTCTAGGGTGGCAAAAGTAATAAAGTCTTATCTACCCAGAAGTATCTCCTACCTATAACAGAAGCACATAATGCAGCTGTATTCATGATGACTTTTTGTAGTATTTAATCACATTCTTCTTGAAACCCATTTCTTTTGTATTCAGTTAAACCATACTCTGGATGTTCTTTCTCTCTTTCAATTTTTTTCTTCTCAATTGCTTTGGCCAACTGAGTTCTCTACACAATTTCCAAATGTTGAAGCTCCTACAGTCTACCTCAAGCCAGTCCTTGATCTAGATCCTTTCCTGCACAACCTTATCCACTGACTTTAAAGTTCTTCTGTATGCCAAAACCTCTAAAACTTGTATTTCTAGCCCTAAATGTGATTTCTTAAATTCAAAATTGTTAATGTAACTATCTGATTTTTGAACTAAGCATGCCTGTACTAGAAACCTTGATCTGACTTTTAAATCTGTTGCTACATTTGTTTTTCTTACCCCAGTAAATGTTACCTCCATTTACCTAGATTAACAGACCAAAAACCTGGCCTTCATTATTTATGCCTTCCACAACACACCCTTTCAAAGCCCACCACGAATCTTCCTACCTGTAGTGCCATCATTCTGTTGAAAGCCATCAGCGTCACTCACCTGAATCATGGCAATCATTTTCTAATTCATCTCCCAGAGTCATCTTTCTCAAACAAAAATGTATTTTTTTCTGAAAATCCTACAATAGCATGCCATTGCATTTTTCAGAACCAAAAAAGAAAAAGAAAGAGAGAAAGAAAAAAGAAAATCCTTAACATGATGTAGCAGGCTATGAAGGCCTGGCTTCTCCCTTTCTTACCAGTCATGTCTGGGGTTACTCCTTTGCTGACATCCAATCACTTTATTCTTCTTTTAGGTCTTCAGGCATAAGCACTCTCCTGCCTCAGGATATTGCACTTGTTCCAAACTCTCTTGTTGCCTTCTCCCATCCACTGCACCTCCACTTAGCTAAGACCGACTCATACTTCCAGGTTTAGGTTAATGTCACTTCTGCATTTTGAAGTAAGCCTACCTTGACTTACCTATCTAAAGTAGACCCCCTGATATTTTTTCTCATGGGAACCTGTAATTTCCCTTCATGGAATTTAAATGACACTAATTATATGTTTATGTTTATATGCTTACAGTTTGTCTTCCCACTTGAGAACATACCCCATGGGGAAAGATATTAGAACATCTATATTCCTAAATACCCAGCCCCCAGTATAGTGCCTGGCAAATAGCAGACATTTAGAAGATATTTATAGAATAAGTTAAAGAATGACAAAAGTTTTTATTACCCAGATAATTGAAGCTTGACCCTTTAAATCATAGTTTTCAGCTAAAATGTTTTGAATGATATTTGTATTGACCATTAACATCACTTCTTTTTAAAATTTTTGTGAGTACATAGTAGGTGTATATATTTATGGAGTACATGAGATGTTTTTACACAGGAATGCAATGTGAAATAAGCATATCATAAAGATTACTTTTTATATCGAAGGAATAAAACATAAAATCATTTTTATCTTGATAATTTAGATAAACAAGAAATAAAAGATAAAACATTTAATGCAGACAAGGCTTATATTTAAGGTCAAAAACATACTGAAATAGCATAAGTTACAGAAACTTAGCTTTATAACAGTTAATAAGAACATAACTCAGGAGTTTTAGTTTGACTATAAATTCAAAATGAGTCAAAAGTGAATATGGCTGACACCCATAGACACAAGCTGTATTAGTAGAATTATAGATGCTAAAATAAGATAGGTGAAAGTTCAATTCTATTCTGGACCTAAAATGTCTATTTATTTCAGGCCACCAACATTGAAGAGGCATGTACAAATGTGGCACGGTATCAGAGGAAGAGGACTCAATGCAGAGAGGTCATCTTATTGTTCTCATGAGTTTTCTCAACTGCCTGACGTAGGTATTCTGTAAGATTCTGAGCCCAGCTGACATCCCTTGTCATTGGATAATTGTAGAAGCTTAGGCAAATTTCTTCACTGTCGTCCTAATGACTATTATCAGTCATTAATTTCCCAAATCTATATAACTTTCTCAGACCTTTCCCTGAGCTTCAGATGCTCAAATGCCTGTTGAGTATCTCTCCCTGGTTATCTTACAGGGACTTCAAAGCCAGGACTTTTTCCCAATGCAACGTTCCATTTACAGCAGTGCTGTTCGCCCACTAACAAATCAAAAACTGAAGAGATTTCTGTCTTAATCCATTTGTGCTGCTATAACAAAATACTACAAACTGGATAATTTATTCAGAGTAGAAATTTGTTTCTCACATTACTGGAGACTGGGAAGTCCAAAATCAAGATGCTGACAAGTTTAGTGTCTGGTAAAGGACAAATCTCTACTCTAAGGTGGCACCTAGAATACTCTGTCCTCACCCGGTAGAAGGTGGTGGAGCAAAAAGAGGCCTAGCTAGTTCCATTCAACACTTTTAATAAGACTATCCATGAAGTTGGAGCCCTCAATGCCCAATCACCTTCTAAAGGACCCATCTCTTACTACTGTTGCATGGGAAGTTAAGTTCCAATATGAATTTTGTAGGGCACACAAACATTAAAACCATAGCAAGATCTTAGCTGCTTCTTTCTCAGTCCCCAAACCTACTGAAGTAATTACGTATTTTTCACTTCCTTGGATAACACCTGTCTCTAATGTCACCTTCTCTTACCCAGCTACTACTTCCTAAGGTTTAGGAAAGCAGAAGATTAAGTTGTCTGGAATTTCTAGAAAATAACAGGTAATTAGAATGTGAATGGGGCTCTCTGGATTCTCCCACGGTATTGTAGTACAGCTTACAACAATAAATTTAGTCATGTTCATTTTGTCTGCTTTATTACAGTTTCTATCAGACCAAGCTATTTCATGCCATCATACCTTTACTTATGCTGTTCCTTCGCCTGTAATACCCTCCTGACCCCACTAAATCTCTTTGTGTAGAAAGTTTCCACTTATCCTTTAGGATTCATCCAAACCACACATATAAATATTATCCTCGAATGCAAATTGTCCAAGTGCTCCACTTAAAGTACACAGAGTTGCAAGTTGGATTAAAAAAATAAGATCCATCTATGTTGGTCTGCCCTGCAGGTACTGAGCTTTCCACGACTCACAATCACGTGTGCCAATTCCTCAAAATCTTTCTATATCTATCTATATATATACACACATATATATATATACACACACACACATACATGTGTCTGTATACATATATGTGTATGGTATGTAAGTATATCTTTTCATATAACATATATATATCTTTAATATTATTTTTATATAATACTTATATATGTATAATTTTTATATTTTTTGTAGAGATGGGATCTCACTATATTTCCCAGGCTGGTCTTGAACTCCCGGGCTCAAGTGATCCTCCAGCCTTGGCCTCCAAAAGTGCTGGAATACAGACATGAGCCACCTTCCCTGGCCTATAATAATGTAGGTTTTAGGAATAAGACCAGGTTGTGTGCTCTTGCCACTGACTTTTGCTCCTGGGTAGCATAGTAAACCATGAATTAGTGAATGAATGAGTTAATGATATTGGAATTGAATTTTAAAAATTATGACAGTACATATGATTTTCATATAGATTTTTATTTCAATTTATATATTTATTATCATTAATAACAATTTAACAAGACTGATAATTAAAAATTAAATATCTATCCACATAGCAATAAATAGAAAACAAATTTTAAAAATTACAATTTCATTAAAAAGTATGCAGAAATTAAATACAAGTAAGACCTTCATGGAGAAAACTTGAATACTTAGTTTATAGGCATAAAAGCAAACCCTAGTAGAGTGACAAATGAGCCAAGTTTTTAGATTGGATATGATGTTCAAATATATTTTATTCTAATATAGATACATCAATCTTCTCTATTAGAATATCAGCAATGTTTTCAAGAATTTGACAGGCTGATTAGAAGCCTCCTATGATCACCCTATTCAGAATTCAAACCCCTCTACCACACCATCTCAATCCCACATAGCCTTATCTATAATTTTTATAGCCCTTTTACCTTCTGGTATTATTTATAATATATTTCTTATTACTGTTTGTGCCTATTCTTTCCCACACACATTAATTTGTAAGCTCCACAGGATGGGGAGTTTTGTCTGTTTACTGCATGATGCAGCCAAGTACCTGCTACATAGTAGGTGGTTGGCAATAATTGGTTGGATATTTAAAACCAATGTAGCTGGGTATGGTGGCTCATGTCTGTAATCCCAGCACTTTGCAAGGCTGAGGCAGAAGGATCACTTGAGCCTAAGAATTAAAGACCAGCCTGGGAAACATATGAAGACCCTATCTCTACAAAAAAAAATTAAAAATCAGCCAGGCATGTTGGCACACACCTGTGGTCCCAGCTACTTGGGAGGCTGAGGGAGGAGGATCGCTTGAGCCCAGGAGGTTGAGGCTGCAGTGAGCCATGATCACACCACTGGACTCCAGCCTGGGCAACAAAGCAAGACCCTGTTTCAAAAGAAAATAAGTGAAAAAAAATAAGTGAAAATGTGTATTAGTTTCCAATACAATTGGAAAACAATAGCAAAGTTACTGTTGAATAAAAATTAGAAAGATACCCTCCAGGCTTATAGAATTATACTAACTAGGATAGTTCAGTTTTTGTATAGGTAGAAATTAACTAGTAGAAGATGAAGGAGAAACTAAAAACAGATTCAATTTATGCATGTATGTGCACCCCTGATGTATTGCAGGAATGCCATCATAGAGCATTGGGCAAAAAAAAAGTCTTTACAATAAATGGAGCTGAAACAACAAATTAAAAAACAAACAAAGACATATTAAAATCCATTGTCTCTAAGAATGTCTTCTCTAATTGTCTGATCTGACTAACCTTTCTTCATCTGTGGCTGCCCAGCTCCCTGGACATGTAGCTGTTATGACATATGTGAAGCTGTGTTCTAATGGTTTGTCAAACCTGGCCAACTCCAAAATACCAAGTCTTTCCATTAACATAGAATTGAGATATAATGTTCTGGAGTAAATTCCGGGGCCTTGTCAATATTTGCAAAAATTTTGAGAAGGTGGGGAAGGGTGTTACATTTTCCTGGTTCCATCATAAGGAAATATATCCAATTTGATTATAAAAATTTTAAATTTGGAAAATTTATGACACAAACACTTACAAACATGGCACCACTTGCTGTTGAGAGAAATGTAAACAAACATAAAGTTGCAGTATTAAATCATAACTGCATAATATTAATAATAGTACCTACTATACTACTGTAATAATTTCATAGCTACCTTCTGTTGCTATTGTGATGAGCTTGTGTTGCAGGTATTTGTTTAAAACACCATGTGATGCTAATCATCTCCTTATGGGCAGTTCTTTCCAGAAAATTGTGGATCAAAGTAAAAAAGTAATCTGTCATGGCTCTCAGGGATTTTTCATCATGATTAGTGCAATATCATAAATTTTGAGTAATACCATGGGATCCATACAAAGTGCCACTAATGATACTGGAAGTGCTCCCAAGAAACAAAGTCATGACATTACAAGTAAAAGTCAGATTGTTTGATATGAATCATAGATTGAAGTTCTACTGCTCAGGTTTCTCATTTCAGATAGAAGATTCATCTTATAAACAGATGCGATATACTACAGTATTGACGTATACAGTATGGCACTGTTAAATTATTTTCTCTTATAATCTTCTTAATAGCATTTTTTTCTCTAGTGTGCTTCATCATAAGAATATAGTATATAATACATGTAACATACAAAATATGTGTTAACCAACTGTGTTATCAGTAAAGCTTCTGGTCAACGGTAGGCTATTAGTAATTAAGCTTTTTGGGCAGTCAGAAGTTATACTCAGAATTTCTAATGTGCAGGGGTCAGCACCCTAACCCCTGTGTTGTTCAAAGGCCAGTTGTAGCTTGAATCATACAGCATGCAGCCTTTTTAGATTGTCTTCTTTCGCTTAGTAATTTACACATTTTTCTTACTGTTTTTTCATAGGTTGAGGACTCATTTCTTTTTAGTGCTGAGTAATATTCCATTGTTGGACATATGCCCAGTTTATTTAAATCATTTTAAAATCATGGTTTTTTCAACTCATCTTGGGTCAACTTTTTAATTTGGATTCATGACTTTTCACATAAGCAGAAAATAGGTTTTCTTCTAAGACAAAGCAAACTCCACAGGCTGATTCTTGTCCTCCCTCCCATCATCTTATTCTCTCCTCCCCATTGTCTTATTCCTCCTTCTCCTGCCGCTTATTTCTTCCCATCTCCCTCCTTTCCTCCTCTTTCTCCTCCACCTACTCCTTCTTGCAGGAGTTCTGTGATCTGTCTTTCCTGCTAGAATCCAAACTTTTGAGGGCAGGCATTATGACTTATGTATCTAGTGATACCATAGCCCAACACAAAGTATCTTCATTAAACCTTCAGTTACTGAAACACAGACGTTTTCCTTGGTTGACATCCGGTTTCCTGAATGTGTCCTGGATAGAGCAATGACTTCATAAAAGTAGCATCCTGGTACATACTCCTTCATACTTGTTTATTTGAGTGTGTGTGTGTGCGAGTTTGTGTGTGTTACACATAACAACAATATCTAGCCTTATTAGCAAAACTACCTGTATATTACTTCATGCAAGTATTGCAAAAACACTATGAAATATGTATTATTATTACCTCCATTTTACAAATGAGAAAACTGAAGCTCAGAAAGTTTGGATAATTTGATTAATTTTAAAATAATCATTAAATGGCACAGTCAAGAACTAAACCAAGGCAACTTGACTCTGAAGCCTGTTGTTTAACTATTACACTGTACAAATAAATGTATGTACCAGTTTTATCACACAGAATGGCTGCTAAAATAAATTGGCAAACTCCAGTGTTTCTAAAGACATTACATGAAAGGTCTTTTAGCCCATATCTAATACAGAATAAGTTAATAAAAATCTATAATGGAAACTTAAAATCTTCTCTAGGAAACTAATCAATGCTTTTAATCATTTTCTGACAAATATATTAGTGAATTAAACTCCATATGCATGCTCAGAAGAAAGAAGAAAATTGCTCAAAATGTCATGTTGTCATCTTTTTGCTTAGACACATGAAATCGCCTTGACATTATGATTTACAATGGAGACTTGCAAAGATAAACACAAATCTTCCTTTTACCGTTTATTTACTGGAGAAGCAGCTATATTGTAGCCTTTTGCTGATTGGGTGGGCACAGTCAATGAGCCAGCTTCTAAAATCTGAATGGTAGTAAGCAAATTACAAGATAGGTTAGCAATTTAGGTAATGTACTTTGGAAATTATAGTATATAATACCTGTAACATACAAAATATGTGCTAACCAACTGTGTTATCAGTAAAGCTTAAGCTTTTTGAGATCAAAGACAACAGAAGAGGAATAAAACCATCAACACACACATGCACACACAGAGTAGACCGAATTCTTGATTTTGATAATGTATACTACACTGTGGATTTTAAAAGTCCTGTTCAGAAAAATTATCTTGAAATTTCATTAGTGAAAAGTCAGCATAAAGAAGGGTAACAGAGCTTTAGTGAAGTACACAAATGAAGAGAAGAAATCACGCAGTTTAGGGGCCCAGATCCTTCTCTGAAAAGTATGAATCTTTCAAAAAGGCATAGCTAGACCTTGAAGATCATCTACACCAACAACCCTCCTTTTTTTTCCAAGATGCAATATGGTACCCATTATAAGAGTTTTATATTGTGTGGAGGCTAAAGCAACTTCATCTTGGATGCTAATCCACCATGTTGACTTCTGATCAACTTCAGTTCTGGGAATGCCTCCAAGATTTCTACTTTCACATACTTACTGTAAATCCAGCCCTTAAGTCAAAACAACTTTGATGTTATTGTAAACGCATACTTATCATAAACTCTGCCCTTAAGCAAATTCCCTATGTTATATAAGCCCTGGGTCTGGGGGTAACTGGGTGGGGATCCAACATCTTATCCCTCGGCTTTTTGTTTGTAGGTCTTTATTAAATGTTTCTTTCAAAGAAACTGGATGTGTCAGCCTCTTTCTTCAACTTCTCAGCCCCCTGGGCCTTGGGAAGAAGATGTGCATATGCCTGCCCACTGCAAAACACACTAGAATCGCAGCTGCACCATGGTCTACCTTGTAGCTTGTGTAATAACTTTTCTGAACTTAAGCCTCTTGTAGGATTAAGTGGGACATTCAGGAGATATGCACAAAACACCTTAGGTGATTCTATTTCCCTTCTTCATCACTGTGGGTGAAAAAAACTAAGACTTCTGTGGTAAGCACCCAACAATGTTGCCTCTTTGCCATCTAAAATGTATGTTTCCTTTCAGTCACAGCTCTGGTTTAAAGGAAGCATTTCCACAAAGGGTCATTGCTGTGATCTTCCTGGGCTTATCTTACCTTATCTCTCCAGCTAACATCTGTCCCCTTAATTCAGTGCTCAATACATTCCTTCCATCCTTTCCATTCCATTGAAATTTTTCTCTTTGGCTTCACAAAGCAAAACCACCACTCTCAAGCCTCAGACATTTTAAGGGTTTATAATAAAGTCATAGCTTACATTTCTAGCATTAGCTTCCATAAGCCTTCCTTTCACTTTCAACCCTCCAGTCATAGTAGCCTTTCCCCTACTAGAATATGCCAGATTCTCTCCAACCCCAGGGCCTTTGCACATGCTATTTCCACTGCCCGGGTTGCATTCATCCTCAGTTAATTCCCATTTCCATCCTCAGTTAGTTAATCCATATTACCTTTCAGTTTTCAATGGTCAAGTCTGCTTATTCTGTGTTCTTGTGGGCACCATACACTCCTGTTTTGAAAACATTCCTCATGATCATCATTCTGTACTTTGATCAATGGCTGTCCCAATGGACAATGTGAGCCATAAGGGTGGGGATTCTCCGCTTCTGCTAATCATGGCAGGTACTAAAACTATAGCTGATGTTTTAACTCACCAATATCTGGGCAAAATGTAGCATTGCACTTCCCTGCACCCTCTAAGTTAGGAGAGGCCATGCAACTTGTTGTGGCCAATGGCAGGTAAGTAGTGATGAGGTATACCACTTCCTGTCGCATGGCCAGTGCAGGAGTCACTGTGTTTATTTCAGTTTTCTACTGCCTATTGTACATGCCCTAACATTACTCCAAAATCTGATCCCCATCAGCCCTATCAGAACACTATTTAAGAGCTCAGCTTACTTCAACTGTGGCAAAATAGTTATGGCCCAGGTAAACAGAAGAAGATCAACTCCACCGTAACAAATTTAGTTAACAGGAAGCAATCCCAGATCTATAGGCACAGAGAAGAATAAGAGAGAAACTTCACCCTAATGAAATTTAGACTTGAGTTTTAGAAGATTTTCCTGGAAAGACTAAGTAGAGTCAAGAGTTGAGGTAAAGTGAAGGCATGAAAAGCAGAATGGTGTGGAATTTAAAAGATGAAGAAGTGTAAACATGTTAATTTAATTAGCACGATCTCTCAAAGACAGATCCACTGCAACCAGGAAGAAGAATTATCCTTTCTACACAGGGCTGTTTTTCCACAATGCTACTACATTGGCCATCACAGAGCACAGTAAGTTCATGATGAGATTAATGCTAGATAACAAATGACAGTAAAATCTTTGAAATGTCCATCTGTGTCTGTGGGGAAATGAACAGCAAACTTATGGAAAAGGAAGCCAGCTAAGGAGTAAGACATCGGCTTGAGAGGCTTTGTGATAATACAAAGACTCCCAGAAGGAGTAACGGGTAAGTCATTGCATCAGATTCAATATGTGTCATGGGGCGTGTGGAAGGAAAGGTAAAAAAAAAAAAAAAAAAAAAAAAAAAATGATTATAGATGAAAAGGTTAACAGATTGTCAATAGAAGTTTTTTGTTTTATTTTTTAAGCTCCGTAGTGGAGCTTGAAAGTTAAATGTCATAGGCAATAAAATTAAAAGCCAGCAAAACCTACAAATTCTATAGGGACTGTGTGACCCAAAATGCAAATTATGCTCAAGGTTTGCAGACAGCTTGAGTCCATCACAATGACCAGGTAAATGGATTTTAGAGGGGGAACAATCCAAATAGGTACATTGTTAAGTATGGATCTTTCACAATTCAAGGATGCTGTATACATTACTCATCTCATTCCTCCCAAATCTTCACATGCCTGAGGTTGTGCATGATCTATCTAACCCTACCTTATTTATGTCACCTAGTACCACTAGCCCACTGAGGCTTCATGATCTAGACACTGTAGCCTTGTTTGGATCTTCAGATTCACGTTCCCTGCCTTAGAGTTGCACATGTGGTTTCCTCTGCTGAGAATGCTGCACTTTGCCCCATCCCTCTAGATTGGCTGTTCTCCTCAGGGGACATTTGAAAATGTCTGGAGGCATTTTTGTTTGCCACAATTGGGCAAAAGTACTACTGGTATCCAGTAAGTAAAAGCCAGGGATGCTGCTCTTTAAACATACTGCAGTGCACAGAACTAATCCCCACAATAAATAGTTATCCAGTCCCAAGTGTCGGTGCCAAGGCTGAGGAATTCTGCTCTGTATAATTCATAGTTATCTTTCAGGTTTCACTTCTCCTGGGAAGCTTTCCTTGATCTCCATGATTAGATTAGGAAGTTCAAGTCACCTTATATTTCTACTTTGTAGCAATTATTGCAATTGAAATTAATTAATTTTCTGTTTAAGTATGTATGTAATCCAGTCAAAAGAATAGCTGGAGGGACATAGAGAAAGACATTGTAATCCCAACAGTCTGGGAGGCAGGGGTGAGCGTATCATGAGGTCAAGAGATCGAGACCATCCTGGCCAACATGGTGAAACCTCGTCTTTACTAAAAATACAAATATTAGATGGGCATAGTGTTTCACCTATAATCCCTGCTCAGACGCTGAGCTACTCGGGTGCTACTCAGGAGGCTGAGGCACAAGAATTGCTTGAGCCCCAGAGGTGGAGGTTGTAGTGGGCCGAGATCATGCCACTGCACTCCAGCCTGGTGATAGAGCAAGACTCCGTTTGCTGGTAACTGAATAGAAAAATGATCAAATTCCAGGGAATAATGGAAACATTTTTATCATTTCCCTTACTCAGTGCTGTCATCTTTCAATGGATTCCTCAGTTTACCTTCCTTTACTTTTCTCCTTAAGAGTCCAGATTCACTCAAAATGCCCTTTTCACCTACTCCCATTTCATTTTGAGGCTTCTTAAATCCAAGGCCCAAGACAGAAATTTCAATTTGTTCCTGGTCCTCCTGACTGACCCTCAAACTCTTTTTAAAAATATTTTGCTAATAACAATCACATTTTATGGATTGTCTTTGCTGTGTTTCTATGACCCTCAAACCTCCTATTTCAACAGGGATGAGAACAGAAAGGAATGAAGTCCCAATAACAATTCCTACCTGCCACGTCCACTGGGAAGAAATAGACAAGATAAATTAGGGAGAAAGAAGAGTTCCTATACCTGGAAGTCAACACACATGTTCAATCTTCAATCCCAAGTCTTAAGTCCTACCTCACGATTTTCTTGCTTTCTCCCTTCACTCCAAATTACCATAGTACTGCTTTATTATCTTAGTCTATTTGGGCTGCTATAACAAAATATTATAGATTGGGTAGCTTATAAACAGAAAATTTATTCTTATAGTTCTGGAGGCTGGGAAGTCCAAGATCAAGGTGCTAGCAGATTCACTGTCTGGTGAGGACCCCAGTTCCTCTTTCACAGATGGCCATCATTTTCCTGTTCCTTCACATGGTGGAAGGGGTGAGGGATCTCTTGGGGGTCTCCTTTCCAGGGCATTAATCTCTTTTATGAGGGTATTTCCCTAAAGTCCCACACTAACTAATCACCTCCCAAAAGTCCCACATCCCAAAACTCTTATGCTGGGGATTAACTTTCATCATATACATTTTGGTGGGGACCCAAAACTTCAGGCTATAGCACTTATTTTGAGCCTTATCCTTTCTTATTGCTACATATTTTACTAAGATGAACTTTCTCCAGGCTCCACAGCACAATGTGTTCACTCTATCCCAGCACCTATCATAATATGCTGTAATTGATTTTTCTGGTGTTTCTTCCTATGAAATTGTGAGCTCCTAGAGTTGAGGAACCATGTTTCCATTATCTTTATGTACCTAACATATGAGCAAAATGACTATTTCTATTCTGAAAGGGCACATATTTATTAGAGAAACTCACTCTATTTTAAAGCTGAAAGTAATAATTTTACTCAGTTATATTACAGTGAAACTCTGGTACATTTTGAGAAATTCTGTAGTTTTAAATCCCCAAAGACAATGGTCTAAATATAGTACTAAAACCTATTTAATTCTTTGAATGGACATTCATAAAATTGGAAAAACAATTGGTTAAGAAATATATGGAAAAATAACCTGATGAGTAATCAAATAAATACAACTTTAAATACAATTTTTAGTTTTTTTAAATAAAATGAGACTATCTAGTGTTGGCAAGAGTGTAGTCACATAGCCATTCTTATTAATCTTCAAAGGGCAGATTGCTAAAAAGTCTTTTTAAAGACAATTCAGCAGTAAGTACCAAGGCAATTGAAATACAACTGATATCAACAATAGAAATGGGTTTGTTGTGACTTTCAAAAAGTAATTCCGAAGTATCACAACTCTTCCTCTTTTCCTTCTTTCCCACTCCCTCTTCACTTTCCCTTTCCTCTCTTGTAGATGGCATCACCAGAAACCAAGAAGATGGTAAGGCCTGGAGGTGGCAGAGCTGAAGAGGTGAGAGAAGCAAGCGTGATGAAGAAATACAATTCTAATGGTAAACCTAGGGAATCAGGAAATCAATTTAACTAAGCCAGCTTCAGTTATGGCTTCTGGACAATCCAGTGTTGTAAATCCTTTAAACAGAAAGTCATCATAAGAAACCATTGGGAATAGAGGTTGATTAAATACATAATTAGAATCTGGTTTCTCATAAAGTCCTGGGAAAGACTAAAACTAAAAATTTTTCACTTGCACAAAAAGTGGTCATTGCTTTGGGTATTCTAATACCCTCCAAATTTATCTTTTAAAACCCAACGTATGATCTTTTTTAAAATCACTTTTTACTCTTTAATAATTGCTGGAGACAATTCAGAATCTTTCTTAGGTTTTACACAGTCATTGCCAGCTACTCTTTATCTCTGTGGCTCTTGATTCAATTCAAGTTGGCAGGCATTTATGGAGTACCCACTATGTACAAGGCACCATGCTAGGTACAGCATGTAAACATGAGTGTGACACCATCTTTGTTCTTACAGAGTACATGACCCAGCAGAAGAAATAAGCACAAATACAAATGGTGACAGAAAAATAAGATGTGTCACAATTGACTTAGATACCAACACTCACAATGGCACAGAGGAGGAAGCGAGGTGGTGCTCCCTGGAATGACCCAAACAAACACAACAATATCTGAAATTGCTCTTGAAGGACTAGCAGGTTACCAGGCAAAATGGAAAACAGAAATTGAGTCCAGGTCTAGATATCAAGAAGCACAGAGATCCAGAAAAGGCCATGGAGAATTCAAAGACCAGCAACAGGCTTCAAAAGCCTTCTATGAATAGGGCATGCAGGGATTTGCTGGGGGCAAGGGTGGGTTTGAGAGCTGGAGATGAAATTAGTGAACACCATGCCTCTCTCTTGTATTAAAGAGGCCACAGGGAAGACAAAGCTCAATTGTATTCAACAAAGGCCACTCAGGTAGCACCATGAAGGAAGAGCTGTAACACGGACACAGGAGTAGTGGAATCAGTCAAGAGGGAATTTCAAAGGTCAAAGATGAAAGGCTGGCTGGGCGCGGTGGCTCACGCTTGTAATCCCAGCACTTTGGGAGGCCAAGGTGGGCAGATCACGAGGTCAGGAGATAGAGACCATCCTGGCCAACATGGGGAAACCCCAGCTCTACTAAAATACAAAAAATTAGCTGGGCATGGTGGTGCGTACCTGTAGTTCCAGCTACTCTGGAGGCTGAGGCAGGGGAATCTCTTGAACCCAGGAGGCAGAGCTTGCAGTGAGCCAAGATCACGCCACTGCACTCCAGCCTGGCGACAGAGGGAAAGTCCATCTCAAAAAAAAAAAAAAAAAAAAAAAGATGAAAGGATGTGGGTCAAAAAGGAGTTCGGCATGAAGCATCAACAGGAAGCTGCTTCTACAGCAAATCTCAGGATTTGCTCAGAGCATCTGAGGGTCTGGGTGGAGGGTCTTATTTTCATTTCATACTTGATATGCATGGACCCTTCTCCTCTCACCCCCAACACATATGAAGGGGGATAGACAGTGTTGGAACAAGATGGTCTTGGATTCAGAAATAAAAGGAGTCAGAAGCTGAAGACCTAAGGGTAACACAAGACTTCCGGGTTCTGAAAGCAGTGCAGCTTGGAATTTTCAGAAAATGAATTGACTTCCTGTAGCTGATTCTTTTTTATTTTAGGAAAATAAAAATTATTACTTTTTGTTTAAATGACAAAATTATATATATTTATTATGTAAAGCATAATATTTTAAATATATATACATTTTGGAATAAGTAAGTTGAGCTAATTGACATTACTTAGTTTTTATTTTTAGTGGTGAGAATGCTTAAACTCTACTCTGTTAGTATTTTTTAAGGATACATATGTTGTTACTAACAATAGTCATCATATTGTACAATAGGCCTTTTGAACGTATACCTCCTATCTAACTGAAAATTTGTGTCCTTTGACCAACATCTTTCTAACTTTCCCCTGCCCACACTTCCCCAGTCCCCAGTAACCACCATTCTACGCAACTTCTACGAGTTTAACTTCCTTGGATTCTACATATAACTGACGTCATGCAATATTTGTCTTTCTATGCTTGGCTTATTTCACTTAACAAAATGTCCTCCAGTTCCATCCATGTTGTTGCAAATAGCAGAATTTCCTTCTTGTTTATGGCTGAAGAGTATTCCATTTTGTGTATATACCACAATTTTTAAAATTTATTCATTCATTGATGGACACTTAGGTTGATTCCACATCTTGGCTACTGTAATGCTACAGTGAACGTGAAAGTGCAGGCATCTCTTTGGACATACTGATTTCATTTCCTTTTTAATGTACACCCAGTAGTGGGGTTGCTGGATCATATGGTGGCTCTATTTTTAACTTTTTGAGGAATCCCATGACTGATTCTTAGTAGGGAAAAATTAATTTATGTTCCTGCAGAAATGTTTCTAGTAGGATGAGTGTCACATGCAGCTGCTGGGGTGAAAGCACAGTTATAAGAGCTGGTGCATGAGCATCAGGCAATGAGAATCTGATTCCTGCTTCTCCCCTCACCAGCTGTGTCATCTCCAGCATGCTATCTAAACTGTGTGAACCTCAGTTTTCTCATCTATAAAATGGAGACATTCATTAATCAAGTGTTGCTGAAGGCACAAATGTATAGAGTTCGTGAAGTCCTTAGTCCTATACTTGGCTTGTGGTATGCAATAAATATTGATTGGTTGATTTGGCCAACAAATATTATAGTTCCTGATACTTGGAAAACTGATGTTTACCTTTTTAGTAGCTCTGATACCCATAGTTGATCCCCTGATCCCCTGGATCCACAGTGATCCAATGAGTGAAATCAGACAAAGGTGTTTATTTCCACTTTTACAAGTAAGGAGGCAGGCTTAGGGGGCTACACAAAACTTCCAAAAGTAGCACACTGAATACAGAATAAACCTGATAATAGATTCCAAGTATTTAGACTAAGTTTTAAGTGCCTTATAATGTATCACCCATCCTTTGATCTTTGTCGTCTTCCACAAATATTATTGAGTTTCTGTGATGAGCTAATCCCTGTGGTGAAGAGAGTATTCTATGTCCTGAGAGTGGAGGCTTATGTATCTCACAATCCTGCCCTTCAAATCTCGCCCTCCTCCCATTTTATAATAAGAAATGTGTTCTATTCAACTCTCTCAGTGGAAACTAGTAGACAGCCTGGCACAAAGCAAGTGCTCATTAAATAGCTAGTCAATGAGATTATTGATCAATAGATTATTCTAATACAGTTTTTTCCATGACAACTGTCCCTAGAATCACAGGTACTGAGCAGAAGGAGGAACCTTTTCTCTGCAGAGCCTCATAGGTGTGCAGTAATGCATAGGCTTTGAAGACAAATAGACCAGTTTTACATTCCAGCACTGTGTGACTTTGGGCAGCATGAACCTCAGTGAACTTTATCTGGAATAAACTTTATCTGAAGTTCATTCGGAAATTCAATGTCTTTATCTGTAAAATGCAGCCAATAATACTTGCCTGGCAAACTTGTTTTGAGAATTAAATTACTTGGCCAGTTGAAAGTGCCTAGGTTAGTAAGCTGCCACGTAGGAGGTGCCAGATCAATGGTAGTGATTATTACTTGTGCAAGGTACAAGAGGTGGCATCAATTTGAGATTCACAAATATGCTAGGTATGTAGTGGAACCATCACCCTTACCAGAATTATGGCTGGAATATCCCATTGGATTAAGCCACACTCTGAATACAGGGTTCCTTCTCAGATTGAGAAACCCTTTGTGAGCCTTCTCTTCACCACTGGAGGTAGGAACAAGTGCTGGCCTTCCACCACTGCTTCCTCTCACCCGGGGGGGGGAAGGGTGGCTGAGTCATGCTGACTTGCACTCAGTGCAGCTTGTGCTCGTGTCATTACAGTGCAGAGGTCTGCAGGCGCCACCAAAGTGAGTTCTGGCTTTTTATCCTCCTTGTTACAAAGGCCAGAATCACACATAGAACAGAAATGTAAACAAATTTTCCAAGCCTCTATTTGTTCTCAAATTGGTCAATGTTTCCTGTCCCACTGCCCCAGATCCCCACCCTCCACTCTAAACCTCAAAGACTAAAAATGCAAATAAGTGAAATCTTCAACAGTTATTGATTTGAAGAGAAGCTTTGAGCTTGAAACCCTGATTTCTTTTTTAGATTATTTGTAGCACTTTAAGTAAAAACTTGGACAATTTATTTTCTGCATAGTTTTGAAACTATGCATGTTTATAGAATAACTGAACCCAGAAATATGAAGGACTAAAACCTAGAAATCCAATAAATAAAAAGTGGAAACAATCTTAATGATAAATAAGAGGAAAATGATCAACAAAAATTATGAAATTGTGACACACTTATACATTGAAATACTATCCCTAAAACAATGTTAGTTTTAGTGACATTAGAAAAATGTTTAAAATATAATGTGTATAAACAAGGATAGAAAACTCAGCATACAGCAGGATTCCAATTGTTAAATATGTTTAAAATGTACCAAGACTACTTCTATATACGATTATAATGATTATTATTTTTACCTGTTCTTTATGCATATCCACCTTTATACAACAAATGCTTAAAATCACTTATACTCAAAAATGTTTTAAAAATGTAATAGTATAACTAATTTTCAATCGTCTTTGCCCTTGAAAGGGAGTTCTAAGACCAATCACTTCAGTGAGAACTTAACTAGTAAATACTTGTCTCTCATGAAGTTCTAGTCATTCTCATTGACAAGAACAGGTTAAAGACAGAGCAACAAATGTGTTTATGAAGAGTCAAGTGCCGTCTGAGTTGCCAAATTTCTGGAGAACAGTGTTGTATGGAATAAAACGAAAATAAAATCCTAGATTGTGAGTTAGGGAATCGAAATGTTAATACTAGCTGTGCCACTAAATGGCTGTAGAGCTGGACTAGCTTACTTCCCCTCTTTGTTTTTGACTTGTTTCATTTGTAAAATGAGAAAAAATCATTCCTTCACACTTTCATGTATTCACTTCTTTAAGAAATGTTTCTCAAGGTTATATTGTGGGTTGAGTACTATTGTAGACACTGAGGACAGATCAGTGGAAAAAAACAAATGTGGCTCTTGCCTTCAGAGAACTTATGGTCCAGTGGGGAAGAAAAAGCATGGACTACTAACTAAGTAAATATGTGTAATAGTATCAGGTGCTGTGAAGGAAAATGAAGCCAGCTAAGGAGAAAGAGAGTAGCCTGCAAGGTCCCTAAGGAGGTAATTTGTAAGTAGATAACTGAGTGAAACATAGAAGCAAATTTTGCTGCAATCCAGAGGGGAGGGTGTCCCAGGTACAGGGAACAGTCTATGCAATATAGGGGAAACAGAAGTGTGGCTGCAGTAGAGACTCAGGCAGAGTGACGAAAATGAAAGTCAATTCTTTTCCACTGCCGTATAACCAAATAGAATCCATAGGAGAGCCTGTCGGCAAGCTCAAAATGCTCCTGGCGCACTTGAGCTCTAAAGTCCAAGGCCTTCACACAGGGAATGCATTACAGGAACTTCATCAGTTCTGCCATGATGCTTTGAAGGCCCGCTGTGCAACTATTAGCTGATCCCACTCAACAAACAGTGACGCAGTCACCAGGCATGTTTGTGCCCAAGCAGGTGATGATTTTCTCTCCACTGACTCCAGTCAAGGACTTTTCACTTCCAAGTTTCAGGCTCCAGGTGACGTTGGGCACAGAGGGTCAGGTGGAAAGTGAACAGGTCACGCGCCGGGCAGGTGACACGATCAGTGCTCAGCTCACATTTCAAAGAGCCCACTTTTCCTCCTATGTGTCAAGCACACAGTTACTTTGAATGCTGCAGAGTAGGATGATTCATCAATTTCTGAACCCTTGAGAAAGGAATCATTGTTTAGATATTTTAAATGTTTTCCTAACCCTTACAGAGGTAGCTATAGCTCAGGAAGATAAACTGAAATGAAGGTAAGAACAAAAAAAGAAGCAATTGCTCTCATCTATAATTAAAAGCCTTATCATTTATTGTTCACTAATAGTTGCATTTCTAAGCAGACATTATTAATTAGTGAAATAATGAGACAATTTGCATTCATCCTGATTCAGAAAAATTCAAACTACTTCAACGGATCAAGCATAGGTAACTCAGCCTAATTACTTTTTGCTTTTTTATTAGATGGGGAAACTGAGGCATAGAAATGGAATGGATCATGAAATGAAGTAAAGTAAAAGAAGCTTTAGTCAAAGCTTCATAGAAATCAGATTTTCATCAAGGATGAAAGTGAATTGGGATTATTTGTAGAGATGTATTAGAGTAGAAGGAGCTTAATCACTTTCTGATTAGGTTAACCTCTGAGTATCACCATCAGCTTTGGCAGGTTATCTAAGCTCTCTGAGTCAGTTTCTCTACCCATAAAATGGAGCTTTCAATCCTTGTCTGACATGCATGATCTACAGAATAAATGAAAAACCTATGTGCCTGCAAAACAAAAGTGGGTTGTTATGTGAATGGATGGCTACTGCCTAGAGCCCAGGAGAAGCACCATTTCAGGAGGGGGATGAGGAGGAGGCTCTGCATTATAACCTAGAGTGTGTTGGGCTACATAGTTCTGGAAGAACTTCTATCCAGCAAGCTGGGACCACACAACAGAATGAAATTAAAATCAGCTTAAGAAAAGTGTTTGATGTCTAGGTGGGTTTCTAGTCTGAGGCATACAGAAGAATCCTGGCAGGTCTGTTTTCCACACACACAAAAAAAGAATACAGCCAGGAGAGTTTGGAACCAAGCAGTTCCATCCATGTATCCAACCATCCAATGACCTGATTCTGAAATGAGTTGATTTGTGAGAGCATTTGTAGGCCTGCTTTTACAGGATGCTAGGTTTGTGACACAGAGAAGCTCTCATGGCTAAAATGTTCTGCTCTGTGCAATTAGAACTGACAGCATATATCTAAAAAATGGCATTCACAAGTACTTTACGCACTTTAGAAAACACTTATATTGGACAAACATAAATAGCAAAGGGCCAGGAGGCCCCTTTCCTATGTTAGTTTCTTTTTGTTTTGTTTTGTTTTTAAACAAGGGTCAACCAGTCTTCTGAGGTAAAACAGAAGAAACAATCAGGAATCAGAAACACAATGTCATGAAGGCTCTTTGTTTTTTAAACTCAAAGAAACACAAGCTGAGAGAGGTTTAGTCACTTCACTCAGATTACAAAGTGTAGACAGTGTTAAATCAGAATCCTGAGTCAGGGATCTTCCCTTTCAAGCAAGGTGTTTTCTTATTTCACCCAACATGCCTCTTCATGGATGCACCTTCCTGAGTTGCAGCCAGCTCCTCGGAGGGTAGGATGACTGTCATTTCTGAGTCCAAAGATCAGGCCATGATGTGGTTTGGCTGTGTCTCTGCCCACATCTCATCTTGAATTGTAACTCCCATAATTCCCACGTGTTGTAGAAGGAAACTGGTGGGAGATAACTGAATCATAGGGGCGGTGTCCCCCATACTGTTTTAGTGGTAGTGAAAAAGTCTCACAAGATCTGATGGTTTTATAGGGGAAAACCTTTTTGCTTGGTTCTCATTCTCTCTTGCCTGCTGCCATGTAAGACGTGCCTTTCGCCTTCCAGCATGATTGTGAGGCCTCTCCAGTCACGTGGAACTGTGAGTCCATTAAACCTCTTTTTCTTTATAAATCACTCAGTCTCAGTTACGTCTTTATTGGCAGTGTGAGAAAAGACTAATGCAGGTCACTCAGGCTTCTCATCCCAGAGAGAATAAAATGAAAAGCAAAGTGGTCGGGCAAAAAGCAATATGCTGTTTGGACTCAGAGATCTGGCTGTGATCTCAGATAAGTCAAGGAACTTCATTGAGTGTCAATTTCCTTATCTGTTAAATATGGATAGTGGAGGCTACCTTGCTGATTTGTTTGAGCATCGAATGTTAAAAGAAAATGATATGCGAGAGACATTAATAAAGAGGAAAACAGCAAAGAAACATCTCTGTTCTTTCTCCTTCTGCTTCACTTTCTTCTCCTCGATGCTATTATTATCTTTTATCATCTTACCCTCATTCAATGGCATGAAAATAGCTTCTCATTTCATCTAGGTCTTCATCACATATATTTGATTTGATTTGCTTTATTGGGCTCTAGGAGCCTGAACACAGTACAGACTGTCTTATATTGGCCTTATTTTTCTTCAAGCTGCACTCATCTTTCTGAATAACCTGAATGAAGGCAGGAAGCAGGATGACAAGGGGCTCTGCATCTTTCCCTATTTATCAGATGGTAGGAATAATGTAAGGATTCTATATTTTCCCCACCATCGACTGTAATATTCTATTCTATTGCCTTGAATTGCTTGTGATAAGGAGGGAGTGTTTGTTAAATATTATCTAGCCAATAGTACCCTTATTTGTATAGGGCACCTGTTATCCCAAGGTTTCAATTTACCCAACAAATATCTCATTATCTAAATGATACATCCCAGTGCCACCAATAACGAAATCTCCTCCACAACCTCAGTTTCCAAAAGAACTAAAAGTTCTAAAAAGAATTCTTTTGTTGTGTTTCTAGGCTATTTTCCCACCCCTTGGAAAATATTGTGTCACAGGCTGAAAGGAGACTTTATTTTTCTGTTGAGACCCAGGAAGCAATAAGGTCTGAGGCACTAGGTTGGGAGACAGGAGGTCCATGCTTTGATGGTGATTGTGGTGGTTATTTTGATGATATCATACTTGATCACTTACCACATGGCTTGCGATTCTTATGTTTTAATTGATGTAATTCTAACCAAAATACCGGTCAGGGTATTTTTGATATAAGGAACACAAGAACCAACTGAGAATGGTATAAATAAAAGACAATATTATTATCTCACTTAAAACACTTGTGATGGTAGGATGCTTTCAGGATTGCCTCCACACCTTGGGATTCTCCCCTCTTCAGCCTGTCGGCTTTTGCCTTCAGATGTTTCCTCTCAATGAACAAGGTGGCTATTGTAGCTCCAGGCATCATAATAACATGCAAAATTTCAAATGGGAAATGAAAATCTGTTTTCGAGCCCCTCTTTAAGAACAAGAACAAGGAAAATTTCCTAAAAGCCCACTAGAGAACTTCTCTCCATGTGTCACTGACCCCGTGTCCATTATTAAGACATTCACAGGCAAGGGAAGAAAGCTGCTGCCCTGGGCTTAAATTGGCCAGTACATGCCCACATGTGCACGTGCATGCACACACACACACACGCGCACACACACACACACCATTCAACGGATAACGCTGAGGAGGGACACAGATTCTCATAAAGCAAAAGAATGCCAATTAACTCATCACCATTAAGGTTCTATTAGCAGGCAAAAGGGGAAAGAACAACCATCAGCTAAGTAGCTATTGTTAGCCTGAGAAGCAGAGGTTAGGAGTAGTTATTAACTACATCAGTCAGGGTAAATTGACCACTGTGACAAAGGACTTTAAAAATTAGTGGACTAATAGAATGAAAGTTTCTATCCTCCCATTCAGCTGGCAATAGAGAAAGAGAGGGAAAATTATTCCTGGAAAGTTTTGGGTCAGGCCTAAGAGTGCTGCATATCACTCAGCTCACATCCCATTGGATATAACTCAGCCCCCTGGCCACACAACTGCAAGGGAGAGAAAGAAAGGGGAGCACTCTCCCACGGTCACAGAGCAGGTGGCCCAGCAGAGATGTCACGCCAAGTAGGTTTCATGCATGGGTGAAGCCACATTGCCTGTCATCCTGATAGTCCTCCTACCTGTGTGGCACTTTTAGGTATCAATGAATTTAATTTTCCTATCAACGCATTTCCTGCTGAAACCATCTGTGGTCATTCCTGCCGTTATCATGGTACCTAAATTGTCCTTTTAAAACTCACTCAGATCTTGCCTGAGGTTTCAATTTCTTTGACCTCTTGGATATTAGATGTTATTGGCTCCCTGTTCTAGAACCATCACCATTCCTCAGTTCTCAGACATTAACTATTCCTATCTTTCTGCCAGCCCATCCTCTCCCATTACTGGTTCTTTTTCCCCTTCTTTCTGATTCCAGTTCTTTTCCCTCTACCCATCCCCCGTGGAAAACTCTGCCCATGACAATGGCTCCATTCTGATCTTTGTATTAACATCTGCAAAATGTACATTATTATTCTGAGCCTGTCACCTGACCATAGGCAGTAATTCAGATGTTAACATTATTACAATGATTACTGTTACCTGTATTCACACTATCGTTATTATTACTCCTTCAAATGTCTTGGTACATATCAGATATTAATGGTAAGTACTTTTCTCATTTTATCTTTTATTCATTTATTTTTGAGACGGAGTTTCGCTCTTGTTGCGGGCAGGCTGGAGTGCAATGGTGCCATCTTGGCTCACTGCAACCTCCCGCCCCGGGTTCAAGTGATTCTCCTGCCTCAGCCTTTCTGAGTAGCTGGGATTACAGGCATGCACCACCACACCCGGCGAATTTTGTATGTTTATTAGAGACAGGGTTTCTCCATGTTGGTCAGGCTGGTCTGGAACTACCGACCTCAGGTGATCCACCCGCCTTGGCCCCCCAAAGTGCTGGGATTACAGGCGTGAACCACTGCGCCCGGCCTCATTTTATCTTTTAAATCTCTCATAAATCCAAAGGATTTGTTTCCCCACCCCTCACTTTTGTTTTAGAAAAGAAAGCTGAGGTTTACAGAGAAAAATAAAATGCTACTAAGTGGAAGAACAGGATTTCAAAACTAGACAGTGTGACTCCAAAGCCAAAACCATTAGCCCGTATGCACAATGGCTTCTCAGACCTATAGGACTCTGCAAATCGCATGCTGTTAGTTCTCTTCAAGTATCTGTGAGCTTGACCCAAAGCTAAGCACATAGTAAGTGCAGACAAGTGCTAAATATAAACTCATCACACCCAACAGCAAGTAGATCCTCTTCTGACAAAATCTACATCTCAGAAATTCTTCTTTTTACCATTTTTTCTCGAATTATGTTTATATTGTTTCATCCTTGTTGATATATGCTCTTTCTTAGAGACATGGACAATGGCATTAGATACAATTTATCAAACACTTATCCTATTCCAGACAATGCTCTTCACACTCTAACCCTATGAGATTAGCCTCATTATTATCCCATTTTACAGATGGGAAACAAGCTTAAAGACTAAGTGGATGAGATGGGGTAATCACATAGAAGTTCAACTCTATCATCCACATTCCTATCCTTTAAGTTCTGTTGCCTGTGGCAATGCCACTAACTCCAGTACATTCCTTTCATAGAATCTCTTGAGGCTGCATTTGTTCCTTCTTAGTCCTGTTGCCAAGACCCAGAGTAGATTCTCAAGTATCTGATTATGGAAACAGCCTCCTTGCTAAGCTATAACAAGTCCCCTCACCCTTTTAAATTAATGTTAGTAGTTACCATTATTTTAATTGACCCCATTATCTGCTCTCCTGGTGTCTATTAATATCATCTTCCAAAATCTTCATTCTGTATTAGTCAAAGGATTCCTTCTGTCTGCATAGGACATATTTATCCTTCTCTCCATGATTTAAGCTTAGTAAGGAGTATTGGGTGGGGCTTTCAAAGCACCCTGCACATTAGACTATGAGGAAGGTAATCCAGATGAATCCAGCATCATCTCCTAGGATTATTCTCATTGTTTCCTCAATCGCTTTCCAATTTGTTGGCTCTTAAGGGGAACCCAGTCAGTGTTTATGGGAAGTACTTGATCAGTAAAAAGAACACAGATTTTGGATTTATCCATTCATCCAACAACCACCACTCAGTAAATTGACCACCTGCTAAGTGCTAGGCTCTATCACATTACCTGGATGGATATCATTAGAATTAAATGAGGTAATAGTCAAGTCTTGGCTGGGCATGGTGGCTCATTCCTGTAATCCCAGCACTTTGGGCGGTCGAGGCAGGTGGATGACTTGAGGTCAGGAGTTCAAGACCAGCCTGGCCAACATGGCAAAACCTTGTCTCTATTAAAAATACAAAAATTAGCTAGGTGTGGTGGTGCACACCTGTAGTCCCAGCAGATAATGGGGTCAATTAAAATAATGGTAACTACTAACATTAATTTAAAAGGGTGAGGGGACTAGTTATAGCTTAGCAAGGAGGCTGTTTCCATAATCAGCCGGGAGGCTGAGGCATGAGAATGACTTGAACCCAGGAGGTGGAGTTCGCAGTGAGCCAAGGTCATGCCACTGCACTCCAGCCTAGGCAACAGGGCAAGACTCTGTCTCAAAAAAAAAAAAAAAGAAAAAAAGAAAGAAAGAAAAAAAGAAAGAAAAGAAAGAAAGAAAGAAAAAGGAAAAAAAAGTATTTAGAATAGTTCCAGGCAAATAGTAAGTAAACTATGCATATATAAGTAAGAATCCCCATTTCCTCTTGAATAAATTAATGTGTCAATGAATTCTCAAACTTACTGTTTCTTATCATGTTTTTAAGCTGTGTCTCTTCTCCTGGTACTTTGCACTGGCTAGTCCCCCAAATCTGCCACTTGGTGTATGGAATGATTGTAATGCCCAGCCAGTTTTTCTCCAGTGTGGATCCTGCCAACTGTTGGTTTTGATTCTACCTACCAGCCCTGCATTATTTTCACTTGACATCAATCCAGCAAATATTTATCAAGTACCTACGATGTTTCTGGCACTGGGCTGGGCTCTGTAGATACAATGGTAAGCCAGATGCATATGACCCCGAAAAGAAAGAAACAGTAACAATTAGGTGTAAAAAAGAATATGCTTGTAAAGTCTAGGATACAATGAGAGAACACACTCAAAGCAAAGCACAATATATCCATAAAACAATATTTGTCTTTCTTACTTGCCTGAGGTGGTCTTTCCTTTTCCTTATACCAGTTCAATCCTACTCATTTTAGGATGCTACTGGGTATAGCTACAGAACACAATAAAAAACAAAACCTAAAATGACTTCAGTAGCATAAGACAAAGCTCGTTTTCGTTTTTGTTTAGTTCATCTGATTGCATAGTCCAGGGATAATTGATTTTAGGAGAAGCTTCATCTTATAACTCAAGGTAGGACCTAGAATTGCTTTCTCTGCATTTCTCAGCTCTAATTGTTCTGCATTTACTCCATTTTGGCATGCTCCTTCTCTACTGGTCTCCAAATTATTGTTATTGGCTGCCAAGGATGCATGCTTCCTGGTTCACAAACAGCAAGGAGGAGTGTATCAAATAAAAGTCCTGGCTTTTGTCTAATTAACGCTCCCCACCCCCATAAGCACTGTAGCTACTGTATGGGTAGACAGAAGAATGTATGTTGAGTATGTAGTACTGAGCCACATGCCCCACCTCTAGACCCAGAGATGAGGTCAACTTACCTAAATTATATGGTCGGCCTGAGAGAGGAGTCATGTATAGGAATCATGTGCATTTCTTCATATTTAAACTTATTGCAAAATTGCCATACAAATTGAATTTCAATCTTAACCCCCACCAACAGCAAATAAAGGTTGCCATTTCTCTGCATTCTCATTAACACTTGGTATCTTTTGAACCTTATTAATGCTAATACTTAAAGATGTGAAATGGAATCTTACTGTATGTGGGCTATTTTTGTCTCCTTTGTCGTAAATTGCCAGTTTAAATAATTTGACTACTCTAAAATTAGGTTTTCCTCCACCATATTTATTTTACACACTTGTCTTTTTTCTCTATTGCTTTTTTTTTGCAAATAATTTTTATCGATCTGTGTCTTTCCGCTTTGACGTTAGTGCATTTGTCATACAGATGCTTTGAATTTCAAGGTATCCAAAGTTGTTAATCCTTTACTTTATGATGTGGTCTTTTTGTGCCCTATCTAAAAACTTCTTTTCTTGCCAAAGGCAGTAAAAATAACCTTCTATATATTTGTTTATAAGTTTTAAGGTTGTTTTGTTATTCACCTCTAGTTTCTTCATTCACCTGGAATTTATTTTTGTGAACAATGTGAAGTAAGGACCTTATTTATTTACTTATTTACTACAATTTGCATAGTCAATTTTTCTAGTCCTATTTATTGGCAGCTTTATTCATTCCTGATTTTTTTTAATGTACTAAGTCTTTGCTTCTAAGTGAGTTTAATTCTGAGTTCTATGTCTATTAACATTATTTTGTGCTTTCTGACTTTCTTTCTCCTTTTGTGCTTTTTTTCCCCTCCTTCCCTGCCTTCTTTCACATTAGTCAGATTGTCTTTATTTCTTCCCCTTTCCTCATGCTCTACTGATCTAAAAGCTACAACTTCTACATTCTGTTCTTTAGAACTATTCTTAAGATCACACCTAATCTTGATTTAGCAATGTCAAAGTTCACAGGGGATACACCTATCCCCCAAGGCAAAAAAATAACATTTTAGCACACTTTAACACCTATCATCCCCTTCTATCTTTCATGGTGTTGGTAACTAGTATTCTAATTCCATCCTTTTTGCAACACTTTAGTAATTATTTTGCTGTTTTCTACAGTAAGTCTTATTTAGATTTATCTACAGACTTCCCAATTTATTGCTACTTGAATTCTTCTTGTTCATCTTTTCAGCACTTTGCAGGTATTATTTCACTGGTTTCCAGTGTCCATTGCTACTGTCAGTCTAATCGTTGCTCTCTTTACTCTGTGCTTACTTTTACAATAATCTCTCTGTGTGTGGCATTCTTATTTCTCCATGGTATGTCTAACTGAGGTTTGTGTTTGCTTTGTCTTCCACAGAATTCAGTATGTTTCTTTATTCTGAACACTCATATATATCTTTAAGTTGAGGAACTTCTAAGGCATAAATTTTTTAAATGTTACTTTCCCCCCACTCTCTCTACTCTCTCTCTCTCTCTTTGATAACCTGCTAAATACACATTGAACAAACTTATTCTATTCTCCGTATGTCTTAGATTTTCTTTCACCTTTTCTATCTTTATTTTTGCTGAACCACATTCTTTTAATCTCTTTAGATCTATTTTGACTAATTCTTTATTCTTTTATATCTGTGTTATGTAACTCTTCCATTGAGTTTCCCCCTGCTACCACAGCTACATATTTTTCATCTTTAGAAATTCTCTTTTATTTTCTCTTTATAATATGCATCTGTGTTTTTGCTCACAGTACATTTTTTTCCTTTTGGTTATAATCCATTTTTGTTTATCTTTAATATATTTAAATACTCTTTATAGCCCCTCTTTGATTGTTCTATTATATTGAATTATTGATGTACTATCACCCCAATGAGTTGTGTCTGCTGGCTTGCCCTCATGGAGCATCATTTCCTTAAATGGTTTATAATTTGTGATTGTGAGCTCATCTTCAGTGGAGATTGTTTCTTTCACCATTAGGATCACACAGGCTGAGAGGAACAGCTGGGAGGAAGGTGAGGGAACTGGTGACATGTAGCCTTGAGAACAGATTAGAAAGAGACATGATAACCATTCACTCATAACCATATAATAGAAGTAGACATTTTCTGTGATGCTCCCAAAATGCAAAACATATGCCATCAATTATTTAGCATTTTATATTTTCTTACATAGTGATACCCAGTTGTTTCATGGGTCTAAACTAGTTTTTATATCCGTAATTCTGTTTAGAATTTCTATGCCTATGGGAACTGTAAATTTGGGCCCTTAACCTCAAGTGGTATAGCCTTGTGTTTTGATTTCTCTTGAGAGACATTTCTTTTCCATCCAAGGACCTGGGGAGAGAAAAATCTTTTGTTATTTCTGTACATCAGTGTTCAGAGCTTTTCTAGTATCCTTCTAATGTAAGTGGAACTCCTTATAAGATCTTGTATCTGCAAGAACATGTTTCACCTCTGCACTGTACTCAGGCTCTAGCTTTCATCTTCTTGATTCCATAGAGACATTTAAATCTCAGCTATCAATCATGAAAGCCCATGTCTGTGCCTAGTATTCATTAACAAGTTGCCACAATGCCAACTCAGATACTTCCCACTGTGACCAATTTAAATTTCTTCTTAATTTTGGGTATTTTGAAATGTATCTTTTTTTAGAGCTTGCCTTTGTTTCTTTTAAAATGCTTATTTTAACCACATTTATATGAATTTTGTGTGAGGCTATACTGCTATACTTCATTTTTATGTTATTAAATGTTAAATCTGAAGGTACATCTATCTATCATCTATCTATCTATCTATCTATCTATCTATCTATCTATCTATCTATCATCTATTTATCATCTATCCATCCACTTATCTATATCATTCAGGAGACTGTGAGTTCCTTATGGGCCTGAATTTTACCTTTTTTAAAAGTTAGGTAACAAACACAAATATTGCTAAGTTCTTACTCTCACACATTTAGGAGTATTATTAAGTAATAAACATTCTGCATTCCAATTTCCTTATCTAAAAATGGTGATACTAATACCTACCTCTTAGAAGTGTTACGCAAATGAAACAACAAATTCATGAACAAAATTGGCACAATGTCTAATATGTAGCAAAACAAAACAATAAACAGAAACGGAAAGAAAAATCTTCAATAAATGCTAATTTGTATTATCAGGAAATTTGTTAAATGGGTAGATGAATAAATAAAAGAGTCTTAACAATTCACACACTAAGAGCTACGCATCCCAGATTCTGCAAAGCAGATTTTTTCTCAATATGGAGAAGTGTGATTTCATTCTACAACCAAAGGCATGTCAGCCTCCACTGGTATCCAAGCCCTAGAAAGCACCCAGGCCAAGTTGCCTGGCCTTGGGATCCAGGTGGCATTCCCTGGCTTCCCTCCACCCTGTTATTGAGCAACTACTCTTTGATACTTTCTTGCTTGTCTTGCACTTCTTGCAAGTGTGCTAGAATTACAGAAATAATAACCTCCCACTCTCCTTTGGGAATATTGTTACCCCTGATGTAATTTGTCATGCTACTGATACGTAATCACAATGTCGACTTTTTCTTTAATTGGAAGAAAAAGAGTAATTTGGGTTAACAGGTCTCAGGCTAGAGAAATGAAGCCGAAGAGTAAAAGCAGGTTAATGTCTTATTAAGACCAAAGACTTCGAAGGAGGCAGCTCTTCTGGGGAGATCTAAAAACCCACTTCCCATTGCATATGCACGGTGCTTAGGTTGCATTCTAGGTGTTACCTGCTCATCAAATGTTTCCACCCTGTGGCCTCACCCAGGTTAAATCTTTCGTTTTAAATTTTAAAGTTGTCTCTTCTTAAAAGAGAGGGGAAAATCAAGTAGTATCTTATAAAGTGTGTCTCATTTGGGAAATTAAAATAAGGCTTGGTGACCAGGGGGTGGGGGGAGTCAGGGCTTGGAACAGGCCTGTGACTTTCTCCTTTGGGTTTTTCCCACAATGACCCCAGCAGCCACTCCATGTGACCTCTGTCTAAAGACATGAAAAACAGCTGGGAGGAAGGCGAGGAAACTGGTGACATGTAGCCTTGAGAACAGATTGGAAAGAGACAGGACAAACATTCACTCACAACTGTACGGTGGAAGTAGACATTTTCTGTGATGCTCCCCAAATGCAAAACATATGCCATCAATTATTTAGCAAGCATTTACTGAACACTATCTCTGTACTGGGCTCTGTGCCAGCAATGGAAATACTAGAGAAAATGTAATACAAAGTGAATATTATATGCCCAGTATGCAAAGTGTTTTATTTTTACTGTGTCACTTAATTTTCACAATACTGCAAAGACAATATTGTCTCATATATGTAAGAACTGTATTATGCTGCTTTCCAGTTGCTGGAAAACCAAGTTTTTCCCAGTGTGGAAGTTATTGTGATTTAATTGAAGACAATTCAGCATTGTAGCTAGATAAGCATAGGTTTATTGCCCCCCTCTTCTACTTATTGGTTTTGTTACCATCGTCAACTTAGTTTCCGTTCTTCTAGGCTGAATCTGCTCATGCATAAAATAAGAGTGATAATAACTACTTCTGAGGACACTCACAGGATTAAAATAAGATATATTAATACATAAGCATATTAAAGGTTAGCATTTATTGACCACTTTCTTTAAGCCAGGCATGTGCTAAACCCTTTATAAACATCTTATTTAATCCATCACTTCTAAAGTACAAATAATTCCAATTTCTTTTAAAGAAACAAAGGTTCATGAAGATTAGTTTTTTGCTGAAAGCCATACAACTAGTAAGTGCCATAGTTGGCATCCCAAGCTCATCTGCCTTATGCTACTGTGTCCTTACCACTGTCCTCCAAAGGACTACAAAAGCCTGAAAAGTAGTGAAAATATTCACCATTTCTTGAGGTTTTGTACAAGTGGTTCTTGCATTGTAAAGGAAGTTAGATGAGGTAGTTTCTAAAGTCCCTTTCAACTCTGAATCATGTTTCTATAAAACAGATTTCCCAAACCGCTAGGTTAGAAATAAGTGTGTGTTGGCCAAATTTGTCTTGGTATGAGTTATGAACCACAGTGTGCTGCATAGCTCATGGCAGAGACATATTGGTACTAAGTCTTCATAAAGAAGATGTCTGTGCCTAATCTCCAGACCTGCTTCTTAGACCTTTGTTTTTTGGATTTGTTGGGACCACCTTCCCATTTCCATTCCTGTCCCATCACTAATCTCTGCCCACACTTGTAAGCACAGCCTCCTGGAAAACTCCAGCATACTTAACACACAGTGCCTAAGTTCTCAGCCAGGGGTCCACACTGGCCCTGGCCACTGCCTCTTCCAAACCTCCACCCTTGAGTCACTAGGAATTTGGTCTCACTCACTGACCATTGTTATTTCTTATCCATCCAGGCACCCGATGTCACTCACCTCTATGCCTGTATCATTAGAGTAGGAGGAGCTAACAACAAAGAATACATAGTTCTCCCAACCCCAGTTGCCACTCAAGCAATACATCCTAGGAAGACACGCTCACCACAAAATAACTTTGTTTCAAGCCACAGGCTTCCCTAATAGAGTATGCACCTAGAAGCCACGTCTGTATTATAAGTGACCCACCTGATTTTCTTGCAGATTTGAGTTGGCTTCAAGAAAAACAAAGACCTTTAAACATAAGTGAATGATGAGAAGAGGAAAACAGAGTCACTGCCTTCACATAGAAAACATTGGAAATGCTGTATCCAAAACTTTCATTTTACACTTGTAGAAACTGAGGGCCAGAGAAACAAGAACATACTTGTCTAAGCGTGTCACCCTATTTCCTACTTATTTTCTTTGTTTTTTTCTCTGCCCTACACACTGATAGACACACATTCCTGCACATTCACTCAAACATTCACGTATACACAGCTTGAAATTATACTGTCTAAAAGAAAAACTTGGGCAAGTAAACCTCAAGTATTAAAATGTGATTATCTTATGTCAGGTTAAACTGCACATCAAATATATATTTTTAATTAGATAGACTTCCTCACTAGAGCACATTGTAGTTGGAAAAAAAGGAGAATTTTGAGCCTGTCTGATTTTGGTTTGAATTGACATTGCGCTATTCATTCACTGTGACCTTGGGTGACTTATATAATGTCTTTGGGTGTCATTTAGGACTGTTGAGAGGATTAAACAAGTTTCTATAGGTGAAAGTGCCTATCCTCTGGCCAACACATAGTAGAGAATGCAACAAATATAAGTGTCTTTCCCTGAACAGGGTGAGGTTCAGGACTCTGAGGAAATAGGGTTTTGGTAAGTGCTGCGGTGAGGTGAGTTGAAGTAAACAGACAAGAGACCAACAAACCCTCAACAACAGACCCATATTTGGGCAAACCACACCTGAATTCACAGCAGCATACAAGTAAGACACACGAAAGGAACAAAAACATAACTTGTTGACCTCCAGGTGATGGAAATATTTCCAGAAATCCAAAGTAGAAGGCTCTCTAGGCTCCAAAATGTGGAAAGGTATCCATAGAGGGTATTAGACACAGGCTGCCACACGTGTCTGACCCCTTCAGCTCTGCAGCTCTGGCTCTTGGAGATGCAGGAACCCCAGGGGACTTCCTTAAGGCTGAAAAAGAGCAGGAGTCCCAATTCTCTTGTGGAACCTGGGAATCCAGGGGTCACTAGTAGCCTTTGCCAGGGTGATCTGAGTTGGGATGAGCAATGATATCGAGTTCCAGTAAAACCCACAAAATGTTCTGAACTTGTGACTAAGCCTGAGCTACATAAACAACCCCCGACATTCACCTCAAGAAGGATCGCTCTGTGTGGTGTAGCCTAGTAATCTATTTTCTCAAAAAAATGTAAAAAAAAAAAAAAGAAAAAAAAAAACAAGAGGTTCTACTTTGTAATTTTCAACATTCTTTCAACAATGAAATGTTCGGCCCCTATTTCATACCAGTCGTTATGTTAGGAGCTTTGCCTAATAGGAATAGTATTAGCTGTGCTCTCTGAAGCTCAGGGCCTCTTCAGAATCACTGTGGGGCTGTGGGTACAGCTGAGCAGAGAGCAAACCTGCCTGCTACTCCACTGAGTAAACCAGAACAGCTTCTCGTTTATCGATTTTATTGTATCAGATTTCCTCATATTTTATTTTTTAAAAATATGAAAGGATTCCACTTCCATTTTTTTTAAGTATAGAAAGAATCTAGGGCAATGATATTAAGTTAAAAGAATGAAGGCTACAGCATTTAATGCTGAAGGAGGGGGGAAAAAACCCAGCTGATATTTGCTATTTGTTGTGCGCTACACACTGTTTTCCATTAATCGTCACATGACCCTAGACGTGAGTACTATTTTTAGCCCCGTTTCAGAGATGAGTGAACTGAGATCCAGGGAATTTGAGTAACCTTCTTTGTCAGACAGCCACTAAAGAGCCTGGTAGATATTTAGTCCCAGGGGCATTGATGTCAGAGCAGGTGCTCTTATCTGCCACACAGTGCTTACGCCTTCCCTGCATCTCACTTTGTGTTTGTGTTATCTAAGGCAACCAGTGGGGCCTTTGCCATGTCCCACCTCTATCCCTGGACTTCAGCCTCTGATCAAACGTTATCCCTCAGAAGGGCATTCCCTGGCAACCCTATCTAAACTAGCTCTTCTAGTCAGTCTGTTCTCCTTTACTTGGCTTCATTTTCCTTCTTAGTGGTAATATCAAATGGATAAATATCAGATATATATTTGTTTATAGTCTTCAGTCTGTGGAGGCCTAGCATATTAGATTCTCGAGGTTGGGGGCTTTGCAGGCTGCCAGGTCGTTGTACATCTCTGAGAGCCAGATGAGAACAAGGCCTGTGGAATTACGTGTGGAAGGTGGTGCAAGAGTTGAAGAGGGAGGAAAAAAACCTGGACTGAGAAAGACAACATGGTATAGGGTGATAATCCTAAATGTGCATCAGACAGCTAGAATTGGAATCACAGCTCTGCCATCAATCAGCCCATAAGACCATACACAAGTTGTGCTTTCCTCATTTGTAATAGGGATAATGACCTCAGACTCACATTGCCATTATGAGGATTAAAAGAGGTAGTATGTGTCAATAAACAGTTCTTTATTGTCTACATAATTCATTTTTTCCCAGAATTTGTCCCAAAAACATAGCTAAGCACATAGTAAGCACTCAATAAATCAACTGGATAATAGAATGCTTGGCCAGAGTTAATAATTAGAAAGGCCATGTTGTATTATGAAAAAAGCACATAAAAATTGTCAACGGATGCCCTGGGACAAAGTTGCCTCATCTCTTGGGTCCATATTTCCTCCCGGGTTAAAGAAGGCAGTATGGTAAGATGACATACAGGTTGCCTTTCATCTCTGAGATCTGTAAAATTGAGAACAACATCCCAGAGTTAATCTAGTTTCCCTTAGATTTCAAGGAGCAAATTAGCCCACACTGATGGTTGTCAGGAAGCTGAGATGATCTGTTCGTTATTTGTTTTCTAGGTTCCAGTTCAAATAAAAATTCTTAGTACTACTCACATTAGAAAATAACGGTTGGTAGCTTGGCCGAAGGATACCGATATTTACAATGGACAATTAATTCGCTCTCTTATCTTGGTTTCTGAGGGTCGTTCTGGATTGGTGAGCCTCTTGACTGACTGAGTTGAAGGAATTCTATCACCCCTTGTACTTGCCTTCAGTGAATGGGAAGGGAATAAGATGTATTGAAGTTGTTTTGGAGACCTCTGTTCCAATTCTACATTGGAAAGTTGAATGGTTTTGTTCCTCTCCTAGAGGCAACGGTCATTGTTTCTTCTGACACGCTGATTTATTGGAAGAGGCTGTTGCCAAGGATTTTCCTGGCTTAGAAAGGCTATCGTGACCAGATGTGAAAGTTCTGTTTTCTTTAACCATCATTTCCTTAGCCATCATTTCAAACAAATATTTTACCTTTGCCCTGTATTCAAAAATTGACATAGCCATAATAATACTCAAGTATTCAACAGATTATCAGTTTTGTGAATTAGTGCCCTATGGCCAGTAGACTATCGAACACATCTCATTCATAAAATATGGATTATCTTAACACTTATTATAAGCCTCAACTTTGGTGTGACATGCCAATACATGAATATGTGTAGCACTTTTCAGTTTTCAAAGCATTTTCCCATGTACTGTTTGATCCTTATGAAAGCTGCATGAAACTGGCCTTATTACAACCCCATTTTTCATGTGAAGAAGCTGAGTCTTAGAATGCCTTTAAAACTTCCCTAAAGACACAGATTAAAAGCTGGATTGGATAATTTAAATCCTTGGCTCAGAGTTGAAGGAGAGCAAAGGAGTTTGGGAAAGAACCAAGGTAGATATCTCTATGTACAGCAAAAAAAGAAACAATGCTGTTTGCAGCATCCCCCCACTTTCTCCCCTCCACAAGGACACAGAAAGTCCCCAGGAAAGGAGATTTGGCCATCATAACAAGAAATCCAATAGCAAAAGTACCAGGGAGTAAAGCCTGAGCTCCTTTCTTGCCCTGTGGAATCAAGAGGTAAGAAGGAGAGCTGAGTAAGGGACTCTGAAGACAGCTGCTGAGAATCAGCTGAACCCGGATGTTGAGATGCAGCTGTGCCACCTGAGAACCGTGTGACTTTAGGAGAACCACTTCCTCTCTTATTGCCCCAGTTTACTCAGGGATAGCTAAGAATATCTCCCTCATAAAACTATTATAAGAATCAAAATAGTAATTCATGTAGAATGGTGGGCAGAGCCCCTGGAACAAAACAGTAGCTACATTTATGTGTGATTGTGTACAAATCACTTCACCTCATTGGGTTTCAATCTACTTGTTTATAAAAATAAGATGGTTGGACTAGACGAATTCTGTTGTTTTTTCTTCAAGCTCGGCATGTGATTTATGACTATAATACATGGTATAGAGAAAGATAGGGTGATGATGGATTGATAGAGTGACATGTCACTGATATACGTTAAGGTGGGGAACAGGCCCTTATAAGTGAGTGCAAGGTAGCTATGGTTATATCTTGTTGATAATAAGGATAACAAAAGCCATCTTTTATTGAGCACCTGCTGAGATATATATTATCTCATTAATTCCTCATGAAAACTCTATTAAGCAGAAAATATTAGCTCATTTTACATAAGTAGATAAATCAAAGCTTAAGCAGGTTGACCAACTTGTTCAAGGTCACCTGTATCATCAATGGTAGATAAGACCTTGTTCAGTCTGACTCTGACTGTCAAGCTCTTAGGAGTATCCTGTGCTGGCTCTATTCATTAAAGTCGCTATTTAATCTCTATCTGACCTTTGTTTTTCTTATTCCATGTCAACTTCCCTTTCTGTGTTCATCCTTCTACCTAATAACAATATAATGCATATTTTAAAAATGTACCCTCTGCCGCATTGTGTGCTTTTGTAAGTATGTGATCCATTATTATCTACTTAAATCTATGTCTTTATTGCATAATTCAGCATTTTAATATTCACTTTGAAAAGTGTTTTGAATCACTTCCATGCAAAGGTGCTGTATTAAATTACATTCATTATTCTTGCTAAATGTAGACAAGTCATGGTTCAGGTGAACTAGAAAGTAACTCCCATTATCCTCAGCACATTCCATCACATTCGTTATTCTATGTGACATTTATCAACACAGCATTTAGACATTTTAAAGAAAGAAAAAAAATCACTTTAAATTCCAAAGCATTTAATGAACACTGAGCCAAATTCTGCAGGTGAAAAAGTCACTTCCTTGCTACAAGTTCCACACATTGCCTTAATGCTTCTGGAGCATAAGTAGAAGATGTAAAAGCCCATGCTAACTATTAAACTTACCTGCTGAGATTTATGTGTGAACTATTAAACTTACCTGCTGGGAATTATGTTGCATCATGCTTATAACTATGCTCGTGTTATTCATAATATAAACAGCTCCTTGTGTATCAAGGACACATAACACAGAGGTTATGATGACATTCTTCTAGCTTCCCTTTGCCACCTTCACATGTTATTCTTCCATTCTTGTGCAAAGTCTCTTTGTCTTCTAAGGGACATACCATGTGGGCTATATTGCCTTTCAGCCATACCCTTGGGTGGCATTTACCAACCTCACTTCCTATTCTGAAGGAGAAATTGTCGACTCACTATCTACTCCAACTTTAGCCATTGTAGGTGCTGAGGGGAGAGTCAGCACCCACAATAAGTGTCTCCCAGAAGCAAATCTAAGATTAGAATTCAGGTGCAAGTGACTTACAAAGGCACAGCTCCTGGGAGAATCTGGTAAAGGAATGGAAGACTCAGGGCAAGAGGGAGATCTCAGATGATGTCCTGAGAAAGGGCGTTTCATCTTTACAGTGCAAAGGATCTCTTGAGGGTAGGTTCCACCTCAGAGAACAGAGAGTGGGCAATTCCTACTCCTGTACCCTTCAGTCATCGGTCAAAGGCCACTGGGCACTGGAAGGGAGGTTGTAAATTTCAAGGGACTGTCTGCCAGTAAGAGAACAGTTGCTCCTTTCTGGAGGGCTGTCATCCAGAAAGAAGATAAAGCGCAATGAAGTGGGGAGAGGCTCATAGAAATGGTAAAAGGCATCCAAGGGTATAAGTGCAAGGCACCAACAGTAGCAACTAGTGGCAGCCACATGGATCAACCATCTGAAGCCTAACATCGTAATTCCTTGACATTTGTATTAGTTTGCTATGACTGCCAGAGCAAACAACCACAAACTGGGAGGCTTAAACAACAGAAATTTATTGTCTCACTGTTCTAGAAGACAGAAGTTCAAAATCAAGGTGCCAGCAGGGTTGGTTCCTTCTGAGGATTGTGAGGGAAAGATTTGTTCCAGATCTCACTCCTTGGCTTATAGATGGCCATCTTCTCCCTGTGTCTGTTCACATCATCTTCTTTTCAGTCATGCCTGCCTGTGTCCAAATTTCTCATTTTTATAAGGGTATCAATCATATTGCATAAAGTGACTACCCTAATCAAGTATGAACACAATTTTACTCATTATATTTGCGATGACATATTTTCAAGAAACATTGAAGTACTAGGGGTTAGGACTTAAACATGTAAATTTTGAAGGGATATAATTCAACCTATCACAATGCTTTTCCATTAAGAGAATTTTATTAAACCTCAGTTTAGTACCTGATATGGTTTGGCTGTTTCCCCACCCAAATCTCATCTTCAATTGTAGTTCCCACAATCCCCAAGTGTTGTGGAAGGGACCCAGTGGGAGGTAATTGAATCATGGAGATAGTTACCTCCATGCTGTTCTTGTGACAGTGAGGGAGTTCTCACGAGATATGATACTTCTAAAAGGGTTTTTTCTCCACTTCACTCTGCACTTCTCCTTGCTGCCACCATGTGAAGAAGGATGTGTTTGCTTCTCCTTCCACCATGATTGTAAGTTTCCTGAGGCCTCCTCAGCCCCGTGGAACTGAGTCAATTAAACCTCTTTCCTTTATAAATTACCCAGTCTTGGGTATTTCTTCATAGCAGCGTGAGAATGGAACTGATACAGTACCCAACTTGTATGTTTACAATCAATATTTTAGCTCCTGATACTGCTTCTTGGAATCATTAACTCTTTACTCTCTATTCCTATTACATCTTTTTTTTTTTTGGTCATTCTTAAATTTTTTAGTCTTACACTTTTTAGTCCTTGATGAACACAGCAAAAAAGACAATAGCTATAATTTTAAGAGGTATGAGAAAATGTTCTGTCAATTGTAAACTCTTATATGAGTTTTTAATTGCCATTTATTAATGTTTCTTTAAGAAATATATATTGAGCTCCTAGTCTTATATTTAGCACACATTCCCTCGTATTTCTGATTTTAGAAAGCTCTATAAGTGAAGGATGGATTATAGGAAGGAGAGAGTAGTTGTGAAGCCTCTGTAGTGATGAGAATTCAAAAAGATGGGAGTTTAGATTAGGGAACCACAGAAGAGATGAAGGAAATAAATAAATGTGAGACACAACCGCAAAGGTAATTGTATAGACTTGGCAACTCATGAACTATTGACAGGAACATCATGTATAGAAAAGGCAGGTCTTGATACATATTTTTGTGTGTGCATCAAATGCATGAATGTGTCACATAATGATGGGGATATGTCCTGAGAAATGCATCATTAGGTGATTCCATTGGGCAAACATTACAGAGTGGACTTACACAAACCTGGGTGGTATAGACTACTACATACCTAGGTGATATGGTATACCCTTATGCTCCTAGGTTACAACCCTGTACAGCACTTTATTGTACTGAATGCAGGGGGTAATTATAATGCAATGATAAGAATTTGTGTATTTAAACATAGAAAATGTACAGTAAAAATATGGTGTAAAGGATAAAAAATGGTCTAAGGCATTTACCACGAATGGAGCCTGCAAGACTAGAGGTGGCTCTGGGTGAGTCAGTGAGTGAGTGGTGACTGAATGTGAAGGCCTAGGATATTTATTACTGTACACTACTGTAGACTTTATAAACACTGTACATTTAGGCTACCCTAAATTTACTTTAAATGTTATTTCTTAAATAATAAATTAATCTTAGCTTACTGTAACTTTTTGGTTAATAAACTTTTAATGTTTTTAAACTTTTTGACTCCTTCATAATAAACATTTACCTTAAATCACAACAGATTGTACAACTGTACAAAAATGTTTGCTTTCTTTATATCCTTATTTTATAAGCCTTTATTCTATTTTAAATTTTTTTTACTTTTAAAACTTTTTTATTAAAAATGAAAACACAAGCACACACACTAGCCTGGGCTTACACATAGGCAAGGTTATTCCTATCACTGTCTTCCACCTACACATCTTTTTCTTTTTTTTTTTTTTTTTTTTTTTTTTTTTCTTTTTTTTTCACCTACACATCTTGTCCTACTAGAATGCCATCAAGGACAATAACACACACGGAGCTGTCATCTCCTGGGACAATAGTGCCTTCTTCTGAAATACCTTCTGAAGGACCTGTTGGAGGTTGTTTTACAGTTAACTCTCTTTATAAGTAGAAAGAGTATACTCCAAAATAATGATAAAATGTATAATATAGTAAATTTATCAACCGGAAACATAGTCGTTTATTATCATTATGAAGTATTATGTACTGTACCTCATTAAACTTGCTAAACTTTCAACAACTGACAACACAGTAGGCTTATTTACACCAGGATCACCACCACCACAACAAGTAATGTGTTATGCAATGACTTAAGATGGCTACCACATCACATCACTAGGCCATGGGAATTTTTTAGCTCTGTTCTAATCTTACGGGACCACAATTCTATACGTGGTCAGTTGTTGACCAAAACGTCATTATGAGGTGCATGACTGTACTGTGGTGCATCCAAATAACACATACTGTTTGCTGCTACTGGTTCTTTATTAACTGCCAAATAAGAGGGGAACTCTTCAGCAAACTCCCTTTCTGATCTTGCCCCTGCCTACTCTCTAGGCTTACATTTTCCCATTTTCTCCCCACAGCCTTGTTCATGCCTTGCCAAACTACTTGGAGCTGAGCTTCAGGGGCTTTCTTACTTTGCCCCTGCTATCCTCTCTTGCTGCATAGGTTTCTTGATGCACACCTGACGAATGCCCAAACCACTGCTGAAATAGGGAGGCCTAGCTGGACTCCCTGGAGGAGATTCAGCGTCTCTTGCCTTAGGCTATCTTTGCACCTTGTAAACTCTTCTATCATTGTTCTTTCCACAGTGCATTGCAATCCTTTCTTACGTGTCTTCTTCATTAAATCAGAATCTCTTTGAAGACAATAATACATTAGATTTGCCTTTGTATCCAGTTTTTAGCACAATGTATTAGCCTTGAATTGAGTCAATGAGTGTTTTAAAATGAATAAATGAATGTAAACACAGACTACATCAAATGCTGGGTAATGCATACTCAGGTAGGAAACTTGCAATGTCCGTGGCCACCACTGTGGATGCTCATGGTCATCTCCATTGTATATTCAACCAGCTCTGAGAGAAGAGGCTCCCAGGATAGAAAGGACTGGTTATTACTGTTAGCAAGACAAACTGCCTGCCAGCTAATGAGCAGCTTTTCACATGGCTGAGGCTGCTAAAGTTCAACAATTGCCCCATAAATTAGCTATTTTTTTCTAACCAACTTAAATATTTCTGTTCAAATTATGTATGGATATCTTGACTTACCCCTAGTTTTCCATTTTTCAGAAAGACGTGAACACTAGTATCTGGATGCTTGTAATCAAGGAAGCAGAGTGTAGCAAAAAAAGCATTAGTTTTAGAGACAGTAATCTGTTAATTGAAACCTGAGTAATACCTACTCATAGCATTTTGACATTGTGCAAGTTATTGAAAATTTCAGTTTCCCCATCTGTGAATTAGGGGTAATAATTACTGACTTCATAGCATCTTTAGTAATGATTAAAAATTATGCAACCAACAGTATAGGACCTAGCTGTGTTTCTCAACAAGGGAAATATGAGGGTACATTCTCTTTGTGCAAGCCTGTTGCATACACTTAAAAATATTAAGTATTTCAGGAAGCTGAGTTCAAAATGTCAGCATAGTGCCTCCAGTCATTGAGGCAGTCAAGAATGCTCCCATACACATTGCAAATAAGCCCCATCATAATAAAAAATAAAACTTTTCAAGTGCTACTACATGCTAGGAAGTATTCTAAGAAATTTACTGGACTCATTTCATTTAATACTCATAAAAATTATATGATGCACTGGAAGGTTAAATAAATTGCTAGGTTATATAACTGGAAAGTCAAGGAGCTGGGTGTGCAGGCTTGTGTTTGGCACCTGAGCAATACCAATGGAAGCAAAGTAGGCATTCAGTCAATGTTCTTTTCCTTTCTTCCTCCCAGTGTGGTTTCATTGCCAATGCCTTTGGCTAAAAGCTACAAGTAGATTTTGTCCCCAAACATTTGTCCCAGGAGACTCCAGATATGCAGAATTCATTGGCTTAAGTCCAATCTTGACAAGATGAAAGACATCTTTTTCTTTTTCTAGAAGTGACAGATATATCAAGGCCAAATTTGTATTGCTCTAACATGGCATATTCCACTAAGGGTTTTCACTGGGGACAAATGTGGAAAATATTAGCCCACATATTTTTCCTCTCACTTGATTCTCCTTTTCCTTCTTTTCCTCAGGGCCTTCCTCTGCTTTGGGGAACACCTCTCACTCAGTTGATTTTTGTTACCATTGCATTTGACTGGAGAAGCTTTCAGAGTAGAGCCAGAGTCATAAAACCTTGTAAATATATCAGAAATTTATATCCCAGCAGCTTACTAGCCCCATCTGATATAATTCGGAAATCACCCAATCAACTGTAATATCATTAGACAGGCAGGCTCACTGCCACCTGCCTCCTGCAGGGAATGGGTGCTGCAATGGTGTTCAAAGTGGTGGAGTAAGGGATGGGTAGCCTCACCTAAAAAGGATGCTGGGGTGTGAAGAACCTTGCACTTCAGGAAAGAAAAAACTTTCTCTGCTATCCACTCACTTCATGAATTCACGCTCCTTCTTGTAACAAAAAAAGCGTCCAAATAAATGCTTCCTAAGCACTTCTGCTTTAAGATTTCTGTAAGTTCCAAAAGGTAGTCTTAAAGTCAATAAAGAGGCTATAAAGACAAGAGCTAAGAAGAGTATTGGAAACCAGAGATGAATGGCATACAAGGAAAGCTCAGTTCAAGGTAGCATGCATTGAGTGCCTGCCTGTGCCTCATGGTTGCCAGACATAGGGAGTACAAAAGTGAGTCACCTCATCCTCCCCAAAAAGGTCAATGTGTAGTTAATTATTGGTTTAAATTCATAAGAAAAGTTATATTTTAGGGGTTTTTTTTTTTGTCTGTGTTTGTCTAGACTCCAGAAGGCTTGGACTAAGAAGACAGTGTTGGAATAATTGAGGGGCTGGCAGGAGAATCAAGGTGCCTTAGGAGGGCCCCCAACATTCCCATATACTCCATTGTGGTTCTATCTCTGTAATGATGTACTGTTCAGTGGATCCACATGGAGTCTTGGTGGTCTCCCAGATCAGGTTCGCATCCCAGCAGTTCTGCCTTTCAGTGTTGTGGCCTTGAATGGCTGTTTGCTCTCTTCTGACCTTAACTCCTTCCTCAGTAAGTGAAGATGATATTATCTAATTCCCAGGGCATGGCACATATTAAATGAGGTAATATGGGCCAGGCATAGTGGCTCAGGCCTGTAATCCCAGCACTTTGGGAGGCTGAGGTGGGAGGGTTACTTGAGGCCAGGAGTCCAAGACCAGCCTGGCCAACATGGTGAAACCTTGTCTCTACTAAAAATATGAAAATTAGCTGGGCATGGTGGCACACACCTGTAGTCCCAGCTATTCGGGAGGCTGAGGCAGGAGAATTGCTTGAACCTGGGAGGCAGAGGCTGCATGAGCCTAGATTGCGCCACTGCACGCCAGCCTGGGTGACTTCTGGGTCCAGGGCTTCCTGGACCCAGAAGTCAATGGTCCTTAAAAGTCAGAAATGAATGGGCTTTAAAAATGTGAGTGAGACTCCATCTAAATATATATACATATATATGTATAAAATAAATGTATATATATACACACACACACATATAAAGTACTTTGCATATTGTTTGTATACAATTACTACTATTTTAAGGACTTTCAGAAATCATTTCATCTAAGCTTCTCAGAATACAGGTGCAGGAACTTGGGTGCAGTCATTTGCCCATTGATGATGCAGAGGTGCAGTTATCTGCCCAATGTTCTACTTATTCAAAGTTTATTCAACTGAAGTCCAGTTTCCTAAAAAGTCAGACCCAGGCTGAAATGAAATCGTGAACCAACTTGTGCCACTGACTATGCTAGTTCTTTTCACAGTTAACCTCTGAGGCTGAGGATTTTCATCTTCTTTTTCAAATAAAACTGAGTCTTGGAGAGGTTACAAAGGGCCTGCCTCTCCAAAGTCACAGAAATAGGAAATGGTAGACAGAGAAGAACCTGTTCTTCCAGCCTCTGTGCCTATGCCTGTTCAGTCACACTGTGAGGACACAGATGACCCATTATTTATAAGTTTGATTTTTTGACTGCCCAAAGAAACACATCCTCAATTTAAAAAGATAAAATGATTTTGTTCATTTGTGTAGGTGGATTTTTCAAAAGCCTTCAGGGAGGCTCTGGCTCATCCTAGACCCATATTTCTGTTAATTGCTCTTGTTAGAGTTTCAGGGTCATGGAAACTAAATTTTATCCCTATTGCATTAAAATGCCCAGAAAATAATTACAAAAACGGTGGTTTTCTTTATTTGCTTAGCTTACACAAAGATATCTTTGTTTTAGATAAGCCTCTTGGAAACATGAATGGCCATTGAGATTGCATTTACCTATGAGAAGGCAGACAGTTTTCTGAAGGAGGAAGCTGGATCCTCAAAAATTCTGCAGGGAGCAGAAAGTAGTAGAGGACAGTAGAGTCAACTTCCAACTCTGTGAATAGAGATCCAATAAGTTTTTAATATTTTGTCAAACCAGGAGGCTCTGGAAAGGTTTTAAAGCCCACGTAGGGGAATCTTGTATCTGTCAGCCAGGACTTCCTGGACCCAGAAGTCAATGATACTTAAAAGTCAGAAATGAATGGGCTTTAAAAGCCATCCTTTTCTAAAATGTCTAGAATGGACACTCAGGTGCATCTTGTCTTTCCTAACAATAATGACAGGATAACTCACACTCAGTAAGGTGTGCACTTAGTTGCCAGAAATTGAAATTAACTCACTCATTCAATCAGCCCGTGCATTATTAGGCCTATTGCAAGTTTCAGGCATCATGCATAGTTTTCCTCTTCCGAGTGACCATTTTCACCTTTGCACATATTTACAAAGTGAATGTCAATGGCTGCAAAGCTGAGCAAAGTTGTGTGACCATAGGTGTGGCGGTTCTCCAATGTGGGTTCAGTCTTCTCATCTGCAGTATCATGAGATTGAACTAGGTGACCTCAGACCTCTTCCAGCTCTGACATCTAAGGATGTACAACACAGTAGCCAGAGGAAACTAGAAACATGACCATAACCCATTAGTGCTGTGGTCTAGGTTAGTGACACATACATGGCGTCCATCTATTCATCAGTTCCTCTTTTTCATACTCTGATGTCAAACATGTACCAAGTATCTCCTTGGTGTGTCTTAGGTATCAGAGAGCACCTGGGCTACTCAGCAAGACAGAGCTGTATGCAGACATTAGCAATCTAGGGAGCTACAGTATCCTAGAGCAATTAAAATGGCCAGGGGCCAAAAAGAATAGAGATGATCTTTGTCTGGATAAAATAAAATAAGCTGTTCAGTGAAGAAATAAGCCAAGGAGATAATGAGCCTAGCAGGGGACTGGAATTGAGGCAAATCTCAGCTCTCTCACTTACTAAGAGTATATGAACGTGTTTTTTATCTCACTAAGCCTGTTTCTCCATCTACTCTATGAGGGTGGTGATAATACTACTTTAAAACAATCATATCTACAAAGTGTTTGGGAGTACTCAATAAGGCAATCAATGAGAAGATACTTGTTAGACTGTAAGGAAGTCTGAAAATCTTTTTTGCTTCATGTCCACTTCCCTCTTTTCCTGATCATTAGCACAAAATTCAATACTCACCAAACGTGTATACTTAGAAACCCTTAGTTGACATTCTTTCTTCCCAATTGAAATGTTCATCTCCAGCCCCAAATAGTGAAATTGCTGGATCCATTCTGTCTCCTTAGAGATTGCAAAACCTCCCTACTTATTTAGGCCTCCCTTTTACAACCTCCAAGGGTGTAAGGAGGATTAGATTTTATCTATGACCACCAATGAGCCTCCACATTTAGAAGGTTGAAGCTGATAGAGCAAATCCACAGCAATTGATTTTCCTCCCAACTTTAAGTTCACAGTGCTCTATCTTCCCCACCCTTCTGCATCATCTTACAAAATAATACTTCCTTATGATCATTTAATACCTGTGGCAGAAAGGGACAACAGAGCTGAAATTAGCATGGGGTGTTCTCAACAAATCAGGAAAGAAAGAGAGAAAGAAGGAAGGAAGGAAAGAAGGAAGGAAGGAAGGAAGGAAGGAAGGAAGGAAGGAAGGAAGGAGAGAGAGATAGAGAAAGAAAGAGAGAGAGAAGGAAAGAAAGAAAGAAAAAGAAGAAAGAAAGAAAGAAGAAAGAAAGAAAGAAAGAAAGAAAGAGAAAGAAGAAAGAAGAAAGAAAGAAGAAAAAGAGAAAGAAAGAAAGAAAGAAAGAAAGAAAGAAAGAAAGAAGAAAGAAAGAAGAAAGAAAGAAAGAAAGAAAGAAAGAAAGAAAGAAGAAAGAAAGAAAGAAAGAAAGAGGGAAAGAAACCAGGAGTCAGAAATGGGGAACTAGGTTCAAGATTCAGTTCCAGCCACTGATGAGGCTAAGGTCCTCAGTGTCATTGAGCCTCAGTTTCTTCATCCAGTTTTATAAGAATGCAATGAGGATCAGATAAAAAGAGATGATCAATATAAAAATATTTTTAAAATGCTAAAACCAAACACAAACATTATCTGTGTAGATAATTAATATTAACATTAATAATAAAATATATTAACACTAAGCTGCATCAAGCAAAAACACCAAAATAAATTTTCTTCATTCATTCCCTAGGACAAATGTATGGGATAAAGTGGAAGATAGTGAGCGTGCTTACTGATGGTCCCATTGTAGAAACAGAACACAGGGAAGTCTGGACCACACGGGCTCCTCCCACAATCTGTTGATATCAAAGAAAGCAAGTCCCTTGCTTCGGTGCTTTTCCAACCTGGTGGGGCATTCACATTTTGCAGATGGCATTGATCCCTGAACTTCTTAGTACCTCCATGGGAACCAAAGAAACATTTACATTGCTTATTTACCAGTTTATGGATAAAGTGCAACTGAAAATAACTTAAGCTGAATCTCAGTTGCCATCATTCCCCCAGCACTAAGATGTTGATCAGCTCTGTATTCTGAGCTAACCCAGAGAGATATCTCTTCCCTCCTCTGCTTTTCCTCTGTGTACTTTATATAAACTTCTGTCATGATACCCACAAGATGTCACTGCATTTATTAGTTACTTATTAATCCCATGATGTTAAACCCTGAGTCCTTCAAAGGCACAGGCCTGTAATGCAAGTCTTTGACTCATAGTCAATCATTAATATTTACTGTGTGACTATATAAATGAATGAATGGATGAGGGGGTGGAGAAAATACAACAGGGGTGGAGATAATATGCATGACTTGGATCCTGGGTAAATGGATGAATGTGTTCTGTCTACTTAGGACACAGGGAAAAGAAGCGCATGACATCTTTTGATGTAATTTGACTTTGATGTCAGAGAAGAGAGTTAAGATGACTTCTACCTCGAAATTTACCCCTAAACCAACCCCCACCCCGCCACCACCACTACCACCATGGTCCTTGGTTTATTTTTTCTTCTCTTCGATGTTTGTTCAACCCAGTATTCTGGCTGAACCAGGTTCTGACCTTTACCACTGAGGTCCATCCCTGGGGTCCTCTCTAGATTTAGCTCCACAAGGGAAGTTGATCTTGACTCTGGTTACTGTCTTCACCAATGAGCATCCTTTGTATCACATAACACAAAGACCAGAGAATCTGGAACTTTCTGGTGGCTCTAATGCCAGTCAGATGTTTCCCCAGTCAGTTTCTTTGCGTTTGTCCTATCTGCCACAATCTGCAGGGAAATCCCAGATTAGCTGCTTAACACTGAAGGTATTCTAGTACTCAGGTCAGCAAATCTTGACCCACGGGCCAAGGCTGGCCTAGGTCTTGCATTTGTAAGTAAGATTTCATTGGAACATAGCCTTGCTCCCTTGTCTGTGGGTTGTCCTTGGCTTTCATGGATAAACTGCAACTGAAAACAATTTAAGCTGATCAGCACTGCAGAGTTGAACAGTTGTAAGAGACTGGGTGGCCCACAAAGCCTAAAATATTTACTATCTGTCCCTCTCCAGAAAAGGTTAACCAAAGTCTGCTTTAGCAGATCAATCCTCCTTTGTAAATCAGTGCAGATGTGTAAATTATTTGGGTAATTTGCTGTGATGATGTGCTTGGCTCTGGATTTGGTGTTGAATGGACCACCACATTTTTCATCACCCCCACTTCAAATCCTGACACCAACAAAAGAGAATGACTGTGTTGCACTGGCTAACTGTCAAGTAGCAGTTAGATAATTATTAATTCTAAAAGGGCATTCATGAAAAGAAAAGAGGAAAAAATCAAGGGAGGGAGGGAAGGAGGGAAGGAAGGAAGGAAGGAAGGAAGGAAGGAAGGAAGGAAGGAAGGAAGGAAGGAAGGAATGAGGGAGGGAGGGAAGGAAGGAAGAGAGGAAGGATGGAAGGAAGGAAGGAAGGAAGGAAGGAAGAGAGGAAGGACGGAAAGAAGGAAGGAAGGAAGGAAGGAAGAGAGGAAGGATGGAAGGAAGGAAGGAAAGAAGGAAGGGAGAAAGGAAAATGAGAATGAGAAGAGAATGCAATCAACATTCCTGACACTAAAAGATCAATTCAGGGCTCATGAGACCAGCCTAGGAGAGTGACAAAAATGTGGACAGACTTGGATTCTCTGTCCAGTTTTAATACTTACTGCCTGAGTGGCTGTTTGCAAGTTCCATGCTTGTGTCTCAGTTTCCTCACCTGTGAAATGGTTAGAATGATATTTACATATAGACAGTATTTGAAGTGAATGTATGTGAGGCAAACAGGAGAGAATATGTATGCCTTGGATCCTGAGCAGAGGCCTTCCTAAGGTATTTTTCCCAGGGCAACCTGACTTCTTCAGGCCCCACACTCAAAGGAGTTTTCACTACAGGCACTTTCTATTTTATGACATTTTGATGTTAGAATGACACCGGTCTCCGCAAGTTAGATGACAGTATGTGTTGTTACCAGCCTGAAAATGTGTGGATTAAGAGTGGCAGAGAGTAAATCACTGCATGGTAGGCACAAATCACAGCTGGAATACAGCAGAGGCTGGAAACCTAATTGAACTGAATGGCATTCACACAAAGGGAAATCTGGGAATTCTGCCAGCATCTTCCCAGAATAGTAATTTTTCATTTACATTCACCCCAATTCCCCCTCACCCTCAAGGCAGACCTTCTGTATCATCATCTTAACTCCCTAACTTTTCCTCCCCTGCCATCCATGTGGCAGAAACAACTGGATTCTTCCTGGGCCCAGGGATATTATTTGTAGGCACCTACAAATCAATGTGCTGAGCACTGTCCATTTACTTCACAGAGAGAGGCCAGAAGAAGAGTCATGGATTGGGAACATGGAGAGTTTTACCTAAGCTGCTAGGGTGTCATCAGGCCCTTAGGGCCAAGGAAGAATAGAGAAGGTTTTTATGCAATATGGCCCTAGTGGTTCTAAGACAGACTGGTTGTTCTAAGCTCAGTGATGAAATAATCCCTGCAAGAGAGTAAAGGAGACTTATCCTCACTACCATTGATCTAGTACGGAATGAGTACAACTGTGTTTCACAATTTTCAGCATTTTAGACACAGAACATCATCCATAAGGATTAGAAAGTATCCACATTGGAAGTTACCCTGAAGTTTAAAAGCCTAAAATACCATTTAAATTAAAAAGAAAATATAATCGAGACTTTGGACAATAATGAATTTAATCCATAGTTGACTGCTAAAGCAACATATATGGTACCATTTTGTACAAGCCTAGACATTTGCCAACAATCTTAGAAGTACGATCTTTAAATTAATTCATTCTGCGAACACATTTTGAGTGCGTGGTATGAGTCTTAACAATAATAATAAAAAATAACATTTGTATGAAGCTTTCAAATTTATAGAATACCTTATCTCTGAGTCTCACAAAAATTCTTTGAAGGAGAATTATTGCAATTCTTATTTTACAGATTAAGAAAACAATTCTTCAAGAGCAAGGTCATTTGTTCAAAGTTACATGTCTTGAAAGTGATAGACCTATGGAAAAAAATGTATGCCTTTTGATCCCAAGTCCTTGAATTCATGCCTATCTTTTTCTCCTTGTCTTTACTAATTTCACTGGAATTGCATCTTAGTTCTAGATCTTGAGACTATTTTTTCACACATTCTGATGAAAAATGGTATTTTGTTTATTGTTTTCTCACATCTAATTTATTTCCACAAAAATACTTATAAGTTCAGACTTTCAGGGATTTGTCTCGTAAAGTTGCCTCAAGAGATTAACTCTTTAGGTCGGTGTCGGCTAACATTTTCTATAAATATTTTAGACTTTGTGGGCCATGCAGTCTCTGTTGCAACTACTTAACACTGACATTGTATTGGAAAAACATCTATAGACAATACATAAACAAATGGGTAGGGCCAGTTCCAATAAAACTTGATTTACAAAACCTGGCAATGGACCACATTCGGCCTGCACGTTTGCCAATCCCTGCTTTAGATTCCTATTTCTTTCTAGTAACCTTGCAAACTAGTAAATGTCCTCAAACTAGGATTTTTATTATCTGTCAAGTGTCCTAGGGATTTATGGGAAATATTCAAGTTTTCCACCCTTTAGGTCAAAGAAAGCCCATGTCAGTTAGAGGAAATAAAAAGCCACACAAGCTGACAAGATAAGTGGCTACCAGCACACAAGCAGAAGAGTAGCTGAGTACATTCACAGCATAATGTACAAAAATGACTTCATGATTGCTTTTCTGTCTTGAGTAAGAAGTTTAGGGTGTAAGGAAGTAAAGTGAGGAAAAAAATTATCATTTTAAGTGCTTATTACAAGCCAAGCACTGTGCAAGATATTTTATACATATTTAATTCCCAGACCATGCCTCTACAACTTTTATTGTTGGAGAAACAGATCTTTGGATTACTGAGTATCTTGCCCAAGTTCATACAACTGGCAAGAGGTAAAACTAGAATTCAATCTCACTCTTGTCTAATTCCAAAATGAGCATTATTTCGAGTTGCTATGGGGTCCACCCAGGAATGGGCTAACATTCTTCACTGATATGAATGGTATTCTTACACATCCCCAGCCTTGAGCACAGAAGAGTTACTAAGGGCAAGGTTCTTAAAGATATCATCGGATTAATTGTCATTTTGCTCAACTTTTACCATGAAATGAAAGATAGAGATAAATATGTAAATTCCAGAATCATTTATTGAAAGCCATTGTCTCTTCTGCTGTTGACAAACTCAATTAAATAGACTTTATAGTGATTAATGGGGGAAAATACATCATTGACCCATGTGATTAATGAGTTAGCAAAACCAATGCCATGAAACTGTGAGTCAGCTCTGATCTATATCAGAAGGCAAAGCAGGTTCCAGGACAAGCAACACATTTCCCAAAGCTAATACACAATAATGATGTATGGCTTTATAACTTTGGGTGAGGATACGGGGAAGATGTCAGTGACATCCCTATTGCACAGTATCTCTGTATCTTCTATAATCTGGAAAACACAGAGTTCACAGGGCAGGAGATGGTAGACTCTTTTCTGAAGCAGCTGTTCTTTCTGATGATTTTTTATAATTGTATTTCTTTCTTATAGTGGTGTGGGAACCTTGATCTGAAAAAAATCATTTGTCTAAAGAGTGCCTATCAATATGATATTGAATAAAAGACAATAAACCAAGCTCTTTGGGGCTTCAATTCAAGATCAGGATAGAAACATAATTTTTATTTATTATTATTTAGTTTGAACTATTGGGAAGATTCAATTATTTAATATCTTATACCATTATTTCTCAAACTGTATTGACTGGAGAGTTGGCATCTTGAAAGAAGACAATAGGTGATCCATTGCGAAGGGTGGGGGGTGTTGTGAAGTGAAGGTGCACAGTGACTTCAAGGACTGAATATTTGAGGAAGTTGTATTAATTACTTATTACCGTGTAACATACAGCTCCAATGCTTAGCAATATAAGGCCACAAATGTTTATTGCCTCACAGATTCTGCGGGTCAGGGATCTAGTCTCAGCTTAGCAGCATGCCTCTGGCTTAGGGGCTCTCATGAGGCTCTCAGCCATGGCTGTAGTCATCCCAAAACTCAACTGGGGCTGGAGAATTTGTTTTGAAGCTCATGCATATGGCTGTTGGCAGCCTCAGAACCTCCCTTTTCAAGTGTACTCATGTGGCTGCACATCTTGTATCCTCACCACGCAGGTTTCACTAGACGCTTCCTAAGTGTGTTCACAACATGGCAGTCAGTGATCTTAGAGCAAGAGAGAACCAAAGACTGTCCCAGACAAAAAAGTAGATATTTTTATAATCCAACATCTAAAATGATATCCTATTATTTATGCTGCATTCTATTCATTAGAAAGAAAATTATTCAGTCCAACCTCTACTCAGAGGGAGAGGAATGAGTACACAAGGCCATGAATCGCCGGAGGTAGGAGTCACTGAGGGCCATCTTAGAAACTGCCTACCACAGAAGTTCTGGGTTAAACAAAATTCAAAGATGTATTGAGTACAAAACTTCTCAGAGTTTTTAGCATACAAATGCATTTTGAGTCTCTCTAAAAGAGCATTAGAGTAGGGAACACTGAACTTCTTAGAGAGTCAGATGGTAAATATTTTAGGCTACGGGCCTCAAGATATCTGTCCAAACTATTTGATCCTGCTGTTCTGAAAGCAGACCATCCATAAGGAAGTTGATATGGCCGTATTCCCATAAAACTTCTTTAACAAAAATACCACATTTTGCAAACCTCTAAATTGGAGGATACAGCTTTGGCTGATAATATTTAATCACAATGATTTTTTCTCATGCAATCCCTATCCTCCAAACAGAGTGAACGGCTGCCACCCATGCATCTGTAATTTGTCAGTAAATAAAAAAATGTCAGCAACCATGAAATGCTTTAAGCAAACTTGCTGAAATATTGTTTTTTCTTGCTTGTTTAGAATCATGGAACATTTTAGGGTCTCTAGAATTCTTGAAATTATAGATTATTGACTTCATGATTGTGGAATCCATGTCTGCAGCTACCACCATATTTGCCATGTCTAGCAGAGTTGGAGTCTTAATAGACTCTTAATATCTTTGAAGGACTAGGTGGATGATTGGACGAATCCCAACGTTCTATGTTTCTATTTCCTTCTTCTTTGTCATTATCTATATTGTACCTCCCCAATGCCCACATTCCAGAAAATAAAGTGCTTTGACCTGTAGCTGACATCATCCCATGGAATCTATCTGCTTTTTTTTCCCTCAGTCATGCCTGAGTCTGCAGGTCAGAATTATAGTAATGGCCCCAGATTAACTCAGCCATGGGTCTGCTCACCCTTAGCCTTGGCTTTACCACCAGAAAACTTGAGAAAGGTAGGCTGGCAGGAAGAAAGGACCAGAAGAAAGAGATAAAACCAACATGTTTGACAAAACCTCAAGGTATCATGACTGAGATAGGAACTTTATATACATTATATTATCCAATACATAAAACACAACTTTGAAAGTGGTATTACTAATTACATTTTGCAAATGAAGAAAGAGTTTTTAGAGAGGTTTCATGACTTGCCCAAAGTGACAAATCAAATGGCCAAAGGAGAAGCCTGCTCTACATTGACTCTAACGCTCATTCTTTTATAGCTAGTCTGACCACACACCCCAGTTTGCGTTGGACGGTCCCATTATACACCTGTTGTTTTGAAACAGTTTTCAAAATCATCCTTTGTACTCTCTAAAGTGTCCCATTTTAGATAATAAATTATCGCATCATCTGCCTATGATCTTTTGTTTCTCTGGGGGTAGCTCTGGCTTCTACCATGGAAACAACTACTACTTTTGGTTAGAGGCCATGGCTGAGAATTTTACCCCAGAGCCAGGGGCATTCCAATGGGGAGAATAGCAATTGCCCAAAATAGTGTGTAGAACTCTTGCCAGGCCAGTGGGTGTTATATCGTACATGTTGGGGGACAGAGGGCATGTAGCATGAATGCCATCAGAAAGGAGCACACAGGTGTGGGTAGATAGAGACAGGCACATGACATTTATTTTTAAGACATCCTCCAAAGTATTTTGCTTTCATTTGCCTCATGGAAAGAATTTCAAATGCAGTCGTTTTTCCACATGGATTCTTATAAAATAAAATTTTCTGCCTTTCTCTCCTAAAGTCCTCACTACTTCTTTTGTTTTGAGTTAATTCCACCTGCTTGGAAGTTCACATAACAGATTCCTCATCTGGACTTGGCTTAAGGAGTCCACTCTTCCTTGGCACTTAATGTGCACTTATTATTCAGTCTACCAATCTTTGCACATTGTTAACAATTCTCTTCATATTGGTCACTTTCTACATACATTTGTGATCCTCCTCTCTCCTTTAATCAAGATGCCTAACATTCTTAGGGTACTTTAGAGTTTGTGAAGAGTATCACATACATTATTGTGTTTGATCCTTACAACAACCCTGTGTGATTGCTGAATTGATCCACATTTTTGAGATTTAAAAATCTGAGATTCAGAAATGTTCAACAACTCAATCAAAATCTTATAGTTCCTAAAAGTTGACAAAGCTGGAACAACTTGTAGAAAAAGATCATGTCTGATTCATCTATGTATCTTGTAGAATGCCTTGCTTATAGCAGGTAAGCAAGATATTTATACTTGATAACCAACTCGATTTAATGAGCAAGTATTTAATATTTAGCCTTCCTAATAAAATATAGTATCTGTCCTAAGACAGTGTTTGAAATCAAGTCACATGAGAAATGATGGAAGAATATGTTTAGACTGGGGAGAGGTGCCTTAGAGAAGAAGGTTGAGAAGAATTGAGAGTTCTCATGTGGAAGAACTATTGAATTTGGGTACTGCATCAATGGGGACGGTTGTATGGAGGTTATAAAGATTTCAAGTCATTATAGAAACACACATTCCAGCAGGTAGAATTTTCTAGATTTTAGAAGACTCTCATGAGGAAGTGAGATTCCTATCCCAAAGGATATTTCAAACAGGAGCTTGACACATTCTTAGCTTGAAGATGGTAGACAGGATTCAACATTGAGTGTGGCAGTTGGAGTGGCTGATTGTTATTGCATTCTCCTGGCTGTAGATGTCTGATACATTCTATTCAGATTTATTTTGATCTCCGAATTCTATTGAATTGTCTCCCTAGCGTGCCCAAAAGCTGTTTGAGTTGACATGCTGCTGAGCATTCTGAAATACTGACACAAGTGTCCATGAATGCCACATCTTTGTTCTGTCTCCCAGCAACCATTCTTGTTTTCATGTCAAAGCATCCAAGCCTTAACCACACATATAGTAACAACAGGTGTAAACCATTTAAAGATGGCTGCATCATGCTACAAAAAAATGAGGTTGATGTCACTGTGACATGCTGCCCAAAGACTACTCACTGCAAGGGGCCTTGGTCCCTTCCCCAGGTCCAGAGTCAAGGGATCACACACTCTGCAAATGGTTTCAAAACACTTTTCCAATTTGAGGCCCATAGGGGAAAAGCTGAAGTTAATCCCCAGTATATCTGTATTCAGGATAACTCGAACACACAAACGAGCTCATTGATTACTAAAGGTAACTGGCAAATGAGTAGTGGGGAAAGATGGAGTTTATAGGTTTTTAGCTTCCACTGCATAGGAGGTAAGACATGGGTGACTCAAGAAACAAAGCAGGGTAAAAGTGGTAAGAAATTTATAAATTTTTTTAAAAATTATTAATTTTACAGATGAGGGAACTGAAGCATAAACAGGGTAATTGACTGGTTCAAGTCACGCAGGGTAAGTGTTAGAACATGAGCTCCTCATTCCTATGCTCTCCTGTCTCCCACTTGTTTGTGTAAAAGTGGAAAGTACAAGGTACAGGAGTGTGCCTAAGCCAGGGCCCAAGAACTGCACTGCTTTTCATAGTGGAATGCACCCCAAATCACAGGACTTGGGAGGATTCTGCAGTTTCCCAATGTCATATATGCTTGTTTCTCTTTCCTAAATCGAATTTTCTTTCTCTGCAAAAGCAAGGCTTAACAGTGATCCATTCAACTCACATTTACTGAAAACCTATAGAAGCCATAAGACTCAATGATGAACAGGGCCACTGAAGCCAGAGTGCTACGTCTACACCACGTACACAGGAGTTTTACTTGCGGCAGCCTCTAAGGCTTGCTGAGCCTCAGTTTGCTCCTGAACGCTCACAATGTGCTAGACTGTGTTCTAAGCACTTTGCATGTATTTTTTTATTAAAACCTTATGCCCATGCTCTGAGATAGTTCTGCAATTTTCCTGATTTTATATAATCAGAAACAGAGACACAAAAGTTAGGTAATATGCTGAAAATTGCACCAGCTATCTCAGAATATGGATATTAAATCACTTAACTCAATCAAATCCCTAAACAGAGAGCAAGTTTTCAGTAAATATTACCTTCTCCTATTAATATTTCTTCTTCCTCTACCACCAGCACCATCAAGACCACAGCACTACAGCAGTATTTCTCATCCACTGCCAGGTGCTAGGGATATGAAAGGAATTATTCTCCTTACCCTCAGGAGCTCACATGCTACCAGAGAGGAAAACAGTTTTCCCAGTGAGAATGACAGCATGATGTATAATCTCAAAGTGAGTCTGTCTGCAGATTTTCTTAGAGGGATCAGGACCTGTGGTTCATTTACGCAGCCTGCTCATACTGACCACCAAAGCCAACAACAGTGACAATCACATATCCTGCAGAAATAAGTGCTACCTGCTGTGTTTCTCAGAGTCATCAACTAAGAAGGACTGTTCTTCAACTAGAAGTAATGATGTTATCATTATTATTATTATTATTAGAATTCATTAGAAACCGTCTAGAAATTGATTATTTGCTAGGTCCTCTCTTTAGTCCTTTGGGGCTGCTAGAACAAAATATCATAAACTGTGTGACTTCTAAACAATGGAAATTGATTTTTTATAGCTCTGGAGTCCAGAAGTCCAAGATCAAGTCACCAGCAGATTCCATGTCTATAGGAATGAACATGGTTCCTGGTCCACAGACAGCTGTCTTCTCTCCATGCCCTCATATAACAGAAGGAGCAGGTAGCTCTCTGAGGTTTCTTTCATAAGGGCACTAATCCCATTCATGAGGGCTTCACCCTCATAACCTTATCACTTCACAAAAGCCCCAACACCAGTACGGTCACATTGGGGATTAGATTTTGATGTATAAATTTGAGGAGGGCACATAAATTTAGTTTATTGCAGTCTTCTTTAGGATTAGCTAATGTAATTCTTATGATTCTTTGATGCAACTAGATTTGCCATGATTAAATAAATGGGAAAAAAATCCAACTTCACTGTGCTAGCAGCAGATCCCAAATTCGAACCAAAATTTGTCTGTCTCTAAAACCAGCATACTTACCTTAAAAATAAATATTAAACATTATTGCTGATGAATGCTAAAATAAATTATATGCTATTCAGTAAATAATAATATCATATAATCAAATTATCAAATAATAATTGATATGGTTTGGCTGTATCCCAACCCAAATCTCATCTTGAATTGTAGTTCCCATAATCCCCATGCATCATGGAAGGGACCTGGTGGGAGGTAATTTAATCGCAGGGACAATTACCTTCATGCTGTTCTTGTCATAGTGAGTGAGTTCTTATGAGATCTGATGGTTTTATAAGGGGCTGTTCCCGCTTTTGCTTGGCACTTCTCCTTGCCGCTGTCATGTGAAGAAGAATATGTTTGCTTCCCCTTCCACCATGATTGTAAGTTTCCTGAGGCCTCCCCAGCCCTGAAGAACTGTGAGTCGATTAAATCTCTTTCCTTTATAAATCACCCAGTCTCAGGTATGTGTTTATTAGCAGCACGAGAATAGCCTAATACAATAATATTAATATGTCATAATATTCTATACTATAGAATATGATTAACCTATTTAAAAGAAAGAAGTAGTATAAATTTACTATTAATACTAATATAAAGAAGAAAGGAGTAAATTAGTATAAATTTAGAGAAAATAACCTATGTAGATAAATTAAGCAAAAAAATAGAGAGCAGCTATAATAAATAAGTGCATTTATTTAAAAAGAAGATATATGCCAATTTAAGCGCATTTATACACTGCAATTTTCTAGAAAGGTGTACATGAGACTTTTATTTGTGTATACTTCCAAAGAGTGGAACTTTGGTATTAGGGGCAGGTAAGGAAGGATTTATTCTTTACCATATATGTGTCTGTTTAGTTTGAGAAGTGAAGGCATATTATTGTACAATAAAAATAAATGTGTATTTAAAAATTAGATACATTTTAAATAAACAGATTTTATTTCATTAACTAACAAATAAATACATTTTTGACCTAATCACCATAACAACTAACAATACGGGACAACATGCCACAGCTCATTAAGATGCCCTTGGAAATATAAAGGAATGAAAGTGAGGTTTACTGAACACTCACAAGCTAGGCTGCTTTCTTCACCCACAGAAGTGGATATGATGACTTGGATCTTATATATGAGGCCACTGAAAAACTGAAAGCTTAAGAAATATGCCCATGGACACACAGCTGGAAATTCAAAACTGAGCTTGGATCCTAGATCTTTCTCACCCTGAAATGTGTACTCTTTCCACCTCTCTACCAGTGATAATTCCATAAGCACTTTGAAAATCACTTTTTCTTACTCTTGGCAATACCATGTAAAGAAACAAGCTGTTAGTGAGGCTCTCCAGTGGCAAAGAATAAATGAAACATGGATGCACTTAAAAGGTATCGTTATTACTAACAATAAGAGGTTTAAATTGTGTTAGGAGGCAGTGAGGTGCTCGAAAGTCAGTATTATTCATTTTAAGGAAAGATTCATTCCCTTGTGTTTCTGGGCAGGGAGCCCATATGAATAAGATCACAAGTGCTGTGGCTATTCTGAGGTCACTGTGAAAAAATAACAGACCTCGATGATAAAGGAACTAGTTAGTCATCAATTCCATCCCCTTTGCCAACAAAAGAGACAATATTTAAAGAGTAGTAATCATTTGTATTTAACTCAGGCTCAATTCTTCTTTGGAGGCAGGCCTCCAAACACTCAGACTACTAATGTTATGTGAATTCTTACAGTTTTAAATGAACTTTAGAGAAATGGAAGCCCCATAACTATTGTTTTATAATTTTAAAAAATGATTATCTACCAAGCGGAACCTATCCTTTTGCACATCATTGTAAGGGAGCTGAATGAGAATATGGGTAAGAGAATTAGCTGGAAATGGTAAGAATTCTGGTTCTTCCACATACAGTGTATGCCTAAGAAAAGCCACAGGTAGCTGGTTTGAGTCCCAAATTGCTAAGAATGTTGCCTGGAACTTAGGTCAAAGTTACTTTCACTACTAAAGAAGCAAACAATCTTTGTGAAGGGCACACAAGACAAAGATACAGATGAACAGAAGAAATTCCTTACGCTTCTTAGTTATCCATGGAAATGGGCCTGAGATTGAGTGGTTGTGTGGGAGAAGGTAAGAAAGTTTTAACGTCAGAGCACTAAGAAAGGTAGGGTGGGGGTTGCTGGTGTTTATAATGTTAATTTGGAGGAAGGGCAGACCACCCTTCCAGCCTGACTACCAACAAATAAGGTAAACCCTGTGGTTTCAGAATTCACATACTTCCAATTGCTAATTTTCTTTCTGCATCTCAGGGACTACAGCAGGCCTGTCCACAACCTACAACACCTAGGGAAAATTACTTAACCTCTCTGAAACTTAGTTCTTAATATGTAACAGACGAATTGTAACACTTCTTTCATTGGCTTTGCATGTAGTAAACTTAAATGAAATCACCTATATAAAGCAATTTAGCATCAAGTAGGTGCTAAAAATATCACTTTTATTTCCACTCTGGCTTCATTCTCACACATATGCTTATTCATACATCCTTACCTTTCAAGGCTCCTAGGTGCATATGAACAACCATGTCTCCAAGATTATTTTATTGAAGAAATGAAAATTCATTCAACCCTGAATACCTCTCACAAGTCTCCTGTCCAGACATGTAAGAGCCCGTACCTTGGCCGGGAGCGGTGGCTCAAGCCTGTAATCCCAGCACTTTGGGAGGCCGAGGCAGGCGGATCACGAGGTCAGGAGATCGAGACCATCCTGGCTAACACGGTGAAACCCCGTCTCTACTAAAAATATAAAAAATTAGCCGGGCGTGTTGGCAGGCGCCTGTAGTCCCAGCTACTCGGGAGGCTGAGGCAGGAGAATGGCGTGAACCCGGGAGGCGGAGCTTGCAGTGAGCCGAGATCGCGCCACTGCACTCCAGCCTGGGGGACAGAGAAAGACTCCGTCTCAAAAAAAAAAAAAAAAAAAAAAAAGCTCATACCTCAATTTTGTGCAACACCTCAAGGCTCTCACATTTATATGGTGCTTTTTCACCTCCAAGAAACATTCACATACAGGCTCCTTTTTTGATCTTAGAACAGATGCAAAACAACTATTATTACACCCATTTTATAAAGTCCAAAACTAAGACACCAAGAAGCAGAAACAGACTTGCCTATGTCTAAAGGGGCTTCTGAGGGTTTCATCTCAGCTCTTTATATATTTCATCTAACCCCTCACTTCCCGGATTTGAAATCCACCCAACCATCCAGGTTGAATCATATTATGTTGGGCTTTCTTCTTATTGATATGGCAACAGATGGTTTTGTCACTTACACTTTACAATAGAATAATTGATCAACATTTTCATAATTAACAGCAAACTTAAGACAGAAAATATGAGTAAGGATTAAAATTGTATTCTAAAGTTTACACATTAAAAGACTTTGTCCCAGACAGATTAAGTATTCCAGGTATTAACTGATAAGATCAGATTTTACAACTCAGCACTCTTTCCATGGGAATACACTGGGGAGTTGGTTGTGTGTTTCCAGCAACAGGTGCTCACTGCCTCAGGAGGTTTGCATGGTTTTCATAATTTTTCTTATTGTAAGCCAAAACCTGCCCCTGTGCCAATGAAAACTTTAGACCATCAATTTACTTTGAACTTCTCTGCAAATGTCTAGAGACAGAATCATTTTGTCTGAAAGTATTTGGTTATTGGTCTGATATACTAGAATGCATGCTAATAAAGATTATTTGGGGATGTTGCCTGTTAAAGCTTGTACCTTCCTTGCCGATCATCTAGGGATCTACCTACTAAATGACTGGATTTGGAACTGGAACAAAGGATTTACAACTTCCAATCCAAGACATATTCTGCATACAAACAGTCAGTAAACTGCTTCTCAAGGAATCATAGGGTTCATAGGCATTCATTAATTCCAGCAAAAAAATTATTGTCCCAAATAGGACACTTTTAAGAATCAAAAGAGTAATAATAATTATAACAATAGGTGTGTGCTCAGACAGTCCAATTTACCAGGACTGGCAAATGAGGTATGTAATCAACCAGAGAGTGCCTTTATTTTTGCAGAGTGTTCTAGAAGGTGGGGAAAGGCAGGTAATAAATAAGTAAAAAAGCAAAGTTATGAGAAGAATCTTATAAAATAATAGGGTGATGTGATGGGCAGTGGCTGAAGGAGGAAAGGCTGCTTTGGAAGGAGTAATACATTAGTGGGAAGGCTTCCTCCATTGAAGAAATAATATTTGACTGGGGAACTAAAAATTAAGAAAGAAGTAGTCAGTTGGAGAAAACAACGAATGCAAAGGCCTTTGGGTGGGAGAAAGGGTTTGCTATGGTGAGGATACAGGGATGAGACCATTATAGAAGATGTGAAAGGTGAAGAAGACAAGAGCGAAAATAAGTAGGCAGGTAGGGACAACAGGAAAAAATTCTCTGGGGGGTGCGTTGGAAGTTTCACAATATCTGACTCAATGATCGATTACATATGTACTATTTTTAAAAACTATAATATGCACACTCACATATGTGACTTAAATTTTAAAATCTCGGAGACCCTCTAGTGTGTTGTATTGCATTAAATGAACCAGTTTTTGAGCAGAACTTAGGATAAAGCTTCTCTCCCTACCTCTGTACATATGGTTAAAATTCATGGAAATATATTATTATTTAGAAAGTTTTTTTTAGTTGGCATTCTTCCTTCTTGGAATTCAGGCCTATACACATTTGCTTGCATGAAATTGCATAAATGAGTGTATATATCACTAATACACACATACACTGCACTCAGTTAGATGCCAGGAAAGGCTGAATGTGCTCAGTGCATACTTTCATCACAGTGTGGTGTAGGTGGCCCAATAAAAAGTATATGCATTACATGGAACACCAGAGTATCATATTTTTATTTTAGTGCTTATAGATTTTGGATCTTCTAGCTGTTGTATTCATAAAAAGAAATATGGCCCATAGCTAGATATTATTAGTGATTCAAGTTTGAATAAAAATGACCCAATGCTCTTGAAGCTCTTAGTCAATTTAACAAAAGAAGGCATGGAGATTGCAAGGCAAGTCCTTACCTAACTGTAACTTTCACATCTATGCTCCCATGCGAGTAGACACTTACTTGATACTGCAAATTCAAAACAAGAAAAAAACACCCACAATCAAATTGAGAGCTGACTAATATGAAATAATTATTATCTCAGATCTGCAACTCCACATATTTATTTCATCAAAACAGCTTCAGGATCTTTTTATTTATTTATGATAAAATAAGTGTAATAAATTAGAGCTTCTAAAATAGGGTCATGCCAATGGATTTAGTGGGTTTAATCAATGGGTTTCCACATAAGATTTTGTCTGAGAAAAGTTAGTTGCTAAATATATTTAAATAAAAGGGAGATGCACCTCCTTTTCCCTTACCATTTGTTGAATCTTGTGGGGAAACTTCATCTTATTCAGCCTCAGTTGGCTTATTACCAAATGGGTTTAATAATAGTTTACTATCTCAAGGACAGGGAATCGCAACAAATAAATGTTGACACTCCTGTTTGAAAGTCAACAATTCTACATTCACATGGTGCTGAAAACGGGACCCTCTAGGACTTAGGGTGTGGTAGTTGACTTCCAGTGATTAGAACTATGTTGTCGTGTAAGGCCCACATAAATAAAACACATGCAAGCCAGAGAGTCCTTCCAGAAAAATGTGGCTGTCAACATCAAGAGACAAGTAAGTGCTGTGCTTCTGAGCTTCATTGAAAGAGTCACATTCAATCCACCCCTTCCTTCAAAACCGACTTTATTACTGTGGCTTCAAGTTCCACAGAAGAAAAACCACAAAGTATGTGCAAACTAGATGAACAGTCTGTGCTGATGAGAGAAAAAAATAGAAAACCATTGAGGTACAGGGCAAGCCAGACAAAATGTCTTCTGTGCATATCCTGGAACCATCCATAAGAACTAGGTGCTAGAACCAGACCTTTGATTGGCAGCCTTCAGCTAGGTGGGAGGGTGATAGGGCCCCTCCAGGCCTGGAGATGAAGCAGGGGCCTGGTTTGGATTTAGGAGTCCATAAGGAACAGGGAAATTTTGCAACACAGTTTCTGGAGCCCAGGAAAAGCATGCAGGGAAAGGGGAGAGATTTATTCCCTTCTCTTACATTTGTCCTGCATGGTGAACAGAAAGGTGACTACATATGTGCCTGGAAAATATTAATAATTCATCAAACTGGTGGGGTTTTTTAAAACCCAACATTGATTGAAATTTCAGACAAGTCATTTAACCCCCTGTGCCTCGGTTTCTCCCATTTGTAATAAAGGAGTGTAAAAATGTCAATAATATGATATCTGAGATACATATGCACACATATACTGCACATTACTGCAGTTACATATACTGCATTTTACTGCAGTTACAAATTTATCTGAGACTTCTTATTACTGCACTTACAAATTTATCTGAGACTTCAGCTCAGCTTCAGACCCATGATATGGGTCTTGGTCATGAACGACACCAGCATTTGAAATCATTGTGATCTCAGTGATGCTCCTAGTTCACAAGCCCCATGATTCAAGCCAGAGCCACTACAAAATTAGAAAATAAACCCTTACGAGATGTTATTACTAATCCAGTGTTTCACAATGAGATGGTAAAGCCATAAAGAGGTTAAATAAGTCATTCAAATTCACACCATCCTAACTGGTACTAAGTGGTATTTGATTCAAAACCATGATGCCAGGGTTCCTAACTAACATAATCAATACTATGTAACAATAGTTAACATTTTTGATCATTTATTATGTACAAGGCATTATGTGAAATACTTTACATTCATTATGTTAGCAGATATTCCCAAAAACCCACAAAACAAGTTCCATCATTATTCTCATTTTATAAGAGAAGAAAAAGAGGCCCAGTAGTTAAATCTCTTGCCTGAGACCCAAAAAGAATGCGAAAAGGCAGCCTAATTCTAGCCCTGCCCTCTTAAACCCTGATATATGTCCCTGTATCTCAGGTGTTTAATTTCAATGTTAACAAGAACTTCAATTTCTGGGAAGGTAGAAGCAACATGCATTGCTCCTATTTAAATGACTAGAAAAAAACAAAAATAATAAATTACAAAAAGGTCATAATTAAAAACAAACAAACAAATAAACAAACAAACAAACATTGGCAAGCTGGAGAGACAAAGAGGACTGGATGACCTGGAACTATAGAAAAGAGCCCTCGTAAGGCAAACTCAGATTCTATCATTTTCTTCTCTGAGGGCATTTACCAACTAAAGCTCCCGCTTGGGGAGGTTTAGGGATTGGCCTAGGCCAATAGTCTCCAGTGAGGCATGTTGGGGCGGAGGGAGAAAGCCATAGAAGTTTGGCAGCCATCGGGACTAGTAGAACATAATGGAACCTAGAACAGCCCCAAGGAGGCATGGAGGCATAAAATCCTGAAAAGCCAGGGCAAAATCTCCTGCATTTTTTAAATATTTGGCAGATGAAATCCCTATAGGGAAAAAAATCCTGCAACAAGCATTCAATAGGCTTTCCTCTTCAGACATTTGCCTTATTTTGATGCTGCTTGGGGTAGGAGCTTAAAGTGATAAACTCAAACCTCTGAGAGATAGATATATTTCCTCTAAAAGATATTGGAGGTAAAATGGAATAATAAAAATTTACTCCATTAATCCAGAAGATGGCAAGAAAAGAGGAATAAAGGCCAAAGAAATAGGGCAAGTAGAAAATAAATATCAAGACATAAATGTCTTGATATTTTATTGGTAATTACATTAAATATAAATTGACTACTCAATCCAATTCAATGAAACTGTCAACCAAAATTTGAAAAAGAAAAAAAAAGACTCAATGATATGCTGCTTATGAAACACACTAAAAATTGAAAAGATGTTGGAAGTTGGAAATAAAAAGACAGGAAATGCCATATCACATGTATAACCAAAAAAGTTGATGTGGTCATAGCAGTTTCAAATAGATACATAGTTAACTTTAAGGCAAAAAGTATTATCAGAGTTTTTTTTTAAGAAAAATCATTTTATGTTGACAAAAGTTTCAGTTCAACAAGATGACATAATAATTCTAAATTTGTAGACACCTAATACTACAGCTTCGACATATGCAAAGATAATGGCAGTAGACAGGCACTAGAGAGGAAAAGAGGTCATAACACTATAATATTTGCAAAAATAGACCTGTTTGGCTCCTAAGCCCATCCTTCTCATAGCATGCCAATACCGTGCCTACTTCTCACCCTCAGCCTCTCAGAGGCTGTTATCATTGGCCATGTCAGTGGCAACTGTGGTCACGTGGGCCATTGCACAGTTCGTTTTAAGATGCTGTGAAATGTGAAATTGGAGAGTAGAAGTTGCCCCAAGCAAAAGACCAGGCACACTGTGTCCTTCAGGATTTATCTCTTTTACTTGGATCAATAGTACTTGGCTTAGTACTCTTTGCGGTTGTGGCGATAACCAATAATGGCTCATATTTACTTTGCAAAAGGATAAGTCTTCTGTGAGCCTAACTTTTGGCACAGTTTGATTAGCATGTGCACAAATATCACACTTTCCATCCTTGGGCAAGGAGCTGATTAATAATCTTGACCATAACTGTTTATGGTTTTGTGTTGACCGTTTTTGTTTTCTGTGAACTTTACTCCTTTTAAAAGGTTCTTAATCGTGCCTAGAGATTTGCTATCTCCCTTCACTTTGAGGGTAATTTAGAACAGAGGCAGCGTCAAGGCCAATCCTCAGCAATATTATGAGGAAGGCAGTTTCTCATTGGCCATGGAGTGGAGGGAAGCACTTTACCCTGTTGGAGAGATCCCCTTCCCCTCCACGCCTCCTCAGATGATTACAAATCTCCCTGTATCTGTCCTTACATCCACTGAAATCAGCACTCTATGCCTTTAATTCTTATTTATATTTAGGCGTTTGTGACTAAAGACAGTCAAGAAGGTATCCTCTTAAAAATAGACTGGATTAAGAAAATGTGGCACATATACACCATGGAATACTATGCAGCCATAAAAAATGATGAGTTCGTGTCCTTTGTAGGGACATGGATGAAACTGGAAACCATCATTCTCAGTAAACTATCGCAAGGACAAAAAACCAAACACCGCATGTTCTCACTCATAGGTGGGAATTGAACAATGAGAACTCATGGACACAGGAAGGGGAACATCACGCTCCGGGGACTGTTGTGGGGTGGGGGGAGGGGGGAGGGACAGCATTAGGAGATACACCTAATGCTAAATGACGAGTTAATGGGTGCAGGAAATCAACATGGCACATGGATACATATGTAACAAACCTGCACATTGTGCACATGTACCCTAAAACCCTAAAGTATAATAAAAAAAAAAAGAAAAAAGAAAAAAAAAAAAAAAAAAAGAATTTACAATTAAAAAAAAAAAAATAGTTGATTCCTAATAAATGGAAAACGCAATAAATAAAGAATGAAGAATGAAGAATGACGCTTGCATAAAGCAGGTTTCAGTAAAGCCTGTCCTTGAAGCTGACAGCAAAGTCACACAACCGGGAAGTGCTGGAGTGATTTCAAGTCACAAAGCTAGGTCTTTGCACACCTGAAGGACGTCCCAAGGCAGATCTCTGCCTCTTGTTTTCAGTGTTCTGTCACTTTTCCAGTCTATACTCTCATCCTTGGATTTTTCATTCTGCCATTTATCCATTTGTTTAACTGATTATATTGTGTATCTACCCTGTGCCCAGCACTATGCTGGGGCCTGGGTGAATCTTTGCAAAAGAGCATCTCAGCCCTCAAGCTCACCATCTAGAGGGCAGAAAAATGTAACTAAATGGTCCACCTCAATACATGATATTCACAGAGGGCAAAGAGAGTATTGAGAAAGTACCTTACCCATCACAGGTTATTTGAGAAAGGCTTCAAGGAAAAGATCACATCTGAAAGAGAAATAAAGGAGGATGATTTAGCCAGAGGAAAGAGGTGTGGGTAGCAGGACACATCAGGCCCTAAGGATTTCATGGGTAAAAAAAAGAACAAAGCAAAATATTAGCATTATTTTTTTGAGAAAAGTATGAGCCACTTGGAGTAGCTTGAGAGAGAATGGCAAAAAGGAAGGTGAGGTGGTAGCAGAAATACTAGACTATTATCCTCATCCTCTTCATCCTCCTCATCCTCTTCATCCTCCTCATCCTCTTCATCAACATCATCCTCAAAGAAACTAACATAATTGGAAGCTTACTGTGCACCAACCACTGTTCTAAACAGTTTTCAAGTTTCAAATCATTGATTGCAAATCTCTAGGCACAATTAAGAACCTTTTAAAGGAGCCAATTTCACACATTGTGTAATATGTTATATGCCCCTGAATAATGCTTAAAGTTTGTCCCGCAAAAATAAAATTAATCAAACCCAATAGGACGGCTACTATCAAAAAAAAAATCCAGAAAATACCAAGCATTGGCAAGGATGAGGAAACATTGGATTTTGTGCACTGTTGGGAATGTAAAACGGCATAGCCACTGTGGAAAAAAGTATGGCAGTTTCTAAAAAAATTAAAATAAAATGAATAAATGATCCAGCAATTGGTTCTGGGTATATACCCAAGATATTTTAAACACACCTGTGTTCATAGAAGCATCATTCACAATAGCCCAAAAGCGAAAGCAACCCAAGTCCCTGTCAATGGATAAAAGGACAACCAAAATGTGCTATACATACAATGGAATATTATTTTGTGTTAGAAAGAAAGTAAATTCTTACATATGCCACAACATAGATTAACCTAGAAGACGTTACTCTGGATGAAATAAGCCAGACACAAAAAGACAGATACTATATGATTCCATTTATATGAAGCGTTTTGCTTGAAGTAGTCAAATTCATACAGACACAAAGTAGAATTGTGGTTGTCAGGAGTTGAGGGGAAGAATGGGGTGTTTTTATTTAAACTGGGTACAGAATTTTTGTTTTATAAGATGAAAAAATTATGGAGCTGGATGGTGATGACTGTTGAACAATATTAGGAATGCATTTAATATCACCAAACTGTACACTTAAAAAAGGTTACTAGGGTAATTTTGATATAATGTGTTTTACTTCAATAAAGAATTAGAAAAAAGAATTAAAAAATTTAATGGAATAAAAAAGCGAGCTTTTTATTTTAATGAATCACATGGTATCTACATGAAGAATTGATTTAAAGAGGGAGAACCTGAAAACTGGGAGGCCAGTCTAAAGGCAGCTAAAATAGTTGATGCAAAAGAGTAAGAATTCCATAGTTAGGGCATGTGAGAACAGAGAGAAAGAAGGAGATTCAAGAAATATGTATGAAATAAAATTTTGGATCTGATTATTGGATTTTGGAAGGTAATGGGAAGAAGATAAGAACAACTGGATTGACTATCAGGCTAATAGCTTGGCAGTCCAGGTTGGTGGTGTTACTGCTAATTGAAAAAGAAAATAACAGAGGGTAGGTTGCTATGTTCTGATCTAGATGACTTAAGTTTGAGTGACTGAGGACATCCAGAAGAAGATGTACCACAGGTCATGCAATCTAGAACTTGACAAAAAAGTGACCCACCTACAGGTCATCATTGATGCTATAAGCCCAGTGAAATATTGTGAAACACCAATAATAAAAGAGTGGACAAGGGAATGGGAGACCAAAAAGGAGAAGGCCTACGGCACACATGGAGAACAGAATCAAAAATGCTAGTGATTGAAATGCAGAAAAAATGATCTGGTGGGCTAAGGATGAAAACATACCTGATTGATTTGACAAAATAGAAAAAGAAAATCTCTGGGCATTTTACAGAGAGCAGCACCAAGAATAAAAGGAGGGGGCAAATGTCAGGTTGCAGTCAGTAGATAGTGAATGAATTAGAGGTGAAGTCGAGAGTGAATGGGATGCAGGTAAGAGACTGGAGAGTGAGCAAGAGCACAGTGTCAAGTGTTCTATTTTTTATGGTGATTGAGCCTTGAGAAAGGAAAATGGTAGAGTAGAAGGAAGCAACTGGAAGGAAAAGTTGGAAATCCAAGAAAGGGAATCATCTACAAAGCAACTGCCCAGAGCTGAAGGTAGGAGGGTTAAGGTCAAGGCAAATATGGAAGAATTAGCCATGAATGTGAGGAGGGAAATCTCACATTCTAAGGCTGAAATAAAAGGAAGAAAGAATAGAAGCAGATAAGAATAGATATGTAGGTCGTCAGAGAAGACGACTGAAAATTTTTATTTCCGCTGGTCTCTACGGTAAGGTGATCTGCTGAGAAGAGTTTGATGAGGTGACTGCAGGCAGTAGTGATGAAGGTTTGAAGGAGTCATGAAGGAACGAGAAACAGCTGGCAAAGGACTGATGGGAAGTGAGAAGGCTCAGCAGGGTTTGGGTTGGTGCTGAGTTTCCTGGGTTTAGAAGCTGAGACAATGCATTGCAAATTGGTTTCAAGGCTAGTACCTTGCTGGGTGGGAAGACAGAGGAGTAGAAGGTTTTCGGCTCCTCTTTTTTCCATCCGTACTCTCCCAAGGTGTCCATTACTTTGATATAGCTGAGTATTTTAATAAGATAAAAGACAACTACAATTCCGTCACATGGAATACTGGGAATACAGTATGTGATTATGAAATTTCCTGACAATCCTAGGATTCAAAGGCTGACTCCTACACATATTATTAACCACCTGATCCTGGGACAAGTTATGTAATCACTTTGAGCATCTGTTTCATCATTTGTAAAAGAATTATAAGCATTAAATAAGCTTATATCCATATAGCCCCTGGTTCATCATAGGTGTCAGAAAATTCTAGTTTCTCTTTCCATTATCAATGCCTCACAAGAGAATATTCTTTGTCAGACTGAACACAGAGGAATACAAAACCGAGAAATTTCTTTCTTATTGTTGAATTTCCATTGCAGCAGAACAATCCACTTGCAAAAATAAAGACTTATCCTGGGACAACTTGATTAAGCCCTGGAGAATTGGGGTGATTCTTTCATAAAGTAATCCTTACCCCAAACTTCCATTTTTTTTCAGGGCCTTAATTCAGTATGAATGAGTGTCTGCATGACTTAACACCACCATAAAATATACCATTATATCCACTCTTCATTTTCGAAGGAGGCACAAACTGAATTAAGTTCATGTAATAACACCACCAATCCAAGCCTCTGGCTTAAACAGGGGGCTTGACATTCTTAGAGATTATTTGACTCATATTTTTAATAAACCAGAGCTTCAAATATTGAATGGTAGGTAAGCCACTCTGAAGCAAGACTTTAAACAAAAATAAGTCCTCATGTTAATTACATAATAAAAATCTTCTGTACTCACATTCAGCATCCATCATTTTCCAATGTCAGCCATTGGTAGTGTGAAGGAGGACATGACTAATATCTTCATGAATAAATGTTTCTTTCTGATTAGTGCCACTGAAAGTATCCCAAGATTTTTTCTTTCCTGCTGTTTGTACTGAGACAGATCATCTTGTGGATTCCCTTCAGCTGTGTGATCAATCCCCATGTGAGTCATCTCTATTTCTGCAAACGCTCTGAGTGCTGTGTTGACCAAGAAAAAGAACGAAATCCATCTGGTATCTTCTTTTTCCTGCCCTTCTCGTCACTGCTACCTGCTACAGTTGGATATTCTGTTCTCCTTTGCTTTTTGGTGCCTGGGTTGAGTTCTTGATACCACTAGATGCTCAGAAAAAGGTCTTTACTGAATTGAAATCCTGACCTGGTTCAGCAGGGAGGAAGGGAAAACAGAAGAGGTTTTCACTGTTGCAGAGGGACAGTTGCAGAGGGACAATACTTGCTATTGTTAAGAGGAAGTAAACAGTGTTCTTCAGGGTGCCAAGAGCCAAGGAAGAATTAAGTGAGATATTTGAAAAGATATAAAACAATATATATGAAAAGGCCTTTAAACTCTCCATTTCCATACAAATATTGACAGTCCTTGTAAAAGTGGATTATGCATAGAATAGGGGTGGCACTAGATAGCTTAATAAAAGCACCTAGGATGTAGCAGGTTCTATGCTGAACGTTGAGGATGTGTCAGTGTATCAAACACAGTCCCAGCTGTTTGGTGGACTATAATTTAGGGTTGTCTTTAGGTCATCTTTCCATTGCTCTCTGATCCTGGACTTTACTATGACATCTATCTGGAGAGGTGGGGACAGTGCCCATCCTAGAGCTGGAGGGTTGGCACAATGAAGAGGTCAGTGTCTTTTGCTTTTGCCCCATTTGTGAATCTTTATTCTTGCTCATCTGTCCCAGGGTTGTGCCTGGTGGATTTACTGTCATCCATGCAGAAACAACTCAGAGCATTTTTTCTAACCTGTTGCAGTGACGTAGGGCAATAAATGGGGGCAATCAGGAAAGGGAGGAGAAGAGGACCTAGGAAGAGGAGAGAGGGCATAGGAAGCAGAGCTGCGGAGAGGGGAGCTGTGGTGATAATTAGAGCAGACAAGCCTTGTGAGTGGTAACTAGAAGAGCCCTGAAGGCCTGTCTCATCAAATCCCTCCATTAATGAGGTTGGTAAACCAAGGTTCAGAGACGGGAAATAACTCACCCAGAGCCGCACATCACACTCACCCAATGGCCAATTTCTTTTTACCTGACCATTACATGGTGATACTTCTTTTGATATTTTTCACCTTAAGTGGAGCTCTAACCATCTTATATAATACAGTGGTTAAGACCAAGGGTGTTAGCACCAGACTGAGTTCAAATCCCAGTTCTGCCTCTTAGTACCTGAATGACCTTAGGGAAACAATCTATTTGCATCTCAGTTTCTTCATCTCAGAAAAGAGATTATCTCTGTGCTTTCAGAACTAAATGTGTTAAAACATATGAAACCATAGAACGGTGTGCCTAGAATGCAATATGTTCTGTGTAAGAGTTTGCTATCTACATATGGGTATATGTGTGTAATTGCTGTCAAGTCATCCCTCAAATATTACTCAAATTAAGCAAGCAAATTTAATAAACAGTTTATTTCCTCCTCATTTATTACTTGACTGTTCTCTTTTATCTGTTCTAAATGTTCACTGTGTTAAAGTGGTGTGTTTATTAAATACACTTCAGGAAGTGGGCTGGGTTTATATATACAAATCCATTCAACAAATAGATTTTTATCAAGGTTGGAGGAATGCCATCACCCCAACAAATCTGCATTAACGCCTACTTAGGACAGTACTAACAACTCAGAAAGTTTCTCCCTAAAGAAGTGCTGACTCAAGACAGAGAATGCCAATGAAGTTAGGATGAAAGCTGGACTTCCGAGCTCTCTAGAAAACAGTATATGTTCTTACTGTAGTCACATTTTTGCCTCCTGCAGGACAAGTTGAGTTTCACTTCAGCTTCACTGAAAGATGGAGAGAATGAACAGAAATCTCTAAATCAAGCAGTCTCTCTTTTTATTTTCAGCCATTCAAGTAGAGGGCAATGTTTTCTCTCTCTTTTCCCTGCTGGAGGCACAAAATGACCCCCGCTGCTGCTTGAGGGGAAAGAGGGAGTAAAAGGAAGGACGGCCCCAGGCCCTGTGTAGGGGCACCTTAAGTGGAGCTCTAACTATCTTGTATAACACAGTGGTTAAGAACAACGGTGTTAGCACCAGACTGTCTGAGTTTAAATCCCTCCTCTTCCTCAGGTGTCCCTGAGAGCTGCTTTCTCTTGCACTCCCAGGGTGACACTTGGCTGGGAGAATTCAGTAACCCTGATAGTGGAGGTAGTGTTTCAGATTGAGAAAGGTCAAGTGGTAATAAGAAGAACTGACATGTATTGACCACTAACTCTGCCAGGCAGTGTTCTCAGCCATTCACATACATAAACTCATGTCACCTTTACAACAGCCTCTGAGGGGCTACTATAAGTATTCCCATTTTGCAGAAGAAGAAATTGAGAGCCAGAATGTTAAGAAAATCAGTTCAAAGCCACACTGCTAGGAAAAAGTAGAGCTAAAATTCAAACCCAGACCAATGGACTCTGGAGTCCATCTTATAAATTAGTTGATCCTCAAAGTGTGACATGAGGACTGGTGCTGGCCCCATGACCTGTTAGCAATGTGTGATGGGATAATATAGAAGCTTAAAATAAGCACTAGGAAATTTTATAGCAATTTGCAATTATCCTGGCATCCACAGTGTGACCACTAAATTCATCTCAGTGAATATGGTATAGGGCCATTCTGGCATCTGAAATCCATGTGATAAGGTAAATGTGGTACAGACCACATGTTAGTCATGCACAGTAGGATGACATTGTCCATGAGCAATTGGAAATTTTAAAATGAGTCCTTCAGTAGAGATGGTTTGATGAGCACTGCTTCAAAACATCATGCTATACAGCCTGCAAAAACTCAACCTCTGCCACGAATGTAATGAACAAGTTAGGCATAAATGCATGTGGTGAAAGCAGCATTGAATCAGGAGTCAGAAGATAAACGACGGGCATGATCAATAATGAGATAATATGGCATGTTAGAAGTTAATAAGTTCCATGGAAAAAACTTAGAGAGAAGGGCAGGGAAAACAAATCAGGAGACAAGGCGGGGTGTGTAGTATTCAGTAGGGAGGTCATTAGGACAGTGTGTGATCATTTCCCCTAGGCAGATAAGCCTCTTGGTAAATGTTTAATTTTGCCTTAGCTTCTCCCTGCCTTTCCCTATCTTATGTTCTGGCTCTCCTATTTTCTTTCTGAATCAAAGCATAATAGGCAATTCATTCTGTGCTGACCAAGAAAGCCCAATCCATCCTAATATGTGCTCCAAAGCTAAATTATGGGTTTAGAATAGATGATTCCCAAGATCTCTTCCAGTTTTGAAACCCTATGACTTTTGCTAAAAGAGCTATGATATGTTACTCTCAAGGGACTAAACTTTTATGTCAGAGAGGTTATTTTGATGTGATTCATTCATTTATCCATTCATTTGCTTAACATACACTTATTTATCACCTCTTATGAATCAGGCACCACCTTATGCACTGATGTTATGGAGATACATAAGGTACAGACTTTGCCTTTGAGAATTTCAGAGTTTGGCAAGAGAGCAAGACATTTAAACAAAAATGACAACCCAATGCCTCTTAAGTGCTACAATAGATGTTTGTACAGAGTCTTATTAGAATACAGAGGAGGGAGCATTTATTCCTCTGGGTAGCAAGAAAGTGAGCATCATGGCAAGATTGAGAGGTTGTAACATGTACTCCAGGTTTTGAAGGATGAAGAGTTGACCTTCTTGAGTAGGGAGGAGAAAAGCCAGTTCAGGCAGGGAAGTAGATGTGAAAACATCAGAATGGGTGACATATTTAGGGAATAGACTAGTAGCTTAGTCTGATTGAAAGGTAATATGCAAATACAGATCCTGACTGGTGAGAAAGTGACAGGGCCAGGTATAAGAGACAAGACTAAAAATATTTGTTTTTTTTGTGGTTGTGTTGTGAATATGTTTTTTCTCCAGTATGTGATTTAGGACACACACACGCACAGGTGTGCACAAAGTCACCATTGTCGCTTTTTGGTCTCCAGGTCCTCATTTATTACAAGTTGTAGGATCCCTCGATCATTGAGCTGTAATCTCCATTAGTAGTTCACCATTAGCATCCCAGGGCCTAGTTGAGTGCTGGCAACATATAAGCACTGGATTTTGGTGAATTAATAAATGGACCAATAAATAAATGAATTAATCAATTATCACTAACTTTTTTTATGTCTGTTTGTTACTTCTATATCTTTTATGTTTTATTACAGTTTTGGATGAACCATTTGACTGCATCCCCCTGACAAAGAGATATTTGTGGATTGATCATAATTAAGAATATACTTACATATTTTTTTAAAAATAGGTCTACAGATGTCAGAGCATTCAGGAGTCATTGGTGGGGGACCAGAGTAGGAAATAAAGGATGAAAAAAACAACAACAGAGAAAAGCTTGACTTTCAAATTGTTTTTGGTGATGGAGGACCAGCTGTCTGTTACTCATTATTTTTCCCCCACTTCCATATCAATGGATTAGAATTGAATATATTTTTCTAAGACATCACTTCTGCAGTGATCACATTTGGATTTTATCTCTGTCATACTCATAAAAAAAAAAGGAATGGGCTCTAGAGTAAGGCACAGCAATCCCCTTCCTGACATGAACTGCTTATAGTAAGTTTCAAAAAGTGCTCAATTTTCAAAAGCACATTCTAGATGTTCGTCACCCCCAGAAATGACTTCATCCTCTTAGATGGCAATTTTTGTAGTACTCTTTTTATGAAAATTTTTTAACATAAAGAAGGTAAAACAAGTACTCCAATGAACCTTCATGTCTCAGTCACTCAACTTCAAAGATAATCAACATTTTGCCAGTATCACCTCCTACCGATTAGCACCTCCCCTCAATTTTGTTTGCCTGTTTCTTTGCTTGCTGGACTGCTTTAAAGCAAATCCCAGATGTCATGTCATTTCATATGTAAATGCTTGGTATGAATTTTTGAGTGATAATATCATGTTTTCTTTGCATAGTTTCCCCAGCACCATGACAGTAATGCACCTAACAGAATTAACAGCAATCTCTTAATTTTGTCTTATATACAGTTAATATTCAAACATTTCTGATTATCTAGAAGACATCTTTTACAGTTGGTTTATGCATATCGAAACTAAGCGAGATCCACCCATTGCATTTTAACATAGCAACTTTAGGCCGTTTATTTGAAATATTTACTTTTCTTCCCCTTATCTAAAAGCTAAGAGGCTGAAATATGCAAGGAAAGGGGAAATAGAAGCTGCCAAACACAGCCTGCTGCAACAGCACCATTTTTTAATAAAGATTTTCACTCAATGCCTGCTGGTGGCAATCCATAATATGCAAATTGGAAATGGAGTCAATATGTCTTAAGCACAGAACTTCACATTCTTCCTTCTAGGAATACAAATCAAGGGAGACACACTCAGGTGAATACTCAAAAGGGGATCACTCTGATCATCTCTTTTACTCTGGATTCATTTCTATTTTCCTTGATAATTATAATAAAAATAATGCCATCTTATATTTGATATAGTGTTTTGGTGTTTACATGGTATTCCCACATCTATTCAATTTACTATAATATATAACCAATAGCTGATTCTTTATGAAAAATACTTCATCTCATGGGATTCTTCAACTAAGCCAGTGAGGGAAGACAGAGCAAATATAATCTTCCTTTTCTACGGATGTGGGGAAAGTCTCAGGGATAAGCAACTAAGGCCTCATAGCAAGTTGGTGGAGTGGAATATTTGATCCCAGCTCAAGTGATTTCAAGAACAAAAACCTTTTGATCAAATATATTGTGTCTTAATTTAATATAGAAAAGCTTAGGACCAGCCTCCTGCAAAACACCCTTCAGACAGCTGCCATACGGTGAAATGTTATTTATTTCCTTTAGGACATCATCCAACTTTTGTATCACTCTGTGTACCCATTACTGAATAAAGCTTTGTCCCCATATACCCTTTCCAGGGTCAATGTGCCAGGTGCCTTCCCCAATCCCAAATTACCATTGAAGGCACTGTAATGGCTTAATTTTTTAGCCATTTATCCCACTAACCCAAAGGGGAAATTTGTACAAATTAGGTTAAAGCACTCATGGTAGAGATATCTAATACTTACTCATATTCAGTTTTGTTCCATTTCTATGAACATGTAAGAATTATACTTTCCCATTCCCCTTATAGCTGGGCAGGGCCATGTGTCTATCCTTCTCAGTGGTTCTGGAGAGAAGTGTTAGATGTTCTTCCTATCATCCCAATTAAAATCTAACATAAGACCCTCCAGCATGTTCTTCCTCTGCATCAGCAAGTGTGAAGGTGGCTTTGTATTAAAATGACAGCAGCAAAAATCAAAGTACCCTGGGATCATGAAGTATGGAGGACTGTAACTCTAGGGTCGCCTTGGACCTGCAGTATACGACAGGTGAGTGGAAAATAAACTTTTGGTTAAATCACTAAAATGTATGCTTTTCTTATCGCTGCAGTCTAATTTAGCCTATCTTCTTTAGTACAGGAGTCATTCTTCAAAGCACTTTACTTGTTATCTGCTGAAAAATTGTCATTAAAGACCATACAATTCAACAATGACTATGAGATATAGGGTGGCCCCTAGAGTTGAGAAGTACACAGTGGCAAATCATAAGCAACAACCCTATCAGCAATTTTACTAAGTGACATCTTCAGAAAATACTCACTTATTTACCCATTTAACAATAATTAATTGAGCGTTTACTATGCACCAGGCATAGCTTCAGGCTGAAGATACAGTTGAGTATAAGGCAGTTATGATCCTTGACCTCATGAACTCTAAACTCTATGCAGATAAAAAGATAATTAGAAACATAATTTAAATTTGTAGTTTAAACATCTTGCTTTGGGATCATACAACAAGAGAACTTAATCAGTTTTTCTCAGAGATTGTAGAAATCTTCCATCCAAGGAAGACCTACTTGAGTTGGGATTTAAAGTTTAGTGAAGAGAAGATTGAACTCAGGATGGAGAATCCAGCCAGAAAGAGAGCACAGCATATGGGAAAGTTCAGTTTAGTTTATTCAGAGGGAGAAAAGAACCAGGGTATCTGGAGTGTAGGAGGTAGGCTGAAGGTAAAAACCCATGATGGTAGTAAGAGATGAGTTTTGAAAGGAATAAGGGAGTGAGGCTGTGCAGAGAGTAACGCAGAACAGTTAAAAATGTGGGTTTTACCATAAAGACAATGGGAAGCCATTGAAGCACTTTAATTTTCATAATGATATGAAATGTTAATCTTGCTGCAGTAGATAATAAAATGGAGACACCAAAAGAGGAAGCAAGAACCATTTGAAAAGTCGTAGTAATAATCCAGATGAAAAATAAATGGTGGCCAGGTGTGGTGGCTCACACCTGTAATCCCAGCACTTTGCTGAGGCCAAGACAGATGGATCATCTGAGGTCAGGAGTTTGAGAGCAGCCTGACCAACATGGAGAAATCCTATCACTACTAAAAATCCAAAATTAGCCTGGCATGGTTGGGCATGCCTGTAATCCCAGCTAATCAGGAAGTTGAGGCAGGAGAATTGCTTGAACCCGGGAGGTGGAGGTTGCAGTGAGCCAAGAGATCGCACTTGTTACCCACTGCACTCCAGCCTGGGTAACAAGAGTGAAACTCCATCTCAAAAAAAAAAAGAAAGAAAAGAAAAGAAAAGAGAAAAAAAGAATGGTAAATTAAGTTAGAAATGAAGAGAAGTAAAATTATAAATTATTTGAGAAACATTTAGGAGCTAGAGATAGGGTGATGAATCCTTCCTGTATGCCTGGGACTGGGGTGTTGTCAGTGCTAAAACTGGGATAGTTCTGGGCAAACCAGGAAGAGTTTGTCACCCTATACAGACACAAGAGAGCCGGGTGGTTGGCTAGGCATGAGGATTGAGGAAGAGGATGGAGTCAACTTGGATATTGAGTGAATGGTGGTGCCATTTACTGAGATAAAAGACTTGGAATAAAGAGCAGCTATGAGAGAAAAGAGATGATGTAAAATGAGTTTAAGATGTGTAACCACGTGGAAATGTCAAAGAGTTTAAAACATGGGTAACTCTAATGTACTATTGTTAATTGTAGATAATATTTGAATACCCTCTATGTGCAAGGAACTGTGATAGCCTCTTGGCATATGATATGAACTAAATGTTTGTGTCCCCTCAAAATTGCTGCACTGAAACCCTAACTCCCAATGTGATGGTATTAGAAGATGGAGGCTTTGGGAGGTAATTACGTCATGAGAGTGGAGCCACCATAAACAGGATTAGTGTCCTTATAAAAAGGCACCAAAGAGCTTGCATGTTCTATCTCTACTCTCCACCATGTGAGGATACAAAGAGAAGATGGCCATCTGGAAACCAGCAAGTGGGCTTTTTCCAGATGCCAGAACTGCTGGTCATTGATTTTGGATTTCTCAGCACCCAGAACTGTGAGAAATAAATTTCTGTTGTTTAAACTACCCAGTCTGTGGTAGCCTGTTAGAGCAGCCCAAACTAAGACAACATAGTTCAACTTTATTACTCCTTTCAGTAGCCAAAACTGTGAAACTCCATTTCACAACAGAGGCAAATAAGTTACTCTAGTTAAACACTCTTTGAAAATGATGGAGCTGGAAGTGAAACACAAATTAACCTGGATATAAATGTAACCATTCCTGTTTTCTAGTTATGTGAGCCCAAGGTCAAGACCCAGGGAATTTGGCCAACTGAATCAGATCAGATCCAGGCCAGGCAACACCTTCAGCCTCATTCACTCCCATTTTGTCCTTGCTGTGCCACACTGGACTACAGTTTTCCCAAACACACCAAGCACAGTCTTCTTCATTGACATCATGTTAGTATCCTTCACCTTGAACACTTTCCTCCCACTTATCTGTACAATTGCTCCCTGAGACCAGTGGGTCTCTGCTCACCTGTTGCCTCCTCAAATGGGGTCTCCCTTGACTTACTTGTTTATTTTGTGTATATAATTTATACATGTATTTTTGTCTCCAATGTGTAGACTTAAAGTTCCTTGAGATCACGAAGTTTCTGTGTCTTGTTTATTTCTGTATTTCTACCACCTTACCTAGAATAATCTGGCACATAGTAGCTACTCACTATATTTTTGTTAAATTGAATAAATATTCACATGTAGCTAGAACTGGGGCCCCAAGTAACTAGTCTTTGAAGACACAAGGATTCCAATGCAGGGGGAAAAAGGGGAGCTAGGTGCATACAACCAAAATGTAAATTAGAGCTTAATCTCAGTCAAGGAAGAGGCCAAGTCACTGGGGGTGAAGACAGAAGTAAGGGTGAAGCTAGAGAAAGTTGGTTCTGTATCCCTGGAAGGACTAATCTGGGGCTTTTTAAAACGCCTTGAATAGTGATAACGTTGGTGCTAAAGCCTGAGACTGAGCAGAGTTTTCGGATGAAAGACAAGAGTCTTCATTAGTGCTAAGGAGCCTGGCACAAACAGGACACTTTCAGTCCATTACTAGACAGAATGTGAAATGTCAAAAACATCTTTCACTTTCTTCAGATGTGGAGATCTGTGACTCAATCTTGTAGTATTTCCTTTATTTGGTAAATAAGATATAAACATTTTGCTGGAAGATCCCAGTAGAATAGTGTGTAAAAATAACAAGAAGCACTCAGCTCCTTTAATTGTACATCTTAATGTGGCATAAGGACATTTGTCACTCCAATGCACTTCCCTTAGTGCCCACCCCAGTTGTTTCAGGAAGTCCGGTCAATCTTATGGGAAATCAAGCAGTGGTAAGATTCTGTAGTCGTCCTAGTCTAGACTCCAATATTGATCACAGAACAGACAAATTGGAAGAACGAGGTAGAGTGGCCTTCTTGTGTCTTAGACATAAGTGCAAATACTCAGTGGAGAATGACCTTTAACAAATGCAAATCGACTTTATAAAGCATCACATCTGTGACTCTTTTCAGAGTGTGCACTAATGGTCAGCTAGATGTCCCCTTCTCAGCTTCCTCTGATTCACTTAGGAAAACTCCTGAGAGTCCACTAAAGAGTTTTATATGTTTCTCACTGATGTTTGCTTTTCAATTGTTCATCAAGGTCAGGCATTTGTGTTGCTCTTATTAAATTTTAAAGGATTTAAGAAGTGAAAATGGTCTACAATAAATGACAAAAATAGAGACTTCTAAAGACTGTATATGTATCCCTTTTGCTGATGAGAAAACAGAGAAATGAAAAAACAGAAGGCTAATATGTGATAAAGTCAAGGCCTGTACCTATTCCTAGAAAATTTGTGATGAAATGGGTGCTTAGTGTACCATTAACAGAAAGGCTCCTAGGGTCTTTACTACTGATACACAGTATTTCTTGGTAATTCCTACTCCCAAAAAAAGGAGTTCATTTTTTTTCAGGCTCTTCTGTTAAGATTGCAGCTTAGGAATAGTTAATGTCTATCTTACAACCAGGTTAGAATCTGTGTTAGTTTCCTATTGTTGCTCTAACAAACTGCCACAAATCTAATGGCTTAAAACAACACAAACTTGTTATCTTATAGTTCTGAAGATCAGAAGTGCAACCCAGAAATGTTTGTACTATTTTCTTTATTTGATAAATAAGATTAACATTTTGCTGGAAGATGTCAGTGCAATAGTGGGTAAAAATAACAGGAAGCACTCAGCTCTGTTGTTAATTGTTCATCTTAATGTGGCATAAGGACATCTGTCACTCTGTTGCACTTCCCTCAGTGCCCACTCTACATGTTTCAGGAGTCCCAGATGGGCTAAAATCAAGCTGTCAGGAGGGCAGCGCTGGTTCCTTCCTGGAAACTGTAGGGAAGAATCCATTTCCTTGCCTTTTCAAGCTGCAAGAGGCAGCCACATTCCTCCCTCTTAGTGTCCTTCCTCCACTTTCAAGCCAGGAATGCTGGATTTATCACATATTAGCCTTCTGTTTTTAAATTGCTCTGTTTTCTCATCAGCAAAAGGAGAATAATAATCATGTTCTTTGCAGCATCTTTGCATTCCAATATAAGGAAATAAACAATGTATTCTTCTTCTTCTTTCTTTTTTTTTTTTTTTTAATATCCTGACTACCCTTATTGACGTAATTTGTGTTTATCAGCTCATTAAAATCTATGTTTCAAATTCCTTGGATTTTTCTCAAGTTCCAGACTGGTAAAAGTATTTTTGCATACACATTTGATTCTTACATTAGATACTTAATATCTAGAAACTTGAAATTTGTTTCACACAAGTTTATGGCTTTACTACTTTTCAAGGCAAAAGTCACATATTAAAATGCAAACTGGCCGGGCGCGGCGGCTCACGCTTGTAATCCCAGCACTTTGGGAGGCCGAGGTGGGTGGATCACGAGATCAGGAGATCGAGACCGCGGTGAAACCTCGTCTCTACTAAAAAATACAAAAAATTAGCCGGGCGTGGTGGCGGGCTCCTGTAGTCCCAGCTACTCAGAGAGGCTGAGGCAGGAGAATGGCGTGAACCCGGGAGGCGGAGCTTGCAGTGAGCCGAGATTGCGCCACTGCACTCCAGCCTGGGCGACAGAGCGAGACTCCGTCTCAAGAAAAAAAAAAAAAAAAAAAAAAAAAAAAAAAAAAAAAAAAAAAAAATGCAAACTATTCAAAAGTAAATAGTTATCAAGAATATGGTTTCTGAGATAGATCTTATGACAATTCAGACTATATTATGATTTATCTGTTTGAAAACAGAAAGTAGTGTATTATACTGAATTCTGGTATAAGGTGCACAAGAAACCTTACTTACAATCCTTTATTTTCATAAGGTGAACACTAAACTATTTCATGCATATATTATAACCATATTTTTTAAACCAAATTCTGGTTTAAAAATCACACAATGACTACACATAAATATGGAATACTAAGAAAAGTCTAACATATGAGGGAAAAACATGTCTTATACATTGTAATATAATTGTTTACAATCCAGCATAAAGGAAGATGCAGTTTTTTTTAATGCAGCCCATATACAATTATAGAAAAAAATTAGTCAAGCCACCTAATACAACCAATTTCACAGATACCACTCATTTAATATTATGTCCAAAAATTTCCATGTGTCTACATATTAGTTAGAATAATGCCCACAAGGATCTCCAAACTACAAAATATTAGCAAGTAAATGTAAATCACACATTTCTCTTTGAAAGAATGAAGCTTGACTATGAATTAAAAGGCAACAACTATGAACTAACTTTCTTTAAAATGGCTTAAATTGGTCAATCTAGAGCAATGCACATTTTCCCAGCTATACATGCAAACTATATTGTTTGGTAAAATTGACTCTGTTACTTAAAAGAGCAGAAAAGATCCAAAATAACCAGAGCTCAGCCAAGCTGGCAAAACCACAGAGACACTGAAGCCCAGCAACTCCCAAGAAACTAAGGATTAAGATTAAAAATAAAATCTGGATATTTAATCCCACATCAAAATTCTGAATTTATGTTTATTGTTAATAATTTATATTACTCTTTTCTTTGGGTGAAAAAAAAAGTTGTAAAAAGAACCAATATGTTGGAATAAGCAATGTAACTTTAATCATTCCGCCATGTGACTACCAAAAAGGCTGCTGTTCTTTTAGCCTTCCCACTTGGTAAGATAGAAAGCTCTCCACACACATGGCCCAGAGAAGGCTGATTTCACAAGTCAGTGTGAGTTACACTGTTCTCATGCAATGGAGCTACTAAAATACATACATTTGTTCTTATGAAAAATCACAAAACTAACAAACCTCTTTTTCTCCAGAATTATAAAAGATAGAATCTATGAATCAGTAATCTAATGTGGTCACAGAAAGACAGCAAACCGAAGTCAAAAAGCACAGGCTGTCCACAATGTAGTCCCTAGTCTATTTCCTGCACTCCTAATACTTTCTACCTGTCCTGAGGATGGAGGATGTCAACACCTTATAAAACCATTATGGTCTTTAAAACTGGGTAAAAAAATCATCCCTACGGTTAGGACAAATGTAACTGCCGTATTGCTTACACACAGGAAAAAACTTGCTTCATTTTCCAGGATATTCTTCTAAGAATTACTTGACAGTGGTTCTTTTAAAGAAATAAAAAAGTGTCAAAAAAAAATCCTCTTTGGAATTCTCCCGGAATTCCAGGAAGATTATCTGGCAGTTCATTTCTCCACCCATCAAAATTTTTCCCTTGAAAAATTACAATTGACAACTCACATAAGATTTAATTAACTTACTTAAAATAAGGGAGGGCTTCTCAGTAATGTTTTCCCACTAGAAAACTAAAAAGTTCAGTGATACTCAGTGCCAGTAATTAAGTGGCACATATCATAAAAATTCAAAATTGGACACAGGTGTGTCACACCCAGAAAAGATTTTATACATTTATAAGCTTGTGCTTTCACACTTTATAAGAAATACAGGTTGGTTTCCACTTTCAGTAAGTAATATGCATGCTGTATGAGGGATGGTCAACAAACAATCTCTCTTACGCACACTTTAGTGTTTCATCAGAGCTGAAAAATAAATAGCCTTCTCTTTTTCTCTATGAAGAACCTCTCCACTTTGGGAAAACAATCTTCTATGCAATGTAGGTCTTGTGGAATTATATAAAGGAATCATACAACTGAATAAAATTGTAGAGATCAATCAGGAGCTAGAAGAAGAAAACCATGATGTTGATGAGTCCAGCAGTTCCCTTCCCCACAACATGTGCTTCCAGGTGACTCTTCAACAGCACATAGGCAGCACAAACCTCAGACTCAGCAATCTGCTCTTCTTCATTTCCCCCTTTCAGACAGGAGGCTCATTTTTCTCTGTAACAAAGCAAATAGTATTTCAGGGGATGGGCAGAGGGAGGCTCAGGACCTTCTGGCGTAGGAAGTTCACTGGGGTTCTGGCTTTGAGAAACAATGTATTCCTTTGTCACCTGGGTTAAGGGGCAGTTCCTCAAATCTTGTCCTTGTGCTGCTCCTGCCTGCATGTCCTCCTGCCTACTGTCCTCTCTGCATGCTGTGTCTTTTCTGTTTGCCTTCTACTTTTTACTTTTTCACCTTATCTTGGGAGACTTCTCTGACATCTTACTCAGATTTAAATGCCCTTTGTTAGTATTCCCATGTCGCTAAAATCCAAGGTAGTAATTGCTGTAAAATAGTTGAGCTTGTTTCTGTTTGCTCTGATGTACTTAATATTAAAGGAAAAATCTATAAAAGAACATAAATAGCTGTAAAAGAGTAAAAATAAAAATTCAGTGGCTTAGCACTTAGGCTTATTTCTTACTCACCACATGATCCTATGAAGATCTGTGGCTCTCCTGGGTAGCTCTCGCCTAAAAAATGATACAGTGATATCATCTCCTTTCAGCTTGTGATGCCACCATTTCCAATATCTGACCTTCACCATGACCACTGGAGGGTGAACAGAATGAGAGATTAGGCAAGGGATTGCATGGTCAGGCCCTAAAATGGTGCACACCACTTCTATCCAGATTGCATTGCTCAGGAAGCAGTCACGTGACCTCAGTTGAACTGCAAGAGAGGATGGGAGATACTGCCTTCCTGTGTGTCCAGGAAGTGGAAACTAGTCTCTGCCAAAGCTGACTTGAAAAAAAAAAAAAAGAAAAAAAGATTTCGTATTTCTTTTCTTTATTTTCCATCTTCAAATAAGTTTTCATTTGCAGATCATGGTAATTACTGACTAGTTGCCACATGCAATCCACAAAGCACTAATTTAGTTAATTTGATGAAAAATTGTGTCCTGCTGAGTCCTCATCTGAGTCTCCTGTCTCTTTAGGAAATGGCCAAATATTGCATAGATTCTTTACAAATTCCACATTTGCTACCTACTTTTAATCCGATTCAATGTTTAAGTGCCTCTTAAAGTTATGCCATAATTAGCTTGGGATTTGTAACTGCAACAAGGCTTTTTCCCATCTAAGATAGAATTCATAATATAAAATTGGAAGGGAACTGCCTCCTAGTATATGAGCAAACTGCAGCACTGCATCACATTTTAGACAAATACTCAAGGGTAGAAAAGGTTCTCTTGTTGAAAAGAGGAAAATTGGTACTTCCTATTTTGGAAAAAATAATCAGGGATTCCATGCTGAGTCCAGTGTGAAAATGCTGCTACAGAATTACTTCACTTCTCATTTTTGCTGACATGTGGGGATACAAAGAGACTCCTTTTCACTTTGCTAAGAAGAAATTAAGTGGTTAGGGAGGGAGAATGCAAAGAACAGCCAGTGACAAATTGTATAACTCAGTAGCCTAAGAAAGAGTCAAGGATTAGTGATGTTGACAGCTAGACAACACAGGACAATGACACTCATTAAGGCATTTTCTGTGTCCAGGGACTAGTCCATGGCTGCAGAGATTTAAAATTGTATGAAGTTCCTAAAATTCTAGGGTCTTATGTATTAACACTCAGAAATCCAGCAAGTTATTTATGCCAAGTAATCTGTTTTCCTTTCAAGTGGAAGCTTTAAGAATATATGTGCTATTCACCTCCCCACCCCAATCTCTCTCTCTTATTCTCCCATAACAATGACAAATACTTTGGATGATGGCTGCCCCATTCGCCTGCAACTGTGAGTGAGGACAACAGAGAGCCCATCCACCATAAAGCTGCATGTAAGCTAGGAAAAGGAAAGAAAAAAAAAAATAGTAGTCTTAAACCACTGAGATTTCAGGATTTTTTTGTTACCACAGCCAACAGTAACCTATTCTGACTACATATTTACCATGGAGAAAAGCGACATTAGGTTAACTGGTATCAGTAACCCTTACGGTTTAGTAGGCAGCACCTGCATAAGATCTCTTTGATTAGCAAATAGTAAAAGCCAAATTACTGCAACTCATATAAAAGAGGGAGGGTGACCAGGTGGGGTGGCTCATGCCTGTAATCCCAGCACTTTGGGAGACTGAGGTGGGTGGATCACCTGAGGTCAGGAGTTCAAGACCAGCCTGGTTAACATGGTGAAAACCCGTCTCTACTAATAATACAAAAATCAGCTGAGTGTGGTGATAGGCACCTGTAATCCCAGCTACTCTGGAGGCTGAGGCAGGAGAATCGCTTGAACTCGGGAGGCGGAGGTTGCAGTGAGCAGAGATTGTGCCACTGCACTCTAGCTTGGTGACAAAGTGAGACTCTGTCTCAAAATAAATAAATTAATTAAATTAATTAATTTAAAAAGGGAGAGGGTTCACACACCTGGACCTCGACGCTAAAATGAGACCCCTCAGAATCATATTGTTTCTTTTATTTTTTATAGCTTCATCCCACTATAGTGGTTTCATTCTCAAGCAAACTTTTCTAATGTGGGCACAGGATGACTTTATGCTTATATAAAACCAGCTTAGCAAACTTCAGTGGAAAAAGAAAACCTCTTTCCTGATAGAGTCAGAAAAAAATCTCAGGTGTTGCCTTTAGTGCCCTGTTTGGGATCACATATTATCTCTACAACAGGGGTGACCAAGGGATGCAGTTTTCTTACTCACCAACTGTGGGTCATGTCCTCACCCAGGGCGTCAGGATTGGGATCATCTCTACCCAAACTGCACAGGCAGAGAGTAGGGGTAACGCAAAGGAAAACAAACTTTCCCAAAGGAAAACTGAAATTCCACTGTCAGGAGGATGAATAGATGCTTGGGAAAAAAATTAAAATGATCGCCAAGATACATAAAGCCTAAATGAGAGCATGGAATGCTATTTTGTCTAAGTGTCTTTCAACTTCAATTGTCTATATCCCTGCTTTTCATTGCTTCGAAATGTATTCTAATTTTTCATTTATGTTTACAAACATGGCAATTAGTTAATCTTTGTGAGTAAATGTTCTTAATAAGATAGTTTAGGTTTGTGGTATAATGAAGTGGAAAAGCATTCCATATCTGTTTTCTAGTATTATTCTCTTCTATGTGGGCCTCTTTCCACACCCAGTGGCATTATATCCTAACTCAAGCAAAGCAATCGGGGGAATGTAAAGTCTGTTGTAAGCACTGGCTTCATGAACTCAAAGCTGTAAAGTGACCACAAACCACAGAAGAACATTAAACTTGGTCCCTTCTTTCTATTCAGGGGTATTGTGAGAACATGGTGTGTGTAAACTCTTTAAACTCTACTGAGAAAAGGTGCTATATAAATCTAAGTGATTATTCGTACCATTATACAACACAAATTGAACCTGCATCCCTTGGAGACTGTTTCATTGCTAATATCACTGACAGCAGTTGATAAAGTTGACATTTGGTTTTAATGGCATCAGCTAATAAGCTGTCAGAAGGTTTCACAATCTTATCAAGGCATATATTACATTACAAATATTAAGAATTACTGTTGGAATTAACATAATCTGCTTTGGACACTCCACTGAATTAATCGGATAGGGTATGTCAAGTTTTGTTCTTTTCTCTTTTCACCTTAGGGAGACTTACATATTCGTTGGATACGAGGGTGAATGTTTATAGAGTCTTGTATGTATTTGTGTGTGTTTGTGTGTGCTTTTCAGGTATGTACTTCTGATGAAGCATAGTCTGTTTTAGAGTAACTAGTCTTTTTGGCTTGATGCTTTGAACTTTGAAAAGTATACACAAATTCGCAGCACCTGGTTCTGCTTAAGTCCCATTATAGCTTTCCATTTTTGAGACCACTCCAATCGTTATCATGGAAAGAGTGTAGTATTTAAAGGAAGCTGAAAACGAAATTGCAATAATTGCTTCTATTTAGTGAGCACCTCCTCTGGATTGGTGCTGTTCATCATTATTAATTTCATCCTCAATACAACCTTTTAAGACACTTTGATCAATTTAAACTCATACTTGCAAGTGAAAGAAAACTCAGCTCTGCCAGGCTGGAACCAGAAAGGGGATTTATTAATTTGCACTCAAGTCCAGTAGAGAATTCAGGGGCCTCAGACATGGCTTAGTCAAGGGCTCAAAGGATACCCCCAGAACTTTTTTTTCAAGCTGTGTCCTTTAGATAGGCTCATTTTTTAGGGTCGTGATGGTGACTTTCATTAGTTCAAACTCACAAAATGCAGCACCCGCTCCAACAGTGAATATAATCTATTTATTTCTTTAGCTAAGAAAAGATACACCATAATTAGATTGTTTTGGTTCTGATTGGCCTGACTTAGGTCATTAGCTCCTTCCTATAGTCCCTCTGCAATGCAATTTATCTACTCTGTAAGCCATTCATGAAGCTGGCTCAAATATTCCCAGCTTTAAGCCAATCAGCAAAGCCTGAGGTATAGAATGTGCTGATTTGTGCTGATTAGATAAAACTTGGCATTTGTCACTGTTGCACCTGGAGGGAAAGGATAGACAACTTCATTTAAAGTACAAGAGCTGAGAGGGTAAGGTGGGACCATCAGAACAAAATTGTGATATGATTGTCACAGGGTGGAATGAGGGAAAGGATGGATGCAGGACAGAATATCAATGCATATCCATTACATTGGCAACCCAGGAGGCGGAGGTTGCAGTGAGCAGAGATTGTGCCACTGCACTCTAGCTTGGTGACAAAGTGAGACTCTTTCTCAAAATAAATAAACAAATGAAATAAATTAATTTTAAAAGGGAGAGGGTTCACACACCTTGACCTCGATGCTAAAATGAGGCCCCTGAGAATCATATTGCACCTGAGATTTTTTCTGAATCAATCAGGAAAGAGGTTTTCTTTTTCCACTGAAGTTTGCAGATGATTGGCATCATAGTTGTTTTATCCATGAGGAAAAAGAGGCTCAAAGAAGTCAAATGACTTGTGTGCTGTCATATATACCTAATGAGTAGCAGGGCCACAATTTGAAACAAAGCACCTATGATTCAAAGCTAATGTTCACTGTTTTCAGGGACACGGCACAGAAGCAGCATATCTAACTGCACCTGAGAAAGGCAGGTCCCAGGTGTTCAGTTTCCTAGTGACAGAGAGAGCTTTTTAGCTCTTTCTGACAGTATCTGCAATTCAGTGTATCTACTCTGTAAGCCATCCATGAAGCTGGCTCAAATATTCTCCCTTAACAGCTCACAATGTCAGTCTGAGCAGAGAAGGAGGTCTCCATGTTTGTGCATTTAATTTAAATGATTAAATTTCTCAACACTTGCTGGGCACGGTGGCTCACGCCTGTAATCCCAGCACTTTGGGAGTTCGAGGCAGGCTGATCACTTGAAGTCAGTAGTTCAAGACCAGCCTGGCCAACATGGTGAAACCTCATCTCTACTAAAAATACAAACATTAGCCAGGCATGGTGGCAGGCACCTGTAATCCCAGCTACTGCAGAGGCTGAGGCACAAGAATCACTTGAGCCTGGGAGGCGGAGGTTGCTGTGAGCCGAGATCCCGTCCCGCCACTGCACTCCAGCCTTGATGACAGAGTGAGACTCTGTCTCAAAAAACAAACAAACAAACAAACAAAAATAAAAACACTTACAAATTTCTTTCTTTCCTGAAATATCAGGGCCTTCAGACATACTATAAGAGTGACACCTTGCTATTTCCCTTTGTTAGCTCATCTGCTTGCCCTCACAACGTTGAATGCCTCGTCCGGGCCTCTTGTCTCTTTACTCCTGCTTCCTAGATTTTCTCATGCAGCCCTGGATTCTGTATGCTCTATGTGTCAGTAACCCCAAAAATGTGTCTCCAGCCCTGCTTTTTCCAGTATCTGCATCCAACTTCCAGTGTGACACCTCCACTTAGGTCTTAACAAGTGTTCATATTTAACATGGCTAAAACAAAATTCTGAATTTCCATTCTTATGCTCTTCTCCCAGTCTACTGCTTCCTTAGTCTTTATTATTTCAGTGAGTTTATCCTGGATTCCTGTCTCCTGCATGTCCCACGTCTGAAAATTCAGCAAATCCTGTTGACACCTTTTACCTCCAAATCATGGCCTGAGAGTATCCTCTTCTCTTCTGCTCCACTACCATCACCCCCAGTCGAGGCCTCCAGTATCTTCTCCTTTATCCCTACAACAGTGCTTTAGTAGGTTTTTCTGTTCTCCCTCCTCCCCACTACAGTCCAGAAAGCAGCCAGAGTAATGAATTCAAATTGCATCAGATCACTGCATTCCCTGCTCAAAACCTACCTATGGCTTCCCATCACCCTTGGATGGGCAAAAAATCCTTTGTGATCTACCCCAAATACTTTTTTAACTTCTATTTTATAACTGTTCTCCTAGCTCACTATGCGTTGGCTTTCTTAGTTTTCTCTTACATCCTAGAATTCCTGCCTTAGAGCCTCTACACTATGGGAAATTTTCTTGCCCTTAATTTTCTCACAGCTGCTTCCTTCAGACCTGCCGATCTCAGCTGAGACATAAACTTTTCAGAAGAGTTCTTCCTGGCTTCCCAAATTAACAAAACCACCCAACACTCTTTATCACATCACCTGCTTTAATTCTCTGTATAACATTTATCACTACCTATTATTTTTCTTGTTTATTTATTTGTTGGTTTATTTTTTGGCTCCCAGCAGGATGTAAATTCTGTGTAATGAGGGACTTTAGATTATTTACAGCTGCATTGCCGCAGCCTAGAATGATGTCAAGCACTGAGTGAATTAATAAATGGAAAAAAAATAAATGAGTGAATGAATGAATGATAAATTATGGCTTTTATTTTAAGGCCTGGGCCCCCCACGTGGTAACCTTTCCAAAAATGATTGAAAATATGTGAGCTTACTAACTCTGTGAGGGTAGGAAGGAGCCATGAACTTCTGTTTCCTTGGTACCTAACAAAGTGAATTGAATCAATCTTTATGTCAATCTCATCATGGAGAGATCACTCAAGGTTTCCTGTGGTTATGACCTGTACTTCTGTTTGGAGTAAGAGAGTTGCATGGTGTTAGAGAAAAAGCTTGGACCCACAGTTGGCTAGGCCTAGGCCAGAAGTCCCTTTTTTCACCCATAGATATGTGCCCCTGTATTAAGTTGCTCGACCTCTTTGACTTGCTGTTTTCTCAACATGTAAGATGGCTATAATCATAATTCATCTCATCAAGTTATTGTGAGATTCAATAAAACTAAACACCTGGTAACTGGGAGGTACTCAATAAGTATTACTTTCACTTCTCTTGCTTTGTAACTTCATTGATCATTGATAATCATAATTCACATAGTTCTTGCTAAGAATATTATGGGTACCAGACCCTACAGATATTGGGGGTAGGAGATCACATCGATTAAAAAAAAAAAAACTATTGACCCTGTGCAGCTATCTTCCACTTGCCCTTCTGCATTCACTCTGCCTCCTTCCCTAGATTATCCCTGATCTGTGACTTATGTGTGGATCTGTATGGACTTCATCAATGGGTATTTTGTGTTTGGAATTCTGGTTGGGTTTGACCAATGAGGAGCATGAGCAGGAGACTGGATAGAAGGAAGAGAATGGTCAGGGCATTTATTTCCTTGGCTCCATCTCTTCACGGTCAAGAGGTCTAAATGCAATCCTCTCCTGCCTTTAGTTTCTATAACTGTTCCTTTTTTCTCATCAGCCTGAGGAATTCTAAAGGCTCCCATTTCAGTAATTATTCCTTAGAGTTTCCACACACCCTGCTAACACATTTGAAAACAGATATTTAAACTTTCCTCAAAGTATCCAATTTGAGGGTGTTATCTGTTTTCTTCCAAGATCCTGTCTGGTACAGTTCCTGTCCTTAAGAAGTTCACATTTTAAGAATTCATCAAATCAAGGGTCATTAATATTAAATGAACCAAAGCAGCAGTTCCTTGCACCATTGCAGTGACCTCATGGTGCATCAGTTCAGCAGAATATACTGACCTTATTTATTGCCTATCTTCTAAAAGAAGCCATGAAAAATATCTGTGTGTTTATTAAAGAATGGACAGAATTGATAAGTGGTATATGTTAAACATTTTACTTTTTGGACCAGTGGTTTTCAATGAGTCAAGTCTCCTGAGGAGCTTTTAAAAAATATTTGTGTCAGGCCATGCCTGGGCCAACTTAACAGGAGTCTCAGGGGATGGGAGGCCAGACATCTATACATTCCAAAGCAACCCAGGTGTTTCAAATGTGAAACTAGGCTAAAACCAATGGTTTTATATACACCTGGAGAGTCCAAAGAAGAGGCTGCCACTATTACATAAAATGCCTCCATGATCATCTGCATTCTCACACTGAAATTATTCCAGACTCATCTCTCTACCTACCTCCAAATTCCTCTCTCACCTTGGTCTCTACTTCCTTTGATTCTGTACTAGGAACCATTCCTCTAATAGCTCCAATTGACTTAACCACCAAAGCATGAACTGTTTGCTTATAACTTGTCTGTTACTTCCCTTGATTGTATTCAACAGTGGCCCATCAGCTTCAGCCTTCCCCTCTAAGGGCAAGAAACGCACTGCCATGGTACCTGCTTGGAACACACCCAGTCCATAGCCTGCCAAGCCAGCAATGCCTGGGAATCTCCATCTTTCTGGAATGGGAGACTAGACAGGTGGGGGGATGCACTGCACCACTCTAGAAAAACATTATTGTCAGAAATAGATCTCAATAGAGTTACATTTTTTCACATCTTTCACCATATTGGGAATGTTCAAATAGGCTTCATAATCATTATCATTAAGGAATAATTATCTCTCTTTAAACAGATTAAGAGACCTTGGTAATGAACTTATCTAAATCTCTTAATGCATGTGGATTTGTACTAGAACTGTCCCTACCCTTGGGAGCTAATACATGGGATAGTTATTTGTAAAATATAGAGTATTCTACACATGCATGCAATTATCATTAGTGTTTCTTTGGTTATAACTTCAAGCCAAAACTTTAAAAATGCTACAAGCAAATGCATTTAAGAGCATTTAAGGTAGACTAAAATAAACAAAAATAAATTAAATGTATTTAAACCATTTAACAATACTAGTCAGGAATAGAATAATACCTAATAATTATACCATGCTAATAAAAACCTTGCAGAACAGAATATTATGATTATGTGTAGATTTAAGTCTGAACATTCAAAATTACATTTTGACCAAATGTCTGAACCATAATTTCTGGAAAGTGGTTAGCTAAATAGAACAAGGGGTCAGTGGGGTGGTTAGTGAAGAGGGAATTGTGGGTATTGCATATTGGAAGCAATAACCATGGTCCTACTCATTTGACTAATACCAAGATGACATAGCTATTGTTTACTGTCTAAGTGGCAAACCCATTTTGATGAACTTCTAGTCAGCCAAGCCAGCCAAGATCTATTCTACTGTTGACTCCACTGTATCATTGTGGATTTGCAGACAAAGTCTGTCTCCAGCTGAAATAGAGAAGGTTGAATATTCTGTTTGTATGACCTTCAATCTAAAGAAATAATTTGATGTGATGAGAACACATGGTCCTTTCTAAATACTGATATACTGGGGATCTTCATGTATAATCATTCATGCATTCATTCAGCAAACATTGCTCAAGCAGCTAGGAAGCCCTGGGCACCATCTAGGTATTGGTGCTATGGAGAGCTACAAGGCGTAGACATCACTGCTCTAGCACTCATGGGCTAATGTCAGAGAAACAGACATGATTTTTAAATTAACCATATCTGACAAGTGTTATGATAGACATATAAACCTGGAAATGGGGACATAGAGAAGGAAAGGATTTGATTGAATGGGAAATAACCAGATTTGGCTTACCTAACATGCCTTCTCAATGTGTTATTGCTTCTAGTCTAAATTGACTATTTGTACTAAAACCCTTGCTTACTCCAACTTTCCAAGCAGCACCTGCTTCCAAGCCAATCTCGCTGGACTCTCTAAATGCCTGATGCACTGCTAAGATTCTGACTTTTTTTTTTGTCTGGATCTCACTGTGTTGCCCAGGGGGGAATGCAATGGCACAATAATGGCCTACTGCAACCTCGAACCCCTGGATTCCAGCAATCCTTCTACCTTGGCCTCCCAAAGTGCTGGTATTACAAATATGAGCTACAATTCCTGGCCAATTCTGACTCCTGTTACCTTCTCAGACTCCGTGAGGCAATGTGACGGCTTGAACCTGACAGTCCTGGGTTTGACTCTTGTTTGTGTCAAGTCACTGCCTATATAGCCTTGTCCCAAAAGATTAAACCTCCCTGGGTCTCCATGCTCTCAGGTAACTAGAAACATTCAGAGTGTGGTTAACATTAGAGTAATATTTGAAATGTAAGTGGCACAGTGCCTGGTAAATACAATGGACTTCCAGGGAATAAAACCCTTTACTTTTACTTTCATTGTTATAATTATTCTCAAACCTTTCAAATCTTGCAACATCTTTGGGTTTGTGCTCTGGGTTCTACTTCAGCATCTTTGACTTCCCTCTTTGTGGTTTGGAAATAATAAATATGGAAAATAATTAAAAGTGAAAAGGTAAGTAAAGATTCCCTTCTCCAGGAAGTGAGGCTTAATTCCTACTCCGCACCCTCCACTCCCACATTTTGGGCTGAACTTAGTAACCCACTTCTGAATAATAGATTATAGAAAGGGGGAAAAATGGTAACTTCTCAGTAGAGAAATGTGGCAAACACCAGCTTAAGCAAATGATCATGGTCGACATCACAGTGGTAATCATGTTGATATCACGCACCCTGATATGACGTGGTGAAAATAGCGTTTCACAACTATGTTACTCTTTCCCCAGTCTCATTACCCCAATAATCATGAGAAAAAGTTGTCTAACAAACATCGAGGGACTTTCTGCAAAATACCTAGTCAGTACTCCTTAAAATTGTTACGGTCACGAAAAACAAGGAAAGAAACCAGAGGAAAGAAAGGAGACGTGGCAACTGAACACAATGTGGCATCCTGGGTTAGATGGAACCTGAAGGAGAAAAAAGAAATTTCTGAGGAAAAAAAGCCTGAAGTTTAATTCATAGTAGTTTACCAATGTTGACAAATATGCTATGGTAACGTAAAATGTCATTAAATTTGGGTCAGGGGTATACAGAGCTCTATTATCTTAGCAACCCTTCTGTAAATTTACAATTATTCCAGAGTAACACTTTTTTAAGTGGAAACTGGGATCCTTCAGTGGAATTCCCTCTGCAAAACCTCTTTATCAGGACTTGAGGATTCTGCCTATGAACCAGTCACTGCTCACTCAGCTCCAGACAGAAATGTTTCTGCCACTCACCTACTTCTCTGAAACACAGTCATAAGCAAACCTGTGTTAAAAGCCTACTATTTTTTTTTCCTCTTCAGAAGAAATAAGTGTTTTTTTATCAATCAATGGTTTCCTTTGAGTTAAATAAATCAATGGTTTTTGAACTTTTCTAAATGAGTGAGTCGGTAATTGGGGAAATACATTCAAAGCCTGATCTGATTGTCCATGGCTCAAAATTCTTAATATAGGTGTTATTTTTTCTTTCATGAACAAAACACTTTGCAGGCACCTAAACAACTGGGTAAATGATTGGTTACTATCTTTATCCCCATTACAGGCCAGGCATGGTGGTGCACGCCTGTAATCCCAGCACTTTGGGAGGCCAAGGCGGGTGAATCACCTGAGGTCAGGAGTTTGTGACAAGCCTGAGTAACGTGGTGAAAACCTGTCTCTACTAAATACCAAAAAAAAAAAAAAAAAATAGCTGGGCATGGTGGTGCATACCTGTAATCCAAGCTACTTGGGAGGCTGAGACAAGAGAATCACTGGTACCTGGGAGCGGGGAGGTTGCAGTGAGCCAAGATCGCACCATTGCACTCCAGTCTGGGCAACAAGAGTGAAATTGCATCTCAAAAAAAAAAAAAAGAAAAAGTAACTTTATCCCCATTTCAATGAGAAAACCAGGTCAGGGAAGGTGTGCGTCACTTATACCGAACCCAGGTGACGAAATTAGAAGATTTTCTTCAAAGATTTGTATCCCAATCCGGGTTCTTCCTATATTCCACAATGATATTACCTGGATATAAGGACTTTGATGAGCCCATTAAAAATGAGCATTTCCAGGGTCTTACAAAAATGAGTCTTTACGCATTTATGAATTGTCTCAAACGTTTAGTCAAAAAACGTTTAGTCAAAAAAGATAATAGGCCAGATGCACTGGCTCAGGCCTTCAATCCCAACACTTGGGGAGGCGGAGGCAGGCGAATCAAGAGGTTGGAAGTTTGAAAGCAGCCTGGCCAATATGGTGAAACCCCGTCTCTACTAAAAATACAAAAATTAGCTGGGCATGGTGATGTGCACCTGTAGTCCCAGCTACTCGGGAGGCTGAGGCAGAAGAATTGATTGAACCTGGGAAGCAGAGGTTGCAATGAGGCGAGATCGTGCCACTGCACTCCAGCCTGGGTGACAGAGCAAGACTCAGTCTCAAAATAATAATAATAATAATGAAGTGAAGATGTAGAAGAAACTCTTCACTCTAATTCTTTTTGCCTGTGCATGTCTATGTGTGCATATCTCTTTTCTTTGCTACAGTTTATTTTGCATGTGCTGTGCATGCCTATCTTCTATGTTAGAATGTGAGATCCTTAAGGGTGGGAACAAAGTCTCTTCCCCTTATTGTTCCCAGGACTTAGAACAGTCCATGAAACACAACATATGCCCAGGACATGAAGGGATATTTATTGTTATCTGGAGCCTAAATTTTTTAAAGTTCCCTTTATTACACTATTTCTGTATCTAGATGCAGAGACACAGTCACAGGTGCAAGAGGCTTATGGGGTAGAAGGCAAGCATGGGGAAGATAAAAGGAGGAAGGAGCAGGGGTTGGCAGTGAGGGCAACAGAGGTGCCCCAGTGCCACTGCTCCCCTCTTTGGGCAGAAATCTTTTAATACTCCAGAAGAGTGTGGCCTCACTCAAATGCTGTGGCCAATCCCAAAGATGCTTCAGCTAGAAGACGTCATCTGACTTCACTTTTTACATCTGATCAGCAAGTTATTTCCTGAAGATTTATCTGAGTCGTGCACCTCAATGTTCACCTCTAGTTCTCTAGCACTTGCTTTAATGCCATCCTCTCTCTAGTGATGACTAAGTTGGCATATGGATTGATACACTTCACAATTATTGGAAATTTTGACTCCAAGTTGATTGCTAACTTCTAAGATTAAGCAACATTACCTACTCCACATTTTAAAAAACTGAAATTAGTGAAAATACTGCCAGAAAAAGACTATGACTATAAAATATCACTATTTTATATTCACAAACACAAAATTACCTGTTTTCCCAATGAGCTATTGGTTTGAGATCTGTGTTAGCAATTATTAAAGCCCTTATTATGTGAATCATTACACCTTATATCATAATATGATGAGGGAGATGAAGCAACAAGGTTCTGTCATGAAAAAAAAAAAAAAGTCAGACAAAGCTGAGTTTGAATCTCAGAGCAACCATTAACAGATGATGTGTCTCAGGCAAATTACTTACCACATTTGAGTCTCAGTTTCCTCACCTGCAAAAGAGAGAGAATAATCATCCAACTTGCAGGTTGTACATAAAGTGCTACAGATAATCTATATGGCATGTTAAACAAACGTGTTGATTCCCAGTGACCCCTGGTTGTGCCTGATGGCCCTGCAGCTGTTCTCTACCTAGCAATGCTCAAAAGAAAGACATCACTGTCAAGCTCTGAGTTTCAAAATAGAGTGTTGTTTGCTTATGTCTACAGGGAGATAACAGCCTTGACATCAGGCTGATTCGAGAAAGAGAAAAGGACTTATCAGAACTTACACAGCTGATTTCCTTTTTTTTTCTTCTCTTTTCTTTCTTTCTTTCTTTCTGTTATCTGCTTGCTATATTAAGAACTAGAACTTGAAGGAGTGACTTTAGAGAAAATTATAGGGTAAGGAAGAATAAAGCCTGAGACAGAAGGGAAGCCAAACCCTACAAAGAAAAGGCAAAGCTTCTCTGTGATTACACAAAGTAGTTGGGAAGATTTTGAGCAGATGAGAGTGCATGCCCTGTGGATCACTAAAAAGTGAGCTGGCACAGCCCACCCATGCTCGGACTTGGGTCGGGTAACAAAATCACAGGACTGTGACCGGGTATCCAAAAACACAAGACTCGGGGATGTCTCTTGGTGGTTACAACCTCCAAAGTCTGGCATGAGCCCTTGTGGATGTCTCACCTTGTCTACACCTTTCTAAATAGTCCCTTTATTAGACCCTACTTAAATTACCCTCATGCCTATGCACCATCTGGTTTCTTCTGGGAACTCTGACTTTACAGATGTTAATATTATAATATTATAAAATCACACCTACATAGGAAGATTATGGAAACCAGCTGCTTTTACTTGACCACTAGAAAACAAAGAGATTAGAATCCTTTCGGAAAATAGAAATCCACTGCAGAATACCCTAGTTTTTTGATATTCAATGTCTGACAAATATGCCAGAACTTTATAATAAAAAGGTTTTAAATTTTTTATTGATCCATAATAATTATACATATTTGTACATATTGTACACCATTTGTATATACAAAGTACAGGTGATATTTTGATACATGCATACAATGTGTAATAATCAAATCAGTGTTTAGAATATCCATAACCTCAAACATCTGTTTCTGTTGGAAACATTTCAAGTCTTCTCTTCAAGCAATTTTAAAATATAAAATGTGTTGCTTTTAACTATGGTCACCCTACTGTGCTATTGAAAATGAGAATTTATTTCTTTTATCTAACTGAATGTTTATATTCATTAACCAACCTCTCTTCGTTTTCTCTTACCTACATACCCCAGCCTCTCATATCTATCATTCTATTAATACTTTCTACCTCCATGAGATCAACGTCTATACCTCCTACACAGGAGTAAGAACATGCAATATTTGTTTTTCTATGCCTAGCTAATTTTACTTAATATAATGACCTCTAGTTCCATGCATGTTGCCATAAATGACAGGATTTTGTTCTTTATGTGGCAGAATAGTATTTCATTATGTAGATAGTCCACATTTTGTTTGATAGACACACATATCCACACAAAGAAGATTGCATTCATTTTTCCAGTTAAATTTTTTTAAAATAATAACAATAACTTCTAAAAATTATCAAACAGTTTACCTTTCTGTTTCTTTCCCAAATAATTCAATGTATTGGTGATAAGATGGGGCTGATCAAGGCAGGAGCCTGTGGGTGGAAGGAGCAGAGGGATGTAGCCCTGCATACGAGTTAGAGGCTGAGCTCAGAAAGAGGGTGTCTACGTGGCAGGAGAGTCCACTGCAAAAGGTTATAACCTAAGCGGGATGCTGGAAGGCATTCTAGGGGGAGGAAAACAGCTGCTATAGAGTGTCAGAGCCAGAGTGGCATCTGGAAGACCTCTGTGTGGCAGTGCCACCCCGCAGGGTTATTGGAGCTTCAGCAGGATAAGAAGAACATGCACATAGGACTATCTGGTATGGGGTATTAGAGCCCAAGAAAGATGAAAAGGCATTTGTGTAGAGGGTATCCCAGCATGGTATAAGAACCTGAGAAGTTAAGGAAAGTTTCTACATGGGGAGAAGGGAGCAGCCTCATGCAGGGTACCAGAGCCTGGGCACAGTAGAGAAGGCATCCGTGTAGGGGATGGAAAACCCAGCAGCAAGAGCAGCAGCAACCCAGCCTGGAGTGTTGGAGCCCAAGTGAGGAGAGGAGGGCATCTGTGCAGTGGGGAAGGGGCAGCAATTGTGGCAGGCAAGTGTGTCAGAGCCTGGGTGGGTTGAGGAGGGTGTCCATGAGTGATCATGGGGCTGGCAGTGGTAGTTTGAGATCAGTGGTATGAGAAGCCCAGGGGAGAATATGACAACCCATGCAGGGTGAGCCAGTGGTCTTTGCAAATGTGAGCAGAGCTGTGACAAGGGACTGGTCATATACAAGAGGAATGCTCAAATAAGTAAACGTATAAGGATCATGGGAGTCAGGATTCTAGAAATTGGAAAAGGGAGATAGAAATAGAAAAAAAAAGAAAACCAGAATGAACCCTGTGGTACTGAAGTGGAATTGAAGGAATTGATGTAAGCTTGGGATTTTCAATATACAGATAGATAAATACACCTGTTAAGATGGAAATGTGTGCATATGCATAACTGGTGTGTATAAAACTGCATATGTTCCCTAGCTCTGGACTCAGAGACGACCTGGGAGCAGGAACCCTCCAGTAGCAATGAGCACACATAGCATCCACATCCTGGCTTCAAAATACTGTTTTCAACCAAATATATATGTATTTCTTTAGAGAAATGGCTGACCCCAAGACTGAGACAGGGAAAGTACAAAATGACCCTGGAGCATCTATCTTGGCCTGAATATAAAGAAGTCATCAAAGACAGATGGGGCCATATCAAGACACATAAGCTAACTTGAAGGGGATCCCACTGCTCAAACACAGAAACTTAAAGCATCAAAAAATACAAAGAGTAATGGACTGTGACTTACTGAGTAAAATGAGAATCCAAGTGTTTGTATTGACATAAATATATCAATGAATAAATTGAAAAGCCGATGAATAATGGAATATTTACATAGTTTCATACACAGTACATTTTTCAACATAGTCATTAGCCACAAAGGGAAATGAATAATTTTACACTGGTGAAGCCCATCAGAACCCACTTAATCAAGTGATCAAAGTTAACATCACCAGGAATGGGACAAGTAGAAATCATACGTTATTAGAAAGCAAAAAATTTAAACAATGAGGAGGACAGAGCATCACTTCAGTGATATCCCTGCCAAAGGTGCATATCACGAATGTAATTTTTTTAAAGTAGCTGTTTTACAAAATAACTGGCCTGTACTCTTCAAAAAATGTCAAGGTCTTGAAAGTCAAAGGAATACTGAGGAATTTTTCCAGACTGAAAGAAACTAAAGAGACATAGTATCGAAACACAACATTAAAATGAATCTTTTTGGTATGAAGGACATTATTACAACACTTAAAGAAATTTAAATGGGGTCTGAGGATTAGATGATAGTAATGTTAACTTCTGATCTTGATAGTTGTTTTGTAATTACACAGGAGAATGTTTTTGTTTATAGAAAATGAACACTGAATTATTTGAGGGTGATAGGACATCATCATATTAGTAAATTACTCTCAAATGGTTTAAGTCTGATATTATCTTAAAATCACTCTGAAAAAGTTATTGAAAGTTTTTTTTTTTCACAATCTAACACTAAGTATTCTACTCCATGGTCATTTTAAACACGAAACTTTGTGCTTAATGAGTATCTCACCTTTTGTAGCTCTTTCAGCAAAGAGAACTCAAACCTATTCCTAGCAAGATAATCAGGACCAAATAATTTATAGGGTAACAGTTGGCAACATGACAATCCCAGTGAGATTTCTTTCTCTTTTTTTAGCTAACTGCTTCTACTTAGAAATGAAACTTTAAATATTCTGCTCTGACCTTTTTGCCTGGGAGAAGAGTTTAATTACCTGCCCAGTTTACATAAATTATGTCGCTTGTTTGTCTAAAATTGAATCCTGGGCAAGATCAATATGGCCTCAGAAAAGCCAGAGCAAATGACTTATCTCAAATGCCATCAAAGGTCACCAAAACCTTTCCTGCTTGGATGGGGACACATTCTGTTCGACAACCTGGATCACGTCATGGGCCTGCTTCCTGCTGCCTTGGGTGCCAACTGCAAAAGCATGATTGATCATTGGTTAGAGGGCATTGGATACAAACTCCCTCAGGAGTCAGCTGTGTGAAATTAATTGAATACCATGATGAGTCTGATTCATCATTCTCCAAAAAGGAAGGGGGAAAAATGGCACAGAACACACCCAGAGCTTGATGCATGAAGCCTCGTGGAGGTAAACTGCAATTTATGCTCAGGATTCTCATGGTCACAGACCACGCATGTGTTATCTGGTTGCCGTTTCACAAAATTATTCAGGGAGAAAAAATATACCTCTGAATCTTTCCTTCATCCCTTTATTCTTCCTTTCAAAAGAAAAGATACTTAGTAAGGGCCAACTATGTGTCTGGCTCTATTCAAACAACAACATTATAAAATATTTCATGGTAGAGGTATAAAGTATAAAAAGATTTCATACAGAGATAGAGTTTGTTTTTACCTGGGACATGCAGCAAAAGCTTCATAGAGGGCATAACATTTGATTTTTAACAGGAAGAAGGTGTATGATTGCAATAAATATTTGAAAAATGAAGATAAATAATAACAAGAGTAATGTCACAGAAATTGTTCAAATGTGAAGCCTAGAAATTACTTCAATATGACTGGAGCAGTGCGAAGTCATATTGGAAAGAGAGGACAGCTCACACGTGCTGAAGTCAGGCCCTAAAAGAACACATAATTTTAGCATAAAGGGAGAGAAGCCAGCTAAGAAGAAACAGAACCATGTAGAAAAACTGGAATTCCATTAGCTTAAAGAGGAAGGTGATGATCCATTAAGAAAAAGAAATAAACAAGATCATAAGGTAGAGAGAGGTCAAGAAGAGTGGAACCGAGCTCTAATACTGAACATCACTAATAATGTGATTCTGACCTTTACAAGAGCCATTCTCATGTAGGACAGCATGGAGCACATCAGACCTCAAGGGAGAAGAAGAGTCCCTGTACTGAAAGTCAGTGCAGCAGGTGTGGGCTGACCTCTCTCACAATTTGGTGATGAATACAGATAGGTTTGAGGTAAAGAAAACAATGAAAAAAAGAAAGAAGGAAAAGGAGAGAGATGAGGAATGATTGATTGAGAAGAAAAAGCACAACATTGTGGTAGACAGAAGGGCTGAATGCAACATAGAATGAAGGATTGGTGCTACAAGAAAAACTGCAGATAATTGTTATGTCAAGTTATATTGAAAAGTGAGGGAAGGTGGAATTGAGAGTACAGATATAAAAGTATCTCTTCCAGCAGAAGAAGGAAGAAAAAGATAAGAAATTTTAAGATAGGTGTGATGATGACTAAATGAGAGAGGAAAATGAAAGAGGGTAAGATAAATTGACTTATGATTTACATATGCAGTATTGAGAGCTCAGATAAATGTGCAAGAAGTAAATGAGGTTTAAGTAAGGGGAAGGACTTGAGGAATATAGAATTAGTTGGGAATAGCAACTGTTAGGAGAGTGTCAAACAAAAGCAGAAAGCTGTGATAATGATAAAACACCTATAATAGGGTAGGATAGGTGGTACACACTACTGCAAACCACTGAAACAAATAGAACTCAAGATTCAACGGCTTAAAGAATAATGATGTTTACTTCTTTCTCATTGGGGTGCAGGAGCTACGTTTGCAGTAGCTCTTCTCCACTCAGTCACTTAAAGACTCTGGTTTGTGACAGCTCTGTCCTGTATAACATGTGACTTTCAAGGTTGCTCTGAGTGTCACTGTCCCAGTGGAAAAGACCTTAGAAGATTGTGCATGGGAGGTTTTATGCTCCAGACATGAAGGTGGCACACATCATTTCTGCTCTGATTCCATTAGTTGGAATTCACTTCTATAGCCCACACTGATATGTGTGAACTGTGAGCAGTTTCTGTGAAAAGATCTGCACCTCTATTCTAGGGGATAAGGACCAGCACTAATATGTCAGATCCCTTATGGCTTAGAAAGTTCTTCCCTGAAGACAGAAGCAAACACAGACAGTATTAAATTATTCAGGATAATAAGCTTCAAAGTGTGAAGGACATCAAGGGCTACATGCTTACTGGAGCTCTCCTTGGTACTGAGCACTATAGCTGCCTAAACCATTCCAATAAGATTCCCATAAAAAAGGGTAAGGAGCCCCACGGTATATGCACCTGTAGATGCGATATAAAAAGTAATTTTGCTGCTCATACATGAATTACCCTGGACACTCTGAGGTCCACCCACTTGATGATGATGATTAAATCAAGAAGTAAAAGGAGTCTTGGACTGAGTTAGATAATCTGGAATACAGTCCAGGTTTTGTCGCTAATTTGCTGATAATAGGGTCAAGTCACTTCTTTCCTCTGAGCCTCAATTTTTCCTCTTTCAAATGCTAATTTTGGTATCAGTGGACCTTGTTGGCTTTCCTAGTTCAAAACTAAACATGTAGTAAGGCCTCTTCGAGATGACCATGTTTTCTTGCCTCTTCAGTTTCATGAAATGGGAGCCCCAAGTGAACGTTCAGAGGTAAGGCATTCTTAAACACTGATGTTTCAAATTCACGTTATTACTCCTTCCTGGAAGGAAATTTGGTATGGACTTCAAGAGCCTTAAGTAATTTCATGCTGAAAGAAATATGATGAATCTAGGTGTCTGCAGAGAATTATAAATAATGATATATAACAGAGAAAATTAGCAGCGATAAAAATGTCTGAATTTAATAGGAATGTTGAACACAATGAATATATGCAGTTACTATAAATAGGGTTTTTAAAGTTTAGTTAACATAATGGCTATTGAGAAGTCCTTAAAATGTTTGGTTAATTATTAACATGATGGAAATATGCTTGTGGTTTCCCTCTCTACGAATTTCAGCTCCTTTCAACATTCTCTTTTATTTCAACTAGCTCCTACCACCACATAAAATCTATGTGTTCTCCTTATCTTGTGTCTCGTTTGTCTCTCCAAACTGACATGCATGCTCCATGAGAACTATAACATGTTTTGCCTCTTTCATTCTCTGCTCAGCCTCCATTTCCTAGAAAAGTATTGGTGGATAATATGCTTTTAATAAATATATGTTAAATTAGTAACTTAATATCAAGTGAACAATTGCATAAAATTATATGCATAGCATAACTATTCTAATTGTATACAGCTAAATATATGTGTATATCTGGGTCTGAATATGTCTTAGATATTTCTCGTAAATTTATTTCATCTTGAAATACAAAAGTACAAAAGAGGTATGAAATAGCCACTCATAGGCCTGACGTGGTGGCTCACGCCTGTAATGCCAGCACTCTGGGAGGCCAAGGTGGGCAGATCATGAGGTCAAGAAATCCAGACCATCCTGGCCAACATGGTGAATTCCTGTCTCTACTAAAAACACAAAACTTAGCCAGGCATGGTGGCCCGTGCCTGTAGTCCCAGCTACTCAGGAGGCTGAGGCAGGAGAATTGCTTGAACCCGGGAGTCAGAGGTTGCAGTGAGCCGAGATCACGCCATTGCACTCCAGCCTGGTGACAGAGACAGACTCCGTCTCAAAAAAAAAGAAAAAGAAAAAGAAAAAAAAAGGCCACCCTTTTTTTTTAAGATTTAGGTGATTTTATTTGATTTAAATTTCAATATGATTATCAGTGAGATTTAGTTGTGTGTGTGTGTGATAATGTTAGGTTGACAATTCCTGGTTTCTTCTTTCTATTGTGTGGCAGTCTTAAATACTTTCACTTTTCTTTGCATTGTTTCTTCTACAGTCTAAGCTTCCAGCATCATCAGTCACTTGAACTGCCACAAAGCCTTTCAACAAGTCTCCCTATAGTCACTCCCAGTCCTACAATCTATCTTTCATATAGCTCCTACAATTCAAAACTATAAAATTGATCCTGCCATTCTCCCATTAAAAACCCTCAATGGCTTTCCATCAGACTCAGAATAGAATCCCTGCTTCTTACTTACCATGGCCTGAAGACTCTGGCCAGCTTCCCCAGCCTTGTCTCTTGCCAAGTCCTCCCACACTCACCTCACTTTATTACTTTTTCTCTTCTCCCAAATTAAAAAATAAATAAATAAAACATGGACTTCTCTCAAATCTGTGTACTGTGCTTACCTCTGCCTGAAATGCTCATTTCGGACAAGTGCTTGGGTCCAGGTCCTTGGATCATTTCAGTCTGGCTGCTTGTGATTCTCCAGGGTCAACATCACTTCCTAGAGAGACCTCTGGGACCACTCAACCACTCCAATTCCATCTGAGTCACTTTCCTCATACTACCCGGCTGCTTTAATGTTAAAACATTTATCTTCATCAGAAATCCTCTTACCCATCAATGTATGCATTCATTGTATGTATCTGTGTCTTTCGCTAGAAAATACACTTTTGTACTTTCCAGCAGGAAAGTTGCCTTTTTTCTTTTCTGTATTCTCAAGACCTAGCACAGTTCTACATACATGGAGTCACTTGAAAACTACTTGTTCAATGAATTAATTAATGACTCTGACCTTGAGTCAAATCCACTCCAAGGTGTAATATTCCTTCTTCTCTATTCTTAGTATCTTCCATTCTGCCTCTTACTAATAAACTTAGTTTTTACTCCTTGACGTTACCTTCAAATGATTCTGAAGCAAGGTTCGGACTTCAAATGATAAAGGTTTGATAAAGATATGTGCAAAGGACACTTTAGGATGAGAATCTATTGGAGCAAAGGGACAGAAAAAGGTAGATATTTGACGTGCATTGGAATACACAGTAAAGTCTACAGTGATCATATTAATCAAGACTGTTTATATGGAGCAGGCACCCATGTCTACTGTTTATTTTTTTTAAGGGAGGGCATGGAGATTTATTACTTCGTGTTACAAGAAAGTCGAAGTATATACTGGCTTTAGGCACTGGTAGTTCCAGGTGCTCAAAGAATATTATCGGAAATGTGTTTTCAAGGCTGGACATGGTGGTTCACACCTGTAATCCCAGCACTTTGGGAGACCTAGGTGAGAGGACCATCTGTGGCTAAGAGTTCAAGACTAGCCAGAGCAACATAGCAAGACCCTATCTCTACCAATACTTAAAATAAAACATTATTTGGGCATGGCAGTGTGCGCCTGTAGTCCCAGCTGCTCGAGAGGCTATGGTGAGAGGATGACTTAAGCTCAGGAGTCTGAGGCTGCAGTGAACAGTGATTGTGCCACTTCACTCTAGTTTGGGTGACAGAGTGAGACTCTGTCTCAAAAACAAAATAAAAATAAAATAGAATAAATAAAATAAAATAAAGAAATATGTTTCCATAATCTTTTATACCTGTTATTTCTTTGTTCTCATTTTTATGCAAATTCTTCTCAGGTAGAAAATGACTACCAACAATTTCAGCTTAAATCCTAATAGCTTAGCAATGTCTGTAAATAGATATTACATCTTTTCCAATAGCTACATCCAAAATTTCAGAAAGTATCTACTAGCTAACAAATCCCTGTAGAACTTATAGGTTAAAGTAGTGATAATTTATCATACTCATGAGTCTGTAGGCAGGGTTTGGTTCTTTTAGTCTCAGCTTGGCTCATCCATGCATCTGCAGTCAGCTGTGGGACAATTGGAGGCTGTGCTGATCTTTTCTGGATTCTTAGCATCTTTGAGCAATGACAGACTGGCTGTTGTACATTAGCTTCAGCTACAGCAATTGGATTCTCCTCCATGTGTTTCTCATATCCTAGCAGTTTGACCCATACTTTTCTCATGGCATTGGCATGGTTCTAATAGAGATGGTGGAAATTCACGCAACAACTTTGGGTCTAGAGTTAGAATTAGCACATTACTTTTTCTCCATTCTATTGGCCTAACTCAGTCGTGAGGCCAGTCCATATTTAAAGGACTGGGATGAACTTAAAGGGAAGAGCTGAAAAGTCACACTGAAAAGGGCATGAATACAAGGTAGGTGGAAAATTGAAATCATTTTTACAATCAATCTCATGCTGGATTTGGGTCAAAAGTCCATCATTTAATCAGTTACTGTGAGCTAAGTGTGGACAGAAATCTTAGGAGTAATGGTTTTTGAAAGAAAGGTAAAGTACTATTCCCATATGAAAGGGTGACGAGAAAGCAAAACCAGAAATTTTCTACTACGTGGCTGTATAAGCAAAGAGCCAGTTTATTATAGTCATTTAGAGCCTAAGGTTTTGATTCAGACTACTTTCTATGTATGTAAAATGCATTACTTAATGTGTCTAGTTTTCTTATCTGTAGTAAAGAAAATTTTTTGAGTATCAAATGAAGCAATACAAGTAAAGTGCTTATAGAGAAACTGGCACAAGGTAAGTCTTCACTAAGTCTTAATTTTTTTGTATTATTCTTTGGCAATTAGTAAGCCTTTGAAAAATTGTGAAGAAAAAAAGGACATGTCAGGAATGTCATTCAAAGAAAATAAGCTTGGTTTTGTTTATAATGATGGAGAAAGAATCCCCCCTTTTATCTCTACTCTACCTGCCTTACTGATTTCAGTTTCCAGTATTATATTAGAGTCCTGGGGGAAAATATTTTTCCACAAAGAAATTAAGGTAAATTTTAGCTTAAGGAAATAAAAACTATAAATATAGGCCAGTGGAAAGGGCACAAACCTGTGTCAGCGTGGTTCCAGGGTAGTACTGGAGTCCATCATCAATTATTAAACAAGGTCAATATTTGTGGCACAGAGAAGCATTTTAGCATATATTATTTATGCAGATGGTTGTAATAGGTACTCCATGCTTGAATAGGGAGCTTCAAGAGTGGAATGCTATTAACAAGAAAACTAGTTGGCACAGAAAATAGCATATATTCTTTTCTGAGAAAATCTCTGTCTCTGTCTCTGTCTCTCTCTCTCTCTCTCTCTCTCTTCCCCCTTCTTTCTCACATATTACTATTTTATTTCTCTACAAGGAAATAAATACTCTTTATTATATCTGTGATTACTGTGTTTCTCCATACCTAATGTTACACTAGATGCTATAGGGAAGATGGCGAAAGGTCTAAGAAAAAGGAATATTGTTCCTGGCCTTCAAGAAGCCCAGTCTGGCTGGATAAATATAATTTCAAGGGTGAGGCAGGGAGGTAAATGGTCTAGATTAATGAATGTCATAACATGGGACTGAGGCAGATGTTCAGCCGTGAAGTTCAGAAGATAGGTGATCAATGTGAGCTATCAAATGTGATGGGAATAACATACGGTGTCACATTTCCCCCAGAATTTGAAAGATGACTTCCTGGGGTGAGGGGAGGATGTCAGAGGTTGCATTAGAAGATCCGAGGTTGAATAAGAGTTGACAAGTTTGAGAAGAAAACAGCTTAGAGGTGATAGTGAGTCAGTCAGCTGCATTTGGAGAGACAAGGTACTGTTAGAGGAGATTCACTTGGGTTAGAAAAGGCAGAAAGAGCTGAGTATTCAAGATATGACCCTCTCATTCCTCCATCTATGAGGAAATGTGAGCCAAACTGAGGCCATTAAACTTGATCTTATAAGCATTATGGAGCTGCAGCAGATCAATGTCACTCTTTCACTGACTCAGCAAATAGTAATAACATTTTACTGAATGCCTACTGTGTGCCAGTCCTGTGCTAGAAGCAATGGCACTACAGAGATGGACAGACTGCAGATTTCCTTCTAAGTAACTTTTGTGGGCATAAGACGCACACATATACATACATACACGTGTGTGCACACATACTTCTACTATCATCACTAAAGTAAGAATTGCATTAAGAGGGGTAAAAATGGCTACTCCAAAGCCTGATAGCTTTAGACAGCAGAAAACAGCACATATGAATGAGTGCCAAGTTTTAAACTTTCACTGGAGTGAAATCAATTCAGCTATCTGACTGCAACAGAAGTTGTTGATTTCTAGGTTCAATTAGAAAACTCTGGTTTTTTGTTCATGTCATGTCAGGCCTATGAGCCAAGTAAGAGCATTTATCCTTTGCTCTGGAAGTGGTTCCAACTCCACTTACCTGTTATCCAGGACTCTCCATAGTATCTTATTACCCACTCAGCTCTGAAAGCCTAACATGGATGGTATTCAGGGAAAAGGACATTTCTAGCTTAGAAGCAGAGCAAAGTTACTTGCCCACCCAGAGTGCTGGCTTTGTGCTAATAGATGAGGGGCATGTGGAACAATGAAGCAGATAGCCCCTTTTCTAATCCCATTCACTGGGGCTCTGTGCTCCTCCCTGAGAGAGATAATGACATGAAAAACCTGGAGTTGTAGCTGGCAGATCTCCAGAAGAAAACCATCAGATAGTAATCACTGCTAGGCAGCTGCTCTCACTACCCCACCTTAAAAATTAATAGTTAGCGGGGATTAAGGACTTCCAATGTGCCTGAACTAAGCTTTTAACTTACAAAATATTTTTTAATCCTTATAGAAACTCTGTGAAGTAGGTATCATTATTATCTCTATTTTACAGATGAGATTAATCAGAGGTTAAATAATATACTCAAAGTCACTTATCTAGTGACTTCTGGGAGCTAGGATGCAAATGAACATGTATGGAAGTTTAATCTTAAGAAACAGTGCATGGTTTTCTGAACTTACCCCAATATAGGGTTCATAATAAGATGGCTTTTGCCCCAGAACCAGGAGAATGTGTCACCTCTAAGGATTGCCTTATACTGTAGCAAGTGCTCAATTAATGTTTGTTGAATAAATAGATACAATTTGTGTCAAGGTCATAAATCCAGGTAGGTTTATATTTATCTATCAAAATCCATGTACCAATGTGCAAATGTCATATGTAGATTCTAAAAAGGTACATATAGGTAAATATCTGTTTATTCTATCCCCTATTAAATAATAAGCTTCATAAGAATTACACTACACATAGTTACTGCTGCATTACAGCTCCTCATAAAGTGCTCAGCTCATAATTAGGCTCTCATTACATATTGGTTGAACTAGAACATAAATATATATCTATACTAATCAAGGAATATGCATCCAACTATTTAATGTATACACAAGCCTACATATGTACATATCAGAATATATGGTGCCTTTCTTCCAAGTGTTTTTAATCATTTCTCAATGAGCTAAGCCTTTCTGTAAGATAAATCCTTAGATTTATCTACATTCAAAAGTGAAGAAGGCACAGGCAACAAGATATAAAGAGCTATAGCCCAATAACTCTGGAAAAAACTTGATTCAATTTCTGGGTTCTTGTTGTATCAGCTTGTTGATGGATGGTGTAAGGGAAACACAAAAGTAGAAAATAGTTCCTGCCTTTTAGGCCCTCACTGTGTTTGGGGGTGATGAATCCCACCCATGAAACAAGCAGACGGTGATACAGCACAATGTAGGATCATGTCACTGTTGTCCATGAGAAGAACAATCATTGTGGTAGTAAACTGACAACCAAAAAGTGTAGAAAACATACAGGGTTTTCCATGGATATTTGTCAAATGACCAGATAGGAGACTTGTTCTGAATGTTTAACATTTTGGTATAATTTAAAATGAGTGAAAAGAAGAGGCAAGGGATAGAATTCAGAATGCACAGGGTTTAGAAACACGTACATTGGGTGCCTCATTTTACCCTATATACCTTTCTGTTGAATTTTATCAATCCTCAGTATCTACATCTGTAAAATAGATTGCAATATTAACTACTGCATATGGTGACCATGAAATCTAAATAAGATACCATACATGACATGGTTAACATGGTGTCTGCCACAGAATAACTTCTCCATAAATGTTAGAGTTATTACCTTCTATTATTAATATAATTTGGGAAGTCAAAGAGTAAGAATGTACGTCTGGAAGAGATGTGACATCATCAAATCTAACTCCGTAGGTTCTAGAGGTAATGAGTTTCTTTTTACCACTTTACTTCTGAGAAGAGGTGGAAATTCAGCAAAGCTAAGCAGGATGTTTTTATTTGTGTTTATCTGCTGAGATACGTCTATTGATTTCCTCCAGAGCAGGGCTGCAGTAGAGGCCCTTTACAAGACCAACTTAAATCAGCATGTTTCCCCATTTTCATCAGGGATTGTAGCCAAGGTCACTCTGCATAGAGACGAGCTTTCAGCAGAAACAGCAATTACATTATGCTCAATGGTTTCATCGAAAAACTCTTCCAGATAATGACAAGAGTAAAATATGCCCATGTTCCTCCTTTGTCCCTTTATTAATAAATTAGAGTATACAGAAACTCAATAAAAGTGACAGAGAAGGCTCACGAGCATCATTGGATCATCCTTACCAGGGGCAGCTTGTATCTCACAAAGCTACTTTTCCACTAAAAGGCCTTACCCAAAGCAGAAAGCCACCCTTGACTGAGTTTGTACTATGTGTAGTTGGAGTTGCTCACTGGACAGGTGGCAAAGTCCCATGAATGCAAATTGAGCCCTGCTGCTATGGAGTTTCGTTGGCTTTGCTCTGGTCTTGGCTCAGTCCCTTCTTGGTCCACGCTTTCGATCAAGTTCAAGCTCTTGTTGTCTCTTACGTCGACTTTTGAGAGAGTCTTGTAGCTGGTTCTCCTGCCCTTTTTCTCTCTCTATCACCAACCAATTCTTCCCAGAAATGACCAATGTATCTTTCTCAAGCACAGGCCTGCAAATTCCCTACTCTTGTAAAGACATCTACTGGCTCCCCATCTGACATCTTAATTCTAGTTGCTTCTGCTGCTGTTACTGATGTTGTCATTAATTATTAGTAATTATTATTATTATTACCATCACCATTATTATTATTTCTATATAAAGTCCAACCTCCTTGGAATAGATTTCAAAATTTTCAAAATCAGTTCAACATTTTCAGCTTTGTAATAATCAAGCCTGGCCTTTATTGAAAGTTAATATGCCCCAGCTAATGTGCCCAGTGGTTTACTTTCATTAAGTTATTTTATGCTCACAATGATCCTGAAAGGTAGTCATCACGCCCATTTAACAAATGAGGGCACTCAGGCAAGGAAAAGTAAGGTATCTTGCTTTAGGCCACATAATCAGTAAACATTCAGTAAGAATTCAAAACTGAATTTGTGCCACTCCCAAGCCCACATCGTTAATCACCATTCTCTCAGCCGCATCTCCTACCGCCTATCCCTCACTCTCATCTCACCCACACCTGACTGCTGGCCCCTCTAGGGCAAATCGGTTCCACTCACCAACTCTCTTGGGCCTTTGAACATACTTTTGCTTCTCCATGGAATGCTGTATCGCCCTCCAACTCATTGCAGCAAATGAACCACTTCCAATGTCACTGAAGCGAATGCTGGGAGTGCCCCGTCCAATTACTACTTATAGTGCTGGTGAAGTGACTTATCACCTGCTACAGGTATTGACTGCGAATCACTCATATATGCTTCCTTCTCCAAAGAGCTTTTCAAGAGCCACCACCCCCGGAGATGTGTAGGAGGTGACCACATACTCCCACCCTCTCATGGCAAATGACTGACTGAAGAGGAGGAATGGCAACTCAGGCCACTTGCCTCTGGGTGAGACAACCTTTGTGGCACAATTTGAAAGCACATCTTTGCATAGCTGCTTCCCCTGCCCTATCCTGCTTCCCTCGCTATCAGGCTCCTCTAAGAGTTCACCCTAAATAAATTCCCATCTCAGGCTCTGCTGCTTGTAAACTACCTAAGACAGGCACATCCTCTGAGATGCCATTCCTGACTTCCCCAGGAGCACCTACCATCTTCTGGGGGGATGGTCTACAGGCAATGACCATCCCTCATAGGGGGATGTTCATAGGCCATCCCTTCATTGTGGCATTTGACACATAATTCTCATATTATTGTAATGAAAGTCTCTTTCCTCCTCTAGATTATCACTTTTTTTTTTTTTTTTTTTGAGATGGAGTTTCGCTCTTGTTGCCCAGGCTGGAGTGCAATGGCATGAACTCGGCTCACTGTAACCTCTGCATCCCAGGTTCAAGCAATTCTCCTGCCTCAGCCTCCCGAGTAGCTGGGATTACAAGCGCCTGCCACCACGCCCAGCTAATTTTTTGTATGTTTAATAGAGATAGGGTTTCACTATGTTGGCCAGGCTGGTCTCGAGCTCCTGAACTCAGGCAACCCACCTGCCTCAGCCTTCCAAAGTGCTGGGATTACAGGCGTGAGCCACAGTGCCTGGCCCAGATTATCACTTCTTTTAAGACAAGAACTGAGCCCTTTGAAGCTCTGTACCTCCCCACATCACACAGTGGCAGCATTTAGGTGGCACCCCATACCTCTCACCTCAGTTTAAACCGTCCTGTCTTGCTCATCAGACTGTAAGCTTGCTGTCCTAAGAAATTTGCTGCTGTTCTGCCTGCCCCTCCTCACAGCCCTGCTCCCCCACCACCCAGGCTCACATCATCCCATTACATTTAGTTCATCTCTTCCTATCAGGGCCAGCTTTGCCTCTGCTTTCTCACCCAGACTCCCAACCCTCTGCCTCCTTCTCTTTCTACATCACTTAATCATTCTTTTTCTTCCCCTTACCTCACAGCCATGTAGGACTTATGGTTGTAAGAGCCAGCTAGATAAGCCACTTGGCCAAGTGCAAATGCATGACCTTATTAATTTATGCGTGTGAAACTTTTCTTAGGGAGGGAGAAGTATTCTATTAAATGATATCTATCTCCCCAATTCCTTTAATTAGTTAATAAAAAAGTTAAAGAGAATTTCATGGGGATAGACTGGCTTCTGTGATAGAGTATCAGCTAAGTGAGATATTAATTAAAAGACAACATGTGTCTATATCAGACTCCTCAGTGAGGTGACTGAGGCTAAAACTGACAATGTAAGTTTCTTCTCATTTGTCTGATGTGTGGATTCAGTGTTCTTTTTATCTGGGTTGGTTTTTGCCCTGATGAAATAAGCTTTAAAAACATAAACTGGATAGCTAGAAAGAAAGAATTCATTGTGAAGCAGGTGCTATACATTGCCTCATGTAGTAGTCTCAACCAGCGGCTAAGTATTGTGTAAGCCTGTTTGCTATACAGGATACTAATGCTCAGAGAGGGTGATATGTTTTCCTGGGGTCACACAGGTAACAAGTATCCAAGCTGGACTTTAATCCTAGTTGATCTGACCTAAAAGTCTACACTCTTCTCACTGCACCGTATTTTATGAGGACATGCTGTAAGTCAAGACAGGATGTGAACAGAGAAGTGACAATTGAAGGGAGACAGAGAAGATGAGGAAAGCTCCTTTCACATTAAATAAGTTCATGGAATGAATGGGGGAGAACTTGGAGGAGGTGGGCTAAATTCCTGCAATTAGAGAAAGTTTTTCAGGCCAGCTGAGTATTCTATTTATATGGGTTGATACCACACTAGATGTGAGGCCAGGTAAGCAGTCAGCATTAGTTAGTGTGAGGGACGATTGACCCAGGAGTATTTTTTGACCAAAGCAAAGGATGGACAGGGTCGAAGGGTGGTGCATTTCTGGACAGGTGAATTTAGTCCAGTGATCAAGAAAGAGTTAATACAATTTATCACTAAAATTCCAGGCATGGACTGGGAGAAGGCAAGTTCTCTGAAGAAAGAAAAGACTTCCATTTGTGATAGCAAGACATTACAACACAGGGTCTCTTGAATAAGGGAACAGTCATAGATCCAATTACTATAACTGTTGGAAGGGGGGTGGTTGCAGAAAAAAGACATGAAGTGAGAGCCAGATTAATAGGTATGTAAACTGTAGCAGCTTTAATTGATAGGCAAAGCAGGGCAATCCCCTCTCCCATAGCACCTCAGCCACAGTAGCTTTCTTTCTGCCACAGGACCTTTGTACATGCTGCTGTCTGCAGAGGACATCTTCATCCACTTCTTCATTGGGATGAATTCCAAACACCATTTAGCACTCTGTTCAAACATTCTACCCTTAGTGACACCTTCCCCAACTGGCCCATCCACCCTCATTGTATGTTAAATCAAGTTTATGTCTTCCTGGTACATGCATTTACAGTTCTTTTTCTTTTAATATGTGGCAGTTCCTGCTCAATTAATTAATGAATTAAGCTATGTAGTTATTTAGTTGATGTCGGTCTCTCTCATAAAGGAGTTCCCTGTGTGACAGGAAGGATAGCATCCTCATTCAGCACCACATCTTTGGTGTAATGCATACTATTTAAAATAGAGTAAGCATCATATTTACAAAGTTATAAATGTAGAAAATAAGTATTTCTGGATGCAGGGAAGGAAGTAAAGAAAGAGAGGAGAAAAGTTGACTGGCTTCATTAGATTACATTGTAATAACTTGCTTAGAAGCCTTTCCAGTTGGACTTTAAGCACTTTGGTTCAGGGAAGTTTTCTTATTCATATTTATAGCTCTAGAACCCACAGCAGCTGGCAAGTAGTAATTAATAAATAGCTACTTGAAGGATAAATGTTGAGCTTGGGCTTCATAGAATTTCACTCCTTTCTCCATTCTCAAGAAAACTACTTGTCTCAGATCCTGAAGTGGGTCCCCAAGTGGAGTCAAATGACTCCAACTCAGACAAATAGGTGGCCATTCTCATCAAGCAGGTCCAAGTATTAGAACCAAAATGCAAAGGGGACCAACTTGATGGTGTTGGTTTCTTTAACTTGGTTCTTTTTATACACTTGTGATTTTGTTGGTTTATTTGCTGTATTTTTGTTTTTAAATTATCAAATAGTTACAGATGTAGCATAGTTCCACTTCACATAATTAGTGTAGATATCACGGCAACATCAAATTGCTCTAAGAGTTTCTAAATGCTAACTTTCGATTTCTGTGCTCTTCTCATCAGCATCAGTCTATAGAACGTACTTTGAGCAGCATGGCTCTAATGTATTGCCTTCTATTGCTCAAGAAGTCTTTAACGGTTAATAGGTTTTACGTTTACATGACCTATCTGAAAGAAACATATTAAATTTTTCCAAGACACAAGTTGGAAAATTGCCAACAGATGAACGGTGTTTTTAGTCTGACTCCTCGGGCCCAGAGGTAAGACTGAGCAGGCAAAAGTAGCCCAGCAGAGGAGCAAGTCTCTGGTTGTTTCCCTATAAAATATGTCTTTGCATTAAAAGCATAATATAAATTGTCTGTTCATTACTAGCATATATAAATTATACATCATAATTTAGAGAAAGATTTATAGAAAAGTGAACAGGCTGGTAATTTTTCTCTATAGTAACCTTCAATTATCATCAATCATAGCTTAATCTAGCTCTGATTCATACATTCTCTCATTCATTCTTGATATGATCCAGGCTTTGTGTGGTAAACAACTTCTACTTTTCTATGCAGAGGGCCTACCCCTCTATCTATGCCAGCCTAGTCCAGTCCCCTGAACCATGTTTTAGATTGTAGAGCTCCTCTATTGAACAATTTTTAATATACGTCTTAATTTGACTTATACGCGACCCATCAGACAGAAAGAATCTTTCTTGCAATTCAATTTAGTCTCACTTATATTATGAAGTAAAATCTTTCTATCTATCTTGTTTGCAACTTTTTACTTACTTCCTGCTCCATGGACAGAGATAATTTTAGTAATAACATTGGGTTATGTAATGTTCTTTGGGATCCAGCAGAAAAAAAAATGCAAATAGAAGATAGCCTTGCTCCAATTAAGGAAAAAAAAATTGCCTTGGCATTGAGTTTTTGTATCACCGCAATTGTCTAGCCACCCCTACTTTATTGAACAATATCTCATTATCACTCAGGGTACTCTTTGTGGAACCAAGATCTGAGCAGTTTTACGGCCTGTTTTGATCCCCTAGAACCAATTGATTTTCTCGTAGTGGAAATAATCCTTTTTTTGTTTCTCTTAAATTTTTAAAAATGCATTTCAGCAAAGTAAAGGATGTACATTATTTTATGCAATGTGGATTGTTTCTTTCACACTGGTTTCTCATTGTGTTTCATGGGTGGGTTCATGGCAGGAGACTGCTGTAAGCTAGAAAATGAATTTTTGAATAAGACAAAAATAATAGAACTTAGAGCCAGAGGCTAGAGTTGGGAAGATGTGTCAGTGTCCAAGTCCATGTTAGCCAACAAGATTTAGCTGAGATATTGGAGAAAGAAAAAGGAAACTGACTAAGTGAACATTTTGTGAAAACTCTTTCTAAAGAAATTCTTTATCTCACTCACCTCCTGCACAGTGACACTATGAGTCCCTTTTTGTTTCCAGTTCAATCAACCCTTCTTTTTCATACCTGCAGAGACAGTGAGGTTTTCTGAGGCATTTGAAGCAGTTGAAAGCCACTTTGAGTTGTCTGCCAAACATTTTGAAACTTCCAGGTATAGATTGAGCACAAGGGTATCTCTCACTATTAACTTGAGACTGATTCAGGACTTTGTAAAATTGTTGAAACTCTAATGCTAATCATATAACAGTTTTCATTTAAAACGAGTGCCTTAATGATCAAAACGTTCACACTTGAGATCTCATATTATTTATCAGAGGACAGTGGCGTGGACACTGAAAGAGAGGAATTTGATGTGCAAACCTCGTGCAAGGCACTATGCAAGGTTGTTATAAAATATCATCTCCATCAGGTTGTCATCATCAACTGTGAGCAATTTTTATAACCTCCATGTTATGGTGAGAAAAATGAGATGTAAAGAGACTAAGCACCTTGGTCACAAAGTACACCTCGTGTGCTCTCTGAGCTCAGGGTTGGACAGCTGCCTTTCCTCTCTAGGGAGCTCATCCAGTCCTTGGATTTATATACCATTTGTACATGGCTCACTCTAAAATGCATCTTCTCCCTGAGTTTCTCTCCTGAGTATCACCCTAAAACATACGGCCAACAATTCAGCTTTTCCACTAGAATGTTCTCAAACATAACATGTCCACAGCAAAACTATGGGTTTTGCCTCCACTCACCCAAACTCATTCCCCATTAAATCTTCCTCTTCTCAGTAAATAGCACCACAGCCACCATCCTTCACAAGTCAAACACTGGGGATCATTCTTGCCTCCCCTCCTCAATATCATCATTTAACCCCTTAATGGATCCTATTCATCCACCTAGAAAATAGGTCCAAATATGGCTATATTTCACCATCCATTCTACTAAAAACTTAATTTAAGCCACTCTCATTTCTTGACTGGTCTCTGTTTCTTCCTCTATTGGTTATAGCTAATAAGTTCCTTATAGGGTTTCTGTAAGGATTACATTAAAGTTTGGAGTATGCCTTTCTCAAGTTAGTAGCTCGTTATTATAATTATACAAAATTTTATTTTTTAGAAATAAGACAATATCCATGTATTTATTCAGCCAATATTGTAAACACTTACTTTGATGTGGATCATACAGAACCACAGCTAGGGTTACTATGGCAAATGAGGTTGATTGGCCCAGGCCAGATATTTGAAAGATGCCAGTGGCAGTTGCTATATTGAGAAGAAAGAAGCACATAGTCAAAATATAATTTTTGTGTTATAACATAATTTCAGATTTGCAAACTTAGCCATAAAACTGAGCTATTGCCCCTCGAGCCCTGCTTCTTGATATCTCTACTTGCTGTTGCTGTTATCTCCCAATCCCATTTATTACAGCTTCCTTTGATGTTCACTTTAACCTCGGCTTTCACAACATTGACATTATTGATGTGTTTTGGAACTGATAATTCTTTGTTATGTGTGTGTTGGGGTGGGAGGTGACATAGCTGCCTGCCCAGTGTATTATAAGACATTTAGCAGGATCCCTGGCCTCTTCCCACTAGCTGCCACTAGCACCTCCCCTTCCCCTACAAATCAAACAGTGAAATATGTCTGCAGACATTGCCAAATTGTCCCTGAGGGGCCGAATAGTCTCAGTTGAGAATCACCACAGTGATATTTAAACTGTCCAAGCACAGGGGAAGTTTGCGTTGGGGTTGGGTGTTGCGCACTGAGGTGTAAACCTCACTGAGAAATAGCCTTGACTTGCAGATTACTTGGATCCAAGAACCCAATTATTTCTTTTCATTCTCAGTAGAATGCTTCCACTGGGCCAATTGTTATTGTCTTTGAAAATGAGCTCAAATCCCCACACGACCTGGTCAACCTTACCTTACCCCCTCTCCTTCTTACCCTCCAGGTAAAATGACCTGCTTTTGGCTCTCGGGCAGTCCTAAACTTCTCTCTTTGCCCAGGATATCACCCACCCTACCCTTCTCGCCTTGCCCTGTCTGCACCTCCTTTCTTGGTGATCTAACTCTCTTGTCCCCACTTCTTCTGCCAGACAACATTAGAATTCCCTGTTTCAAGATCTCCCAGCACTCAGCTCTTCTATTTCATTGCAGTTCTTATCATCGGAATTAGTGCCATGAAGAATATTTGCATAAATCTTAGTTACTCTGCTCAGTTTTCAACTTTGCTGTGGGCAGGGACCATGACTGATTGATCTAGCCTGTGCACTATCCCCAACATGATACCAGTGACTTGGCATGAAAGCAAATGCTCAGTAAATGCTAAATAATTGAAAAAATTAATTTTATGAACAAAAAATTTAAGTAAAAACAAATGTTTTCATAGGAAGTAAATAACTTATTATATATACTTCTTACCCTCTGTCTTTTAAGAGAAGCTCTGTATGTCAAATAGAGATCTGAACATCTGCAAAGCTGACAATTGCCAATTTTCCTTCTGTAAGCTCCTCTTTTTTGCCCTCTAAATTGAATTGATGAGAAAAGATCAGAGACAGGAACACATCTGTCAGTCCTGAGAATATCACAGCCTAGTGCAGGTGTTAGAAGTTTCTGGAAGTAAAATTCACAACACATCTCAAAGTTTCATTATTTTAGTTCTCCCTGAATTGTAGTACATAAAAAGACCTCATTATTCAGGTATATTATTTACACTTGATGTTTTCCAAGAGTTCTATAATATTTGGATAATAGGATCAAGGAAAATTCTTCTAAGGAAGTTTTTGTGACGTTTTTGTTTCAAAACAGAACATGCAACCTGGAAGTCTCAATTCTATTTCCAGTCTCAAATCTATTTCCAGCCAACGGGATGTTTTGTTGGTGTTTAACCAGATTTAAACTGCTCATGGAGACTATCAAATCAGTTGTCAATATTAAAAATCAGGAGTTTCCATACGAAAGCCTAGATTTCTAGCTTTTCATGGAACAGCAGAAGATCCAACAATACTGGAACTACCTTCTTTTAGCTAACATTTGGCTGGATTAGAGCCCAATTGCTGCCATTTAACACAGCTGGTATATCAGTTCTCCCTTCCAAGTCATTGCCTCTGCATATGTTACCACCTGGCTCTTATGGGTTGTAGCTTTGCAACCTCCATTTTCTGCCTTATCTAATTCTTATCTCTTTGAGGAATATATGTTGCTAATATTTATCTATCATATTAAAAACCATGCGAATCTGAATTCACATTGGATATGTTATTCCAAATCTCAGGAATGTAAACTATTTACTTTTGATGAGTAATTTGGTCCAATCTCCCAACATTTAGAACTGCGAAATCCACAGTGGTAGCCACTAGCCATAGGCAGCTATTTACATTTAAATTAAAGTAAATTACTAGTATATAAAATTAAAAATTCATGTTTTGGGGGCCACAGTAACCACATTTCAAATGAATGGCTACCTTCACTACAGGCTAACATATTGAAGAGCTAAGACAGAAAATAATGTCTTTCTCACAGAAAGTTCTATTGAACAGTGCTGTTCTAGAATAAGTCTAACAAATGGAGAAAGTAGAAGAAAGAAGGGCACACAGAGTTTTGGAGACTTTATTCATTGTTATGAGTTGAATTGTGTTCCTTGCTCAAAGTTCGTATGTGGAAATCCTGACACCCAGTGCCTCAGAATGTGACCTCATTTGGTGATAAAGTCTTTATAGCAGTAATTAAGTTAGTGTTATCATTAGAGTGGGCCCTACAATATGACCGTTGTCCTTATAAAAAGGGGAAATTTGAACATAGAGGCATAGAGAGAAGACAATAGAAAGAGGCACAGAGAGAAGACAGTCATCTACAAGCTAAGGAGGGAGACCCAGAACAGATCCTTCCCTCACAGCCTGCAGAAGGAACCAGACCTGCTGACACCCTGATTTTGGACATCTTGTTTCTAGAACCCATGAGATAACAAACATCTTTTGTTTATTTTCTCACAAAAAGTGGTAAAGCCACTCAGTTTGTAGTACTTTGCCACTTTGCTAAGTCAGCCTTAGCAAATTAATACAGTTATTGTTCATTCATGTGTTGAATAAAACAGTGGCTATCAAATACTTACTCTGTACTAGGAATAGCAGTGGGCATTTTTTTTTTCTTTGAGACGGAGTTTCTTTCTTCTTGCCCAGGCTGGAGTGCAATGGTACAATCTTGGCTCACTGCAATCTCTGCCTCCCCGGCTCACGTGTAGCTGGGATTACAGGCATGTGCCACCATGCCTGGCTAATTTTGTATTTTCAGTAGAGATGGGGTTTCTCCATGTTGGTCAGGCTGGTCTCTAACTCCTAACCTCAGGTGATCCTCCCTCTTCAGCCTCCTAAAGTGCTGGGATTACAGGGGTGAGCCACCGCGCTCAGCCTCAGCAGTGGGCATTTTTAAGGAATACCCAGGTAAGTTGATTTTTCTTCCAAGAAACTTATCATCTAATTTGAGTGATTAAAAATATATTAAATGGGCTGGGCGTGGTGGCTCACTCTTGTAATCCCAGCACTTTAGGAAGCTGAGGCGGGCGGATCACCCTTCTCTACTAAAAATACAAAAATTAGCTGGGCATGGTGGCAAATGCCTGTAATCCCAGCTACTCGGGAGGCTGAGGCAAGAGAATCGCTTGAACCTGGGAGGCAGAGGTTACAGTGAGCCAAGATCACGCCATCACACTCCAGCTTGGGGGACAAGAGTGAGACTTCGTTTCAAAGAAAAAAAAAGTATTAAATGTATTTTAATAAGTAAAACTGAAGTAAAAAGTGATAAATTATTTGTGAAATGCCTTCTTGTTCCTTGAAATTACTAGAGGAATTAAAGGGATGCCAGATATTCCAAACCTCCCTACAAGGGTTCATTACAATTAAGGCTCAATATCAAGCCTTTAAAAGTAAAAGGGCACAATTAATTATTTCTTTTAGTGGTTAAAGCAAGAAATGTTAGTACCTTTTCCCTTTTGCCCCAATTTCCCACCTTGGTCACAAGCCAGGGGACCCTCATTGTCCTGACATTCTCCTGCATGGTGGATGTAGCTGGTGACAAATTTGACATTAGCGTCTTCACACAATTCACAGCCTGGCTGCTAGTGGGTTCCTACTACCAGTGTTTATTATTGGAAAGACCCAAAAAATCAAGTGGAGTCTTCAGAGTTCATCCAATCAGGAAAATGAGCACTGCAGAAGCTGGTTATGACCAATGCCAAACCTTAGATTCCCCTGCACCCACCAAACCTTACTATCAGAAGCTATAGACTGATCCTCAGTAGTCTCATTTCTCCAAGATTATTTTATCAAAATCAGGGGCTTATTTCTCATTATCTCACTTACTTCTAAGACCAACTCTTTAGAGTTAGGGGCATAATCATCATTGGTTCAATTGCTTGTTTCATTTAGAAAGATGATACACTTTATTAACAGAGTATGAAAGTTCATAGTCTGATGCTCATTTACTTTTTCCCTCCAATTCTTAGACACAATCACAAATAACAGTGTCACCTGCTTAATTAAAGTCCTTGCATCCTGCTCAGTCTCTGATCGTGGGCAGGGACCATGTCTGAAATGGTCTATGTATATCTCTAGCACAAAGCCCATACAGCAGGTACTCAATAAATATTAAATGGTGGAAATAATTAATTTTATGAACCAAAAAATATTAATGCAGAAAGTTTTTTATGATTAATAAATTAGTTTTATAGACTACAAAAGGACTGTGCTATTTAAGGGGATGGAAAAATTGCTTCTAAAATGTTCTCTAAAAGCTCTTCAGAGGAGATGGTAAGTGAGCAGAATCTTTATGGATTACAAAACTTTATACAAATGGAATTTGAAGGAGGCAATGACACAGAACAGTGTAAGCAGAGTCGAGAAGGCAGGACTGTATGAAAGAGAGTTACAGGAAAGAAAGTTGAAATAGCAAATTGTACATCAAATTTGGAAAGAACTTTTAATTTTTTTTCCAGTGAGTAATGAGGAGGATTAAGATTTTGAGAAAGGGACTGATATATTAAAAGCTGGTTTTCAAGAGAATAAATTTGGCAGTAATGCTTGAGACTGAGGTAGAGAAAATTGGAAACAGAGAGAATGAATATGAGAGTGGAATCTTCTTATGCCTCTAGGTTTATATATTATTTTTTAAACAGATGCTATAGCTACTGTGTTGTATTGATATATTCATCTTTTAGATTAGAGAAAGCTAACTATCATAGTATAATGTTTTTATACTTCACTTTAAAAATTTCCCTTCTGTTTAGTATTTGTAAAAGTCTTTGAAAATTTCCATCCTGTCTTGAGGTACAAAGGTTTTTTCACTTTTCCAACAAGAGTGGTGGTGGTGGAAATGTCAACCAAAAAGGGGAGAAGAGTGGGTTCTCTTGGTCTAGTTTGATGGTTCTCAACCTTAACTACACATTAAAATTATGTGGAGATATTTTTTAAAAACTCTGATGCTCCAGGACACATCCTGGATCAATTAAATTAGAGCCTTTGGGAGTAGAAGCAAGGCATGAGTGTTTTCCAGAGTTATTCTGGTAATTCCAATAGCAACCAAGGTTGAGAATCACCAGTCTGAATTCCCCCTCCTCCTCCTCACCTGAAAAGTCTCCATCAGAAGAATTTTGAAGATCTGATTTTGCTAAATAGAGACTCGTGTTACTCTGATGGCTAAAAGTACACTACCTACATCAGAGAAAAAAAAGTGAGATCCTGAAATAGAATAACAGTAGTAGGAAGGAGAGAAAATGGCAGGAGTGATAGCGCAGAAAAAGAATCAACAAAAAATAGTTGGATGCAGAAGTGAAGAAAGAAAAGGGTTGATTCAAAGTTATCAATGTGCACTAGAGCCTGCATCACTGGCTTCAGCAGGGAGCTGTTAACAAAATAGGGAGCAGGATAGTGAACAGGTTTTGTAGAAAAAAGTCGAGCTCAGCATTGAACAAATTGAGTTAGAGGTGTTGGCAGGACTTTAGGTGGAGATGTCAAATAAGAATTAGATCTATATGGATGAAGCTGTGGAAAGAGGTCGTGCTGGGGAAATAGATTTGGAAATAAGCCTCATGAAGATTAGTGGAAAACACGGCATGGAATAAGCTACTAAGGAGAAGACCCTAGAGAGAGAAGAGAAGGAAACCAAGGACGAGGTCTGCTCACACCTTAATAATCTCAACCACCGAAAAACATCACTTCTTCTTCACGTCTTAGTATCTTGTGCTCTGTCAGGGTATTTCTCATGTCACACTGATGTAATAATATGTTTACATCTCTGTCTCCCAACTTCATGCTTGCCAAGGGCAAGGGCATGAGCCATTAGTCTTTATATTCGCCAGCATGGAATCAGTGCACAACACTGAGGTGGTCAATGTCAATGAATGAATATAAAAGTGAGTTGATAGAAATTATGCATCCCAGGACAAGAGCCACAGCCACGTGGCATGGGCAGCATCCTCATGCTAACCTGGCCTATCACTGCCACACCCCACATTCTACACTACCAGCCTCTGCTCCAGCCTCCCAGGGGTCATTGCAACAAATAACATTAAATCAGGAATTTATCCAACACTCCTTGGGTACTTGCTACCATGCTGGGCAAAATCGATAATAACAAAAATGTAAGACATCATCTCTGCCTTCAGGGTACTTATAATCAAGCAGAGGAGAGAAGTTACCTCCTGTGTGATGCCTTCCTTGACTGCCAGGCAAACCGAGTCACTCTCGCTTTACCTCCTTAGGACTTTGCACACATTAATACAGTATTACTTAACACATTTTTCCTCTGATCCTCTGATACCTTCCTTTCTTTCATCACAGATGAAATACTCCTCAAGAGATATAATTTTATTATTCATTTTTACACCATGATGTCTAATACTCCTATGCTAGACTACATTTCGTTCTTTAAAATATTGCTCATTCTTCGTTTCACAACATTTGTATATGCTATTCCCTCTATTTAGATTTTTTTTATTTTTTTTTAACTTTTATTTTAAGTTCAAGGGCACGTGTGTAGTTTTGTTATATAGGTAACCTTATGTCATGGGGGTTTGTTGTACAAATTATTTCATCACTCAGGTATTAGGTCTAGTACCCATTAGTTATTTTTTCTGAGAGTCTCTCTCCTCCCAGCCTCCATCCTCCAGTAGGTCCCCGTGTCTCTTGTTCTCCTCTGTGTGTCCACATGTTCCCATTATTTAGTTTCCACTTTTAAGTGAGAGCATGCACTATTTGGTTTTCTGTTCTTGTGTTAGTTTGCTAAGGATAATGGCCTCCAGCTCCATCCATGTTCCTGCAAAAAACATGATCTCATTATTTTTTATGGCTGCATAGTAGTCCATGGTGTATATGCACCAAATTTTCTTTATCCAGTTTACCATTGATAGGCATTTAGGTTGATTCCATTTCTTTGCTATTGTGAATAGTGCTGCAGTGAACATAGGCCTGCATGTGTCTTTATGACAGAATGATTTATATTCGTTTGGGTATATATCCAGTAATGGGATTGCTGGGTAGAATGGTATTTCTGTTTTTAAGTCTTTGAAGAATTGCCACATTGTTTTCTACAATAGTTGAAATAATTTACAATCTCACCAACAGTGTATACATGTTTCTTTTTCTTCAGAACATCTCCAGCACCTGTTATTTTTTGACTTCTTAATAATAGCCATTCTGACTAGTGTAAAATGATATCTCATTATGGTTTTGATTTGCATTTCTATAAAGATCAATGATGTTGAGCATTTTTTTAACATGCTTGTTGGCCACAGGTATGTCTTCTTTTGAAAAGTGTCTGTTTATATCTTTTGTCCCCTTTTTAATGGTGTTGTTTGTGTTTTTTAATAAGTTTAAGTTATTTATAGGTGCTTTCGTAATTTTTTGTCAGATGCGTAGTTTGTAAATATTTTCTCCCATTACGTAGGTTATCTGTTTTCTCTGTTGATAGTTTCTTTTGCTGTGAAGAAGTTCTTTCATTTAATTAGATCTCATTTGTCAAGTTTTGTTTTTGTTGCAATTGCTTTTGAAGCCTTTCTCATGAAATCTTTGCCCATGCCTATGTCCACAGTGATATTGCCTAGGTGGTCTTCCAGGGTTTTTATACTTTTGGGTTTTACATTTAAGTCTTCATCTTGACTTGATTTTTGTATGTGGTGTAGTGAAGGGGTCCAGTTTCAGTGTTTTCCATGTGGCTAGCCAGTTATCCCAACACTGTCTATTGAATAGGAAGTCCTTTTCCCATTGCTTGTTTTTGTCACCTTTGTTGAATATCAGATGATGTAGGTGTGCAGTTTTATTTCTGGGCTCTCTATTCTGTTCCATTAATGTATATGTCTGTTTTTGTACCAGTACCATGCTGTTTTGGTTACTGTCACCCTGTAGCATAGTTTGAAGTCAGGTAGTGTGATGCCTTCAGCTTTGTTCTTTCTGCTTAGGATTGCTTAGGCTATTCGGGCTTCTTTTTAGTTCCATATGAATTTTAAAATAGTTTTTTTTTCTAGTTTTGTGAAGAATGTCATTGGTAGTTTGATAGGGATAGCAGTGACTCTAAAAATTCCTTTGGGCAGTATGGCTATTTTAACAATATTGATTATTTCTATCCATGAAGATGAAATGTTGTTCCATTTGTTTGTGTCTTCTCTGATTTCCTGGAGCAGTGATTTATACTTCTCATTATAGAGATCTTTAACCTTTCTGGTTAGCTGCATTCCTAGGTGTTTTATTCTTTTCATGGCAATCGCGAATGGGGTTACATTCCTGATATGGCTCTCAGCTTGACTATTGTGGGTGTATAGGAATGCTGGTGATTTTTGTACATTGGTTTTGTATTCTAAAATGTTAATACTCAATTTCATCTGGGAATGACCTATTTTATCTAAAATATTTTGACTTAAGTGTCATGTCCTCCAGGAAGCTTTCTCAGACTTCAGGTCTGGGTTAACTGGCCCTCCAAAACTATCTATGGCACATTATTATTGCCTGTGAAAAACCATATTATAATTGTCTGCATGTTTATAAAGCCTCATCATCTATGTATTCTGCATCACTAACTTCTTCAAAATGAAGACTATGTCTCAGTTTACATTGTGTCCATAAAACCTAATGAAATATCTATAATATATTGAACTCCCAATAGAAATTGAACAAAAAAAGAAAGAACGAACAAATGAATAAGCAAAATAGATTATTCAACATGCTGCTAAATAAGCTGAATGTACAGATACGCAAAAATTGAAAGATATAACCAGAGAGGAATATGTAATCATGTGAATGTGTGTGATAGCTCTACCATGGGATATAGATCATGAGTACAACAGAGTATAGAAATAAGACTGGTCAATAACAAACAATTACAACCAGCTATACGTGGCATTCCAACTGTCCTCCATAGTTTTTACTAATAATTTAATTCATTTTACATACTTTTAAATTTATTTATTTATTTTTTTTAGAGGTAAAATCTCCTACTGTCACACAGGCTGGAGTGTAGTGACATGATCCAAACTCACTGCAGGCTCAGACTCCTGGCCTCAGATGACCCTGCCAACTTAGCCACACAATTAGGTAGAACTATAAGCATTTACCACTTTGTTTTTACCACTGTACATGACTATTTTTTTTGTTTGTTTGTTTGTAGAGACAGGGTCTCACTATGTTGCCCAGGCTGATCTCAAACTGCTGGCTTCAAGGATCTTCCTGCCTCTGCCCCCTAAAGTGCTGGAATTACAGGTGTGAGCCACCACACCCAAACATTTTATATACTTTTGATACATTTTATCATAATCACAATTAACAATAGTATTCTTTTTTCAGACATCATTTAATGAGTCTAATAATCAAACTCTTGAGAGAGCAATGAGCAGTTATCTATATGTTAACTATATGTTAACAAAATTTTGGAAATTATAACCAGATTTTTTTTTTTTTTTTTTTTTGAGATGAATTCTCACTCTGTTGCCCGGGCTCAGGCCGGAATGCAATGGCATGGTCTCAGCTCATTGCAACCTCCACCTCCCGGCTTCAAGAAATTCTCCTGCCTCAGCATCCCAAGTAGCTGGGATTACAGGTGCCCGTCATCACACCTGGTTAATTTTTGTATTTTTAGTAGAGATGGGGTTTCACCATGTTAGCAGGCTGGTCTTGAACTTCTGACCTCAAGCAATCCACCTGCCTCAGCCTCCCAAAGTGCTGGGATTACAGGCATAAGCCATCACATTCAGCCTACAGATTCTTAAAATAGTAATAAATCTAGAAAGTGCATACAATTCTTAATGCTTTTATTGATTGTGTTAATTTAAAAATATGTTTTTAATAATACACGCTATGGAAATTCCATGTTTAATTTTAGAATACTAAATAAATCCTCAAAATTGTGTATAATTTTGTCTAATAACAATTTACTTGCACCTATAATTGTCAAACTTTATGAATCAATAATCTTAGAGTTAATGTGTGAACTAGAGACTTGTTCTTTGCTTTGAGATCATCTGGAAAACACAGTAGGTTAAACTTAACCAACTACTCTTAGCTGTGAGATAGAGTGATAGATAGGTTGGTAGATAGATAGGGGATGGATAAAGAAAGATGTACATAAATACCAATTATTAACTGCCTCTTTGGGTGAGATACTGTGTTATGTGTTTCACATATATGTAAGCTACTTTACTCTCCACCACCATGTTAAAAGATAATATTATTCACACACCATTAATTAGAATACTAGGCTCAGAAAGATTAATTAATTTATTAAAGATGCTAAACAAGTAGGCAGCTGAACCATTATTGAAACCATAATAATCTGACTCCAGAGCTTTGAAACTTTCTGTCTCACATAGCTTTGCTGTCTATCAAGACCAAAATCAATTATTGTTGGTATCCATCTCCTTTCCTTTACCCTGAACCCTGCTGTTCTTATCAAACAAGTGGTAGAGCTACAGAACCACCCAGATCCTGAAACCTCCAATCTGGCTTCAACATTAATGTTTTACCAGCTGAACCAAACAGCCTCTGATGGGCTGATGATTGCTATCTCAAATGACCATGTAAGGGCTTCCATATTGAAATAAGAACTGTCCTTAGAGACAGATGACTACTGATCCACTCTAGTCATCAAAAAGATGGATTAAAGTGATAGTTGAATCTGCTTGACAGAGATTCTACTTTTTAGTAGTATCTTGGATTCTCTTACTTAGGGTTTAAAAAACCTAACAGAAGGGTTGGTTGAAAAAAATCATACCACCACCATCCCTACCATCCCCACCACCACATAAACACACACACACACACACAGAGAGAGAGAGAGAGTTAATTTTATAACGTTTACACATATCTGTATATATGTATAAGCATATATATATGTAAAGTTATATAATGTTATATAAAAAAATGAAACCCAAATAGTTACATGAGCTCAGTTATACACCTGTATTTTGTATGCAGTAAGAACAAAACCTTTTGGGTTGTTTGTTTGGTAGCTTCACAGTCTGTCATAAATTTAGTGCTGAAGAACGAGTTATTAAATGTGTAAATCAAGTCCAAATATGGTATTAGCTTTCTCACTCCCTCCTCACTTGGCATTACTGAAATTTTCAGCCAGCATTTATTGAGGTAGCTTCTCTTTTAATTCCTGCTCTGGGTCCTCCTCCTGTTGTTGCCTGGTTCTGCCCTCTGCCTTCCCCATCCACGCTAGTCTCAGCTCATATCAATATACAAATCTAGGACCACTTCCTTCTATGAGAGCTTACTAGAAAGAGTTCTCAGGCTGCCCCTCTGCAGTCAGCCAGCACTCAGTCATTCCGCTCAAAGGTCATATGCCTTGAACTCAACTGTCTTTGCTTTTATTATCCCAGCTGCTGCTATTTTAAATTACTAATAGCATTGACTTGAACTCCTATGAATGCCCAGGGTGTTATTGTCCTCCCTCTTTGGTCCAGCAAACTCTGCTAATACTTTTCTGTGTCATGTTTACTGCTACGTTTCTGGGAGTGTCCATGAACACCATATGTGTAGTAAAAAGAGAACTGGACTTAGAGTTGCAAGGTACGGTATAGATTCAAAACTCTCCCCTTTATTAGTTGTAGAACCTTAATCAAATTACTTCACTTATCTATTTTACAGTAACCTCCTCTTTAGCAAAGAATTGTTGGTGGATTAAGGAGGATAAGACCTAAGGAATGCCCCAAATTAGAAGCTTACAAAAATTATACTCAGTAAATGTTATATTTTTTGCTTCAATCTACAAAATGAAGTCTTTCTCACTGCTGAAAGAGATTTTGTCAATCTCCATGGCTTTAGGCAAAAAAGAAACAACACTATATTTAATATGATTTGGTCTATTCTTCTTTACTGAGTTCCTCTCCCTATGGTCCTCACATGGGTGCCATAATCAAACATCACCTCAGCCACAACAGTTGAAATTTAGAACTACTGGCTCCCTTGCTAGGGCTTCCTTTTTAACTGTTACTTGATTCCAAGTTGCTTAAAATCACATAGGATACTTCAATTTTGGGTTACAGTGAGAAATGTCTTCAGTTAATGACAATCACAATGAAAAGATCTTTTATATGACATTGAAATTGACAAGATTTGCTTCCTTTGGAGTCTAACTAGAGTGAGACAAGGGATGCCTGTTAGGCATAACAAGACTGACGGGCTTCCTCTGTGTGGTAACGATCTGAAAACATTCCTAAAGGATGGATGAAAACATTCCTAAAGGATGGATAGAAATGCAAGGCAGTGACGGGCAGGTGAGGAATGGAGCCAGCGTGCTCCATGAATAATGGATCACTTGGTCACAGCTGGCTAAGGATGTCAGTTCCACTCTTGTTGTAAAATCGCTGATTGTAAACTTCTTTTTTTTTTCCTCAAGAACTAAATTAACAGAGCAAAGAGAAATGCCAGCGGGTGTGAGATTTACCATTTGCCATTGAAATATCTTTCTGCTGAGGAGCCTTGTCATTTTATTAGAGAAAAAAAATTCGGAAGGTTGTTTTAGATATGCAATAGCACCCTGTTGGCATGAAATACTGGACATATAGGAGGCCCACTGGGGAAAAGGAGCATAGGCTTTGAACAGAAGAGCTGAGTTCGAATTCAAGTTTTGCCACATTCTTGCTGCATGGCGGTGGCACAATTACCTTAGCCTCACCAAGCCTCAGTTTTTATGGTCAATAAAATGGAGAAGATAATGGCTTTTTGAAGGGTCATTATAAAGATTAAACGGAAACATTTTTATTTCCATGGGCATATTTGTCATTTTAGAAGATGTTAGCCCCTTCCTTTTGACCTGTACTTACATATTCAGGGGAATAAAGACAGATGGACCACATTCTGACAAGTGTTTTCATGCCCCAAAGCTTGTATATTAAGCAGGTATTAAACATAGACTCTCTCTGGCTCAGTGCCTTCACCTGCAAACTGGGGAAACAATAGTAATCTCTCCTGTTCCTGCTTCAGAGTAAAGTTAAGGCTCAAACCATATAATGATTGTGAACACTCTGAAAAGAGGTAAAGAGCTTCCTGTACTCTTATTTTCTGTCTTCCTTTGGTCCCTTGGTAGTTACTGAGAAAGACCAAACAGTTCCAAATCACCATGGCTCATATTCATTTCCTTTTTCTATGTTCCCCAATATCTTGGAATTTCTCAGCCAAAAAATTACCTGACATAAACCTTTAAAGGAGTATAAGTTCAAGTGTAATTAATAATTCTGACTTCTATGATGTTGAGTTCTTAATCTGACCTTTCTAGGTTAGACTGGGCAGTAGATAAGAAAGCATTCATCCAAAGACTCTCTAAATAATATTGCAGAGTATTTTAATGTCTGTTTCCTCAACATAGCTGTGGAAAAGGCTTACCATCCCTATTTCACAGATGAATAAAGCAAGGTTCAGAAAGTTTTATTGACTTTTCCAAAGTGACAACGTTGTTAAATCATAGCTGTAAGATTTGATACTTTTACATTTGTGCATTTATTAAAAGTCCTAGATATTTATCTTCAAAGTACCCTGCTCATATTCAACTAGGGAAAATAAATGGTAAGAAAATCTAAGGGAAACTTTTTTGTAGCAAAACAAAGATGAGCGCTGCATGCTAGAAGAAGTTGATGGCAGAACTTGAAATGTAGACACAGCCAGGGAAGGCATGGAATTAGGCTCACCTCTATGGAGGAAGGCATGTACCAGGATGTGTAATCAAGTAGAGGCAAAGCCCACCTCTTTTCTAGCCATGGTTTCATTGGTATGTGTTCTGCTTTCCATTTCATTTATTTTTTAAAATAATTTCAACTTATATTTTAAAATAATTTCAACTTAGATTTAGGGGGTATATAGTGTGATGCTGAGGTTTGGGGTATGAATGATCCTATCACCTAGGTAGTGAGCATAGTACCCAGCAGTTAGTTTTTCAACATGTGTCCCCCTCCCTCCCTCCTTCTTTTAGTAGTCTCCAGTATCTACTGTTGCCATCTTTATGTCCATGAATACCTAATGTTTAACTCCTACTTAGAAGTGAGAACATGCTCTATGTTAGGCAGTTTTGTGTTGCTATAAAGGAATACCAGAGACTAGGTAATTTACAAAGAAAAGACATCTATTTTTGCTCATGGTTTTGCTCATGGGTCTGCTGTATAGGAAACATGGCACCAGCATCTGCTTCTGGTGGGGGCCTTAGGAAGCTTACAATCATGGTGGAAGGCAAAGGGGGACTAAGCGTATCACATGACGGGAGAAGGAGCAAGAGGTGGAAGGCAGTGTACCTCTTTTAAAACAACCACACTAGTGAGAACTTATTAATTACCATGGGGAGGGAAATATCTTATTTGTGAGGAATCCAGCTCTATGACCCAAATGCTTCCCACCATGTCACACCTCCAACACTGAGGATCAGATTTTTACATGAGACTTGAAGGGGACAAATATCCAAACTACATCATGTGGTACTTGGTTTTCTGTTCCTGGGTTAATCCACTTCAAATGATGGCTACCAGCTGCATCCATTTTGCTGTAAAGTATGATTCTATTCTTTTTTATGTCTTCACAGTATTCCATGGTAAATATATATATCACATATACTTTATGCAGTCCACCATTGATGGGCACCGAAGTTGATTCCATGTCCTTGCTATTGTAAACAGTGCTGTGGTGAACACACAGTGCATATGTTTTTTGTTTTGTTTTGGTAGAACAATTTATTTTCTTTTGGATATATACCTAGTAATGGGATTGCTAGGTCAAATGGCAGTTCTGTTTTAAGTTCTATAAGAAATCCCCAAACTGCTTTCCACAGTGGCTGAAGTAGTTTACATTCCCACCAGCAATGTATAAGCATTCCCTTTTCTCTACAGCCTCATCAGCATTTGTTGGTTTTTGACTTTTTAATAATAGCCATCATGACTACTGGGAGATAATATGTCATTGTGGTTTGATTTTCATTTCTCTGATGATTAGTGATGTGGAACATATTTTCATTTGTTTGTTGCTCACTTGTATGTTTCTTTCGAGAGGTGTCTGTTCATGTCTTTTGCCCATTTTTAATGGGGTTATATGTTTTTTGCTTGTTGAATTTTTTAAGTTCCTTATAGATTCAGATATTAAACTTTTTTCTGATATGTAGGTTGAGAATATTTTTCCCATACTGTAAGTTGTCTGTTTACTATGTTGATAATTTATTTTACTGTGCAAAACTCTTCAGTTTAATTAGGCCACATTTGTCAATTTTTGTTTCTGTTGCAATTGTTTTTCAGAACTTAGCCATAAATTTTTTCCCAATGCTAACGTCTAGAATAGTATTTCCTAGGTGTTTTTCTAGGATTTTTATAGCTGGAGGTCTTACATTTAAATCTTTATTCTGTCTTGAGTTGATTTTTGTATATGGTGAAAAATAGGGGTTCAGTTTCTTTCTTCTGCATTTGGCTAGCCAGCTATCCCAGCACCATTTATTGAATAGGGAGTCCTTTCCCCATTGCTTATTTTTGTTGACTTTGCAAAGATCAGATGGATATAGGTGTATGGATTTATTTTTTGGTTCTCTATTCTGTTCCATTGGTCTTTGTGTCTGTTTTTGTACCAGTACTATGCTGTTTTGCTTACCATAGCCTTACAGCATAGTGTAAAATTGGGTAAAATGATGCCTCTAGCTTTGTTCTTTTTGCTTAGTGCTCTCTCTAGGTCTTTGGCTCAAGAGTCACCAACATCAATTTCCATGCTGTCTTGGGCCCTTTCTAATGCGTCTGGGGAGGTCAATATTTTCAGTGCTCTTTGCAGACCCAGCCTCTTGCATTGGCTCACTCCAGAGCTACTGCTGCTCAGACAATGTTGTGCTCTTTCTTCTCTTGTAAGGAAATACTTTTTCCTCCCATAATTTTCTTTTCAAAGAAGGTCCCAAAGCAGGATTGCTCAGACCTTGAGAGTGATTTGAAACCATTTTCTTCCCATATGCAAGTACATTTCCAACCTGGTTGTTTAAATATTATAGTCACTGCACTGAAGCAGCACCAAGACTCCCACTCCCTCTAATGTTTGCATTGAGCTGCTAAATCCCTTTTGCTAGTTTTGCTCCTTAAGCACTAAAGGATTTTTTTCTGAGTTATCAACAGTTTATCATTGAAATTTGGCTTCCATTGTATACCCAGTTACCCGGTCTTTATTTCTCTCTCTGACTGAAGCCCTATATGTCCATAAGTAGAATTATATTCCAGAATGCCCCTAACCCATACACAAATGTATTCTTAGGATAGTCACCTGAGGCCACTCACCAGACAGAACTGTAGCTTATCTTCATTTACAAACAAGTGCAAATTAAACTGTTGCCTATTTTAAGGCAAGAAACAGTTTGAAATTATAATAATTTATAATTTAGCTCAAGGTTTACACTTCCCATGCGTTTTCCCCCATAACAAAAATTCTTGCTAATCCTTCACTTACTAACTTCTGAAGTTATTTAAATTTAACAAACGTTTAACAAGTACTAATTTTGTGCCAATACTTGCATTAGGAACTTTTCTATATCTATTTTCCAGTGGAACTTTCAGAATAACTTCATGTAGCAGATATTATTATCAACAGGTACGTTAAAGATGCTAATGTTCTAGAGGTTAAGAAGCTTGCCCAAAGTCTTTTAAAGAATAAGACAACTCCTCACAACAAAGAATTACCTGACCCCAAATGTCAACAATGCTGATGTTGAGAAAATCTGCCTCCATGATTCCAATTCAGTAAACTTCAAGAACCCTGTATTAGCTTCCATTTAATGAATGTATCTTAACATTTTTTAAATACAAATATTTGGTTTTTCATTTTTCTCTTTTTTAGTTATGAGGTCTTTCTTATCAAGACATCGTAAATTACCTGAGGACATCTGTTACTTCTGTTTGGTCATGTATTGGTGCAAAACAAATTACCCCCAATGCATTATAGCTTAAAATAATAACCATTTTATTATATATTCCAATATTTTGGAGGAGCAATGCAGGCAGGAGTCAACTGGGCAATTCTTCTCAGTGGGATGTTGACTACAATACTTCACCATTGGTATTCAGTTGTTGGATGGACTGCTGTGGAGAGTCCAAGAGGTTTAGTTACATGGCGGGTGACTTGGCTGTGGTGGCTGGAAGGCTGGAGTCAGCTGGGACTGTCAGTGGGTTCGCTGATAATTGAATTCTCCAGCATGGTGGTCTTAGGAAGTCAGATTTCAGACATGCTAGCTTGAGATTCCCAAAGAAGGTGTTCCAAAAGGCAGAAGGTGGAAATTGCTAGTTTTATAAGCTAGCATAGCATCACTTCTGTCATATTGTTGTTGTTGTTCAGAGCAATTGCAGAGCCTGTCTAGGTTCAAGGACAGACAACGCAGACCCCACCTCTTAATGGGTGGAATGCCAAAGAAATTATAGTCATTCTTAATGCACCATAGCTTCTTCCAGATTTTCTAAATATATACTTAGTACATGTAAGTGGGAGATTATAATTATATTTTAATAGCTACCCTTTTTAGTGCCTCCAGATGGCCAAGCTTACTCCAAGGCAGATTTTCTCAACATCAGCATTGTTGACATTTGGAGTCAGGTAATTCTTTGTTGTGAGGAGTTGTCCTGTGCATTTTAGGATATTCAGCAGCAACCCTGGCCTCTATCTGCTAGATGCCATAACATTTCCTAGTTGTGAAAATAAAAAATGCTAGTAATTGGCAAATGTCCTCTAGAGGACAAAATTGCCTCCAGTTGAGAACTCTTGCTCTTTGTTAAGCACTAAACACAGGGATACATTACAGTATCACCTATAACCCAGGTACCATAATTATTTCCATTTCATAGAATAGTAAACTGAGTCTCAGAAAGTTAAGTGGCTTTGTCATGGTTAATCAGAAGGAAAAACCCAGCTCCATCAAAACGCAAAGCCTGGGCTCTTTCTACCATGCCCTTCACTTCTATTTTATACTTCAAACTATCCAGAATCCAGATGGATATTAGGAGATATAAATAAACAGTTCTCTAAAGTCAGAGGCAAAACTCCAGTCACCACCTGCAGCACAACCACTGAGCCCCCAACTGATTCAGCAAGGGGACCTGGCTGAATTCTAGAGCTGCTTTAGGCCATCTGTAGCACAAAAAGCATTGATCCACTCAAAATTAGCAAGCACTTCTGTTCCTTGTCCTGCTCTTTGCTTACTGAGGGAATTCAAGCCTAATTTGGATATGTGCCTGATGCTGGGCCATGTGCCAGCACTCGGCGCAGGGAGCACTGGCACACACACTTTCACCTGGTGTGCAGTCTATTTTGGGACTCGGTCTCAGTTGCTGCTGCTGCAGGTGACCTGACAGATGCAGGGTGCCCTGCATTTGGCCTGGATTAAAAATGCCACCATTTCTGATGCAAACTTGTCCAACTATCTTTTCAGTCCTCTCACTCAGAGCATTCATTCACCCTTACGAGTGCATACTCATCATTATGGCTCCTGCCTCCCTCCTCCACTCCTACCTACCTGACTACCATTCCTACCTATACCACGCCCCTCTGAAATGTGCCATCTTTTTGAGGGAAGACAAATATGTGACTGGCAATTAGGAAATGAAAGGTCTAATAAGGCTGGGGATACAAGGAAAAGACTAGTCAATTCTACTTGGCTGTCTGGTTGGAGAAAACTTCACGGAGGAGGTAAACATCTAGCAGTTCTCCAAGAATAACCAGAGTGAAGAGGAGATTTCAGCCAGGAAAATGAATCTTATGTAAACGAATGAATATGCTCTAAGTGTCCCGGTGTCCTGTGGGTACCCAAATACACCGAGAAGACAAGAAGTGAAATTCAAAGAGGAAAGACCAGTGACTCAGAATGGGGAGATACATAATTCCTTGACTCTAAAGAGAATAGCAGGGCTTAAGGAAAGGAAGGAAATGCTGGATTTTTAATTTATAAAGATTGCTTTATCACCTCTGAGATGTATCGTTTCAAGAGAGGCAAAGCTGTATGCAGGGGACTGGTGGAAACCAGTTAGGAGTTTGTTTAAATAATTTGTAGCTTAATCATTCAACAAATATTTATTGAATCCCAAATGGCTGCCAGGTTCTCAACTAGATAGCCCACATAGAGCAGTGAGTGAGCCTGACATAGCCCCAACACATTTAGATCTCCTGTTCTTCAGCTTATTGATAAAGCCTTCTCTGACCATCTAAGCACTTCTTCCATAATGTCCTGCTTCCCTCTGGCACTGCAATTATCTCCCTGAATTTGAGTTGTGCCTTGAAACATCTGCCTCTTTAGTGGATTGACAGTGACAGGGACAGGGCTTTACCTAGACCTTCTTTGTTACCCTATTCACCGGTGAAAAAGTAAAACACCTTCCAGTCTAATGGAAGGATGTTTTAGAAAGGATGACAGATATAAAGCAAGAAGCAGAATGAATCCCATAATTTGGATGAAGGGTTTTAAGGAGGAAGAATGTAGTAGCCAATGAAAGCATTCAACACAAGAGCCCAGCACAGTCTGGGGTGGCAGTCAGGGGGTGGGGAGAGTTTCTTTTTTCTGTTAGATAATTTAGTCCCCCAACTACCTTGTGAGTTAAGCAATCATAGTCATCAATTTACAGATGTAGATACAAAGGCTTAAGGCAGGGAGTCAAAACTCTTGCTTGAGGTAAAGTCATCCAGCTCAAAAATGAATAGTAGCAGCAAGATGAGAAGGCAGGAAGGCAGATTACAAATGAGACTTCCTTACTCTGCCTAGTCACGCCAGTTGTTTGCCATTACCTGGAGGACTCAGGTTTCAGCCTAGAGTCTAAATCTTCTCTCTCCCTCTCTCTCTCCAGGTTGAACTGGTTTGTTGAACTTTGTGGATGGAGCCAGCCAACAGGATGACATTGTGGCAGAGAAAGAAGCTTGCAGCTTCTTTCATCAGAAAATCAGAGACAGCCTCTCTGGCAAGAAGCTGCAGACACAAAAGAAGCTTGCGTTGAAGGTGACTCAGCTCTGGCTTTTCAGCAACGCCCTAACATTGACTATTTAAAAAGAGGCAAAGTAGCTTCAGTGAGATCTCAAACCAATTGCACAGCTAGCCACTGTCCACAAAGAAGCTGCTGGTCAGAAATGCTGGCTCTTTCATGGACAAAACGGCGGAGTGCATTGATAGGGGCTGCTGCCCCAGGGGGATCTTTATATCCTGACCAAGTATGGCATTTGTCTCTGTCACCAGGAACATGGCCCTGGGAGGAGGCATGTGACTGACTCATTCTGCAAGGCCTCCAGACAGCTAAATGAAGATGGCTTCTAGCTAAGAAGAAACGAAGGGGTTCATACACATGCAAAGATGCCTTCCCCACCTACCTCTGATGGAAACTCAAGGGCCAGGTGGAAATGGCATGGATTTGGGAGTCAGCTGATGAACCTGGAAGCCCAGCCCAGCCAGTCAGCAGTGTGGTCCAGAACCTGTCGGCACTTCAGTGTCTAGTAAATGGAGGAAGGGAGAAGGAGATGAAACTAATTGACAATGGGCCTCTTTTATGAACCAAGCACGTTGCTATTCTCATCCAGTCTTAACCCTGGTATGTTCACCCCTCAGAAGGTGTTTGTAAGAGTTGATGAAATAATATAGGTTAAGTACTTAGCACCACAAACCCAGGAGCTATATATGATTGTTGCTATTGTAAGTATCATCCCGTTATACAGATGAAAAACCTGAGGCTAGAAAGCCACATAGCAGGGACTCTAATCCAGCTGACTAGTTCCAAAGCCCCTATTCTCAACCACATAAAAATATTACTTCCCCTCTCTTCCTTCTTCCCTAGAGGTCGGCTGAAATCCATTAAAAAAAAATAAGTACAAGAGAATAAAAAAGAATGTATTCAAATGATTCTTGAACAAATAATTTAATAATAATTAAAATCACTAAGAAAGTATTAATAACTTAAGGTAATGTGTTAATAATTAAAAATCATTCCATAAATATTTATCAGGAGCTATTTATGTGCTAGTTATTGTGCTGCTATGGGAGATAAAAAAGGAATTAGATATGGATTCTGCCTGTGCACAGTTTATAGTCTAGTAAATATATATAGAAATCATTCTAGTAATCGTAAGAGTAACAAAGAATAATAATTCACTAATCTATATTGATGTGTACTGTATTCCAGACACAATCTTCAGTATCTTGTTTGCATTATCTCTTTAGCATTTACAATTCTCTGTGATAAGAATTATTACTCCAGTTTTACAAAAGAGAGACCGGAGCTCAGAGAGGTTATATAATTTTGCCAAAATTATACAACTTAGAAGTGGGACAGAACCAAAAAGCAAACTCAGGTCTGTCTGATTCAAATTCACCCTCATAACCATTGGGTAACCCTTCCTCACTCTCCTTAGCCGGCTTCTCTACTTGCAATTCCAAAAACACATTAGTTTGCCTAAATGGCTTTCATAAAAAGCAAAATTTCACCAGTCAGTGCTAACAGGTAATGATACCAAATAATATCCTGGAAACTCCTTTTTGACCTTCCAGTTTACTATTTTGGGACAGACCCACCTTATTCTTACCACCTCTGGTCCTCTGTGAAGAAAATGCAAATCCTGCATCAGCGACTTCCCATTCACACTGCGGTTCTCACAGAACTTTGCACTTGCAGGGCACTCAGGCCCACTCTGGGGCAGCAGACTCAATCCTGACTTGCTAAAAGCACATGCACCATCCTATCACTCTAAGCCGCCCTTAATCAAATAGTAATGACAGTTTGATTCTTCTTCAAAAGGCATATTTGAAAGTCATTAATGAAGAATAAAATAAAAATGGCATGTCTTTTTTGTCCCTTTCTTCCAAGTTGCTCGAAGATACCCAAGCATGGGTTTAAAGTCATGTGAAGGATATAATTGGGGGCAATATTGAGGGCAAGAAATTAATTGTAGTTAAGTGGAGTCTTCTCCTTCAGAAGCACACCAAGGAGACGACTTTCAACAGAGGCATCACTCTCTCACTGAGTGTCGGCAGCTGGAGGAATACACTTTTTCCCTAGATTCAAGGTATTAGGGGATGTTGACCCACTCTCCACTTTGCATCATCCAAATGCTATGAGATCTGCCCGCAGCTGTCTGCGAATATCTCTCTCCCTCCTTCAGCTGGTGCACACTGCACACCACACAAAACACTCCCTTCATTATTCAACACATGGAAAAGCTGTAGCCCACATTCTCCATCAGAAAACCACTCAGTATTCAAAGCCCAGGTCAAAATTCATTGTACTGGTGAAGCCTTCCTTGGCCACCTAAGCCCTTCTCCCTGTATTTGGGTTGTGCCTTGAAACACCTGTCTCCTTAGTGGCTTGACAGCAACAAGGACAAGGCTTCACCTAGACCTTCTTTGTCACCGTATGCACATTGAAAAAGTAAAACAGCTTCCATTCTAATAGGGGAAATAGTCAATGAGCCAGAAAACAAACAAATAAACAAGTTAAATATTATGGATTGTGGTAACTCCCAGGAAAGAAAATAAATGAGTGATATAGTATAGGACGTAGGTCAAAGCCAACCAACACAGATAGGTGGTCAGAAATTGCTCTTGGAGGAGGTAGAATTTAAGCAGAGACCTAAAGGAAAAGAAGGATCCAGGCCCACAGTGAATTGGGCCTAGAGCATTCAGGTAGTAGGAATAGAAAGCGCAAAAGTCCTGCTTTGGCAAGAACGTGATGTGTGCAAAGAATTAAGAGGAGGCTTGTATGATGGAAAATGGTAAGAAACAGGGAGCCTGGAAAGAGACAAGGTAAGTACAGAATAGACACAATACCAGGCCAGGCAGGGCTTTGACAGCTGAAATAGGTAGAGTTTTGATGGTTGTAAGTGCAGTGAAAAGCTATTGAAAGGTTTTTCTTGGGCAAGTGACCTTTGATTTATGTATTTTAAAAGGACATTTTGACCTCTATATGGGAAGAAAACTGGATTAAAGGGTTAAAAGGAATAAGAAGAAGTAGGGAGACTATTAAGAGGCTGTTCTCCCATTACCAGCCACAATGTCTGACATAGAAGAGGTGCTCAATAAAAGTGTTTGAAATAAATGAATGAAAGGGTTAGACCACCCTGCGCTTACAGAAAAATTGTAGCCAGCTAATGCTCTCCCTGGCTGGTTCTGATGATGTCTCCCCCTCATCCTTAGCATCTCCAGCACTTGAAATATTCTGAAAAAACAATTTTAAAAAGTATATTCTGAAAATTTGTCACCCATTTCAGGCCCAGGCTTGCAAAAATTACCATCCTGTCTTGGTGGCATTTTTATCATTTGACATCATTTCTTGCCACTGTTCTTCATTCCTGTGAACAAAGAACAGCCTCCTGTTTCTGACAAAAGAAGAAGAAGGAGAAGGAGGAGGAGGAGGAGAAGGATGAGGAGGAGGAATGGAGGGGGGGAGGAGGAGGAGGAGGAGTAGAGGAAGAGAAAGCAAGTTCTGCTCCAGCCAGATGTAGAAGAGATGGTGAAGAGAAGTGGGAAAAAATTCTAATGGAGACTTTTATTCCCTTTCCAGGAAGCTGGCAGGGCCATACTTGTAGCTTTGACTTTAAACCTGCAAAACCTCAGCTTCCCCTAGGGAGCCAGGAGGGGCAGGCTCTTGGCACATGGAATTCCTGAGTAGCACAAGTATCTGCTTTTCCTCAGCAACCTCCTGCTTTATTAGTTAAGCCTCTCTGAAACCCGGATGGGCACATTTAATGCCAATTTTAGGGTGAAAGCGATTTGGCAAGTTATATTCCCAGGGTGCTCAAGAAAAGAGACAAGGGGTTGCTGAACACAAGTCCTACTAGACGCTTCCCTAAACCAACAGGAATCAGCTGCTCTTTGACAGTGGGGTCTGCTAACAAATGGACAATTCTTCAAGAGGAAGAGAGGATCAGGGAATTTAGAAGGTGCTGAGTATTCTGTATGGATATAACTCTAACAGAGCATTTTCTCCAATATTCTGTAGTACCTGTAAGGACCATTAAAAGAACATAGAAGTAATTGTCCAATAGACATACTTTAAAAAATGAGAAAAAAAATGAATTTTCAGTTTAGGAGGGAACTTAATGATTGAGTAGTCCCATTTCTTATGAGGAAACTGACATGTGAAAATGCAGGGTCATTTCCCAAATTTACCAATCTACTGAAGGACACAGCAGAAAGATGCCCCAGGACTCTGCTCTGTCCGGCCTCTTTCTGATGTTATACCCTATTGCTTATAACAAAGTATAAGGTAGTAATTAGTGACTATTTGAGTGGAAAAATACTTAGCTTAGCATCATATGGGCCTGAGATAGGATCTTTGTGTGACACTCATTAGTTCTATAAACTTTTATCTGTGCCCTCACAGGAAGTAAATTGAAATAATAGCTTCTACCTCACAGATGTAAATGAGATAATGACTATAAAGTCTGTGCACAGAAATTGTGTTCTTATGTATTTACCAAATACTTTACTTCCTCCCAGATATTGAGGACAACTATGTTTTCTAGCCCCTTTGCACCTTAGTGGGGCCATATAAGGGGTCTGGACAATGGAATGTAGGTATAGGTGAGGTGCCCACCCCCAGGAATTTCATTTGCATGCTTGTATTTCTCTTCTCTTTCTACAACGATTGCACGTTGAAGATGGCAGGATTACAAAACGGCAAGAGGCTCCATCCTTGAATCACCATTTGGAGAAGAGTTAACTGACAAACAAGATCTGCACTGAATTATATGGTGAGAAGAAAACATTTAGGGGATTGCTTATTATAGCAGCTACTCCTACGTACTCTGACTGATATGATAATGATCATAAATGACATGATTTTGCTTACTTCAGAATCCACACCTGCTACAGAGTCTTTTTTTTTTTTTGAGGCAGAGTTTTGCTCTGTCACCAGGCTGGAGAGAAGTGGCACAGTCTCGGCTCACTGCAACCTCTGCCTTCAGGGTTCAAGTGACTCCCCTGCCTCAGCCTCCCGAGTAGCTGGAACTACAGGTGATGCCACCATGCCCGGCTAATTTTTTATATTTTTTAGTAGAGACAAGGTTTCACCATGTTGGCCAGGATGGTCTCAATCTCCTGACCTCATGATCCACCCACCTTGGCCTCTCAAAGTGCCAGGATGACAGGTGTGAGTCACTGCGCCCGGCCACCTGCTACAGATTCTTATAAATCACTTTCTTTCCACAGTTCTGAGCATTGACAGCCAACATCAGCTCTGATGAGAGACAACCCTGATAAGATTCTGAAGTGTACAGCTTTTGAATCATTGAAGGATTCAATTGTTTTTCATATAATCTGGCTGTAGGTATGTATTTATTATGTTTTACTTCTTCAAAAATCAGCAAGTGTGACTTCTCAGTTTTCCACATTCATTTGTTAAGAAATGACTAAACCTCATTGTCCCAGCCCTTTCACATATGTTGCTACATGCTACCCTCACAATAGCCCCATAAGATTGTGAGATCACTATTATTTCAACCATGACCACCCTCACCTCGAGTTTCTTACACGTAACATTCTTTCTACCAAGAATACTGTTTTCCCAGACATCTCCATGGCTCACACCCTAGATTTGTTCAATCACTTGCAACTCTGTCTAAAACAATGGCCCTCTGCCACCCACATCACTGACTTCCATTATTTCCATCTCATTTGCACATATTTTGCTGTTGATTCCTAGCACTGTTTGTTCCTAGCATGCCAGAGCCAATCCCTGCAGGAAATGGTGCTCCTTCACTATTGCCAGTGTGGGTCCTCATTGCTCCCAGGATGGGGAAGATCAGTGCCAGATCTTTATTGGCCAACAAACCAGCAGAAACCGAAAGCTTCTTGAACACATGCATGCATCTAAAGACTTCTCTCTCTCTTTTTTTTTTCAATTTCAGAACTCTTTGTTGGTGTATTGAACCCATTCTCCACCCTTTTCCAATTTCTGAATCAATCTACTCCAGATCCCTTTGCTTACAGAATGACAGGATGTGAAATAGTCTTTGTTTCGCCATAGCATTTTATTGGCACCAGCTCTTATTCTTGAATTTACATGTTTCAACTGCCTCCCTCTTTTTTACAGGGCTCAATCAATTCCTTTCCCCATCAGTTTAAATCCATCAAGAAAAACAGATTCAAGGCTAAATAAATTTGCCAAGTAATATATTCATGTATATTTTCCATCCAGACCAGTGATGCAGGACAAAATGTCTGAGGAAAAGAGCTAGCTCTGTAGACATGACGTTGATGTTCTAAAGATGGACACTGTTATCAATGGCAGCATTGATCTGGCTTCAAGTAGCCTCATAAGCAACAACAATTCATTTTACAAATATTTATTGAGGAACTTCTAGAGTCACTGAAAATATCCAGTGAAAGAAAACTACAAAAATGATTTTTTTTTTTTCTAGCCACAGGGAGCCAGGATAGGAGGACAACATGGTGGATCCAGGATGGAACTTACAACTGAGGCTAGTTTGATGGCACATGTGACACACCTTGTTAAAAATTTTCCAAAACAATGGGGCATTTTGACAGTGGTTTAAATTTTTTATTGAGCAGCCAACAAGCAAAATTGTGGGTGGGGTTGTCTGGAGCCAGTGTATTTGGGATGTAAATGTAAGTTTGAATAGGTTTTAGCCACAGCCTATTGGGCAAGAAAACATTTAGGTGAAAGTGTAAAAACAGTAATTTTCTGTTATGTGCAAGGATAGTACTTAGTGCCTGGGAAGTAGAAAAAGTAAATAAAGAAAAAGCCCTAGGATTTTATATTTATTCAACCATAAGCAAATATTATTTGATAGCTAATATGTTCCAAATACTGTTCTGTTCAAACTCTGCATCCAGAAACTTCAGTATTGGACATTATCAATAAGAATATATTCATAGAGTCACAACCAAAAGTATGTCTATTTCTCTAGTTTTAAGTTGGTTTTCAAAATGATGGCACTTCTTGTTACCTCAAAAAGCAGTCTTGAGATGTCACATAGGTAAAGAGTAAAGAGAATGAAATAAAATTTCATTCAAGAAACCTGAAGACAGACCATAGAACACTGTACTCTGTTTTAAAAAGACAACACAAAAAAATAACATCTGATCCTCAAAGGTATTATTTTGAGAGTAGAGGAGAAAAGGTTGAAGGTTACAGAAGCAGCATAGTATGTTGAAGTTATATAAACAGCATAAGCAAATGTATAGATCATTCAAAATGAAAAAAAGATGTGCCCCAAGTCAAATATAAGTCAATACTCTCTAAAATTCCATTATGCATTTTTAGACCATCCTTCAGAGATCTTACTCTGTTTTTTTCAATATCTACATGTTAAAAGGTTAAGATGACCTCTGCTGAAACTAAGGGTTACTTTTTTTCTTTTTTGTCTTTTCCTTTTCTTCTGTTTTCTTTCTTTCTTTTTTTTTTTTTCTTTTTTTTGAGACAGAGACTCGCTCTGTCGCCCAGGCTGGAGTGTAGTGGCGGGATCTCGGCTCACTGCAAGCTCCGCTTCCCGGGTTCATGCCATTCTCCTGCCTCAGCCTCTGGAGTAGCTGGGACTACAGGCGCCCACCACCACGCCTGGCTAATTTTTTGTATTTTTTTTTTTGTAGAGACGGGGTTTCACCACGTTGGCCAGGATGGTCTCAATCTCCTGACCTTGTGATCTGACCGCCTCAGCCTCCCAAAGTGCTGGGATTACAGGCGTGAGCCACCGGGCCCAGCCAAAACTAAAGGTTATTGCCAAGGATGTTAGTGAAGGATGTTGGCACTGACATTGAAACTGGTATCCCTCTTGAATAACGACACTACAACTTCGTGATCATTCATCTAGAGAAGTTAACAGCACATGCAGTTTGTTAAGAACAATAATTAAGGATTTCTTGAATGTGCCTATAAAGAAAAGCAGGCACTTGGTCAAACAGAAGTCATCGTTTTGGAGCAGGCTGATGGACTGATGAGGTAGGTTTCATATAAAATGCAAATTCACATTTTGTGGAAACTGGAAGTTCATTCATCTAAATCATTTCTGCTACAGTCTATGACAGCTTCGGAAAATTGCCAGAGTAGGGTTTTTATTTGATCTTTCAACATTATTGGAGGTCATATAAACAGGATTATATGAAGTCTTTCACTGTCAATTAATGTAATTCTAAATCAACCTTCTGTCAACAGTGAGCAGATTTTACAAGGAAAGGAGGAAGAAAGAGGAGCTGTTTTTCCCCTCAAATGAATTGCCCTGGCTTTTAGTTAATTCTTAAAAAAAAAAAAAGAGAGGGAAGGAGAGGGAGAAGGAGAAAAAGAAGAAAGGAAGAAAGGAGAGAAGAGGGGAGAAGAGAAGAAGGGAGAGGGAAAAGAGGGAGAGAAGGAAAATGAGTAACCTAATTTATTTTAAGGTGTTTTGAGCAAGTAATCTATTCCTTATTTTATCTTAAGAAACAAAATCCTAGAGTTATTGAAAGGTTAAAGACAATTCATTTTCTGTGAAAATTGAATGCCTAAATGGTATTCTAATTTTATAATCTAAAATGTAACCCTTTTGAACCTAACATTCAGGAAACTTATTTTTAGCCAATAGTGATAGCACTGGGCACTAATTTATTTTTTTATGGAAATGGAAAACAGACCAAATTTCCTGCATTTGCAGAATATCAGCCCACTATTAAGTATAATTTGTTTGACTTACATTTGCCTTCAAGGATTTCAGAACACTTCTGGGACAATACTTTCCGTAAGTCTCTAAAAATATAAGGAAGAACCCCCTTCATTTGAAAATCTTTACTGGATTAAATTTTCATCTTCTTCTTTACAACTCCACAGGAAACCTCCCAGGGATGCATAAGAGAAGTTTCAGTGTCAAGCCAGTTACTTCACGTATATACACTATTTCCTTGCAAAAAAAATTGATATATTTTAAGCTAATCAAAGTTGGAAGAGTCAATAGATGAAATAAAATAATACAATGAATAGGTGCTTTTCTGATCTCGCAATCTATGAGCTACAGAACTGGCTTTTTTCAGGCCGTGTGTTTTGAACTCCAGAATAGATTCAACCTCTACAGTTTGACCTACTGAAGTGGAATCTCAGTTCAGCCTCTTAGCCTTTGTGTGACCTCTATGTCTTCATTCATAAAACAGGGAAAATTATATTCTCTATCTCAGAGTTGTGATGAGAATTAACCCACATAATGTACAAGAAATGATTAGCAGTGTCTGACATGCTGTCATCATCATTGATGTCTTATTCCTCTATCAAAATAGTTCCAAAATTAATTCTATGTCCAATATTATCTCCTTTAATTCCATTCTCAAAATTTTAGTAAGAATGAATTTTCCAGAATATAAACTCAATCATATCACTCTCATTCTTAAAATCATGTAATACTGTTTTATTGTCCAAAGAATAATGTCATGATCCCTAATGTGTCAGTCCACATCTTTCAAAACCAAGCTCTTGCCCATTCCCATTATCATCTCCCATCCCCTCTCCCCTCAACCATTTCCTCTCCCTGTTCAGAACTTCTGGCCACACAAGCCATTTGATGATCCTGAATGCATCCTTCCACTTATTTGCACTCCTCTGCCTATACTTCCCTCTGCCTAAAACATTCTTTTGATTCTTACCCTCAAAAGTTTGGATCAAAACTTTTTTTTTTTTTTTTTTAAATCAGGAAACCCTGATCTCAACAATGCACAGAGGGAAAGAAAAGTAATCTGCTCCAGTGATGTTCAAAGAGGAGCAGGTGCCGTTTCACTTACCAAAGAGAGGATCCATTATGAACTCATCAGTCCTGCTGCTTTGTCCATTCCCATTGTGGCCTATTTGCTTGCATTCTTTTCTTTTTTTTTTTTTTTTGAGAAGGAGCCTCGCTCTGTCACCCAGGCTGGAGTGCAGTGATGTGATCTCAGCTCACTGCAACCTCCATCTCCTGGGCTCAAGCGATTATCCTGCCTCAGCCTCCCAAGTAGCTGGGATTACAGGCACCTGCCACCATGCTCGGCTAATTTTTTTGCATTTTTAGTAGAGATGAGGTTTCACCATGATGGCCAGGTTGGTCTGGTCTCAAACCCCTGACCTTGTGATCCGCCCGCCTTGGCCTCCCAAAGTGCTGGGATTACAGGCATGAGCCACCGTGTCCAGCCATGCTTGCACTCTTAATGTAATCATAATCCAAACATTCCCAAAGTCAGCCTGGTCAGCCTACAATATGTCTTAAAGTACATCTGTGGCACAGATTGAAACAACACTTAAAGATATTGGGAAGTGATAAACATGTGATTTTGCTTAAGTAGTTATGTGGCTACAATTAAAGTTGAAGATAATTTCTGCTAGTGCCCTGCTAAACTGTACTTGTACACATAGATGATAAAATAGAGATTTCTCAACTAGCTTTGGTAAATGGGGAGAAATGGAACAGATAGCTGAAATGTACTGATAATTTGTTTGGGGATACTATTGATGGTCTTTATAGAATCCGTGAATACCTACATCCCGCCAAGGGCCACCCACCTTTTTTTTATGAAGTCTCTAAGAAAGGTAGATGTATGCAAAAAAGAAAGTGGCAAATAAGAAACAAAATGCCACTTTATTATAATTACGTGGGTTTTTTCCCAAGACTCCAACGATAAGCTCTTTGATTATTTTGGATGGAGACATGGGCTTAGAACACATAGCATGGAAAGGCACAAGGAGCTTTACCTACCTTTCAAGCCCAGATGTAAAGCTGTGGTTGCCTCAGTGGTTCCATGTAAAAAGAGACTTGAAAGACTAACACACTAGAGCATGCATTTGAGAAGAATAGAGCAAGATTAACAGGCAGGGCTCCTCCTATGTAGAATCATTACCTCCTATGTAGGATCATTACTTCATCCAGCTGACTGTTTTAGCCTTCAAAGGTAGGATGAAGAAAGAGGTGGCTATGTAGGTGAACTTGTAATACACACAGTTGTCCTGCCTACTGGTATATGTAGTCTGGACAGTCTTAGAACCTGACTTTCCCTAGATCCTCCAACTTACTTTTACATGTGACCTTCTTCTGGTCCACACTGTGGCCTTCAAACTGTGGATCAAGTCTGTTTCAGACTCTTGACTCAGTTTCTTCATCTTTCAATTGATATATTAGGCAAGATGGATCTGTGGTTCCTTCTATCTCTGACGTAATGTTGTATTATCATAAATAAACATTGCTTTCTATAACGCAAGGACATTAGTAAGATCTGGCAGTACTTCTCCCAATAACAAAACAAAATTTCTTTAGATGTGAATTGTATTTTCATAGTCTTCACGTTTCTCTCTTTAGGCAACTCTTTCATGAAAGACTCAATGAAAGAGGGTGGTTGATTCAGCAAACATTTATCCCTACTCCTGGAATGAAAGCCCCAAATACTCCTACTTCAGAAAGCTCAAAACATTAAAAAATTAGGAAATTTGCCCAATATGCTTTCTAGAGAATTCTAACAAGAATCAAAACAGTCAAAAACAAGGAATAAGCATTTCTTATATCAACATAATAAAATAATCAGCATTTTATACTTCTCTTCGAAGAAATCACAGTTTAAAAACATCAAGAATCATTTTTTAAAGCCGGTAAGTTCCATATTTAGTTAAACTAAGAGGCAGCTATAATTCATAAATATATAAAAAGGCTGCAAAAACTGAGTTTGGTAGAAGGCAAATGTGGAGACGGGAGGAAGTGACAAGAAGGTCTAGCATGTCAAATCTCAGAAAACATCAGCAATGATACACTTTCTAAGTGTGAGGTTCATGATCTAAAGTGCAAATGCTATCACCCTTCTTTGCTACAATAAGAGAACCAGGTGAGCAAGTTTGGTGGAGAAGCAAAGAAGGCACAACTCACAACGAATCATACAGACCATCTAAATTTGCTGAGATTATGCTAACAACAGACAATAATTCAAAATATATATAAAGCAATTGTGCTTATTAAAGAAGACCACAAACAAAAATGTAGTATCTTAGAAAATATATAACAGAAAGAGGTTAAAGATAAACTAAAATAGCTAAGCAACGGTGTAGAAGAAAAAGACAAAGCCTTCTTATGCACAAAGATAAAATTGAAGGAAAGCAAAAGGAATAGATATTGAAGAGAATACAATAAGAGTCATAAAGGATAAAAAGAAGAAAAGCAAAAAGGAAGTGAAGGGACAGAAGAAAAAGAGGAGAGAAAAAAACAAAAAGATAGACAGAGGGAGGGGAGAGATATATCAAGGATGGAAAGCAGGCAGGCAGCCAGGCAAAAGAAAGAAAGAAACAGACTGATAGATGAAGACAGAAGGAAACAAACTTAAAAAGAGTAGAAAAAAAACCCTAACAGTAGAAAGCAGGTAAAGGAGAGCCAACATATGTATAATGCTTGTATATGCACAAAGAAATTTTAATAAGAGTCAGAAGATTCAAAGGAAGGCTTTTCACTATATAGCATTTTATAATAACATGAATTACTGCATGTAATTTTTTAAGCAGGAAGAAGAGAATAAGCTAGACGGAGGCACAATAGGAAGGAAGAAAAATAACAGTCTTGGTTCAATAATTTATGTATTCAATTTTATTACCACACACTTAATGAATGCCTATTATATGTCAAGCATTGTTCTGGTTACTGAGTGTGGAATAATTAAGAAAAAAAACAATAATCTCTGCCCTTATGACCTGTCATTCTAAGGAGGGGTGATGAACAGCAAACAAAAACATATTACATATCAAATGATAATATTAAAGAACTATCTGGAAAAAAATAAAACACAGTAGGGGAGATAGAGCATGCCAAGGAAAAGAGGAGTTGCTACCTTGGCTGGGGTAGTCAGAGAAGAGCTCCCAGACACTTGCGCAGAGACCTTGAAGAAGTGAAGGAGGAAGACATAAATATTTCAGTCAGGAGAAATGGTAAGCATTAAAAACACTAAGGCAGAAATGTCTTGGCTTTTTAAAAACTCAATGAAGTATAGAATGGCCACAGTACAGGAAGCTAGAAATGAGTGGGATGAAGTACCAGCAGAAAAACAAATAGGAACCAGATTAAATATGGCTTTGAATATCATTTTTAAAACTCTGTCTTTGACTGAATGATATGGGAAAACATTGGAGAGTTTTAAGCAGAGAAGTGGTATGAAATAATTTCTATTTTATTTCACAAGTGTCACTCTGGGTACTGTGCTAAGTTAGCTACTACTTAAAGATAAGGTCAAAAGAGCAAAACACTCTTTTCATTAAGAAAACCACTGATATTTGGGGCTTGCCACCTTCCTGAGAAGTTCTGCAGAGCTAGAATTTAGAGGATAAGCCCCTCCAAAATAACAACAAAAACAAAAACAAAACACATTTCCCTTCACTTTCTCCTTCCCCTGTGTTGTCAGTACAGAAAAAAAGAGTCTGATAGAGATTGTCTTTGGGAATACAATGATTATGAGGAAGGTGTATGCTACCTTTCCTCGAAGTCAATGGAGAAAGATTTCATAAGCATTATAGAAAAGGTTAGGAGAGATACTTTCAAGAAGAGGTTTTCATTCTCAGATTTGTTATCTAACCATAGACTTCTAAACCGGCCCCTCTGCTATCAGAAAACAAGAATGGAAGATTGGGAAGAGATGGCATAGTGTGGATCTGCCTGAAAAACATGCACAAGACCACTTTGCCCCCAAACTCAATTTCAAAATCTGTGGAAGTTGAATCCCAAGAATGTTTGCAGACTCAAGGGTTATCCATGGGAGGTAAAAGAGATTGGAGATTTATGGTGTTGTTGAGATCACCCCGGGACCTCTAAAGCACAGGAGATGGGGTAGACACACAGAGGAGAAAGTAATGGAGGCACTTTCTTTTTTTTTTTTTTTTTTTTTTTTTTTGAGACGGAGTCTCGCTCTGTCGCCCAGGCTGGAGTGCAGTGGCGCAATCTCGGCTCACTGCAAGCTCCAATGGAGGCACTTTCTTAATACCAACTTTCTGTTGTCTCCAGGACATGGCACCAAATCTCATGAGAGTGACAATAAGCTAGAACAGAAGTTTTGGAAAGCCAAAGAAAAGACTGCAACTGCACACAATACACAGAAAACATTTGTGCTTTCTGTCTCCATCTATCACCCAAACAGTCAAACCTGGAGAAAATTACTTTTCCTCTCTACACCAACATGCATGCTATTTCCATAACACAGTGATTACAACGATGTCGTATTGTGCATAGACACACATTTTTTAAAAAAAATTAAATTCTACATGTAATATACAAAATGGACAAGAAATGAGGAGGTAAGAAACTGGTCGAAATTTAGAAGTCTGTGATTCAATTAAATGCACGCATTTTAGATACCATGAAAGTGAGGGAAGGACTATGGCCTTCACAAGGTTACACAGTTAGTAGTAATGCTAAGTATAGAACACAGAGCTCTCTTCTCTCAGTTCATTGCAGGATCTTGCAAAGCTGCTCAGAGAAGCAAACAGCAGACTAATCATGTGACGTGAGAATGCGGACATATTTATGCTCACAGCTCCTTGTACCATCTCCAAAAATAAATGGTTGCACATAGAGAAAACATAAGCCGTGAACCAGAGCTCTGATGCACTCACTCTATGCTGTTATGACAATAATTTATGATGCTATTGCAATTACAGTAGAATTATAGCACGCCCAGCACCTAATAGAGCTGTGTGCATACTCTTGAGAAAGACAGAGGTGCTAGCATCTTGAGCTGCAGAAATGAGATTAAATGGCCCCCATCCCTGATCCTGCCATTGATTTTTGTAGCCCTCCCATTAACATGATACTTCACACACCATCCCTGTATCATTCCTCAGAGGTGAAGACATAGTTTTAGAGTGTAAATAATTAGACCCTCAAAATCCAAGGTGACAAATCTTCCACGCCTCCAATTGCCGTGAATCAGAAGAAGTAAATCAAAGCCTCTTTTGAGGATATGTTCCTGAGGAGGAAGACATGTTTACAGAATGAATCCGTGTTGTTTCTTCCCCTTTCTTCCTTTTGTCTTCTGCGCATTCTTGGCTTCGAATGTGAACTGGTTAGGATAAGTTGGCTATATTAAATCAGGACATTTTTGTTAGAAGGGGAGGGTGCTCTCACAGTAGGATAGCAAGGCCAACCAGGGATGGACCCTTGCAAACAAGGGCACACATTCATCCTGGTTGGGGGTTATAAGGCTTTACATCAGGAGTGTTGGTACATGCTCTGACTTCTCATAAAATACTTTTCTGTGGGTTGCTCAATATTGCTAATGAGATCATGCAATAAAAGATAATAAACATAAACTTACAGTGGCTATCTTTTATCAAGTGCCTACTTTGTAATACTGAATGTGTAGAGTAATGATTAACAGCATTGGATTGCTTATCACAATTTGATGGGGTTATCAACTACCATGTCTCAGTCTTTGATAAATATAAAGCACTGTTATAGACTAAGCACTCAAAGAGATGAGCTATTGTTATTTGGTACATAGTCCTTTATATACATAACACTATCTAATCCTTTCAGGATATGAGGCAGATATCATTCGCCCAATTCTTTAGATGAGAAAACCGAGGCTCAGCAAAAACAAGCTCCCTTCCTGAGGTCACAAAACTAGTAGAAGTTGGAAAGTTTGCATTCAAACTCAAGAATTGTCTAACTTAGACTTACGTACTTATTAATTTATCCATTAGTCGATTTGACACCCTTTAGGTTTCTTTACATATGTATTTATTTGTTTGTTTGCTGCTTACTTGTACAAGGTTTTCTCATTCCAGAAAGATTTACAGTAGTTTATAAAAATACATACATTTTTAAAGGTATGTTAAGAAATTAAAAATAAAGGAAACACGAATAGGAAAAAATAAGATGTGCCCACACATGAAGTCAGTATTGAAAATATGAACAAGCATTAACTGAGCACATTTGCTGTAGCTGACATCATGTAAGAAGTGGGAATTTAGAAGCAAACTGACAAGGTTTTGTCTCTTCATAAATTTGGATTCCAATGGAGAAGACAAATATACAAAGAAATAATTACAGGATACTAGGCAAACCTGGAGAGAATGGACAAGACCCAACTGGAGCACGTGAAGAGGAACCTTCACCATATCTGAATAATGCTCATTCCAATCTGGTATTTTCACAGTTTATCTCTTTGTCTTCTGTCTTCCTCTTCTGGCATGTAAGCATCAGAAAATCTGCTATCTTGTTTCCAGCAGTATATCCTGTATCTAGAACACTCCTGGCCACATTACGAGTGCTCAATGAGTGAATGAATGAATGAATGAATGAGGCTTAAAGAGTATGGTTTAAGAAGTGTTCCATTTCCCACAGCTTGAAAATTGCAGAACCATCCCACTATCTGCCCTAGACCCTGGAGGTGACTAGCACAGGTAGTGATATCCTATGAACATTAAAACTAGGCTGGCCAGGCACAGTGGCTCACACCTTTAATCCCAGCACTTTGGGAGGCCAAGACAGGCAGATCACCTGAGGTCAGAGTTTGAGACCAACCTGGCCAACATGGTGAAACCTCGTCTATACTAAAACTACAAAAATTAACTGGGCATGATGGCTGGCGTTTGTAATCCCAGTTACTCAGGAGGTTGAGGCGGAACGATCACTGGAACCTGGGAGGCAGAGGTTGCAGTAAGCAGACTCTGTCAAAACAAACAAACAAACAAACAACTAGGCTAAGATTCAAAAACAATGCACTGAGAGTGGATTAGCAAGTAAATATCAACCCACAAGCAAGAGAGGGGATGGTAATAGCTAAGGCAAGAGTAAAAGAAAAAAAAAGCATGCCAAAGAGGAGTGATTTGATCTTGACACACCTAATAATAAGAAATCAAGGTGTTTGAATTCAACTCCCTCTGGCTCCAGGTCTGGGCTCTTTCTATGACACCACAATATACAGATGAAATAGCACAAGAGAGCTGAGACAATGAGAAAGAAATAATAAGAGGTTTAGGGGATAAATGAAGGACAAAAGAAGGTGGAGAGTCAGAATATACAATACTTATCGATTCACTTAAAAAAAAAAAGATTTCAGTAAAGAGAAAAATTGCTGTGCATTAATCAATGCAGCATTAAAATGCATTGAAACAGTGTGATGACCTTAGCTTTTTAAACGTTTAAACTAGTTTTAACTCCTTTTATTCACATTTTTTAAATATAAAAATCTCGCTATGGGTTTGGGAAATTGGTCTGAGAATCAGAATAGAATTCTTGGCCAATCTCTAACAATTCTATATTCTAAACCTAGTTCTTTCGGTTGTAAAAGAAAGCAGAGGCAGTAACTTCCCCTCTTAGGGCTTCGGTTTCTCCTTGTGTCAAGTGAAGAATTTGAAATCAGTTATTCCTAAGTTTCTCTCCATCTCTGTCCATATTTCCAGGGCTCTAGACAAAAACAGGAGGCCTTGTTCTGGTCCCATCTCTGTGTCTTATTTTTGGCTCCACTCTCTTTTCTCTGTCCCATGTTTCCTGCTCTTATAAGTAGGAATAAAATGCTGAATATTTGCATAAAGCTTTCATGTTTGAAGACACCTGTTTATATGAGCTTGCTTTAAGGCAATGCCATTATCTGTCCTCTTTATCAGAGCCTTTGTAGATCAAATGAGGTCATGAATATGTATGTACTCTGGTAACTATTAATTGCAGTAATATAAAATAATAAAATGTCTTCTGTGTTATTACTATTTTTACTTAGACTTGGTAGTCTGTTTTCAAGAGAAGCAGAAAGTCTGTCAATATTTTTTTTCAAGTCACTCTGTAATGAACTTTGCACTTAATTAAGAATAAAATAAGGTAAAATTATGTGAAACAAAATAAAATAATAAAAGAGAAGATGTGGTCTCCTAATGTGTTGGAGAAGACAGAACATGGACCCAGACAACAAAAAGCAATGTAGTAAATAAGGACACCTAGAATAAAAGGAAGAGTGGGTGGGGGGCCTCAGTTTCTTCATCTGTAATAGGATAGTAGAAACTGGGAGGAATGGGGGTGAGCAGATGGCCAACTCAAAAGCCTACAATGGGCCCAGGCCCATCTTAACCTGATGTTAGGAAATGGGGGGAGGCCTGGGATGGGAAGCAGGGGCTACCTGGGCAGCTGTAGTGCATGTACACTTTGTATAAGAGGCAGCTCTACTGAGCTCCAGCCAATGTTTGCCCTGTATGATTTGTTAGGAACAGAGGCCAATTTTTGTAAAAGATGCCAGAAATCTGTATTATGATGTAAAAATCTCTTGATTTTTAAATGTTGGTAACTGAATTTAAAAAACAAATCAAAACAAAAACAAAACAAAATGTCTTGCCAGAAAAAAAAAGAGAGAGAGAGAGAGAAAGAAATTAAGCCTAATCTAAATATTTGGTAGTTTTTCCTCTTTGGACTGGATAATCTCTAACTTCTCTTTCTGCTCTAACATTCTAAAATGCCATGAGAGGCAAATTGGTGTAAGAATACTGTCTGAAAGTAGACCCGTTGGTCCTGGGTGGTACTAACTAATCATAATTACAGCAATAATATTAACATCTTATACATATGTAACAAATAACTACTTGCAAACGACTTTGGTGCCCATCTTATCTACAATTCTCCTAGTAATCCATGTGCTAAGCCAGATATTAGAGAAACTAAAATCTGACAGAGGTTAAAGGACTGGCTTAAGATCCTATGGCAGGTTAATAGCAAAACTAGGACTGAAGGATGATGTCTCAAATGTTATAGATGAGTATTTTCCTTACCAGAGTGACAAAGATGTAATGGGGACCATTTTTCCTGCTGATATCTTTACGTCCTCTGAACAAGGGGCATGTTGGGATGAAGAGTGGTGTGTGAGAGTCATTGCTTGCTAATTGACAGATCGGCAGGAAGTAGGTAACAGAACTTCCCTCCAGGTGTTGCCCCGTTGGGGCTTCCAGACTTAGAGAGAAGCCCTGGGGTAGGGGGTGCAGTGACAAGCCAGATCCTCCCAAGGCCCTAGGAGGCCAGCAGCAGAACTTCAGTCATGGTGCTGGGCTGGGTATCAGTCCCTTAGCTACTGAATAGTGGGAGATCCCAGGATTTTGAAGGAGAGGTCAGAGCAGAAGATGGTGACATGGGCCTATGTGAAGCTCAGGTCAGCAGCCATTTACCAAACAGCATGAGCATCTTTCAGAACTTCAGCAGCCAGTGAGGCTGTAGCAGAGCCTCCAGCCCTGGCTCTCAAGGGCAACACATTTTTAAGTGAAAAAGTTCAAGGGGCTTAGTGTTGTAAGACTTCCCAGAAGAATCCCATTTGGTGGAGTTTGTTTATTTGAAGGAGTCTTTGGGGTTGACAAGGCACAGACTTCTCTCAAGGAATCAATAGGGAAACCTAAAGGAGCACATCTGTGAGTTCCACATCTGGCAAAAGTCTATGAGTAGGGTGAGCACTTGATCATCTGGTTTGTGTTGGGTGGTTGCAACTTGACCTGGATTTTTCTTTCAGTCTTAAGAATGTCATCATTAGAAGGATAAATTAGGTCATTAAATTAACAGTAAGTGTTGTCTGACCAATGTAGAAATGTGGGAGAGAAACCAGGAATGAGAGATGAGGAAAGAGTGAAACTCAGCTGATACCATCATGAGTCAACATGATCACGTGGGCACGAACACCACAGATTAAAGTAGACATAGACCAAAGAGAGAAAGACTAGGAAAAAGCTGTTGGACTCATTATTTGGTAAAATTCCTGAACAAGATGATTTCTATAGAAGTTGAAACTTAGGAGCAAGCAACAACAATAAAAGTAGCTATCATTTAACTAGTGCCCACTAAATTCCAGGCACTTTGCTAAGAAGCTAGATTCTAATAAGATTTCATCCTTACAGCAGCAGTCTGAGGCCAACAGAGTAGTTCCAAGTTAACAATGAGAAACTCTGGAACCCAACAAGGTTTAATGACTGAATAAGAACACATGCAATGAATAAAGCATTACAAGAGCTCTGTTACACACTAGCTGGGAATACTTCTAACAAAAAATTGTGGAGCTGAAGGTAGGAAAGCAAGAAATGATTGTCCTTTCACTCCCAGGGCAATAAGACTTTCCCTTCATCAACATATATTAAGTTCCTCCCATGAGTCCAGACGGTGCAAGATTCTCCAAGGATTACCACTGAAATATAAGAAATACTTTCTTCACTAGCCATGGAAACTGCATTGTATGGTTGGAGAGGAGAAATGATGTCAGAAGCACCCTAACATAGTAAAAAGCACAGAGAGTCTTGAGTTGGATGCTCTGAGACTGATGCCAGCTTTGCCTAGTACCTGTCACATGTCAGGGGCTGTTAGTCACTTAGCTATTCAGACCTCAGTTTCCTCATGTGTAAGCTGGAGCTGGAAATAAGGTCAAGTGCATGAGACTGTGAAAATCAAATATGATAATGTAAAATTATCCTGTGCACTGTAAAGGAATTTTCTAAAATAAGCTGTTCTTCTTGTATGAAATATTTAGAGGAAATTAAGCAAGAGACACAAGTGCAGCGCGTGTCCAAGGAAAACTAACTCCCAAGAGTCCTTACAGTCTCTAGATCAGTTTATAGTCACTCAGTGCCTAGGGGTGCCATCTACCTCTGTGTGTGTGTACTTTCTTTCTCATTCTCTTTTTTAATTAAGAAACTGCATTTTGCTATCCCCTTTAGCTGTTTTGTAGGTCATTGCTCTTAAGTGCTGGATGCCATTTCTGCTCTTCTGTTTCCTTTTTATTCAACCATGTAATAATTTTTCCATAGCTGGTGAGCTCACTCTGAAAAGGGGTCCAGCAAGTTGCAAATCTCTGTATACTGGGTGGAAGTCACTTGCCTTGATTTAAACCCTCAATAATGTTTTTAATACTTAGTATTAACCAGTTCCATAAATATGTCAAATATAATGGCATCCTTTCTGTATGAGCAGTGACATCCAATAAATTATGGAATTTGTGGATTGCCTGCAATTCTATACAAAGTATGAAAGGCAGAAACAAATTAATTGTTTGGTTGTGTGAGTGCCTACAGTCATATACATATGTGTGTTTTAATAGTGTTGTCCTGAGAAAATATTGCATTGCATATAGGCACACATCTCTCCTGTCACCTTAGAAACAATCACACAAGCTGATATAAAGTACTACTTCTCACAGCTTTTGTCTTCATAATAACATTTTTGAAAGAATTTATTGGTTATTGTTATTTTAATTCACCAGCAATTTCGTTATGATAATAAACCCTGAGGGTCTGCTTGTTTAGTTCTGCAAAGTTCTTGTCTACCTCAGCTCCCTTCCTCCTTAAGCTGAAGACATTTGTACGTGTAAATGTCAGAAAGGTTGGAAAAAAAAAAAAGGAAGGGAAAGGTTGTGATAGAACAAGAAATAGGGTCTTTTCATAAAGAGGATAGGGAAGAAGAAAACAGTGGGTATACCACCCTCCATGGACTTTATGCAAATCAAACACCCAGAGCTGCTTATGCTTCTTAAAAACAATTGCAGATTTCATAGAACAGCCATCTCCTGCTATGCACTGGACTAAAAACTTAGCAAGCATTATTTCTTTTTATTCTCAGTAACACAAGGAAGTGAAGCAATTTGCTCAAAGATAATGCGTCTAGTCATCAAAGGACTGCTCAGTGCCTCAGTGAGTAATTCTGTTTAATACTATAGGTCCTTGTTAGACACTCCACTTGTCTTCCACAGACTTAATTTAAATCCTATGAGATAAAGGAAGGATTTTGATTTGCATGCATCTTACACTTTATCTTATTTCTATGTTGATTTATATCTTGATGATGATGGATACTGCTTATTGGATACTCTCACATCTCAACAATCCAAACACCTTACCATGTTCCACAATGACCTGCTTAATCTGACCGTTGGCACATCTCAAATCACAGTCTCTGTCTGTAGTAGATAAAAAAAAAATGGACACATACTTTGCAATACCACCCATCAAGAGATTAAGTAACTTTCTTCATCCCTTGAATCTAGTGGGCTCTTGTGACTACTGATAGAATTTGGTGGAAGTGACACTGTGCCTTCTGCAACAAGGCGCCTGTGCTGAAGGAGACTTTTAGCTTCTGACCTTGCCTCCCTGAATAGTGCCTCCATGTGAAGAAGGCCAAGCTAACCTACTGGAGACATGGCTCCACCAAGAACCAGTAGCAGCTGCCCGGGCAAGGCCATCTTAGACCATCCAACCCTAGTCAAGACAGCAGAATGACTGCAGCTCAGAGAACTGTGTTTTAAGCTGCTAAGTTTTCAGTGGTTTATTAGGCAGCAATACATAACTGAAATACCCTTTCACCCTCCCGACTTTAGGCTCCAGCCTTTCTGATCTTCTGTTAAGTCTTGGAACATGCCATTGACTTTTCCACCCTGAGACTTTGCATATGTTATTCCTTATGCATAAAATATGTTCCTCTTTCCACCTGTCAAATGGTTTAACTCCCTTTTATCATTTAGGCCACTAGCTTAAAACTCACATGCAGAGAGAATTCTTTACTGAGCATCCATATGCCCCAGATTTCTTATTCTTCATATCAGCCTTTTCTTATTTTTTCATTGTGCATATCAAAAAGGGCAATTAACTTATTTGTTTGTTTGTTTGTTATTGCCTATTTTCCCCCTACCCAGATGTAAGCTCCATGAGAGTGGTTGGAGGCAATGTTTATTCTGTTTTCCACTTCACCTTAAGAGAGTGCTGGGAAGAGGGTCTCATCCATATTTCTTTGGAAGCTTTTATCATTTTCCTGCATACTTTCACTGACAGTGCTCTCATGTCCATCAGCCAGCACTTGCTTCTCTTTTCCGAGGGCTGCCCCAGGCTGCTGAAGTCCAGCTTGGATTGCCTGCATGAAAACATAGAGAGCTAAAGGCTGGGAACTTGCATAGCCTTAGCCATTTGCCAAGGAATGGGATGATAACTGTAAACACGCTAGCTCCCTTGTTCCCTGATCAGAAAAACACTAATATGTGATCTCCCTGTCTGCAGTGCTCCTGCAGGACCTTCCTTGCTGGTTTTCTTTATGGTGTTTGTAATAAGTGCATTGTACCCTTGATTGCCTTTCTTCCTTGCCCTGTCCTACTTCTCCAGTTCTCTGGAGGTTTTTCCAGGAACGCTTCTTAATAAACACCACTTTCACACAAATCCTTGTGTCAGAATCTACTTCTGGGGAGGGTACTCTAAGACAATGTGTTTGTGAAATAAATGTATTAAAGCAGTCCTTGATTTCCACACAATTGCTTTTCACATTGACACCCTTAAACCAATTTCACAATCAGAGCTCAGACACACTGCATCAACAACGTATTTTGCAGTCAAGTTTGTGTAATTATTGCAATGTTTTATTGCAATTTGTCCCAGTGTTTTATAAAGATGAGTGGGAAATGGTAATAAATGAAAGCACTGACACTAACAGTAAGCCAATTGAGACAAAGATAAATACCACTTGTGTGCTGAAAGTGAGGAATTGTTGGTAGTATTGGAAGGTTCCACGGACTGAAGCTGGCCATCTGGAAAGTAAAGAACAAATACCACATGAAGTCACACATAGGAAATTCGTGAAACAGATCATCAGGGACCGTATTAAAAGATGAGGTTTATTGAAGAGTCTGAAGAAGTCTTTAAAAGTAGGGAAATTATAAAAGTTGGCACCAAAAACCCCTCCAGATTTTTACTAAGGCAGAGAAGTTTACAGAACCAGAGAGCAGTTCTCAGGAATGGGCTTACTTTGTGCTCTCTTGTTGAGAGAAGAAACGGTCTTGTGTTCAAGACTCGCCTGGCAGATATTTCAAGAAATCTTGTAAAATCCTATCAAAGTCACCCTCACAGTCTCATGCTAAATTATCTACTCAGTCTCTTGCAAAATCACTACCAGTCAGTCATCTTCCTGCATTTTAAAATAAATTTCTTCTGTTTTCTAATGTCACTTTAAATAAGTAGAAAAAAAATAGGTTCTTTGGGCAAGAAATTACACAAGAAAATGAATTCTAATTGCATGTAAAGTTCAAGCCAATTTTTAATGTTTAAAATAATCATTTTTGCATAATTTAAACTTTTAGGAACACTTGGATTCCTTGGAACGTAATCCCCCCATATCACATGCAAGATTTTGGGTGCTTTCAGTTTTGTTCATTTAGCTTTTATTTTCTTTCTTTAGGATTTGATGTGTTATGCATGGTAGAAGAAACATCCATAGTCTGACAGAGTAAGACATAAATCACAGCTCTGCCTCTAATTATGCAACGTCTTGGTAGCTTATTTTTCTAAGCCTCAGTTTATTTATCTGTAATAATACTTCCTCTGTAGTCTGTGGTGAGGAATAAGTGAGGGAACTGAGATAAAGCATATAGGGCAGAGCTGGCGCTCAGTGAATCTTGATTCTCTTTTCTTGGCTCCCCATCACAAAACAGTTGGGTTGAAAGATTTGTCTAAGAATTGGACTGCCTTGGCTTGAAGACAAAGTCTGAACTCCTGAGCCTGACACACAGAGCTTTACGTGATTTGACCTCCATGTATCTCTCCTAGCTCAACCGACTCCTGTCCTTCACTACACAGCTTACCCTGTTCTCTCTGTCGCCAGGTTGGAGTGTAGTGGTGCAATCTCGGCTCACTGCAACTTCTGCCTCCCATGTTCAAGCGATTCTCTTGCCTCAGCCTCTTGAGTATCTGGGACTATAGGCGCGTGCCACCACGCCCAGCTAGTTTTTGTATTTTTAGTAGAGACAGGGTTTCACCATGTTGGCCAGGATGGTCTCAATCTCTTGACCTCATGATCTGCCTGCCTCGGCCTCCCAAAGTGCTGGGATTGCCGGCGTGAGCCACCATGCCCGGCCATGGCTTACCCTGTTCTAAAGGAGCATAAGGAGCTGCTCACTTCTCCCCTGGACCCCATCCAGATGAGACATCCACTTAGACTCCTGGAGTCCCCATGTCCTCCAGGCTGGGCAAAGTACTTGTCCTGTGCAAGTGCCCACACACCTGGGTCTCCCTTAACACAGCACTTGTCATAATTTTGTAAACCTCTTTAATGCCTATCTCCTTTTTTAGATTATAATCTCCTCAAATAGGAGTATTCCACTACCTTATTCTTACATACACCAGTCACTGCTCTAAGCTCTTTCCATGTTGACCTCATTTTACTATTCTTATAACCCTATGAGATATGCACTACCTTTAGCCCCATTTTACAGGTGGGAGAAACAAAAGAAAAAGTTAAATGATTCTGCCATGATCAAATATCTAGCAAGCAACAGAACAGGCTCTATTATCTCCATACTAGAACCCTATCTCTTGCCCCAGTATGGGATGAGAGACCTGCAGATAGTCAATAAAGGCAGAGTGAACAAGTTATTCCTTACCAGGGAAGAAAATGAGATCTGAGCAGGGATATAAATAGATTGAGACAAAAACACACACTGCCAAGGCTTATTAAGAAAAAGGCAAAGAGCTAGCAAATAAAACCTGGAGTTTAGGAGAACCTCCTACCTCCAGTGTCATCAGTTGACTCTGAAGCAATGGGGCATGCACCTGAATCCATTGTCCAGCTAGGTGACCTGCCCCTTACAAATCTTCAGTCACTTCATCTATTAAACAAGAGTAATGAATGAACTCTGAAGCCCTCCCAAGAGGAAATGTTTATGTTCTGTGATTCTAACAGAGGAATCTGACTTTAGGGACTTGCATTTGCTGTCTCTCTGCCTATCGATGGTCACCTTCTTATCATTTCTGTCTCAACAAAAATGTCAATACAGAGTAGTGGTTAATAGCATCAACTCTGAAATCCCAGTGTTGTTAACTTTTAAGCAGTGTGATCTTAGATGGGTTACTTAACTTCTCAGTACACCGCTTCTGCATATCTGTCTCTGCTACTGGAGAGAGGGCTAACATATTATTGCTTAAATGCCTAGTGCCTAGAATCTCATATCTTGTAGTCGTGGCCATGGGAGGAAAATGGAAATCGTTTCCAGATTTTTTATTTTTATTTCTATTTTTTTCTGAGATGGAGTCTTGCTCTGTCACCCAGGCTAGAGTGTATGGCACGATCTCAGCTCACTGCAACCTCTGCCTCCCGGGTTCAAGCAATTCTCTTGCCTCAGCCTCCCGAGTAGCTGGGATTACAGGCACCTGCCACTGTGCCCAGCTAATTTTTGTATTTTTAGTAAAGACAGGGTTTCACCATGTTGCCCAGGCTGGTCTCGAACTCCTGACATTGTGGTCTGCCTGCCTGGGCCTCCCAAAGTGCTGAGATTACAGGTGTGAGCCACCACACCTGGCCTGTTTCCAGATTTTTACCAACTCATCGCAAATTATTATTTAAAACAATCTAGTCCCCCAAAATAAAAACCAATACTAAATATAGTTAAAGAAACCAGTAAAAATAGAGATAGAGACAGAGCTACAGGGACTCAGAGGTAATTTTCTCAACACTATCTCCAACCTGTAAGTCAATGATTGAGTGAGACAGCTACCATAAGAGTAGATGACTAATCATCCTTACAGTGTTATGTTCCGGTCTAATTTGGATTAATGCATGAGACAAACATAATGTTTATAAAAACTGTGGTTGCAAAATGTTGGCTAGATACGGAGGTCAAGTCCATGTAGTAAAAAAAAAAAAACCTGGCAAAAATCAAAATGTTCTGTACCAGTTCATTAAAGGACGAATGTAGGGAAATATTAAAAGTAAAATTTTCTAAGTAAGATTTAATTTCCCTTTAATTTTCTTGCTTTCTATTTTACATTATATGGAGCCTGGTCCAATTTGCATATCCAAAGACTTTCAAACATAAAATTCACACTTTCCCCGATTTACGTTAACCGAACTGTTCTTTACCAAGTCAGTTGATTTAGGTCTCTCTTCAACTTTTCAAGAAAATGAAAATGGGTAAGAAGATGAAAAGGAGGAGAAACAGGAGGAGAAAAAAGATAAAAAAGAGAGAAAGTGGAATGAAGAGAAGAAAATTAACCTCTGAATTAAAGCTTACAGTTTTAACGATAGACAAAATATCAGAATCTTTTGTCCTCAAAATGAATAAAGCCAGAAAAACGTTTCCTTAGATATGACAAACTTTACACATCCCCCAACATACACAAATATATAAATATTTACCTGTCAAGGTACGATACGTGTGGCATTACATTAAGATATATACAGTATTTTCCAGATAAAAGCTACAAATGAGTATCAAAGTAATACAGAAGTTGAGTATCCCTTATCCAAAATGCTTAGGACTATAAGTGTTTTGGATTTGAGGTGTTTTGTTGTTGTTGAGTTTTGAAATATTTGCACTATACTTATATTAGTTCAGCATCCCTAACCCAAAAATCCTAAATTTGAAATGCTCCAGTGAGCATTTCCTTTGAGAGTCATGTTAACACTCAAAAAGTTTCAGATTTTGGAGTGCTTCAGATTTCATAGCTTTGGATTTGGGCTGCTTAGACTGTAATATGATTATTAATACTGTGTGCATGTGTGTGTGTGTGGGTGTGTGTGTGTGTGTAAGTTGATAGACAAATGGAACCTTAAATTTGGTAGAGTAAATAAAAACCTATCATCTCTTAATTTTCAGAGAGTTTTAGAAGCATGGAATGTGTCATCTTGAGGTCAAAGTAATCATTTTAATATTAGGGACTGGAAGCCCAGGGAGAAAAGCTCTGCCACCAGAAGGGCAGAGATAGCTGGATCTTCACCAAGGGTTTCTATTTTACTTTGTCCTATAGAGTTGCTGCTGAGAAGTGGCTGTCCATTTCCCAATCTCCCTACATCCAGGTGAGGACATGTGATCACTCTTATCAATGGACTTCTAGGACAACCACAGGCATCCACCCCAGGCATCTCAGTTGCCTGAACAATGTTGGGTTAAAAAGTAACTGTCCTCCCTCCAATCTCCCTTCCCCAACTTTCTGACTGAATACAGAGAATCTGGAAGTTCTTCAAGATGGTGATGCCACAAGATGGAAAAATCTTGTGTCCCTGAATTATCAGGTGGAAAAATGTCCACACTTAACCAAGAATGACTATATAGAACTTTCTTTGTGAGCAAGAAATAAACTTTGTGATAACCAACTGAAAAACTGAGGATTTTGCTTGCTTCTGTGGCTAGTGTTCTAACAAGTAGCACGGATCCCTAGATCCAAGACTACAGACCAGATGTCCTGATCGCCCTTTCAGTATTTATTTCATTATTCAGATACATTTGTAGAGTCCACACATTCTTGTGTTTCTGGATGCATTCCATTACTGGCTGTATCTTTTACCTCGTTATCCCAAGAACCTAGAACAATGCAACACACACAATAGATACTCAATAAACACTGGTCAAGTGAAAGGCCATCAGTTATCTCAACTGTAAACAGAGAATTATAACTTTTTAAATACTTGAAATTAAGATAATGGATTGTAAGATTTTGTGAGTTCTTAATGCTCTGAAATCTGTAGAATCTCTAGTTCAATAAATCCTCTATAGTCTTCCGCTTTGATGTGTTTTCAGTTTATCCTTGGCTCTGATATTGTAAAAGTTCAATTGTGTGATTTTTTCCTAATATTTATCTCTGTTTGGTACTGTATGAACTATCTGGTTCTAGTTTGAATTGAAGGAAAACATGGCTCTCTATAATTTACCAATGCAAGTCACAGAAGCTAATATTTATTAAGGAATTGATAAGAAAAGGCTAAGTAAATTGTGTGATTAAGTCCAGGCATTCTGTTTAGCATGTTATATACGTCTGCTCATTTTAACAATGACCCTGTTATTTTTATTTCATAGGTAAGAGAACATATTTAGAAAGATTAAGTAACTTTTCCAATGCCAACTACTTAGAAAATAGTGGAGTTTGGATAAGAATAGAGATCTCTCTGATTTAGGAGTCTCTGATTAGGGTTTCTAATTCTCCAGGCTCAGCCACCCAGTTGCATGCAACAGAGAAAGACTCTGGCTGACCTATACAAAAAGGAAATGTATTAGGATTGAAAATGAATGTAAGAGAACAAACCTACCAACACAATTAAAATGAAACAAGGATCAAAGGAGCTCCTGGAATTGAAGGACAGTCTCTTCTTCAGAGGGTATTTGGAAAGGGGACACATCAGTTTCATCTGTTTTCAGGGTTTTTGTTACTCCACTCAAGAGATGTATTCAATGACAAAAGACTCTGGCCTCATTCAAGTCACCTGCCCACCCCTTGGCAAGGAGAGAGTGGGACACCGTGAGTGGCAGTCCCACCAAAACTCTAGTCAATGGAATGAGGTAGTCTCCAAAGTAAAACAAGGGTTCATTGCTAGAAATAGGGGGAATAGACATTGAAAAGGCTAAAAAAGAGATGTCCACTACAGCAGGATGCAAGAGGAACATATCACCTGTCCTGAAGCTACCAAAGGCTACAGGGCCAACAAAATGCCAAAAGATGTATTTCTATCTCCTCCCCGTACTCAGCCAAGCTCTAGTTCAAATCCCTCCCATATTTAAGGGGATAGGTTCTCATCCTCTTATATATCCTCATATTTAAGAGGTTGACTCTAGACTAGAATCTTGTTATTTACTAAATTAGTCTATTCTCATTCTGCTAATAAAGACATACCCAAGACTGGTATTTTTAAAGGAAAGAGGTTTAATGGACTCACAGTTCCACATTGCTGGGGAGGCCTCAAAATCACGGTGGAAGATGAACGAAGAGCAAAGGGGCATGTTACCTGGCAGCAGGCAAGAGAGCTTGTGCAGGGGAACTCCCCTTTATAAAACCATTAGATCTCATGAGACTTATTCACTATCATGAGAATGATGAGAAAGACCCACCCCCATGATTTAATTACCTCCCACCAGGTCCCTCCCATGACACGTGGGAATTATTACAATTAAAGGTGAGATTTGAGTGGTGACACAGATCCAAACCATATCATTCATGTACTAACTTTGTTTGGGCAAACTAAACCTTTGAAAGTCTCAGTTTTTCACCAGTGGAAAGGGCTGGTATCATCCCTTATATACCTAGTTTATAGGGTTGCTGTGAGAGTGCAATTCAGTAATGCAAAGAGCTTGTTGCATAGCATCTAAAGCATTCAAAGAATTCAATAAATACTATCTATTACTACTATTGCTAAACTACCAGGGTGCAATTCTTCTCCTTCCTCAAAACACAGAACATTTGTCAGCAAAAGTAATGGTTTTCAAATGTCAGTCCATGGTCAAGTACTCAACACTCTGCAACAAAATGAGAAAAAAAGAGTGAAATTATTTTTATAAAGCTAAATATATTCACTTTTTTAAATGTTAAGATCTTCATAAATTCATAGTGATAAAGTAATGGTTTGGGAATTTTTTAATGTATTTATGTACTTTTAATTGCCAAATTTAAAGGTCTTCAACTTTATGTCTGTCCATAAGTTGTTTTCTTAATTTTACTGGCCATGGATCTTGAGATCTGAGAACACCTTGCTCATGCCACTTTATCAGCATCCCTTCCAGATGCTTCTTCCCCCATGGTGTCCTTTGTATTGGTGTTCTTAGTCCCTGTCCCCTTGTTCTCTATCCCCAACTTCATTTTTCTCTGAAGTATTATTTCTCTGTGAAATTGCACATTTTTAAATTTATGTATTTATTGCCTGTCTTCCCTTTCAGAATGTGAGTTCCAGGAACTATTATTAAAACTTGTATCTTCAGCTCTTAGTATAGTCCCTGACACATTAAAATGTTAGTCCAAAAAAACAAAGATTTTAGAATACACAAATGAATGAATAATGCAGAATTCTGTAGCTGAAAAATCCTGGTTTTTAGAACCAGATAGAGCTCATGTAAAAACCAGCTCTGCTGTCATTCTCATCTGCAATATGTCCATAAGGGTTATTGTGAGGGTTAAATGAGAAAATGAAAGCAAATTCCTGCATATGATAATCTCGCCTCAATTGCTACGTCTCTGGCCCTGGCTTGACTTTAGAATTGTTCCAAAATATTTCTTTCTAGTTTAATGTCCTATTCCTTCTGCAGAGGAGAAAAAATAATACCTTTCCCTGGGCCATCACAAGAATCATAGCTGAGACCCTTATAACAAAAGACAGATTAATTTTTAATAAGCATAGAAAATTCACTTATCAAAGTTTCACTTGACACAGGAGCCTTCAAAATGGAGACCCAAAGACTCAGGGAAAATGCGTTTTTATGCTTAGGTTCCATGAAGAATAGACAGCCATGTAGAAGTATGATTGAACAAAAATATTATGATCTAATGATAATAAATGAAGAGAAACTCAACAAGGCCTTTCTGTTTAAATTTTTCTTGGTCTCTCTTGAGCAGCATTCCTTCCCCCCAGATATGGGGCAGAACCCTTTGGAATGAAGGTCTTATGATCTACCTTCAGACAAGGTAGATCAGAGAATTCCTTTATGACCATGCTTCACATATAAAGGCTGCAGAAGGTCAGAGTGACCTTCTTACTCATGAGTCTTTCTCAGTTGCCAAGGTGCCAGGAGGTATCATGCTCTGAGCCCCAACACTTCAAAATCATATCCCCCAGGGAACACATTCTACACTCCTCTCACATCCTGCTGCTTCAACAAGCACAGCCTGGATTAGAGATGGTGCCTCATTAGCACAGGTGCAGGCTGCACCCATCCACCAGTCACAGGCACCCAGAAGGACACATAGTCTCCCTGGCAGAGACCCTGCCTGTCTTGTTTCCTGCTGAGCCCCAGGGCCAAGTGCAATGGCTGGCACACTGCAGCTACCCTGCCATCATTGGCTGAACAAATGAATCCGAGTGGCTGGGAACAATAAGAGCAGGCAAGACCTGAAGACAAGAACACAAATTGGTACATCCTAAAAAGCATGTGGGAGTTGGGCAGCTAAAGAGAAAAGGGGGTCTCTGGGAGAAGTAAAGTGGCAGAAGCAACACAGAAAACACAAAGGAAGGCCTTCCTGTTCTGCAATGATCCGGGCTTGTGGGGAGAACCAAGAAGTGGGAGATGGTTCTCAATTTCCTGGATGGTTGTTTCTTTAAAGGAAAAATCAAATGAAATGTTACCATTCTCACTTGGAGAGTTTTCTGTTTTCATAAAAAGCTGCACAAACTCGCTAGGAAGGTCTGTTTGCTTCTCCTGAGAGGGCAGAACCTTTACCTTCTCAGTCCTGCTGTAGGAATGTTTGACTGTTCTCCTCTCCCGTCTGCTTTCCATTCAGGTCCCAGGACAGACATATAGCGTGGTGTGGTGGAAAAAGACCTGGCATTTCAGTCAAGAGACTCAATTTGACCATCCTGTACTTCATTTCCTTATCTGTAAAGTGGGCATAACAAAAAAAGTCCTATATAGGGGGGCTCTTCAGAGGATAAATGTTATTATGTGCTCTGCACATACTGCAGAGCAGAGTAACTGTGCCTGGAAGAGAGGCAGCCCTAAATAAGGATGGAAACTGGGTTTGTGAGTCTAGGCACAGTTGTATTCTGGGGAACTTTTCTTCATCTTTCTGTCTTCAGTTTCCACATCTGAAAAAGAAAAGATGGTGATGAACCAGATTCAGCCCTAGAACTCTTTGAGCCCCTGGGATATATATACGTTCTTGGGGGTTGATTGAGAAAAATAAGTCCTTTCCTTGATTTTTATGATCAATCATACCTTAGCATGTTCCCAACAGCCAAAGCTCCAGGATTACTGGAGAGAGATTATTGTCTCAGTAATTTTTAAAGTTGGAAAAAATAAGGAAAATAGGAAAGAGAGAGGGACAGAAGAAAGGAGGAAGAGAAGAAGAAAGAAAGCAAGAAAGCAAGAAAGCAAGCAAGCAAGAAAGAAAGAAAGAAAGAAGAAAGGAAAGGAGACTCCAGCTCTACCCAGCTGGTCCTATGAAGTTGATTTGTACCCTTTGACCACACCTGGAAACCTACCCTGGGGAAATAGATAGATAATAGATACATGAGAGAGACAGAGAGACAGAGATTTTTGAAAGATTTTAGATTCAAATATGTTCATGCCCTCCTTAAATGAGTAGGGAAGAAAAAATACCCCAAACATCCAACAATTATGCTCAGATAAGTAAAATTGTGGCATAACTCCTCTACAGAATTGTCAATAGTAATTTAAATGACATGCCTCAGGATTATACAACAACATTATAAATGCTTATAATATAGTGTTACATTTTAAAAAGCAGACTATCAAATCCAACAAATAGTATGATTAATGAACTGCATTTCTTTCTGGCTTTTTACATTTTCCAATATCCTTTAACATGTTTTATAATTTTATGATTTTTTAATAAATTTTCTAACTGCATATGTAAATATATAATGATAAATATACCCTAATTTTGATATATTAAATATATATTATGATAAATATATCTCTGTCTATCTATGTATCTATCTATCTATTTATCTACTTATCTATCTATCAATAATTCACCAGAAACCAGTTTAGGCCATTAAGCATGGTGACCACTCAAGTCAAAAGTTTAGCTTAGTCTTAGCTATGCTCAGATTTATTCTTTCCTTTCTCTTTTAAACATTACATGAGAGCCATGTTAGAGACGCCAACATTCTGGCAGTGGAGGAGAGGAGAATGGCTCTTTATTACCTGGAGATTCTAGCCCCATTCATCACCCAGGATGGACACACTCACATGGCTGAGAGACAGAGAGGAACCCCGCAGAGCAAGCAACAAATGGCCAACTAATCAACTGTCTTGAAGATGACCACTCGAACTAGAGACAGATCCATCCAGCTAGCTTTATGCAACTACTTGCCTAGAATTCCCCTTAACTAAGAGTGTTTGGTTTGCTCAGATGCCCTGCTGCTTTAGAGAGTGATTGACTGGCTCTCTGCTTCACTCTGTGATGCACAGACCCAGTTGCTGTGGGTTTTCTTTAGACTTGTGACTTAATGCAAATGGAGGCAGAGGTTGGAAAGCTGTTGAGGATTAAAAATTTGACCTAATTTTTTAATGGTACAACTAGCTTTTAATTTAACATTAGAAAAAAACAAAGAAGGAAAGAAAAAAGCTGTGTCATCCATCAATCCATGGAGATGTCAGTTAATGTTTGGTTAACGATGGCTTTTTATTGCACCTAAAACTCTTAAGACGTATTTTGAAATTATTTACCCTCCTTTGTAATTAGAGTTAGCAAGACCAGCCTTTCTTAACACGAGAGTGTTCTTTAAATATCTGTCACCATTTGGAAGGCTTCCTCCCTTGTGAACCTGTAATTATAACTTTTACTGTATTATACTGCTAAGTTTATTTTAGATGAAAAATTGTTTGGCTCTTTGGCCACAGTCACTGAAAATAAGCTGTCAGAATGAATGAGACTACCAGGATGAAAGAAGAAAGGCTGGGCACATCTACTCTTCTTATGTTTCAAGTTCAGTGTGAACACAGCTCTTCAGTGCAAGGAAAAAGCTTTCCCACTTACAAGTAAGCAGGTGTTATGAATGTGGCCTGCCAGAAAGATATATCCATGTCCTAACTCTGGAAATTGTGAATGTGACCTTATCTGGAAAAGGGGTTTTTGCAAATGTAATTAAGTAAAGGATCTTAGGAGGAGATCATTCTGGATTATCTAGGTGGGTCCTAAATTCAGTGACAAGTATCTTTATAGGAGACACCTAGACAAGAGACATAGAGAAAAGGCCATGTCAAGACAGGAGCAGAGACTGGAGTGAACCAACCACAAGTCAACGAATGCCTAGGGCCTCCAGAAGCTAGAATAGCAGAGGTTGAGTCTCCCCATGTGAACCTTCCAAGGAAGCATGGCCCTGATAATGCCTTGATTTAGACTTCTGGACTCCAGAACTATGAGACAATAGATTTCTATTGCTTTCAGCCACAGGTTGTGGTAATTTGGTACAGCAGCCCTGGGAAAGTACTGCAACAGCTGTGTGATCTTGGGTGCGTTACTTGCTCTCCCTGGGCCACTTAATCCCCATTTGCTAGATAAGAGTGATAACACCTACGTGCTGGATTGTAATGAGGATTAAACCTAATTTAATATAAGAAACCCAGTGCTTAGTTGGTGTTCAATAAACAGTAGTTGAAATTATGTCGTTGTTTTTAATACTATCAAGTTCACCAAAATTAAAAAGAAGCAATAATCAGAGACTCCAGAAGGCTTGGAGACTCAGTTTTTTTCACAAGATATGCTATAAAAGGCTGTGATGGGCAAAGTTTAAAATCTTAAGTTTGCATTCAGGGAATTTTTAAATGACCTCCATCTATACTGAGATACATGCTAAATGCTAAACTTAGTAAATATTAAACTGAAGAAAGCAGTCAAGGAAACAGGTATAATTAAACTGGTGTTACAGTCTATTAACCCCCTTTACAGGAACAAAACAATGGGCTTTCCATGAAAGAAACCCAACTTGAACCACTGTCTAAAAAATCTGGTGAGAATGGAGTCTAATGTGGTTAGCCAGTCATCTTTCTCGTCTCAAAAAAACTCCAGTCCGGTTAAGATCAATGGACTCCTAATTTCAGGAAGAAATCCAATCTGTATTTCTTGCTTGCATGTCCTCTCAAAGCATTCCTTCACCCTTTTATTCCAATTATTAGCATCTATTTTCGCTTGCCTCATTTCCATCACAGCCATCCTGGTCCAGGCTCCCAAAAACTCTCTTGTGAATGATGGTTGCCATCTCCTAGCAGACCCTATTATTCTCATGTGTGCAACTCTGTAGACCATTTGCATGCAGCAGCCAGAGTGAATAAACTTTTGAAAACATAATCGCTCCATGCCAGCTCAAAATTCCCCAGTGGTTTCCCATAACACTTGGAACAAAATCCAAGCATCTCACCCCAGACTCTAAAGCCAATATTATCTGTATCCACTCTCTGCCTCTCCCTCTGGGAAGTCACACTGGTTTTCTTTCTGCTCCCCAAATTCTTGTATCTCATTCCCTCCTTTAGGACTTTCCTGCAGTTAGTGTCCCTGACTGCAAGGCAATTTCTTCCCTTTACTATGGTTAGCTCCTTCAGAAAGGCTATCTTTGACCATCAACCTCTTGCAATCCCATCACTCTGCTTAATTTTCTTCCTAGCATTTATCGCCATCCAAATCACTGTTTATTCATTCGTTGATTTGGCTTCTGTCTGCCTCTCGATGTAGAATACGAACTTCTTGAGAGCGGGGACTCTGCCCGTCTTATTCACTGCTGTGTCCTTGCTGCTTTGAAGAGTGCCTGGCTCATATTAAGATATAAAGTGATCTAAAATGTTTATTGAACATTCAAGCAGTAGCAGCAAACAGCAAGAAGGAGCTCAGAAGTGATTTGTCAGGAGAAATACCAAAGCTTTTTCCATCATGCCAACTTTTTATAAACTTCCATGAACACATTCACATACCACATCCACATATTATATACCACAACATACCACCAAACCACATACACCATACTATGATGTATACAGCATTATTCTCTAAATCCACTCAGATTTTTTCCAAATACATTTATTTTAAAATTTTTATTGCATGAGTTCTATGTGATGGCTGTATTTGTCTACCCACTTTTTAAAAAAAGCTTTATTTTTAATTTAGCTTTGTTGAAAGTACGTATATTTATGGTCTACACATAATGTTTTAAAATATATATACAGTGTGGAATGGCTAAATCGATCTAGATACAGCATGCATTACCTCATATACTTACAATTTTTTGCAGTCCCTTAGCAAATTTTAAATATACAATACATTGTTATTAGCTATAGTCACCATGTCATACATAAGATCTATTGTAAAATTGCTTTATTGAGAAGTAATTCCCATCCCATATATTCAATTCACCCACTTGAAGTGTGCAATTGAAAGGGTTTTATTTGTTCACAGATATGCACAACCATTACTACAGTAATTTGGGGACATTTTAATCACTACTCATTTACTTTCTTTTTTCTTTTTTTTGAGAGAGTCTCGCTCTGTTGTCCAGGCTGGAGTGCAGTGTTGTGATCTCGGCTCACTGCAAACTCCACCTGCCAGGTTCAAGCAATTCTCCTGCCTCAGCCTCCTGAGTAGTGGGGACTACAGGCACATGCCACCATGCCTGGCTAATTTTTTTGTATTTTTAGTAGAGATGGGGTTTCACCATGCTGGCCAGGCTGGTCTCGAAATCCTGACCTCATGATCCGCCTGCCTCGGCCTCCCATAGTGCTGTGATTACAGGCGTGAGCCACCACGCCCGACCTCATTCACTTTTAAAAGTGCTCATCTACATTCTCTCTGTGGGCAGCTTGCCAACCAACAGGATAAAAAGTACCTTCCTTCTGGAAAGACTGCTTGACACCCAGTATCTGGGGTAAAGAACAAGGTAGAGGTGGTTGGGTTTCCCATGATGTGTCAGGCCTATGGTTTGGGAAGACAGGAATGAGTTAGAAAGGGTAAGGGCCTATGAAGCAACACTATAGGGCTCTGTGGTTTGTGGAGAAGCCTGGGGTCAGGAAAGAAGCCAAGAGCAAAGTCTTCGGTTTGAGGTATTCAGGGTACAGATCATTGTAGAAAAAAAAAAAAAAGAGAGAGAAAGAGAGAAAGAGAGAGAGAGAAAAGTCTTGGAAGGCATTAGAGATTGGGACTCAAGGCTGAGACGTGGGCTTTTCTTAGGGGTGGAGACGAGGGTATCAATTTCAGGAAGATACTTGTAACAAGAGGGAGCAAAGTACTTACAATAGATCAGACCAGCCTCTCTGCTCATTCACATTCTGTCTGGTTGGGCCCTTAGGAGTTAAGGGTCCATTCAGTCCTCTGAGTACATTTTTTCACTCTCCTCATTGTGCAGAAAGTGGCTGCTCAGTGACATTGATGCATTCTTAGGAAACCAAAACCCAGACCCTAGCCGCCTCCTTCACCATTGCTGGTGCCACCCCTTGAAGGTCTAACAAAACCTGTAGAAAGGAGCCTAAAGTCTCCGTTCAGACTATCAAAACTTCAGAAGACAAAAATAGTATACCCAACCTTTAGATGTGAAATATTGATAGAAATGGCATGATTTCTACATTGGCATCATTTGGACAAAAGCATGCTTGCTGAGAGATCAAGCCCTCTTTGAGTTGTAGGAATCAAAGTGATAAACATCACATAAATATAGTGTTGGCACATGGAGCTTTCATTTCTATTCTTCTGACACCAGACACTCTGTTGCCATGGAAATTATTCCATCACTGCACAAGCACAGCCTTCCTTCCAGAGGTGCAGAAGCACCAAACATGCCTGCATTTGAAAATCAAATTTAGCCAAATGTTGCCCTTCTACCCCATATAAAGCATGCCTCTCACATGCCTGACAATTAGTCTTCTGGCCTCATGATCAAGGATTTTGTCACATTAAGGAAGCCTTTTAAAAAGAGTACCTTCTCCTTTGCTGGTGAAAGCATCTCCCTCTGTCTTGTGTCCTCTCAGCCATCAAAGGAAAGTCTGGTGCCTCATTTGCTTCAAAGAACCCAGCACCTGCTAAGGATCTGCCTATCCTGCCTCTGAGTCTTGGGGAACAAGTTCTTGAGATGTTTCAGAGCAGTTTATCTATTAAGAAGGTATCTGGTTCTATCCTAAAAATATTTATTTGACATACATTGAACAAGATGGCTAGTTCCCAGGCATCTTTAAGGTTTCCTAGAACACACAAAAAATGAATTCAGCTTGGCACTTGCTTCAATGTGTTCAGTAATACTTTTTTTTTTTTTTTAAACCATGTTCCCAGTCAACAAAGTATTATCTCTAGGCTTTCTGATTAGGTCTCATAAGACTCCAGAGGTAAGTAATGCTGCTTTTTGTACCACTTACTCAGTGAGCCTCAGAAACATCAAACCAATATCTCGTGATTCCAAAGTCCTTGCTTAGAGCACATCACACATCCTCAGAGAACCACACCGTCTGACAGAATAGGATCAATGACAGAGGAGAACAAAACAAGATGGCTTTGGGGGTGTATTATAAATGAGGAAAATTAAATTGTATGTTTTAGGAAAATCATGGGGGAGGCAGTATTTGATGAGTGGGAGGTTTGAAAGTAGAAATCAGGAGATAGATTCCTAGCCAGAGGGAACAATTACAGGTTTCTCCAAGTTTGGCTTCTCTGATACAGAGTAAGGGAGAAGTTTCCCTAAAGACTTGCCCATATTTGTTCCATGCATGCTTTAAATTCATATTGTGAGGATTAAATGAGTTAATTCAATAAAGCTCTTGGTACTATGCCTAATGCAAAATTAGTGGTGAAACTATTATCTACAGGATGGATCTTTGATTCCATCAAATGAAGATATTAATGATCATTGAATTTCTTCCCATACTTGTTAATATTTGTGTCTTAAGAGGGAAAAACTGTATTTAGGAAAGAAATAAGTGGCCATAAATCAGTTTTGACCTCAATTTTATGTGTGTGTGTGTTTTTTTTTTTTTTTTACTTACTGGCTGGAGAATGAACTTCATAATGTCAAGACAGTGAACTGGTTCAAATAAACTTACATAATCTATATAGAAGGTAGGTCTCTACTAATATCTACCACCCCTAATCACAAACTCAGATCTAAGGGCAAATCATTTTTAGCCATCACAAAGCTCATGCACATTAATATCTTTAATTCATGTCAAGAAACCATACTGAGTGCTTCAATATCTACATTATTGCCTTAGTCCAGAACAACTCATACTTATGGAATTCTTAGGACCTGACACACCTTCAAGACGAAAATTCTTTTCTGGTTCGCCAAGGTGGGGGCAGGGCCTTGTGCTTTATAAATAAGATGCATATGTCACATCAATTTGCTTTTACATATCACTGCCTTTTTGGAATGCAAAGAGAATAGAAGAAGAAAAATCATTAAGACACACACACATACATAATACATATAGACACACACACACATACACACACACACACACTTACACTTAAAATTAACCCAGCATACATTACACAATCAAAGCTGCAGGACAGAGAATCACAAGCAAAATAGACATTGGTGCTTGAAGAAGTCACTTGCCTCCTGACACCACGATACCTCTGTCCTTGAAGGTATAGAGAACATCTTCTCAATGGCTACAATCCGAGTAGAGGTTACACTTCAGAGGTTATTGATTTGCTACAATTTATAGAGTTCTCCAGAAACTTGCTAGTAGGATTTAGTAGGTTAATCCTCTTGGGGCACCAAAACAAAGTCTTCTTGATGTGGTTTCCTGTTGGATACAGCAGACCAGATGTATCATTGCCACAGGACTTCTCAAGAAAGTCCTGACAACATCAACTAGTAAACGTTGACAATGAAGGAGAAGAAATGTCAATTAGAAAACTACACTACTCTGTGGTCGGTGTGGCAAAAAGCTTCTCTCATCTCAAGATCTCTTGGGAGATCACTGGGATAGGAGATTTTGCCTTCATAATGGAGGCATTGACTCTTTGAGAACAACCTAACTCATGTTCAGAAATAGTATAGTGTGATGGTTAAGCCCTCAGGCTCTGAGACCAGGTTGCCTGGATACAAATGCTGGGTTTGTAATTTAATCACTGGGGAACTCTGGGCAAACCTCTTAGCCTTTCTGTGCTTTATTTCCCTCATTTATAGAAAAAGGTTATTAAGAAGATTAATGAGTGACTTCAATAAAACACGTTTTACTAAGCAAAATTTGTTAAACATGTTATCTATTATTATTTAAGCTCTGTTTGAGAAGGCAGGGAACCATGTAATATTTTCTAAGGTATTTACATTAAAAAGTATCTAAATATTTTTGTTTAATTCTGTTTTATATAAAAGAGTAAGCACTGCTTATTTAGAAAACTAGTCGCTTAACTAAACATAAAAAACAATAATTAGTGCTTGTTAATATGTGCCAGGGACTGTTCTAAACCTGGGTATACAGCAGAGAAAAGAAACAAACAAGAAGATAAACTTTCTACTTTCATGGAGCTTACAAATCTTGGGGGAAACATGCAATAAACAAGATAAATAGGAAAAATGGATGGCAAGTTAGAGAGTATTAAGGTCTAGAGAGAAAAAGCGATACAGGGAATGGGTATATGAAATCTCTTGCATATAACCATTTAATCAGTCAACTCTACCGAACACCTATAGAGACAGCCAGGATTGTGCTGGCCTTCTATATGTATAACATATACCCTGATTAGGTGAAATGAATGAGGTGTCATTGCAAGCGTATACAGCTCCTGTTAGTAAGATGGGGCCAACAGTGAGTTATGCTGGGAAGGTTAAGCTACATCCAGCCTTCCTTGGCTTGTCATGCCTGTAACTTTTGTAGACATATGTTCCATTTTCAGATGACTGTGCTGTTTTGATATGACCTCTTATCCTTTCTCTGCAACTAGACAGGAACCCTCCTATTCCTGAGTGTAGCACAGGGTAATGTGTATTCTGTGTTGGATCAGCCTCCAGTGGTCCATTATCTTTGTATTTGCATCTTTTGAGTTCTATTGTCCACTGTTGGGGGCCCAAATTTTCCTGCAATTGCTGAATTATCCATGGAACTCTATCCCAGAAGCTAGGACAGAGGCTGGGAATTATGGGTCAAGGGATAGAGTCAGGGATATTGACAGTCACAGGCTCTAATTAAAGAAAAAAAATGATTTAAAAAATGAGTATGAGGCAGCAAAGATGAAAGATGAAAAACCTCTGATGATCTGAGGTCAGTTATTTGTTAAGAAAACATTAACTGATTACCTGGCATTTTGCAGGGGCACTGGGAACTCAACAGCAGAAAGATGGAGATGTTTTCTATATTTCCAGAACTTTCAGACTAAAATAAACTGTGCACAGGCTGTCACAATAATATTTAACATTTGAATAGGTTTAACAGTTTGAAAAGCCCTCACTTGATCTTCACACAGCCCCATGAAAGTAAATGCTATTATCCCCATTTTAAATGAGGACACTCAGATCCAAAGACTAAATAAGGAAGTCAGAAGGTAAGGAGGCCATTTAAGTCATCATTATAATGGGAAATTGACAGCTCAAGTTATTTTTATAGTAAAAGGATTGACCTCTCTGCTCCTCTGGAGCTAAGGAAATATACTTTTAGAATCCAGGCAAAGGCAGGGATAAATTTAGCCCATACATAACTTGTCCAGTACGAAAACAAAAAGTTCCCCAGGCAGCTTGATTGAAAGGTCAGGGGATGTGTGGACAGCAGCACATCCACACAATTTCTCCAAAGGCAAACTACTGTGGGGGAGCAGTAAAGAATTCTACCTTCCGATCACCAGGATTGAAATCACTCCCCAGGAGGCAAGGTCTAGTGGCAACAGGTGGCATCAGTTTCATCCCATGTTGATGAGAGGGAAGGGAGAGATGGAGGTGGGAGGAAGTGAAGGGTAAACCATGAAATCTTTCATGCTATAGCAAGCCCTGGGAGAGCACTCTCTCATGGCCTCTAACAGCTCTTCGCTGATGGTACTATCAGCAAGTTAGGTATTAGTACCTGCACACAGATGAGAAGCAGAGGCTCAGGGAGATGATGAGAATTCCCATAACATTCTTGTTGGCACTGGGCAGGTCAGATGTCAAATGGTGGTCTCTTGGACTTTGTGAGTTTCTGTTACCTACCAGCGCTGGGCTCTGAGGGGATGTATACAGGGTGGCCGCTACCCTCAAGGAGGATGTTTCCAGCCGTCTCCTGGAAGAAAGGAAGACCCTGGTTCAGGAAATGCTTGGAGACTCTGACCACAAGTAATAGTTCAGAGGAGGGAGAAGCCACCTGGATCATCTCGAAGGTGCTGAGAGCCTTCTGGAAAGTTCCTCAGTCTTGCAGAAGCTCAGGAATAATCCAAGCAGATCAGTAGAATGCTTTTAATGGAACGAAATGCCATCAAAGAAACAAGCTTCCTCTCCTGGTACCATCCATCAACTCTTTCCATGTGATGACGACAGAGGGTGTGAATCTCCAAAGCATTCACTTTTGAGTCGGAAGACAGAAGGGGTCAGGGAAGTGGCGTCTGAACTTGTCTATAGCTCCGATTTTATTTTGTGAATATTTTATCTAATCCGGTATTACTCATCAAGTGGTAACGACTGTCTCTATCTTCTTTGTCCTCACTGTGTCTCTTTGCCTCTCAAGCTCCTCTCCTGTCTTCCTTCTTTCCTTCTCTCTTCTCTGTCCATTCTTTCTGTCTGATTTTCTTTCTGTGTTTTTCCTCTCCCACGCTTCCCTTTTTTTCTCTACCTTTCATACTTTGCTGCTCACTCATCATCTTATCTCTCTCTTTTTCTCTCTTTTTCCCATACCTGCCACACATATACACTCCACTCATCTTTCTCTCCCCTTTCCCATTACCTGACCCCATTCTTTGGAATCAGAAAGTTATCTAAATCTACAGACTTCTTAGCCACGTATCATGTATGACAATGCCCATTATAGAAAACGTAGAGGGGCTGGAGGATGCCCAGACCCCAGAAAACCAAGAGCCAGAAAAGGCAACATAGAAGTTTACAAGTGTAACAGGGTTCATATCTGAAGGCTCCAACATTTTCCTGTCATTAACAACCCAGCAGGCAGCCCATGCAGGAATCCAGCACAGACGTGCAATTCATTTAACAGGAAACAGCCCTCTCTAGTGCCACAATTCCACGAGGGATGGAAGGGCCCTCGAGCTCTCTGTTCTCTTTACCAAGTAAGAGAGCACCTTTTCCACAGCGTATCATGTCAACGTGTTTACGAAATTCATAAAATCAAAAGGTCAGAAAGCAGGAAAGGGAGACAGAGAAGTTGGGAGTTTATGGATTTCCTCCAAAAAAGAAAGCAAGAAGGGAAAATTATTGGTGCCTTTTTTGCAAAATCCATATGACTTGTCTCCAACCATTTCTTCACCCAAATTTCCCATCCAAGACCCAAATATCCTCCTTGCCCAAGCCAAACACCTGTGTTTAAATAATATTAAAAAACTAAATTTTCTCTTCTATTTCACCAAACTAAGTCATATATGGTATAGAGTTTTCAAAAATGTTAACAAGTACTACTTTTAAGCGGGAAGACTAGAAATTCTTTTTTGTTTTCCCCTCTGTTTTTATAAGTATGTATTATTATTGTAATAAAAAGATACAAATTTAAAAATTAGCAAATATCCAGTAAATCCATTGTGTCTAACCCAGCTCATTCCCCAGAATCTCCAGTGACTCCACATCACATTAATTTCTGCCTGCTCAGAATCACCAAGGCCTTTTATTCTCTTTGCAGCACTCATCATAGTGTTTAATACGATAATTTTATGCAGATTTTCTTATCTAAACTTCATATTTCTTTAAACTAAGGCAAAGGTAAGCCCAGAGAAACCAGTAATTTGCCTATGTTCATATATTTAGTGCCAGGCTCATCTCTTCCAGACTCTTCCAGATTCTTCTAACTGCTGCAAGTTGATAAAAGTGATCATGGGATTTTTCTTAACAGTCTCTTTAGTCTCCAAGGTGGATTACCTAGTCTCTGGTGTCAGGGAGTGGATCTGGACTTGTCTGAACATATTCACTATATAGAGTGTACTCTCTTCTTGCTGAAACCACCCGAAGAGAATTCCTCTCTCCAAGCTCATTCTCCAGGTCTCTGGCTGACCTTCTTCATTCCAGACAAGCTGCAGATCAAGAACCTCTGCAGGAAGATTCTGATGAGATTATAACGTTTTCTCATTCCTACTACTTTCCTTATTTGTTGTTGTTGTTGTTTTTGGGGGGGTGGTGGATAGAGCTTTGATTTTCCTAAGAAAATTGGCAGTCTTGGAAGAACAGGGCTGGTGTCAAGACTCAGGAGCATTCTTTCTCCTGTAGCATAGAGCAAAGCAGGCAGTGCAAGCTTTTGAAGGAACCAGACCCTTTCTACCCTGAGCCCATCATCCTGACAATGAAAGAAATGCCACCGCAAGTTGCGCCATAATCGATCTATTCAGCCTAGCGTTCAGTCTTCAACCAGATACTCCTACTACCCAAAATGAACTTTTGGGTCTCAATGAAACTTTAGAAAAAAAATTGCCTTCATACTTTTTCTTGGCTTCCACTTGGAATTCTCCCAACTCAAAATATCATTTAAATTAAGAGTTTGGGAGAAGAGAATCAGAAACTTCATCTCTACTCTTCCTGGCCAGCAACTCTTCTAATTTTCATCTGATTTCTCTTTTCCCTAAGACTTAACAGAAAGGAAGTCAGTAGAGAAAGAGATTATATTTTATGAGTTATGATAACAGACCATGAAATGGAATTAAAATTATGCTTGTGGATTGCATCAGTTGGGAGCAATTATATGTTTCATAAATGAAATGTTTGGTTTCACAGAAGGTGATCCCAGAGCCAAATCTCAATGGAGAGGAGAATAATGATAATATCGAACATTGTCTCAATGGAAAATTAAATAGCCTCTTTCTTCCCATTCTATAGATAGGAAAATGAGGTACAGAGAGTTAGTATACTTAAGGTCATCCAGAAAATAATCATTGCAGTTGGTATTGGAACCTAGGCAGTGTATCTCCAGGGCAAAGGTTATTTCCCACCTCCACTATATTGCCTGGGGTATGATCGGGGGTCACCCTCTTTGTGCCAGTTTGTGCCCTTGTATGTAGGCTCTGTGTATGCGTAAATGAATCATAGATAAATATTGTACAGTCACTGAAAAAAGATGTCAATGTCTCTTTAATCTTCCTCTACACCAGCACTGTTCAATAGAATTATGTAAGCTACATAAGTATCATTAATTTTCTAGTAGCCACTTTTTTGAAGTTTTTATAAAAGATGAAATTATTTTTTATGATATATCTTATGTAACCCAATATATTTAAAGTATTGTTATTTCAACATAAAATCAACACAAAGAGTTATTGTTGAGATATTTTAAATTCTTCTGCTCATTTCAAGTCTCATAGTGTGTCCAGAGTTGGTTTCTTCTGGTGGGTTCATGGTCTCATTGACTTCAAGAATGAAGCCACAGACCTTTGCAGTGAATGTTACAGCTCTTAAATGTGACACAGATGCAAAGAGTGAGCAGCAGCAAGATTTATTGTGATGAGTGAAAGAACAAAGCTTCCACAGTGTGGAAGGGGACCCAAGCAGGTTGCCGCTGCTGTCTGGGGTGGCCAGCTTTTACTCTCTTGTTTGTCCCCACCCATGTCCTGCTGATTGGTCCATTTTACAGAGTGCTGATTGCTGCATTTTTACAGAGCATTGATTGGCACATTTTACAAACCTCTAGCTAGCCACAGAGCGCTGATAGGTGCTTTTTTACAGAGCTTTGATTGGTGCATTTTACAAACCTCTTGTAAGGTGGAAAAGTTCTTCAAGTCCCCGCCCAACCCAGAAGTCCAGCTGGCTTCACTTCTCAATCCACCCTCTAGACAGGACACCCCAACTGCTGTTGGGAATGGGGCAATGACCGCTGTAGCTACTTCCTGCTGGATAGCGTCAAAGAAGGGGACCTGCACTTGTAGTGTCCTCCAGAGGGGAACTCTCTAGGCCAGTCAAAGGGCCAGTGGGTCAATCCAGGGGCCTTGGTAGAAGTTGTTAGTTGAGCTCATTTGGGGTTCCATTTGTAAGGCCATCTGTAGTGTGATGGGTTTGATCCTGGAGGAAACAAATTTGACAAGGAGGTTAAAAATACAGGGCCTGGGACAACCCTTCCAGGTCCCCTTCCACTGCGTGGAAGCTTTACTTTTGCTTTTGTTTTACTTTCGCTTTTGCTTTAATAAATCTTGCCACCGCACACTCTTTGGGTCTGCGCGTTTCTCTAATCGAGCTGTAACACTCGCCGCTGAAGTCCATCGCTTCATTCCTTGAAGCCCATGAGACCACCAGCCCTTCAATCGAGAAAAGATCTTTGATCAGGAGATCACCTCTTGTCTCATTTATGGGGGCCCGCCTGGGATTTCTCCAAAGCAGTGATTAACATTGAACGCTTTTCACTTGCTATTCTGTTCTATCTTCTCACTAGAACTTGGAGGAAAACATCAGGCACCCGTCGGCCATTTAAAAGCAACAAACACTGCCACTGGACTTAAGACACAGGTGTGAGGCTTTCTGGGAAAGGGCTCTCTAACAACCCCCAGCCCTCCAGGCTGAGAGCACTGGTTTGCCTGAAACCAGTACAACCTTTCTCTACCTTTCCTGGGAAAAGCCAAGGGCTGGCTAGAGGTGGAAAACTGTCCCCCAAACTCCCGGCACTGACCCAGTCGAGATCATGGCACAGCAAGAAGCCTCTAGTCTGCAGCTAACCATGCATGCCTTCCCATGCCTCCTGGGTCCTAATGTCCTCAGAGAATACTTTAGGCCCTATCTTCTGGGATCTTTCCTACCCCTGAGTCTAAGAATCTTTTGGCTGGGAGCCTAAGTTGAGTGGAGTGGCAATACAAAGACCCTTGCCCATGGTGCCCCCGGACTTATTCTTATGCAAATAGGTATCAGTATACTTATATGAGACCTGTCCCTCATAATCTGTACCCTAAGCACTATCTGGGACATCAAAAGGCATGTAAGTGGCTGACAGAAGGCCTAGGACATTTTTTCTTTTGTTGCCCTAAACTTACTCCAGATTGTAGAGGCCACTTTAATTACCACCTTTCCTGTTTGGGATCAACGATTAGAACTGTAGAACTTCTCCACTCAAAGCAGACAGACATATGGGCCAAAAACAATATAATAGACAATAGGTTCCCCTATTCAAGTCCAAAAGTCAATTAATATTCTTAGGAGGGCAAATAGGGAACAGAAAATTCAGGTACAAAAAGCACTGCACCAACCTTGGTCCTCCAATTTGCCACTGCCTACCCTAAAACTGTTGTGCTTCAGTGCCATTTCAAGGAATTTATCTTGCTGGGACAGCTCCAAGCCCAGAAATATGCTAATTGGTGCCTGGTCTTTAAACTCAAAATACACCCTGAACCTAAGACCCACTCGCAGATGCAAAGGCAATTGTGGGCATGCTGGTAAGGAGCCACTAAAATCCAGCCCCCGTGAAAGTCCCCATTCTGTTTCAGTTGGGGAATACTGGGGCTTAATCTCTTGGAAAGGGTTATTCCATACCAAAGGCCCTTCCACAGATATTTCTAATACGAGGTTCAACATGGCAGCAATTTTGTCCTCAGTGTCTGCCCGATGGTTTCCTTCTGCTTTTTCTCCTTCACCTTTTTGATGGCTTTGGCAGTGTAAGACTGGTACCTTCTTGAGTTTTTGCACTATTACAATAACTCCATGATTTCCTTGTGGTATTTAATGGGGGTTCTCCCAGAGGTTAGGAACTCCCTTTCTTTCCATATTGCAGCATGGGCATGTAGGATTAGATAAGCATACTTGCTATCTGTATACACATTTATTCTTTTTCCCTTTCCCAGTTCTAAGGCTTGGGTAAGTGCCACTAGTTCTGCTAGCTGGGCACTGGTCCCTGGGGGAAGAGGCTTACTTTCAAGTACTGTTACAGAGTGCTGATTGGTCCATTTTACAGAGTGCTGATTGGTCCATTTTACATACCTCTAGTTAGCCACAGAGCACTGATTAGTGCGTTTTTACAGAGCACTGATTGGTGCATTTTACAAACCACTTGTAAGACAGAAAAGTTCTTCAAGTCCCCACCCAACCCAGAAGTCCAGCTGGCTTCACCTCTCAGTAGCTCATGGTACTATGAACTAGCCACATTGCAACAACCACCTGTTGGACAGTGCAGCATTCAACTGAAAGTTCTTCATCCTGGGAAGCTTTGGAAAACATCAATAGCTGGGCTCCTTCAAAGGCCTATTAAATCAGAAACTCTGGAACCAGGGCCAGGCTTTGGTGTCTGTTTGTTGAAATGCCAGTGGGCCTCTAAGTTGTAGCCAGACAGTAAACTCTTAGAGAAAAATACTTTTCTTATTCCCCATGTATGTGGATTACTTTGCATAGAACCTACAACTTAGTAGGCATTCAAAATATATTTCATGAACAAATGAGTGGGTTTGGATTTGCATTTAGATATTCTGAGTTCTAGTCTTGACTCTGCCTCGATGTGTGATCATGACCGTATGCCAAAAATGGCTTTCTGAGCCTAATCTTTCTCATTAACAGCAACAATCCCTCCACTCACTGCTCCTTTAGCCCCTTCTATCTCTGAAATGAATAACTCCCACATATGTGCCGAGTACCTACTATACCCAAGTACGGCCCAGCAGTAGATACCCCTTTCACCAGGTCTTCACCTCCATCTGAAGTCCATGGCCTGGGATCCACAATTACAGGGAACCCTCCTGCATTGCACTTGCTCAACACATGTAATCACCATGTTGGTGGCATCTCTACAGCCACAGGAAATTTAAATTGCATCTTTTGAGTCTTAATATGATGTTTCTGGGCCATTTCACATACAGTTCCTAAGATAAAGGCATCTACTTGGCATGCACAGCAGTTACACTAATAACAGGGGGATGATGACATGCCACTGTTTATAGCATAAGAGCAGATGCATCTCTGTGAGCTTCGGTTCTGCTTACAGAGAGGAAGGGAAAGATGCATTTCTATGAGTGTGTCATTTGCATCTGTGGTTTTATGGGAACATGAGAAATGGCATTGTGAGCCTTAGATTAAGTCCAGGTACCCTGAAATATTAGGGAATTAGTTTGTTAATGTATCAAAGCACAGGAAGGAAAGCAGGAGAGGGAAAGGATGCTGTAACGAGAATTCACGGTAAATCCAAACTCTGAGCAGAGCATCAGACTTATGATGAACACTCCATCAGTGCCAGCACAAGCAGCAGCACCAGCAGTACCAGTGACTGCACCAGCACCACCAGCACTAACACAGATAGCACCAGCGCCAGCACCAGCAGCATTAGCACCTACACAAGCAGCACCAGCGCCTGCACCAGCACCAGCACCAGCAACTGCACTAGCAGCACCAGCACCTGCACCAGCACTAGCACCTTCCCCAGCACCAATAGCACAAGCAACACCAGCACCAGCAACACCAGTAACTGCACCAGGAGCATTAGCACCAGTACCTGCACTACCAGCAGCATCAGCACCACCAGCACCTGCATCACTAGCAGCACTAATAGCAGCAGCAGCAGCACCAGCACCTGCACCAGCAGCACCAGGACCAGTACCACAAACAGGACCAGCAGCACCTGCACCAGCACCAGCACCACTGGCACCAGAACCACCAGCAGCAACAGTACCAGCAGCACCAGCAGCAGAACCTACACCAGCAGCAGCAGCACCAGCACCAGCATCAGTACCACAAGCAGCACCAGTGCAAACACCAGCACCAATACCACCAGCAGCACCAGCACCAGCACCATAATCTGAACCAGCAGCACTAGCACCAACACTAATAGCACGAGCAGCAGTAGAAGCACCAGCATCAGTGGCAACAGCACCAGCACTAGCAAAACTAGAATCACAGGCAGTGCCAGCACCAGCACCAACAGCACCAGCAGCATCAGCGCCACCAGCACCTGCATCTCCAGCAGCACGAGCACCAGCAGCACCAGCACCTGCACCAGCAGCACCAACACCAGCAACACTGGCACCAGCAGCTGCACCCCCCTGCATTCCTGGTTCTCAGCATATCCCTCAGGGCTTTTCCTGTGCCCCCTGCACACTGGTGTAACATTAGTTGCTTTAGTGGACTATAATCTCTCAAAGTTCTTTGTATTTGCACATGCTCTTTCCATGTTCTTCACTTGCTAAATTCTACCCATTCTTTAAAATTTACTTGGATACCACCTCTTCCAGAAAGTGTTTTATGGACACTTCAGCAAGCCTAGGCAGGATTAGAGATTTTGCTTTTTTGTTCATCCAGTATCCAGGCTCAGTCTTATCATTGCACCTATCATCATAGATTGCAAATCCCAAGTACTTCCTTCACAACAGATTGTCATCTCACTAAGTGTAGGAATAGTATATTTTGTTTCCGCATGCCAAGCACACTGGGTGGACATGGCAAGCTTTTAATGTGAAGATCAAAGAAGCAAGGGAGGGAGGAAAGGAAGAAACATTTACTGAATGAGGTATATGAATAAGTTACAGACTAAGTTATGTCTCCCCCAAATCTATATGTTGAAGCTTTAACTCCTAGTGTCACTGTATTTGGAGATAGGGACTTTAAGGAAGTAATTAAGGATAAATGAAGGCATAAAGGTGGAGCCTTAATTCACTAAAACTAATGTCCTTATAAGAAGAGGAAGAGTTGCATGCACACAAACTGCAAGAAGGAGACCATCTACGAGCCAGGAAGAGAGGCCTTAGGAGAAACGAATCCTACTGACACCTTGATCTTGAAATTCCAGTCCCCAGAACTATGAGGAAATAAATTTTGCCATGCAGTCTGTGTTGTTTTGTCATGGCAGCCCAAGCAGACTGATAAAGTGAGTAACAGAAGTCTTTATCCTCTAGGTATAGACAAGAAAAAAGATGAAAGAAGAAAGAGGGGTGTGTGGAAGCTGTGATGCTAAGACAGTAACCTGCTCAGATGTCCCCTCAACAGAGAACCTGCTGAGTGGAACGAAGGAAGTCCACAGACAGCCACCAGCTGCTGAGCCTTCAGGATCCACCATGGTGCTCAGGAGACTCAGGCAGCTCCCATCTAATGACTGAGCACTGTGAGGACACTAGAGCCAGGCCATTTTCACCCAATGCAAGACTCCTCTAGCAGCTGGTCTTTGCTCCTGGCTTCCCCAACTGCCTGCTCTATCAGTGCTGTTGTGGGTCTGAGGCTCTTCATCCCTCTTCCTCTTTCCCTCTCTGCCCTCCCAGGTGTCACCCCCACATCACATTCTGAGCCTCTCCACCTGCTCTGCCTCCATTTCTCCTTATCCTACATGGGCATTTCCCCCAACAAACCTCTCATCCATTTAATTCTGTCCTGGCTTTCTGGAGTACCCAATCTGACAAAGGATTGGGAAGGGGCGTTCATTGAGTGCTATTTGCTTTAGAATCATCTCCTAATTATGTTACTGTATCTAGCAACCTGGAGAGGAAATTTTAGTTTCATGATAAAGAGTAAGAAATAAACACGATGGAGAAGAGGGGCTTGAACTGAAATCACACGGCCAGTGATGAAAGAGCTGCTTCCCAACTCCAAAAGTAATGTGGTGTATTGTGCCTTCCTCCCATCCCTTTTGGTCCCCTCAAGCCCTGCCCCTGCATGACACTGTGAGCAGCTCCTTTGAATGCTGGGAAGTTCTTGGCAAGTTTCCAAGGGGATGTCTCCAAGTGGCTTCTACAATAACAGGTGTCACCCCAAGGGAACATGATGTGAGAGTCATATCCTGAAACCCGAAATATGATCTTCTTGGGGGAAAAAAAGAAGCCCTCTAATAATCACCTGATAGATTCTTCTTGCCCACTGCACAGATAAAATTGATTCACTGAGATAGTGGTATTGTAGTAAAGAAAGGATTTAGGCCAGGAGCAGTGGTTTACACCTGTAATGCTAACACTTTGGGAGGCCAAGGTAGAAGAATCACTTGAGTCCAGAAGCTGGAGACCAGCCTGGATAATATAGTAAGATCCCATCTCTACAAGAAAATTTAAAAATTAGTCAAGCATAGTGGTGTGCACCTGTAGTCTCAGCTAGCTGGGAGGCTGAGGTAGGAGGATAACTTGAGCCTGGAAGGTGGAGGTTGCAGTGAGCCAAGATGATGCTGCTGCACTCTAGCCTGGGCAGGAGAGTGAGACCTGGCTTAAAAGAAAGGAAGGAAGAAAGAGAGAGGGAGGGAGAGGGAAAGAAGAGAGGAAGGAAGGGAGGGAGGGAGGAAGGAAGGGAGGAAGGAAGGAAGGAAGGAAGGAAGGAAGGAAGGAACTGTTTAATACAAATCTAGCCATGTGCCTTCCTGAAAATTCAGAGACTGGAGTTTTTAATAATTTGGTGGGCAGGGGGCTAGGGAATGGGTGCTGCTGATTGGATGAAGATGAAATCATAGGGGTATGGAAGGCAGTCCTTATGTGCTGGGTCAGCCTCTAGGAGGCGGTCACAGGATTGATTGAGGAACCTTTCCTTTTTCCTATTTCCTGAGGCTGCATGAAGTCAGTTGATCACCAGAAATATAAAAGCCTGAAAAAGCATGTCGAAAGATCAATCTTAGTTTATACAATAGTGATGTTATCTATAGAAGTAATTGAGGAATTTACAAATCTTGTGAGCTCCAGAACAATGGCTGGTTATTATTTAACCATGACTATATCTTGGCAGAATTCAGGCCCCTCTCATAATCTTAATCTTGTGGACTTTTATTAGTTTTACCAAGGTTGTTTTTGTCCTGAATGAGAAGAGGGCAGTTTGAGGAAGGAGTGTTATCATCCTTACTTTAAACTATAAATTCCCCCTAACTTCATCTATGCCTAGGAATGAACAAGGACAGCTTACAGGGTAGAAGCAAGATAGGGTGAGCTATGTCAGATTTCTCTTAATGTCATGATTTTGCAAAGGCAGTTTCACAGATTTTCCAAAAAAAAAAAAGAAAAGTCAGAAGGGAAATGATGTGGAAGAGAAAGGTGTTCTGAAAGTGGGCCCCCAACAGGCTAGTCATTAGCCAAGAATGCATTGCTTAATAACTCCACTGCTAGGAACTTCACTCGCAGTCTTATGTTGCATAAATAATACAGCATTTTCACCGGTTATTATGTTACTCATGCTCATAGCCTCATTGAGAAAGAGGCAGGACAATAGGGCCTTTCACAGACAATACAGAGGGACAAAGAGTGAGTTCAAGTGAACCCAACATGTGCCTCAGAGCCACCCAGGAACTTTTGTCAAAATTCATACACCTAGCCTACAGCCCTTAGCTGCCAGCCTGTGTCTGATCCTGTCATCTCTGGAGAAGTCTATCAGGAGCTCACTACATTTAAGAACCACTGGTTTTGGACTTTATCAAATAGCTGCTGGCCTAAGCTAGTTAAGTTCAGGTCAACAAACATTTACTGAGCACCTATTATGTAGCGTCATGCCAGTTGCCAGGAATACAATTTAAATAAGATATGGTCTCTGGCCTTGGGGAGCTTGCAATTTCTAAAGCAAGACAGGCAAATAAACAAGCAATCCCAAAGGTGTGACAAGTATTTGACAGAGTAAGGACAAGATGCTCTGGGAGAACCTAATGCAGCCTTGGGAAACAGGAAAAAGGAAAGGTTTTTTTTTCCCAGACTGCTAGGGAAAAGAGGTTATAAGGCTGTTCCAAACACAGGAGATTCTTGAGAAAAGGAGTGGAGGTCTAGAACAACATGGCTTCTCTTGGGTATATATTAGAGCAGCAGTTCTAGAGCATGTGGGAAACAATAGGGCATTGCACTAGATAGGACTGAGAGGTAGATCAAGGGTAAAACATGAAGCATGTCGTATGCTAATCTAAGAACCCAGAAACCTCTTAGTCATTCTTGACTCCTTCACCTTCCCTGACACTCACTTCCAGATCTCTCTTCCTGATTCTCACTGCTGTGGCTTGAGCAAAAGTCCACTCATCTCTCTTGGGACTCCCAGGTCACACTATGTCCTCACTAGTTTCTGCCTCTTGTCTTTACCTCTCCTCCAATCTGTGGCTCTTGTTGCTGCCAAAGACACTGCTCCAAAATAAACCGATAATGATAATAGTAATAGTAGCTGTGGATAAATATTAAGCATTGCCATGCATTATCTTAAGTTGGCTGATTTATTTTATTCAATTCTTAAAGAATCCTATTAATCTCATTTTGCAGATGAAAAAAGGAGGACACAGATGGGTTTCTCATCTTGCTTAAGGAAGGCCATGTGACTCGTGAAAGATGGAACTCCAATCTCTCAGAGCCTTAGTCTCTCAGAGAGATGAAGTAATTATTTCAATGATTATTTCAGGATCATTCCTAATGAGGCTAAAGAAACGTGACCCCAAAATATGACTGTAGGAGATCAAAATATGACACCCCAAAATATGCCTCTTTGGTGTAAGAATTATTTTGAACTGGTTATTTTGAAAAACTATAGACACAGGAGTAGCTCTGAAAGATTACTCTTTTTAAAGAGAAATTTACATCTATAATGGAATTCTCCATTTGTAAGAGTATCTCCCTTTCTGCACTAGGAAAAAATGACAACTCTTAAACAACAGGGAATGCAGCTCTTAAATCTTCATAACAAAACTCTATCTTCGTTTTTCAGTGATTTTCCTGGCCACCTCCTCTTAACCAAACCTTTATCCACATACTTATTTCTTAGTTTCTGAAAATGATGGTATTTAAATCTGAAGTTTAAGCTCTTTCTTTGAGATCTACTCTAAAGATTTATTCCTAATTTGTTCCAATCCACATCCGCACCTGCTTCCCACGATACCAAAATTCGTGAACCCTCAGGTCCCACATTGTAAAATGGTGTTGCCTTTGCATATAACTTACACACATTCTCTCACATTCTTTAAATCATCTCTAGATTACTTACAATACCTAATACAATTTTAATGTTATGTAAATTGTTGTAGTTTTTCAATTTGTATTATATTTTATTGTGTGTTGTTTTTCATTGTTTTTGTTTTTTTAATATTTTTGATCCATGTTTGGTTGATGCAGAAACCATGGATATGGAGGACCAACTGTATTCATGAGCTGTACATGTTGATAAACTTGTTTTTCTCTTGTTAATCTGTCTTTTGTCATGGAGAATCTCAGTTAAAAAAACATAAAAAATAGAAAATTATTTTTCCTCCCTTACACTTCCCTGCCTTAAATGATCCAGTGGCTTCCTATTTCCTACAAAGGATGAGGTCTAAGCTTCTCAGGATGGCATTCAAGGCTTGCATACAACCTCACTTCTCCTCCCTGCTAGCCTCAGCTCTGCCCAGGCAGCTCTACCACAGCCCAGACTTCAGAACACTGGACAGCACACAGTCCCCCAGTAGCTCCTGAATGTTTACACCCCCTGTCCTTGTCCTATTCATCTCTCCCCTCCACCAACCCTTCCTCTGTTAATGTTCCTGCCATGTAAAATTCTCCAGAACTTAAATTTGAAAACCTTTCCTCTAGGAAGCCTTTCTAAACTCTCCCAGAACAAGCTGATTTCTCCCTCCTCAGTGCCGCTACAGCACTTTTTTATATTATGTAGTAAGGGATGCATCCACACTACTACAAGGGGGTATAAAAATGCCTGCCCTCCACCAGCACAACTCTCCTTTGAGAAAAGTGCTTTCTTCAACATCATTCCTGATATCCAGCACCAGGCCTGGAACTAATCATGCTTGTTGAATTATTAGATTAATGAATTGTCTTTAATACAACATCTTTAAAAACCATGAGGTTAGATCCTGTAAGCTGTTAACATGGGACCTTTTCAAATGATCAAAGTCCTGCTACCATGAGCTAGTATGACAAAGAAAGTAACTTCGGGCTTTCCCTCAACCAAAATGTTTCCTGGATACCTGGTGCACATTGATCATCATAATTTTAAATGGTAGAATATCCTCTTTTGCAACAGGTCACTGGCTTTTTATTAGGTAAAGATTCTCGATCTCTCACAATGTGATTTGTATTGTGTCAAATACTAAGGGTTAAGCAAGGGAGTTATCCTGTCTGCAAGAAGCTCTGTGGATAGCAGAAAGACACACATTCACTATAATACTGTTCAATAAATGCCATGACCAGGATGAGCCCAGGGCACATAGAATTAAAAGACTCAATCCTTCCTGTGAAACAAGGCAAAGCCTTGCAGAAGTAGCATCTGAGCCTGAATTCTAAAAGTAATTTTCGAGACCAAGAGGAACATTCAAAGCAGAGGGAGATATGCATGCTGAGTCAGCATGCCATGACAAAGTAGGATTAAAGGAACTCCATGTTATTTGGTGGAAGCTGGTCCCCTTTTAGGTTCTTCTGTGTCTGAACCCACTTCTGTGTTTTGAAATTTCCCTCCTTTCTAAACCTTAATCAGAAACCAAACCCTACCTCCCACTATATATGCTAAAAATTTATACATCCTTATTTTTCCATATTCTTGTAACTGAGCTATGGAATGTGATCTATGCTCACTCATTCAGTTGCATCTTCCAAAGGTTTTGAATTTAGAGCAAAGAACTTAAGAGATAAGACATTGGAATATCTTGTTCTGATGCAAGCAGTAGGAGCAGTGAGAAGAATTTCCCAGGTCACTGATTATTTTCAAATGGTTTCAGTGGTAACCACAGGGTGGCCTGAGGGTTCTAGTGTGGTGGTAGGTACAGCCTATGTATAGCGGGTGTAAAATTATCCGGTGGCTTTCTACTTCCAGTCATGTATAGCAAGAGTAGCTGGGTATCTTTGCTGGACTAGTGTATGGGGTAATTTATTCTGTGGTTCTGTTTCATCACTTGCCTTTGTTACATTTTTTTCCCAAGCCCAATTCCCCTACCTTCTAGGTGATTCTGAGAGCTACTCACTATCTCCCAAGGCTGGATGTCCTAGAAGTAGACCTTAAAACAAGGATTGAGGAAGTGATGCTGGAAGGAAACAGTAAAGGAGTGGAGAAGAGAGAAATTAAAAAAAAATAGAGAAAGAAATCCAATATATTGCACATGATTAAACAGGTTACTGCTGGAGCAACCTAGAGCTCAATCCTTCTGATTTATTCTTCAGAGTTGTCCCATCTGAGGAATGAGGAACCTAGGGTATTTATTGTATAATTTCCATCCATCACTGGTTGAGGACTTCTCTCAAGCATGAGCTCCCTGGAACGTTCAGTCTGCCTACAAAAGTGTCAAGAAAAATTCTGCAGGTAGAGTCATAAATGCTCCCAACAGAACGCTCTCGACTTCTATCAAAATGGTGAGTGCCAAGGGTATACAGAGAGACACACTCAGGAGCTGCTACACTATTGCTTCAGTACATTATTTTTGCTTAAATTAGGTGTCATTAGTTTCTGTTTGTTGCAACCAAGAATGCTGACAGAACTCAAACATGAGAAGGAGCAGAAAGTAATGCAATGAAAGCTAAAAGTCTAGAGCTTATTGCTAGAGTAATGAGGAGCCCTTGAAAGGTTTTAAGTAAGGAAAATATGTCCAATTTATATTTTAGAGTACTACTATAAATTGGGGTTAATATGAAGCTATTGACACCACTAAGGAAACTGTTTTGTAATCCAAATGTAAGATAATTAACCATTTACCCCCCAAACCTTACTATTGAATCCAAAAGTGGGCTTACTTTGTAGTCTCAGCTATATAGACATCAAATCTTATTAGAGTCTCATAAGTTGCAGCATTTAAAATATTTAATAACAGCATAAAATATATCTGCTAATATGACTGCAATCAAGGAAAATGTTTTATGAAGTCAATTTACTGAAGTTTATTTGTGGATCTGTGGATTAGTAGAGCAGTCCTGTGTATAAAACTTTGCATTTTCAGGAGGTTTTTTTTGTGTGTGTTTTCCTTCCTTCCTTCTTTCCTTCCTTCCTTTCCTTCCTTCCTCCCTCCCTTCCTTCCTTCCTTCCTTTCCTTCCTTCCTCCCTTCCTTCCTTCCTTCCTTCTTTCCTTGCTTCCTTCCCTCTTTCCTTCCTTCCTTCTTTCCTTCCTTCCTTCTTTTCTTCCTTCCTTCCTTCTTTTCTTCCTTCCTTCCTTCCTTCTTCCTTCTTTCTTTCCTTCTTCAGATGTTTATCAGCACACCTGTACAAATGCTCTGACTCTGTGTCATGGGGCTCTGTCAGAGGTAGAAGGGTATTATCTTAGTCTATTTGTGCTGCAATAACAAAAATATCAGAGACTGGGTAATATATCAGGAACAGAAATTTATTTTCTCACTGGTCTGGAGGCTGTGAAGCTCAAGATCAAGGCACCAGCAGGTTTGGTTGTCCGGTGGGGACTGCTCTCTGCTTCCAAGATGGCGCCTTGCTGCTGTGTCCTCCAGAGGGGAGACATACTGCGTCTTCGTATGGTAGGAGGCTCTTGAAGCCTCTTTTATAATGACCTTACTCCTATTCATAAGGGGAGAAGGCTGTCATGACCTAATCACCACTTAACAGTCCCACTTTTTAATGTCATCATATTGGGCATTAAGTTTCAACATTTGAATTTTGGAGGAGACACATTCAAATTACAGCAGGGCTTTATTTTATAGATGAGAAAAACTGAGACCCAGAAAGAAACACACAGAGATAGCAGCATGTTTGTTTTTCCCTTCTCACTAATTCTCTTCTATACATTTCTCCCTATTCGCCACCCACTGGTACTTTAATTCTTCTCTTTAAAGTTGAACAGGAAGAAAATTTAAAGGAGGAAAAATGTATCATCAGCATTTGTTCATCTGTTGTGCTCATGCCTTCCCAAGACAGGTGCCTATAGAAGGACCCCAGCTGCAGAATAGGTGCTCTCCTTCACTTCTTTCCTTCCCACATTCCATCTCTGTATCTGGGACAGCCTTTTCAGAAGTGGAAGGGGCCTCAGGAACCATTTGGTTCAAACATGGAATTAGAATATCACCATTTTGCAACTTCTGTGAATTGTTGAATCACGGCTTCGATCAAGTATTCTTGCCAAAAAAATAGAACCTGGCTCCAAGAAAAAAGAACATGCTAAATGAGGTCACGAGGACGCAGTCTGCAAAACCCAGACTTTTGGAGTCGGAAACTCTAGAACAAGCAACCCAGTATCTTCAACAACACCAATGAATGAAAATAAACAAATGAATAAAACAATTGAAGGGTGACACAAAATGAAAAACAAATGAATAAAAATAAAAATTTTCAATGGAATAAAAGAGAAAAATGGAAAAGCTGTAGATTTACAGAGATAAACATCAACCAATTGACATGTATGGAACTTATTTGAAATGATTCAAACAAAATGCAAAAAATAAAAAATGCAATATAAAATTGAACACTGCATATTTTATGGTATTAGGTAATTGTTGTAGAACTCTTGAGTTGTGATAATTACATTGTGGTTATGCTTTAAAAAATAAAATAGAGTCTTTATGTTTTAAAGATGCATATTGAAATATTTATGAGTTAAATAGTATAACCTGTGGAAATTTGCTTCAAAATATTCATGGAGGTGGGGAATGGGTGGGGTTATAGATTAAACAATATTGGGCAATAATTAATAATCATTGAAGCTGCAAACTCATTATACAATTCTTGTTTTTTGTGTAAAAAGTTTAAAAATAATACCAGTTTCTTTGTGTGTTTTGTTCCTCTACCTTGCCCTCTCCCACTCCTTCTGGTACTATCCGCCCCTAACTCCCACAACTTCCAGAGTATTTTAACACTAACCATGGCCAGTTGCTTGCCTTTGCTTCTGCTGTTCTCCACCTCTGGGTGCCATTTCCTCTCTCTTCCACCTATTCACACTTTAAAACCCAGTGCAAAAATATTATCTGTTAAATCTGCTTATTATCTCTATCCTGGGGAAGAGGTGATTAATCTTCCCCTGAGCATCCAAAGTTATATATATATATATATCTCCACAGTAGTATCTACACCAGTATGTTAGGTTAGTAGAGAGTAGAGCTGAGATCTCTAAAGGAGTGTGAGTTCTTCACTCACTCACTGTATCATTAAACCATTACTTTTTGAGCACCTACTGTATGCCAGGTACCATGTGTCTGTGAGTGAGATGGAAATGATTGGACTCGGTCTCTGCACTCAGGAGATCCCCACCTACCTGCTGAAACAATTCATTTTAAAACAACTTTGATAAAGCCAATTTATACCAGATTGCAATGGAAATGTAAAGGAAGAAGAGACCAATAAAGAAGATTCAGCATAGTCATTCCCTGCAATGAGACTTGATGGTCAAGATGTTCAAAGGAAGCCAGGGTGCATCAGAGCCTGCTCAGCTAAGACAAGGGCATGTACAAAGAAGGTTTGTGACCCAAGGAAATGTTGTTCATTTGGAAACTAGCTCATATTCTGATGAGGGGGAGAATGGTAGGATAAAAAGACTAAGTATGGAGCCCAGAGCCACATCAAGGAGAAACTATTTTTCGTTGTTGGTTCTTTAGTGCCTAGCACATAGACAGGCTCTTGATAAATGTGCATTATAATAATGAGCCAAGACATAATCATTGAGCTTATGAGCATCAATTTGACTACTAGGTTAAATTGATGCAACATAAAAATGAACAGTGGTTTAATATTTTTCCCTTTTGTTCTTTTTTCTTTCATATCATTCAGCTTTGGGGTAAATTCAAAGCAGAGATGATTCAGGAATGGACAATTCTGATGAGAAGAGAACACTGTTCTGATAACTCTCTGCTGGTGCTTCATCTCTCCTGTTCTGAGGCTGTTCAGGAGGGCAGCTCCTGAAGAGTTAACTCCTGGAAGGATTCCAAATCTGCAGCCAGGAGGCCAGCAGCTTCCTCCTCCACCTCCAAATCAATTACACAAGAAGCCTTCACTCTAAGTTTTTCTTTGATCATTATCTTGTCCCCTGTTACAAACCCATTCTCTGCCTTGCCCCAGCAGCAGGGGAGAAAAACTGTGTTAGCAGACTGACTGCAGGTACCTTGGAAGTTTCAGTCATTGAGAGGCCGCCTGCTGATGCTTTTGCTCTGCAGAACTTCAAAGGGGAACCCCACACATTTAAACACCAGAGGGGAGAAATGCTGGAAATAGATAAAAACTCTACCTCCAGAGGCCTGGCAGTGTTCTCTTTAGGCTTCAAGTAGAGCTGTTCTCTGAGGAGGCACAAAAAAAAAAAAAAAAAAAAAGAAAAAGGGAAAGAAATAAAGCAAAAGAAAAACAGGAAGGAAGGAAGGAAGGAACTGGTTAAGGAAAAGGGGTGAAAAAGTAAAATTTTAACCAACACTGAGTGCCTCTGGGCAAGAGATTTCTCTCTACTGGGCCTCAGTTTCCTCATCTATAAAGTGACGATCTTTTAAATACCCTTCAGTTCTTGAGGATTTATCTATTTCTGGGAAGATGGATGGATGGATGGATGGATGGATGGATGGATGGATGGATGGAAGGATGAATTGATTTTTTAAAAGGATTACATAGACAAATACAGATGATGAGAGATAGATTATATTGATGATAAAGATGAAAGAATGATAGATTACAGAATGAAAGAGAAAAGAATGAGCAAGAAAGAGAGAAAGAGAAAGAAAGAAAGAAAGAAAGAGAAAGAAAGAAAGAAAGAAAGAAAGAAGAAAGAAAGAAAGAAAGAAAGAAAGAGAAAGAAAGAAAGAAAAGAAAGAAAGAAAGAAAGAAAGAAAGAAAGAAAGAAAGAAAGAAAGAAAGAAAGAAAGAAAGAAAGAAAAGAAGGAAGGAAGGAAGAGAGAAAGAAGGAAAGAAAGAGAGAGAAAGAAAGAAAAGAAAAGAAGGGAGGGGAGGAAGGAATAGCAGATATGGCATGAGAAGATTTGGATTCAGGTGAGAACAGGACCTGGGTTTGAATCTTCGTTCCACTGGTTATTAGCAGATTCTACCCAGTTCCAAAATCCATACATTGTCTCATGTTTTCACTCCTCTTGGTCTCAATTTTCTCAACTGAAATTAGAGAAGGACATTTCACTGCATATAAGGCTAAATCAAATAGTATGTAGAAATTGCCTCACATTACTTCATAGCTACCTACTAGATGTAAAGTAACCAAAAACTACAAGAGATAGCAAAGTTCATTGGTTCTCAGAATCATCAAAAGAAGCAAGACATATGCAATTGCCAGGCTTATATATTCAGTTGTCTCTCCACTTGGATGTCTCACATCTATCTCAAAAGCAACCTGTTCCAAACTGAAAGTTTCATCTAATGCCTAATCTTCTCCTTTGTCCTCCCTATTTCATTGAGAGAACCACTGTCCATCAAGTTTCTTAAGCCAGGAATCTGAAAGACATTCCTGATCCCTCCTTCTCCCTAGCCTTCATGTTTAACTTTTCACCAATTCTTATCAAGTTCACTTCCAAAGTACCCAAATCTCCTTTTTCAGCTCTTCATCAATGCCATCCTAAATCAAGACATTATCATCTTATTTTCTGGACCACTCCAGGGACCTTCTAACTGTCCTCCCTGCTTCCACACTTGCCCTCTTACCTCCTTTAATTCAATCTCTGTAAAGCCACAGAGAGATTCTCTGAAATTGTAAACTGAACCAGGCCACTTGTCTACTCAAAACCTTTTGGTGTCTCCTTTTGCCCTTAAAATGTAATCCAAGGCCAGCCACGGTGACTCATGCCTGTAACTCCAGCTTTGGGAGGCCAAGGCGGGAGGATTGCTTGAATCTAGAAGTTTGAAATCAGCCTGTGCCACATAGGGATACTCCATCTCTACAAAATAAATAAATAAAAAGTTAGCCAGGCATGGTGGAGCACCCATGTAATTCTAGATACTTGGGAGGCTAAGAGGGCAGGAGGATTGGTTGAGCCAAGGAGTTTGAGGTTGCAATGTGTTATGATAACTCCACTGCACTGGAGCCTAGGTGACAGAGTGAGACCTTATCTCTAAAAAAGAAAAAAAAGTGATATAATCCAAATATTTTTCCATAGTCAGCCTCGCCCTCTGTGCCATAGCACCCCGGCACTCTTAGCTTCGTGGTGTACTGTGCTTCCTCCACACCTCTGTGTTCTAACTACACTGATCTTCCTCCATACTCTCAAATACACCAAGTTTAGACTTCAGAGTCTAAACTCCCATTCCTCTTATTCCTCTAGTCTACCCCCTTCCCACCCCATCTCATAGGCTGATTAAGTTCTACCCATCCTCTACCAGGAATATCATTCAAAAGATTTCCTCTGACTCCTCAGTTAAATTAACCTCTTGGTTACACCATCTCTTAAAATCCTCCATTTTTCTTGATGGATTCCTGTTAGTGTGAATCTGTGTTTATGTATGTGATTGTCTGTTTCAGGTCTGTCTCCTGAATCAGACTACCATGCCTACAAAAGCAGAGATTGTACTGTTGTTGTTTTTCACTGCTATAATCCCAGCACTTTGCCTAGTTCCAAATACATACAAGCCATGAACATTTGTTCAATTGTTGAATAAATGAATGAATGAAGTTACTGTATCTTCAGTGGCTTCTAATAAAAATCAGTGTTAAGATGTAGTGTCTTAAGTAATGTTCCATTATTTTTTCAGTTAAACCTCAAAAATACTTGAAAAATAGGACGTTTCCAAACTGAATTTCCTAGATCATTGGAATCAAGGGAGGCAGGGTCAAAAGGAAATTAAAAGCCTTCTCATCCAATCTACAATTTGAACTTCAAGTTTTTTTTCCTCAACTTGGTGGCATTCTTTATAAAAAGTAATTGTGATATAAAAAGTATTAGTGGTTGTGTTGAAATGTTAATACTAAAACGTTTTTTTTTTTATTTTTAGGTATTTCCCAATTTTTTATTATTTTATATAATTTTATATTTATTCTTACAATGAAATAAATTCTATAAATGCATTTTTACTTTCCTAGCTTAGGGAGCAAATAGGAATGAATATGTTTGATTGGTGAAAAGTTTGCTATTATTTTGTATTACTATCAACATCATTACCATAAACAAACATTTCCTGACCAGGGATCTACTTAATGTGAGGTTCTAGGTTCTCGGTTCTCTTTCTGCAAATAAGATGACTATAGCCCAGAAAGGTTGAGAATTTTTTCTCCAAGTCTCACAGCGAATAAATGCTGAAAGCACTACACTAACTTGAATGTCTGACTTGAAAATCCATGCAATGTACAAATTTAGAAATTGAGACAAATCTTTGAAGCAATCAATAATCACAAAGACTTCTGGCAGGTTCTACATTTTCATCTCTAGACTCAATTTGCCCACAACCCAGATGTACGTTTCCCCTAGTAACATATTCCTTCTTAACTATTTTATACTTTATTACATATTTTGTGTTTAGAAAATCAATATCTATTCCGTGAAAATGAAAATACATATTAACCCACAATTCAACCCACCAGAGGCAACATTGTTCATTTTAACAGCCCAGATGAGTGAAGTTCCATGCTAATAACTCCAAATATTGTTTGTGTTATGGGTGATAATATTTATTGTCAAAGAAAAAGTAGATATCAATGTTTTGTTTATTTTTTAAATCATCATATGGCAAACAGTAACCTCTCTTGAAAATTTAATCTAACAATCATTGCTGGTTAATATCATCCAACTAATTTGGAAGTTTGAAAGGAGAAGTACACGATTTGCTGCAGTTTACTTTAACATGATGCCCAACACAGTTAATGTTTACAACTCCAACGTGCTTACCTCCACTAAAAGCCAGCCTTGCACATCAGCCCTACAGGGAAAGACAGCTCATGCCAGAGTGAAAGGTGGGCTCCAAGATAAAGCGTAACCCAGCCTTCCGGAAAGCTAAGGTTCAAATGCGTCTGGTTTCCATTAACTGGGACTGCAACAGCCTCTTCAAAGGCAAAGAAAATTCCTCTGTCCACAGCTATAAATGCAGCTTCCTCCAAGGTGGCAAGTATAGAAAATGATACTGGGTCAGAGAGTGAAGCTCTCAGTGGAACAGTTATTCTTTTATGCTGATTTTAGACAAATTGGCTTTGTTTGTTTAGTAACACAAACAATATTTGTTCATTGCAAAGAAAAAAAATCAAAAGCCCCATTCATCATAAGAATTAATTGATATCCTATTATTTTGAATGTTTTTAAAAATGTATAACAAAATGAAAGCATATAAGCATTTTTCATATACTGCTATATTATGATTATCCTTTCTAACAGTTTAATGCTGCCTCATATCCAATTGAAAAGATGTATGGTTTGCTTCCAATTTCTCCCTATTATAAACATTTCAGCAAGGAGTACCTTTTGTACTCAACAACTCATTCTACAAAGATTTATTGAATACCTACAATGCCAGTCACATAGTGTCTAAATTTTTGCTCACATCCTTAATTATTTCTTTAAGGTAAAGTTCCCAGAAGTGGAACTGTTGGGAAAAGTATACTTTTCAGATTTTGATTGGAATTGCCAATTGTTCCCCCAGAGAAGCTGTACCAATAGATACTTCAATCAATACCACCTGTGAATGAATGTCTACCTCACCCTACCTCCACCAAGGAGGGCAACAGGTCTGGTTTTAGAGCAGTTTTACTTTCAGTAGGCCTCAGACAAGCAGCAGTAGAATCATATGGTAATACACATTCTCAGCCCCCAGCCCAGAAACCTACTCAGTCAGCAATTCAGTTTTTAAAAACTGTTTTTTTTTTTAATCATTTTACTTTAAGTTCTGGGATACATGTGCAGAACATGCAGGTTTGCTACATAGGTATACATGTGCCATGGTGGTTTGCTGCACCTATCAACCCGTCATCTAGGTTTTAAGCCCCACATGCATTAGGTATTTGTCCTAATGCTGTCCCTCCCCCCAACCCCCAAAAGGCCCTGGTGTGTGATGTTCCCCTCCTTGTGTCCGTATGTTCTCATTGTTCAACTGTCACTCATGAGTGAGAACATATGGTGTTTGTTTTTCTGTTCCTGTGTGAGTTTGCTGAGAATGATGGCTTCCAGCTTCAGCCATGTCCCTGCAAAGGAAATGAACCTATTTTTTATGGCTGCATACTATTCCATGGTATATATGTGCCACACTTTCTTTATCCAGTCAGTGTGGAGATTCCTCAAGGATCTAGAACCAGAAATATCATTTGACTGAGCAATCCCATTAGTGGGTATATACCCAAAAGATTATAAATCATTCTACTGTAGAGACACATGCACACGCATGTTTATTAAAAACTGGGTTTTAACAAGCTCTTCACAACATTCCTAAAAGTTTAAGAACCACTAATTTTGAGCATAAGACACAGAGTTATGAGTGCTACCACCAAGGAACTCACACCTCCCTTGACCATTCCCACTGACTTTTTTTCTCAATAACCTTCCCTATGGCTGACTGACAGGTAGCTCTTCAAGAGAGGCCCTAGGGGATTATAAATAGCATTGCAGTCATTTTGGCAAGAAAGTGAACTCCAGAACCGAGGTGGGTGCAATAGAGATCAGTAGAAAGGATAGAAGTACATGGTCAGCAGCAGAGGGCCTGAGAAGAGTGGCCACAGCGTTTCTGTGAAAAGAGCAGTATGTGGAACCAGGACCATTAGCTGGAAGACTGGCTTTGAATGTCTGCCCCATCTCACTCCTAACTCTAGGACCTTGGACAACAACTTCTCTAGACCCTTAGTTTCCTCTTTATTTTATCAGGAATAAAAAGTTCCATTTTGCAGGTTGGTGTGAGGTCCACATACGAGAAGCAATGTGAAATTCTTTGGAAACTGTCCACATCAGGGGGAACATTATTATCACAGACTTGAGCGTGGGCGGAGGGGAAGGTTGCTCTTCCTGTGCGCAGTCCCCCTTCCTCATTCTGACCATGAAATTCACATTTTCCTGTGAATCTTCAAAGGCCCCATTTATCAGCCATCGAAATACAAAGCAAACAGCCTCCTTGGCCTTCTTTTACGGGGTATCACTTACACTTCCCAGTTGGAATATTATCCTTCTTATCTCCAGACTGCAGAAATGCGTGACCCACCACCTTTCTACGTTATATGGAAAATTACTTAGAGGGAGTACCCTCGTTGCAGAGAAGGAAAAAAATTGTGAAAGTTCAGCACACTATTGGGGAAGGCAGCATAATGTTTAGTGTCCAAAGACAGAAGCTCAAATCCTGACCCTTTTACTAGGACGAAGAGTGTATCCTTGGCTATTATGAGAATAAATAGCTCAAAGCAGAAGAAAGTTTTACCCCCTACAAATCTGCTTTCTGTACATTCTCTCATCTCAAAAAATAGCTCCATGGTTTCTCATACCAGAAATCTGAATTATGCTTGATTCATTTCTCTCCTCACCTTACAAGTTTAATTGATCACTCGATTCTACGCTCTTAAGCAAGTTACTTGACCTGTGTGTCAGTTGCATCATCTGAAAAATAAAAGATAAAGATGTATCTCATCCCAGGTTGTTCAAAAATTAATTTAGACAACATCCTTTGAGTCCTTGACCATCTACTCTGCCAAAAATACCAACAATGGCTTACAGTGTAAAGTGACACCTCTGAGACCCATTACATAAATATTTGTGGGGCCCATGCTGTGTCCCGGGTACTGTACAAGGGACATAACAATGAAAAAGACAGGAAGATCCCTGTCTCCTGAGGGTCAGGATCGCTCTTGGGGTGTGTAATCTAGTAGGTGGACAGGTGGTTGGTGGAGGGAGAAATAGACAAAGGAAACAAGAATATCAGATTATGGTAAGTGCTGTCCAAAGAGAGACTTAAAGTAAGATGATTTAATAGAGTAGATATGTGGCTATCTGAAACTGGGTGGTCAGCAATGGCCTCTCTAATGAGGTCACTTTAGGCTGACATTTGAATGACAAGAAGCAGCCAGTCATGTAAATAGGATGAAGGGACAGGAGGCATCAGATGGAGGAAATAGCCAGCGCAAAGACCCTTAGGCATGAATGAACCCAGAAAGGCTAAGGAATATCAAGGAGGTTACCATGGCTGGAACATGAAGAGTACCAGGAGAGGTAAATTATAGCTACCAGGGTGTTGGGGGAAATTCAGAGGGCTTCACAAACCAAAAAGAAGGAATTGGAGTTTGTTTTGTTTTGTTTTTTCCAGTGACAAGAGAGTCCAGCCAAGAGTTTTAAACACGAGAGTGAGCTGGTTTTATTTGCCATTTCAAAAGCTCACTCTGAGTACTGCATGGAGAAAAGATTGTAGGATCACAAGAGTAGAAAGGAGATCAGTGAGGAAAATACTTGCAGTAGCTCAAGCAAGAGAAAGTGGTGGCTTAGACTGGAGTGGAAGAAAGGAGTTGGAAGAAAGGGAAAATTCTGGATGTATTTTGAATGGAAAGTCAAGAGCACTTGGTGATCCACTAGATCTGGAAGTTGTTAGGAAAAAAAGAATCAAGGATAACTCAGTTTTCTGGCATGAAAAACTATGAAGCTACTTACTAGGATGGACAAACTCTAGGGAAAGCAGTTTTGCAAAGGGAACTCCAGAGTTCTACTTTGACCATATTATTCTTGTGATGCCAAAGATGCTCATATGAAAATGTGAAGCTGGCACTTAGATATGAAAGTCTGAGCTTCCAGGGCACATTCAGACTACAGGCAAAAATTTAGGAGTTATCAGAATCACGGATACTATTCAAGGATCCACTTCTTGAATGTTTCTACACACTGATATATTCTAGATTTCTTGTTACATCCTAGGGAAATGCAAGTGAACAACATAGTTTCTGCCCTCAAGATATTCTCACTGCCATAGAGAAAAGAGGTCAAGAGAAAAGTTGATCATACCATTTGTAAGTATTAAGATGAAGGTGGTTGTGAGGTGCAGCTTGTGTGGCATTCAGTCATGCTCCCAGGTCTCTCTAGTCCTCGGTTCTGCCTCACATAAATGGGAATAATACCACCTGTCTTGCCTATAGATCAATAGGTATCTCAAGGAAATAATGTAGATGGAAGTAAATGAAAAGCAGAGAGTCCTGAATTATTATCCCAATGCAAAGAGGGAGAAAGCTGGCATGAAAAGCTTATTAACAAACTTTCCAGTAAAACACAGGGCTAAGTTCTGGCTGATAGGACTTAAATGCATCCTCCTATCTAATCACTGCAGCAGGAAATGTAATTCTTCACAAGCCAGTGTTGCTATGAGGGAATTTGCATGAAGTCTAAGATAGAATGGAAAAGTTTTTCTGCTGCTGCTGCAGCTGTGTGATAGCTACCAAAAACCAGGCACAAAGGACTTAGTGACTGTTTGTTTCAAAACAGCCCAACGTTGGCCTTTAGCAAACCTTCAACATTCAAACATTCTACCAATGTTATCACACTGTACAAATGTGAAAGCAATAAGCCATGGAATGGATATGCCTTGATTCAAACTTTGACATTATCCTTTAATAACTGTGCCTCCTGACTAAGTCCCTTAGCCTCAGTTTCCTGAAATATGATATGGCTGTGCTAACCACCTCCTAAGTATCTACGAGAATTCATCAGAGCTTTCAAGGCACATAACATGGTGTGTGTGGTACAAAATGAGTGACTTTAAAATGTATTAATATGAAAAGAAAGAATGGCTTATGAGTTTATTCAAATCCTTACTCACTTGAAAAGGTGACAAGTGGGGTATGTCGATCTGGGCATTGCCAGCACCTATCAGAATAGAGGTTCCCTACATGTTTGTGAAATGAACAAATGACATGCAAAATAACTGTGTAGAGTCCTTGAAGGACACAGTAAGGGACCTCTGGCTAAAAATGCCTTCCTCCATACCAGAGACCCTTCCCTACTGAGCCCAGCTGGTGTCCAGAAGTTAGAAAAATCAACTTTATAATTCACAATTTCAAAGGCACCTTTGTTTGAGAAGACTGACACTGGAGCTCAACGGGAGGAAAAAAGTTCCTGTCACTATATAATTACCTCAGTTTTCTTCCACCCCTCTAACTAAAGGAAAGGCTTACTTTGACAAAGAGAATATTAAAACCTGCTTCTGCTCTGGCAGGTTTGAAAAAAAAAATGTCATTGTGAAGACTCTTCTCAACATGATCAGCTTTTACAGCAGGAAGAATATTCATTGCAATACATTTTCTTCACCTTGTAAAAGTTATTACACAAAAAACAAATGTTTCCTTAGGCTAACATTTCTCAAAGTGTATCAATTGGGCCACTGGATCTTCAGAATGTTAGTAGATATCATTGGGAAGACAAGAGCTCCACGGTACCCAGGTTTGGGAAAGACTCGGATAAAACTAAAAACTGGGGTAAAAGTTGAAGAGGTATTTTTACTGTAGCATTGTTCATCTTTAACATGCTAACGTGCATTGTCAGTTCTCAAGAGAGGGTGAATCAGTGCAATATTCTTTGGATTTCTAGAGCATCTCACAGGACTTTCCACACTTTGAGAAATGTTTCCTGGAGTCAGGGGAATAGAGCACATCAGCTTTCCAAATCTCTTCCATCCAAAATCAACTGTCATTTTCTGCCATACACAATTCAAATGGAAGTGACAAATCAGCTAAGCCTGTTTGTGTCCCCTGGGAAATGTTCCCTGTAAACCTCATAAGTCCACTTATTTATTCATGTGAGGATTCATGTACTCATCAACCTATGTCAGAAATCTGCTAGGGACCCGGCACTGTGATTAAGGCAGAGATCTGTTCTCTTGGAAGAAAGATGACGTTGAATCCTGCAGGTGATAGAAAAGAGAGAGGAAGCCTAGGACAGGATTGAGGGTTTAGAATGGAGGAAAGCCTGAAGAGACAGGAGAGTGAGAAAGAGGCAGAGAAGTAAAAGCTCTATTTCATTACACGTATTTGTTGAGAGCTCACTGTTACCAGGCTCTTTGCTAGGTATAGCAAGCATGATAGTGAACAAGGCACAACCCCAATCTTTGAAAAGTTAACTCTTTTGTTGAGAAAAGAGAGAACCAGGTTTTGCTTTAAGGAAGACCATGTGGGCTACCATGTGGAAGGGGCAAGGCTGTGACTGGCGTATAGGTAGAACAAGCTAGGTAAAAAGTGGGAAGGCATAACCAAGAACAATGACAATGGAAATGGGGAGTAGATAAACTGAAAAAATACTAACAGTACAGAACGGACAGAATGAGATTAGTGGTCTAATTTGATGATTGAATGGGAGACGAAAAACCAAACCTCCCCAAAAAGACTTCTAGGATTCTAGTCTTTAGCAACCTCAGACGAGCAACTGAGGCATTTAGCAACTAGTAGAAAGTGGTGCCAATCAATGAGATGGGTGGGTGATGGAGGCATAAAGATGTGAGATGGTGGGGCTGAGGTGTGTGGAGGGTGTTCAGGAGATCCCAGATGCACAATTGAGGAGTCAAAGATACATTTCTGAAATTCAGAAGAGGGAGCAGGCCACAGGGAGAGAATTGGGGTTATCAGCATAAATATGGTAACTTAAGTTACAAGATTGAGGGTTCATAGTGGGAGAGTCTAGAATGAGAATAAAGGAGCCTCCAAAAGACACATGACTTCACCAACACATCAATTTTAGCCCACAACCCTTATTTCACACTTCTGACCTCCAGAACTCTAAGAGAATAAATTTGTGTTGTTTAAGACACTAAGCTTGTGAGAATTTATTACAGCATCAACAGGAAATGAATACAGATGGACACAGAGGACCCTAATTCAACTTGCAACCTGAGAAGAGTGAATCTTGTAGGTACCCTTCCAAGAAGAAGCGAGCATGCCTAATCTTCTAGGTTCTTGCCTGCTCTGTGGTCAGAGAAAATGGAAATTGGCCTCCCATTTCTTGTGGACTTAAGCTAAGCACTTCAGCATAGCACAGTAGTTGAAAGGGAAGCGCTTACACACTGTGCGATTGCATTTGTATAAAGTTCAAAAATAGGCAAAACAAACCCATCATGTTGGAAATCAAAGTGGGGATGATCTTTGGGCTGGAGGGAAGTAAGAGTGTTTGGAAGTAAGCAAGTGGAGGGGCTCCTGGACACTGGTTATGTTCTACTTTTTTACCTGGGTGATAGGTTCCCAGTTGCCCTCACAATGTGATAACACAAAGATTAGCAACACTTTTTAGGAGGAAGAACAGTTAGCAAATATTTCCGGCTTTGGGGGCCATTCTTCTCTGGCTTTCTTAACTCTGTTTTGGTAGCCCCAAAACAGCCATAAACAATTAATAAATGAACTACTGCAGTCTAGTAAAACCTTATTTACAAAATCAGGTGGCAGGATGGAATTTGCCTGTGGGCTATAGTTTGCTGACCCATGTGATCATGTATTGAATGTGTATTTATAATTTGTGCACTTCTCTTCAAATGTTTTATTGTTCAACTTTTAAAAGTTTAAAATAAAACAAACTATGAAAGAGGGCAGGATTCTGGATTCAGGCTGCCTGGATTCTATTCCTGACTTTTCTACTCAATTATTTGGTGACATTGGGTTGCTTAAGTTCTCTGTGCCTCCATTTCTTCATCTGTGACCTGGGGTGTTGTACCATTGAAATGAGATAAAGTGTGCACAGTGTTAAAAGCAGTATTTAGTTTACAGGCAGCCTTCAATCCATGTTCACCATTTTTAATGAGATCCTGTCATTTGCAACAACATGGATGAAACTGGAGGACATTATGTTAAATAAACAAGCCAGTCACATAAACACAAACTTTGCATGTTCTCACTCACTTGCGGGAGCTAAAAATTAAAACAATTGAACTCATGGAGATAGTAGAATGAGGGTTACCAGAGACTGGGAAGGGTAATAGTGGTGAGGAGGCGTAGTGGAGATAGTTACTGGGTAAAATAGTTACAAATAATAAATAAGATCTAATGTTTGATAGTACAACAGGGTGAAATAGTCAATAATAATTTATACATTTAAAAATAACTAAAAGAGTATAATTAGTAACAGAAAGGATAAATGCTTCAGGTGATGGATGTCCCTTTACCCTGATGTGATTATTACACAACTTATGCCTGTATCAAAATATCTCATGTAAATTAAATTAAAAATTAAAAATTAAAAAAGTTCACTATTCTTACTGTTATTATTGATACTCACAATACTTCTATAAATGTTGGCTTTTTTAGTTCTGTGTTATAGACGAGCAACTGAGGCATTCTGCCCAGCTCTTTCAGTGGGTCCCTATTTCCCTCCGGATTTCCTGAAGCGGCATATGAGGCTCTTTCAAGCCTCCAAGTCTTATCTTCAGCCATACTGTGACCATCACAACCACCTGCAACTACCTCAACCACACCACGTTCTTTATGCCTCTGTACTTTGGGAGATGCTGTTCCATCTGCATAGAAGGGCCTTCATCTTAGCAACTTGGTGAGCCCCAACTCTTCCTTTAAAATCTTGTTTTATGCTATCTCCTCTGTGAAACTTCTGAGTCTAGACACCATGGATTAGTAACCTCAAAACTTGAGCACATGTATCAGTTATTTATTTCATTCCTATTTGTCAAGAGCCATGCACATCCTAGGCACTCAATGTATGTCTGTTGAATGAACTACATATCTGAGTTCCCCTCCACACTGTGAGCTCTTATTTATCCTTCTTCTTAGCCCCTAGAATCATGCCCTATACAAGGCTGGTGCCCAGTAAATATGTGTCAGATGGATGAATGAATTGATTGTTGGAAGCCAACCAAGGCCTGGGCATCCTCATAGACAAGTAGATCCAGATAACAAGTAGCACAGTCCCAATCTCAGGGAGCTCCGTAGAGAGTTCCAGTCTTCATTAATATCTGCCATAAAAGGTTAATATTATGAGATTTTTATCTGTATTTTATACCCCAGGGGAAATTCTATGGATGTTCTCATAATTATTGTTCACATCTTCCAGTCATAACATGAAATACAATACATGCTCACCATTTCCCAGAGTCTGTGAGGGACAAATTTCTTGCTGAGGCAATTATCTTTCACAGCTGCTGTCCACAATTTTGTCCAACTCCCACAGAAACCAGGAACATTACCTTAATGTTAGAAGGGACCCCAGAGACAAGCTAGCCCAGCCCTACTGTTTTACAGATGAGGGAATAAATAACTTGTAGAGTTTTCCATTTTCAAGATCATTTTGCTAGGGAGTTTTCTTTTTGCTGGACACGAGAAAATGTAACAACATTTATGAACAATATTTTATCTCACTTATAAGCTTACAGATACATACATATATAGCTGAGGGAAAAATATTTTAAAAAATCAAAAGGAAAATTATTATGCAGCCAGGATTTAGAGAGAGAAAAAGAACCTGAGGTACCATTTTACCACTTGGCAATAATGACAGTTTCTATGAGGGAAACCATTTTGCACAATAATTTTCAAGCAGAGAACAGAGTGGTGGTGAGCGCATTACCCGTGTCTGAAGCAGTACTGGGTGTTGTAGGTAGAAAAGCATGAATCATTTGGTTATATCAAAAATCACTGAGAGAGAAAAACAATTTATTATCAAGAGCACTCATTCTTTGGGGACTTTCCAGTGGCATCTACAGCCGCCTCCTATTCTGACCAACTCCTACAACTCTGGAACCCAGTTTCCCATATTCTGAATCATCTTGTGTGCCTCCCGTCCCTGCTGCTGGTAAGAGGGCATGAAAAGCCAAACTAGAACTACCAGGCCCGACGCAAGGATCAGTTCTGAAAAAGCAAAAGACAAACCCAGATGAGAAATAGGGTTCTTCAGGATCTTGTCTTGCATCTTCATTCATATCATCACATTCCAGTGTCCAATTCCAACCCTGTATTTTAATCAGGACAGACTTGTCACTTATTCATATTTAATGACTTTCATGTACTTCTTGCTGCCTGGAATCTCCTATGCTTGACCATTGGCCTGGTCAATTTCCTATTCTAAAAAACTTGGTGCAAGGCTACTTCTATTCCAATTTCCTGAATACAATGTCTGATTTCCAGCTCCTGATGAATACATCCATTAAAGCTCACATCACAGACCTGTTTACCGACTGTTTACTTATCTGCTTCCCCAATAGACTCTGAGCTACTGAAGATAGGGACTTTGTTCTACTCCTCGGTAGCCAGTGCAAATTTGCTGAATGAATTAATGAAGACATACAGTCATGGAAAGAAGCCAGAGTCAAGTAGTATGGGAATGGGGAAAATTGTACAGTCCAATAATTTGGGGTAATATAGTTAGTGAGGCCTCTTTATATATAGACTTCTCATTGTCTTTTGTATGCAAATGTGCTTGGTAAATATACAAAAGATGATATTTACTAAGTACTTAGTAAAGAAGTACTTTCCAACATATTTGTCTCTGGAACTCTCTCTCTCTCTCTCTCTCTGTGTGTGTGAGTGTGTGTGTGTGTGTGTGTGTGTGTTGCTTCTCTCTCCCAGAAAAATTGCTCAGGAGATGCAGCTTTCAGGCATCTTCATTTAGACCTTTTGCTTTAGGGTAAGACCATTACCAGAAAGTCAATATCTAAGTTATAAGTCCAATGTGCAGGGTTGTAAGTGCTATAACAAATGGTTGAGTTGAATTTAGTTAGATGTAAAAGTACTTCAAGTCATTTTTGAGGCTGAAACCCCCACAATGAAGAAGTTCTTCATCTGAAGTTCTGCAAAACCCATCTGAACTTTTGACCCAGAAACACCTTAGACTCTTAAGGAAATGTTCATACCAAGTCAACTAGCTTTTACTGTTCTCATCTATAGGTAAGTAAAAGGCACCAAAAAACCCCCTAACGATTACGTTTATGTAACATCTTTCTGGGTGCTTTGCATTCAGTGTGGTGAAGGTAATTAGCAAAAAAAGAAAGACAAGAAAAACAAAAAAATACCTTTTGAAACTCTGATAATATTTTCACAAATGATATTTAGCATTGCAAACCAATGCTTCAGGGTTCTGTAAATGTGAAGAATTGAGCAGGCAATAACAGATAAGCAATTATGGCATGAGACAGACCAATACTTTAGTTTGTAGTCATAAAATTCTTGCCAAAAAGACACAAATGTTTTGATTTCCTCAGATATTATATGAATAAATTAGGTTAAAAAGCAATGTGATTCAGAAATTCATCAAAAATAAAAAAAGACATTTACTGGTAACTTGTTATGTGCCAATATTGAAGATGCAAAGATGCAGAAAAAGAAAAGGAAAAATATCTACTCTCAAGAAGATTACTATCCCTTTATAAAAATGAATCATAATTAAAGAGAAAAATATCTACAACAGGAGCACTATCTGGTTTTTAACAGGACATCCTTAGCACAATGACTGGCACATCATAGATGTTCAATAAATGTTGAATGAATGAGTAACTGAGTGAACGAATGAATATAGGCAGGATTTAAGTGGATGTCTTGACACATCAAGGTAGGGCTTCATTAAGGACTGGGAATTGACAGATACCATACAAATGGTCATCCCCCAAAAGGCATGTTATAGATGCCTGGAGGAGGGTAAGTGGGAGCTTTCCTAAGTGAGTAGGGTGGCAGGAGGAGAGTGTTTCAAGGATGTACAATGACTAGACCTCTCTGACCACAGGGGAGTTGGGTTGGGATACAGCATTGGGTTGGGATACAGCATTCACACCAGACAGTTACATTGGAAAAGGCCTAAAAGGTCATTAAATGCCATGTTATAAAGCCAGAATTTTATCTTAAAGTTAAAAGGACACCACGGAAGGAAGTTTTTGACTTAAGGAATGATAGACGAAGGTTCTTTTTAGGCATACGGCTGTCTCATCAAGGATTACAAGGAAAAAAATGTAGAATCGATGGATATTGAATGAAAAGACTGTTCTCAAATCTCAAGTCCTTGGAAATATAGATGCAAACCAATGCTTCAGGGTTCTGTAAATGTGAAGAATTGAACAGGCAATAACAGATAAGCAATTATGGCATGAGATAGACCAATACTTCAGTTTCTGCTGCTTAACAGCCATCAGATTGGGACAAGCTGCTTAACCTTGGCAAACCTCAATTTCCTCCATTGCAAAATGGGGATATTAATAGCACTACCTCATAAGGTTGGTGGTGAAGATAAAATTAGATAATGAATGTTAACTATTTACAACAGCGCTGACCCACAGTAAATGGTCAAAACATACCACCTATTAACACTCGACTTGAAATTGCAATTAACAGTTCATCCACACAATAAGTCCTTTTTAAGAAGACCATGAATGAATGAACCAGCTTTAAAGATACTAATTCCTCAGTCTTCTTGTAATATTAATATTATGAAACAAATTTTTAGGGAAGGTTGTAAATCAGAGTTAATATTTTTGTTCCTTTTATTCATATTTTTGTTGCATTTGAGTCCCATGATTATATTCTGCAGGGATTTAATTTTCTGTGATATTTAAGGCCTATTTGTGTCTAGCCTGCTTCTTTCTGTCCTAACTCAATTTCCATTTTGTGCCATTCAAGTTAGAGAAAGGCAATGTCAACTCCTTCTCAATGTCCACCTGTAGGGACTTGCCTAAAGTCACACAGTCAAGCACCCAATAAGACACCCAGATCTGGAATGTAGATTTTCTCACTCCCAGGCTGGTGTCCACTCACACCCATAAAATGGTTTTTTCCACTCCCACTAAAGTGTGCCAACTAGGCGACAATACTAATGTGAGAGCAAGTATTGAAGCATCTACTTAAAGAAGTACAGAAATGCATGGGTGTTTACTGGCATGTGGCAAATCTATAGTGTTCACTTTCCAAATGAGTCAGATACCCATTAGAACAGCTTCATTCAATTTTTGCATTAAATATAGAAAATCTTATACAGCAACCCACATGCAAATATTTAAAGTGGTGCTTTTTTAGCTCACAATGCTTTCCCTGCACCTTGTAATCAGCCAACCAGAATCAGTGCAAAAACAATATAAAAGTCTTACATTTTTTGTTACCAGTAATTTCCAAGCTGGGGATGACATCTTCAAAGGATCTCATCCTGACATCAGTACTTCCCCAGCTGACACAGAAACTCTGCTCTTAGAGGGTGGCCCCATATTGTCGAGCACATGACTAAATATAGTTCATAGGCTCCTGCCTCTTGATCATCGAACACTGCCCCAAAATAATATTCAAGGAGTTGGTCTGGTTTGGGGGTTAGAAGGTATGTATGGACTCATGACTTTGCCACTTCTCATAAAAAATAAGAATTATTTCATGAATAAGCTGCCATGTTATGAATGCTCCAATATCCTGTCATCAGCACTGAGCACTACAGTTAGCTCAAAGTATCTATAGCTTTGCCACCAGCACCAGCCAAAGACACACACACCACAGTTTTTTTTACCATTCCCATGCCTTCTATGTTGTTCTATCTGCCTTGAAAGTCCTACTCCATCCCTTGCCCATGTGTCGCCTTCTACCTCAAAACTCAGCTTAAAGGTCTACTTGGTAAGAACATCTTGACTGGCCCCTAGGTTCCAAAATCACTTTTCATATGAGCCTTCCATTCTGGCACTTAGCACATTGCATTATGTGTTGACAAGTCAATTCCACACCAAGCTGTGTTCCACTTAGAAGTAAGAATCATCAAATTCTCCTTTCCAGAGGCCAAGGGAACTTGGTTGCAGCAGCCAGCTTTGGAGCAGCCTCCCTTCTTGGGAGCTGGAACAAAGCAGACACTTATTCAGAGCAAACGCTATACCGAGAGTAAGCAAAGAAAGCAAATCAGGGCCATGGAAGGTCACCATGACAGTACCACAGTCAAAGAGGCACCATCAGCGTTACTTCCACAGAGGGAAGGTGAATTCAGGAGTAAAAGGTGAGGACAGATGACAGAGGCTTGGGGTGATACAAAGCAGGTAGGAAAGTGAATATGAAGCAGAATGAAGTGGAAAGGCTTAGGACAGAAGTAAGGTGGAGCAGGGGAAAAGAGGGCCATGTCTAGGGATCTAAGGCTCTCTGGTGATTGCTTAGAGGTAAATGAGAAAGTTGGCCATTGTAAAGGAGCAGGGCTGTTCTAGGGACTGTTCCTTTCTACATCTCTGCTACCTGGCACACTACCTAAAGCAAAGCAAGTATTTGAAAACTGTTTACTGAATAAATGAGTGAATTAATGAATAAATCAGTGAATGAATCAGAGTCTTCTAAGAGTTGACCTCCATATTCCAAGAATCTCAGCCTTGCTACTATAGTAAGTTGGTCATCTGCTCTGGTAGCAGTTCTCATAGGCCGATTGGTTTGCAAGTTATGTATCTGTGTGTCTCCTCTGTTAGATGATTGCCCCAAGAGAGCAGCCATGGAGTTCCAGGAGAGAGCAGAATACCATCTCTTGCACACAATAAGTGTTCCATAAATGCCTATGGAGTTACACTGAACAATATTGAATTTAAATAATTTGCTTTTCAGTATAAATCAGCTTAGTAGTCCAGAAGAAAAGTTTAGATCAAGAGCAAATACAGAAACATTAAAAATAATAAATTGAATAAGTACATGAAATGATGCTTAATATCATTAATCATTAGGGAAACGCAAATCAACATCACAATGAGATACCACTTCACACGCATTAGAATGGCTAATACATATTTTTTTAAACCCCAGAAAATAAGAAGTATTGGCAAGAATGTGGGGAAATTGGATCCCTGGACATTGCTGATAGAAATATAAAATAGCACAGTTGCTGTGAAAAACACCATGGCAATTCCTCAAAAAGCCAAAAGCAGAATTATCATGCGATCCAGCAAGTCATTTCTAAGTATATACCTGGAAGAAGCAAAACCAAGAATTTGAACAGATATTTGTATACCCGTGTTCATAGCAGCATTATTCACAGTAGTAAAACGTGGAAGCAACCCAAATACTAATCAACAGATGAATGAATAAGAAAAATGTGGTGTACACACACAAAATAATATTATTCAGCCTTAAAAAGGAAGGACATTCTGGCACACACTTCAACTTAAACAAATTTTGAGGTTATTATGCCAACCAAAAAAAAAAGACAGTCACAAAAGGACAAATGCTGCATGATTCCCCTTATATGAGGTACCTAGAGTAGTTAAGTTCACAGAGACAGGAAGTAGAATGGTGATAACAGGGGGCTTGGGGCAGGTGGAAATAGAGAGTTATTGTTTAATGAGGATGGAATTTTAGTTTTGTGAAAAAAAGTTTTGGAGATGGTGGTGATGGATGCACAACAATATAAATATACTTAATACCATTGAACTCTTCACTTAAAATTGTTAAATGGTAAATTTTATGTTATGTACATTTTGCGATAAAAATAAATATTAGTAGCAAATGTATTTAAATTGATAAATCAGACTCTAATTCCTTAGAGGCTTATCACTAAGGACCATCTCACCTCTTTACCACTTTTAGAAAAAAATGGCTCGTGATCACCGAAATACATACAACACACACACACATAAACATGTCCAAACCACAATTGCACACACACACGTTCTTATATTCTTACAATAAAGCTTTCTGTAATAAGCCAAAATGGAGGCTCTAATAATAGAAGCCAGAATATCTTACCTCCAAGACTTCTCAGCTAATTAGCTTCCAGTTGGGCAGGTAGTGTTCTTTCATCCTCCAGAATCTCCCACACCTTTGAGAACTAAGGACTCAAAGAGCAGAAGTAGGCTTAATTGTAAGGTCCAACGGCACCATAAATGTTGAGTCTCTACCTAGTCTCATAGAGAAAAGAGGCGTTTCCTTTCTTCTCCCACAAGAGAATCCCCTTCAGTACAACTCACTCATAAGCAGACAGAAGGTAGAGAAAGTTATTAAGGTCACCTGCCCACACAGGATATTGATGGATACCACACATAAGACCACATCATTGTGGCAATGAGACATGGGCTCTGCCCTGGCCAATCCTGGATACTAGACCCAATTCCCAGATTCACATCAACCCAGGAATTCAGAGAAGGTCTGTGCTTACCATTGCCTTATTAAACAAATAAACCACTGCACAGGCCGGAAAGAAGGTTCCCTTAGTTCCTGCTCACTCTCAGAGGTGTTTCCCCTCCTCCCCACTTACCTTGTCACCCATCACACAAGGTCCAATTTCAGTTCCACCTTGTCACGAACCCTTCTCCTAATCACTTAAGTTCTTAGAAGTTTTATTTTTCCCTCTCCTGACTCCTAAATAATACATTTTGGGTATTCTTCAGAATGAAGATTTATGTAATAGAGTTTCTTTGGAGCTTTTATTGAGTTCTTCCTCTGTGCTCTGTTTTATCCTCAATTAGGATGTGAGCCCCCAACTGAAGCTCACTGCCCTGTCTTCTTGCCCACTTGACACCACCTGAATTATAGTATATTCCCAGAAATTAGTTAAGAGATTGAAATATTTCAACAACAGCTTTATTAGGTAAAAACACAGCCTTTTCCAAAAACATCCCTTTTTAGTAGATCTTGGAACACCTTTAATTCTCAATAAATGTCCATGAACTGGCCATCTTAGGACAGCAAGCAGTACCCCCTCTGAATGTCATTTTTGTGCCTATCAACCAACTGGGAGGAAAATAAGAATCCTTATAAACCAGCCTCTTCTCTGGAGGAGACTCACAGACTCCTCCAAGGATCAGAATTGCAGGAAATGTATACATTTCAGCCCAATTTCCTTTTCCAGAAAGAAAAAGTGAAGTCCAAAGAAGGAGAGTGATTTGTCCAAGATCATCAATGTGTTGTGGGCAGTTCTAAGACTAGTGCCTAAGTCTTGACCATGAATAGGTAAGAAATCTAGTCAAAAAGTTTGTAACAGTCCATTTGAAAACATTTTTTTTTTTTACCTCAGAGAGAAGCTCTCATTGAGTTATTACATTGAGGACATTGCAAATTGACAAGGCTGCAGAGAATCTTCTTGCCTTTTACTAAGTTTTCCTCCAAAATCCTTATAATTTGAGAAAAATGAATTATATTCCAAAGTCACAGAAAGTAGAAAGTTGCAGGAAGGATTTCAGAACGAGGATGAAGATCTTTTCACAACCTGGATATCCTCTACATTTCATTGCACGTTAAGATAAATAAACAATTAACCCAGGAATTTTCAGAGAAGTAGAGGGCACTTAGCCACCATGGCATAGTATGGTAATTTCATTTCTTTGTTAATTGTTGAAATTTCTCTTTCAAATAACTTTTACTTTGAATACCTACAATATGTTAGCTGCTGTATTAGGTTGAGAGATCCAGAGATGAATTAGGCAAGGCTTCTGCCCTTGTGGAGTGCTAGGGACAGGAAATCAAAAAATAATGGTACTAAACTGTGGTAGGCACCATGGCAGAAATTTATAAGATGTCTCAAACCATTCCAGGTACAGAGGAGACACTCGATAAATATCTGTTAAATGAATGAAGGAGTGAGTGAGTGAATGAGTTAACCAGACTTTGCCTGATAAATTTAGAACATATTTTATAGAAAAGTTGATACTTAAGCTACATTTTTATTCATTTATTTAAGTGATCAATCATTTATTCTTGTATTTTATACATGATCTGTTACTAGGCACCGTGGTGAGCTGAGCATACAAAGATGAACAAAGCAAGGTCTTAGACCTCAATAATGAATGATAGACCAATGTGACAAATAACACTGTATTTGATATATTTGTATTCTTGTCTCTGTGTGTATCATAGAATGTAAGTTCCCTGAAAACAGAAGAACTTATATTCTCTGGTTTCTCTAGGCTATCTTGAAGCACCCAGAACAGGGCTTGGCACCTGGTAAGCACTCCACAAACAGTGTTTGCTTTAATAACGAGTAACTGAATGGACACATGGGTGGTACGTTGACATGACCATGGGAACACAGAGGAGCAGCATCTCATCAGCGATGTTTTAGCGGCAAGTGGAGAAAGAAGAATCCAAAACGATTGCAGAGAAGTTCCTGTTAGAGAGGTGCGAAGATAACCAGAACCATCCTAAATGCCAATTGAGGGGACAATTTCCAAGAGGAAAAGATGGTTGACAAGCCTCCACTTAAGAATCATTTATTGATTGATATTTCATGCTCCAAGGCTGGGACTGGGATAAGACAAGCTAGGAGTCTAGGATGGGAGCTCTAAGAAAGCTCTCAATCTCAGGAAGGTACAAGCACAGAGTCAGCACCTGAGAGTGGCACGTTCTTACACTTTGGGTCCTTAAATGCCTCGCTTGCCCCACCCTAGTGCCAGTCCTGTTGGGCCCAGCACTGTGCTAGGTACTTGAAATATAATAGTCAATAAGACACTGTCCCTGCCCTCAAGAACTTCAAGTTTTTTTGGGTGGACAGACCTGCAGCTGGTGATTATGATGCAGATGATGCATTCAGACAAGAGAAGGCAGAATAAACATGAAGGTATGAGAGACAGAGCATCAGCTCATAGGCTCTGAAAATAAGATTGTGCTTGAGCTAAGACTAAGACCCAATCACAAATCCACAGGAGAGGGAGGAAAAGCATTCCTGACCAGGGAACAGCATCTGCAAAGACTAGAGGCCTTGAAAATACATGAAGTGCTTTGAAATGATGAAGTGTAGTAGCCAGAAGTGAAAAAAGACTGGTAATAAATGGGGTTGGATATATAGGCTGTCGTTATTCATCCTTTCAGGCTGGAACTCCGTCTTTATTTTTACCATTATATCAGTATCTGGGGCAGTTTTCCTTGGAAACAACATGCTGTCTAAATTAATTGGAAGGCCCATCAGTCTGCCCGTTCTGCCTGGTCCTGCCCTCTAAGAGAACAGGGAGGAGGCCCCGGCTGAGCCTTTGCTGCTCGGTCAGATGTATTTTTAGCCCTGGCAGAAAATAACAGCAGTGTGTGCATTTAATAAGAAAAAAAAATCAAGCCCTGGGAATGATCTAGTGCCAGTGTTGGAGCAATCAGGGACAGAATATGTTTCCAATTGAATTACTACTGTGGTCATAGTTATAAAAAGAGAGAGGGAGGAGAAAAATGTTAGGCTGGTCAGTTTCTCGGGAGCATTTAATCTTGGTTCACTCTAATTTTAACGTTCAAAGACACATGAGCCAACTCTGCTCCTAGGAGTTATTTCAGGGGGACTGGCCAATGCCCGCAACTTGCAGTCAACACTGGGCAGCTCTACTGCTAGAAGTTGTCTTTCTTTTCTTTTCTTCCTTTCCCCTCCCCAAGTTTTGGCCTCCACTAGGTCTTCTGCTCACAAGCTGATGAGACACAGTGTGAATAATTATGATGAGGGTAAATTTAGAACGTGACAAAACTGAAGGATGTAAGACTCAGAAGCTGAGGCTCAGAGAGAGGTAGAGATGGTACAGCATCAAGAAAGAGCCTCGAGGAGTCACAGTACTGAGCTTTCCCACTGCTTCCACATTCAACATCTCCATATTTTAAATTGTCAGAGACCGCACCTCCCAGCCTCATCAAAGTTTTCCTCCACAGCGTAGTCACTCTCCGTTGGCTTCCTCCCACCCTTCATCCTATCCTCTACTAAAAAATCATAATAATTAGCTGCCTCCTATTGAAGGCCTCCTTTGAGTCAGACACTGGCTGAACGATTGCAGAAGTTATGTCATTTTATTCTTAGACTGACATTAAAAAGTAGAAACTGCTAGCAATCTGTGACCGAGGAGAAAGCTTGGCGAGGTTAAGTCACTTTCAAAAGGTCACACACCTAGTAAGTGGCAGAACCTGAATTCTGGCTCATTCTAAAGCCCACACACCCTCTGCCCATGTGTGACCCTAATCTTCCCATTGAAGCCTGTCCTTTGGATGCTGGGCATCTTCACACCCCCATATCATACACATGCCACCCTCACCCTGCAATGTCTCCAACTCTTTTTCTTATGATTTGCTCCTAGGATGTCTGTTTTTGCTTTCATCCACTGTAGCATGTATTACCATTGGTATTGGTGATAATAATTATTACGTATTTGATACATACTATATGCCAGACATTGCTTGAAGTGCTTTACAGGTATTACTTCATTTAATTTTCTCAACATTCCTAGGTGGTTACTATTATTATTCCCAATTTACAGAAGAAAGATGGATGCACAGAGAAATTAACTGACTTACCCAAGTGTCTAGAACTGGCTACTGGTATAACTGGAAAAATGACTCTTGTTAATTGAGTAGTTACCATGCAACAGGCATTGGACCTGGCACAAGACAGGTATCATTGCACTGAACACTCATAGTAATCGTGAGGCAGCATTATTAGCCCCATTTTACAGATGAGAAGCCTAAGGCTCAGAGACAGTTTTGAGTAACTTGGCAAGGTCACAGAGCCAGGATGGGAACTCAGATATGAGAAACTTTCAAGCCCATTGTCCTCATACACTGCACTATTAGTTGCTTCCATATCTGCTTTCTCAATACATTGTCACTTTGTAAGGGAGAAAGCCATGCTTTCTTCATTTCCAACTCCCAGCACTTCACACAGTGCCCTGCTACACAGTGGGCACTTGGTAAATGTTGGATGAGAGGATTAGTAAACACAGGGCATGTGTAACCTCTTTCCCATGTGATATGTTTAAAATGACTCGGGAGGAAAAAGCAGAGCAGACACGCAAGGGAAGGACGTTCTAAGGACAGAAGACACTCCCTCCCAGCGTGTCCAGCTCCTACAGCTGGTCTGGGCTGTCGGGTCAAATCAGACTCACATGAAGCCTATTTTCTTCAACAGATCACCTCCTGTCTGAAAAAAAGGTCCAGCCTTGCCCGTCTGGCCCCTCCTTGCTGTCCTCTGGCCCTCTGAGCAGTCCAGCCCTCACAGGGCCTGGATCCCACATCCAGCCTGTCTGCCGGGAAGCAGATGACAATGACTACACTTCTGTTGGCTCCTCTCAACACCCCCTGGACCCCAGCAGTCCCCACCTGTGCCCTGAACTATGCTCCTTCCCTGTGACTCTGCATATGTCCAGTGTCAGAAAGCTATAAACACCTATAGGAATAAAAAGCTAAAGTCCTGAAAGAGAATTACACCTGGGGAGCTTGAGAGCGGATGGTGGAGTCCTCAGATAAGCTGCTGCCTCTTCTTCACACCTGTCAGTCTTGACCTTTCAAACAGTTTTAGGAGAGTTGCACAGAGACGCCTCAGAGTCCATGAGAGCTAGATTTCAGAGCTGAATTGTTAGTGCTTAGGCCCTGGACCCTGGACCAGCCATTGGCTTCCCTGAGCCTCCTTTTCCCATTAGTTAAGCAGGTATAACAATCCTCAAATTGCAAAGTGGTTGGATAATCAGAGGACATCATGGATGAGAGGCAGGAGAGTGCAAAGTTTGAAAACAGAGTCTTTGTAGTAGAGGTAGAATCTCAGATCCACGGTGTGTGACCCATTATTCCCGCTTGACTAGTACTCAGAGATTTCCCAGGAGTAGGACTTTGAGTGGTAAGTCTGGAAAATTCCCAGACAAATTAGCATGAGTTGGTCCCCCAAGGGACAATAAACTGGGGACACTAAGTGTTCTTTCCTTACAGGGTGGCCGCAGGACTCTATGAAAATACATGTAAATTTCTTGCTCCCATTTCCCCTGTTCCCTACAATTCCTCCTTGGGTTCACCCACTGACTTCTCTGTTGTTTTCTAAACAGAAGAGGCTAGCCACGCTTTTCAACCAGGCAGAGTATAAGTAAAGAAAAACCATGCTGCCCTTTCTAATCCTTGAGAGAAGGTCTCCCTCCTGGGCCCAGTGGCTGTGTAGCTGACTACCCTGTCTTGAAGATGCTGAGTTGCCCCCATGAGTTCACGAGGAACAGATTTCCATGATGCTAAATTTAAGATGATTCCACTCCACTGCTTCATGCCAGTCTGGTATCTTGCAGCTGTTAGCTGGAAGAAGGCCAAAGCAGAACACTTATTTAATGAAATGACTCAGGCCTATAGCTTGAGAGAATAAAGTAAATAAAATTCTTGAGAGAATAAATGAAATAAACCCTTTTGAGTGGTTCACAAGAAGAACGTGTGATGGCACAGCATCACTCATGGGGAAGGTTCATTCCGTCAAGTCTGCTGGGAATGTGTGGCCAACAGGCCCAGGGTCTGGCACATCAACAGGTACATTTTTAAATGAGTTGATTTTGAAACCATTTTGACAACCTCATGTGAAGTAGCAATGGTTAAACATATTATTTAAAATGTATTTGCCCACAGATATCTTTTGTCAACTTATCTCTCCTCCAAAAGGTAAGAGCACAACCAGGATATCCTTTACTTGAAGAGTGAGACCTGTTTTCAAATCCCCCTTCCATCCCTCTCCTCCAGTAACCATCTGCCACCTACTAGTTTTGCGACATTGTGTAAATCACTTACCTTTCTGAACCTCAGTTTCTTGACTTGTGAAGTGGCAAGAATAAGCTTTGCCCGTTTACCTCCCAGGCTGACTTAGGACCAAAAGAAATGGTCAATGTGAAAAAGGTTAGACACATGCCTGTTGTACTAGGTATACACATTGGAACCATTTTTTATTAATCTTGTTCACTGTTCTTACTGGTAGCTGCATCAACTGTCCAACTTCTTGGCCTTACTTCTCTCCTCCATATGTACTTTAAGTCAGAAAGACCGTCATACTGGTAGTTGCATCAACTGTCCAACTTCTTGGCCTTAATTCTCTCCTCCATATGTACTTTAAGTCAGAAAGACCACAGTTTCAAGAACATAGCACAGGAATTAGAAAACAGGCAGGTCTAGGTTCAAACCTCAGTTCCGCTGCTCAGAATACTTCCATGAGCTTAAGTCTCCTCATCGGTAAAATGGAGATGATAAGATCTATCATACAGAGTTGTAATAAGAATCCAGAGACACAAGTCCTGTGTAAGTCACTTCAGGAAAGACAGATTCACAACAGAATCAGAATTCAAACCCAGGACTCTTGACATCCGAAACAGGGATGTGAACATGATAAACATCGCAACTACTCCAGACCAATGTAGCCTCCCTGCCATTTCCTAAGCAAGTTATTCCCATGCAGGTAAAGCCTTAATTTTCACCTAGTATGAAATGCATATATCAATTGTCACCAACATGTTTAGCATGTTACAAAGCATTACGATGGATAAAAAGATGTAGTAAGTACAATGTGTGCTGCTCCTAAAAAGGTTAAAATCTATTTGGAAAAGTAAAGATAGATGATAGATAGATAGATGATAGATAGATAGATAGATGATAGATAGATGATAGATAGATAGATAGATAATAGATAGATAGATGATAGATAGATAATAGATAGATAGATGATGATGATGATAGATAGATAGATGATAGATAGATAGATAGATAGACAGATAGATAGATGAGACAGACATACAGAGAGAGACATAGAGAGAATATAATTCCAAGGAGCTCTGGACCACAATATTAGCATCTAGAATATTTTCTGAGGACAACTCCCGCAGGTATGATGATGTGAAAATCATAACAATAAATAGCAATTACAGTATCAGTAGTTGATATCTATAGCATGCCTTCTATGTGCCAGCCGTCATGTTTAAGTATTTTAACTATGATATCCTTTTTAATCCTCACAGAAGTCTTAATCTTCTCAGTAATTAAACCGTAATCTGAATACGTAGAAACTGAATCTCAAAACATTATCTTCAGTGAAAGGATCTTATACAAAAGAGAGAACATACAACATGACTCAATTTATATGAAGTCTTAGAATAGAACAAACTAATAATGTGGTTAAAAAAACAGCAACTTTAAAACAGTGTTTGTTTCTAGTAAGGGGGGGGTGTTGGGGCAGGAATTGACAGAGTTGAGGAAGGTTTGGGGGGTCCCAGTGATGTGCATTAGGGATTGCCTTACACAAGCATATGCATTTTTTAAAACTTACCTTAAGATTTAAGATTTATACATTTGTACACTGCATTGCATGTTCAAAAGGAAAAACAGATATTAAAATATTAAACTCTAGATAATGATTAAAATGCTGAAGTATTAAGGAGAACATATACTGATACAGCAGCTTACTTTACATTTTATTTACGAAATTAGATAGGTTGATGGATGGATAGAACAATGGATAGACAAATCAATAAATATGTAATGATGCAAGTTACAGTAAAAGGATAATGGCAGAATTTTGTTAGTAGGTGTAGGACTACTTTCTACTTTTCTCTATGTTTGAATATCCTCATAGTGAAATTTAGTGGAAAATAAGTAAATCCACAGGGGCAAAGATAGCAAATCCTCATCCTAGTTCTCTGAAGGAAACACACACGGTAAATTTCTGTACTGTCTCTACAGTGCAGGTAAATTTTAAATGGGGTCTAAATTGGCCAAAAGGCATAACTTTATCCACCTGGATGGGCCAGGAGATGCAGCCAGTAACATTTTCGTGGAGGCAATGCAGACCCTTCTCTGGAGGAGGGCCAAAGGCTCTCCATTGCTGAGTCATTCCTGTGCTGAGATCCAGGGACATAGGGAGTAAAGATCAAGTGCATGTGATTATGGGCCTTGTGCCCAGGGAGAGACTGACATCACCAAAGGCTCATCTCTTAGATCATCAAAATGACCTATTTGCAGTGCCTGGGTGAGGAGGAGGTGACCAGGTGTTCCCGGAGCAAGCAGACAACAAGCTCAGCCCAAGAAAGCAGTGGCTCCATTTCCCAATGTGATCACATTTTGGCCTTCAGTTAGCTTTTATTTGGTTTGTTATATTCAATAATCCACTCTGCTCTGGTCTCTGGGTAGCTGGGCTTAAGCAGAGCCTTTGTTCAGAATGATATAACAGGCCCTGCTCCTTTCTTAAAATAAGAGTTGTCGGTCAGTGGAAAAAGTATTATCAGAAGCCTTGGATATGAATTCTGGAAATAGCTCTGGGGCTGCATGTGAGCCCTTTAAATTATATGGGCTCTGGTTTTCTCCAAGGATACACTTACTGTATAAATACTAAATGTAAATTCAGAATGAACTCCTTGTGAGGACAGAATCTTCACCGTATTTATGTCCTCAGAGACTAGCCTAGTACCCCAAAGCACAAGAGGCTCCTTGCAGATGTTGGCTGAACTAAAATGAAGAAACAGCCATGTATGCCTGCATGCTGCTATAAATGCTGATAGATTTGAAATCTGGCTTCTGTTATTTCCTGACACTGTAGTCTTACTATGCTTCAGATGTTTTGTTAACCTATTTTTCATCCTTATAACAACCTGATGAGGTAGGCACGATCACCTCATTTTACAGTTTGGGGAAACTGAGGTAGTGAGTGGTTTCCCAACAGACATGTGAATAGTCTGCCAATCAGCCAGATATGAAGCCACACTGGCCTCACTTTATAGCCCACCCTGGTTATTTCACACCACATTGATGTCTCATCGAAGCACCAGCAACGTTGTCTCTCAGTGTTGCGTTTTTCTCCTTTCCCCATGAGAGACCATACCTAACAGCTTCTTCCACACTTGACTGAACAGGCAAAGCTGTGAAAACACAGGCAAGTGAGCTCTTCTTAGGGAAAATGCCAAACAACTTCCATCCCCAATGGCTGAGAAGGAACAAAGAAACAAATAAATCTACTCTTAATTATGGGCCAGGCACTGCTGCAAGCGGGATCACACTTTTGGGTCACCCACGCAGATGAGAAGCCCCTTGTTGGTGACACAAAAAAGCTGCAAGTCACTCAAAAGTGATAGCAAAAGGCCTTCAATACGAGGCCTGATTGATCGAGGCGCAGGGAGAATGTGTTCTTTGCAGACCGTGACAAAACGGCCCCTGTCCATTCATCTTCCCTGACCACAGCCTTTCTCCTTCCCGCTGGGGAAAATGGGCCTCTAATCCAGGGCACAGCTACACCTGCCACGTTCTGTTTCCATGGCTGTGGCTGTCCTGAGATTACTCTTTGAAGAGGAGATAAAAAATGTTCCAGCTGGAAGAATGCTTCCTAATATCTTTATCCTTGAGTGATACCTGTGACCTGCAGGAAAAGGGTAAATTGTGCTTTGATGCCAGAAAGTTTATTCTGATAATTAAATCTCATCATTCCTCAAAAGCCACATGATTTTCATCTCTCCCGCTGAAAGGGATTTTGTGTGGGTTTCTAGGTGAATGGTGTCCGGACAGCCAGTACCACTAAATCACTCAGATTGTGGCTGGCTCTGTTCACAGTATATTAGATACTTTTTGCCCTTAATCCCCATACTGGCCTTCAAGCTAGGCAGTCCTCCTCAATTTACAGATTTAGAAAATGGGGTTTCTATCTTAATTCAGAAGACGGTATTTGACTGGAGCCTTGAAGGAAGAATTAGATTTAAGTAGGTTTCACATAAGTGACACAGCATTAGATAAATGACAATGGCACGTAGATGCGTCACTGTGGGTTTGAAGGCCATTGACCAGTTGTATGACTGTGAGCAAGTCCCAAAACCTTATCTTTGGCAATGCGGATGATGAAAACACCTCTAACCTAGGACTGATCTGATGATTAAATCAACTAATATGTGGGACAGTGCCTGGTATAAGGAAGGCATTCAACAGAATTGTGATGATCTTTAATGAAGAAGTAACTAGATACAAAACAAGCAGAAAGCAAAGCAGTAGAGATGAAATGAACTATCACCAGCAGAAGGTAAGGTGTTAGGAAGCAGCCAAGGGTGAGTGACAGAAATGCAGGAGAATTTGCCTGGTTTCAGCAATGCATCTGGATTGAGCAAGACCAGGAAGAGAAGTGATTGTAGAAGGGCTGAGACTAGAATGGCATGGGGGAAGAGTTTGGACTTGATCTGGAAGAGGCAAGATGGAGCCATTGCATGTTCTTGAGCTGAGGGGTAGCATGATGAAAGGAGAGGTATTTGGAGACCTCCTTGGTCTCCGGGATGTGATGGCAACTTTGGCATCACATTAGTTGCCAGAATGCTACCAACATTTCTCTTCATTGTCTGATGCTTATAATTCTGTAGTAGCTTTTTTCTCAAAATATGGTCTGTAGCAGCCAAATCCCCTGGGGAGTCTGAGAAAATTACATAGTTCTAGGCCTTGCCCAAACTTAGGAATTCAAAAACTCTGGTGATAACGCCCAAGAATTCACATGCTTCCAATTCCTCAGATGATTCTTACTCACGCATAAGTTTAAAAGCCACTCACCTAAAAAAAAAAAAAAAAAAAAAAAAAAAAAAAAAGACGCCACTCACCTAAAACAAGGGGTTTCAAACTAGGAATAAAGAAGAATCCTCATCTGTATTATTATAATTTTTGTATCATTATAATCAGGGCACAGTGTTTCCAAGGCTGTGCGTAAGTATAATAAACCAAAGATGGCTGTAGCCATCTTTTAAACTGCCAGACACCTAAAAATAAAGTGAGCAGGGCAACGTGAGTTTAAGCCTCAGGAGAGTGGCCAGAGGAGGGATTACAATTCATAACTGGTCCCCTGTTACAGAGCAGGACTCTTTTTAGGCCTATAGCTCACGCCAATTCAGCAGCCTACAGCATATCTCAACTCAAGTGCAGCTTACATTGCTGGCTGAAGAGAGTCCTGGAAAGTAGCCGTGACTCTTACCAGCTCCAAGTTTGGAAGAAAGGTTGCAGAGCAGGAGGGAAGGAGGAAGAGATTAAAATCAAGTTGATAGCATTGACTCAGTACCTACAATGAGGCAGATATCCTGGGTAACTTGATGGACACAGAGGTGGGGAAGACTGAGGCCTGCTGTCATGGGGATGAAATCTAGTGTGATGGAAAACATAAGTAGATGATAATATTAGCGTGAAAAAATGACTATGGAAACAGAGAAAAATAAGAGATCAATTCTAGGTAGCTTAGGAAGCGAAGACTTTATAAAGGAGGTTTACAATTGAGCAGGGTTTTAATAGAGTGAGTGGCATTTCAACAGCCAGAGAAGAAAAGTGAGAATATACAAGTAGAGAAAACATTAAAGGTAATAAAGCCAGGGAACTGTAGGAAATATTAAATATTCTGATGCAATAGAAGTGTTGGATTCTTTTCCAGAAGTAAGGAGTCAAGAGCATGGAAAGAAAGATCTTAGAAGCAATTCATGGAAGGCTTGAATACCAGCTTAAGAAATGGGGTCCTTATTTTGTAGGCAACATGAAGAGCTTTATTAAAATAACCTTGGTGGTAAGGTGGAGAGGGATTTGCAGGTGACAGGCAGCAGTATAGATAGATATCTGTATCCCCACCTGGCCTGAGGCCCAGAACAGAAGAACTATATGCCTAGAACAACTTTCTCTACCCCTCTGAGCTTAACAGGACACTGGATAAATAGTAGGTGCTAAATAAATGTCTTTAAGTTGGTTTGTAGCCAGAAAGATTAGTTTAGATCCACCCTAATTATCTAGGCAGCAGAGATCATAAAAGTTGCACTAGAGCAGTGTCAGGAGACAAAACAGCAGGGATTAGATAAAGAGAGAAGAGATAAAAGGATCCACCTTTTTTCTTTTCTGAGTTAACAGCATTAAATCACTTTCCTACCTTAGCTCAAAGATTCTTGAATAGACCAGTGGCATCATTCTCTCATTCCTATCCTCCCTGCCCCTTTGCCCTGGCCATAGTGATTTATAGCTCCCTCCTTCAAGAGATGAAGTCTATATCCCCACCCCTTGAATTTGGGCTGACCAATGCCTTGCTTTGGAAAAAAGAATATGGAGGAAGTGAGTCAGTTCTGAGCCTAGGCCACAAGAGGCCTTGAACAATTCTGCAGTGTTTTGGAAACATGCCACCACAGTGAACACAAGCTCAGGCTAGCCTGTTGAGGAAGGGGACACAGCTCATCTGAAGCCTTCCTATACCAGCCATTCCCTGGCTGGCCCACTAGCTGGCAGTGATGCACAGGAACAGACAAGATCAGCCAAGCCCAGGTGATACCAGCCAAGCTCAGCTGGGATTAGCAGAACTGTCCAGTCAACCCATAGACTCAAGAAAAATAATAGTTGTTTTGTTTTGTTTTTAAGCATAACTGTTGTGGTAGTTTGTTGTACAGCAATAGTCAACTGATATAGGTGGGGTTAAAATGTCCCCAGGGAACTTCTAGATTATAGTTTCTCATGACAAACAAGAGCTAGACCCTCCTTAGTGAACATTTTAAGCCAGGTTGTAAAAATAAAATAATGTTTCAGCATCAAGCTGAGGAGGACTTGCTAGATAACAGATTATTTTATTCTTTCAACAAGCAAGTTGAACATTAACCATGTGGTTGTTAGGCATTTAGCACCTAATTAAGCACATGAGTATTTAAAGGATACACTGGTGACCAGGACAGGACCTTCTCTTGCAGAGTAGGCCCTTCACTGTTACCAAGTGTTGTCATGTCCAGTAGCTCATTTGATTCTCACATTTCCCCATTTACAGATAAGAAGACTGAGGTTCTAAGAAGCCAACTAATTTTCCAAAATTTTATTCAGCCAATTAGCAAGTTCATGTGCTCCACTAGACTGAGAGCTCACTGTGGGATGAGAAGAGAGATCCTTGTCTTCCTAACTCCTTGGGACCAGACCAGTAGATCCCATCGTTAGGTTTTAAAGAAATAAATAATAGGACTAGGATTCAATTCCATAGTTCTGACTCCATTTCCTCTGCTTGTTCTATGATAACCATTTTAAGTTGAAGACAATACTTATATTCAGATAAAGGAAAGGAAATTCCCATTCCTCATATTTCCAGCTCCCAACTCGAGTGTTGAGGGCAGTGAGGATATCTGCTTGATGTAGCTATAAAAGTCCAGGGACTCAGGCATGGCGGGATCTAGGTGCTCAAATATTTCTCTCTTTTCATGTCTCAGCTTTGCATTGCTCTGAGCTGGTGTTCTTCTCACACTCTCTTAGCATGAGGGGTAAAATGGCCTTTGAGAACTCCAGTTTTCAAGATTCTTTCAGCTTAAGATCTGAGAGACACTCTTTCCTTGAATGTTCATGTTAATTCTTTATATTGTACACTTGCCCAGGTTAGGTTATATGCTAAATCTTGGACTAATTGTTGTGTCCAGGAGAATAGTGTATTCTGAATGGCCATCTTTCTGGTAAGGTGAACAAAGATAATCCATGACCACTATGGTAATCAGTAAATATTTTTGAGTAAATTAATTAATGAATCTTGGTTCACAAAAATTCAAATCTATCTCCTTTGCTAAGGAACAAACCAACATCCTTTGCCTGTCCCCCTCACCCCTGCATTCCCTCACTGCATTCCATGAGCTGAGTGTCATCTAACCAATAACGCTTCCTGGGAAGCAAGATATGGCCTGCAATTCTAGTGGCATCTGTACACTGAGCATATAATTAAATCAGAGGCAAGTACAGCTGGTGGAAGCAGGAAGACATGCATAAACTCTTCAATGTAGGAATGTGTGTGGACCCTGTCATTAGATCCCCCCACTTGCTAATCTACCCAACTAGGATTCCATAAACTCTGTAAATCTGACTCTTCTCTGGCTGAAAACTGTATGAGTCCTCTTCTAAACTGTGGTTTTCCTCTTCTTTCTCTTCATTGAATGTTCTTGCAAATCATCATCAAATTGAAAAGATTTACAAGTCATTGGGTGAGGAATTGATCTAGAAGATATTCAAGGTACAATGTCACCATGGGGTGGGGCAGGGAGAGTAGGTTTTAAGATAGAAATGCTGTATATTCCACATTTCACTGTGGAATTTTGTCAGGTTACTAAACCTCTCTGAGCCGCTGCATTTACATCTGTCAACATCCGTAACAAAATCTACCTCCTATGGTCATTTATGAGGGTTTAATGTCATTAAGAACATAAAAGGCCTAGCATGGTAGCGGGAACATGATAAATTTTTGACAAATGTCAGTTCTTCCCTTTTTTATAGACATAAAATACTTTGAATCTACTGTTAAATAAAGTTAAAAGAAAATGTAAAGGAATGTTCTTTAGAAATCGTCTTCTTAAAGCCAAAGCAAAATCAAATTACTTACCTAATTGTCTAGACTACTCATTTCTTTATTCATTCAATTAATTATTCACTGAGTTCCTAATATCTGACAGGTCCCCTGCTAGTGCTTGGATGCAGCCTTGAGTAAGATATAAGTCCTGGGCTTAAGGAGCTTGTGTCTAGTGGATATGATTATTATCTAATGAGGGATGTGTTTAAAGCAACTGCTGCATTTTGGCTGATGAGCAGTGCCCTCACACTCTTGCATTGTTATTCAAATCCTAGGCACTTATTTTTTCTCTCTCCAAATAAACTACAAGCTAAGCTAGCACAAGAAATTTTGTATACCCTCCACATTGCCAAATAAGTGATAAATTAAAAAAAAATGGAAAAGAAAGAGAGGATGAAAAAGAAAATGTTCTTTCCATTTTCTCATTGATGAACAATTTTCCTCTGAATAAATGCTTAAGGATAGCCAGGTTCTGAGATTCTCCTCTTAGCATGACCACAGTGTCACAATATCTATTTAAGCACACCATAGCACTTTTTATACTTTACTTTTTCTCATCTGTAAACTAGACATTGTAGTACTTTCCCATATTAATCTCATCTTGTATGCTTGTGATGCATTCAAGAGCAGAGGTAATATTTTATTTGCTGTCATGTCTCTGCTTTTAGCAATTTCTAACACATACTATATGATCCATAAGTGGCAATGGCTTAAAACAACAAACATGTCTTATTTCTCTTGCGTCAGCGGGTTGGGTGGGCCATTCTGACATGGGCTGGGCTCAGCTGATCTTGACACACTCCTCACTTATGATATATTACTGATCGGCTAGTGGGCCAGCAGGGGGCTAGCTGGTCTGGGATGGCCTCAGTTAAGATGACTGCGTTTTGCTCCACATGGCCTCCCAGAGATGACAGGATCTTCTGGAAAACAAAGCGTTAGCAAGACAGCACTTTGTTTACTTAATAGCACCAAGATACATCCTAGGAAAGCCACTCCATTAGGTAGGTCCATATGAGTACAAGGAAGAGATAAATAAAATGGACGTTCTGATTCTACGTATATATTCTGCTGAAGGAAATATGCAACCTCTCTGGGAGGTAACTTGGTAATCTGTGCTAAAACACAACCTGGATGCTCATTTGGGCTTGAGGTTGGGAAACGAGCTGGGCACAGAGTGGCAGGTGAGAAAATGCCAATGGGAAACGAGTGGGAAAAGAGATGGAGAAGGCGAGACAGGGACCTCAGAGGGCACTCTGCATCCTGAAGTCCTCTTATGTCTCTGTCCTATGCTCTTCCAAGGACCACTTAACTATCTGAGACTGAGCCATGAGTCCAGAGTCTCTTCCTACTTCCTAGAGACAAGTGAGAAGAAAATGTGGACAATTAAACAGGTGGAACAAACCATGCAACTCAGGCTGACTCCCCAGTCTCTCAAGTGGATAGGGGTTGGGGGCAAATCCCACGATAGAGGCATCCCCTCCCCAGCCCCCTAGGCAAGGAAAACAGCTGTCTAAACTTGCCAAGCATCATGAACAAAGCCACTAAGTGGGCAGGTAATGCGATGTTCAAATGTAACTGGATTTCTGAGCTTCGATCTCTGAAATCTCTGCAGGGGGGAAAAATGCCTCTGTTTTTTTCCTTATCTCCTATGTCTGGGTTGTTGGAGGTAGCAGCAAGCTTGGCAGTCTGGAATATGTTCTCCATTGTGTTCTTTCTGTGAAGAAAATTACAACGTGAAAAGGAAAGGGGGTGGAGAGGAACATTGCATTCTAAACAGTCTCAGGGAGGTAATTGCAAAGTCTCCTTTGCTCTCTCCTGATTCCCCCTCCCTTCCCAGCTTCTTTGAGTTTTCTTTCCCCTCTAGGATCTGGCAAAGGGCCTGCTGCAAAAACTGCCTCTGCAGACAGAGGAGACCTCTGGGGCTGGTGCTTCTCTGTGATGTGCCAGCTGTTTCTCCTCTTCTTCCCAGGCAGCATGGTACCCGTCCATTGCTGCTAACAGTGGAAAATTCAGAGGTTTTCTTTGGGGAAAGGTGAGCTGTTTTGTTTTTCTTCTTTTTCTTGGTTCTTTGGGTTGTTCCTTTAATACCTTAACTTTCTGCTTGGGCATAATTCAGTTAAGATGGGTCCCAGGACTTACTGAGTAACTATCTCATTGTTTTATACATTTATAAGCATGTAATAACTATGATTTACTGATGTTTTACTATATGTCCAAGAAAAATATTAAGCATCTATGTCCCTGACTTTATTTAGTTTCCACAACCATCCAGGGAAATACATTTTATTTGTATTTTCATGTTAGAGATGAGACATGGGATCTCAGTGAGTTCCAGTCACTTGCTCAGGTTCACAAGCATTGGCACAATTTGAACCTAGTTATTTCCGATCTCCACTAGAACGTGCCCGCCCACAAAACTGAAAAAAGCAGTCCTAAGTCCTCAACATCCTTGGGGTCTTAAGGAAGGAGACAGAAACCGTAAATGAGGTGATTGGTTCTAGGCATGGCCACATGATCCATTTCTGGCCAATAAAAAGCAAGCAGAAGAGGCCACCTTCCAGGAGACGAAGTGACTTGCCCAAGGTCGCCCAGCTGTAGATCAAGGCTGGAGGGAAAAAAATCCATAGTTCTCCCACTATGGAAACAAAGAATTGTGACTGCCAGGTCACTTAACAGATGATTGAAATACTGCTCAAAAGATTATTCTCCCTGCCCCACTGTGCACAGCTTGAAAGAAAATGCCATACAAAAAAGAATAACCTTGTTTTTCTTTTTTCCTCCTTTTTTTTTTTTATTTCTTCTTCTTCTTTTTTTTTTTTTTTAAGTATTGGTTTGTTGGGTATGTATGTCCCCGTTTACTAGATAAAAAAACTGAGGCTCAGAGACAATAGGTCACCTGTGGTCTGAAGGCCAGGTTGTTTCCTCCACACCCGTGTTTCTTGCAGTGTAGCTGCTGGACCAGCAGTACCAGCATTACTTGGGAATTTGTGAGAAATGCAGATTTTCAGGCTCCACCTCTGACCTACTAAATCAGAAACTTTGGTGTTGAGGCCCAGCACTGTGAGTTTTAGCAAATCCTCTTGGTGATTCTGATGCAGCAGAATCTCAAGATTGAGAACTACTGCTCTATGGCGGCTTACAATTAATAACAAAATCCAACTGTAAGTTCATATATTTTCAACTTCTATTGCTTTAACTAGAGACTGTTCTGAAAGCAATTTCATTTTGACCTTGGACAAATCAGTTGGAAAAGCAAAATGCCAGCAAACTTTTAAAAATCTAATCAGCCATGCAACTTGTGATACACTGACATTTGGTACGTGGCACAAAACAGCAGGTTGCTGCACTAAGTACAAAGGTGTGAAGGGGAGGGGAAGGTTTTTCCAAGTTCTCACTGTTTCCTTCTTGTGCTGTGCCCAGATGACGCTGAACAAACTGGATTCCACCTCAGCTATGAAGACACAATAGGTCAGTTAGAGATGTTCCCCTCCAAGGATCTCATTGTACTGATGAGAAACCACGCCACCTTCCTTGAGAGTAAAGTGACTTGCCCCAGGACACCCAGTTGCAGGGAGAGGCGGGGGAGGGAATCAATCCGCACAGTTCCCATCGGCGCCAATATTTAATTAAGCTCACTGCCAGGCAACTTGAGCAGATGTTTAAAACAGTTCTTCAAATGACCATTTTTCCTGTGTCCCTGCAATGATTGTCATACGATGTGGATGAAAATGCCATAAAAATCAAAGAGTAACCTTGGAGTGTTTTTCTTCTTTTATTCTAAGCTTTAGGTTTGTTGCATTTTTAAATGTTTTCAAGATTTTTCAGTGGTAAAGTGATAGTGTTACAAAAGTACTTACGTGATGCCTTCAGGTTTCAAAGCAAACAAAAATCAAGAAATGTTCAGTTAGACCAGCTTGGACATATCTAGGTAGAGCCTAATTGCTCTCTGTCCTTCTGCGTCTGAATTTGCTGATAGGGTTGAGCCTCCATTCCCTTGCTGTCATCACCTTCCTCCCATGCTGTATTTTGGTTCCTGCTCCACAGCCCTAGGATTTCTCCCCAGCAGTCACCAGCACCCTCACTGTCTGGCCATCCACTGGCTTTGAACTCTTCTCTTGCTTTCACTCTAGTGCCCTTCCTTCCTTGGTCACTGTTCCTTCTCCATCTCCTCCTAGAATTTACATCCTCTGTGAACCCTCAAATATTGGTGATCTCCAAATTCTCTGATTTCTGTCAGTCCGTTATATTTTAGGAAAATTCCATTTCAATATACCAAAAGCTCAAATATATATCTATGCCACTCTGACTGTTTTTCTGAACCTCAGACTGGAATATCCAACCCCCTGCAAGATCTCTCCCTTAATGATTTCTAACTCCACTTGGTCAACACTGAATTCATCTTCCTACTTCTCTAAAAACCTGTTCCCTCTGTATGGTAAGACTCAATATGTGGTAACATCAACTATCTAGTTAATCCTCACTGATTCTCACTAGTGTCACTCTCATAGCCTACACACACTCATACACTCTACACACAAACACATCACACCCCATACACTGTGCGTGTAGTCAAAGGCCAGATCCTCTCAGTTTTGACTCTAGACTTTTCTCCAACTCCATTCCCACTGCTCTTTAGCTGAGATTCTCATCATCATTGCTCCCCTAGCCATTGAAAAAGTCTCTTACTGCTCTCCTTACCTCCAGCCTTTGTCTCCTTGCATGAAAGCTGTGTGATGCAGCCAAAGGAATTCTTTAAAGTGCATATCAACCATAGCCCCCCTACATCATACTCCCCATCTATTAGTGCCTGTAGAATAAAGTCCTAGCTCTTAAGCATAGCCAACCAAATCCTCCTTGACCTGATCCTAGAGTCCCTTTGCAGTCTCCATAAGAAATCTGCCACCAACCAGCACCATGGTATCTTCAAACACTTTACTGAAGATCTGGGGGCAATTGATGTCAATAAAAAACTATTGATTAAAAAAACAAACATTAGTGGAAATGTGATCTACAAAGTAGAGATTTGGAACACATAGTTTAGTTATACCAAATTCCACTGCCTCTCCAATGCCACAGCACTTAACTAGCTAGGTGGCATGGAAAAAAAAGAAGGGTGTGCAGCTGTAAGAAAGACAGATGGAGTTCTTTATCTACTGACATGGATATTCGATCATTTATTTAAGGAGCCCCCTATTGATGGAAATAGAGATAGTTGCTAATCTTTACAATTTACATTACTAAGATATCAGTCTGTCTGTCTGCCTTAGGGACAGTAGGCCTGAAGGGAGGGCAGAGTAAAACTGGGGAGCCTAGTTACAGAGCAATAGGCCAGCTAAGAGAAGGGAAGCATTTAAGGACCTAGAGGCCCTGGACTTAAGGCATTTAACCTTGCTAGGAGAAATGCAATAAATCAATAATTTCAGTGCATTCATTCATTTAACACACATTTACTGAGCATCTACTATGTTCCTTGGGGCTCTATCAAGCCCTGAAGATAAAGTATGGAATAAACACCTGACCAGTCTCTGCCGTCATGGAGCTTTCGGCCTATTGAGGAAAGACGGGTAAGTATTTCAGAAGGGGCTAATCCAGCCTGGCGAGAGGACGGAAGTGGTTTTCAGTAAGAGCTGCACTCAGCAGCGATCACAGAGGTAGAAAAATCGCTTATCAGTGGTTCTCCAAGTGTGGTCTTGATCTGTAGCAGAAGCAGCACCTAGAAACTGGTTAGAAATGCACATTCTAGATACCACTGCAGACCTCTGGAATGATAAACTCTAGGATGGGTGGGGCCCAGCAATCTGTGCTTTAATAAGCTCCCCCAGGGGATCTTTACACAGCCACCACCTAGAAATCCAAAAGATGTAAAGCAACTTTCTCTGCCTGAGACTAATCTGGAAAGCTCAAGGCAGGAAGTGACCTATGAGCCCACCTTCAAAGTAGAGTGAGAGTTCCCCAGGAGGACAATCAGAGCTGGTGGGGAACATTCCAGAAATTCCAGGTGTTTGTGTTACTGAGCCAGCTCATAGTACCTCCAACCTACATATTTTTCTTAATGGATTTAGAATTAATTCCGGGGAAATGACTTATGCACAAAGTTATTAGCTGCATTTTTGCAAACAATGTAAACACCTGTCAGCAGAAGACTTGTTGAATCAACTCTGATTCATGCATATAAATGAGGACTCTCAGTTTAGAAGGGGAGAAGTCTTTATCTACTGACTGGGAGGTGAGTTGTAAAATACAGTGCTCAGTACAAAAAGCCAGCTGCAAAATCATGCTACCTTTTGTGTGAAAAAATAACACCATACATATATGTGTAGAATACTGCAGAGATGCATAAGAAACCAGTAACAGTAGTTTGCCTCTCAAGTGGGGAATTTAAGGAAGCAGGATAGGAGAGGAGGGTGATCTTCACTGGACACCACTTTGCACCTTTTCAATTTTGTTTTATGTACATAGGATTACCAATGTAAAGAAACAGGAGAGATATCCTCTTCAATAGGCGAACAAGTGGAGGGGAGAGGAGATGGCGCCTGTTCTGAACACCTTCCCTCAATCTCACCCCTGTGACACCTCTTGGGGAATTTGGCAGGGTGGGGGATGTGACAGGGAGGGGTGCTCGGTGTGGTGTTATATTTATTGCTTTCAGTACCTATTTTGTTCTAACAGGATGTGCTGCTTAGGGTCGCAGCCCAGGACCAAAGTAATAAAAAGGTTGCTGTTCTTGTTACAAACCTTGAGTTCCTGGTATTTGGGAAATGGTCACTAAACAGAGAAACAGCGGGGGTGGGAGACAGAGGTGCAAGAATTGGGGGAGGGGCACAAACAACCACTGTGGTGGGAAAGGGGCCCCACAGGGAGCTCCATTCAGAAAAAGAACAATTGGTGGTTTCAGGCAGCTGAGCTGAGAGCAGGGAGGGAAATGAGACAGCCTATGAGAGGAAGACACTGACCCTTGCCACTATCCAAAAAAGGAAACAAAAAATAGGTGCAAAAGAAGTGGCTTTTCATACAAAATGCTTCTTGGTTTAGCAGCTTTGGGCACTCTCAGAAAAGATTATCTTGACATCTCTTTTCTATCTCGGCTTCCCCATATCCCTGGAAGGAGAGGGAGCTCACCCTTACAAAGCACCAAGCACGCATCTCGTTCTGCTTACTGTCCCTTTTTGTTGTCACCTTGAATCCTCTCCAAAACTCTTCCAGAAAAACATCCATTTTGCAGATATGAAACTGAGGCTTAGAGCAGCAAAGTAACTTTCCCAAAGTGGTCATAGTGGAGCCAGATTTTGAACCCAGGTCTTTCAGACTCTAAAGTCTCTACTACACTTTGCTGCACTTGCTATATGATTTTAGACTTCTCATTTTGCCTCTCTGATTTATAGTGTCAAGTGTAGTGTTCATGTTCACTGTAGAGGCAGAGATGACAGAGAGAGAGAGAGAGAGAGAGAGAGATGGTATGCTACACTTAGCTAAGGAAAGATCTCTTCTCAGACTCTGAAACCACTCTACTTGGAGTCAGCCACTTGGGCCCAGACTCAAACCCCTGGATTTGAAAACTGCAGTTGAAGGGAGCAGAGAGCATGGTGATGTTTCCAATAAGACAAAAAAATTCACCAAGGAAATCCTGTTTAAGACAGAGGAAGGATTCCCAGTGTTATCTGAGCTAGTAACCTTGGTTTGTATTTGCTTCTGTAAAATACTGGTTTATCAAGTCCATGTACGTGATGGCAATCTTGAGCCCATCCATCATAGGAGTTTTCTCCCATCTTCATATTGGCCAATAGCAAGGTCCACACAGCTCTCCAGCTCCAAGAACATTGTCAAGATAAAAGTTTATTTGGAAGGGATGTGACCTTCTTTGGGGTTTCAACAAAACCCTGCAGATGGCTTTAAACTGAAAGGCACCTCGACTCAAATAAGATATGACATCTCTGGGATTTGTTTGTTCAATCATTCAGCAAGGTTCATTGAAGATCTATTGCATCCTAGAGATACAGAGATGACTAAGAGATAATTCCAGTCTTTACACAACTTATAGACACTAACATATACAAGTGTAACAGCGAAAGATGAACTCTAAAACAGAGACCTCAGCCAAGGCTAGGGAGCACAGTGCTGCAAGTGGTCAATTCTCTCCAGGACTGGGGCGGTGAAGCAGGCGTGAAGAGTGGGGAATTGTAAGAAGCCCCTAAAGGAAGCTTTGAGATGAGCCTAGCAGAATGAAAAAAAAAATAAAAGACATTCCAGGTAGAGAGAAGTGCGTGAGCAAATTTTTGGAGGCTTGAAAATTTATTATTCATGCAAAGATGTTGCTCATACAGGAAATCTGTCTCAAATTTTTTGCCCTGCTACCAACTTGCTATATGATTTTAGACATCTCATTTTGACTCTTCAATTTGTAGTCTCAAGTGTAGTGTTCATGTTCACTGTAGAGGCACAGAGAAAGAGAGAAACAGAGAGAGAATTATTTCCATTTATGGTAAGAAGGGATACAGAATTGCATTGTCAGAGAGAGTCCTAGCTGGATTTATCACAACCTCTAGGAATCTCTCCATGAGACACGCATGTTTGACTAAAAGGCCATGGAGGAAGAATTCCAAGGTTAGCAAGTGGTTGTCATTGGTATTGCCTCATATCTGAGATCTATGATCAACTTCTCAAGAAAAGAGGAAGTAAATATGAAAAAGGTTCAATAACTGAAAGCAGTCAATCTTGGCAGAATTGATTGCTGGTGCTCTGGGAGAACCAAGAGATGGAGTTGTCCCTTAGATTCATGCTGTTTTCTCATACTAGACCACTGGCAACCTCCCTCTTTTACTGACCAGACCCAGCTTCAACATCAACTCTTCCTACATTCCTTCCCTGACCCACCAAGAGAGGTCAGGTACCCTCTCTTCTGTGCTTTCCAACATTACATGCTTCCTTCACTGTAGCCTTTAGCATACTGAACTGTAATTGCCTACTTACTATTTAACACCCATCACTAGACTGTACATTTCATTAGGACACCATGCCTCTGTTTTATACAGCTAGCCTACTACACAACATGGGCAAAGTAACTGCTGAATATGAATAAGTGAACAAATTAATGGGAAATGAGAGGTTGAAGGTTGGAAGGTAGTAAGCAAATGGCAGTTTGCACAGAGTGGTCAAGAAGGCTAGTTCCCTACATCATGAATGATATACTCTCTTGGATCCTAGGTACCAGTTTGGATGAGTGCAAGGGAGGAACAAAGGAAGTCCCAGAAAAAGAAGTGTTGTATTACAACTGTCCTTGGGACCATATGCTATCTCCCAGCTGCTGGAATTTTAAAAGCCAAAAGCAGTTTCTGGCCGTTTCTCCATGGGCATCAAAAGGCATAATCTACTCCTACCTGCAATAGTTAGCTTCAGGTGGCTAGGCCAGATGAGTTTCTTAAAGACATGAAAAAAATGTTTTAAGAAGAAAAAATGAGAAACTATTTGATATGGGAGATGACAGGCTAGAATGAAATAGAAGAATTGAAGTGAGCTCTACTAAGCCAAGGAACAAGTGGGGAAGTTAAGATAGATGATGGTGAAGGTAATAATGATAATAATAAAGATACTGATGACGATAAAGGCAATAGTGATGATGATGATGAAGACAGTAGTAATGGTGATGATGATAAAGGCAATAGTGATGGTGATGATGATCATGACGATGATAAAGGCAATAGTGATGATGATGATGGTGGTGGTGGTAAGAGAGGTCAACATTTTGAACATCTCAACATAGGACTTCTATATGCATTCTCTCATTTACCCAACAACAACTCGAGAAGGTGGGTATCATTTTTATCTTTATTTTAAAGATGAAGAAAATAAAACTCAGAAAGGGTAAATAATTTGCTCATGAGCACAAATCATTTTTTTTTTTTTTTTTGAGGTGGAGTCTTGCTCTGTCACCCAGGCTGGAGTACAGTGCAGTTCAGTGGCACAATCTCAGCTCACTGCAACCTCCGCCTCCCAGGTTCAAGCAATTCTCCTGTCTCAGCCTCTCAAGTAGCTGGGATTACAGGTGCCTGCCACCATGCCCGGCTAATTTTTTTGTATTTTTAGTAGAGACAGGGTTTCACCATTTGGGCAGGCTGATCTCAAACTCCTGACCTCAAGTGATCCATCCGCCTCAGCCTCCCAAAGTCCTGGGATTACAGGCATAAGCCACCGTGACTGGCCATGAGCACAACTCTTATAAGTGGTAAAGCCAGGACTTAAAGCACACTGAATCCAAAGCCCCTTCAGCTAACTTTTTTATAGTCCTAAAAAAAGTAAAAACTTATTTACTTTGGATCTTGAAATCTTCATGCCAATACTCCTTCTGTGCTGGATAACAGTCTATTGAGGTCATTACTAAGAAGAAATAAACATGATATCAAACTTAGTTCCCCGGAAGTAGTTCAATACACTCCCGACTGTACACACTAACTCAATGGTGACTTTGATTTCATATTCCAAAATGAATGACTGCAGGTGTATAGCAAGTGGCATCCAGAACTCCATTTCAGAAGATAGAAAGTCAGTTCAGATGTGGTAGGATTAATTGAAATTTCAAATTGTACATTTCACAATTTGCATAAACCACTGAATTGTAATATAGATTCCATTCATTCTGTGAGATGTCCCTCTTCAGTCAATAACAACCCGCAAATCCTTTCAAAACTTAGAGTCACAGGTCTTTGCCTTGGAAAGAATAATCATGGAAGCCATTGACACTCAGAAACTTAGTTAGGTGCCTGATCCATTCCAGGGGATTTAATTGCTATGTTCTTAACTAATTGCCAGCTCTTAAAAGACAGAAAATATGACCATTAATTCCTATTTACCCAAAAGTCAGGGGATATATGGTCTTATTAATTTAATGGTCTGGTGAATAAAAAAGACTACAGCTAACAAAAGATAAATTTCTACATTTCCAAAATGTAGAATATAATATAATACAGTACATTTAACCTCATATGAAGTCAGAATGCCTTACGGTTTACAGAGTACTCTAAAGAGCATTACCAAATATGATGCAACAACACCATGAGAAAACTAGAAGCATTATCTACATTAGAGATAAAAAATCTTGAAGAGATTTAATTATGTGCCCCATGTGACATAATTAAGTCTCTTCAAGCTTTTATATCTCTAATGCAGGAGATAGAACTAGAATTTGAGCTGTGCCTCCTAACTCCTCACTCAGAGATCATTCTGCCATCTGCTCTGCCCCATAGTTTTTGGTCACTTTCTTTCTAGCCAAGACAAGCAGACATACAGAATTTATAGACAATAAGCAAGCCACCCAGAAGCACTGTCAACAAACTTAGTACAAAAGAAACATGGAATTTATTATGGAATACAGCTGGTTATAAACCCATGCAAAAAGTCATGTCCTATTAACTCTTTTTTTTTCCTGGGCTCAACACAAAGTAAATGTTTGTTAACTTCTGCAACTAGCATATTACCATTCTGTTCAGATAAGAAAGTTGTTTGTGGGGAGTCCTGAGCCACAGGCCAACTCTCTTTTACTTAGTTACTCTGTCAAGTCAAATCAGACCAGGAGCTCAGATACAGCTTGTTCCAGATCAGGATTCCTTGTGATCTTCCTCCAAGAACAATCTCATCGCATGCTGTCAGGAGATATCTCCTTAACAGCAGTAAAAGAAACACTATATGGCATCATACTAATGAAGTCAGAACCTGGCCGGGATCTGCCAGTGGACACCAAGTTAGGGACTAGCTTCCATCTTCAGCTTGCATTACATGTAGGACATCCCAGATGTCCCCCAAAGAAACAAGAATAGATCAAAAGAGTTGTTCCTAGCCCAGTGTAGGTGCCCTAGGTTATGGAAACTAGACAAAGTTCCCATGGAGCCAAATGACAAGGCCATATTTTCAGGGATGGCCAGTTGCCCATTTCCCTTGTTGACCACTGGCCACTTTTCAATGGGGGCATGCCTATTATCCTACAGACCAGATCAGTCAATAGGGATGGACTGTCAGAGACTTAGGAATCAAACTATTCTGGTTTGAACATCTTTGTTCTTCTAGCTGTGTGACCTTGGACAAGTTGATTAACCACGCTGAGCCTAAGATCCCTCTTCTGTAAAATGAATGGGCATGAGGATTAAATGAGATCATGTTTGTAAAGCATCTAGTACATAGTAAGAGTTCAATAATATGGAGCTGGATTTCATACAACGTGCAAAAATTATGGACGACTAAAATTACCCTTGAGAATTCTTTGAATTGTCCAGAAAGAACAATATACTTTAAATATGTGTGTATATAAAACATGTATATATAAACAAATATATATAGTCTGCCATGATAATATACGTAACATATACTTATAAATATATGATATATATGGTAGTTAGTGCATATGCACATATATAATAAAATGTATGATACTATAAAATAGTATCATAATTATATATAAAAGAGTTTGTAGTTGATTTTCTTGAGTTAAATAAACATATGCAAAAACCCTACTCTAAATAGAAGCTGAGCATTTACCATGTTACTCTCCTGAAGGCTGTAGATGCAAAGGAGCATGAAATGCCTGATAATAGTAAATTAAGCATATTCTCTACTCAACACTCTTCTAGGCACTGTTTCATGTATTTCCTCACTTAATTTTCACAGCAACCTTACAATGTAGTTTCTATTACTACTCTCATTTTACAGGTAAGGAAGCCAGGGAACAGAGACGTTAAGTAGCTGGAATAAGATCGCATAGGAAATATAATATATAGTCTGGCCCCCACAGGAGATTGTGATCTAGTTGTGTAGATGGATGAAAAATGGAATCGATGCTACTTAAATATTTTAAGATGACAGTCTGGAAGAAGTAATATGACTGGCAGAGCTCTGATACAGACAATATTTTCTGGACTTAGGATTTCAGAACTGGAAGGACCCTAAGTGAATCTGGTCAGTGTAAGGGAAGGAGAGTTTGCTGTAGGGTTGGAGGTTCCAAAAGCATTCTTCTAAAGTTAAAACTGAAGCTGTGCCTTAAAGGAGGGAGGGATGGGTATGGCTAATCAGATGGTAAGAAAACGGGAGCCAATATATTTATGCTGATTATGGGTGTAAAAATTGGGAGGCAAGCTGCTGACTTTCCGTTTCGTGGATATGTAGGTAAGTGGAGCTGTAGCTATGATGACAAAAGATAGGAGCAGTGTAAAAAATAAGCCGAGATCATATTGTGTCGGCCTCTGTGGTGGCACTCAAGGGATTTGCCATGAACCTCAGGAAGCCCCTGAAACTGTGGAGCAAGAAGATGAAAAAGGGCATTTGGGGAGGATAAAGTCTCCCATCCCTGGCCCAAAATGTTTTGGCCATCAAACCAGCGGACTGCCCCTCCATGAGAAACAGCTAAAAACAGTTCCAAGGAGCTCATTTTTACCCAACAAACAAATCATTAAGCAAATGTGTCTGCTTTCAGGATGAATCTGGACTTTCCAACCCTTGGATGACACCTTCACATGCAACCCACAAGGCCTCTGCTGAATGTCCCTTGCAGCCCAACGAGAAAGCCATTCCTGGCACTAGATGATCTATGGTCGTGTTTTGTTTTCAAAGCTCCTGGTAAATTAAGTCTCCTGGAAGGCACCTTCCCCGAACCTTCCCCCACTGTATTTATGCTTAATTCTTGTCATTTTTCACTGCTTCCCCAAATTAAATTCATATGTGCACTTGGCAAATTGTTGCCATTAGTGTAAACATTCTCTACAAGACATCCCCAAGTTCTGGTGCCTAGAGATTTCGTAGTAAAATGAATTGTTCTCCCCCTCAATGTCTTCTTTGTATATTCACTCACTTTGATAAAGGTCCATTGATATCAAGTAAGCTTGTTTTGCAAAGCTCTGATCAGGAAGTCTTGATCCAATAGAAGATTTGTTTATTTTAAAGAACTTAAAGGTAACTCAACATTGAAGTAGCTCATGTGTTGAATGGTAGCACGTAGTGATGAGGTGTGCTGTTGTAACTAAGCTCTGTTAGATGTTGTAAGTTACAGGGATGGGTCTGGGGTGGAGGTGGGGACATTCAGGGGAGACTGGTAGGGCAAGGAGGACCTATAAGAAAGACTCAAAGGACTTTCCATCTTAAAGGAAATTTTAATGGATCAAGAAGTAAAAAAAAAAAAGACGCACACAAAGAGATGACAGCAGAGAATAGAGAATAGTGCTACAATGCAACATTTTCTTTTCTTTTTTTTTTTTTTTGAGACAGATTCTCACTCTGTAGCCCAGACTGGAATGCAGTGGTGTGATTTTGGCTCACTGCAACCTCTGCCGCCTTGGTTCAAGCTATTCTCCAGCCTCAGCCTGCTGAGTAGCTGCAATTATAGGTGTCTGACACCATGCCCAGCTAATTTTTGGTTTTTTTTTGTTTTTGTTTTTGTTTTTAGTAGACAGGGGTTTTCACCATGTTGGCCAGGCTGGTCTTGAACTCCCGACCTCGTGATCCATGTACCTTGGCCTCCCCAAATGCTGGGATTACAGGCGTTAACCACTGCACCAGGCCAATGCAACACTTCTAATACTTGTCCCCAACTTTCCAACTTTACCAACTTTATAAATGTCAAACTCAGTTTGTTGCTGATTTGGTTTTTTGTTTTTATTTTGTTTGTTTGCTTGCTTGCTTTTGAGACCAAGTCTCATTCTGTCACTCAGGCTGGAGTGCAGTGGCTTGATCTCAACTCACGGTAACTACTGTCTCCCAGGCTCAAGTGATTTTCCTGGCTTAGCCTTCTGAGTTGCTGAGATTACAGATGCCCACCACCACACTGGGCTAATTTTTGTATTTTTAGTAGAGACGGGGTTGCACCACGTTGGCCAGGCTGGTCTCAAACTCCTGACCTCAGGTGATCCACCCACCTCGGCCTCCCAAAGTGCTGGGATTACAGGCGTGAGCCACTGCGCTTGGCCTGTTGCTCATTTTGTTCTGCATAAACATATATTATTTAATGAGAGTCTGTCTGGAAATATATTTGTTTCATAGTTAACTTGATTCTGAAAAACTAAGAATCACTTTACTTTTTTTCCAGGAGAAAAGATAGTATAACATATAACCCAGGCCTCTTATGGTAGTTTTCTCACTGCCTCAGATAGAAAGAGCTGATATCCAGCATGCCATTCCTGTTCTTTTACACGCTTCAAACGCGCCTTCCTACTCTCTCTATGACAGTACACCTCATACTTTAAGACTCAACTTAATACCTTTATTGAATAACCATGGTCTCTTCCATATTCTAGTAAAAGAATTAAAAGCACACATGTTAAAGTCAGATGTATATGAGTTTGGAGTCCAGCTCAGCCATGTACCACATCTCTGCTCTTGAAGAATTATTGAATCTCTCCAAACTTTGGTTTCCTGATCAGTAAAATAAGCATTAAATAACAAAACAAATGCTGGCTTCCGGTAGGGTTCCTGATGGGAAGTAAGTGCTCAGTCAACTACAGCTGCTCTGGCTATGACTTACCGTTGGTTTTTCTGTGTATTTAGTGCCCTACTACACTGTTTCACTTTGGGCTCTGTGCTCTCAGTCTGGCCTGCTTTAATCCTCTCTTGTGGATGAAATTTTTCTCTCAAAGAAGACTCTAAGAGTTTTCACAATATAACTCTTAGACTAACTACCGCTTAGCCAGTTTCTCTCCTTCTGATTCTAACTTCAATCTGCTGCATTGGTCTCACTTCCTGCCTCATCATCACTGCCTCTTCCCTTTGTCTAGTTCCTCCTGGAATCTCACCCAGATTCTTGCACAAATCTAGCTAAAAACATCTCTTTTTCTGTCTTTTCCTTCCCTGACCTATTATAATATTAATAACTACTCTTTTTGAGCTCTTACTACTTACCAGGAAGATAAGCACATAGCATACTCATACTCTAATCTCCATAACAATACTATATTTATTCCAATTATTCTGATGTATAGATGAGGAAGCTGAGTGAGGCTGAGCAAGGTGAAGTTCTATGTCCAAGGCTACCCAGTAAATCACCATGTTAGGCTTCAAACCCAGGTCTGTCTCAGCTCCAAAGCTCTTTTCCATATGTTCTGGTCCATCCCAATTTATCTTAAAGTCCGATTAATCTTGCTAAATCACAGATCTGCTAAGAAATGCGCAGTTTGCCCTCCTCTTGATTTGAGAAGCACATTTGGCCTGGAATTGAAAGTGCTCTTTATCTGACTCCAGCCTACTGTCCTTTATGAGCCTATCATGGTAAATGAAACTGTTCTCCTCTATGTGTCATGGAAGCCAAACCTTTACCAACTTGCTGAAACTACTCCCCCTATTGAGAATGCCCTCCAGGTAGCCACCTCGTCTTCACACATACCCAATCCTTCCATGAAGCATGCATCCCATTTACTCTTTTGTTTAGCATCTACCACGTGCTAAGCAGTTTTAACTTCCGTGCTATTCAACACATGCTACTCATCACAAGATGAGTGGGGGTGGAGTGGGGAGATGGGAGGAGAATCAGCCTGTCAGGAATGCCTTTCTGAAGGAAATGATAGCTTACTTAAGACTGAAGAAGCTAGCACTTAGTAAATAATCTCTCCTTATTACAGCATTTTTCTAAGTCTTTCTTAAGATCACACTTTTTAAAACATTAGACTTATTTTTCGTTTCTTTTTTGACTCCTACTAGACTTAGAGCTCTTGAAGGACAATATTTGTAACCATTTCATCTTTAAATCTGTTTTACAAAATAGATACTCCATGGTGGGCATAAGCACAGACTTTGGAATGAGCAAACATGATTTTTAAAAACCCAGTTCCACCTATGAGCCACATGACCCGGTTAGGCTAGTTAAATTACTTAATACTCAATTTCCATATGTGTGAAACTAGAAAAAATAATATCTGCCTCCCAGGGCTACTATGAGAACACAAAATAATTTCAAAAATGTTTGTATAATGCATAGCATTGTGCCAGGTATACCGTAAGAGCTCAATAAGTGGTGATCCGTTTGTATTTCTAATACAGTCTTAGAGACTATTTAGTTTTGTATATCTCTTAGCACCATACGTAATAGTCCCATGTGAACATTCAATAACCTGGATTGCCTTATTATCATCCAAATATATGTATATGAGTATGATAAAATTAAGTAAGATTATTTCTTTTTGCAAGACAAATTTTCTTTCTGCCCCAAAATAGCATTTGAGGTTGAAAAAGCTAGTGCTTAATCATATACCACCTTGACCAGAGTTTGTCAATCACTCTACAAGTAAGCCTGGTGATTCATTCCTGTCAAGTGTGTATGTGTGTATGTGTGTGTACGATAGTGGAGGTGGGTCCAGGGGGCCTCATTTAACCAAACAAAGGAAAAGCAAAAAAAAATGTAAGCCAGGGCTAGTGAGAAATTAAAACCATGTAATTCATTCTAAGCAGCATTTGTGGTTGGTTTTTGGTTTAGATAGCGGTGGTTTTTAATTACCCAAGATACAGGAACACACATCTAAGAAAGAGAATCCCATTAAATATTCTCAAGTTGACCCTCCTTAATTCAGACTAATAGAGAGGGGAAGACAGATCATAAATTTGAAGAATTTTCCAAAACATGCCATTACCTTCAAATGCACATAGTGGCCTCAGCTTATTAACTACTTATTAAAAAGATCCAAATTGAAATTATCTGATATAGTTAATGAAATAGATGAGAGTATTGAGCACACACTAGGTACCACACACTGCTCCAGGGATTCAGGGGAAAATACACCCATGAATGAGATCTGCCTTTTGGGTGAAAGAGCTGCAAATACCTAACTTCACTTCAAGACAGTGAAATCAGAGAAAATTGTTTTATGGGCTTCCAGAAGAAAGCAATTATTATAAATAGAAATAACAAATTTTCTTCTGGAGACTAGATGACATTTTAGCTGGGCTTTAAAAACTAAACGCAAATTAAAAGCAAGGGAATTCATCTTTATTGAGTATCTATTCTGTGCCATATGTTGAATATACCATATGTCAAGTAATTTCTCCAACTCTCTGAGATAGGCATAAGTATGATAGTCTCATTATAGAGATGAGAAGGTATTTTTTCCAAGGCTACACCATTAGTGAGTAGAAGCTTGGATTCTATCGTGGCCCTGGATGATATAGAACCTGTGATTTTACATCCTCTGTTGCCCTACAGTTTCTGCATAGCATATGAGCAACAAGATTAAAACGATATAATACCAGGGTTTCTATCATTGTAGCCAAACAATGAATGCATGAAAGCCTTCGTTATCAGTTCATTTCTCTAAGTAGATTGAATGTGCTCACTGCCAATACTGCTTATACTATTCATTACCCAGTATAGATTAACTAATTTATAGCTAACTTATAACTAATTTAAACAATTAATAAAGGTTATTGGATTGAATTGAATGAATTTTTTTCTCGTAAGAGGCAGTGTAAAGGTTAACTTAAACCAGGTTCAAGTCTAATTGTAATAAATTACATAAAATATTAAGTCAGTCAGAGACCAAATGAGGTGTTTCCAGGGCTTTGATTAGGGCACCAGCCTACCAGGTCCCAATATACAGATGATGTCTGTACAAAAGCTCAGGGGAATACAAAGAAGCTTTGTCAGAATGTGGGTTGTAGTGGTTTTGAGTCCTAATGAAAACAGCTTACCACCCTTCCCCAGTGGAATGGCCGTGTCAATTGCAGTGCCTCCATATGATGGATCTTATGCAGCCATCAAACACCTAACTGGATCCTGCTTTTTGGTCTTCTTTGCTGGCTCCTTCCCATCTCTCCAAAGAAGAATCCTTGGTCTTCTTCCTTTTCTAATCTATTCTCACTTCCAAGGTGATTTCATCCAGTCTCATAGCTTAGAACACCATTCAACAATCAAAACCTCCACATTTATATCTCTGTACCTCTATCTTTCACTCTAGACTTGTCCATGCAGCTGCTGGATTGACATCTTCACTTGAATATCTGATAAACTTTTTAAACTTAACATGCTCTAAATTAAATTATTATTAAATTATTGATTTGAGGCTCTCCCTGCCGCCTCTCCACGACCCTGATCTATGTCTCCTGAAGTCTTCTGAGTCCCAGTTAATGGAAAAATCAAGTATTCAGCCATTTAGGCCAGAAGAACTTGGAATCAACTCTTCTTGACTCCTTTTCTTCCTCATACTCCACATGGAATCTACTAGCAAATACTATCATCTCAACCTTTAAAATACACGTAGAAATTGACCACCTCTGGCCACCTTCCTGCTACACTCAACCTAAGCCATCATCACCTCTTGCCTATTTATAGTTCTGCAGTTGCCTCCAATGATCTCCTTACTTCTCACCCTTGACCCCTACATGCTATTCTCAGGCCAGAAGCCAGAGTGGTGCCAGTGGCTCTCCCTCTCATCAGAGTAAAAGTTCAATTTCTTACTAGAAATCATAAAGCCCTCATGAAGGGGCCCTCCACCTCCTCCTTTTCCCTCCTCCCCTGCCCCCACACACACTTTCCCTCTGTGCTGTCTTGCCAACTATGGTCTGGCTGCACTGGCCTCTCTGCTGTTCCTTAAAATGACACACACTTTCCCAACTGTGTCCCCTGAACATAGGCAATGGGCCTCAGTCTCCTCACCTACAAAATGAGATAATTAGATCAACTAGTCTCTAAAGTCCCTCCATAAAAGTAAAATGACTTTATAACTATTATCTGCAAATATGAAGACCATGAAATCCTAACCCTAAAAATAGGACAGCATTTTGAGCTCCAACCAATGATAAAAAAGAGCCTGCATTTCCATTCTTCTTCACTACAGGCTCTGAAAATCAAAATTAAATGTAAACAAAATTCTTATAGTGAAAACTGGAAATTTAGCAGAGGTTCACTGTAGTATTTAACCACTGAAATACTATGGTGACAAATACTGTATTAGAATAAAAATAAAAATATTCTGTTAAACTGCTAAGAGAAAGTAGGGAAGCAGTTTTATATGAATGCTATTATAACAATGAAAATGTAAAAATAAATAGAAAGAGGTGTAGAAGGAAAATCATTAACATACTAAGAGTAATTTTGCTAAAGTCATTGGATTAAGGGTTATTTTTTCCTCCTCCTTGTCTAAATTTTCTACTTACATGGTTTATTTTATTACCTTTTATAATGAAGATGTGAATATATATGTGTGTTTAATCTTTCAAATGTTTAAACTAAGAGATTTATCTCCAACTAGAACCAATAGTTTATGGTCTTTCAGTGACTGGGTCTATACACTACAGGCAAATTAGAAACTGTGTTCTTTGAACAAGAACATGGTAATAAAAGATTAACAGGCAATTTCCCTACATTGATGTGGATCAGCCATGCAGTCAACTCCTTTGGCAGCCAGGAGCTCAAATGCATGGACTCATGTATTTTCTTATCTCACAAATACAGTTAGGGACATGCTCACTAATTCACATTGTTGGGAATACTCAGAGGCCCTTGGAGGGACTCTAAATTCTTTCTGTCCTCAGTGATGTCAAGATGTCATTCCAAAGGAAAGGGATAGCATAACCCTTATCATTCAAGAATATTCATTGAGTTTCCCAAATTCAATCTAGTCGATGCAGTATTTATTAAGTCAGTGCTATGCAGCTAGACATGTAGAGTTCAAAGTTTTAGATTCACTGTTCTCTGTACAGAATCTGCCTGGCTTTGGCCAGGTTGCTCGCCATCATGGATCTCAATGTCCCCATCCCTAAAATGGGGAAAGTAAAACCTTTGCCACTGTGGGAGTAAGGAATAAAGGGTGGAATGGGGAGTAGAAATGTGTCCCACCTTCAAAGGCTGTTATGAGCATTAAATATTATAACAGGTTAGCAAAAGACTTGTTTCAAATTACACACTCAAAAATTCAGTTCTTTATTCATTCAGCGAGTGTTGAGTGAAAATTTAGGATGTGCCAGGCCTGTGGTAGGTGACATGGCTACTACAGTGAACAAGGCTCATTCTCCTGCTCAAAAGTGGTGTCTAACTGGTAGGGGATCCAATAAATCAGAGATGATTACAATACTGTAGGCTATGCAGTAGATGGCAGAAAGAACACTACTATGGGAACACAGAGAAGGGCAGGAGGGCAGGGGGATAAATATCCCCTAAATACAATTAAAAAAGTTTTTAGTATCAATAATAACTTGAGTGTTGATTACATACCAGACACTATTCGGCATTTGCAAAAAAAAAAAAAAAAAAACCTTTTTTACTTGCATTATCTAATTGATTCAATTCTGTTATAAATATCTCTATTTTAAGATAATTGAGACAGAGCAATTGAGTCGCTTTTCTAGAATAACACAGCTATTAATCATTGGAACCAAGGTTAAAAGCCAAGAAATCTGACTTCCAACCCGCATTTTTAACTGCTGTGAGCACTGCCTTCTTTATTGACTATTGTGTTTGTTAAACAGGGTAACAAAGGTAAAGTGCATAGAATATTGTCTATCATGTAGTAATTCCTCAATAAATGTTAGCTAGTGTTAGTAATAACAGTAGTAGCAACAGCGTTAAGAGTAATAACAAAAGAAGGAATGGAGTAGTAATAGTAGAAGTAGCAGTTATAAATAATAGTGATGATAGTAATAACAGTAGTGGCAGCAGCAAAATGTAAAGCACTCTATAAATGCTGGCAGTTAGTCTGGGCTGAGAAGAAGCAAACTAAGAAGGAGGTGAAAAGGGTTCTTATATTTTTGTATCCTATGGTTTCTCTCTCAAGAAACCTACTCTTTGGTGCAGAAGGGCCTGCACACATAAAACAGCTGGACATTTAGAAGAAAAACTCTTTATGCTTCAAACTGAATACCTGAATTTTCAAGAGCCACATGATTTAGAAAAAGGTTGTCTTTTAGGGTAAGCCCAGAGGGACATAATCCTTAAGTTTTGGCAGCATATTTGGAATGCACAAGGTGCCACACTGAGTACTCCACAAGAACCAAGCAGTTTATTCCTTACAAATGCTCTGTGAAGTAGACACTGTATTGTCCCCATTCTACATAAGAGAACACTACTGTTCAGACAGGGCAAACTGTCTGCTCAAGGTTACATAGAATAAGCCGGAATTTTAACACAGAGATATGAACTCTGCTAATCTGGCTGCTGGGATGGGGGTAAAGTATAACCCAGGTGGAACAGACTTGGGCAAAGGGAAAATAAAAGACAGGGCATGCTGAGAAGAGGAGCTGCTGGAACCGAAGCAGGTGGAGGTGACTGTGCTGGACTCAGGGCAGGGAGAGTGACTCAGGCCAACTGATGCACATGAGCCTGGGTCCTGCCCTGCCCAAGGACCCCACCCAAGAAAAACCACACAACAGAGACACACATTTGTTTCATATATCTTGTTTTTAAGTTGCATTTTGTTTTTGTTATCTGTATTGAGGTGTGTAAAACCACAATCAGAATGAGGAGAAAAGACAACTTTTCTTTTTTTATTTTGTTATCTTCCAAAATCTACCCAAAGTAATAAAACTTTTTAAAAAAAATGCTACTTTGGTTTTAGGACAATATTTGGGACCATGTTCGCACACCCATTTGACCCTTCTTCCTAATTAATACCCTGTAGAATTTGTTCTTAGCTGAAGTAAGCTTAGGAACCTCAGAATAGCAGTTGTTTATCCAATCAACAAACTTTTATTGAGTATCTACTGTATATCAGACCATGTACAGACATGACAGTGAAGTGAAAGAAGCACAGTCTTTGCTCCCCCGGAACTGACATTTTAGTTGTGCAATAATTGAGGCAGGCAATAAATGAAAAACCAAATAAATAAGATAGTATCAGATTGAGACACACAGTTGGACAAATATAAGCTAGAGTGACATGAAGAAGAATTATTCAGGAAGATCTACACCAGGTTGAGGGGTTGGGGTTTGCCCTGAGAACATGATGTTTGAGCTGAGAATGGACAGTAAGAAGGAGCTTGCAATGTGGAGATCTAAGACTGGAGGCAGCCAGGTGGAGGAAACACCCAGAGCAGAGACCCCAACAGAGATGAGAACTTGGGGTGTTGGAGCAACAGAGAAAACCAGTTTAGCTGGATCGTAGAGTGCCAGAGATAGAGTACGAGAAAATGAAATCCAGGATGTAGCCAGGGAGCAGATCAGGAAGGAGCTTGAAAGCTCAGCATAAGACGTTTGGATTTCACTTTAAGTGCTATGAAAGCCATTTGAGGATGGTAAGCAGATCAGAGAAGGAGCTTATTTTCCTTGGTGGAAGTATCTACTTGGTAGCTGTGTAGAGAATGAGTTACAGGGGGCCAAAGGAAGGTGAGAAATCAGTTAGAAAGATATTATAATGGTCCAGGTGGATGAAGATGGAGCATGGACTAGGGTGCTTTCGGTTTATTTGGAGCAAAGCAGACAGATGTGGAAAATGTTTTTAAGTTAGAATTAAGAGTTCTTACTAACAGAGTGGACATGGTGGATGAGGAAACTTGTGAAACCTAGAAAAATAACCAGCAGCCAGGTTAGCAGAGTTTTGGTGTAAGGAACATGATGTATGGTGGTGATAATCAATGAAACATGTAGGTCTGGTAATGAACAAGCTGGTGGAGGTTTGGGGAAGAGGATTCAAGGGTTCTGTTCAGACCTAACAGGTTAGAGATGGTTATTAGATATTCATGTAGAAATGGAAAGCAGGCATTTAAATATATAAGTACAGAGTTCAGAGGAGACAGCCTGGAAATAGACTTTGGCTTTTTCACCCTGTAGATGGTAAGTTAAACATGTGACCAGATGAGATCATCTTGGGGAGAGAGAAGGGAAAAACTAGGTTCAGAGCATCTCAACATGTGAACTTCAGTTTCCTCATTTATAAAATAGAGATCATAACAGATACCCCATAGCATGGCTTTACAAATTATATTTTATTTATACTGAAGTCCCAATCTGACTCCACATCCCTAGCTCGTTGTAACACCATATCACAGTCCTGTCAAGGCAATTTCACAAGGGCTAGGGTTTCTCAAGGGACAGGGTTTATTAACCGATTTGCAAAGCAAGAGCCTGCAGTTCTCTGTACTCCACCAGCACTTCTTTCTTTCTCCAGATCCCTGCTTGACTAACTCCATCACCAACACGTTTTTACACAAACGCGCACAATATTTTGGGGTCATTTTTCCATGGACTGCTGAATCTCAAGCCCTCAAAAAACAGAAGGTTTTCAAGACCCTGACCTGGGAGCATATGACCCCAGGGAGTCATAGCTGGCATGGGTTGCACCCCATTACACAATGTCAACCAAAGTGGCAGCTGATTCCTCTTGGCTGGAACAAATAGGAGCTTCCCTTAGAGCCCTGGCCTGGTGCCCAGTGGGGTTAGTAGCAGGCAAAGGAGTCTTCAGTCAATGGGATGAGTGAGGACACCGACACACATGCTCCTGATCTGCCCTCTCTGCCACATTCCATTGCGCAAAAGAAAGAGTGGCAGATTCTGCCATAATAATAGCTAACATTTCTTAAGCTAACTCAGTGTCAAACACTTGGGTAAGCGATTTCTATGCATTATCTTACTGAATATTTCCAGCAATCCAGCAAGCCTTATACCATTATAACCCCCAAGTTATATAAAATACTGAGCCTCACGGAGGTTACGTCATTGCTAAAGGTCAAACAACTAAGAAGTGGCTGAGATGTAATGCAGGTCTGCTCTGTGCACACTGAGCACAATAGGCCACAGTATTGTGTGACAACCCTTTTCAGTCTATGTCAGCAACATTGACTTCCTATGCACACGGTGGGCTGCGCACTGGATGAGGAGTCGGAATGAGTCCTAGCTACTAGCTATGTGGCCTGTAGTAAGTCGTTTACCTTCTCTGGATCTTAATTTTCTTATATTCAAAGTGGAGAAAACAATCTCTGCCTCATCAGGAATATTGGGAGCACACAACATGATAACTGATATAAAAATTGTTTGCAGACTCTCAAGGGAGAAATGCACATTAAAGACAATGATGCTGATAATAATAAGATGATCATGATAATGATACACACATACACATACATACATGCACACTAGAATGAAAATATCTCAGGGCTCCTTTAGCTAATTATTAAGAATAATTAGAGTAGTGCCTGGTCCCTATGTTCAATGAATATGAAGTAAATAAATAATGATGTAAGGAGAAAGAGCTGGTGAGAGAAAACTCTATAGACTCAACCCACTTCAAGCAATTGAATCTGGAAATGAATCACCTAAACACACATAAAGTTGGGGGTAAAATGAAGTTATCTAGTTATTACAGCTAAATAACTTTACCTATCTAGCAGTTAGCACCATACCTAGCACACAATAGGTTCTTTTGTATAGTTATTTTCTCATTGTCTCTCATTTCCTCTTTCTCAATCCCCTTCCTTTTCCTTCTCTCTCTTCTCTCTCTCTAACTCTGTCTTTCTCTTCTCTTTCTCTTATGTATACATATATGATCTCTCCCTTATATTAGAATATATATGTACATACTGAGGCAGGGTCTTGCTCTTTTGCCCAGGCTGGAGTACAGTAGCACGATCACCACTCACTGTAGCCTTGACCTCCTGGGCCCAAGAGACCCTCCTACCTCAGTCCTGAGTAGGACTCCAGTTTCACACCTCCATGCCCAGCTAATTTTTTATTTTTTATTTTTGTAGAGACAGAGTCTCACTATGTTGCCCAGGCTGGTCTCAAACTTCTGAGCTTAAGCGAAACTCCCACTATAGCTTCCTGAAGTTCTGGAATTACAGGCATGTGCCACCATGCTCAGCCCCTTTTATACATTTTTAATTATCTTTCAGTCACTTCCTTTCTTCTCGCATTTCTTTCAGTTCTTCCATATTCTCCCTAATGCCTCCTTTCTCTTTCCTACTCCTCTATTCATTTTTCCTAGCCACTATATAATGAATCCTCTTCTTTGTTTGCTTTCTTTTAGGTCTTCACTTATAGCAAGCTCTTTCTTCCCAGACTTTGATCACTTTAGATAGAAAATTCATCTATAAGGCCACTACAGAAAGACTTCCTAGAAATCCAACCATGATCACCTTCCAATAGTGAAAGTCCCGTTTCAAATTCCAATCTGTGGATTGACTCACCCTCAAGGGCACCCTAAAAACAATCCATCCAATCAAGGCCACCTCTTCCATTAATACAGTCATTGAGGGGAAGCTTGTCAATTCCACGAAATTTATGTCCATCTATGTTGCTATAATAGCTTGTGTTTTTCAAGAACCAGCTGTGTAGGCTTCTGTCTCCCCCTATGAACATTGAGCCTCTGGGAATCCTTATTTACATTTCTAATTTCATTTAACTTCCATAACAACCTTATGGGTAGACCCTATTTTTTCCCCAGTTTAGACATAAATGAACTCTAAAAACCACAAGAAGAAAAGAAGGTGGGAAGGAAGGGAGGGAGGGAGGGAGGGAGGGAGGGAGAGAAAGGGAGGTGGGAAGGGATAGAGGGAGAAAGAACATTCTCCCAAATTGTATATTATGAGAAGAACATAGAAATCAAGCCCAGGTCCCCTACATCTATCAATTTTGGGAAAGCACAGATAAACCCAAATCCTTCACCATCTTTCTAAAGATTCACCATCAGAGTTATTCAGGGTAGAGAAAGTATAGGTTAAGGTCGTAGAACCAGACAGACCTGGGTTCATTCATTAGCTGTACCACTCACTAACTTTGTGACCTTCAGCTAGTTATTTAGGCTCCCTGTGCTTCATTTGTCCTAATGAAAAAAACAATTTCTCTTGCAGAGTTAAAGTGACAATCCATATAAAACCCTTAACAGAGCTCCTCGCAAATAGTATATCAAGTAAAGTTAGCTATTGACTGCAAAGTTTTGATTCCTGGAAAGGATGATCCCTTAAGCCAACACCAGTAAATACAAGGGGCCAGAATACAGATTTTTATGATGCCCTGAACTAAAATTAAAGCAGAGTAACCTCTGCCCCAACCTACAGAGAAAAAGGACAAATTGAGGTACAGCAGACTCTCATGGTCCTAGTATCTAGTTCTCCAGAAATCATCACAATGGCCAACCTTGGTCACTTTGGAGTTCTTGTGCTCCAAAAGTTTTCCAGTAAGTCCCACTGATTCTAATGACAAAGCATTCCAGACATCCCTGGGCCCAGAGAGAGAGTCATCGCAGGAGACCTGAGATACTATTTTCCTGCACAAAAGCCTGACTCCTCAGACTATTGCATCATAGGGATATCAGACAGGGGATGATAGCACCTATTCTCATTCTCCTGTTGATTACAAGATAGATCAACTACTCATGTTCAACCACCACGAAGCCCATAGGTGTAACTAGGGCTTGGCTAAGAGATCAGCTGCCTCAGACACCCTTTGAAGACAACAGGAGCTCTTGAGGTTAGAGTTAAGAAGTGACCTCAGGCTGTCTACTCTTCGCATCCCTGATGACTCTGCTCTAAAAGCGGATCCTCAAAACATCACTTGATAAGGTAAAAACAAAGCTGCAAACCCAGTATGCACTTTCAAATTTTCTTGTAGGTCCTTCAGTTTGGCCCACCACACTTAACCCCTTCATCCTTCAGATAGGGAGACCTACTATGAGCGAGGCATATGGTAGATGTTGAGAAAAACAAAAGTGCATCATCAGTCTTGCTTAGCCAGGAGGATAGTGGACAATAGCAATGGCTTGTCAGCATGTCTTCACTTTTGTTCTATTCTACAGAGTTAAATTGAGTCTCCAAAGAGACATGTCTCATCTCTCCCTTGGCCTTTCCATGACCTTACATCTGTGGCTCTGCTATGGTTTGAATATATACCCCAAATTTCATGTGTTGGAAACTCAATCCCCAAATTCATATGTTGGTTATAGATGGGGTTTTTGGAAGGGCAAAGTAATCAAAGTAGGGGCTCCATGATAGAACTGGTGGCTTTTATTTTTTAATTTAATTTAATTTTTATTTTTAGAGACAAGGTCTTGCCATGTTGCCCAAGCTGATCTCAAACTCCTGGACTCAAGCAGTCCTCCTGCATCAGCTTCTCAAAATGCTTGGATTACAGGCGTAAGCCACCATGCTCAACAGACTGGTGGCTTTATAGTAAGAGGAAGAGAGACTTGAACTGACACACTCTTGCCCTCTCATTTTGTGATGCCTTCTGCCATGCTATTATGTGGCAAGAAGGCCCTCACCAGATGCCACCCTCTTGATCTTGGACACCCCAACCACCAGATCTGTGAGCTAAGTAAACCTCTTTTCCTTATCAATTCCTCAGTCTCAGGTATTCAGTTATAGCAACAGAAAATGGGCTAAGAAATGATCTATTCAAAGTCTGACTAACTAAAACTTTTAAGGTATTGATAATTGCTTTTTTGAGAAGGTCATCCTGATCAAGGTCAAGGTATGAGGTTGCTCCTCCACTCAGCCTACACATCACTGTATTTGGCAGTTGGTCTCTAGTAATCCCCCATCTTCAGTAAAGGTTTTGCCTATATTATTTTTGTTGCTGTTGTTGTTGTTTTTATCAAGGGAAGACAAAAACCTTAAAGAAGCTCCAAACCCCCTACTGTGCCATCTTTGTATCAGTCACTTCATTTTCCAGTTAAATAATCAGGTCCAGAGACAGGGGCAGAGTCAAGCAGACTTGAGGGACAGTGCTGGCCCAAACACTGCTCTTTAGGCTCTGGCCTAGTGGTGCTGCTGCTGTCAAGACATTTGGGACAATTCACTCATTTTGTCCTTGTATAGCAAAGTCTGGGAAGGAGGATATATTAGTCTGTTCTCACACTGCTGATAAAGACATAACCAAGACTGGGTAACTTATAAAGAAAAAGAGGTTTAATGAACTCCCAGTTCCACATTGCTGGGGAGACCTCATAATCATGACAGAAGGCAAAAGGCACATCTTACATGGTGTCAGACAAGAGAGAAAATGAGAGCCAAGAGAGAAAAAGGGAAACCCATTATAAAACCATCAGATCGTGTGAGACTTATTCACTACCACAAGAACAGTATGGGGGAAACTGCCCCCATGATTCAATTATCTCCCACTGGGTCCCTCCCACAACACATAGGAATTATGGGAACTACAATTCGAGATGAGATTTGGGTGAGGACACAACCAAATCATATCAGAGGGCTCCCTGGATTGATACCTTGGTGATTACTTGAGGGAGGAAATGTGTTGAACAAAATTTTCTCTGATGATTTCCCACTCAGTCTCATTGTTATAACCAGGAGACTCCAGCTGGTCTCAAAAACCTTGACATGTAGTTGGGCTGCAAAGTTCATTACATGTAATGTACTATCTCATTCAGTGTGAAGAATCAAATTTGGTGAAAGAATTACACAGAGTTATGGTTTTCTTAGGTTTACTTAGCTCACAGATCTGGTGGTTGGGGTGTCCAAGATCAAGAAGGTGGCATCTGGTGAGGGCCTTCTTGCCACATAATAGCATGGCAGAGGGCATCACAAAATGAGAGGGCAAGAGTGTGTCAGTTCAAGTTACGGTCTTTCTTTCTTTCTTTCTTTCCTTCTTTCCTTCTTTCTTTCTTTCCTTCTTTCCTTCTTTCTTTCTTTCCTTCTTTCCTTCTTTCTTTCTTTCCTTCTTTCCTTAATAAGTTAACATTTATTAAGATCCACCTGCAACATAAGATGATTCATTCATTCATTCATTCATTTATTCATTCAATATAGTTCATGTCCTTTTCACATGGTGGAGGCAGCAATGTGTGGTTGTCTTAGCACTCAAGCTTTGGAGTCAGGCAGTTTTGGTTGGGCTCTTGAATTTGTTTTGCTAGTTGTTTGACTTTGGGTAAGTCCCCTAAGCTTTATGAGGTGTACTTTCTTTAACATTATAATGACAGCAATAGTTACTACATTACTTTTCAATGAAATAACGTAGGTTAATGAGTCACATGGTAACTGGCATATTAACATTCAAAAGTTGTATATATTAAAACCAATAAACAGTGATAGATTGTGACTAGATGAAATCAGTAGTCCACAAGCAAGCTGTCTCCTGTTCTATTTGGGAAAACTGTTCAGAAAGCCCTAAAATGTTTATTTTACATTTGAAACACTTATTTGTCAGAAAAAAAGGCAGTGTGTTATCATGTGTATATCATTTGGGCCAAAACACACTGACACAAATAAGTTTCACTGTTGAATATGCTTAGACTTGTAATTTTCTTCTTACTCACAAAAAAAGTTTGTGACTTGACCATGGTATTTCCAGTAAATCACTCAAGTTAATGACCTTACAGGAGATCATTTGTGCTTTTATCTCCTTTTGGTTTAATATCAATTTGAGTTTACACTCCATTGAATCGGACTCTTTTAGTGTTTTCCAATATTCACATCCTGCAGTGAACTGACATCATGCATGAAAAAATCACCCCTTCCTATCCAACCAGTGCTAGTAAATGTTTAACAACCAGCTCTGTGGAAATAGGAGTTGGGGAAAGCCCTAATTAGTAGGATTAACCAAGTTTTATTTTGTTGAGACAGGCTCTTGTTTGTTGCCCAGGCTGGAGTGCAGTGGGGTGACCACAGCTCACTGCAGCTTTGACCTCTAGGCTCAAGTGATTCTCCCACTTCAGTCTCCAGAGTAGCTGGGACCACAGGTGTGCATCATCATGCCTGGCTAATTTTTGTTTTTTTTAGAGATCAAGTCTCCCTATGTTGCCCAGGCTGGTCTCGAACTTCTTGGCTCAAGCAATCCTCCCACCTCAGCCTCCCAAAGTGTTGGGATTACAGGTGTGAGCCACTGTGCCCAGCCATTAGCCAAGTTTTGTAGTGTAAATACTATCCCCATGGCCAATTTCCAGCTACCAATATGACATCATGACTAGGTCAAATTATCAGAAAGTGATGAGTTTTGAATATTTGTTAGCTCTGTTTTCAATATAATTTATTTACTTTTAGGTTGATATATATTAATTTTAATAATGCCTGTTTAAAAATCAGCTTCCAAAATTCCTAACCATTTAACAATTGGCTCTATCCAGCCTATATGTTCTGGCTCCAGGCACCCCTGGGTAAAGTAAAGAACCTATCCAGAATCCAATTCAAATCCTGTCACAAACTACTCTATGAATTTGGGACACTAAATTTATTTCTCTAAGGTTGTTTCTGCACATGTAAAGTGGGGTAAGAATCCCTGCCCTTCAGAGACTGTAAGGACTGGAGAAAATGCACGTGTAGCCCATGCACATGAATGGTAGCCTTAGTTATGGTGGCCATTGCTCTTATTACTGGGTAATACTAGAATTGCAGGATCAAAGGAAAATGTTAAGTCCAGATTAGGGTTTTAAATAGAGCCCTCTCACAGGAACATGATGAATTTTGGAAACTGGGGTAATAAATGAGGGGTGTTGGAAACCCATTTATATTATTTCCAAAATGCAGCACACACAACTTTGGTGGGATATAAGATGATTTTTGTTGGTACATAGGTGCGTATTCCATGTTTTGATAACATTATACATATTTTGAGAATTTTATTCTATTTGTAGTAAAAGACATTGCCTTTCCATTCTTTTCAAACATTTCATTGTTTATATATGCAAAAATTTTCTTTCTAATTAAATTTTAATATATATGAATGTAAATAAATTTTATTTAAAGAGTAACATTCCATAAATACTAAGACAGAAGGTGTTCTAATATTGGGAAAAAATGTGTAGGTGTTTCATAAATGAAGGTAGTTTAGAGGATAGCAAATTAAAGTACCATAGTGGTCCAAAGGATGTACACAGGACAGGGCGGTGGAGATGAAATCCTGACTGGGATAACACCTGAGGTTTGGAGAGTGACTGGATTGGCAGGTAAGAGAGGAGAAGGATGGTAAAAGGCTGGACACATCAAGTAGAGTGAAAACTCAAATCACAAGTCAGAAAGTCTGTCACCAAAGGGTTTTTCTGTGAGTTAAATTGACTTGTTGTATGTACTTCAAAAACCAAGAGCTATGTCTACCCAAGGCAAAAGAAAGACTTTCTACTTAGAGATGCTAGATGATAAGCCCAGATAGAGACAGGGGAGAGGCAGAGGCAGTCGTGAAATTCCTCCAATTTGATTCTTCAGTGGTCCCTGGCTCTTCAGAAATTGAGTGTTACTCTAAAAGAGACAACCCACGGCCTCTGCAGAAAAATCCAAAGATGGAGGGAGAAAAGGATATAAGCAAGGAGAACACACACACACACACACACATACACACACACACACAAACACACAGGATATATGCAAAGAAACAGAGGGGGATCAGGTAAGTTTTCTCTACACTGATTTTCTAAGTGTGAGCCTGATTCTGTCACTCTCCTGCTAAACATTCTTTGATGACTTCCCATCACTCCGATTCACATTTTGTTACATAGTCTACAAGTCCATCCGTTGGAGAGCTGGCCCATTACTCCAATGCAAACTTTGTTACATGATCTAGAAGTCTATCCCTTGGAGAGCTAGCCTCCTCACCTCCTGACACTATGGGTGCCCTTCGTGCATTCCAGCCACACTGACCAGGACTCGGTTTCTCACACTCTCCTTGCTCTGTCTCACCCCAAGGCCTTTGTGCCTGTAGTTTCCTCTGCTTAAAATGTGCTTTGGGCCACAATCGATCTACTCCCACTTCAGAGCTCAGTCGACTTATCCTTTCCTCAGAGAAAACTTTTCTCATCCCCCACTGTAAGTAGGACAGGACACCAAGTTACACTCTATCATGGTATCTTTTAGCCTTCCTTCATGACATTTATCACATGTACCTTCCTGGGCAATTATTTGATTGGCATGTAAATGCCTGCCTGGGCTGGAAATTCTCAGGGGAAGGAGTCCACTGATTTTTCTTACCATTGTACCCCCAGTAACTAGTACAGGAATTACTTAATGGGCATCCAGTAAATATGTGTTCGATTAATAAATAATGAATTGAGTAATAAAAGAATAAATGAGTATGTGTTGTTAACTATAACAAGTTGTTCAAATACTTTTTTATATTTGTTGATTTGTGTTTTGCTCCAAGTTTTATGCTAGCTCCAGAGAAAACTAAGCTGAGAAGCCCCAACCCCTGGCCTTGAGCTCAGAGTCCAGCAGGAGACACAAAACAAGTCATTAAAATGCACTGTGATTGCATTGTACGGACTTGGATTCTGATCAAAGTACGTAAAAGAGATAGTCTGAGAGAATAGCAACACTGCTAGTTATCATTTGTTTCATATTGCAGTAAATGCTATCAAGACTTTGGTTTTTAATACTCCTTCCTCGGGATTTATGACTCAGCCACTTAGAATTAACTTTTCACCATGATCTGTGCTCTCCTCCGCATGACTCTCTGATCTATTGGTCACAGTGTATCTATCATATGTATCTATTGCCAATAACCAAAAATTCCTCTTAAAAAGAGAGTAAGGTACGCATCTATTTATGTTATTTTTAAGTTTGTACCTTGAAAGTGTTTACAAGTAAGTTAACCTTAAAATGTAATTTTTAACTGGGAGTGGAGATAGAGGCAGCATAAGAGTTCACAATGAAATAATTTGGAGTTTTTTCTTTTTGGAAGACTCTTCCCAAAGTCACATTTTTAACTGATGTTGAGTATACTCAATGTGAGTAATGTTTATAATTAGCATTTATCTATCATTCTGAAGACCCAGATGAATATTTTTGATGAATACAAGCAACTCACATTATTGTAGTGAGAAAGCCCATTGTTAACCTCTTTGGAGGGAAAACTTAAGACTCAGAAAGTTTCAGAGTCTCATTGAAGCTCACACAGGTAGAAAGTAGCCTTGCAAACTCTTGAAGTCATTCCTCCAATTCCAATACTTGAGCTCTTTCCAACGACTTCATGTTGTCTTGGTAACTCACATGCACTTTCCTCTAACCCTACTTTGGTTCTCAGAGCTTTGCAGGCGAAATTAGGAGCTTCAGGACCATAGAAATATTCCATTTTCCAGACTAGATGACGTGTAGGAAAATACTTGAGGCTTGCCTTTTCCAGGAACTTCACCCCTTCCCTGTTACATACTTTTGATTTTGACACTTCCACTTCACAAATTATGTAGTAAGTACTCACCTGGACTGTTACGGTCAATACCCTCAAAATTGAAAAGGGAGTGCTTAAAAACATTTTTTTGAGACAGAGTCTTGCTCTGTCACCCAGGTTGGAGTGCAGTGGCATGATCTCACTGCAACCTCTGCCTCTGGGGTTCAAGCAATTCTGCTGCAGCCTCCAGAGTAGCTGACACTACAGGTGTATGCCACCACACCTGGCTAATTTTTGTATTTTATTTTCTTTTTCTTTTTTCTTTTCTTTTTTTTTTTTTTTTTTTTTGAGACAGACTTTCACTCTTTGTTGCCCAGGCTGGAGTACAGTGGTGTGATCTCAGCTCACTGCAACCTCCGCCTCCCGGGTTCAAGCAATTTTCCTGTCTGAGCCTCCCAAGTAGCTGGGATTAGAGGTGCCTGCCACCACTACCAGCTAATTTTTGTATGTTTTTTAGTAGAGACGGGGTTTCACCATGCTGGCCAGACTGGTCTCAAACTCCTGACCTCAGGTGATCCGGCCGCATTAGCCTCCCAAAGTGCTGGGATTATAGGTGTGAGCCACCATGCTTTTGAAAACACAGTTTAAGCATGTTTATGTTCTTTGGCCCAATAATTTCACTTCTAAGAATATGCCCTAGAGAAATAATCACAGAAATCTACAAAGATTTAGCCTCAGCTAAAGACTTCACTGATACTTATGTATCTTTTAAAAAAAAAAAACCTTGGAAACAGCTTATATAAACTGTAATCTTTTCTCAGTGTAGAAGGTTATGCAATCTTTAAAAGTAATGTGAATGGATCTTGAACATCAAGGAAAAATATTGGTGATTAATTATTAATGTGAAAAATTAGGTTATAAAACAATATGTACAATATAATTTCATAATTTCTCCTTTTTTTAAGTATATGCTTACCTGGTAAAAACCCTAGGAAAATATATCAAGTTATTAGTGTGGGTAAACTCTAGGAAGTAAGACTATAAATTATTTCTTCTTCTTCTTCTTCTTCTTCTTCTTCTTCTTCTTCTTCTTCTTCTTCTTCTTCTTCTTCTTCTTTCTTCTTCTTCTTCTTCTTTCCTCTTTCTTCTTTCTTCTTTTTCTTCCTCCTCTCATCCTTCTCCTTTCCTTCTCCTTCTTCTTCCTCTCCCTCCCTCTCCTCTTCTCCTCTTCTTCCCCTCCCTTTCTTCTTTCTCCTCCTCCTCTTCTCCTTCTTCTCCTTCTCTTTCTTCTTCTTTCTTATTTTCAGAAAAATACACAATGAACCTGTATTGTTCCCAGGAGAGAAGAATGAAGGCAAGAATGGGGAAAGAAGATTTACCAATGCGATGAAATCAGGAACAGGTTATGTCACTTGATCATGAAATGTTGAACCTGGAAGACATGCTATGAAAGGAGGACTCACCTTTCCTGCACACCATGCACGCATCTCACAGAGAACATAAGTTCCAACCTTTCCACAATTCTCATTCTGCAGATGACAAATTACCCTGACCAGTCATTGCCAGGATTTGAATCAAAACCTCCTGACTCCAGTCAAGGCTCCTTCTGATAGAAAAATATACCTATAAAATATAAATAAGTGTATATATGCAAATATTTAAATTAAGAACTCAGAAGAGTTATAGGAAATAGGAAGGAAAAAGAATGTAAGGGCATATTTATGAGCCCCAGTTAAATATATACAACCTCCAGTCAAATACTACTATTTATTATTTTTATTTATTATAAATAATAATATTTATGAATGGGATGAATATCTTCAGTCACTGAAAGAGAATGAATCCACAAAGAAAAGAGAAGTATCTTATCCAGTCCAGAAAGCACCACATCAGCCCAGACAAACACTCAGAGAAGCATTTAGCAACAACTTGTGGGATAAGGGTTTCCATTGTATATTTTATGATGTCATTCATCATTCTGTTGAATTGTATGTTCAAAGAAATGTGGCAAGTTCTATTTCTCTTTCCCAAATCTCTGGATTTTTACTTTCTACCCAACCAAAGCCCTGTACTAGAAGTCAGAAATTGTCAACTGACTCTATTAAAATTTCAGCCCCAAAAACTGTACCCTCAAATGCTATGATGTAAATGTGGACTGCCAATGCCTCTAGAGAACTTAGTGCATTGACAACATGGAGGAGGAGCTTTGTGTCTTATCCATAGGAATTCCCTACTGAAAGGCAGTGCCTTCCTTCAGGTTATCCATTTATTTTATCCTCTGCAACAGGACCCTGCATTCTAGCCAGGATCTCAATGTGCTTCACAAATGTTACCTACAGGCCAGTATTAGCTTTATCTTTTTTCAGAATTGTTTCTAGTATCAGATGACTAATACGATTTTAGTGCAACATTCGGGGTTTACATTTCAACAGAGCTAACAGGCCAAACCTGTGATGATATTTTCTTTCTCTCCTTCATGAAGGCATTAGTTCTCTGGCTGGAAAAGTGTAGGAGGGGCCAAAAAAAACCTCAGAACCCCTTGATCTCACCATCTGGAACCTCCTCCCCTGCATTGGCATTGACTAATTCTAAGATCTGAAAGATAACTGTCTTTTGGTCATAAGAAAACTTTGGTTCCCTGAAGGCCAACTCATAAAACTAAGACACATAATTTAAATGAATTTCACGTTTTAATCTTACTTGAATTAACAAGTAATAAAAACATTACTCAAGGTATCATTAGTTGCTATTATAAACAAATTTCAAAAATGTATATTGCCCCAAACACAGTAGAAGTTTCCACCTATATAAAATCCAAAATGGGTGGTGTTCATCAGCAAGTGGATGTATTCCTGACTCCAAGAAACAGAGTCTTCCCTCTTTTGGCTCCATCATCTTCAACATGGAGCTCCAGAAATGGCTTGTCCATGTCAGCCCCAAAATGATAGACAGGAAAGACCATGGAAGAGACCATGAGAGATATTTAAGCAGCAAACCAGAAAGTAGAACATTTCTGATCAAATTTTTTTAAGTAAAGTTTTTTTTTAATTGAAGCACAACACACACACACACACATACACACACGCACACACACACACACGCAGACAGAGAGAGAGCTTGAAAACAATTACAGCTCAAAAAATTTTTGCAATCTGAGAACACCCATGTGACCAGCATGAAGATGAAGAAATAAAATATCCAACATGGCACATGTATACATATGTAACAAACCTGCATGTTGTGCACACGTGTACCCTAAAACTTAAAATATAATAATAATAAAATTTAAAAAAAAAGAAACTGTTAGAACCAAAAAAAAAAAATCAGCATCCAAGAAACCTCCCTTTTCCTCCTACTCTGTTCACCTCTCACAAAGGTAGCCTCTGTCCTGGCTTTTACCACCATAGAACAATTTTGTCTACAAGTTGAATAATACAACATAAACACTTCTATTTCTGCTTTATTTCTCACAACATTGTGTTTGTAATATTTATTCCTATTGTCACATGTAGTTGAAGATCATTAATTCTCCTTGTGATAGTATTTCATTTTGTGAATATAACTACATTTTATTTATTCAGTCTACTGTCTGATGTATATTAAAGTTGTTTCTAGTTTGGGTCTGTAACAAGTAGTGCTACTATAAATTTTGATGATTGTATATGTATATTTCTGTTGGGAACATTTCCAGTAGAGTAATTACTGAGTCATAGGACATGTATATATTCAGACTTATTCAACAGAGCCAAACTGTTCTCCTAAGAGTTGTATCAGTTTACACTCTCACTAGCAATGTATGAGAATTCTAGTTGCTCCATATCCTTCACTAACACTAGGATATCTTATTTATTTATTTTTATTTAAATACGTTTTTGGGGAACAGGTGGTGTTTGGTTACATGAATAGGTTATTTAGTGGTGATTTCTGAGATTTGGGGGCACCCATCACCCAAGCACTGTACACTATACCCATTGAGTAGTCTTTTATCCATCACTCCCTTCCCCCCAAGTCCCCAGAGTCCATTGTATCATTCTTATGCCTTTGGATACTCTTAGCTTATCTCCCCTTATGAGTGAGAACATACAATGTTTGGTTTTCCATTTTGAGTTACTTCACTTAGAATAATGGTCTCCAATTCCACCCAGGTTGCTGTGAATGCCACTATTTCTTTTTATGGCTGAGTAGTATATATACAGGTGTGTGTATATATATATATGTGTGTGTGTAAATATACACACACACACGTCACATTTTCTTTATCCACTCGATTAATGGGAATTTGGGCTGGTTCCATATTTTTGCAATTGTGAATTGTGCTGCTATAAACATGCGTGTGCAACTATCTTTTTCATATAATGTCTTCTTTCCCTCTGGGTGGGAAAACCCAGGAGTGAGATTGCTGGATCAAATGGTAGATCTACTTTTATTTCTTTAAGGAATCTCCACACTGTTTTTCATAGTGGTTTTACTAGTTCACGTTCCCACCAACAGTGTAAAAGTGTTCCCTTTTCAGCACATCCCCATCAACATCTATTATATTTTGATTTTTTTATTATGGCCATTCTTGCAGGAGTAAGGTGGTATTGCATTGTCGTTTTGATTTGCATTTCCCTGATAATTAGTGATGTTGAGCATTTTTTCATGTGCTTGTTGGTCATTTGTGTTACTTCTTTTGAGAATTGTCTATTCATGTCCTTAGCCCACTTTTTGATGGGATTGTTTATTTTGTTCTTGCTGATTTGTTTCAGTTCCTTGTAGATTCTGGATATTAGTCCTTTGTAGGATGTATAGATTGCAAAGATTTTCTCCCACTCTGTTGGTTGTCTGTTTACTCTGCTGATTACTTCTTTTGGTGTGCAGAAGCTTTTTAGTTAAATTAAGTCCCATCTATTTATCTTTGTTTTTGTTGCATTTGCTTTTGGGTTCTTGGTCATAAAGTCTTTGTCTAAGCCAATGTCTAGAAGGGTTTGTCCTGGTTATCTTCTAGAATGTTTATGGTTTCAGGTATTAGATTTAAGTCTTTGATCCATCTTGAGTAGATTTTTTTTATAGCATGAGAGATGAGGATTCAGCTTCATTCTTCTACATGTGTCTTGTCAATTATCCCAGCACCACTTGTTGAATAGGGTGTCATTTCCCTACTTTATATTTTTGTTTGCTTTGTCAAAGATCAGTTGACTGTAAGTATTAGGCTTTATTTCTGGGTTCTCTATTCTGTTCCATTGGTCTATATGTCTATTTTTATACCAGTACCATGCTATTTTGGTGACTATGGCCTTATAGTATAGTTTGAAGTCAGCTAATGTGATGCCTCCAGATTTGTTCTTTTTGCTTAGCCTTGTTTTTGCTCTTTTTTGGTTCCATATGAATTTTAGTATTGTTTTTACTAGTTCTATGAAGAATAATGGTGGTATGGTATTTTTATGGGAATTGTGCTGAATATGTAGATTGCTTTCAGCAGTATAGTAATTTTTCACAATATTGATTCTACCCGTCCATGAACATGAGATGTGTTTCCATTTGTTTGTGTTGTCTATGATTTCTTTCACGAGTGTTTTGTAGTTTTCCTTGTAGAGGTCTTTCACCTCCTTGGTTAAGTATATTCCTAAGTATTTTCCTTTTTGCAGCTATTGTAAAAGCGGTTGAGTTCTTGATTTGATTCTCAGCTTGGTGGCTGTTGGGGTATAGCAGAGCTACTGATTTGTGTACATTAATTTTGTATCCTGAAACTTCCCTGAATTCATTTACAAGTTACAGGAGGTTTTTGTATGACTCTGTAGGTTTTTCTAGGTATATGATCATGTCATCAGCAAACGACAACAGTTTGACTTCCTCATTACCAATTTGGATTCCCTTTATTTCTTTCTTTTGTCTGATTCCTCTGGCTAGGACTTACAGTACTATGTTGAAGAGGAGTGGTGAGAGTGAGCATCCTTGTCTTATTCCAGTTCTCAGGGGGTATGCTTTCAACTTTTCTCAGTTCAGTACAATGTTGACTGTGGGTTTGTTATAGATGGCTTTTATTACCCTAAGTTGTGTCCCATATATGCTGATTTTGCTGAGGGTTTTAATCATAAAGGGATGCTGGATTTTGTCAAATGCTTTTTGTGCATCTATTGAGATGATCATATGATTTTTGTTTTTAATTTTGTTTATATGGTGTATCACATTTATTGACTTGAAGATGTTAAATCATCCCTGCATCCTTGGTGTGAAACCTGCATGATCATGGTGGAAAATCTTTTTGACATGCTGTTGGATTCTGTTAGCTAGTATTTTGTGAGGATTTTTGCATGTATGCTCATCAGGGATATTGGTCTGTAGTTTTCCTTTTTGGTTATGTCCTTCCTTGATTTTAGTATTAGGGTGATACTGGCTTTCTAGAATGATTTAGGTAGGATTCTCTCTTCCTCTATCTTGTAGAATAGTATCAATAGGATTGGTACCAATTCTTCTTTGAATGTCTGATATAATTTAGCTGTGAATCTATCTGGTCCTGGACTTTCTTTTGTTGGTAACTTTTTAATTATCACTTCAATCTTGCTGCTTGTTTTTGCTCTGTTAAGACTTTCTGTTTATTCCTAGGTTAATCTAGGAGGGTTGTATATTTCCAGGAATTTATTCATCTCTTCTAGGTTTTCTAGTTTATGCACATAAAGGTGTTCATAGTAGCCTTGAATGATCTTTTGTATTTCTATGATATGGCTTGTAATATCTCCCGTTTCATTTCTAATCTACCTTTTTGGATCTTCTCTCTTCTTATCCTGGTTAAGCTCCTAATGCCCTATCTTTTGTAATTTTTTTGTCTCAATTTCATTTAGTTCTGCTTTGATCTTGGTTATTTGTTTTCTTCTGCTGAGTTTAGGTTTAGTTTGTTCTCGTTTCTCTAGTTTCTTGTGTGACCTTAGATTGTTTATTTGTTCTCTGTCAGACTTTTGGATGCAGGCATTTAATGCTATGAACTTTCCCCTTAGCACCACTTTTGCTGTATCCCAGAGATTTTGATAGGTTGTGTCACCATTAATGTTCACTTCAAATAATTTTTTTAAATTTCCATCTTGATTTTTTTTGTTGATCCAACCATCATTCAGGAGCAGGTTATTTAATTTCCATGTATTTGCATGGCTTTGAGGGTACCTTTTATAATTGATTTCCAATTTTATTCTACTGTGGTCTGAGAGAGTACTTGATATAACTTTGATTTTCTTAAATTTGTTGAGACTTGTTTTGTGGCCTGTCTTATGGTCTATCTTAGAGAGTGTTCCATGTACTAATGAATAGAGTATATATTCTTCAGTTGCTGGGTAGAATGGTCTACAAATATCTGCTAAGTCCACTTGTTCTAGGGTATAGGTTATGTCTATTATTTCTTTGTTGATTATCTGTCTTGATTACTTGTGTAGTGCTGTCAGTGGAGTATTGAAGTGCCCCACTATTATTGTGTTGTTGTCTATCTCATTTGTTAGGTCTAGTAGTAATTGTTTCATAAATTTGGATTGCCGGTGTTAGATGCATGTATATTGAGGATTGTGATATTTTCTTGCTGGACTAATTATTTTATCACTATATAGTGTCCATCTTTATCTTTTTTAACTACTCTTGCTTTAAAGTTTGTTTTGTTTGACATAAAATACCTACTCCTGCTTGCTTTTGGTGTCCATTTGCATGGAATATCTTTTTTCACTCATTTACCTTAAGTTTATGTGAGTCCCTATGTGTCAGGTGAGTCTCTTGAAGACAGCAGATATTTTGTTGGTGAGTTCTTATCCATTCTGCCATTCTGTATCTTTTATGTGGAGCATTTAGGCCATTTACATTCAATGTTAGTATTGAGATATGAGGTACTATTCTATTCATCATGTTATTTGTTGCCTAAATACCTTGTGTCTTTTTTCATTGTGTTATTGTTTTATAGGTCCTGTGAGATTTATGCTTTAAGGAGATTCTATTTTGGTGTAATTTTGAGGATGTGTTTCAAGATTTAGAGCTTTTAGCATTTCTTGTAGTGCTGGCTTGGAAGTGGTGAATCCTTTCAGCATATGTTTGTCTGAAGAAGACTGTATCTCCCTTCATTTATGAAGCTTAGTTTCACTGATACAAAATTCTTGGCTGATAATTGTTTTCTTTAAGCAGGCTAAAGATAAGACCCTAATTCCTTCTGGCTTGCAGGGTTTTTGCTGAGAAATCTACTGTGAATCTGATAGATTTTCCTTTATAGGTTACCTGATGCTTTTGCCTCACAGCTCTTAAGATTCTTTTCTTCATCTTGAGTTTAGATAACTTGATGACTATGTGCCTAGGCTGTGATCTAAGTGTGTCTTTGATTTCCAGAAGTTGTAATGGTTTTTAATTAATGCTATCTATTTCACTGGATAGTTTTTCCATTCATATCCTGTATCATGTTTTTTATTCCTTTAAGTAGTATTAAGTAGCACCTTTCTCTGGTGCCTCTTTGATTGGTTTATTAATCAACCTTCTGAATTCTTTTTCTGGCAATTCAGAGATTTTGTCTTGGATCCATTGTTGGTGAGCTAGTATGATCTTTTGTGGGTGTTAAAGAACCTTGTTTTTGCATACTACCAAAATCGTTTTTCTGGTTCCTTCTCATTTGGATAGACTATGTCAATGGGAAGATCTGGGGCTCAAGGGCAGCTGTTCAGATTTTTTTGTCCCAAGGGGGTGCTCCTTTGATGTGGTGCTCTCCCCTTTCCCCTACAGATAGGGCTTCATCAGAGCTGAACTGCAGTAATTGTTATTTCTCTTCTGGATCTAGCCACCCAGTGGAGCTATTGGGCTCCAGGCTGGCTGGGGAGTGTCTGCAAAGAGTCCTATGATGTGATCTGTGTTGAGGTCTCTCAGCTGTGGATCCTAGCGTCTGCTCCGGTGGAGGTAGCAGGGGAGTGAAGTATACTCTGTGAGGGTCCTTGGTTGTATTTTTGCTAAGTGTGCTGGTTTTGTGTTGGTTGGCCTCCAGCCAGGAGGTGGTGCTTTCAAGAGTGCATCAGCTGTGTTTGTATAGGGAGGATACAAGTTTGCCCTAGGGTCACCTTTGGATAAGTATTCAGGTTTCTCAGGTGGTGGGCAGGGCCATAGAACACCCAAGAGATTATGTTCTTTGTCTTCAGCTATGAGGGTGGGTAGAGAAAGACCATCAAGTGGGGACAGGGTTAGGCATATCTGAGCTCAGACGCTCCTTGGGTGAGGCTTGCTGTGGCTGCTGTGGGGGATGGAGGTGTGATCCCCAGGCCAGTGGAGTTATGTTCCCAGGGGGATTATGGCTGTACCTGCTGCATCACTCAGGTCGCCAGTGAAGTGGGGAAAGCCGGAAGCCACAGGCCTCACCCAGCTCCCACGCAGCTCACAGCCTGAAAGGACGGTCTCACTCCCACTATGCCCCGCCTACAGCATCAACTTTACTTCCAGTTCTTGTTGAGAACTTGCCCAAAGCTACAAGCCTCTCAGGTGAGAAAGCAAGCAGACTCACAGTTCCTTGGCTGTCCCATGGAGGCTGCAGGAGCAATCCACCTCCTTCAAAGGCTCTGGGGATACTCTTGGCTTTCCTGGTATATTCCTGTGGTAGTTCTTAGAGGAAAAGCTCACAGTGTGGATCTCCACATGCTGCTCTGTCCCTCTGAGTGGCAGCTGTAAGTTAGTCCGGTCTCTTATCTGCCATTTTTTCCTCCATGCTCATTTTTATGGAGCTCTTCCTTGTTTTCCACATCTGATCATGTTCCACTGGTCAGACTTTAGTCACATGATCACACCTAAATGCAAGAAAGGCTGGGAAATGTAGGTTGTGTGTCCAGGAAGAAGAGGAAACAGTATGGTATACTTACACAATATGCAAATATGTTAGAATCAGCCCAATAACAATAAAATGACAGTTCCCAGAGTATGCCCTGGAGGCTGGAGAAATGAAGCCTAGTCTCTCCTAACTGCATCTTTGGTCCTACACAGGAATCCCTGCACAGAAATAACATGTTGTAAGTTTTTCTGTCTAAGAACCTTTAATTGCCACCACAGGACTTCTCTTCCTAAGAAATGAAAGTAAAGAGATCCATTTCAGGGGTAAGTAAAAGAGTGTTTGAGGAAAGAATTGAAGGAGAAAAAAATTATCAAAATATCCTTGGGTTAGTTTAAAAATGTAATTTACCCAAAGCCACATTCCTCATTCAGTCAGCTAATTTGGACTTTACCCTAACTAATTAATAAACCATGGATATTAATAGAGACTCTGTAGTATGAATTATTCTAGTGAGTCCCTATTTACCACATATTCTGGCCCAGACTAAATACTTCATGACAGATAAAAAAAGAAGCAAGGAAGAAAAGAAGGGAGGGAGGGTGGAAAGAAGGAAGGGAGGGAGGGTGGAAAGAAGGAAGGAAGGAAGAAAGGAAAGAGGGAGAGAGAAAGGAAGAGAAGAAAGGAAGGAAGTGAGGAGGAAAGAAGGAAGGGAGGAAACAGGCCCCTCTCTGTATGAGTTGTACATCCCTCCACTTCTTTGCTGGGAAACTACACTTGGCTTCTAAAACCAGCCTCTCTGGTCTAATGACAATGACAAAAAGTAGCCCTGAGTGAGGAGACCCAAGAGTATTTGAAACCAGGTTACAACTCCCTTCAGTAATTTGGTTCTGTGAAAAAATAAGCATTGCAACAAATTATTCTTAACTCCTGCAGTAAGAGATCCAGTTCTCATGGGTATTTGAATTTATTTTGAGGGTGGAAGTGGAGGAGACAGGCATTATTTTTTATCAGTTTTTAAAATGGATTTTATGACCATGTGCATGAAGGAATAGTTCTGGCAGAAAAACACCTTCACTCTAATCAAAGCCCAACGGAGATTCTTGATGTCATAGGATATGAAGAGAGGAACAAAGGGATTTTGCTCCCATATTGTGCATGTCTGCCTAAAACCAATACACACACTTCCTTGTCCCCTTCAATCTGACCCATTATCCAAGAAATGCAAACACTGAGGTACAGTCTTTCCCACCGTATATTTTAAATATCACCTTATACCAATAAGAGTATGTTCAATAGATAAATACTGCTAACAAAATTACATCCTTGGGAAGCAGTTTCATTGGACATTTTATCAAGATTAGATGTGTTCACATTCTTTGAGCCAATGATTGAACTTCTGTCCTCATTTCAAAGGAAACGCTCTTAATTTCAGGAAATAAAGGGCTTACACATAAATGTTGTAGAGGTGATTATGGCAACAACCACCAACTATAGAGATTTCTTAAATTAATTTGGCATATAGAATATAGTGATGATTGAAATTATACCTATGCATATATGTATAGCTCCAGCCATATGTAAATTCCTACAAATTTTGAATTAGTAAACTTATAATAATTGGGTTTTCAAGAGCTCTAGTGCTAAAGGAATCGTGAATTCATGCTTTAGCTTTAAGTGAACACATTAGTTCATGCTTTCTGAATGGTAGACTATTGCATTTCTGTTTCTAAGGCTGTGGCATTTTAATGATTTTACATTTGAAAATGTGTTGAAATTTAGTTTAGGTATCAAGTTGAAAGTGATATCATTTTGCATCAACTTGGTGACATGCTTAAAAGATATGTTAAGTAAAAAAAGGAGGAAAAAAATTGTTAGTATAGACTGGTAACAAAACTGAAACCAAAAAATGAAATAGAGTAAAAATGTTTTAAAATAAATGAAGTTTATTTTTCCAATTTTTGCTTCTTCTTTCAAAATTTCTTCAAGAAAAAAATTAAAATATTCTTTGAAAAAATAAATATATATAAATTTGCAAACAAAATTTGCCTCTTAGGTCTATACTTTCTCATATGTCAACTGCAAGTCCCAAATTGTAAGGATCACTTAGGTTACATGAAGCCTGATATTGGCCTTGTATCTCCAATATTTTTTATGAAAGTCAGGAGGCCTCATTCTCAGTGGTGGTATGAGCTCATATTAGTCTGTTTTCATGCTACTAATAAAGACATACCCGAGACTGAGTAATTTATAAAGACAGAGGTTTAATGGACTCTCAGTTCCACGTGGCTGGGGAAGCCTCACTGTCATAGCAGAAGGTGAAAAAGGGGAAAGGTACGTCTTACATGGTAGCAGGCGATAGAGTATATGCAGGAGAACTCTCATTTATAGAACTATCAGATATTGTGAGACTTACTCACTACCACAAGAGGATCATGAAGACCCACACCCATGATTCAATTACCTCCCACCAGGTCCCTCCCATGACACATGGGAATTATGGGAGCTACAATTCGAGATTTGGGTAAGGACACAGTTAAACCAAATCAGAGCCCTTACAAGGGGCAAACTTCCAATAGTTAGAAGAACCTCCATAAGCCCCCCTATCAAGTCAGTCACATCTACAGCCACATGACACATAGCTACGATGATGATGCTGATGATCAACTTAGAAAAGGGATGCCAGCAAGAATGACATTCTTCCTCAACTCTGCAGCTCTCCTTTACCTTCCTTCTAGAAACAATTTCTCAGTCTGAGGAAATCTGGGGTGGCAAAAAGATCAGAATTTGCCTTTTCCCTTCCTCTTTAATTTGAATGTACCCCTGGTACTGAAGCCAAGGCAGACTGAAGCCAAGGCAAGACATGCTGAGTCAAGTCTCTTTTTACCAACAATCTCCTTATTGTTCTTGCGGGCAGCATGCGGTTTTGTTTCTCTTTCGGTGCCAGTGGCACCCAGCCTATCTTTAGTCAGGACCTCCTGCATCATTATAAGAGAACATTTTTTTTCTCTCCTGCATTTAATCATATTCTCTGCCACTATATTTTAAAAGAAGTGATGTAGGTTCAATCTAGCTAGAGATGCAACAGCCCCTCTGTCCCTAGAGTTCTGAAAGAGGAACACTTGCCTTCAAATTGGGAAGCATCTCATGGATGCTGTTTGCCTGGGATCCCACTCCAGCGCCGATTCCTGACTCATCTCAAAACTTCAGATACAGTCTTGGTTTTTGAGAAGGTGCAACACAGAGCTGTTATGTCAATTAGTCAGTGCAACAATATTTCTTGAGAACCCACTAGGTGTCGGGCAGTGTATTAGCTGCTGAAAATGTGGCCATGGAGACGTGCCTTAAATAAATGATTTCAGTAAGTTATTAAGTCATAATCTCAACTGTTCAGGGTGCTACAGGAGTGTCTCACAGGGAGACACACTTTAGTCTAAGGCAATGACTTTCCACTAGGGGCAATTTTGTCCCCCCTGGAGACATTAGGCAATGTCTAAAGACATTCCTGGTTGTTACATGAGGGAAGGTGAAGAAATGAACAGGAGTGCTATTGACATTGAGAAGTTAGAGGCTAAAAGGCTGCTAAACATCCTACCATGTAGGATTTGGGGGGTTGGGGTTGGGGAGCTACAGGACAGTCCTCCACTCCTCAACCACCAACAACAAAAATTATCTGTTAACCGTATCATGGTTAAGAAACCCTGGTAAACTTCCAAACTTAACCAGGCAAAGAATCACCTGGAGAGCTGGGCCATATACCCAGAGTTTCTGGTTCAGAAGGTCCAGGTGGGGCCTGTGAATTTGCATTTTTCGTAAGTTCTCGGGTGATGCTGAAGTTGCTGGTCCAGCAGCTACACTTAGAGACCTATAGGTCTGGAGTTTCGGAGAACACATCCTCCCCAAAAACTGAGGTGTGAAAGTTTAGCAGAAGTTAGCTAGGTTTAGCAGAAGTTAGAAGATAAAATTTTGCAGGCAGTTTGTGCCAAAGCCCAGAGGTGAGAGGTCCTGGCATATTCAAGGAATTGAAATGGAGTATGAGGTTGAATAAAGCTGGAAGGGGATCCAGAGTCTGACTGTGCAGGGCCATATTAGGGCTGTGGTCTTTATTCTGTTTGAAAGCAATGAAAGAGCGCAGAAGAGATTTTAGCAGCAGATGGAGGGAACTTTATCAGGCAGTTGGGGTAGGGAGATAGAGTAGGGTATGTTGCCTACAATTTGATGTAATAAGACAGTGAGGCCTTTGGAGCCACACAATCCTGGATTCTAATCCTAGCTCAGCCCCCTAATAGTTAAAAGATTATGGACAAATTATTTAACTGCCATGCGCCTCAGTTTCCTCACCTGTAAAATGGGACCATTCAGATCTATTTCAGCAGATTATTGTGAGAATAAATGAGATCATGTTCATAAAAGTTCCCGGCACAAAGAAGGGCTCAATGAATGTTAATTCCCTTCCATTAAATGTTAATGATGAAAGGACAAGGGGATCCTCCAGAACCTCATTTGCATCACAAAGAGAACACAGGAAAGCCTGATCTCAGCAATCCAGGTCTAACTAAAGAGCACTTGCATTACCAATGTGTGCCCAATCTGTGCCAGGACCTGCTGCTGGCATGTTAAAGTGCAAATTAAGCAACCACCTGCCCACACGAAAATGCTGAAAAGCTAATGCTAGGTTTGCAGATACCATCACAGAGCTCAGGCCAAAGTTACCTAATTTATAGATGTTTGGATACTTCAGAGGCTCTTCTCCCTTGTTCTTTATTGTTTTGTAGACTGACAATGGGGAGGAGAAACAGTGTTTGAAACCACAATAAGTAATAATACTTAGTACTTAAATAACATTTGCCATCTTCAAAGCCATTTGCAAACACTCACAAACTAAGGCTTACCCAGCCCCATCCTTGGGAAAGTGTCATTATCTTTGTTTCTTCAAGACAGCAAAGATGATGAGGTAATGGAGTTAGCCAAAGCCTGTGGCCAGTTGGCATCAGAATGAGCAGTTTAATTTAATCCAGGCATCCCTAGTGGACCCATTCCAGAAAGACCTGGACATTTCGCTGAACAATGGGTTGTGCAAAATGTTGGATTAAAAGAGTAAGTTCTACTTTTCAAGAGCCCCTTGCGAATCCAGTTTGGCACAGATGTTCCCAGCACAATCTGAATTAGACTTAATTGGAAGGTTTGCTTTGGCCAGCAAGGTATTGTCACTGGTTCCCCAACTCTTACTCTACCACCTCCCAGAAAACTGAGCAAATGTCAGGACTTTGTGTGTGTGTGTAATAATTATGTAATTAACAATGATAATATCTCAAAGTTTCCTAATCTGTAAACTGGAGAGATAATAACCCACAGGGTAGTTGTGAGGGCAAGGTGTGAAAATGCCAGGTGGGTAATCAACACAAGGAAGCTTTCTTTATCATTGTTGTGGTTGACGTCACTGCTGTTGTATTTATATCATTTTATTATCTACTCTAAGTTACACATATGCTCTGCCTTAGAGTGTTCATAACAACTCCCTTGTAAAGATAAGCAGCTAACGTCATCCTCTGTGGGCCAGAGAGGGAAAATGGGCTCACTCAGAACTACACAGCTAATCACTGGCTGAGCAGGAAGGAGCCCAAGGGCTTTCTTTATCTCACCTGCACTTCAATTTCAAATTCTTCTCCTATCACAGAGACTTTTGATATGTGTTCATGAGGTCTGCCTCTCCACATTCTGTGAAAATAGCAACATCTCCAATCTCCCCTCCCGTAAGTCCACACTAACTCAGAAGAAATTTGTTAAGCCTCTATTATATGCCATACACTGTTCCCAGGGTCTACGGAATGTCTTCCAGCAGTTTGTCCTCAAGAAGCTTCCAATCAATTGAAAAAGATAAGCACCAACTATCTGGAATAACTGCTTCTCTGAATCTAAGATTTGGAAGGGAATGGCCACCACTAGAATTTGGGATTTGTGAAATGTCAACTATGCCTCTCATCCCTACACCTTCCCCTATGTCCTCAGAATGTCCTCCTTTGTCTCAAGGTATAAGATACCCTTGTTAAAATGCCTAGAAATGCTTTATGCTTATTTCAAATTAGATGCTTTTTTTTTTCTACTTTAAATCAGTGTGGCACTGATTTAAAACCCTGGCTTTGGGGTCAGATAGATGTGCACCTAATTCCCATATTAGCACTACCTCGTCTATTTTACTTACCTTTGAAGAAACTAGAACTCCTGTAAAGATGACAGATTTTTGATGGAGGATTTGAAAGACAAAATGTATATAAAGTACTTACCACAAAACTAGGCATGTGATAGTTCTCCATAAGTAGCAGCTATTGTTATGATTATATTATTTATATTATTATTGCTATTATTACAAAACCATGTTACTTAAGTAAACATTGTGTTAAATCTGAATGCAGAGTTTGGCAATGATGTTACTAATATCTCTTCTGTAAATAATCTTAGTGCAATTAACTGGTTATCTAGTGTAATAGACCTGAGGTCCTTGCAAATAATACAGTTATTCACAGTGCAGCTGCACAGATTAATTAAAAATTTAAAAAATATTTGTCCTTTTTTTCCTGAAGTTGCAATAGCTCAGTTTGGAAGCACTGGTCATTTCACAACCATCAGCCATAAGAAGGCGTTAGCTCCAAAGAACAGACTTACTGGAGTCAAACAGAGTATTAATCCTAGCTCCGTTTCTTAGTATCAGTGTGATTGCGAGCAGTTCAGCTCCACCAGGACTCTGCTTCCTTATTTGTAAAATGGAGATGGTAATATCAACCTCCATGGGTTATTGAAGAGTCAGTGAAATAATATGTATCAAAACCACTGCACTATACAAATGCTAGTAAAATACTAGCTATTTTGCTGTTCTTAAAAGATCAATTTCTGTAGTTAATATGAAACTAGAAAAAATAATTACTATTTCATAAATATAGTTATTTGGTAGATAGATTCTAAAAATAGAAGGTTCCAGTTGGAAAAAAATAGTGGAAGGGATGCTTGGTTTAAAAGGGTGGAAGGGAATGTATCATAATTATTAAATACCCACTGTTTGCATCCAAATAGCATACTAATACCATATTAATATTAATAGTATGTGTTATAGGTCCAGACAGATCTGGATTCAAATCCTAGTTCTATTGCTTCTTAGCTGTGAGGCATTGGAAAACTACTAAATACCTCTGGGCCTCTGCTTCCTGATCTACAGGTGCAATAACAAGTGTTACCTCCCTCACTGGGTTTTGATGAAGATTATGTACATGGAAGTACTTATCACAGTATCTGAGAAATATCAGGCATGTTACAAACGTTCACTTTATTTTAACTATTATAATACACCAAAAAGAAAAGACAGCTTGGTCAGTGTTCTCTAGGTCAGTGCTTTAGGGAGAATAACACACTTATCTTAGGCAGAGCAGCAGTTTCAAGAGTAACATCTGAAAGTGCTGTGCCAGCTGAGAGAAGCAAGGTCTGGAACTGAAGTCCTGAGTGCATGTAAATCAGAGAACCATAGCAAACAGAGGAGAACCAAGGCTAGGAGCAACCTGAAGGTGGCAGGGTGCTACACTGCCTGAAATGTTACCACACATAGGGTGATCATACCTCCCAGTCTGCCCAGGTGTTACAGTATCTACTGATATGTAGCAATCCGCTCCAAATTTAGCAGCTTAACATTTTTTTCCTGTATCTGCAATTTCAACAGGGCTCTGGAGGGAGAAAGAAAGAGAGAGGGGGAGGGAGGACAGGAGAGAGGAAGAGAAGAAGAAATTAAAGGAAAGAAGGAAGGAAGAAAGGAGGGAGAAGAGAATGGATTAATAGATAGACCAACAAATAGATAATTGAAAATTACAGGATGGCAGAGTTTGCTTGGACTGAAGAAAGAGATTGCAGAGAAAACCTCACCATCCCTGGTATGCTCCAAGGGAAAGGAGATTTATGTAGAGACTGAAGGTTGCTCCAGCGAACTCTGACATCCCTCTTAGCTCTCAGATTCTGTGACCCTTTCTAAGGAACAGGCATGGTGGTGATTAACATTCCCTTTTCCCAAGATGAGTGGTGCAAGCTTTCATCTTGCAATGTTTATAAATGCCTTTGAAAATGGAATGTGCCACATACACACTAAGAGCTATTATTAATATGGTGTCCAAACACCTCTCTCCACATGATAGTTAAACAATAAAGCATTAGGATGCGAGAACTTCCATAGTAAGTATGTGTGTGTGCACACACCCCAATTCAGGAATGTTCTTTATTCTCTCTCTGCCTTGGGAGAGATCAGAATATCTCACAGAGGCCAGAGATGAGGCAGAATTGGGGACATGCAAGGGCCTATATAGATAATTGGGTGACAAGAGCATAATTAAGTAAACCACTTTTTATGGAGCTCCTATCTCCTGAAAGATACAGAGCTAAGTGCAATAAAAAATGTAAAAACTCAACAGTACGAGGCCCTGTCTTGGGAATAAGGATACGACAAAACATTGACCTGGTTTGTAAGAGGTTTACTCTCAGAAGATAAACTTTAAGGTGAGTTGACCAGGCCCCAAATGCAGGAAACCCAGTAGGTCAGAGCAGGTGACAAGAAAGAGAAGATCCTACTTGTAAATAACTAGGGATAAGTTATCTAAAATTTTTGCTGTGATTGCAAAGGCCATAGTTTAATTTTTTTTAATTTATAAATGCTTTGAGAATCCAGTGAAAGTTATGAATTGTCTCCCCAGAGATATGCACTTGCAAATAAAATTTTACAATAAATCTCCTGGAATTCACAAATTTCCTAAAGCTCTGTCCTCCATGGGCTCTTTTTTGTACCTCTTGTGTAACTGTGACTTCTAAGATGTACATTAGCAAAGGCTGAATGGATTCAAAGCAGAGACCAGATCTTCTCCAACTCTGGATTCTGGGTGTCTAGCACAGGGTCCACCAAGCACGTTACACAAAATTGAGGAAGCCTATTTTAGGAAATCCTAGATAACTGGCAAAGCAGAGCCAACCTAAGTATACTTCCTGAACTTCCAATGTCCCTCTTCCATGAAAGTAATAGAAGCTGGGGATGCTTAAATGCACTGTAGCTGTAAATCCCCCTGGAATAAACCTCTCAAAGAGATAAACATCCACTAGCAACCATTCACTGGAAGAAATAGATTTGTCACTTAAGCAGGGTGCTCATTTGTAATGACAATAAGAAAGCAAAGACAAGAGAGAGTAAAAGAGAGAGGGTGGGAGTGGGAGGGCAGGAGAAGTAGAAAGAGGGCTTTGGAAAATCAAAGCTCCTCATCTCATCTTTTTCTAAAGCAGTCATCCTCCTTGTGAAGGTAAATAAAACAACCCCATATGGGGATTCATTATGCAAATGAGCAGCAAGGGAGAAGTCTAAGAGGAAGAGGCCCAGGTGGATGGTTACGTGGTGGGTCACCTCCCAGTGTCCTCTCATCAGCCCAAGCCTTTGCATGCCGCTCTAGAGCTTCTCCCCTTGAGGGCTTCCAACTTCCGGCCACCTTGAGGGACTTTCTGGTAAAGTGCCACAGAAGATAAAATTAGAAACCAGGCTTCCTTTTTTTCCTCCTTCACTCTGTTACTCACACATAAATCAGCATTCACTGAGAGATACTCCCCACCTTCTATTGGCAGACACAAGAGTAAGCTGAGTTTCAGGCTACCTCCCATCTGACTCTCATGCCCCTCCCTTTGCTCACCTGCCACTGCAAAACCAAAGAAAAACATGCCCCTGGCCCCCCCATTCTCTTCATTTTACGTATTCTCTCTTCTTTCAAAATGTGTGACCCTGAGAAAATTGCTTAACTTCACTGAACTTCATCTGTAAAATGGGGGTTTTAAAAAGCCTATCCACCCACACAGAATGACCATGAGGAAAAAAATGCAGCAATATGAGTGGTGTTTGACAGCAAGCTGAACAGCCACACTACTCAGCTGAGATTGTTATTGGCAACATCACCATAAGCCCAGTTCCTCGGGGTTGTAATCCCAAATTCAGCTTCAGATATGATCCCTGAGGATCATGTTTGCATTTATCTCTCACTCTAATAGTCTGTACCCTTGAGGGTGGTCAAAAAATGCTGCAGACACTGGGATGTGAATAAAAAATTAGTTGATTATCTCCTTTCCCCAAGGCTGCTTCTGATGCAGTTTTTGTGTATCAAGAGGAGAAAATAAGGAAAGAAATTTCACGCTGTTTTTTCATAAGGATCAGGGTGTGATTCATTTGCATTTGCTTGATGAAGGAAGATGGAGCATGGTCTAGAAAACTTGCAGAAACTTTTCAAAGCCCACCCCTGACAAGTCAGGTCTGGAGGAAGCCCTGGGCAGCTCCTCAAGTGCCACCATACATGAGGATTTGCTTCTGAGTGGTACACGGATAAATATTATGTTTTTGTTGTAAAGTTTAGAAGTACATTTTAAATAATTATAACAATCGATACCTGTTTTCCATTAAAAGTCATCACTATTAATTTTTCTTCTGTAATATTTCTACTTAGGTTAAAAAAAGAGTTACTATCTAGAAAATATAAAAGAATCAATAAAAAAGTCACTATCTAGAAAATATAAAATAATCAATAGTTCAAATAGATTCCAAGTGGGTCAAAAACCTTGACTTGTTACTCAAATCAGATATCATAAACAAATAAGGAAAGCTTTGAAGAAGAGGCAAGATAGCTGGGCTCCAGTTCTAGCTCTAGTTATTTTTCTATAAAAATGTAGACACAATGTATTACATCTCTGCTCACAGTTTTCCTAATAATGACAAGGAGTATGTTGCTACATCGTGGGAAAAATGTTCTCTCTCTCATCTTCATCCTTTAAAGTTTACTCTACCCCATCTTCCCTCTCTGGTGGAACACGTCTCTCCTTCTGCCTCACTCCCATGTTATGAAGCCTGGGCTCCTTGGGGAATGATATAGGAGAGTGATTGAAAGCATGAGCTCTAGAGCCAGGCTGTTGGGTTCATATCCCAGTTCTGCCACTCACTGGCTGTGCCTCAGTTTTCTCATCTGACAAATGAAGCATCTAGCTCATACAGTCATTATCAGAATCAAAGGACATTAGGTGAAGTCCTTAGAGAAGTATCTTGCTAATAATAGGCACTCAAGACATGCTGGTTATTATAATTGTTCTATTAGAAGTTATTGTTATTGTCCTCTTGAATATGTCCCATGTGGTTTTATTTTATAGTCAATTGTCTACTTCTCCCATGAGAAGGAAAGCTTCTTGAGAGCAAAGGTGTGGACTCCTCAGTATCGATTTTCCCTTAACACTATTCTTTGTAGGTTATTGGCATGTGTTATTGAATTAAAGAAAATGTTATTTGACAATTTAAGAAGAATTTAGTTGAGTGTTGATTTTTTCAAGCCAGTGGATTTGGATTGTATCCAAAATAAAGTGATATAAAAACAAACAGTATTGGTACTCTGACCACCCTCTCCCCTTCTGCCCCTTCCACATTCACAAGTAGATAGGAGAATTAAATCCCCAAGACTTAAGGATATGTGTCTTTTCTCCTCAGAGTCCATGAGACTTTCACATCAAATAGGTTCTTCATGGAAAATTTGCATCACAGACTCATGATATTTTAGAGTTGAATGAGAGTGTAAGACAATCATTCTTAACTCTTATTTTACAGAGAGGGAAACTGAGGCTCTGAAATGAAAATAGATGCACCCAAGATTACAAAGTGCATTAGTGGTAGTGCCAGAAGTGGAATATTCCTCAGCATGCCTGGAAATATCACTGCATTACAAATCTGTATGGCTGCAAAACAATGCTCTGTTCAACAATATACAATAAGGGGTTTAATGACTCAATGAACAGCTTGCTTCTCCAGGAAAAACACATCATCAATTTTTCAGAAGGCATTTGAAGGAAACTCGTCATCATCTGCTACACACATCAATTTCTAGCATAATCACAGCAGTATCTATTGAGTAGCTGCCATTTAAAGTAGGAGTCTGTAAACAAAAGCCCATTGGCTAAGTCTGGCCCACCACTTGTTTTTGTAAATAAAGTTTTATTGGAACACAGCCATACTTGTTCAGTTCTCCATTCTCTATGAATATTTTCATGCTATAATAGCAGAATTAAGCAGTGGTGGCAGAGACCAAATGGTTAGCAAAATGTAAAATGTTTACTTTGACCCTTTATGGAAGAAGTTTGCCAACCTGTTACAGAGCATGTACTGCATGCTAGATATTCTGCTAGGAATGTAACATATATTTCTCTAATCTTTAAACTGATCTACTAAGTGTTTAGGATTATCCAGCCTTATTTTATAAACTAAGTTTTGGGCAAATTCCTCAATTTATTCTTAGATTACAATGCTTAAAGAAATCAAGGGATTTGTCCAAGATTTATAATTTCTAAGCATCAAATTGACTTTTAGTAAAAACAAAACATTAGTACATATTATTAGATGTCAATGGTGAGAATATGAGATGTAACACCACAACTCTATGTGTCTGACTCAAGGAACAAATGAGAATCACAAAACTGAACAAATCAAGAAAATGTAAAATAGCTTTAACAGTGAACACAAAAGAAGAGGAAGAATATCTTTTTATAGAAAAAAAAAAATAGGTGCCTTCCAAAGTATGGAGATTTTGATTCCTATCCTAGCTTTTGCTCCTACATTGCGGTTTGACCTTGAGCAAATTACATGACCTCTTTCTGCCACAAGTCTCCCATCTACAGAATTTGTTCTTAGAGCCCCCTGATTGCTAAGGCTCCTTCTAAGTCTCTGGTTCTGTGGCTTTTCTTGGGGCCATGCAGAGCCATGTCCTCTGCTGTGATTCAGGCAGGCCATGTTGTTGAGGCTACAGTCTAAGAGTTTTCTGAGGCCCTTAAGGGATTCTTTCCAGGATTCTATCACACTTGAACCTGCTCAGTCAGGGCTTTAAGAATTCCAGAGTCTTGATAATAAATCTTTCAGGCAGGGTTTGGGAGTGGAGGAGAGAAGATAGTAGAAAAGCAAATTTGAACTTTTACAAATGAAAATAAAATCACCTTGCCATTTTTTTCCACTCTAATGAAGATGATAGATATAGATAGATAGATGATAGGTAGATAGATAGATAGATGATAGATAGATAGATAGATAGATAGATAGATAGATAGATAGATGATAGATAGATAAATACAGATATAGATATAGATTAGATATAGATATAGATATAGATATAGATATAGATATAGATATAGATATAGATATAGATATATAGATATAGATATAGATAGATAGGACTGGTCCATTGGGTCCGGTAGAAAACATGATTTTTTTTTGGTTCAAAAGTGTACTCAATAGTGCAACATTATTTGCTATGTATCTGTCCAATTGCTTCTTAACTTACTCAAGTTTTAGAGAATTATCTACTCTTGTGAACCTGAGATTATTCACTATCTTTAAGATACATTATGCAATCACTGGCAAAATCAATTCTACAGAAGCTTGACTCAACCAATATAACAGACAATATAACTGGCTTTCTCAAGGCAGAGTTTAATAATCTTTAGCCTATGAATTCCTCCTACATAGAAGAAAGCTGAATGTTCTATAAGAATGTATACTTTGCCAGGCCTCTTCATTTTTCCTGCTTGATGTTCACAAAGTGATGTGGTCATAGAGAATATTGCAGCTGATATGGGAGTGAGATTTGTCACAGAACATACCCCCTTCATCAGAGAATAAATCCCCATTTGAAAATAATTTCCTAACCCCATCAAGATCACAAAAGATTACTAATACTACAGGTCAATGTTATTCAAAATAATATTTAGATCCTTAAATGCCCTAAAAGATCAGAAATGCTGAAGGCCAATATCTTAATCCCCCGAGGACCTACAGTTTGACCTCTAGGTCTATTTGAGGCATGAGGTTTTTCCTTAAGAACCAGCAAATCCAGAGAGGAGCCAAGAGGGTAAGAAGACGAGACTGGTAGGTCATCTTCTGAGGAAAGGACAAAGGAGACTCTCTTACTCCTAGACCCAGCTGTGCAAGTAGCTGCTGCTTCTTTAGCCTGGATCCAGGAATAGGAGACATGTGGAGCTGTCTGATTTATTTTTGGATAACGCAGATACCATTATATCAACATCACACCAGGTCTACTCATAAATGCTCTGTGAGGTCACAGCAAGATGAGTCCTAATGGCAAAAACAACCACATTTTATTTTTCAGCCTGAGAGTTGGCAATCACATGCTCCAAATGATGTTTCCGATGATCTATCCAATAAATCAAATGGTCGTTTCAACTGTCCAACAGTGGTTGCTACTCCCTAGTAACTAAAAAATATGTTTAAATTAGGCAACAGACTACATGATTCTTATCTGCTGGTCTCACATCAGACAACTGATGTTTGTGAATATTCCTAGAATCTTAAATTAGAAAGAACTTTTGGAGTTACATGGTTCAGCCTTCTAACTAATGAGCCTAAAGTCTGAGGCTCTGATAGATCTGATTTAAAACCCCACCTCCACAAATAACTAGTGCATGGCCCTGAGAAAATTATTAAATCTCTCTGAGGCTTGGGTTTTCCATCTGTAACATGGAGATAATATCACTATTACTTTAAAGATAGCTGTAGAATTAAATGAGCGTCAGCTCTCAAAACACCTGGCCCAACATCTGCTACAATGTAAGCATGCAATAAATACTAACCATTAATATCATTATTATTATTACTGTATCCCCAAAGGCTGGCTATTTGGCCTTTTTAAAATCAATTTTATTGTGACAAAATCTGCATACAATAAAATACATATATATACAGTTGATGAGTTTTGGCAAATTTATCTGCTGGTCTAACATCAGACAACTGATGTTTGACTGTACCATATAACCACCATCAAAGTCACAATATGAAACATTTCTTTGACACCAGAAAGTTTCTTTCTGAACTTTTAAAGCCAATCTGTTTCAGCCTCAGCCCCAGACAACCTCTAATCTGCTTTGCACAAATCCTAAATGTCATTATAGATTAATTTTTCCTGTTTTAGAATTTCATGTGTACAGTATACTAAAATATGTATTTTGTGTCTGACTAGTTTTTCTCAACATATTTTGAAATTCTTTTATGTTGTAGTATCAATAGTTTATTCTTTTCATTGCTGAGAAATGTTCAATTGTACATATATACCACAATTTGTGTATCCATTCGTCTGTTAACAGACATTTGGACTGTTCCAGTTTGAAGCTATTACAAATAAAGCTGCTATGAACATTTGTGTACAAGTCTTTTTGTGGCCATATATTTTTATTTCTCTTGGGTAAATAAAGAGAATAGCAGGTATTCGAATGGCTGATTGATGATAAGCAAGTGCTTAACTTCACAAGAAATTGCTAAATATATCTTTCAAATTGTTGTGGCATTTTAAATTCTCATATGGTTTGTCTCTGTGTCCCCACCCAAATCTCATTTCAAATTGTAACCTCCATAATCCCCATGTGTTGAGAGAGGAACCTATTGGGAAGGGATTGGATTATTGGGGTGGTTTCCCCCATGCTATTCTCGTGATAGTGAGTAAATTCTCACAAGATCTGATGGTTTTATAAAGGGTAATTTTTCCTGTGCTCACACACACTCTCTCTCACCTGCTGCCATGTAAGACATGCCTGCTTCGTTTTCCACCATGATTGTAAGTTTCCTGAGGCTTCCCCAGTCATGCATAACTGGCAGTCAATTAAACCTCTTTCCTTTATAAATTACCCAGTCTCAGGTATTTCTTTATAGCAGTGTGAAAACAGACTAATACATACTTTTACTGGCAATGTTGAGCGTTTCAGTTGCCTACCCTCTCACTGACACTTGATATTGTCAGTCTTTCTCATTTCAGTCATTTTAATGAATATATTGATAACTTATTGTGATTTAAACTTGCATTTCTCTGATGACAGATTATGTACTATAGATTTTCAGATGTTTATGTGCCATCTCTGTATCTTCTTTTATGAAGTGTCCAAAACTTTTACCAATTTGGATAGAGACAATGTCTTATTATTATTGAGTTGTATGAGATTGTATATATTCTCTTTAGAAGTGTTTGCCAGATATATGTGTTGAGACTATTTTGTCACAGTCTAGTACATTTAGTGTATTTTAAACACACTAACAAAATATCAGTCTTCTCTAAAGCAATTCTGAAGTTTAATAGCTTTAATAGGAAACTCAAGCTTATATCCAAAAAAATTAATCTTTTTATATCAGGGGGCCAAATGTCACCCATTGCCTGTTTTTATAAATAAAGTTTTATTGGACAAGACCATCTCATTTGTCTACTTATTGGCCATGGTTTCTTTTCTGCTGCAAAGGCAGAGTTGAGTGAGTAGTCATAACAGAGGCCATGTGGCTTCTGAAGCCTCAAATATTTACTGTCTGCCCCTTTATAGAAAAGTTCACCAACTGCTACTTTATAGCATTGGACTGTTTGTTCTACTCCAACTTGTGAGTAACAGAAAAGAAGCCTGTCATCTCCTCCAACGTTCTGAAACAATTCTTTGTCTTCCTTTCTGTTCTCCAGGCTAATTAAATACCTCTCAACTTGTCATGGAACAGGTTTTTAAGGTTGCACACCATCCTGGCCACTCTTCAGTTTGTTAGATCCTCTTAAATTGCCATGTCCAAAACTATCATAAGACTTATTTGTGATAAAATCATTATAAGTAACGAGAAAACCATTTACTCCTTTAAATTGGGCTCTATGACTTTTTAACAGCCTCATCCCATGGTTGGCTTCAATTATGAATGTGGTCACTTATAGACCTCAAGTGTTTTTCTTCTGAAAGAGATCTCCCTAAGATTATTTACCCATTCATTCATCAGTTCATTTAATAACATTTTATGAAGTGACTCCTGTATTTGATGCATTGTATACATGGTTATTTGAATGTACATTCCATATGCAGAATTTATCTCTGTTAATTATTGGAGACTAAGACATTCCAATCTGCCATGTATGATATTGGCTATTACTAAGATTATCTGTTGCTGTGTGACAAATCACCCCCAACGTGATGCATAAATAAGTAATGATCATCTACTTAGTTAATGGTGATGCCATTTGGGCCAAACTCAGGAGGGAAGACTCATCTTTGCTCTATAAGGCATCAACTGGCATCCTTAGGCCCTGTCATCTTTCTATGTGGTCTCCTCGTGTGGTCCCTCCAACATGGCAGCTTCAGGGTAGCAATCCAAAAATGCATTTTCCAAGAGAGAGAGCCAGAAAGGAGCTACAGAAGCATTTCTAACCTAACCTCAGAAATTACTTAAGGTCACTTTTTATTTGTCACATTTTATTTGTTGAAGAAGTCTCAAATTCCTCCCCTTTTTCAAGGGCTTAGGGAACTAGTCTCTCCACCTCTTGATGACTTTAAAATCTCCACAGCTACCATTGCTTTTATTGGAGTGATGGTTCTCAAACAGTGGTCATAAAGAGCTCTGATAGTCCATGGACTGAACTGAGTTTTTCTACCGTAAGGACAGAACTTTAACATGCATTCCCTTAGTCATTTCTCTCAAGAAGTAAATATGATTTTGGCCTGGTGACAGCCACCTTCACTGTCCACTCACACCTGCCCTTGAGCTGAGAAGCATCACTCCAGTAGACCCATAGCAAGGACATCAGGTTTTCCACAGACCCGTGTAAGGCAGTCTCCTTCAGGTTACTTTTCTCGACATTGGAAGCTGTGTTCTGGACCTCAGCCTCAGGAAGATTGCGTGTGCTGCTTTAAGATTAAATTAAATTCAAAGGGAAGAAGAAATATTCCTTCAATCCCTTAGGTTTCTGGAAATACCATAAAATTTTCCTGATCACACTCAAGAAAAGGAAATCTTTATAATAAGTAAATTCTGCCAAGACTATCTCTTTGAATATCTTCTGGGGCCAGCAGAGTGATAACATCTTGAGTTCATTTAAAGTAAACTGAGATTTTAAACTTTTAATTAGCATTATTTCTAAAATGTTGAGCATGAACCCTATTACATTGCTCAAGGAAAGATGGATGGGGCTTTCAAGCAGACCTCAGAACTGCTAACTTAGAAGAAGCAGGTGAGTTGGTGAAAAGCACATGAGCTTTGAAACTAATATCCCAGCTGCAGCGGCATCACCCTATGATCTGGGGAAATCATGTAACCTCATTGTGCCTCAGATTCCTCATTTGTCAAACAGGGAAAAGCAAATGCGAAATGCGAAATGCTCACCGATATTCCATGTGACTTTCACTAAATCTGGAAAGCAGAAAAGTTCCAGGCTTAATTCTTATTATCTAGCTCCCAACAAGGAAAAGTAAAGAGAAAAATAGAGCAAATATGGGACTTAGAATTAGTAACTTTGCTTCCAAATAGCTTCTTAGAACCTCTGTTTCCTCATCTATAAAATGCAGGTAGCCATTCTTGCACTGCACATATGCCTGGGCAGATGAGCTGATTAAATAAGATGATGCCTGAAAAATAGCACCATAAACCTAATAGCATCATAACTTGTCAATGGCTTTGTGAAAACAAACAAAAACAAGTTATATGAATCGATCAAATTCTGAGGTGCTAGTATTGAGAAAAAGGCAAGAGGAAGTAGGAGTTTGAGCCAAGCTCTCACCTTTGGACTGAATCTGTAAAACAGCAAAGATTCAACCAAGATATCTGGAGCATCCAACTATGTGATGACTATGCACAGATTCCAGGTGACAAGGAAGAAAGGAATTTAGGTAGAGAAGGGATGACTGGCCTTTAGTGACCACCTGCTAAGAAAGGGAGTAGGACTTAGCAGTTTGGAGTAGGAATCCAATTGCCTGGCTCTGATCCTTAATACAGTACTTCTTAGCTGCAAGGTCTTCACCAGATAATTAAACTTTCTGTGCCTCAGTTTCTCCATCTGTAAAATGGAGATAATTAATCCTAGGGTCTCCTGACAGTTGTGAAGATTTTATTAGTTACTATAAGTGTTTGGAACTTGAGTGCTTCCCACAGAGTAAGCCCTCAATCTGTATTATATTTCTTAATTTAATTACTGCACTTAACTAAAAATACATTTATAAAGAGTTTAGTCCATGCCAAGCCCTGTTCTAGAAACTAGGCAAAGTTACGAGCAAAACAAATCCCTGTCTTCAAGTAGTTTGGACAGGGTTCTAGAGCAGTTCCAGAAACATAATAGACAAATTACTATAAAGTAGGTGAGTCCATATTACTATAATAAATTACTACTGAAAATACCATGGATAAAAGTAAGGCAGGGTAGAAGAGGTATGAGACTAAGGGATTGAAATTTTAGGTAGAATAACTAAGGAAAGCTCCCTGAGGCTGTGACTCACTCTTCATTTAGGGGAAGGTGTAGTAGGCTGCCCCGGGGGCTGCCAGATGGAGGCACTCATTTCACCTGCTACCAAAATCTCTGGCTGCTGCCTGTAGACTCAGCCAAGTAGAACTTCCTCACTCCAATTTTTACTCCTCCTCAGAAGGCAGCCTTCATTCATGACTGGTCAAAATGGATACACAAAAGCCCTGCCATTTCTCAACTGGGACAAATTCTTTTTTTACTTTTTTTTTTTTTTTTTTAAGACAAATCTCACTCTGTCACCCAGGATGGAGTGCAGTGGTGTGATCTTGGCTCACTGCAACCTCCTCCTCCTGGATTCAAGTGATTCTCCTACCTCAGCCTCCCCAGTAGCTGGGATTACAGGTGCCCGCCACCACGCCCAGCTAAGTTTTGTGTTTTGAGTGGAGACAGGTTTCACCATGTTGGCCAGGCTGGTCTTGAACACCTGACCTCAAGTGATCCTCCCGCCTCGGCCTCCCAAAGTGCTGGGATGACAGGTGTGAGCCACCGTGCCCGGCCTTCAACTGGGACAATTCTGAAGGGCCAACCCAGTGGCAGGATTCCCTGTGGGGATTTCTGGAGGCCTCCACTGAATTGCAACATGGTCCCACTTCTCCCTCTGCCTAATCCCTGCTTCCCTCCCTCAACAGTTGTTCCTCAGTCTACTCCCCAAGTAGTGTCCTCCACATAAACTTCAGAGTCTTGGGCCCTCTTCTCCAGGAAACCTGACCTATGACCAAGGCTAAATAACTTGTACAAAGTCTTTGAGCAGAAAGGAAGGGAGCTAGGACTTGTTCCTGGTCCTGCCTGCCTTGGTGGCCTATGCACCTCATGGCAGTTATCAGCTGCAGTACATTCCAGCCTGTTCCTGTCAGTGTGGCAACAGGAAACTTCTTGGAATTTCTGAGCAACACAGAGCATGAGGGTTGGTATGGCTGTGGATAAGCGAAAAAGAAGTGAATGTTAATTTCAATAGCAGAAGATACTAAATTTCCCACATCAAAACCCAACGATGAGGAGAGTGCGTCATCACATTTTGAAAAAATAACCTGTAGTATTCTAGAGCTTGACTTAGGTTTTGCTGTAAACTCAGTTCCTTTGCAATAAATGGATAATGGTTTATTTTATGTCAACTTTAAAAAACCCTCTTTACAAATAAGTTCTAACTTTCATTTTTCATCAAGCACATTTTTCTTATTTTATTTTATTTTGTTTTATCTTTTTTAAGTTCAGGGGTACGTGTGCAGGATGTGCAGGTTTGTTGCATAGGTAAACATTTGCCATGGTGGTTTGCTGCACAGATCATCCCATCACCTAGGTATTAAGACTAGCATCCATTAGCTATTCTTCCTGATGCTCTCCCTCCTCCCCACCCACACTCTGAGAGGGCCAGTGTGTCCCCTCCATGTCCCCTCCATGTGTCCATGTGTTCTCATCATTCAGCTCCCACTTATAAGTGAGAACACACAATAATTGGTCTTTTTCTGTTCCTTCATTAGGTTGCTGAGAATAATGGCATCCAGCTCCATCCATGTCCCTGCAAAGGACGTCATATCATTCCGTTTTGCGGATGCATAGTATTCCATGGTGTGTATGTACCACATTTTCTTTATCCAGTCTGTCATTGATAGGCATTTAGGTTGATTTCATGTCTTTGCTATTGTGAATAGTGCTGCAATAAACATATGCATGCATGTATCTTTATAACAGAACAATTTATAGTCCTTTGGGTATATGCTCAGTAATGGGATTTCTGGGTCAAATGATATTTCTGCCTGTAGGTCTTTGAGGAATTGCCATACTGTGTTCCACAAGGGTGAACTAATTTACACTCCCACTAACAGTGTAAACAAGTATATTTTTCTATGTTTTAGAATGGCATTTATATCGTAGGACATAAAGTGAACTTTTGGGGGACTCTCAAAAGGTGATCTTCCTCTTAGTCTCAATGAGATCTTTACTTTTACATCTGAATGTTTTTAATACCTGACTTTGGCTTCAGACACGACCCTGAATGCAGAAGTTCCAGAGGCTGGTGAAAAGGCATCTCAGATGGAAAGAGGGAAGACAGAAAGTCCTCAGAGATTGGGAAAGTCTTCCTATGTTACAAATGATTGGAAGGGAATCCAGGAGCTGAAAGAGAATTAGCATTACTATAAGTGGAATCTCAAAAAAAGCAAAAGTTCAGTTAAAATATCCAGAACTTGAAGGAAAAAAACTAAGTCCAAATACATGTAATTTTTAATGAGCACTTACTATCCATCTGAGCTCTGTCTGTAGATGTATGACTGTATTTATAGAGCACCTTTATGTGGAAGATGGTATTATAACTCACTTAAAAGGAATAAAAGCTGAGATTCAGAACAGGTGACTCCCCAAAATTTACACAAATGACTTTCAGAGTGAATGTTTCAACTTAGATTGGCTAACTCTCAGTGCTATGCCCAAAACCAAGAATTCATTTTTATAATCATTGGGAAGACAACTCAAAAAATAAATATCCAGTTCTTTTGTAGTTCTGCTCTTGCATTTTCTGAGATGCAGCATTGTAACCCTCAGGAAACTTAGTCCAGTCAAATGGATTCTTTGAGTTTATCTGCAAATCTGTATAAATATATAATCTTCTCTGAAAGTATTTGTGAAGACACATTTCTTGTGTTCTCCCAGAACCTCCTGAGCTTCCACTGTGGCATTAATAGCAGGGGTTGAAGCCTACCTTATCAGAACTGATGTAGACAAATTACAAAATTTCTAGCAGCACAGCATTCTTTCGACATGTTCCAGCCTCTCCTGGAGCCTATGAAAATAACGATATGGGTCTAAGAAATGATTAAAAGAGAGGCCCAATATTTCTACTAAATATTAATGACTCTGATTTTTACCGACGCAATGTTGGCCTCTTTTCATTTTGGAATCTTGGAAGAACTTCCAAACCAGAGATGGGAACCCTTGTAAGGCATCAAAGCAAATGTTACCTAGTCTCCAACTGAAGTTCATAGGAATTCATGGATTCAATAGGATTCTAGCAAACAGAAATATATAACATGATCTTAAAATGTAATTTTTTAACTCCTGCATTATTTGAGTAGTGTCCTTGATCATTTAATCCCCAGCCCCCAAGTCTCAATTTCTGCATCTGCTAAGTAAGTAATAGCTACTGGAGTTCACATACCATGCAGGGCTAATGTGAAGAGCTAATGATCCCTTTGGTTTTCTGGTAAGGTATTCGCTGAGCTGCCTTGAAAGTGTTTTATTGGATATTGGTTGCATAATGAAAATACTCTAATCGTGTTCCTTCCCCACTTCCCTATGCTCAGCAGCATTTGGGAATTGTCCATTATCCAGTGTAACCACATAAGCTTCGTTTTATAAGCTTTTCATGACTTGCTCCCAAAATCCTACCTCTCCAAACTCCGCTGGTATATCTTTCTTTTCCACCACAGCCAAAGATGCCCCACTTCTGAGACCAATTATTGACTTTCATTTTGCATTGATTTGTTTAATCAGCTTCCTCTGTGAAGAATGCTCCTCTCCCTGGCCGCCCGAAGAAATCAAGTTAATAATTCAAATCTCACTCAAATGTAACTCTACAGTATCTTCTCCTTCCACTCCCTTGCCACCCCACTGAGCTCCATGGCACTTTGCTCTTACGGCTAATCAATATCATAAGGCCTCTGGCTATGCTCAAAGTGACTTACAAAATTTACAAAATTGTAATCCAGCAACCCAAGTCTTCTGGCTCCTTTGGCTCCTTGTTCTATTCTAGTCTCTTACCACAGATGCTTCTAAAAAAAAAAAATAAAAAATAAAAATAAATAAATACCAAGAAACTAAATTACCCCAGGATCTGTGGGAGACTCTGATGAATACCCAAGACATTCATTTCATGTTTAATAAAGCTAATGTGCCCAGCCATTCTAATAAAATTGTAGAAATGCAATTGACTAGACCTCATGGCTGGCTCTGTCTCTTCAGATAAGGCAAAGAACGCTGAGTACAGTGCTTCCAGAAAATAAACAAAAGCAAGAATGAACTAAAGGGCTGTAATTCCATCAAGAGTCTCTGGCCAGTGACAGAAACCCCCCAAAGCAGGCTTCTGTGATCTCAGAACTGACCACTTCTTTGAAATCCTTAGTCCCTGCAATATTTGAGTTTGATTCTGACAGTGACAAGACTCACAAGATAAGGCCATGGACTGCAGTCACAGATTGACTTTGTGTAACACAGCTGTCCATAAATGAAGGATTCACCTAATGTCAATGAAAGCAAATAAATTCCATTGTGGTGGTGCCTTAAGTCCACAACCTCAAAGTAGAATTTCACCTCCCTCAATTAGAAAACATCCATGTATGCAAAAATTGAAATACTTCAGGATACCTGTAAGTCATAGGAAGAGAGCTTTTGTTGTTAGAGCTGATCGACCATAAATTTTTATCAGGCATAGAATGCCAAGAAGATCTATAGGATTCGAGAAAGTGGAAGCTATGTTGTAACTCTGCCTTGACACAGCATGGCATATTTTGCATAACATTGTACAATTATCTTGATATAGCCTCTCAAAATCCATCAATGGGCGGGCATGGTGGCTCACACCTGTAATTCTTGCACTTTGTGAGGCCAGGCCAGGCAGATCACAAGGTCAGGAGTTTGGGCCTGACCAACATGGTGAAACCCCATCTCTATTAAAAATACAAAAATTAGCTGGGCGTGGTGGTGCGCACCTGTAATCCCAGCTACTCAGGAGGCTGAGGCAGGAGAATCACTTGAACCCGGGAGGCAGAGGTTGCAATGAGCCAAGATCGTGCCACTGCACTCCAGCCTGGGTGACAGAGTGAGACTCTGTGAAACAAACAAAAACAAACAAACAAACAAAAAAACTACAAATGTAGGCAAGTAACCATCATAATTGTCCCCATTTCACACATGAGGAGAAATGTGGCTCAGAGAATCTGTGTGATTTCCCCAAAGTCATGTTAAGTAGAGGCTCAGGGTCAAAACCACCCCCAGTCCAGTGATTTGTCCACTCCTCTAAATATCCTCTCTACTCATGGGTTTCACACAACATCAAGCAAAGGCTTCTGTTAAAAAAAGAAAAGAAAAGAAAAGTACAATATTCTAAAGGAAACTCTAGTTTTTCCTAAAAATTGCCAGGAAATAATGCTATGACTATTTAACTTATTGTTATTATTAATAAAGTGCATCTACATTATCCTACCTAAATTTTGGCCTTTACTCTCCATGGAAGGTGTTTTACTAGAGATAAAATATAATGTATTTTGAAGTGCATGGTATTTGGCTGAGGAGAGATTTGGGTTCAAATATCAGCTTTGCTATTTACTAGCTTTATGACTAAGGGCAAGTTTTTCAGTCCCTTTGAGTTTTCTTATCTTTAATATAGAAATTATAATAAATTCATCACAGAAATATGGTAAGGAGTAAACAAAACTGCACGTGAAAAGTGTTTAACAGGGTGTACTTGATGCATAGTGGTGCTCAAAGAATGTCAAAATCTAGGGAGACAAACTCTTTAACATCTTGTCTGCTAACGGTGATCAAGCTACCCACAAGTTCTTTCACAGAGAGATTTCATTCAGGCTGCAGCCCCAATAGGGTACTACTCTTTGCATAACACCTTACACTTTGTGAAGAAGGTACATACACTGTCACAATTAAGGAATCAAATCACTGTCTTCAGGTTTCAGCCATTTGCCAGAAATCACGTTAGCTTTTGAATCCACTAGCAAAAGATAAAGGATTCACTTATTTTCCTTATTAACAGAATTCAAACAAAACATGTCCTAAGCATCTGAAATAAGCCCCAACATTGGGAGAGCACTAGATGTCAGTTACAATTTCTTGAGTAGCTGCTAAGTTCCAGTCTCACTGTAAGGCACTTCCACCCATTAAAAGACATTAGCACATTTGAGCCTTGCAAACAACTTAACAAGTAAGCTGTGGAAATATAATATTCTCTTCATTTCACAAGTGAGGGAACTGAGACTCAGAGTTGCCCATCATTGCTTAGCTCCCGAAAGTAGCAGAACAAGATTCTGACTCCAATGCTCTTCCCGCCTCCTTTAGGGCAAGGTCTCACTGCCTATGACTCCCAAGTCACCATCAAGTCGACATCCAACAGAAAGTGCCCCAAGAGTGTGCACGGGTGGCTGTGAGTGGGAGGTGCCTGACTCACCACCACTGACTCACCATCAGGAGGGATCTGCTGCACTGGTCCTTTGCATGCTTATTCTATCCTTTTGAAATAGGATGGCATCTTACTTGGTTTAGATTTAAGTCAGTATCTACTTACCAAGTAGCCTGATTCATTTCAGAATTTCACATATGTACTATGTTTCCCAGAAAGCCATTTGAAACAGCAGCTTTTCTTTGTGTGAGTTTTATTGTTCTACAAAAGGAAAACCTGCTTTTTCACGATTGCTCACTATTTATGAAGTCAACACTATTTGTCAGGTACTGTGCTAAGTTCCAGGTACAGAGAAACTGACTAGACTGATTCCATCCCTGCCCTCGTGGAGCTGATAGTCAGCTGGACATAACAGACCTAAATACTAAATTATAAAAGTGATTACACAGTAAAAACTCTGATGACTGCCACAAAGGGGAAGTCCAGAATGCAATAAGAGGTTATATTAGGGGACATACCACAGTCTTGGGGTCAGGGAGGGCTTCCCTGAGAAAGTGCTATTTAAGGAGAAAGTGGAAGGATGAGTACAAATTGGCCAATCAAATAGAGGGGTAATGATACTCCCAGCAAAGGAAACAGCACTTGCAAAATCCCTGGGGCAGGAAGAAGAGTAACACGTTTAAGGAACTGAGAGGTCAGTGTGGCTAAAGAGCAGAGACCCAAAGTGGAAACGATGTAAGAATGGAGGAACAGGAGTATAGCAATGCTTTCCAAAGCACTAACTGGCGATGGCATCAGCCATTGTGAATGCATAGAGTCAGCCCAATGCAAATGCCAGTTAATCTCTCTGATATTTATGCAAGTTAGACCTGAACCAATGAAAAGTTCAATGGCTAATTTTTCTTTTTTCTTCTCTTCCTCTTCCACCTTCTATTTTTTTCTTGGTGATTATATTACTTTCTAAGTATGAGAGGGGAAGTAGAGAGAAAGAATCTCCGAAGAAACTGCTTACATTACACATCTCATGCACTGTGTGTAGGGAAACATGTGTAACCTTAAGCAAACTAACAAGCTTCAGGGTTTTTTGTTCTTCTGCAAAACAGTGCTGAAAAACTGCAGAACACATTTAAGATTAAATGAGGCAATGTATACAATCTACTATGCACAGTGACTCACTCTAATAGTTAAAGCAGCACCCTCTTTCCAGGTGAGACAGGAAACTGAAGAGGTGTATTAGTTAGGCTAGGCTAACTGCTGTAACAAACAAATCTATGCATAGTGGTTCAAACACAACAGAACTTGATTCCCTGCTCATGTAATGTCTAAACTGGCTGTTCTGGAGGTGGCCAGCTCTCATCCACAAAGCAATCCAGGAACCAGTCTCCTTCTCTCTTAGTGCTGCAGCCTGCTCCTCCACATCAGGCTGGAGGAAAGGTAAAACATGGAGGAGAGTGTATGAACAAGGCCTAAAAGTGAAAATATTATTTCTCCTGTAGAGCTCCATTACACAATCTCACCTAACTACCGGGAAATAAAGTCCAGTGGAGTGGAAAAAGAAGGAGAGGGTGTAAGTGGCTAGCCAGCAGTCTTGGCCAACACGCATAAAGGTGAAAGAGGTCTTTCTTATTCAATCAGCTTAAATAAATCAATCTTTCTGCAAATAGGTTCTGCACATCTCCTTTCTGCAAACCTTAGTCTAGGTATGACGATGACAATGAGCAAGTCAGTGTCTTCTGCCCCATCTGGAAGTTCCTAAGGATATGACAGCAGTGTGACTTCTCCCTCTCCTTTTTCTCCTGCAACCACTCACTTGTCTCACTAGTTTCTCTAGTTTTCTCTTCTAAGGATATGTGAAAATCCTTCCTCTTCTTATGATTACTGTCACTCTTCTTGATTTCTCACTTAAATCATGGTGAAATGTTACCTTATATCACCTGCAACTAGACTGACTCCCCTCCCACCCACCTCTGCTTGCCCCCACCTCAAACTCCAGTCCATTCTTCCCCCAGGGATACAAAAGGGCTAGCTCTCCAATGCAAATTCCAAATGCAATAGGCACTGGCCTGCTTCATATCCTGTTTGGTTCATCCCAGCATACAGGATAAAGTCCAAACCTCTTCATTTGACAGCTTACAGGATCTGGCCTCAGCTTCCATGCTTTCTCATGTTTCTCCAAGCCCCTTCTGGTACCTAGGGCTCCAGCAACACAGAATTACTTATAGTTCTCTGCACACAGAGCCACCAAGCTTCTTCTCTTCTCCAGGTCATCTTGACTCTTGTTGACCCTCTGGTGGCATGCACATCTTTAAAGTCCATCTCAGGCATTGCCAATGGTTGGAAGCATCCTCTGATCTTCACCCTCCTCTGCCATTCTCAAAACACCTTGTGCATGTAATTATCTCTGAATTATCTCTGTAGTGTGTGCTCCTTTGTAATTCATCTGTCCACCCTACTATCCCTGAAACTCCTGGAAGGCAGGCAGCATTGAGAGCATTGAATGTCTTTCTAAGGACTTGCAGGTCTATCCTGCAATTTAAAAGAAATTACTGAGGATTTTTTAATAGAGGGAGTGACACAATGTAGTCAACATTTAAGAAGACAAATTTCAGGGAAGACTTTAAAGTTGAATATGGAAAGAACTGACTGAATGTAGGTCAACTGGCAAGAAGGGAGAAGACACCAGGGTGGCATTTTCTCTACACCCAGGGCCTCAAGATTTGGTCCCAGATCTGCAGATGATAGCTGCATAATGTAAGCACAATATCTCTCCTGGCTTTGTTTTATTTGTGAACAAAAAGGAAATAATAAATAATTCTGGACCATCTTACCAGTTTGATATGTGGGCATTGCAAAATAATGAATGCTAATGTGCTTTGGAAATTGCAGTAAAATTGGCAAGACTAGAAGTTAAAATCCAAATAAATCCAAACTTAGGCAGCCTCATCATACCTTCAATGTCAAGTAGAGTCCCTTCTTGAAGTCTTGAAGGATGCGTCCCAGGAGCCCCCACTGTTTCCTTGTGCAACGTGAGGCTGAGATCATCTGTGCTTGCCTGCCGCCTGAAAGCTGAGTTTTAATATCTGAAGGATTGCCATGCAGAAGAAAAATGGGACCAACTCCATGGGCTGTGTAGCAGTTTCCAAGAGATGAATACTGGCTCAACATAAGAAAAAACTTTCAAACAGTCAGAGCTGTCCAAAGGCTGCCAAGGGCTGGGAATGGAGATGGGCTGTGAGCTCCATGAGATTGGAGATGATGGGGCCAAAGCTGGATGCCTATAGCTAGACTCCACACATCAGAAAAGTTTGGACTGATCAGCTTCAAAGCTTCCTCTCAATTCTAAAATTCTATTGTCCACACCACTGGGTGCACCTCTATTATTATACATATAGATGACATGAGATGGTTGATTAAGGCATCTTTCTCCTCCACTAGAGTAGGCTCACCAGGAAGGTAGGAACTGAGTCTCCTTCAATTGGGATCCTCAATGCCTGGTACAGCTCCTGGCACACAGTAAACACTCAGAATTGCTGGTGGAATAAGTGAATGTGTAAATGAACTAGTTTCTTTTTTTATGCTATTGACACCCCATAGGGGAAAAATAATGGTTTATTAGTTCGTTCTTATGCTGCTATGAAGAACTGCCTGAGACTGGGTAAATTATAAAGGAAAGAGGTTTAATTGACTCGCAGTTCTGCAGGGCTGGGGAGGCCTCAGGAAACTTACAATCATGGCTGAAGGCACCTTTTCACAGGGTGGTAGGAGACAGAATGAGTGCACAGTGAAGGGGGAAGCCACTTTTAAACCATCAGATCTCAAGAGAACTAACTCAGTATCATGAGAACAGCATGAGGGAAGATGCACCCCCACGGTTCAGTTATCTCCACCTGGTCCTGCCTTTGACACATGGGGATGTTACAATTCAAGATGAGATTTTGCTGGGGACACAGAGCCAAACCACATCATAAAGTGTCCTTAAGTTTATACTAGGACGAGTTCTTTCCTTTTGGGCCTTGTGTATTTTCATACTAGTCTACTTTCATACTCTCCAACTTGGAGTCTTTGGACTTTTAGAAGCCCTAACTTCAATATTTTAAAAAGTCAAGTAATAAAAATCAGGCATTTGTCCATGTTGCAAGTACCCAGGTTTCAAACACACCCAGTTTGTATGCATTTGACTGGGAATTTACGAATGCAGTGTGGCCACTCTTTATCTTATATAGCAAACTATACCCCTGGAATGTTGCACCTATAATCTCATTTAATCTTTACACAAAGCCTGTATTTTAGGTCACCTCATCTCTAGTTTATAGACAAGGAGACTGCAGAGTTCAGAGAGTCTATATTAAATATTTACTGTCAGAGGCAGAATTTCAATCCAGTGCCATCTGGCTAGCTGGCCCACACAGCACTCAGCTTCATTTTAGAGAACAAGGTTCCTCTGATGTGTGTTTCTGTCACAGATATGCTTGGGATGGGGACCTTTCCTGGCTATTAGCAGTTTCTGTCCCTTGATGGGCCAGTCAAATATGAGAGGCAAAGAGATGAATGCACAGAAGGCCTTCTGATCCCTCAAGAAACCCTCGGTTTAATGAGAAGGCTGATGCCCTACCTGCTAAGCAAACCTGGCCTCACAGACCCACCATGCTCAGAAAGCCCCCCACTCTCCTTTTCCAGTGCAATCTCCTTTCTACCCTCACATACAATATATAGCAGAACACCAGGAAGTCTCCCAGGCATTCTATTCTAGACCTTATATTTTTCTGGTGTTGACAACTTAATACGTGCTCATGCTTCCTTTTATGGGTAAAGATAAGCCCCCCGATGGCAATCAGGGGACTGGTGTAGGAAATGCTGCATTACTCCAGTAAACATTTGACTGCACTTTCTCCAAGACATGCATCATTGTGCCAGGCCCCAAGAACAGCTTCAGGTCCACAGATCGGCAGGTGAGATAGCCTGGTCATGAATTATGAGAGGGCTTCTTTAAAAACCAAGGCCAGAGCTGTGTGTTCTGGGGTGGCCCCTGCCCTACATGACAGAAAGCTGTTCTAAGGAAGCCAAGGGCAGAGTCCAGGTCTCAGATAGGGTGGAGTTCTCTGCTTCAGAAACTCATCCCTGAGAAAGGGGGCCTGTCCAAGTGGCTTTTAAAAGGAAATTACTGCAATTATGTAGCTACTTTTCATGTCTTTTTTTGAATTGAAAACTCAGGAACAACCTCAAGGTCAATGAGGAATACTGTAGATCTACAAATGCAGGGCACAAATAGTAAAACTATTGACAATAATTACCAATATTAAATGAATGCCTCCAATGTGCCAGTAATCATGGTATGTTCTTTTCATGTTTCACTCCACTGCACCTCACAACATTCTCTTAAGGTATTTATTGCCCCGTTTTAGAACTGCAGAAACTGAGGCAGGGAGAGGTTGAGCAAGTTGCACAGAGTCTTGCGTTAAGCAAGGGATGGAACAGAAAGCTTGGCAGCCACCAGAAATGGTACTCGAAATGAATATGTGTGGATTCAAAAACAGGTACATGGTATGTTATTGAAGGGGAAAATGCAAGTAAGTTCCCAACTTGTATGATCCCACTTTTTCTAACTCACAAAAAGGAGTACTAGCTGACCCCATTAGGATGGTTACGATAAAATGAGAACGAACAGAAAAGAGCAAGTGTTGGTGAGGATGTGGAGAAATGGGGACTGTTGGTAGGAATGTAAAATGGTGTAGCCACTGCAGAAAACATCATGACAGTTTCTCAGAAATGTTAAAAAAGAAAATCCATATGATCTGGTAATTTCACTTCTTGGTATATGTTCAAAAGAACAGAAAGCAGAATCTCAAGGAGATATTTGTACACCCATGTTCATAGTAGCATTATTCACAACAACTAAAACACGAAAGCAAACCCAGTGCCCATTGATGGAAGACTGGAAAAACAAAATGTGATATGGCACAGCTCACTTTATTGCACATTGCTTTATTGTGCTTCTCAGATATTCCATTTTTTACAAATCAAGGGTTTGTGGCAACTCTGAATTGAGCAAATCTATTGGCACCATTTTTTTCTGACAGCATGTGCTTGTTTCATGTCCTGTCACATTTTAGTAACTCTCACAATATTTCGAAGTTTTTAACTATAATTATGGTGATCTGTGATCAGTCACCTTGGGCATTACCATTATAATTGCTTTGAGGTGCAATGAACCTCACCCATGTAAGATGGCAAACTTAATGGATCCACATTGTGTGTATTCTGGCTGCTCCACTAACCAGCCACTCCCCTTGTTTTTCCCCTCTCCTCGGATGGCCCTATTTTCTGAGACATACAGTGTTGAAATTAGGCCAATTAGTAACCCTACAATGGCTGCAAAAAGTTCATATGAAAGGAAGAGTTACATGTCTCTCACTTTAAATCAAAGGCTAGAAATGATTAAGCTTAGTGAGGACAGCATGTCAAAAGCTGAAATGGGCCAAAAGCTAGGCCTGTTGTGCCAAACAGCCAAATTGTGAATGCATAGGAATAACTTTTGAAAGAAACTTTAAAAGTCACACTCCAGTGACCACATGAATGATAAGAAAGCAAAACAACTTATTGCTGATATGGAGAACGTTTTAATGGTCTGAATAGAAAATCAAACCAGCCACAACATTCTCTTGAGCCAAAGCCTAATCCAGAGCAAAGCCCTAGGACTGAAGATGTTTTTCAATTCTATGAGGGCTGAGTGAGGTGGGGAAGCTGCAGAAGAAAAGTTTGGAGCTAGCAGAGTTTGATTAATGAAATTTAAGAAAAGAAGCCATCTCCACAACAGAAAAGTACAATATGAAGCCACAGTGCTGATATAGAAGCTATGGCAAGTTATCCAGCAGATCTAGCTAAGATAATTGATGAAGGTAGCTCCATTAAACAACAGATTTTTAATGTATACCAAACAACCTATATTGCAAGAAGATGTCGTCTAGGACTTTTATAACTAAAGAGACATCACGCTGAGTTTCAGAGCTTCAAAAAAACAGGTCTATGCTCTTGTTAGAGGCTAATGCTACTTATGACTTTAAGTAGCAGCCAATGCTCATAAGCCACTACAAAAATCCTAGGGCTCCTAAAAATTATACTATATATACTCTACCTGTGTTCTATAAATAGAACAACAAATGTTAAATGACAGCTCATCAGTTTACAGTGTGGTTTACTGAATATTTTAAGCCCACTGTTGAGACCTACTGCTCAGAAAAAAAAGATTTATTTCAAAATATTGCTGCTCATTGACAATGCACCTAGTCACCCAGGAGCTCTGTTGAAGATGTACAAGGAGATTAATATTGTTTTCATACCTATTAACATAACATCCACTTTGCAGCTTATGGCTCAAAGAATAATTTCAACTTTCAAGTCTGATTAAGAAACACATTTCATAAGGCTATAGCTGCCATTGATAGTGATTCATCTAATGGATTTGGGCCAAGTAAATTGAAAACCTCTGGAAAGCTTTCACCATTGTACGTGCTATTAAGAACATTTGTGATTTATGTAACAAAGTCAAAACATCCACATTAACAGGAGTTTGAAAGAGGTTTCCAACTCTTCTGGATGACTTTGAGGGGCTCAAGACCTCTAGATGTGATGAAAATAGCAGGAGAACTAGAATTTGAATTGGAGCCTAAAGAATGTGACTATAATCTTATGATAAAACTTTGGTAGATGAAAACTTGCTTCTTATGGATGAGCAAAGAAAGGGGTTTCTTGAGAAGGAATCAACACCTGGTGAAGATACTGTAAAAATTGTTAAAATAACAAAAGATTTAGAATGTTACATAAGCTTAGTTAATAAAGCAGCAACAGAGTTTGAGAAGATTGGCTCCAAATATATAAAAGAAATTCTACTGTCAGGAAAATGCCATCAAACAGCTTTCTACAGATAAATCTTTCCTGAAAGGAAAAATCAATTGCAGTGAACTTCATTGTTGTCTTATTTTAAGAAATTGCTGCAGCCACCCCAAGCTTTAGCACCCACCGCTCTGATAAGTCAGCAGCCGTCAGCAGTGAGGCAAGACCCACCACCAGAAGAAAGATTACATTAGTAACTGTTGGAAGCATCAGATGATCTTTAGCATTTTCAGCAATAAGCTATTTTTAATTAATGTATGTACATTGTTATTTTACAAACATGTTGTATTGGTCCTTATTTATGCTGCTGATAAAGGCACATCCAAGACTGGGAAGAAAAAGAGGTTTAATTGGACTTACAGTTCTGCATGGCTGGGGAGGCCTCAGAATCACAGTGGGAGGTAAAAGGCACTTCTTACATGGTGGCAGCAAAAGAAAATGAGGAAGAAGCAAAAGCGGAAACCCCTGATAAACCCATCAGATCTTGTGAGACTTATTAACTATCATGAGAATAGCACAGGAAAGGCTGGCCCCCATGATTTAATTACCTCCCCCTGGGTCCCTCTGACGATACAAGAGACACAATTCAAGTTGAGATTTGGGTGGGGACAGAGCCAAACCATATCACATGTTATTGCACACTTAAACCACAGTACAGTGTAAACATAACTTTTATACACACTAGAAAACTAAAAAAATTGTGTGATAATTTATTGTGATATCTGCTTTATTCAGATGGTCTGGAACCAAGCCTGCAAAATCTCTGTGTTATTCCTGTTTACACATACAATGGAATATTATTTTGCCTTAAAAAGGAGGAATACTCTGACATGAGCTACAACATGGATGAACGCTGAGGATATTATGCAAAAGTGAAATAAGGCAGTTACAAAAAACAAGTGCTGTATGAATCGAAGTATATGTGACACATAGAGTAGTCAAATTCATAGAGAATGGCGGTTGCCAGGGCCTGGGAGGAGGAGGAAACAGGGAGTTATCATATAATAAGCACAGAGTTTCAGTTTTGCAAGATAAAAAGAGTTCTGGAAATTGGTTGCACAATGGTGTGGGTATACTTAAGACTATTGAATGTAAAACTGAAAGGAAGGAAGGAGGGAGGGAGGGAGTGAGGGAGGGAGGGAGGGAAGGGAAGGGAAAGAAGGAAAGGAGTGAGGAAGAAAATAGAAAAGAAAAAACTCAAGTTACAGTATGCATGAAAAAATATCCAAAAGGATACACAACAATGAGTTGATAGTAACTTGCATTGGATTATCATTTTACAAATAAACATACCTAAGATTTGCTTGACTTTCTATTTTTTCTACAAAAAAATGTGTATTGCACTAGTAATAAGATTTTTTAAAATTATCCTCAAGACAAAAGCCATGAGAGGGAGTGAAAGCTGGAGCAGGGGAAAAGGAACCTACAATCCATGTACAGAGGGATGGAATGGACCATTGGTTCTGCAGGAGAGTGGTTCCAATCAGGCAGGCTGTGCACAATCCTCAAATTAGGTTCTTGTGCTCAGATGCTCAGCCTTTGTGAAAGAGGAGCTTACGAGAATCCTGAATAACCAGACGTAGGAGGTCTTCATCCACATTAAAAAGAATAGGTGGTGAGAGTAGAGTCAGAGTTGTAATTCTGGGTGGGGATAGGCATTGCTGCAAGGAGGATCTTGTAATACACCTGTTTGAGCACTGCACCAGAGGGTGGAGGCAGGCACAGTGAAGACTGGTAGGAGGGAGAGTCCCTTCTCTAGCCCACTACCAATTAAGATACCGAATTTAAAACTCAGATTAAAGGGATCTTAGAAAACATTCAGCTTAAACACCTCAATCCCCCAAAGAAATTTAAGCCCATGGAAGTGACATGATTTGCTTAGGGTTGCATAGACAGTTTTGTGGCAGACACCAGATTGTAATCCAGCTATCCTGAACATGTCTTCCTTATCAGTCCACCCATCCATCTATCCATTTATGCATGGATTTATTCATTCTTCCATTCTTCATTCACATTTATTGAGCATCAAATCTATATCAGGCTCTGAAAGAGCCACTCTCCATCTCCTTATCCCCCCACAGTGCGCCATACAAAGTGTATTTGCAGAGAGATAAAATATAGTAGAAAATGTCAGATGCAAGTTTATGCTTTGCTGCATTTTCACTTCTCTTTGTCATCACTATTTGCATTATTGCTTATTCTTCACTTTACTCTGCAATGGTCACCTCATACACAACCAAACCACCACCATGAGAAGAGCTTCATAGAGAGGAGTGCTTTGGGGGCAGAATCTATGTGAGTGCTTCTCTTAAGCAGGTTTTTATAGTTAAGGATATGCTGTGTTTATGCTGACCAACCTCTGCTTTTTGAGCTATCATGCAGGAGGAAGGAGAGGGTCTGTCTGTCTTAAGCTAGTCATTGTAAAATCTGTTAGAAGTACCGCCGTAGTTGAATAAATATTAACTTTCTCCTCCATCTGTACACTTTCGCCTAATACTTTTTTTTTAGTTTTCACATCATCTGTTCCCTTTATCAGGACCATCTTCTAAGGCCAAGGAACAAAGATAAATGAGGGCAGAGTATTCTTCATATTAGAAGAAAATAGCTTTGCCAAGTTGATCTACTTTGGGGCAGAGGATGAGGAACTACAGCCCATGGGCCAAATGTCACTCTGACCCATCCATTGTTTTTGTCAATAAAGTTTTATTGGAATACAGCCTCATTCATTCATTTACATATTATCTATGACTGTTTTCCTTATAATGGCAGAGTGGAGCAGGAAGGACAGTGGCTCTGTATCCAGTAAAGCTGAAAATATTTACTATTTCTGTCTTTATCAAAAAAGAAAGACAGAAAGAAAGAAAAAGAGAGAGAGAGAGAGAAAGGAAGGAAGGAAGGAAGGAAGGAAGGAAGGAAGGAAGGAAGGAAGGAAGGAAGGAAGGAAAAAAGAAAGAAAGAAAGAAAGAAAGAAAGAAAGAAAGAAAGAAAGAGAAAGAAAGAAAGAGAAGAAAGAAAGAAAGAAAGAAAGAAGAAAGAAAGAAAGAAAGAAAGAAGGAAAGAAAGAAAGAAAGAAAGAAAGAAAGAAAGAAAGAAAGAAAGAAAATAGCCAACCTCTGATTTACAATGTGTTTGCTATTTTGTCAAGAGATGATTTACACATCTTATTTTCTCCTCCGGATCTCCAAGACGAAGTGGTGTACAATTGCAAGAATGACTAAAAGAAGGAGAAGCATATGCTCTACAGTTCTAACAGTCTGGGGACCACTTTTTACTAAATTCCTTCCATCCTTCTTTATAATAGTGATTGATGTTACGTGGCAGACAGTGGAGAAATGTAACTGGTTTTCTATTGGTAGATAAATTTGTTACATCTTAAGCATAGTAAAAGAGCCAGTGACTCTAGGAGTCACAATACATTGGAGTGGTTAACCTTGTGATACTGAAATGACTCATCAGAGTCCCTGACTTTACTACTATTAGTTTCCTTAGTTTCAATCTTCAGTCACTGTATTCATGCTGCTAGTGTTTCTGAAAGTGCCCAATATGTGTCAGCTGCACAGGTTCTTGATTTGCTGTAGGGGATTTTTCAATTTTTTTCTTTTTTTTCTTTTTTTTTTTTAAGATGGAGTCTCACTCTGTCGCCCAGGCTGGAGTGCAGCGGCCCGATCTCAGTTCACTGCAAGCTCTGCCTCCCAAGTTCACACCATTCTCCCGCCACAGCCTCCCAAGTAGCTGGAACTACAGGCGCCTGCCACCACACTTGGCTAATTTTTTGTATTTTTAGCAGAGACGGGGTTTCTCTGTGTTAGCCAGGATGGTCTCGATCTCCTGACCTCGTGATCTGCCCGCCTCAGCCTCCCAAAGTGCTGAGATTACAGGCATGAGCCACTGCGCCTGGCCAAATTTTTAAGAGCCTTTGACATCCCTTGGCAGCTGAATAAACTGTGAAAGTTTCTGCTTTACTCCACAGCCTATGGATGCAAGCTATGGATTTAAGCAGTAACAAGAAAAAGATGCTAAAATCATGTTAAGAACAGAATGTTTAACTCAATCTGGAGTTTCAAAGTCTAGATAGGAAGACAGGACACTGTGCATGGTTGAGGCAGAAAGGAACATAATACAGGAAATTAAAAGCTTAAACAACTGTGGAATGAATTGGAGTCATGTTGGTCAGGAAATCTGGAAAAGCTAGAATCCAGGAAGCTGTGCAGAACCGGAAAATTCTCAAGAAGATGCACGGAAGGAAACCAATGGAGACTTTCTGCATTTATTGACACCTACTCCCTGGTGGCTGCTGCTGAAAATAAGAACTTCTTCTTCTCTTTTGCCTTCAAAATACCACACCAACACTTCTTCTTAGAAGAATCCAACCCTGAACCCTCCTGGCAAAAATCTAGGAAATGTGGTCCAAGGCTAGCTTCTCTCATGCAGGGAAGAACATAAAAGGAAAGAGAGGATAATGCTGAGTTGACATTAAATAACCCAGCATATTGGGGGATCCAGGAAGACTTCCTAAAGAATATGATACCAGAGACTCGGTTTTGAAAAATCAAAATTGGCCAATCCTTGGCCTTGGTCAATGATTCATCAAGAGAGTTTCCCTTTCTAGACTACAAGAACCTGAATTAGGGAAGTACAGCCTTCCCAAGAAGCATTCATCTTACGCAACCAAATGAAGATGTATCCATAAATAGCCTGACTTGCTCACCATTCTGTGTTCAAAATGGATAACTTAGAGCAATCTTTCTTTCCTAGAGAAAGATATGCTTTATAGTTATTAAAACCAAGAGCAGTAGCCCTTCACATTACAAATGCAAGTGAGGAAGGATTTTTCTCCCAACATATTTCCTGAACAATGTGGAATTGTTGTGCCAAGAGATTGTGCAAGGGTGGGAAAATCGACCAACTACATGGTTGTTGCGCAATGCCCAGAAGTCAGATCCTAGCATCCCTCCCGTAGCGTTATTCCTTCTCTCCTTTGTGGCCCCCTCCCCTTCTTTTCAGAGACACACCAGGAAGCTCCAAATAACCATCCCATTGGTAACTGATCCTTCATCTTTCCCTCAGGATTTACATTGACGGAAGTCTCACAGTGCTGTGAAAGTAAAGGTGAAGGATCAGTTAAGCACCTACCATTTCTCTTGCTATGTTAGATTCTTTGTGTGTATGATTCAATTAAATCTTCTAAAGGACCTTTGAGATAAGATTATTATCTGCACTTTCCAGGCAAGGAGGCGGAGGCCAAGAAAGATAGATTGATAATACTGAGGTCGCACATATACTACTTTGCTCCATAGAAAATGGAGTAGGGAGTAGGGAGACCCCACTTCTCTACTATAAATGAATCCTTTTTTTTTTTTTTTTTTTTGAATCCTGAATTCAGTGGGAGCATTCGTGGGTCACATAGAGGTCATCACACTCTCGGAGCTTTGCAAAACCATGGAGAACCTTAAATCCATCTCTTGAGACTTCTCTTCTTCCCTCCTTTACCCTAGAAAATGTGAAGCAGTGAGATCACACCATGGCCAGAGCAGTAGCCACCTTGGAGTTCCCCACAGACCCCAACTTCCCTCTGTGCCATTTTTCCAAAGACACAAAACCAAAAACCAAACAAAAATGGCACCTTAGAGACTAGAAGGTAGTCTAATATCAGTAGATTTTCAAATTTTCAGACCAAATTCACCTTTGGGTGTTTTATTTCGTGTAAGTTACTGGGTTTTTCACCTTCCACTGTTTCTTTATTAGCCAAGTATGTACTAACTTGTGTTCAAAAAATTAAAAATACAGGAGTCAGGCATGGTGGCTCACGCCTGTAATCCCAGCACTTTGGCAGGCGGATCACTGAAGGTCAAAAGTTTGAGACCAGCCTGGCCAACATGATGAGACTCCATCTCTACTAAAAATATAAAAATTAGTCAGGCATGGTGGTGCGCACTTATAATCTCTGCCACTTTGAAGGCTGAGACAGGAGAATCGCTTGAAGCAGGGAGGCAGATGTTGCAGTGAGCCAAGATCATGCCACTTCATTCCAGCCTGGGTGACAAAGCGAGACTCCATCTCAAAAAATAAATAAATAAATAATAAATAAATAAATAAATAAATAAAATATATAGATAGACCTGGAGAAAAATAAAATATATAAACACATTACAAATATAAAAATACTTAGGTCTTCTGTAACACATGAGTTCAGCACTTTATTTTTCTTCTCCACATTCCATTTTGTGTATTTCCCAGTCCTTGTCAGTAATTCTTTGAAGTCTTGGGACCCGGATTGTTATTGTGACATTCTTTTAAACATCATAAATGTTCTGTGTGCTGAATGGATTTCAGGCTTTATTTCAGTTTTAGAGCCATAATAGTGACATTTAGACTTATCTCTTCTTTAATTGTTATCACTGCTTATTGCTAGTCCTTCTATATGGTAACCATCTTGTTCAGAGTCCTTAATTGTGTTTTATTACTCAGTCTGCAGTATGTCTTAAAAAATGTGCAAGAAGAGTTTATAGAATCAGTTTATAGATAATATATTTTGTCTCTTTTGCATATCCAGTGATATCATTCTCTTCCCTGTGTATGTGAAGGCCAACTGGAATATATACGTAATATTCTTGGTGCATATCCTTTTCTTTGTCAACTCTATAGATGCTGCCAAATTGTCTTCTGGCATTAGGGGGCCAGGAAGAAGACTAAGGCCAGGCTAATTTTTATCTTCAGAAACTACCCATAGTTTTATGTTTGGATGTTTACAGGGTTTTGTGTTTGTCTCAGTAGGCCGGAAGTTTCACCAAGCTACATAGATGGAAGGCTCTTATCCTTGAGTTTTCCTGAGTTGGGGTCAGCTCTTTCTGTCTACCATGAGTTTGCTTTGTTTTAGCTCAGGGATTATTGTTTTTTTCATTCTTTACACTCTTTGTCCCCTTTTCTCTCAATTCTATAAGATTTTCTCAACTATGTTCTCCCCAGCCGTGATACACCTTTAGGGAGCAACAATACTGCCCCTTTTTGCCTCTCGCATGAATTTAATTCCAGCCATTGATGCATATTCTTCTTACTTTATCCCATCACTATTCTCTGATATAAGCCATATTTTGCCTTTATTTCCCTCCAGATCTTGCCTTCAGACTTCTGCTTCCATTTCAGAGAGACCAAGACTTCATGCAGTTTCTGAACATGCTGCACAGTTGTCTAAAATGATCATCTAGATTTTATGGAAAATCATTTTCAAGATTGCTCTGCCTTCCTGAAGTTATTCCCTTCCCACTCACCCCTCAACACACATAACCTTTTTTTTTTTTTTTTTTTTCTTTGCATCATTTTTCACCGGCCTCTTGGTGTTGTTGTTGCTGATAATATTGTTTGTTTTGCTCATCCTCGGACAGGACAAGGTCAATTTGTCAGTATTTATTAATGCCAAGAAGAGTGATTTGCACTGTGCATTGCCCTCTTGGTCAAATTCTCATCTCAAATCCATGATTCGCATTCAGAATCCAGTCTAGCTCTTACTCAATAACCAGCTTTCACCTGTGATGCTCTTGCCTTGACTATGGTACCCCTTCCTCAGCCCTCAGCTCAGCTCCTGGTACTTAGAGATAATACAAGATGGGACCAGCCCAGCTTCTGGTACTTAGAGATAATGCAAGATGGGACCAGCCCAATGCCCGGCATGCAGAGCTAGTCCCAGTGTCCCAAGTCTTTACGTCTTGGCAGCTGTCTCCAGAGATTTGTCATGATTTCTTGCCGCCCTGTGGTCACTTTAATTGTCGCGATTCCTGCCCAGCAATTTGCTGTGATTTGCAGAATCTGGCTGGTTTGGGGGAAATGGGAAAAAGGGAGCTGAGGAAAGATAAATAATAATGTTTAAGAGACCAGCACCTCAGGAAGGGAAATAAGTGATTGCTTCATTTCCAGTTGATGCAAAGCTTAGGGCTGAGTCTAGGTTCAGGGAGTGGGCAAAAGCAAAGCCTCTTCTTGCTTTCTCAGGGGAATTTTTCTCACCAAGGAAAATAAGAGTATGTGCATTCTGGAGCCAAGGTAGATCTTTCTCAATCCAGATCCATCTACCCTGTCATTACCAAGAATTGTTCCAGATTCTATCATTAGGCTGTACTGTTGGTCTTCATTTTCTTTCTCACCCACAGTTTTAACGGTTTTAATAAGAGAAACTGTGGGGTTCAGCTTTGGAAGGCCCCAGCCAGCTGCCATTTTGAACCAAAAGTCAGTGGGCAGCTTACTTTAAACTTTTCCAATTTCCAAGCAGCTATTATCTCAAAAAGTCAGAAAGAAGACATCCAAACATCTAAACCCCATGGTGGCCTATCCCTCTCTCTTCTACTCAGTCTGGTAGAAAACTTGTTCATAAAGCAAGAGAAAAAGATGACAAAGTATTATTATTATTATTATTTCAATTTTAGTAAATCTTCTTCACAGAATCTTTCAAACTGCCAGTTTAGTTTTCACTCAACACCTCAGCCTCTGCAGATTGTCCCACCAGCAGGCTCTCCACTACTCTACAGATTACCTAAGGCCAAATCTGTGAAGTCCCATTTCTCAGGGACAGCCATGCAGCTTCCAGAGTCAGCCTTTGTCCTTCTCACTGGGAGGCCAGGGTGCTCTTTGCTGTGCAGGGTGGCTGAACTGGAGCCCTGTACTTATAATCTTGGAAAGAAGGTTACCTCAAACCTTCTGACCTTTACTTGTCAGTTTTAGACTTCCTTCTCACCTTTCATCCCCTTCAAATATAATTATCCTGCCCATCTCCCAGACCTCCACCCAGTTTAGGGGCTGAATTTCATTGAGTCTACACCAGGCAAGAAGACACAAAATGCAAACGAAGAGAAAGACTGATTTGAAAAGAAACTAACATGATTAGGGTATATTCATGTTAAGAACAGCATGACAGTTAAGATCAAAGTCTCAGGACTCCCCAGGTTCAAACCCCAGCTCTGCCACTTAGCACCTGTATAAATTTGAGCAAGTTATTTGACTTCTCTGTGCTTTATTTCCTCATCTGTAGAATAGGACAATAAGAGTCTCCACCTTATAGAGTTGTGTGAAGATTAAGTTAATATCTTCAAAGTGCTTTCAGAAATAAATGTCCAAGATCTGTTAGCTATTAACATCACCTACTACATGGAACGTTCTTTCGGGCATATTATTATAGGCATTTCGTCTACTTACTTTTCTTCTCTCCAGGAGTATTTCCTCCACATAAGACGAATAATAGGAAACAAAGTCAGAGTCTTGTTACTAGATGCACAAGCACATCACTATCACCACTCCTCCCAAACGAGAGCAGAATTACTCAGCTAAGCTTGGTAGCTCAGCATAGGGAGTGTATAACCAAGCCTGAGGTCTGAAGTGAAGACAACACCGTGCTCTAGAATGGTGAGTTCTCTGTGGCAGTTGCTGAGCCCACTCATCCATCCCTTTACCTAGACAAGAATGCCCAACTGCCTCTCCCACATAGGGACAGACTGAGAAATAGAGGTGATGTGACCAGCTGCTAGATGGAGACCTGGTCTGCTTACACATGGTGGCAAGATGTGAGAAAGAGAGTTCACCCTGAATGGGCCACACTCTAACAACCATTGCCTTCCTTGAGGGCAAACTGGAAGCATATCCTCGAATAAACATGCTTTCCCCTCCCCAGTAATTTCTCCATAGCCTCCCCATAGCTCTGCCAAATAGACGTGCTTACCCACACATTCAAGTTGAGCATACTGAGGTTCTGAGATTCAGGGGTAGAACCAAGATGACAATCAGGTGGTTCCCAGCCAACGTCCATGCTGTTTTCACCATACCCCACAGAAGGGATGTGTGCATGCAAAGGTGAGAACTTATCAAGTCTTTTCATTCAGTTGCTGAGCCAATTGCAGAAAAAGAATTCATGAAGAACCTGGAAATCTTATTGAGCTTAAGTCAGAGTCTTCTTAGGGTGTCTATCAGAGTAGGTCCTTCAGGTCTCCTTTGCCTAAGTACATTCCTCTCTCATTCTCTACTAGTGCATTAAATCAAATCTGTTCAAATACCCAAATGCAATACTCAAGCAAGGTTTTCTCAGATCTCAGTGGGCCTCATGTTTCCCAAATGTAAAAGGGAGTAGACCTTGTAGGATGTTGAGGGGACTACAACCAATGTACAGGGTTTTGGACATACATTGAATGCTCACTTGTGAAATGATATATATTAAGTAATGTAGTCTTCCTGATATTTCCCGATGTTTCTAGACTCTCTCTCATCTTCTCTCATTCTGGCATTTAGACATAGCAGCATCGGGTGATTCAGAGAAGAGTAATAGTAACAGAAGAGTAAAGGCCTTTGAATCTTCAAAAGTTTAAATATTGGTTCCAGACATAGAGAATATATAATAGGTCACAAATAAGCTGTTTCCTGTCTCCCAAAATTAAATGAAGATTCCATAAGATGAGATAATGGAATAAAGAAAATCCTTGGAAACGAGCCCTATGTCTTGTCACCTGAGTGCCAGGTAAAGATGGGGGTGGGGTTGAAGAATGACAGACTCCCCATAAAGCTGGGGCTTCTACAACAGAGGGTACCTGATATGGTTTGACTGTGTCCCCACCAAATCTCATCTTGAATTGTAATTCCCATAATTCTCACATGTCATGGGAGGGACCAGGTGGAGATCATTGAATCATGGGGGTGGTTTTCCCCATCGTGTTCTCCTGATAGTGAGTTAGTTCTCATGAGATCTCATGGTTTTATAAGGGGCTTCCCCCTTCACTGGACCCCCTCCCGTGAAAAGGTGTCTTCTGCCATGATTGTAATTTTCCTGAGGCCTCCCAGCCATGCGGAACTGTGAGTCGATTAAACCACTTTTCTTTGTAAATTACCCAGTCTCTGGTATTTCTTCATAGGAGCATGAGAATGGACTAATACAGAGCCTGTACCTTCTTTGCCAGATAGGACCTGAGAAAGTGGCGAGTTCTCAGGTACTCAGCATGGTGTGTGCAAGCCAAATACGTATTTACTATGCAGCCAAAGCAGCTAAAAGCCAGTGGACCTGAAAGAGCCCTGCGAAGTGAAGAAGGGGCATGAAGGAGACACTCATCTGGGCCAAAAAGAAGAGGCCACATAAGAACAGGCATGGCTTAACTGATGCCACCAAAGAGAAATGATGGTCCAGAACAGATTCCTTTATTCCCTTCTCTCAAAATTTCAACAACAGGTGATGCCCCCACCTTTAAACAAAAAACCTGGACACATCACCTAGGTACAGAGAAGGGATCTCAAATTAACTGAGATCAAATTTCTAGCACCAGGGAGCAGAGGCTTGCTATACTTGCTATAGATATTAAGGTCTAGTATAAAAGAGAAAGGAAGTCACATATATTTTATAAATGTTGTAGCCTGAGTTTTATACCCGTTGCACTGCTGTTTTAGAATCTGTAGAATCTAGTTCAAGAAGACCCATAATTTAATGCAAATAATGGATAAAACTGAAAGAAAAAAATAGGATCATAGCTTCTTCCTCCCCTGATACTTACTAAAATAAACACAAATTGGAGCCAGGTGCAGTGGCTCACGCCTGTAATTCCAGCACTTTGGGAGGCCAAGGCGGGTGGATCACCTGAGGTCAGGAGTTTGAAAACAGTCTAGCCAACATGATGAAACCCAGTCTCTACTAAAAATACAAAAAGTAGCCAGGAGTGGTGGTGTGCGTCTGTAATCTCAGCATACTTGGGAGGCTGAGGCATGAGAACTGCTTGAATCCATGAAATGGAGGTTATGGTGAGCCGAGATTGCACCACTGCACTGCAGCCTGGATGACAGAGCAAGACTCCATCTAAAAATAAATAAATAAATAAGTAAATAAATAAATAAATACACACAAATTAGAAAAGAACAACAAGCCAAAAATTCACCAGGAACTGTTTAATAGGAAAAGACACTACAACTTTATCCAACAAACTTCAAAAACAGCAAATAAGAAAAGAAACAAGATTCTGGTCCACCAGAAACTAAAACCATGCTCAATTTCTCAAAGATACAGTTAGGAAAAGAACATGTAGGAACAGTGAACACGCACAAATAGACAGCAAAGGAAAAGGCCAAGAATGAACATTTGAGGCAAGAAGTCCCACATAACATTCGTCTATTCATCCATCCATTCATTCAGCAAATAATTCAGTGCCTACTCTATGTCAAGGACCATTCCAGGCACTTGAAGATAACAGGGAACAAAGCAGAGAAAAGCTGCTGTCCTATATTTTCATGGTGGTTGAGGGAAGAAGGAAACGATTTTAAAAAAAACGAAAGACAGTAAAAGATAAAATGCTTCTGATGATGTTAAGTGCCTTAAAGAAAAATAACAGAGATGGGCCAGGTGCGGTAGCTCACTCCTGTAATCCCAACACTTTGGGAGACCAAGGTGGGTGGATCATGAGGTCAGGAGTTCGAGACCAGCCTGGCTAACATGGTGAAACCCTGTCTCTACTAAAAATATAAAATGTTAGCCAGGAATGGTGGCAGGTGCCTGTAATCCCAGCTACTCAAGAGGCTGAGGCAGGAGAATTGCTTGAACTCAGGAGGCAGAAGTTGCAGTGAGCCAAGACCAAGCCACTGTACTCCAGCCTGGGCAACAGAGAGAGACTCCATCTCAAAAAAAAAAAAAAAAAAAAAAGAAAAAGAAAAGAAAAAGAAAGAAAAAAAGAAAAATAACGGAGATGGGGGACGGAGGGTGCCACGTCATCTGCTATATACAACAATATATATGAAAGTATATTTAATAGTATAAATGAGCAAAGACCTCATTGATATCCTAACATCTAAGCCTAGACCTGAGGGATTTGAGGAAGGAAGCCATGTGGTTATCTGGGGGAAGAGTATTCTAGGCAGGGGAACTACACTGCAAAAAACCTGTGGACAGTGTGGGCCTGGCAGATTTGAGGCTCAACAAGAAAGCCAGCGTGACTGGGGTCAAACGAGCCAAGGGATAGGAGAGTGTTGCCAGTGGCCATCACACAGAAGCCTAGGAAGCATTGAAGGGCTTTGGCTTGAGGAGGATTTTGAGCAGGAGAGTGTCGTGATACAACAAACATTTTTAGAAAATACAGTACTAGTGAAGCACGTTAGACTTTGGCAGAAAGAACGAGGGCCATCAGAACCCAGCGTGTTGCAGTGCGCTGTGCTGAGATGGTGAATGAAGGGGAGATACAGCTGGTAGTGGGCCCTGACACAGCACACTTTGTGGATTCTTAAATGAAACCAGTGTGGGGTCAACCAGCAACTAGAGCTGAGCTCTCACCCCACACTCTGTATCCTCAGAGTCTGGAATAATGTTCAGAAAGAAACAGCCAGCCCATAAATTTAACTAGAAATGATAAGACAAGACCACCTTATTAAAGATAAGGCAACAAAAGAACAATCATACGTCCTCCACCTTGAATCAGGGCAAAGAGATGATCTGGGCAGAGCTCACCAAGCTAAGCCTGAGAAAGAAAAGGGGGAAATGGCATTTCAACTATGCAAACATTCTAGAGCACAGAAGAGAAAGGTAACACAATCTGCAAAAGAACAATAAAAAACTCAGTATGGAATCATTTATACAAGACTGAAAAACAAGATGATGAAGCAATATGCTGTGACGAAAAGGAAGATTACCAAGTTAAGGAAACAAGGAAGGGCCAAAGCAACATCTTTACAGATTAAATAAATAAATGTAAACCAGCAAAGAACTGACTAGGCTCGACTAAAAATTCAAACAATAGCATACAAAAAAGGCTTTAGGAATCACAGTGAATACAAAGGTAAAAGATAAAGCAAATAAATCGATCTGAGATGGTGATAAATAAAGACTCCGAAGTTGGCCCACATAAAGTTCACTTATATTTCTCAAGTACAGCACCCAACAAAAGAAGAATATTCAGACGTGTACCTTCATGTCTGAAGGTTTTTCTGATGTTAGAAAACTATTATACTAAATCTGCAAATCATAAGAAAATGAATAAATTGGAAGAAAAACAACGTAATTTAAATAGAGATACTCAATGTATCCTGATCAATATTAACCATAGAGAATGCTTTCATCCAGGAAAAAAAAAAAACAAAAAAACAAGGGAGTGGAGGAATCAAGCTGGTCTCTGACTTCTTCACACAAATGTCTTTCCAAAAAAAATCAGAGTAAAATCTACATAGTCAAATAAAGGAAAGTGTAACCCAAGAATATTAAAACTGAACATATTCTCAAGCATGAAAGAATCCAGGGAATATATGGGCCATGTTGTAAAATATACTGGAAGACTAAATACAATCACAAGATAAATTTATTTACTTTTTTTAAACAAGCACATCTCTAGAGTGAAGAAGTTATGTTCAAGAGAACTAGTGGTTAGGACTAAATCCATTAAATAGTGTAGACAACACAACAGCAAAAATGTTGTTTGCAGAACAGAATATGTTATCAATCATTTAAATTGAAAATTATAAAAGAAACAAAAATCAGGAAGTGAAAGAAAATGGGAGGAGACATTAAGAGTGGGAATCACTTGATTTTTCGTAGTAGGAAGAGAATTCATGCCACATGAAAAGCTGAAATATGCATGTTAAAAGTAAATAACATGGCACTAACCTACCTGGCTTCAGCATGTTTTTTACCTAAGCTTAGAAGAATATTTGAGGAAATAGTATCACTGGCAATGAAAGAAACATGATCTAAATTTCAGCAATTCCTTGAGTTTAACTTCAGTTTTTCTCCGGTTGCATTCGACTGAAGTTAAGTAAATGCTTTATTTCACTAAATATGGCCAGTATGATATTTAATTAACTAGCTGTTTACCTAAATAGCTTCCAATTCTTGCATTTTTTTGACACACACTGATATCTGGAATGCTTTCCACCAAAAGTTAAGAGTGGCTATTTACTTCTTGATGGTGGAATTTTGGGGTGATTTGTTGCTTTCTTTGTACTTTTAGAAATATTTTAAAATTAGTTTATTATGAGCATGTATCATCTAATAAAATAAAGTTTTATGTTTATTTTATTTTATATATATTTTTTGAGACAGAGTCTTGCCCCATCACCCAGGCTAGAGTACAGTGGCACCATCTTAGCTCACTGTAGCCTCCACCTCCAGGGTTCAAGTGATTCTGCTGTCTCAGCCTCCAGAGTAGCTGGGATTACAGGTGTGCACCACCATGCCCTGCTAATTTTTGTATTATTAGTAGAGACGGGGTGTCATCATGTTGGCCATGCTGGTCTTGAACTCCTGACCTCAGGTGATCTGCCCGCCTCAGCCTCACAAAATGTTGGGATTACAGGCATGAGCCACCACGCCTAGCCAAAATAACATGTTTATAAACTACAATGAGATACCACTTCACATGCATTTCTGTCTTCCTGAATTTGACTACTCTATGAATTTGAAGTGCTCTAGGTGCCTCATATAAGCGGAATCATATAGTACTGTATGTGTCTTTTGGTGACTGGCTTATTTCACTCAGCATAATGACCTCAAGGTTCATCCTTGTTGTACCATATATCAGAATTCTACTGATGACTATTTTTTGAAAAAACAAAATGACTGCTATTTTTCAAAAAAAAAAAAAAAGAAAGAAAAACAAGTATTGGAAAGGATGTGCAGAAAATGGAACCCCTGTGCACCGATGAGGGGAATGTAAAATGGTATAGCCATTGTGAAAAACAGCATGGCAGTCAGTCCCTCAGAAAATTTAAAAATAGAATTATGCTATGATCCAGTATCTCCGCTTCTGGGCATCTATCTCAAAGAATTGAAGGCAAGGTCTCACGGAGATATGTGTACACCCATGTTCATAGCAGCATTATTTACAACAGGTAAAAGAGGGTAGCAACTTAGTGTTTATCAGTGTAAATAGATGTATAAACAGTAAGTGGTATATACATACAATGAAATATTATTTAGCCTTAAAAAAGCAAACAGTTCAGATATATAGTACAACATGGATAAACCTTGAGGTCATTATGCTGAGTGAAATAAGCCAGTCATGAAAAGACACATACAATACTATATGATTCTGCTTATATGAGGCACCTAAAGAACTTCAAATTTATAGAGTAGTGAAATTCGGGAAGACAAAAAGCAGAATGATGGTTTCCAGGGGCTGAGAGAAGAGGAGAAGGAGGAGTTATTGTTTAACAGATGCAATTTCAGTTTTGCAAGATGAAAGAGGTTCTGGAGATGGATGGTGTCACAGTTTCACAATGGAAATATGCTTAATAACAGGGAACTGTGCACTTAAAAATGGTTAAGATGGTTTTATGGTTAACAGTTTTAGGTTATGTGTATTATACCATGATAAAAAAAGTTTTATTAAAAAAGTAAACAAATAATAAATAATTTTAAACATGCACGATTAATATTAATGTAATAATAAATCACTACTAGATGGTGCCCTAAAACTGAAATTATTATTCACTAGTAGTTGATTTATTGAAGGCCTTATATAAAGGTGCCATTTATTTTAAACATCACAACTTCATGAGCGTGTTCTCATTTTAAAGACGAGAAAACTAAGGCTCAGATATGTTAAGTGACAATTACAGCATTCGCACACTTCCAAGTTCTGAGAGAGAGTGGAAATTCATGTTTTTAATTCCAAGTCTATTCATCCATTCATCAGTTTTGTACTGAGGCCCCACTCTGTCCCACACATTATGTTTGTTCCACCATGACATAATTTCTAGACTTCTTCCTGATGACTAACTTTGACTAAGAATTTCCTCTTTAGTTGGTTAAAGGAAAGTATATGGCAATATTTCATACTGATTTAGAGACTCTAATTCACAAACTATCTCAAAATGGTGCATCTATTTAGTATTCCTTTCATCTTCACTTTGAAGATGAAACAGTCACTGATTTTACATATACTCTGCATATTTATTTCATTTGAAAAATACTGTATAATGAAATTGGAACCATGATGTTTGTTTATAACTGGTTCAACTCTACATGTAGACTGTGCACTTTCTATATGCGGTTCTATTTTACAATTGTAAAGTTTTTTTTTTTAAAAGAAGACTTAAACACAAGCATAACATCAGTTTGTTTCACTCAATAAATTCAATTTTGATGTGTGATAGATAGTAAAACATAGATGACCCAAATATTTATATAAATGTGTCTAGGATTATATATTATTTACCTATTGCTATTTGTCAAATTACCCCCAACATTAGTGGCTTACACAACAAACATATATTCCCTGACAGACTCTGGGTCCGGAATCCAGGCTTCACTTAGCGGAGCCCCTCAGGCTCACTCTCTTTCACCTTTCACAGAGCTGAACTCCATGTGTTGACTGCGGTGGTCACTATAAAGCTCTACTGGGGAGAATCTGCTTCCACAGTCACCGACGTGGGTCTTGGCAGGTCTCAGGTATTTCCTGGCAGTTGATCAGAGACATCTGTTCCGTGCCACATAGATTTCTGATCACAGTAAAAGTTTGCTTCTCCCACAGTGGGGTATCTCAGAGAAAGAGAAACCCAAGATGGAAGAAGAGTCTTTGTATAACCTAATGTCAGATGTTACTTCCAATCACTTCTGCCTTATTCTGTTCATTAGAAGTGAGTCACTAAATCCAGCCCACACTCAAAGGGAGAGGATTACACACAAGTGTATAGGGCAGGAGGTGGGGGTCATTGAGAGCCATCATAGAAGCTGGTTGCCAAGAATACAAAAGCCACTTACCAAAATGTTAGCAATGATTGCCTCTAAATACTGGATCAGAATTATGCTTGGTTTTTATATTTTTGTTGCTTCTCTGTTTTTCTAAATTGTTCACAGTGCAGAGGCAGAAGTGGTCTGTATTTAAATTCTGCATCTGTCATTCATCATCTGGATAACACATAAGACAAAGCTGTCAGTCTTACCAAGCCTTTGTTTCCCCAGTGCCAACCTCTTATACTTGTAAATAGCAACATGATCTGTATGTAAAAGACTTACACAGTAGCACATTACAAGAGCTTATTATCCAAGCATGATGGCTCACACCTGTAATCCCAGTACTTTGGGAGGCCAAGATGGGAGGATCACTTGAGGTCAGGAGTTTGAGACTGGCCTGGGCAACTTAGTGAGCACTTGTCTCTACAAAAAGTTTTTAAAAAAATTAGCCAGGGACTGTGATGCACTCCTATAGTCCCAGCTACTCAGGAGGCTGAGGCAGGGGGATCGCTTGAGTCCAGGAGTTGGAGATTACAGTAAGGCGTGATTGTGCCACTGCCCTCCAGCCTGAGTGAAAAAGTGAGACCCTGTCTCTAAAATTAGTGCTTATTACTGGTCAATATCTAATTTTTAATATATTGAAAATTAGATGGTATGGTTTTATCCCCACTTATATTTTCATTAGAAGGGAAAAGATAGAAACAGATAAAACACAGGAAAAATAAGAGCAAATAGTATAAAAGCAAGTGCTAAAGTATGTAGGTGAGACAATAAATGAAGATATTAGAAATAAAGAGAAAATAGAAGATGAGGAGATTGTGGGAAGGGATACATTTCAGAGGAGGCAGGGCAGACTTTGAACAGGTCAGACGGCAGGATTAGAGGGTTTGAAATTCTAATGAGCTTCTTGTTAACTGAGGGCCTCATCCATGCCAGAGTATAAGAGTATAGTGCTGAACAAGGCCGAATATCTGCCTTCAAGAAACTCATAGTCTAAGAGACAAAGATATAAATGAAAAGAATCTTTCAAAATATTTGGTGACTTCAGAGCTAGAGATTAGCATTTGATCAATAGCTAATTATTAAGCACCTATTATGTGCAGATATTACAGTGGACACTCGAAACCACAGCCCTCAAAGAGCTCATAATATAGTGCAGAAGATGGATAATTAAACAGGCTATTTTATGCTAATATATTTGGCAATGTAATAAATGCTAAAGTGAGAAGAGAGATGAGATGAGATGGAAGAGCAGAGGAGGGCAGAGGACTGCACAAGGAAGGCTTTCTGAGGCAGGTTATATCTAATCAAGCTGAGATTATGTTAGCCAAGCCAAGAGTTAGGGGAAGGAAGTTTTAGCTGAAGGATACCCCAAGCACAGGGTTCTATGATGCACAGAGAAGATAGCATAACTGAGAGACAACAGGCAAGAGGATTTAGACAGGTGAATAAAGGCCGGAATCTAGAGTGTTCAAAACTCCAAACAGGAAAGGGTGCATATTCAGAATCTGCAGTGAGCAATGACATGGTGAATGCTCTATTTAAGGACGGCCACACAGAGAACATGTGGATAAGTGGTGAGCTCAGCACCTGGAGGGGAGGGGACCATGACATCAGAGGTTGAGTTCACCTGGGGTCGTCCTCCCAGGGTGATTTCCTGAAATGCCAATGGCGTCTGCGCTGGAAATTCACTGCAGCTCATTCTAAGCTCTGCAGAACCATGTGATGCTTGTTGATAGACAGAGTGTCTCAGAGAATGACAGAGAAGAAAAAGCTCTCAAAACAAATCAAAACACACCAAGACTCAAATGGGGTCCTCACAGACAGTTTCTTCAATAAGATGGTGCCAGCAAAGGCAGAGCCTGACACAGGTTGGGAGAAGTTTTAGTTGCCACCTTAGTGGGAAAACCATCTGATTTTACTCCTTGAGAGCGCTGTGACTTTGGCCAAATCCCTTAATCCTTTTGACCCAAGTTTCACATCTCTAAAATAAGGATAATTAACCTCTACTTTACAGGACTGTTGCAGGGATAAAAGGAGATTATCACTATGACAGACACAAACCACTACCTCACTGTGAGCGAATTTTACTATTATTATGAGACAAAAAGTTAATGTTAATTGCTTGTTAATGCTTGAATTCTGGAGTTCAAGCTTGGGTTCAAATCTCAGTTCTTTCGATTGCTAGCTGTATAATCTTAGACACGTTGCTTAACTTCCCTGAGTCTCTTATTCTTTATCTATAAATGGAGGAAATAATAGTAACTACTTCATAGGAGTTTTATGAGCCATAAATTCTTAATTTATGTAAAATGTTAAAACAGTGCAGGCATACAGAAAACTCTCAATAAACATCAGCCATTATTATTATTATTAACAGTAGTGGTTGTAATAATAGCACCAGTACTAATAGTAGTAGTAGCGTTTCTGGGCTCTACTGATCCTGATTTTTATACAACGCATATGTGAGTGGAAAATCACATATTGATGCAATTCAGATTGTTTAGCACCTCAAAATATTTTCATATATTTTGTGCTCTTCAAACCCAATTGCAGGCAGGGTTGCAGCATTATTCTGAGATTAAGTGTAAGGACAAACTTGGTGAAGTCACAAGAATTTCTTATGATCTCACAACCAGAAAAGGCTGTGCAAAGAGTCGAACCCAACTTTCCTGATGCTAAATTCAGTGTCCTTTCTCATCCTTTCTCTCTGTGCTGGGTATGGCATGCTTTAAAAATAATAATTTTGAGACATCTCACCAGGAATTTTCTTTAGATTGAGCTAAAATCAGACTGTATGGGATCAGTGAGTGTTACTGTTCTTCTAAAAAGTATTTGTCTTTTCCAGTCTTGTCTCAGCCTTTTCCTCCAAGAAGAAATTTTCAGTTAACTATTAGCTTATGTTGCAAACATTTGTTCTTATATGCACTCATTCATTCTTGTAGGTGATTAAGGATGATGGGTATATAAATATACAAGTACATAAATGACAAGTCAAACCATGTACATATGGTAATTTAATTTTGAGAGGAGTACCATGTTTATGCATTTCTATCAGCCTGCCTACTTTTGATGAATGTGCAATTTTTTACCGACCATTCTATCTTTGCCAATATTTAAGTAAATATCCTAAGTGTAGCACTAGAGAAAAGCATCTATGCCATCCAGATAATTTTCAGCTGGGAAACATGAGCAATGTTTTGTTTTTTTTTTTTTCTAGATTCTAAGTACATGGATGTTCCGTACTTCACTAACGCTGTATGTTTCACAGGTGTCTGTGCTTTGGAATGTGCCACTGGGTGAAGTAACATTGATCCTAGATAGCAGTATAAGTTTTAAGATAAAGTTTAGTCATTTGACTAAATATGGCCAAGAATATTTTGGAAACTATCACAGATTATAGAATTTTATAGTTACAGAAATATAGAGAAGAGATACCAAATCCAGCTAAGTAAGATTAACCATAGATAAAAGAAGAGAAAGAGCATTCTAGAAAGGAAGAACTGGGTAGAAAAGTAGGATGATTTCATTCAGGAATCTACAGGAAGATTGGTGTTGCTGAAAACAAAAATGGCAGAGATGAGACCAAGGTGGGCCAAGGGGAGGTACAGGGTCTTGGATGCCACGCTGAGGGATGTGAACTTTATCTTGAGGTCATGGAAAGGTGTTAAGCACAGTGTGGCATAGCCAGGTTTGGTTTGGGACAGGGGAGTTGGAGGATGGTGCCTCATTTCCACAGCAGGCTGGAACTCCCAGCGTTCTCTGCTCTTTTTTCACTATTGAGGATGGTCCGAAGCTTTCCAAGAACGACCTTCCTCCTCTACAGCAAGAGGGCATGGAGAGTGATTGAAGGCCATCCAGAACACTGTGACTCATAAGCATTCGAAGTTAAAATCATCTCTGACAATCAGCAAAGTCAAAATGTCATTAGGTTTCACAGGGCTCAGTGCTGAGAGATGGGAGCCCTTCAGATATAATGTGAAAACAGAATTGAGACTCTAGGTGGCCAGGTACTCTCTTAGATTTTTGCACCCCTCAGAGTGTTGGATAGAGCTGAGCTGTTGTACAGCTGTGGGTTTTGCAAACCTGAGCTTATGAGTTCCTTTCCTAAAACTGTCTCCTTGCCATACCACACAATGCAATTTCGCCCCTCTACGAAACTTGGGGGGTCACAGGGTTTGAAGTAAAACTGAAAGTTCCAAAAGAACCACAAGAGACTTCTGCTATCATGTCCTCCCCAAACTTCTCCTGTCAAAGTATGCCCTCTTCTTTTACTGCATGTGTACTTCCCAGATGTAGGGCTGACTCAGAGTCCAGATGTTATAGTAAAAGAACACTCAGCTCAGAATACATGCATTTGGTTTGTATTCTTGTTCTGTAGCTTTCTGACCATCTGACCTGTAAATCCATTTAACACAACTTTCCCATCTGCAAAACAGAAGGTTAACTAAATGATGTCTAAGGGAGTTTTGAGTTCTCTAACATTCTGTGACTGCAAGAACTTCCTGTCCTTGATGCTGAAAAGGCATAAAAGGAAACAAGCCACAATCCCACAATTATAATATAGCCATGATATTGATAATAAGCAGATACCCAAACAACGTAGTAGGAAAGTGCCTAGTGACATGGAAAATTCTACAAACAAGTACATTATGATCTCATTTTTTGCACAGTAAATATATACATAGAAAACACAACCAAAAAAGAGTCTCATGGTCCTCTCGGGCCATAAGATTTTCTTTTTTGGGTTTATATTTATTTTCTCTCTCTTTCTTTTTCAAAGAAGGTACATTATTTTCCCAGTAATCAAGTACATTTTATTTGTAATATGACAAGGGTCATTATTCTCTGAAGTGTTGTGGATCTCATGGATCTATTGATTATTTTTATGGAGAAACAATGAAAATTTTGCAAATGATGTGACTTTGAATCTGAAACACAATAGCTAAATGGGAGTAAGTTTTGTCTTAGAAACCCCTTCATCCACTAATTTTCCCATCCTTTTCTCCTGAATACTTCTTACGATTTCTTATGAGTAGCACTGACTTTTCCTACTAAAGCATGTATACCACTTGAAGGCAAAAAGCAATTCTCCTGGTTCCCCTGTATCCTCTCTAAAAATAACAAGCATTTGGTCCTGAGAATATACAGAATAAATAAACTTGCACTTACGATGTTGGTTTTTCTGAAGGCAGTGATGTTGTTTAACAACTAACTCTGTGGATAGTTGTGCGAAAATCCTCTGTCCCTGGTTTCTCAGTGGTGTGTGACCCAATCTCCCAAAGCCAAGTCCATGAGTTCATTTCCTACATCCCTCAGTTTTATTGTTTTCCTTGTGGCTTGAAGCAAAATCCCAACAAAGTGTGCAGTCATTGCACTGGGGAAACTAAGTAGAGACAGACGGATAAACTAGAAAAGCACAAGAGAGTTCAATTGTGAATGAATGGTTCTGTACAGAAGCAAGGACTCACTGGGCTAGGACGGAGAGATGGAAGAAGCAGAGGGAGGAGAAAGGAAGGGAAAAACCTCTACCTCTTGGACTTGGGCCAAAATAATGTGAAATTAATCTTGGGAAAGCCAGTGGTGGAATAGTTGTCAGCTGCATTGCATTTCTTAAATACCGTATATCTAATGGGTCTTGAGAGCTTGTTTGGAGGTTCTAGCAGGGGAGCACAGCTAATCATACATCCTTGACCAAAGACCAGTCCTCCTCTGTCAGGGAATGGTCGTCTTCTTCGACCGAGTGTGCAGCTTTGGGAGGAATGCCCTTGGAGCTGTGAGCAAGGAAGGGACACCCGCTTAGCCAGCCAGATCAGCCAAATCAATGCTGGAGATCAATGGGGTGACAGATGTCGCAGTCAGATCGCCCTCACATCCAATACCATGTATCTACATGTCAACAGCTCCCATATGTTACATCTTCTGCCCAGCCCGATCTCCCAAGTCCCAGACTAGTATAGTCAACTCACTACTTGATAGGTCCACTTGGATACTTAATGAACTTCTCAAACTTAACATGCCCTCAACTGAACTCCTGATGGTCCTGTCTTAAAACTGTGTAACAAGCAGCTCCCCCATCTCAGAGGACAGGACTCTCATCCTTCCTGTGCTCAGGCCAAAGTAGGAATAGGAGTTATCTGTGCTGTCATTCTTTCTCTCATATCCCACATTCAATTTGTCAGGAAGCACTGTTGGCTCTATCTTCAGAAAAATATCAGAATCCAACTGCTCCTCACCAACCACACCACTGCTCTTCTGGCTCAAGGCATCACCATCTTTTGCCTGTATTACTGCAAAAACTACCTGATGTTCTCCTTCCTTCCTTAACACCCTAGAGTCTATTCTAAGCACAGCATCCAGAATGAATCTCTTAAAACATACATTATTTTATGCCACTCCCCTGCTCAAAATGTCACACTGGGTTCCCTTTTCACTCAGAATAAAAGACAAAGGAGGGTTTTTTTGTTTTTTTTTTTTTTTGTTTTGCTTTAGTTGTTGTTGTTTGTAGACAATGGCCTACAAGACCCCCGTGATCCAGCTCCCAGCTCCCATTACTTCCGTTACCTTATCTCACTCATTCATTTCTTGCCACACACTTCTTCTTGCCCCTCCTCTAGACAATTATCCACTCATATTCATGGTGGCTTATATACACTTTATCTAACTGTTAAATAATATGAATAGCTAATATTTTGAATCCCATGTGCATAGCGCTTTGCAGTTTACAAATTACCTATGTATATAATATTTCACTTAATCTTCACAATAATATTGTGAACTATTACTTGTCACATTTTATAGATAATAAATCTAAGCTCAGAGAGGCTGAACAACTTGTCCAGAGTCATATAGTTAGTAATTGGTGCACTTGCATTCAAATATAGGTCCGTTAGACCCTAAAAGGAAAAGGGGGGGGATTAATATTCATTGATTTGTGCTGGGGTAAGATCCTTTACTTGACAATCTCATTTAATTTCCCTTAGTCTATCATTTTCTCACCTTCCATTATGTCCTACTCCATTACACAAAGTGTCCATAGTAGATGCTTACAAAATGTTGATAAGCATCATCATCATGATTATAAGTTCTAATTATAAATTGAGTCAGATTCTCAGTTATCATAGATTATATATCTATAATCTATATCACAGATTATATATCATAGATTATATATGTCACATATTATATAAATTCTAATTATAAATTATAGAGTCAGATTCTCAGTTATCATAGATCCTGTTCTTTTTACTTCATCATTCATGAACTAAAGAAAGAGACTTATGACCAACAAGGTGGGAGAATTGAATTCAGTGTGCAATAATTGTCTATGTCTCTTTTTCTTCTTTCTAAAAATCACTGTCTATTTCTCCTCACTGTCTGCTCTATGGCCATTCCTAAGGGAACACTTGGTTCCTTGAGTTCCTTTCTAACTTTATTCCCATGTAGCAATACAGTTATTTAATTTGCCAACTGTATGTTTCCAAGTGCCCCCAGCATTGTCTTTTGTAGATGTCATGTGGTCTAACTCATCATCATTCCCTAAATTGTTCATCTATATTCTCAGGTATAACTATTTTTCTCCTTTCTCAGAACATGTTCAGAGCTTGGTCAGTTATTTAGCCAATAAATATTTCTTTAGCCTTTAATATAGATGAATCCCTGATTTAGGAATTGGAAATTGACAAAGAGATAGGATATTTTATCTTTGTGGTACAGCAAAGGATAAAGATAAGAACCAAGATAATTTTAATCTCTTCCTAGGACGTAAGTGTCTGAGCTGGAAAGTACCTAAGAGATCAATTATTCTCCATTTTATAGATATTGAAACTGAGTCCCAGATTTTTTAGGGCAGTTTCCAGTTTTTTGTACCAATTATTTTTATCCCAACAGATTTTAAATGTTAAAGACTATACTCACTAAAAAGAAGAAAATACTATTTTTAAGCAATTTCAGTCTTTCCTAGTTTTTTTTTAAATTGAAGCTGTCAATTGGGGCTTCTAATTAGCATGAGGTAGAGTTGCTACTTAAATTGATTTCATTCCATCAAAATTAGAAAAACCTCCAGCCTGGCCAACATGGTGAAACCCTGTCTCTACTAAAAATACAAAAATTAGCTGGGCTTGGGGGCAGGCACCTGTAATCCCACCTACTTAGGAGGCAGAGGCAGGAGAATCACTTGAACCTGGGAGGTGGAGATTGTGGTGAGTGGAGATGGCGCTTCAGCCTGGGTGACAGAGTGAGACTCCGTCTCAAAAAAAAAAAAAAAGAAGAATGAAAAGAAAAGAAAAAGTTGATGTTTTGGCTGAGCCTTTGTACTACTAGAAAGACTAAACATAATTTTTTCATTATGTTTTTCACAATTTTTTGTGAACCCCTGGGGATTCAGAGAGCACAATTCAGGCAAACTTGCTAAGATGAGACAATAATAACAACCACGTCAAGAGTCAAACGATGAGTCCTGTATTCTCCCCATAGTCCTTCGTGTTTCATGCATGCAGCCACCATTTCTTGGGCCCCAGCTGTGTTTTGGCCGGTCTTCTATGTACTATGATACAAAGAGCTGCAGATGCTCCCAGAAGATAAGGGAAGAGAAAATTGTGCACATGTGAACAGCAGTCATTCACAGAAGTAAGGCCAAGTGAAAAAATAGTGAGCAGACAGATGAAAGAGGTAGGAAAGGATCTAGTTCTAAAAGAATTTATATAGCATCATCCCACAGAGTTTGAACCTTATTTCATAAGCAGTGAGAGGTCATTGAGGATACCGAATTAGGGAAATGGCGTTATCACTTTATGTTTTTCGAAGGCTGTCGCGTGGAGTATATATTAGCTTAGGGGAAGAGATCAGAACCAAGGAGATCAAGTCAAAGAGTATTACAGTAATCTAAGCAAGGATATATGAGCGCCAAAACAGTGGGAAGAGAGGGGTAAATAGGAATGGATGTGAGAAGCATTTAGAACATTAGAGAGGACTAGAGGAGCAGGAAGTAAGAATTTAAAAGTGCTGTAAGTGTTCTGTCAATTTAGCAGTCACTTCCAGCCTGCTTTTTGAGGTCATTAAGTGCCATGTCCCATGCGACCCTCTCCAAGCAAGCATCAGCTTAGTTACCAGAGATAGACACCTAACCCCAAATGGGCCAGATTTTCTTTCCTGGAAATCTTAAATAAAGGCATAAAGACTTAATTGTCCATATCCTGGAAAATCCTGGATATTAACATTGGAGCTTTGGAGACTCAGCTAAAGACCATGCTGGGGCATGAATAAGCAGCAGAAAGCAGTCTCTAAGGTAGATACCAGAGAAAATTGATACAGAGAAGACAAATGAAGAACCACATCATCCAGGAGAGGAAGCAAGGAAGAGGGGATAGGAAAAAGATAAGGGAGAGAGACGGAGACCTTGGTAAGGGATTGTACTCACGAAATTGTAAGAAAACAAATTGAGAATCATTATACCAGAGAAACAGGACTTGCACATCTGACCTGGAGAAGGTATTTGAAAAAAATGCTGTATTCCACTTTACGGTGATTTCAGGAGACAGAAAAGACCCTGGCAAAGAAAGTCTTAGGAAGGAAGCATCATGTCCCTGCTGTCATGAGTTCAAATGTGGCACAAGGACATTGTGATAATTAAGTGTTCTAGAAATGTGACAAATCAGAGTGTTTGCCTGTGTTTAAGAAAGGAAGGCTTCTGAGGAGCAGTAAGGTAATTATAGCCATTATATTTACATATTTGTTTAGCACCAATAAATTGCTATGCCACATTTTGGGGTTTGGGGTTTTTCAAAAGAATGCTGGTGGTAAAGGGGTAATAAAAGAACTCATTGAAAAGAAATGTAAATGCGTACGTGCTGGCCATTGTGCCAGGTGGGCACAAAAACATAGAGACTGAAGATGATCCCTACCATAGGGAAGCTTACCTCCAGGGAACACGATAGTACAGTGTTAAGTATTAGAGTGGAAGTTTTAACAGGAAACTCTAAGAACCAGCATGAGGGGGATATGGATAACTATTTTCTAGGAGGAAACATTTGAGTATTACAGAATAAGCAGAAATTCACTGGACAATTAAGGGTGGAAGAGGGAGGGTGCTATCAAGAAATTATCACACTTTTCCTCCCAGTAGTATTTCATACATGTAGGTACTGATTCAAAAACAAAACCTTAAGTCTCTTGAAAGTAGGTTCTAATTTTGTTTTTATTGATAAGCTGATATTTTTCTTGTTGGGTCCTAGCCAATCTTAATATATTTGGTCTTACTCCATGATGGTGAATCACATGAGCTTAGGAGTCCAACAGACTGGACCTCAGGTCCAAATTCAGACATTTCCTAGCTGTGTGGCCTTGAGCAAGCTACTTCATAATTTCATAACTCTGTGCCTCAATGTTCTAAAACAGGGGCTATCCTGGTATTTACTTCATTGGATGTTTTTGATAATTATACTACTTCCAGTAATACAAAAAATATTTGAATCATCTTACTTAAGAAAAAACTTACTCTTTATGTCCCATTCTCCAGTAACATTATCTCAAAGTCATAAATATACTGGTATATGTAGTTCGTTAATGTACCAGCTTTTTAAAAGAATATTACAAGAAATTAAGAAAAAATATTTACCCACTATGTTTACTCAAACTAAACATTAGTCCCCTCACACTCTTCCAAAGCTCCCTTCTGTTTTTTGATGCCCCCAGACTGAGATATTGAAAATTGCTAAAATTCTAGTATACATTTAATATACATTTAATTACATGTTCTGCTTCTTTTCACCTAACATTATTTACAAACTTTTTTATTTGTTATATTTTTCATAATTATTGCTCAAAATTTTTAGAACGAAGGTGTTATCATTAATTTAAGTTGCCCCTATTGTTAGATATTTGAATCATTTACAATTTTGCACTATTAAAAATAATATTACATTGCCTTCATTTATTCCATAAATAATTTTTGAGCATATATTAAGTGCAAGACATGATTCTTCAATGTTGGGGTAGGAAATTGATTCAGGTAGAAATTCTGCTTGCAAGTTTTCAGTCTAGTAGAGTATAGCTAGATCAGTAGGTAAATATTTGCAATAAGAGGAGTTGCATGGGTGCTGTAAGAAATGTCCAGTCACACTTTGGGAGCAAGTGGTTTTATTTGGCTATAATTCATGGTTAGTGAAACAAAACACGGAGAGATTAAATTGGAATAGTAAGGGTAGATCATGGAAGGTCTCGAGCTCTAAGTTACAGAGTCTGGGCTATTTCCTGTGAATGATGGGTTACTATCAATTGAGGCACCATGAACTAATGGCTAAACAAGCATGGGTTCAATGATAAAGGTTTGTTAAATAATTCATGACATGTACAAGTAATGGAATACCATAAGACCATTAAAATAAGTGGTAAAAGAATAACCAACGACTTGAAAACTATTTAGAACATTATCTACATAGAAAAGTCAGGTCATAAAACAATATATACAGTATGACTCCAAGTTTGTATCAGAAACGAAAAATAGAAAAAAGCTGGAAAGATATACACAGCAATGTCCTTGTGGTTATTTCTGAATACAGAAATTATGACTGATTTTCATTTTTTCCTTTGTACTTTATGTTACTTTTTTCGTTTTAAAGTTGGGCACTTAATAGAGCTCTAACTGTTTAGCATTTGGATTGTCTCCAGTTTCCATTATTGGTGGAAATACTTTGATGAAAATATACAGAAATATTTGTGTGTGTCTCCGTCAATTTATGTAAGTGAAATTTTGGGATCAAGAGGTATGCCCACAGGATATGTATACTTCGTGTACTTTTAAATACCTTGGTATTTAAATTTTTAAATTTTAAAAAAAGGCACTGTTTCTAGAGCCAGACTACCTATGCTTGAATGTAAACTCCACCATTTCCCAGAATGTGACCCCGAACAAGTTACATTAGTTTTCTGTGCCTCACTTTAGAATGTGAGGATATTAAAACATCTTCCTTATGGGGTTATTGTAAAGGTTAGATGCATTGTTTCCTGTGGCTTACAACAGTGCCCAACACAGGGTAAGCACCTAATCAGTGTAAAACATTATAATTTTTTGTTTGTTTGTTTGTTTTGTTTTTGCCGGACGTGGTGGCTCACACCTGTAATCCCAACACTTTGTTTGGGGGGCTGAGGCGGGTGGATTACTTGAGATCAGGAGTTCAAGACCAGCCTGGCCAACATGGTGAAACCCTGCCTTTACTAAAAATACAAAAAATTAGCCAGGCGTGGCGGTGCAGGCCTGTAATCCCAGCTACTCAGGAGGCTGAGACAGGAGAATCTACTGAACCTGAGAGGCAGAGGTTGCAGTGAGCCGAGATTGCACCACTGCACTCCAGCCCGGGTGACAGAGCAAGACTCTGTCTCAAAACCAAACAAACAAACAAAACCAGCCAACAAACAAAATTATAAAATAATTATGAATTTTTATTACTGATAATATAACAAAAATAATTTCATTTTGTTTTTATCTGAAGCATTTTTTCTTGTCATTTAATGTTTTCCGTTAAGACAGTGTTTCACACCCTCCAAGTAATTTATTCTTACAATTTCTATCACCACTTTAGAAAATGTTCTTTACTGGGTTTGAATCCATGACCATTAAAAAAATAGAAAATGTTCTTTAAGAATAATTCCCAAGTTATGGGATATGAGCCATTATCTTTTGCTCTTGATATGAAAAAGTATATAGTTTTTAAGCTATCCAATCACTAGTCACAATATATTTTGGCACGCAAGCTAGTTAGGATGTAGCTCTACAGTGTCAAAATCAATTCTGAAAGAACACAGAGATCCCTACAGGATTTCAAGCTTCACTTTTCAAGGGAACATTACGGTTTGAACAAGCATTTGTTCCCTATATTTCCCTCTGGAGCCTCTCTGAGACAGATGAAAGAGGGAAAGGAATCTTTTTTATAAAGTAGAAGGTGCACCCGCCAGAAGCAATTACAGATGCGCAAAGGAAGCATCCTTTAAAATTTTGGGTTTTGTAGAACATAATCCTATCACAAAAAATATTCTGTTAAACAAAGCCTTACTTGCAAGATGAGGCTGCATTAGAATTCAGACATATTCTGTATGCCAGCAAAAGAAGTACGTCCTTTCCAGACTCCTTTGTGCTTCCTCTGCACATGTCTGTAACTGATACAATACCCATGGCTCAGAGGAAGGAACTGAGGACTGAAATTCAGGACACTTGGATTTCAGACTTGCTTGCTACTAATTACTTGGGTGACCTTGTACTAGTAGTTACAAGGCAACTTTTCTGAGCTTGTTTTTTGTGGTAGAAATGAGTTATAGAAACACAGCTGATGTCCAAGTTTTCTTGTGGTCCAAACATTCTACTATGTTTCTCCTGATTTTATTGTTTCCTTCTAGACTTGGGTCAGAGTTAAGAATGCAGTAGGCAGTCATTAAATATTACAACAGGATTCCCCTTAGCACTTGGAAAGAAGGTGAAAATTCATGTGCTAATATTTTCTCCCTTGACACACAACCCATATTTTTAAGGTACCTATTAGGTGTTGGACACTGTTATGTGATGGGGACACATAATAAGCAAAACAGAAACCGTCTTTGTTCTTTGAAGCTGAGAGGAACATCAGATAATTAAACGAGTGATGACTATTAAGTTTGACAGATGCGGTGACCTCAGGGATAGCCAGCTTTGAGGTGCTGTGATTTTAAAGCTGGACCAACCACTGGAAGATGCTAATTGTACTGATGCGTCAGCTCCTTTAGATAACCCTCCCTGGCCCTTTCCAACGTCCTTAGCTCAGGCTGGATGAGGTGTTTCCCGTCTGGGCTCCCACAGCATCCAGTGCCTACTTTCATCTGGTCCCTTAATACATTGAACAGAAAGTGTCTGGACATATGTATTCACTCCATTAGATGCACAGTTCTCAAGAAAACGGGTTATTTCCATTATTTCTTTTTGCCTCCACCCAACCCCCCTATTTTAAGACATAGGACAGTTCCTGATGCCTTGTTGGGGCCCAGAAAACGTTTGTTGACTAGATATACCAGGTGGTAGAAGTCTAATCGGAGTCCAGTCAGCCCAGGAGTCAAGGACCAGCTCTAGGCAACTAAATACTGTCTTGCACAGAAAACGTCGATATAAAAGTAATTATCTGGTTACCTTCATTCTCATTCAGATTTATCTTGTACTGCTCAAATATTTCCTCTTTTACCAAGCCACAGAAAGCATTGAGCCCTAAAGAAGAAATGATGTTGGAAAAGCTCTTTGACCTCTGTGCAAGAAGGTGAGTACACACACACACACACACACGATAACTTTATATTCCTCTGAATTTTTCTTTTTCTTTTTCTTTTTTTTTTTTGAGATGAGTCTCATTCTGTCTCCCAGGCTAGAGTGCAGTGGCAAGATCTTCGCTCACTGCAACCTCCACTGTCTGGGTTCAAGCGATTCTTCTGCCTCAGCCTCCTGAGTAGCTGGGACTGCAGGCACGCGCCACCACGCCAGGCTACTTTTTTGTATTTTTAGTAGAGACAGGGTTTCACCATATTGGCCAGGCTGCTCTTGAACTCCTGACCTCGTGATCTCCCCTCCTCAGCCTCCCAAAGTGTTGGGATTACAGCCTGACTTTTTCTTTTCAATTCAATGAATTCTTGTCAGCAGTTGACCCTGATCTCCCATTTCAGGGAACATGCTTTTAATAAACTCAGTAGAAAGTCAAAATAGACAAAATTGTTCTAATACAACTCTAAGACATTGGCGCTGTCTTGCTGGTGGCCTGAAGGTATACCAGCAGCATCCTGATCAAGCTCTGGGTTCTTACCACTGCCAAGCAACCTCTTTTCCAATTTGAATCAGGAAAGAAGCTTTCTGAGTCTGTGGGGAGCAGGGAATCTGCAGGTTAGTTGTCAGCCAACACCTTTGGTTCCTCCATTGTCTGACCCTGACCCATTAGTCTATCTTTTCTTTCTTCAGCTACCACTTGCTCTTGCCAAGCTGAGGCTGTCTGTTCTCTGAAAGCCCAGCTTATCTTCCACCTCTTTGCCTTTGCACAGACTGAACTCTGGCATCAAAACTCTCCCACCCTCTCTGCATATTCAAATATTTCTTATTTTCAAGGTTAAAGTCACAGGGGAAATGCTCCAAAATGTCTTTTCTGATTATTCCAGCTTCATATAGTTTCTCCCTCCTCTGAGCTTTCTATGGAGCCTTCTGTTTGTACGTATTCTTATTAGTTCCTGCTTGGTGTTTTGGGAGTTCATGGACTGCTCTCATCTTCCCTGCTAGCTGCAAGTTCACTGAGGGCTAATTCATTGCTACATTCCCACACCCAGGACAGACAGGATGCTCAGGACATTTGAGGCGGATGCAGGGATGGGTTCTTCCACCCACTCTTGCACTTCTCATTCTTCAAAATAATGGACACATCTGCTATTTGAAAGGAGTGAGGGGGATTTGAGAAGCCTAGTTGCTAGAGAACTTCCTCAGGTTGGATCCTTTGTTCTATCTAGGCTTCACCCAAGCTAGGCTGATCTTGGGTGGAAAGCACTCAATTCCAAGGGGAAAGCATGGGCAAAGGCACGGAGATGTGAGCCTGCTGTGACTTTTGGAAACCATAGAGTGACTTGAATTCAGAGTCCACAGTGAGAGAAGACATGTAACTGGAAATACAGGAACAGCCTCAGATGGTAGAGACACTTGCATGCTGTTTCACAAGATGGGACTTTATCCCATGGCCATTGAGGGTCCCCCAAGAAGGTAAGCAGAGGAGGCAACAGTGTGTCTCTGAAAAATGACCCTGGCTGCTTTGTGAACAAAGACGGACAGGAAGTGGGGGTCAGGGAGATCAGTTAAGGGAAAGTTTGTTAGACTCCTTGAATGTACCATCTCTTTTGGTTTACCCTGGGTGGGAGAAGGAGGAGTAGTAAATTTAGATGGCATGCAAGCACTTTTTTTTTGCAATTAAAAAAATCTCTGAGAAACAAATGGGCTAACTGTACCCAAAAGCCTTCCAAATATCCAGGCAACACACAAATATAAGCTACACATTCCTTCAGGCTAAGGGAAAAATGAAGCTTCAAATTAAGTACTGTTCCTAGGCACATCCTACCTGTTCATTTTCTTCACACAGTGATTGACACCTGTTTTTAGCTGAAACGTGCATTCTTCCCCAGAAAGTGAGGAGGAGGGCACAGAGCTTGCTGAGCTGGGGGAAAAGAGTAAGTTACAGATCATTCAATATGTAAGTGTTATTTTAAAGTAAAAAATTCCAAAGTGGTTTCTTTTGTTTTGTGTAACTCTTTTAAACAAACAAAACAAACAAAAAGAAACACGAGTTTGTTTTACTCATATGTCTTTCATTTCTGTCTTGAATTTGCAGCCAAACCCCAGGTACATAACTACCACTCGCTGAAGAAGGCATGTGCCTTCGTTTCAGCTACCTTTCTCTGCTGTTTGGAATATTCTGCTTTCCTGTGGCTGCCATTTTTAGAGCTCTAGAAATCATACATAAAGAGAGCTGATTAGTGGGGAGAAATTTCAGTTGAGGAAGTGATAAGAGTTTGGATGTTCGCTCTCCCCGCCCCTCCAATCTCACATTGAAATGTAATCCCCAATGTTGAAGGTGAGGACTGGTGGGAGGTAATTGGCTCATGGGGGCAGATTTCTCATGAATGGTTTAGCGCCATCACCCGTTGTACTGTCCTCGTGATAGTGATGAGTTCTCGTGAGATCTGGTCATTTGAAAGTGTGTAGCACTGGCCGGGCAAGGTGGCTCATGCCTATAATCCCAGCACTTTGGGAGGCCAAGGCGGGTGGATCACGAGGTCAGGAGATCGAGACCATCCTGGCTAACATGGTGAAACCCCATCTCTACTAAAAATACAAAAAAAATTAGCCGGGCGTGGTGGCTCCCTCTTGTAGTCCGGGCTACTCAGGAAGCTGAGGCAGGAGAATCACTTGAAGCGGGGAGGCGGAGCTTGAAGTGAGCTGAGATCGTGCCACTGCACTTCAGCCTGGGGCAACAGAGCAAGAGTCTGTCTCAAAAAAACAAAAAAAGAGAAAGAAAGAGAGAGAGAGAGAGAGAGAGAGAGAAAGAGAAAGAAAAAGAAAGAAAGAAAGAAGAAAGAGAAAGAAAGAAGAAAGAAAGAAAGAAAGAAGAGAGAAGAAAGAAAGAAAAAGAAAGAAAGAAAGAAAGAAGAAAGAAAGAAAGAAAGAAAGAAAGAAAGAAAGAAAGAAAGAAAGAAAGAAAGAAAGAAAGAAAGAAAGAGTGTAGCACCTCTCCCATAGCACTCTCTGGCTCCTACTTTTGCCATGTGACATGCCTACTGGCTGTTCACCTTCTGCCATGATTGTAAGTTCCCTGAGGCCTCCCCAGAAGCCAAGCAGATGCCAGTATCATGCTTCTGTACAGTTTGCAGAACCGTGAGCTAATTAAGTCCCTTTTCTTTGTAAATTACCTAGTCTCAGATATTTCTTTACAGCAATGCAAGAACAACCTAATACAGGAACGGACTCAGAGCTGGTGCCCTGTGTTGCTATAGTGCCTCCCCCTTAGCTGAGCAGAACTCTTCATTTGGGTCTTGTAGAGCATAATCGTATCACATTAAATATTCTGTTAAATAAAGCCTTGCACGGAAGATGAGGCTCCTTTAGAATTCGGATGTATTATTAATGCTAGCAAAAAAAATCAGTCTTTTACAGAATCCTTTGCATTTCCCTTGTACATATATATATATATATATATATATATAGCTGATAGAAGATACTTGATGAGACCCCACCTGGCAAAAATTTCTTTCTGGAGTTTTGTATGAATTCTCTAGGCTCCATTTTTCTGTCTAAAAAGTAAAGTTAAAAATAATGACAGCTGACCTTTGGAGTCTGTTGCTCTATCACGGGGGCTGGAAACTACGGTTTGTGGACCAAATCCAGCATGCCACTTACTTTTGTGTGGCCAGAGAGCTAAGAATGGTTTTTACATTATTATTATTATTATTATTATTATTATTATTATTATTATTATTTGAGACGGAGTTTCACTCTTGTTGCCCAGACTGGAGTGCAATGGCACAATCTCAGCTCACTACAACTTCCACTTCCCGGGTTCAAGCGATTCTCCTGCCTCAGCCTCCCAAGTAGCTGGTATTACAGCCATGTGCCACCACACCCAGCTATTTTTTTGTATTTTTACTAGAGACAGGGTTTCACCATGTTGGTCAGGCTGGTCTCAAACTCCTGACCTCAAGTGATGCCCCCACCTTGGCCTCCCAAAGTGCTGGGATTACAGGCAGGAGCCACTGTGCCCAGCTGGATTTTACATTTTTAAATGATTGGAAAAAATCAAAACAATAGTAATAGATTATGATGAAGGAAAATGATATAAATCAAATTTTGGTGTCTGTAAATGAAGTTTCTTGGAATACAGCCACTTATTCGTTAACCTATGGCCTACAGCTGCCTTCCACTCTGGTGACAGAGTTGAGAAGTTGACACAGAGACTAAATGGCCTGCAAAGCCTAACATGTTTATTATCTGGCCCTTTACAGAAAAGAATTTCTGACCTATGCTCTGTCTACTTAACAACCCTACATGTGAGTTCCCACCAGTGTTTCCATTTTAATGGTGAGGAGACTGAGGCACAGAGGATAACATGCTCTAGTGAGCACAGCTAGAAAGTGGATTCAGTGTCTACACCACCCAGTCAGACTCCAATGGGTATACTCTCATTCTTTATAGACTACATTTCCAAGCTTCTGTGTTAACACCTCAAATCCCCCCAAAGAGAAATTGGTTAAACAGTAAAAAAAAACACTGTTAGCTGGAAGAAATAAGGTCTAGTATTTGACAGTACAGAAGGGAACTTATAGTTAACACTAATTTTTTATATATTTCAAAATGTAACTAAAAGAGAAGAATTGTAACATTCCCAAGACAAAGAAAAGATCAACTTTTGAGGTGATGGATAACCTGATTACCATGATTTGATTATTATACATTGTATATGGGTGTTGAAATATCACACGTATCCCCAAATATGTACAACTATTATTTATAAAAAATAAATAAATTTGAAACCAAGTTGAGACTCTGAGACTCTGAGAAGTCTTTCTCCATTATTTTATCTTCTATTATTCTCTTTCTCCTAGCAAATTTCCATATCACTCCCTGTCTGTCCCATTCCTTTTGGCCCTTAGTCTTGTCCTACTGCAGTCACTTACTTGTTTTTCTATCCCAGTAGAATGCAAAGCCCGTTGAGGGCAGGCAAGGTGCCTGCTTTTACACCCCAACCATTGGCACAGGGCCTGACTCACAGTAGGAGCTTGGTGCAAATGCCACTGATTGAACAAATGTGACTTAGTAGGCGAGTGTGATTCTTCTCCCCTCTACTAAAGCAAGCTCATTTATAACAGAGATTAAAACTTCCGCTCCCAGTGTTTCTCCCCACAGGGAAGAGCAACATGCTAGCTCTCAATGGTCCATTATTGGAGATTGCCTGTATTGAAAATGAAAATAAAGATATTATAATTGTCATTTATTGACAACAGTGTTTGACCCAACCCACCAAGGGGGACCTCCTGCTTGGGGTTGTTCAGGCATGCCATTTCAGGATATTCTTTCTCGGTGAATCCTCATCGCGAGCTGGACCATTTCAAGTCTCTTTTTGAAAGCCTGTATTGACTCACTACTATCTACACAATCAAGTCCAGTTTCTTCAGCTTGGCTTTTAGAACTCTCAGGGGTTTGATCCCAAGACAACTTTCCAGATACATCTTCTGTTTCCTCACATTAGACTTTCCACCATCTCCCAAGCTGCCACCCTTAGTCTGTGACCATGCCTTTAATCATCCTGTTCCCCACCCATGTCCCCAGTCATCATATCTTTGAATGCCGAATGCTGTGGGGAAATGCAGCCTCTACAAGGACAGAGACTGTGCTTCAGTCAGTGCCCTCCTCTTGTCCTGCAGTGTTTAACCCAGTGGCTGTGCACAATAAATGCTCAAGAATGGCTTGTTCGTTGCTATGGTTCTAGTCTCTTATCCATCCACCTGTTCTCGTCTAAATCCTCTGACTGCATAGAGGTAGGAACACTAGAAGAAGGTAGGAAAAGGAACAAAGACCTGTGTGCCTCCAGTATTCAAGCTTATTCATTCATCCAACATTTATTAAACACCTACAATGTGCGAGGCACTGTGCTGAGAACTTTATATTTATTATCTCTCCTAATATTTATAACATCTCAGTGAGGTAGATACTATTATTAGCTTCATTAGACAAAAGGGTTAACCTAGGCCTAGAGGTGTGTAATTTGCCCAGGGTCACACAGCTATTTGTGTCTGCTCATGGGACAAAAATATGGTTTTTCTATTACATGTCATCATCCTAAAACAAAGACCTTGCCACCAGGAAGTGGAGGGAGAAAACCTGTGAAACTCAAGAAAGTAATCATAACTCCCTGCACAGGTAAAACAAAGGAAGTACAAGTGGCTTATTCACATAGAGATTTTTTTTTTAATTGTGAAATGAGGAACTCTACAAACCTGGGTGGGGTTTTCAACATGGTTGGCCTAGCTGAAACAGAGGAGGAAGTGAAAATCAAAGGAAGGAATGAAACGCTGATTTGGAGTGAAAAAAATCTCTATTATCACACATGTTCTGCGTTTTTCTCAAACTCATTAAAGTCTGTGTTCCAAACAGAAAACTTCAGGAAATTTAGGGGCTGGCCATGAAAATATACTGTTCAGATCTCTTGCCATGAGAAGCTGAATGAATGCCCCAGGCTGCTGATATCTGCTGTGTTTATGTCCCGGCCACACCTCCCATAGGCAGCCCCCAGCCAATGACTAAACACCACAAAGAGACTGGTCCGGGCCCATTCCTTAAGGAAGCAGTCCCCAGCCTTTTTGGCACAAGGGACCAGTTTCATGGAAGTCAAATTTTCCAGACTTGTGGGATCAGGGGGATGGTTTTGAGATTATTCAACTGCATTACATTTATTGTGCATTGTATTTCTACTAATATTATTACTACATTGTAATATATAATTAAATTATTATACAACTCACCATAATGTAGAATCAGTGGGAGCCCTGAGCTTGTTTTTCTGCAACTAGGCGATCCTATCTGGGAGTGAGGGGAGACAGGGACAGATCATAAGGCATTAGATTCTCATAAGGAGTGTGCAACCTAGATCCCTCACATGCGCAGTTCACAATAGGGTTCGCACTCCCATGAAAATCTAATGCCACTGCTGATATGACAGAGGGTGGAGTTCATGAGGTAATGCAAGCAGTGGGGAGCAGCTGTAAATACAGATGAGGCTTTGCTGGCTGGGCCACCACTCACCTCCTGCTGTGCAGCCCAGTTCCTAACAGGACACGGACCAGTACAGGTCCGTGGCCCAGGGGTCAGGGACTCCTGTTTTAAGGCATGAAAATATTCAGATAGGCTTAAGAACTCCCTCTGATCATGCCAAAGTCTAGAATTTGGAGCTGTTCTACAATCTGAGACTCTTTGCCACTCAATTTTCTTTCCTCCTCCTCTCCTTTCACAGGCGTAAGACCTGCAGCAGGTCTGAAGCCTCTCCCTGACTTCTTCTTCCTCTTTTTCTTCATCGGTGTTTCCTCTAATAAATCTCCTGCACAGCTAATCCTACCCTCTGTGTGTGCTTCTCAGAGTGCCCAAACTTCCACATTAGTTCATTCAGACTTTCAGATAATCAAGATGGTTTTTTTTAACTCATCTTCAGAGAGTTGGAAAGAATTAATGATAGAAAAACAATGATTCTCATACCCCTTGCCCAAGAAATTTCTGGCTTCTGAAAAAACTCCTCAAATACCACAGTAACTACAATAATTGCTATGATGAAATATTTTTAACTTTTACTCTGGAATAACCAGCTGAACGACATGAATGGGTGTTTGCTCACTTTAGAGACCAGAGAGCCGAGTCCCAGAACAGTGAGATGACTTGTGTGAATTGCCATGATGTTGGTAAACAGGTATGGTAAACTGACACTGCCCAGCCCCTAATTTTATAGGCACTCCACGCTGCAGTGTTACATGACTTCATGTTTCACACCAACTGCAGGACACAATCAAGAAATCTGAAGTATCTACTTTGAGTAACATAATCAGTCAGTTTAACCTAAAGAAACTCATTTTTGCATAGTAAAGAAATATCTATTTCCTGAGTGTTTTTAAACCACCTTAATTGTCTGGTCAAAGTCTTCAGCAGCATGAGGGCTTATCAGTTGCTCAATATAATCCCAGTGCCTAGAACCATTCCAAGACTACAGAAACCTCCTTACAACATTGATGGATTGTTGTTGGATGGGCTGAAGTTGGGAATATCCACATGGCATAATCTATTTTTCAAAGATGACAACTACAGTTGCTAAGTATGCATTTCAATGACCAACTGAAGAATATAACATGTTGTCAAAAGCCACTAAAAATAGCATTTATTTCACCCTTACAATGTGCCATACACCATGCCAGAACCACCGTCGATTATTGCCCAATTTTGCAGATGAGGAAACTGAGACATTGACATCGGAGACATTAAGCCATTTGCCCAGTGTGTCACACTAATAAGTGATAGCGATCAGATTCAAGTCAGATTAGACAACCACTCTGCCATTTTGTCTTCTTCCCCTGGGATTCCAGATATGAGCACAAAAATCCTCATTTTGGCCTAACAATGTGAGTAAACAAGACTGAAACCACAAATAATCCAGAATAGCCATGTATTTAAAGAAATATTTTCCAGTGCTTCATTCAAACTAGATCAACAAAGTGATACCTAAAAAGGTGTTGTAGACCATTTGAGCTATGTGCTAAGTAGAGGACATTTATAATTATCTCATTAAAGCCTTGACAACTAATGCTTCCAAGGTGCTTAGTGCATTTCAAATCATTTCTCTTAAGGTTTTTCTCTGCAGATCCCTGTTATTTTGTTCATATTCTAACAGGAGAGCTTGAAAAGCCATAGGAAACTGCCCAGAGAGATGATCAAAGGGAACAAGCTTATCCCGACTTCCAATCTTGCTTAGAAAGGTCTTGGTCATGTCTGTGCATGCAACCCTTGAGTTTACCATCAGCCTCACCCATGCTGTTCTGTCTTTGACCACACTGACCAACTCATATCAAAGGCTGAATGTGGACAGTGTGACAGGCCGTATTCAATTCTTCCCATGTTACCAAATTTAGAAAGAGTCATCGTCAGACTGGAAGAATAGCTCCATGGCTGCCTACCCCAGACTCGGAAAAGAGGAAACCAGAATTCTAGATGGAAAAAAGGCAAAAAGAAGAACATTCTATTCATGATTTATTTAGTCATTATTTATCCCCGACAAATATAAACTGAGTGCCATTTTAGGCCAGGCACTGTGTTAGGAACTGATGAAAAGAGCATACTTGTTTCTTGAGGTAAAGGGAGGGATGAGAAAGGAAGTACCTTTTTCATCAGACCCTGCGTACCCAATGGCCTTCCTTGTTTCGGTCCCATGGATCAATCCTGAGTCTTCTCAGCCAACCCTGGTTACCCACTCACTTTGCCAGCCATTTGTTTACAGCTGGTTATGTGACACACTTCTGGTCAATGGTAAGTAAGAGAAAGTCTGAAAGGGGCCTTCTTGGAAATATTTACCTCCCAGATAGAAAGAAAAGCATAGGAGAAGAGGCCCTTTTTGCCAGCCCTCCCCCTTTCTTCTTGTCGGACATGATGTTCTGAGAGGACAGAATGCTTAGGGGTGAAGCAGCCATATTGCAACCATGAGGAGAAACATTGCGGAAACTTGAAGAATGGAAGAACAGAAAGATAAACAGGATGTAGGTCCTCAATGACATCGAAAGGTGACATGCATCGGAATCCAGCAAGTATGTGATCAGCTCAGAGAGGCCTAATGCATGTGAAGATTTAAGAAGTGTCAGGTTTTATTAATAATATCAATGAACAAAATGAAAACTTATAGTATCCACTTATTCTAGATCTATTTTGTGCCAGGCAATGGGCAAAGTGCTTTTCACATTATCTATTTTCATTTGCACAGGAAAGCAAACAGATGTTCAAAAGAGTGAGATTGGGCAGCTACCTCATATTTACCTAAACCAAATGCAGTTTTTAAGTCTCTATCATCCTTCCTCCTTCTTGCATTAACAGCCCCTTGATGTTCCCATGGGGAGCCACAGTTACTCATCCCATGTGGTTCCGGATGAACCATCAACTGTGGTGTCTCAGGCCCCTTTTAGATAATTGAGAAACAGTAAACACTAAAAAAAACTACTGATGTTCTCTCTTCCTCTACACCCCAAAGCACATTTCGTTCATTCTCTTAAACATATAAAATATAATATTTTTACCTTGTTCTTTTTCCAAGACCCCACCACATTTTTTAAATGACCATCTTTTTAATATATTTTTCAGCACATCACTTATTCTATATAAATATACCATATTACTAAGATTCTATTTGGGAGCCAAGCAAAGTTCCAGTCTCCCAAATTCTATGTGTTCTCACCACACACTAGCTCTAGAGGTACGTGGAGAAGGTGCAGTTACCAGGAAACAAGGAGTTAGAAGGAAAATATGTGGGAGGAAGGGCTCTCACCACTCACACTTGTTAAAGAAATATTACAAACAAACACAAACTCTGAGAACAGATTCCCCTGCAAGCACACTGTCCCTGCCAGGAAAATATTGCTCATTCCTTAACGCTGGAAAGGAATGAAGAGACGAGATCTGCCTAGGAAGTTCAAGAACATTTTCAGCCTGTTAATATGGCTTAGCACCTTTCAGATTCACGCTGCTCAGACCATAGAATACAGAGGTCAGCAAACTACAAACGAAGGGCCACTTCCCATCTGCCACCTCTTTTTGTAAATAAAGTTTTACTGCAGCACAGCCATACCTATTTGCTTATGAATTGTCTATGACTGTGTTCACACTACAATGGCAGCATTGAGTTTCTGTGACAGGGACAGTCTACCCTGCAAAGTCTAAAATATTTTTTATACCTTGTCATTTACAGGAAAAGACTGTTGGCCACCGGTATAGTATAATAATATCAGCAATTATCCGTTATTCAAAATCTACATTTATCTAGATTTAGGCCTCATGACCTCTGAAGTAGGTACCCAAATCCTTATTTCCAAAATGAAAGGAAAGTGAAGCTTAGAAAACTTCAATAACTCACCAAAGATAATAGACAGAGCAAGGATTCAAACCTAGACTTATTTGGTGAATATTGCCTGATGCTCTACTGTGTATTGGGCATGGGCTAAGTACAGAAAACACAGTCATGAGCAACACTCAAATCTCTCTTCACTCTTTGGCAAAAGGGGTAGCCCCTTCTCCATCTACATGCACCATCTGGGTGAGTGCCATTCCCTTCTAGGCATCTCTAGATGCACATTTTTATTTCTGCCAATAGCAGAGATGTAGGTGGTGGGGAGGGCTAATAATAATACTCACATTCAAACAACTTCAATTTCCAAAAACGTTTTAGATACATGACTACATTTCACCTTCACCATTGCTTTTTGTCCCTTTCAGAGAGGCAGTATCACAAAGTGGTTAAGAATGAAACTTCTGGCACCAAAATGCTTGCATTTGAGCCCTGTTTGCTAGATGTGTGAACTTGAACAAGTTACTCAACCTCTCTGTGCCTCCATTTTCTCATGTTTAAAGTGGGGATTATAACAGTAATTATATTGTGGAGTTATTATGAGAATTATTTGCATAAACACATGAAGCACTGAGAATAGTGCCTGGAATACAGTTAAGTGCTCAATGTTTACTTTTCATATTGTTTTATGGATGAGCCCAAGAATCTTGGTCAAGGCTTGTAGGCAGAGGCAGAGCAAGAGATTCCAAATCCCAGCCTCCTCTTCTTAATGCTAGAAATGTCCTGGAACACAGTGCTCTGTTTCTGCCTCTCAGGTCTCACCATTGTCCCTCACACACTGTTGTTCTTGTTCAGGCTACAGGTGCTGTTCTGTAGTGGAAAATGACCTAGAGCTGGAGATCAGAATGGAACACTGCACAGCAATGTCCAGAGAAGGAGAGAGAAGGAAAAAGAGAAAAGAATATGAGGGCATGAGGGCCTATGCAGCATTCTGAGCAGCATCAGGGCTTCACTCAGGGGTGGGAGCACCCTGGACAGGGGAATGATTCAGTGCTCCTTCAAGGAAATATGTTTTTAACTGTTTGGCCATCTATTCTGTGTGGGAAAATCAGAGAAAATAGCTTGCTGGTAGCAACCTCAACCTCCCCTCTGTCCTCTCAAACAATTCAGCTCTGGCCCAAACTTGCATACCTTCCTGGCGCTGACATGATCCACCATCCCTAGAAGATAACTCTGTTGGCACCTCTTTCCACCTTTAGTGTCTTATCAAACATTTTTTCCAAGCATAATTCTCCATGGAAGGAATATTAATAAATAAACTGTGTTCCATGTCATTAAATTTCCAGTGATGTCTCAGAGCCTATTATAGAATCAATCCTCTGGCAACTTCCTGTCTAGCCCACCCCTTAATTTGACTCTGAGTAGAGTTATTGCCCATTTTCAAGGCTAAGTAAGAAGGCATAATCACAAAGATATGGCCAGAGAGTGGAGAGGAGCCAAATCACATACCAGAGTGAGCAGAAAAATGGCTTTAATTTAGAGGGAATCAGGCCCCTTCCCTGCAAAACACTCCTCCATGTGCCTTGCCAAGGGACCTCTTTATCAAGGTATTCATTTTTTTTTAAGAGGAAGCAGCCATTTAAGACATCAACTGATAAACTAAATTGGAGCCAGAAATGTGATTTAAATCCTGATTCCAAAATCTATTACTGTTTACATAATTTATAGAGTATAAATAATTATACTCACTTTACAAATACCATTGCAACATTTGAATAAAATAACATTTTTTTAAAATTATTGCACTTTAAGTTTTAGGGTACATGTGCACAATGTGCAGGTTTGTTACATATGTATCCATGTGCTATGTTGGTGTGCTGCACCCATTAACTCGTCATTTAGCATTAGATATATCTCCTAATGCTATCCCTTCCCCCTCCCCCCAACCCACAACAGTCCCCGGAGTGTGATGTTCCCCTTCCTGTGTACATGTGTTCTCATTGTTCAATTCTCACCTGTGAGTGAGAACATGCAGTCGTGTTTGGTTTTTTGTCCTTGCAATAGTTTACTGAGAATGATGATTTCCAGTTTCATCCATGTCCCTATAAAGGACATGAACTCACCATTTTTTATGGCTGCATAGTATTCCATGGTGTATATGTGCCACATTTTCTTCATCCAGTCTATCGTTGTTGGACATTTGGGTTGGTTCCAACTCTTTGCTATTGTGAATAGTGCCACAATAAACATATGTGTGCATGTGTCTTTATAGCAGCATGATTTATAGTCCTTTGGGTATATACCCAGTAATGGGATGGCTGGGTCAAATGGTATTTCTAGTTCTAGATCGCTGAGGAATCGCCACACTGACTTCCACAATGGTTGAACTAGTTTACAGTCCCACCAACAGTGTAAAAGTGTTCCTATTTCTCCACATCCTCTCCAGCACCTGTTGTTTCCTGACTTTTTGATGATGGCCATTCTAACTGGTGTGAGATGGTATCTCACTGTGGTTTTGATTTGCATTTCTCTGATGGCCAGTGATGATGAGCATTTTTTCATGTGTTTTTTGGCTGCATAAATGTCTCGTTTTGAGAAGTGTCTCTTCATGTCCTTTGCCCACTTTTTGATGGGGTTGTTTGTTTTTTTCTTGTAAATTTGTTTGAGTTCATTGTAGATTCTGGATATTAGCCCTTTGTCAGATGAGTAGGTTGCGAAAATTTTCTCCCATTTTGTAGGTTGCCTCTTCACTCTGATAATAGTTTCTTTTGCTGTGTGGAAGCTCTTTAGTTTAAATAGATCCCACTCATCAATTTTGGCTTTTGTTGCCATTGCTTTTTGTGTTTTAGACATGCAGTCCTTGCCCATGCCTATGTCCTGAATGGTAATGCCTAGGTTTTCTTCTAGGATTTTTATGGTTTTGGGTCTAACCTGTAAGTCTTTAATCCATCTTGAATTAATTTTTGTATAAGGTGTAAGGAAGGGATCCAGTTTCAGCTTTCTACATATGGCTAGCCAGTTTTCCCAGCACCATTTATTAAATAGGGAATCCTTTCCCCATTGCTTGTTTTTGTCAGGTTTGTCAAAGATCAGATAGTTGTGGATATGCGGCATTATTTCTGAGGGCTCTGTTCTGTTCCATTGATCTATATCTCTGTTGTGGTACCAGTACCATGCTGTTTTGGTTACTGTAGCCTTGTAGTATAGTTTGAAGTCAGGTAGCGTGATGCCTCCAGCTTTGTTCTTTTGGCTTAGGATTGACTTGGCGATGCGGGCTCTTTTTTGGTTCCATATGAACTTTAAAGTAGTTTTTTCCAATTCTGTGAAGAAAGTCATTGGTAGCTTGATGGAGATGGCATTGAATCTATAAATTACCTTGGGCAGTATGGCCATTTTCACGATATTGATTCTTCCAACCCATGAGCATGGAGTGTTCTTCCATTTATTTGTACCTCTTTTATTTCATTGAGCAGTGGTTTGTAGTTCTCCTTGAAGAGGTCCTTCACGTCCCTTGTAAGTTGGATTCCTAGGTATTTTATTCTCTTTGAAGCAACTGTGAATTGTAGTTCACTCATGATTTGGCTCTCTGTTTGTCTGTTATTTGTGTATAAGAATGTTTGCGATTTTTGTGCACATTTTGTATCCTGAGACTTTGCTGAAGTTGCTTATCAGCTTGAGATTTTGGGCTGAGACAATGAGGTTTTCTAGATATACAATCATGTCATCTGCAAACAGGGACAATTTGACTTCCTCTTTTCCTAATTGAATACCCTTTATTTCCTTCTCCTGCCTAATTGCCTTGGCCAGAACTTCCAACACTATGTTGAATAGGAGTGGTGAGAGAGGGCATCCCTGTCTTGTGCCAGTTTTCAAAGGAATGCTTCCAGTTTTTGCCCATTCAGTATGATATTGGCTGTGGGTTTGTCATAGATAGCTCTTATTATTTTGAGATACGTATCATCAATACCTAATTTATTGAGAGTTTTTAGCATGAAGCGTTGTTGAATTTTGTCAAAGGCCTTTTCTGCATCTATTGAGATAATCATGTGGTTTTTGTCTTTGGTTCTGTTTATATGCTGAATTACATTTTTTGATTTGCATATGTTGAGCCAGCCTTGCATCCCAGGGATGAAGCCCACTTGATCATGGTGGATAAGCTTTTTGATGTGCTACTGGATTTGGTTTACCAGTATTTTATTGAAGATTTTTGCATCAATGTTCATCAAGGATATTGGTCTAAAATTCTCTTTTTTGGTTGTGTCTCTGCCCAGCTTTGGTATCAGGATGATGCTGGCCTCATAAAATGAGTTAGGGAGGATTCCCTCTTTTTCTATCGATTGGAATAGTTTCAGAAGTAATGGTAACAGTTCCTCCTTCTACCTCTGGTAGAATTCGGCTGTGAATCCATCTGGTCCTGGACTCCTTTTGGTTGGTAAGCTATTGATTATTGCCACAATTTCAGAGCCTGTTATTGGTCTATTCAGAGATTCAACTTCTTCCTGGTTTAGTCTTGGGAGGGTGTATGTGTCCAGGAATTTATCCATTTCTTCTAGATTTTCTAGTTTATTTGTGTAGAAGTGTTTGTACTATTCTCTGATGGTAGTTTGTATTTCTGTGGGATCGGTGGTGATATCCCCTTTATCATTTTTTATTGCACTATTTGATTCTTCTCTCTTTTCTTCTTTATTAGTCTTGCTAGTGGTCTATCAATTTTGTTGATCTTTTCAAAAAACCAGCTCCTGGATTCATTAATTTTTTGAAGGGTTTTTTGTGTCTCTATTTCCTTCAGTTCTGCTCTGATTTTAGTTATTTCTTGCCTTCTGCTAGCTTTTGAATGTGTTTGCTCTTGCTTTTCTAGTTCTTTTAATTGTGATGTTAGGGTGTCAATTTTGGATCTTTCCTGCTTTCTCTTGTGGGCATTTAGTGCTATAAATTTCCCTCTACACACTGCTTTGAATGTGTCCCAGAGATTCTGGTATGTTGTGTCTTTGTTCTTGTTGGTTTCAAAGAACATCTTTATTTCTGCCTTCATTACGTTATGTACCCAGTAGCCATTCAGGAGCAGGTTGTTCAGTTTCCATGTAGTTGAGCAGTTTTGAGTGAGTTTCTTAATCCTGAGTTCTAGTTTGATTGCACTGTGATCTGAGAGACAGTTTGTTATAATTTCTGTTCTTTTACATTTGCTGAGGAGAGCTTTACTTCCAACTATGTGGTCAGTTTTGGAATAGGTGTGGTGTGGTGCTGAAATAAATGTATATTCTGTTGATTTGGGGTGGAGAGTTCTGTAGATGTCTATTAGGTCCACTTGGTGCAGAGCTGAGTTCAATTCCTGGGTATCTTGTTAACTTTCTGTCTTGTTGATCTGTCTAATGTTGACAGTGGGGTGTTAAACTCTCCCATTATTATTGTATGGGAGTCTAAGTCCCTTTGTAGGTCACTCAGGACTTGCTTTATGAATCTGGGTGCTCCTGTATTGGGTGCATATATATTTAGGATAGTTAGCTCTTCTTGTTGAATTGATCCCTTTACCATTATGTAATGGCCTTCTTTGTCTCTTTTGATCTTTGTTGGTTTAAAGTCTGTTTTATCAGAGACTAGGATTGCAACCCCTGCTTTTTTTTGTTTTCCATTTTCTTGATAGATCTTCCTCCATCGTTTTATTTTGAGACTATGTGTGTCTCTGCACGTGGGATGGGTTTCCTGAATACAGCACACTGATGGGTCTTGACTCTTTATCCAATCTGCCAGTCTGTGTCTTTTAATTGGAGCATTTAGTCCATTTACATTTAAAGTTAATATTGTTATGTGTGAATTTGATCCTGTCATTATGATGTTAGTTGGTTATTTTGCTCGTTAGTTGATGCAGTTTCTTCCTAGCCTCAATGGTCTTTACAATTTGGCATGATTTTGCAGTGGCTGGTACTGGTTTTTCCTTTCCATGTTTAGTGCTTCCTTCAGGAGCTTTTTTAGGGCAGGCCTGATGGTGACAAAATCTCTCAGCATTTGCTTGTCTGTAAAGTATTTTATTTCTCCTTCACTTACGAAGCTTAGTTTGGCTGGATATGAAATTCTAGATTGAAAATTCTTTTCTTTAAGAATGTTGAATATCGGCCCCCACTCTCTTCTGGCTTGTAGAGTTTCTGCAGAGAGATCAGTGGTTAGTCTGATGGGCTTCCCTTTGTGTGTAACCGGACCTTTCTCTCTGTCTGCTCTTAACATTTTTTCCTTCATTTCAACTTTGGTGAATCTGACAATTATGTGTCTTGGAGTTGCTCTTCTCGAGGAGTATCTTTGTGGTGTTCTCTGTATTTCCTGAATCTGAATGTTGGCCTGCCTTGCTAGATTGGGGAAGTTCTCCTGGATAATACCCTGCAGAGTGTTTTCCAGCTTGATTCCATTCTCCCTGTCACTTTCAGGTATACCAATCAGATATAGATTTGGTCTTTTCACATAGTCCCATATTTCTTGGAGGCTTTGTTCATTTCTTCTTATTCTTTTTTTCTAGACTTCCCTTCTCACTTTATTTCATTCATTTCATCTTCCATCACTGATACCCTTTCTTTGAGTTGATCGCATTGGCTCCTGAAGCTTCTGCATTGAAATTACATTTTTAAAGTATCATAAAATGGTTGGCCTATTGCAATTGATCAATAAATATTATTGTCATTTAAGTAGACAAAGGAGGTAAGAGGGTCCAGAAAACTTTGTTTTGCCATGAATCTGCTAAGCAATCAGTCAGAAGGAATGTTCAGATGAGATCCCTTGAGAACATTCCTCTCTGTTTACCTGCCACCTCCTGGCAGCTGGTGTCCAGGCGAGTGAGCTTCTGATGCCCTGGACGCTGCACACAGTGTTAGGTGATACAGTGAAGCAAATGAGATGCACCCATGGCCTCTCTGAGAACAAGAGATTGAAGGGGTCCTTTCTTAAGACCACTCTCTCTGAGTGAGGGTCTGAGAGGACAGAAGTGGTGGATGAGGGAGTAAAGATAAGAATGGCAACGGACAAGTAGTGTAAGATTTATGTGTCCACAAACAGCTAAATCATCATCCTCACTCACTGAGGCATTCTTTTATGTCCATGGCTGCCTGGTCCTGTGAACCAGCCTTTGGATAAGATAATAACAACAACACAGTGAATGTTTATTTATGTTTATTTAGCACCTATTATGAGCTAGACAATCTACTAGGGGTTTTACATACATTCTTTCTTTTAAACTTCCCTCAAATCCCATGAGGTTGGAACTCTGATGATCTTCATTTTGTACATGAAGAAATAATCTCAGAGAAGCTCAATAACCTGCTTGGGGTCACTGGCAAATTTGGGAATTAAACTCAAGGTCACCTGTGTTGCATTTTCTGGTTGGTAACATACTAGAGCATGTGCAACCCAATAAATGGTGACCATGATGATCAAGATAAGGAGACAGTCATGGGTTCCAGAGAGGTACCTTGAAGACATCCTTGTCTCCTTAGTGCCTCTCTCTGAATTCTTCCCTTAGTCTTCCCTCCCTCCTGGGACCACCAAATTACTATCTTTCTAATTCTTCTTTTGATTCTAGCTCGTCTAGTCAGGAGAAGTTGTGACAGTTACTGAGGAGAGGTTCTCATGATTCAGAGGCTCACTGAACCTCTATGCCTCACCCTAGTCTAGTGAGGAAATGTAGCTTTAACATACTCTCTAAGGAGCCAGGGGACTGGGTTTGAGTGCATTCATTTGTCCCTGATAACCGGACCTTGGCCAAGTCACTTGACCTCAGTGAGTCTTAGTGGATAATCAACACCTGTTCTACAAACACATCATATTCTCAGAAGGTGGCTGTGATGTCACCTCTTTCTACCATCTCCTCCCATCACATATTCTTTCTTAAGAGATTCTGCTTCCACTCTACTCCCTCAGTTATGGTCCAGAAGCCCAAAATAATAGCATCTTTTGGAAGAACATCTTCCCAAGGCTCTAAGCTTCTCTGGTATGTTCAGTGCTCTGTGTAAGTCCTTTCTTCCCTGAAAGCACAGTGATTTAATATGGTCCAGAAGTTCTCAAACTTGAGTATGCAGCAAGACCTATAGGAAAACTGTAAAACTCAGATTTCTGTGCTCCACTGCCAGAGTTTCTGATTCAGTAGGTCTGGAGTGGAACCAAGAATTTGCATGTGTAACAATTTACCCATTGATGCCAATACTGCTGGTCCTAACACCATTTTGAGAACCACTGGTATAGTCTTTTGTTATTGAACAAGCACTGCACAGCCAGGATGAATTGGTTAACCTACCTGAAGTTGCTGCTCAGCTCTTCTACTTTCTAGCTGAGCAAACTTGGGCAGGTCAATTTCTCTGAGCCTCAGTCTCAATCAACATTAAATGGAGATGATAACAATGCATATCTCAAAAAGTTATTGCAATGACTGGGGGCGTTCCTGCACATAGAGCCTTCAGTGTTCTACCTTGCCCTTAGCAAGTGCTCAATATTTGTGAGTTGTTAAAATTCCAGGGGTTTTAAAGCCCCTGGGATCAACTATCCTGCATTCCCCTCACTAGGCTGCACTGCACAACCCCCAGAAAAAAAAAACTATCATGACTATTGAATGCATCTCTATACCATGAACTTTCCAGAATGCAGGCCAGCTTCACAGTAAACCAGTAATTAGAGAATGACTCATTGTCAATCTCTGGGCTAGTGGCTAGACAACGTCGAGGCTATTTAGTTTTTTTCTGTAAGGAAAGAGCTCATGACACAATACTGAAAACTCAAAATTTGGACCTGGGTAACCTAGTGGGGTAACCTCAAGCAAGTTCAATACAATTTCCAGAGCTCAGGTTCCTCATCTGTTCAATGGGAACAATAATGTTCACCTCAAACTGAATGAGCTGTCAGCCTGTTTTGTGAGCTATGGTCCTGCTAGTTGTGAGAAATCCAACAGCTACCTAAATATTTGTGTCCATTACTGATCCAGGCAATTAAGGTGCCATGACTGATCACCTGAGTTCAGCCACTGCTCCCTGTCCCTTGACTGTGCTGCCACCTGGATTCTGTTATGTAATGAACCCTCATTTCTGAGGAAGACCAAGCTCCCTGTGTTTCCAGTGAATGCCATTGGCCGATGTACCTAGCTATGGGCCATTCCAAAAAAAGTGATGTTTTGCAAAGGCTGGATACAGCCACAAAGCTCACAGGAGACAAAGTCCATAATCATGTGCCCATTTTTCTTCCCCTTCTCCTCCAAAAGTCAATTACATTACTCACTAGTCATGCTTTGAAAAACCTCCAAAAATCCCACAGGAAAGCACCACAAATTGTTTTTATCATTTTTGTTCCATTTCTCCTGTTTGCTTAGTAATCCTGGCAAATAATTTTGTGCAAACAAAAACCTTTTAATTCTATTGGTTTTAATTCTTGCCTGTGACACTAAAGGCTCAATGTTAAGGTCCAGGGGTAGGTGGAAAAAGTGCTTTGGATTTAAACTACCTTATAAATGAGCTTATAACAAAATGAAAGAACACTTAGCAGTAATTTCTTTATTCATTTAAATAAATATGGAGTGCTTACTGGGTGGCAGGCACAGTTCTTAGCTGTTCAGAATATAACAGAGAATATAGCATAGGTTCTGTCTTCTTTTATTAATACCCAATCAAGGAATATTCTAGATGATAGAAATAATTAATGGCAGAGTATTTGGCCAGTAAACACTGGCTCTGTCACCTTCAGCAGTTTAATTTGAATTGGTCAATGTATGAGTACTGAAAAGGCAAGACTTTAAGAAGTTATCTACCTCTTGCTTTTTAATTTTTTTTTTTTTTACTGTGTCAGAAGAAATTATGACTTCACAAATAAGAAAACAAGTAATGGAAAATATTTCACCTATTTTTTAATTGGCTACATTAAACAGCTATTCATATGTTTATTTATTCCCTCATTCAATCAACAATTGTTTTCTGAGACTTTTTATCCACCAGGTACTAGAGATATAGCAGTGAATGAGACACCTCCTGCCCTCTAAGACCTGTTAGTCTATTAGGGCCAGATAATTACCATTCAGAATGGTGAATTGTAGGAAAACAAAAATAACAGGCACAAAATAAACAAGAATCGTAAAGCCTGAGTGTGCCTGACAATGTGGCTCACATATATTTGTACAATCCCAGGTACCTTACACATATTTGTGTAACTCTTTCAACAACCCTACAAAGGTGGGAAGTATTATGAACCCCGCTTTACAGCTGGAAAATTGAACCATGGACACATCAGGTCACACAGCATTTAAGTGCTACATTTGAGAAGGAAAACTTTGTAGTTTTTAATGACCGTATGTTGCTTCCTCAAGTAAAACTTCTTAGCATTAACTTAGAGGTTGAATGACAACTTAACTTTGCCATCAGCCTAGAATATCTTGACTTACAAATGTCCCAAAACATGAAACTTCTTATCCATTGGGATTCATTTCAAATATGAAAGAGTCCAGCAAGAGATTTTTTCCCAGGACTGAGTGCCCAAAAGGTTTAATGGCCTCACCGGGTGGTGGCCAGAGAAGCACATCATATAAAACAAAGACAACGGAAGGACAGAAGATTTGCTTCCTGCCCCAGTGCCGTCTCTCTCTGCCATGTGACCTCCGGTAAATTGTTGGAGCTTGGGTTCCCCTTTTAAATTCAATGGGGATTTCAATACCAACTTCAGGCCATCATTTAAGGGGGTTAGAGGTGAGTATGTTTATTTATTTATTGGTTTGTTCATTTATTTATTTATTTATTTTGAGACGGAGTCTCGCTCTGTCACCCAGGCTGGAGTGCAGTGGTGCGATCTCGGCTCACTGCAAGCTCTGCCTCCCAGGAGAATCAAGTGATTCTCCTGCCTCAGACTCCCGAGTAGCTGGGACTACAGGTGCATGCCACCACGCCTGGATAACTTTTTGTATTTTTAATAGAGACAGGGCTTCCCCATGTTAGCCAGAATGGTCTCAATCCCCTGACCTCGTGATCTGCCTGCCTCGCCCTCCCAAAGTGCTGGGATTACAGGCATGAGCCACCATGCCTGGCCATGAGTGTGGTTTCTAAGCTGCTATATGACCATTGAGCAAAAGTCTCTTGCTCCTCTAGACCTCACCATCACCATCCTCTGAATCTTGCTTTGTCCTTCTGAAAGAGTATTGTATGTCATGTAACCTGACTCCATATGAAAGCTATGTTTTTTATTACCATTATCAATACAGTCATCATCATCATCATCATCATCTCCATGAGGAGCTTTGACCCACAAATACCTCAAAACGTATTTACTGAGTGTAAGCTAGTCTGGGGCATCAGAATCCTTTTATTTTTATTTTTATTTTTTAACTTTTATTTTAGGTTCAAGGAAACATGTGCAGGTTTGTTATATAGGTAAACGCTTGTCACAGGGGTTTGTTGTACAGATTATTTCATCAGCTAGGTACCAAGCACAGTACTCAATAGCTATTTCTAATCCTCTCCCTCCTCCCACCTTCCACCCTCAAGTATGCCCCGGTGTCTGTTGTTCCCATTTGTGTCCATGTGTTCTCATCACTTAGCTCCCACGTATGAGTGAGAACATGCCGTATTTGGTTTTCTGTTCCTGTGTTAGTTTGCTAAGGATGATGGCTGCCACTTCCTTCTGTATTCCTGCAAAGGACAGGATCTCATTCTTTTTATGGCCACATAGTATTCCATGGTGTATATGTGCCATATTTTCTTTATCCAGTCTACCATTGGTGGGGACCTAGGTTGATTCCATGTCTTTGCTATTTTGAATAGTGCTGCAATGAACATATGTATGTGTGTGTCTTCATGGCAGAATGATTTCTATTCCTTTGGGTATATACCCAGTAATGGGATCACTGAGCCAAATGATAGTTCTGTGTTTTGGTCTTTGAGGAATCACCACACTGCTTTCCACAATGATTGAGATAATTCATACTTCTGCTAACAGTGTATATTTTTTCTCTTTTCTATGCAACCTTCCCATCATCTCTCTTGTTTTTAAATTTTTAATAATAGCCATTCTGACTGGTGTAAGGTGGTATCTCATTGTGGCTTTGATTTGCATTTCTCTAATGATCAGTAATATAGAACTTTTTTTCATATGCTTGTTGGCCTCATATATCTTTTCTTTTGAAGTGTCTGTTCATGTCCTTTGCCCATTTTTAATGGCGTTGTTTGGGTTTTTTTCTTGTAAATTGTTTAAGTTCTTTATAGATACTGGATACTAGACATTTGTTGGATACATAGTTTGCAAATATTTTCTCTTGTTCTGTAGGTTGTCTGTTTACTCTGTTGATAGTTTCTTTTACTATGCAGAAGCTCTTAAGTTTAATTAGATCCCATTTGTCAATTTTTGCTTTTGTGGGGCATTATAATCCTGAGCCTAAGGCTACATCATCAGTCACAGCCAAAAGCCCTAGAGAAAAAGGGAACTCTGTAGAGGTTTAGCCCAAAAGGGAAATCATCATCACAGCAGCAGCTGCTTTGGCTGACCTGGCATGAATGAACCATGTACTCTGGATAGGCACTTTACAAAAACCACAGAACTTTGCCAGCTTAGAGTTTCTACATTGCCCCACTGGCTCTCCCTGAATTACCACACCTGATGCTGTTCAATGATTCTGTGTGGGCCACTATGTTACCGCTGTCAGCTAAGGTAAAAATACAGTATTTGTTAGCATCATTCCAGTTTTACAGCCTTCTACCTACAGTGCTGTATTTTCAGGTTCTCTTACCTCCCTAGTCTTTTCACGCTGTCCCTGCAGGGATTTTTCTTTCTGCTATGCAGTCCAGGTCACTCCAGGCTTTCCTTGCTCTCTTCCATGCATGTCACAGACTGGCACTCTCCACAGCCTTAGCTCCAATTAATTCTTTGTTTTGTTTGATTTCCAGCCAACGGCCAGCAACTCTTTGGGTTTTACTCCTGGTTGCTTAAATAAATAAACCAAATGTTAATTTGTTGCTCATTGATTAAGTGCAGAGATCGTGTAACTGAAAATACTAATGATTTTCTAGGTATCCACACTAGCACAGTAATGGTGTTGGGTTTAGTTCGTGTTTGGTGTAGTGGAGGGAAGGGGATGTTCTTTCTTTAACATTTTTAATTTTGTTTCTTCCAATGGCCTGGCAAAGTAGACAGGACAGGAATTATTGTCTATATTTCACAGATGAGGAAGCCCAGAGACATTAAATAACTTGTTGAATGTCACACAGCTCAGAAAAAGATATCTGCAGCTAGAACTCAGTAAACCTGACTCCCTGCTCGTGAAACTGTTGTAGGTGGCTCCATTCCCCGTCATGTACTCCTGTGGAATAATAATAATCCTTTATGTGATGTATTAATATTTTCATAAACATTTTCTGTGTTTTTCAGAATGTCTTCCATGAAACAGCAGTTGGGTGAAATGCACTATAAGGAAAGGGTCCCAGTGGTCAACTGTGTGTAATATGCTGTATACTGCACCCACTTCTTGGAGAGTCAGTACATTGGTTAGTATGTGAAAGCCTCTGAGAAGTCCTGCAGCAGTGCAAGACTTGGAAATTAATAATTGACCCAGCGTTGTCCAAATATATTTGAGCATGAATAGACAAGAGTGAAAGCAGAGACACCATATTCCAACAATACAGACAAGAGACAAGAAGTGTTTGGGCAAAGGAGGATGGCAGCAGAGGTGGTAAGAAGCAACTGGATTCTGAACATATTTCAAATGCAGAGCTAACCAGATTTGCTGGTGGATAGGATATAGAGTGTAAGAAAATGAAAGAAGTCAAAGATGATGCTGAGATTTTTAGGCCTGATCAACACATGAACAGAATTTTCACTTCCTTCAAGAAGCTCTCCCTAGACTAGTAGCCCCACCCTTACCATCACAACCTCTTACCACATCAAATCCCTTGCCATCAGAGATTGCACAGTTTTAGTTATAGCTTTGTTGATGACGTTTTTGACAATGGCTGAGTTTATCATTTTTGCTTGCTATTGTATCTCCAGTGCCTAGCACATTGTAGGCACGCAGTAAATATTTGCTGAATGAATGAATGGACTGAGACTAGCATGTGGTAGTTGTTTAAATTGTAGCTACCATATTATTAATCAATCTAATATCCAGGTGATATTAATATTAATATGACTAATCAATTTAATATGCAGTGTGGGTCTGGAAAAAGGTGGAAGAGGAGTGACTGCTAACAGAAAACAAACAAAAAAATGATGGTCAGAAACCCCAGCTCTAATTTGAGTTATGCCCATATGTTTCTGAGTTGGCCTTGGGCAAGTCCCTTCACCTTTTGAGACCCATTCTTCTAATGCTATTCAAAAATAGATAAGACAATATGATTTTCATCAGCCCTGCACCTTGCTGTCCATGGGTCTAAGTGAAAGCAACAGCTTGTATCTTCAGTAATGTCATGCAGCACTCTTCAATGCAGAACCTGTCTGATTTAATGTTCCATTCTCTAGCACAATTTAAGTCCTTTAGGTACCTGGAAAAGGGTAATGCAATTGTTGCTGAAGTCACCCAGAAGACTTCCTGGAGATTTTCTTTCTTCCTCCTTCCAGGACCTTTAAGTAGCAGATGAATATAGTGGTGTGTGGTAGAGAGAAAAAAAAAAAAAAACTTTTACAGTTTGTACTACTCTAGTTCAATTGACAAGATTGCAATAGGAACTTGCCCCTTTCCTACCCCCTAAAGGACCACTGAGCAAAAGTCGCTCGCCACTCTAGACCTCACCATTCATTTGAATTTTGGTTTGTCCCTCTGAAAGAGTTCTTTTTCCTTCCAGTTAGGAATGCACACAAATACGTTTCCCATCTGGACCTTTTTTGAACCATTCTCCCTAAAAACCAGTCTTGGGTTCTTGAATCTGGCCAGCTTGCACGGACAGTAACCTCACCACAATGCATACACATGTCTACAAGTTTTCATTAGCTCTCTCAATGAGGGCTCTTTTGGGTAAGGCTGCCCAGAAAGTGATTTTCAGTTTCAATTCATTTATTTTTGTTTTCCACCTGGCTGCCCAGGGCAAACACCTACCCCAAGAGCTTCTCCCTCTGGGGACCATTCTGTCTATCATTGGTTGCCTTGGTACAAATGTTGCACATGTCTCCTAATGCTGAGGCCCTACTAGACTCTTTCTTTCCCCAGAAGAGGTCACTACCTGATTAGAAAAACAGTAGCTTTCATCCAACCCCCAGCCCCTCACTGCCACTCAATGCACAATTCTCCATGGCTAATAGCTAAACCCAAAAGTCACCCCATCTTTCCTGATGTTGTTACCATTCATTTTATTATCATTGTTCTGTGAAAAATATTCAGGGCATCTTATTACTTCCAGTCTTGTTTTTAAAATATTCCACCATGACAATTTTTTTAGTTTTCCTGTCAAAATGACCCTCTGCTGCTACTTAGCCTAGTTTATAGGTGAGAAGACTGAAGCACAAAGAGATGAACCAGCTTACACAATGACTATCGACAGCAAAGTTTACACGAGAATTTGTGTCTCCTGATAACATGTTCAGGTGTTGAAAAGAGAAGGTGGCAGAATTTTATTGGTTGAGCCATTCTTCTAAAGAAGGAGGGGAAAACTGGAACATGGAAACAATTCAAGGTGAGAAATGCCATCCTGTGAAAATAGACAGGAGGTGACTGGAAAGCCAATGGCTTAGCTAGAGGGCAGCTCAACATTCTTTCTGGCTTCAGGATTCCAGGATTCCTTAAAAACCAGGATTCCCTGGAAACTATGATACAAAGATGATGACAGCAGAAGACTTCACCAAGCCTTACAGTCAATCATGGGGACAAGATCAAAGGGTGAGCCAATGCACCATGGATCCTCTGTCATTGAATGAAGCACCTGGGACATGTAGTATATCACTCTGAGTTCTTGGTTTCAAGAACATATGGAGAAAAATTGGGGAAGAGGGGTTAGTGATTTATTGGAAGTTTATCAGAGGTTCTCAGCAACAGGACACTTAGAAGAACAAGAACTGTAGCAGTCTGGATGATTTAAGAGGAGGAAGCTCAACAATGATCTTGCAAGAAGAAGGAAGAATGTAGCCGAATACCACCACTGCAGCTGCCTGAGCTGTGAATACATTTTACGTAAGTATTTAGCTTTGGGACATATTCTCAGGTTTCAAAATCCCAGAAGCAAGAGTCACACAGTCAGGGTTCAAAATCTCTGAGGCAAGGTGGCAGAGGGATATAATGGGCCAAACTCTGGACATTTGCTAAACTCTATCAACCTAGGGATGAAAAGAGGGAGGATTTCAAGTCTCTGACATCTGTGATAAGTAAAGGCCACTATTCTCCAACCATACTGCAAAAAAGAGGCTCTGTAACAACAAGGAAGGAGTCTGCATGCTGGACAGCTCCCAAAATTACAATCTAGGAGAGCCCACTACACAGTAGGCTGGTATGCATCCCTGTAAGTTCAGTGGTTCTTCCAGAGCCCTAGAAGATCCAGAACACTATAGCATTCATGGTCGATATAAATAATAGCTATAATTTAGCAATCACCTACTGTAAAATGAGCAAAATAGGTACTAAATTCATATATTATCACATTTTATCTTCACAACAGCCCTGCAATGGGTATTATTAATTCTGCTTTACAGAAGAGGGACTTGAGGTTCAGAGAGGCAAGCTATTTCTACAGTCAAACAATTTGCAGGGAGAATTAGAACTCAAATCTAGTTTTCTGTGCAAAGCTGCAGCTCTTTCTACTACCTGATACTGTACTCTCCAGACTAGACTAGGCAATCCTGTATTTCTATAGCAACGACAGAAGAAGAAGGATGAAGACTCCACAGGAGCCAAGTTGGAAAGGTCATTTTTGATAAGGGTTTGAACCAAGTTGGTATCTGAAGTCATCCAAAAAATAAATAAATAAGAGGGAAGCAATAAACTACTGGAATAATCCCAACAGTGAATCACTTTCCATTTTTATGTGTTCTTATGTGGCTTAAACAATAAACAGGCAAGTATTTGTTGAGTAAGACAGTATTAGATTCTATGGAGGGTGAGAGAACAGATAAACCAGTATCTTTCTCTCTTTTCATTTAAGTATCTTGAAATCTTGTTGTTTTCCTATATGCTTAAAAAGATAACTAGCAATTTGAATTATATAAATTCAGATATTAAACAACAAGGGTCCTATGAACCTTTGTTGTCAGGGGAGTTTCACAAAAGCAGTAACACCTGAACTTCCCACTGAATACTAGGTTTGAACAAGTGAAATCGAGATAGGTGGGCACACCCGGAAGAGGACCACCAAAGCAAAGGCACAGACACAAGAGGAGATTGGTCTACCTGGAGCTGAGAGTTCATAATACCATGTATGGAGAGAAAGAATTAAAAAGCAGGTTCAGCCGGGGACAGCAGCATACAACTATAGTTCCAACTAACCGAGAGGCTGAGGCAGGAAGATCCCTTGGGCCTACGGGTTAAAATCTATCCTGGGTAACATTGCAAGACCCTATTTCTTAGAGGAAAGAAAAAAAGGGAAAAGTAGGTTAAAGGTATCAAAGCAGGTTGAAATAAGTAAATGCAGAAGTTTCTGAATCATAGGCAATGGGCCTTGACATTTTTATGACAAGTGATGGGAATCTGAAGAAGATATTTGAACTCATTAATATGTCTAGCACCTAATAGAATGTTCAGGCTCTACCAGGTATGTTTGCTAAGTGAGCGAATGAATGAATGAATGCTATGTATAGGATGTGCTAGCATGGACAGAGTTAAGAGTGTATTGCAATGGCAGTCTGGATGATATAACATGGTGTTGGTAGCTGTAGAAAAGTTATGAAAAGTTTGGAAGCAATGAAAAAGACATTATAAAAGGGAAAAAAAGATTCTATTCCACCATTGTTTCCTGAGTGGTAATTTACATGAAAACAGTAGGAAAAAATTCTTTTAATAACCTCTAAATTCCAGAACTCATAACTCTACCAGTGGAGCTCAAGATGCTTATACATCTCTCTGGCAGTCAAAGATCTAGTCAGGGGAAGAAAATGAGAAGCATATTTTTAAAAGCAGAAAGTAAAAATATTAAAATGTATGTTAAGCTTTGGAGGCAATATTTAACTTTTTCTCTAATTAGGTAATTGAAGCTCAATTCACTAATTGTCAATGGAGAAATGCAGGTCTTATTATTCTTGGTTTGCAGATGGGAATACTGAGGGTCAAAGAAGCCCAACATTTCACAATGACTTGATTCCAGGTACATTTATTCTAAGACCCGTATTTTGTTTTGTATTATCACATGTCACAGAAGACTCGAGGAAGAAAAGAGAAAAAAAGATGAGAAAGATTCAATTCTAGGAAGTCTCCTTAGTAGATGTCTCAGGAAATACATGATGGGACTGTATTATAGTGAGGACCCACAGTTGAGCATACATAAAACTTTTCTCTCTGCACAGGTATAGCACTCTCCTGCTTACCTAGGAGAATTTGCAGTGAATGATAATCCATTTTATCTCCCAAGAGTTGGTAAATTGATTTTGTTTGTTTGTTGCTTTTGAAATGCACAGACTGCATATATGTAGTTGGTGCTTTTTTACAAGGCTCTGTTGGGTCAATAAAGACCCTCCTTTTCCATTTCTCCTCCCTGCATTTTACAGCCATCACATTCCAGCAGACACTAGGGAGCTCTCACCCAAGCCAATAAGCCCTAGAATTACCTAAAGCTACAATCATTCCCATCAAATAAGGTCTTGCAGTTTGGAACAAGACCCATAGCTTCAGCAATTTGGCTTCTTGGCCAGGCCAAAAATGCTGATTTCCCCTCCCTGGAAGTTTTAGAAACCTGGGATGCACCATGGATGGGGTGCTCCTTGTGTTCTCTGCATCCTTCTTCATGACACAGGATCTGCTGAAGAGATGACTGAGGCTTCATGAAAGCTTTATGAGACACAGTGGAACAGAAAGGCTTTGAGCCACCGTCACCTTTGTAAAGTCCAGCTGCTGCCATCAGCTGCGCAATAAAAGCTGAATAGAAAGGTTGGCCACATCCCACAAGTAATGCTTCTTTATTGTGATTCATTCAGAAACACCGAGTTCCACTCAGAAGCTGGGGATAGTCCAGAGGCAGCCTCAACCAAAACTAGCTACTTCTTGGAAATTTTCACTGGAGAAACGTGCTTGAGTTTTAAGCCCCAACGGCTGGTTGCATCCCACTGGTCACTCCTGAGGTTAATATCTCTTCACCTGTAGCACTGACTGCCTTTTCTCCAGTCCCCTGCAAACCCACCATCCAGCCTTACTTCCCTACAAACAAACAAATAAACAAAAAGGCTTCTTTTTAAAACAAAAACCCAGAATTAATATGATGCATAAAAACTATTATAGCCAAACACAATGGCTCACACTTGTAATCCCAGCACTTTGGGAGGCCAAGGCAGGTGGATCGCCTGAGGTCAGGAGTTCGAGACAAGCCTGGCCAACATGGTGAAACCCCATCTCTACTAAAATTACAAAAATTAGCTGGGTGTGGTGGCAGGTGCCTGTAATCCTAGGTACTTAGGAGTCTGAGGCAGGAGAATTGCTTGAACCCAGGATGAGGAGGCTGCAGTGAGCTGAGATCATGCCATTGCACTCCAGCCTGGGCAATAAGAGCAAAACTCCGTCAAAAAAACAAAAAAGAGCACAAAAAACAAAACAAAACAAAAAACTATTATAGACTACATTGGCCAGACAGAATGCAGCAACACAGTGGTGCTCATTAAAGAATCATGGTCATGCCAGGATTTTGCTCTCATTCCTATAAGCAGCGAAAGTTCCCAGAGATGTCATTCTTCTCTTTAGCCAAGTTCACCGTACAAAAGTTTTCCTTTCTTATGTTTACTTAGAAGTTAAAAAAAAAAAAAGGGAAGAGGGAGATTGAAATTATTGCCATAGATTATTGGGAAAGAAACTTGAACTTGGTAAAGTCTTTTTGTAGAATAATTAGGGAGTATTCATCAAAACCTTAAAAAGTGCAGGCCCGTTAAACCAGAAACACCACAACTAGCTATTTATTCTGTGTTAATGGGCACAGAGCTAGGGATTGAGGCTACAGGGTTAAGGTGCTCCCAGTTTCATGGTAAAAATAGCAAGAGGCTGTGGATTATGGACATGGCAGCCCTGTGACTGATGACCCATAGATGCAGAAAGCAGAATGCTCCAGACTCTGTCCATGTGAGGAAGGCCATGCCTAGAAAAGCCCATGGGCACCCACAGCTTTGTCACAGTGCTAACTGCATGATTCTCAGTGTGCTTTCAGGCACCCCCATCGCTTCATGCCACTGCTCCAGAAATGGGAAGTGGCTGGCCTTGCTGTTGGAACTAGTTGAGACCTTTAAGACAAGAATCTCTAAGGGGATTCCCTGAGACCAAAACCAGACATTTCATGTAATCATGATCAGCTATTTTTCACTCTCTATCAGACCAGTGAAAATGAACAAAGTGGATGAAGGGAATCAAATGAGCCTGAACTTAATACAATGGAGCTGTATTGAGGCAGAGGCTGCCCTAAGACCCAATACAATGGAGTTCTCCCCCTCACTTTGTGTTTTGCCTCTTCTGAAAGCTCTCTTAGCTGAAGATATATACAAACACATACACACAGGCACTACTCATACACTCAGACACATACATCCGTGAATGTGCACAGATTCTCCTGAAACAAATACGATTTTAAAATATTAAAGGGAAATGACCTGTGCTACAGCAGCACTTTTCCTTCCAAGCCAAAATTGTATTTGAGTCATTGTCTGTGGCTCAGATGCTGTGTTACTGAGTGAGAATTTCATACGGCTGTGTGGGAAACTGGTCCATAAACATACTTGTTAAGAGCATTTAGCTTTCTGGCTCCAGTCATTCTGATGTCTGTCTTAGAATTGTGCCAGGAGCCAATGGTAGAAAAAGAAGCAGCGTCATTCAGCTTAATTGGGCAATGATTAGGACTTCCTCCAACAAAGAAAGTAAGCAGGGAAACTGTAGCTGACCTCCCTGGGGCTGTTTAGGGGTCCTGGGTCCAGGGACTACTTTACACAGGATAAATATAGCTGAACTTTCCTAACCTCCCAGCCTGATTTAATTAGTAAACACCTTCAAAGGGATCAAGCTGACTTCTGAGACAAAGTCTACCACACATTGCAAAGGTGGGCAAATAAATATTTAAAGGGCACATCCGTGTAGGTGGAGGGGGGAGGGAAATAGATTAGGAACAGTAAGAAAAGATATGAGTTAACTTTGGGAGTTCTGTTGTGTAACTGCCCTTGACCTTGCCCCTTCCAGTGGCTAAACTTGCCCTTTCTCCAGGGCTTTTGTGGGACCTCTTCACTAGACACAGCCACCCAGCCTGAGAAAGAACTATCCCAAAATATGGATTCATTTAACCTTATTATAGTTGTGGTCAGAGTTCTGCTCACAGAATATTTCAATTGTCTTGAATGTCAGGGCTGAACATGATCTATTTAAAGGTCTAGAACTAAGCACTGCTATTTAGCAAACTTGTATTAACATGCAAATCACTACTAAAGTGTGTTTTGTTTTGTTTTAGCTAGCAATGATATAACCTAAAGGACTGACTCTTCAATGGTGGTGTTTCAGGAAATGCCAGCCGTTGTCAACTGCACCTCTGCAGAAGACCAGCCCTGTCTATAGCATTTCCAGACACTTTATGCTTTTTCAGTGGCTTTTAGCCAATTATCACATAGTTCCCCACCACATTGTGGTGGAACAGCAACTAACAAGACTTCCCAGTTCACACAAAGGCTCTGAAAGAATCAAAGTGCATGCCACACAAATGAACTACCATCAGTTCCACCTCCACTGTTAACACTCTGGAGAACTTGGGATAGAGAGATTTTCGTAACGGGATTTAAATCTAGGAGTCATACTTGGAATTGGAGTTCAATTTTCTGAAGTGGTTCAGATGGGAGACCAATATGAGCTTCTTAATTATTTTATTTCACATATCAGAAGGGAGATGAGGCAGGGGAGTGAAGAATACCATTCTGGGAGCACCTGCTGAATTCCAGGTATGATATTCTAGGAACGATATGCTGCTGCCCATTCACTGCCTCACTTAATCCTCATGGCAAACCTGAAAAGTATGTATTATTATTCCTATTTTGCACAGAAAGCTGAGGCTTAAGTACATCAGATGGGCTACACGCAATCCAGTCTGTTTTGTTTTGTTGTTTGATTGGTTCGTTGGTTGTTTTTGTTTGTTTGTTTTATTTTGTTTTTGTTCATTTTGCTTTATCATTTACACATTGATTGTTCATTCTGCTTTATCATTTACACATTGATTGTTCATTCAGCAAAAAATTGTAAAATACTCAAAGACAGTAACTTTGTCTAAATTCTTTCCTCTCTATTCCCAACATTCATCTGACTGCTAGACTCATATTCATTCATTTATTCATTCAAAACATATTTATTAGACAATAGGAACACAGAAGTGAACAAAACCAAAAAGGTGCTTGTTATTATGAAGCTTATATTTTAACAGAGAAAGACAATCAATTAAATAAATAAGCAAGTTAGAAGTAAGAAAGAAAGGATGGAAGGAAGATAAGAAGGAAGGGAGAGAGGGAGGGAAGGAGCAAGAGACAGAGGAATAAAAGAAGGAAAAAGGGAAATTATCAGAAAGTGAGGTGTATCATGCAGAAAACTGAGATTGGAAGATGTGATGGAGAGAGGCTGGATGATACCTCAAATTGGGTATTCAGAACAGGATTCTCAAAAAAGGAGAACTTCAAACTGAACCTGAATGACAAGAAAGAGGAAGCCACAGAAAATCAAGGGGAAGATGTTGTAGCCAAAGAAACTACAAAACCCTGAGATGGGAAAGAACTTTAAGAGCTAAAAAAACCGAGAAAAAATGAATGTGGCTAGCGAAGGTCAGTGATTCAGAGAAAGAGTTACACAAGATGATGTCAGAGAGATGGTTAGGAGCCAGGTGACATAGGACTTTGTAAGCCACAGTAAGGATCATTCATCAAATATGTGTTGAATGAATAAATGCACAGCCTTGGAGCACTAAGAGAATGTGAGTACCAGTAGCCTTTTAAGGAATTTATACTTGAGTCAGAAAGACAAAAGAAATCCATGTCCACTCATTCAAGAACTATTTCCTGAGGCCCTATGGCATGCTGGGCAATGTGGTTGATACAGGGGCACCAGAGTGAATAAGCCATACTCCTGGCCTTCTACCAGTTCACATGTTTAAGGAAAGAGACAAGACCATGATCAGAGTAACAGGTTTTTAATTTGACAAAATGCTATGTGAGTACATGGAAAACATCTAACAGCCTGGAAAAGAAGTCAAGGAAAAGCAAAGACAGCATATAAATTACAGTCAAGATAAAAAATTCAGAAATGCGTTGGTCCCTGTAGGCTAGAAAGGTCAGAGAAAATTGTCACAGAGAAAATTAGACTTAAGCTGGATCTCCAGGAGCAGAACTTGTTGGTAAGAGGGAGGAATTCGAGATCGAATAACAAATGCACACAGGTTTAAATCAAAGGTCAGCACCTTGGTGAGGCATACAAACCTCCCCCAGCCTCTGCTTCTCCTAAGCAACACCTGCACTGCACACACACAAAAGCTCCCATGCTCATCCTCCCTCTCTGCTGAAACACAGCTGAAATGACCTACTATTCATCCCCTAAATTACTTGATATCTTGGTCACCGGGAAATGAAGGTCTGATTCTCATTCCAGCTACAAAGACTATGTACATCTTGCTGATGGTTGAACATCCCTCAGGATACAGAATTCCTAATTTCACCAGTTCTTCTTCCTCGGCAAAGAGATTCCTCCTTAAATGCAACAGAAGTCTACTTTCTTGGTGCAGCTATTCCTTGATCCTAATTATTTTATGTTTTTTTTAATCCTAATTTTAATCTCAGCAGTACGTTGGCCAACTATTTCTGGGTACGAATCATTATCACAACCTCAGAGGCATGTACAATAAGCATTAATTTCTCACTTATGAAGGTATGGGCTAGCTGGGAAGGCTCCGGAGCATGCTGAAGGGTGGTGGGAGGTAGCTCTGTTCCACGTTTCTCACCTTCTCTGGGAGCAGTGGGCCAAGTGGGCTAGGTTATTACAGTGATAGCAGAAGTATAGGAGAATGAGTGGAAACATGAGATGTTCCTTATGGGGCCAGAACTGGCACTCTATAACATCTACCTACATTTCACTGGCCAAAGCAAGCCACACATCTAATCCCAAGGTAAAGGGGAAGGAAAGTGCATGCTACCTGTTATAAGGCTATGACAAAATGGATGCAATGGGGCAAGAATTGCAGCTAAATATTCAACCAACTACAGAGGTTACAAATTATTCAACTCACTTTTCCTACTAATTTCAGATCTCAGAAGGTGGAATTCATGTTCCTAAAAACATCTTTACTTTTCAAGCTAAGCTTTCTCAACGCCTTGGTTTTCAGAGCCTTTCTCCCCACCCCGATCGGAACACATTTTAGTTTGCAAACATTTGTAGCCAATGTTTATGAATGTTTCTAGCAATCAAATGTGGTCATGGTATTGTCTTCCAGAGTGGCTTTGCCAGTGCAAGTCAATGGGTCCATCTGCTAGGATTTGATGCCTAACAAAACATTACAAAAGTTAGCTCACACTTCTAGAAGTCAGCTTAGGCAATTCTTCTAGTCTGGATTGGGCTTGGTGATTTCATGCATCTGCATCAGCTGCAGATCAGCTAGAGATTGGCTGGTCTAGGGTGACCTGGGCTAGAACAGGTGGGATCTCTCTCAACACTATTTGTCTTCTTCCAGAAGGCTAACCAGGACTTATTCACATGGCTTGTTCCACAAGTTCGAGAATGGAGACTGCATGCTTGAAAAATGGGCTCAAGTGACACAACCTCACTTCAACCATATTCTAATGGCCAAAGCCAGTCATGAGGCCAAACCAGAATAAATGACAGACTGAACCTCATATAGGAGAAGGTGGAAAGTACAGTGGTCATTTCTGCAATTCCACAACAGAAGTATTCCGTACTGTATGTTCATGAATGCATTGAATGTAATAAGCTTGCCTTGGGTTTTGGCCCATGCCACACTGTTAACTCAGAGAAGTCAATAAAAAACCTTAGACTTTTTTTTTTTTTTTTTTGAGACAGAATCTCGCTCTGTTGCCAGGCTGGAGTGCAGTGGCATGGTCTCAGCTCACTGCAATCTCCACCTCCCGGGTTCAAACGATTCCCCTGCCTCAGCCTCCTGAATAGCTGGGAGTACAGGTGTGCACCACCACGCCCGGCTAATTTTTTGTATTTTAGTAGAGTCGGGGTTTCACCATGTTGGCCAGGATGATCTCAATCTCCTGACCTCGTGATTCGCCTGCATCAGCCTCCCAAAATCCCGGGATTACAGATGTGAGCTACCGCACCCAGCCACAATCTTAAGACTTTTAATGATGAACTATTGTCAACTAAATTCATATTACACTTGTATTTATGCAGCTGATTAGAACCAAATTGCAGCCCTTCGTATTCAATTTCATCTCCATTGCTTCAGCCAGCTTTGATCCCTTCATATCTCTTCTTGTAGCAATCTTTTGATTCCTGTTTAAATCAATTGCCATATTCTGAATAACCTCTTCATGTATTTTCTTATCATAGTTGATGTAAGAAATAAATTGATATTGTATTGGTTCTATCAACAATTTAAGGACAGGGATAACCACATTTTCTAGTCTTCCTGCATATCCTATGGCAGCCATCACTGTTCTGAGCACATAGCTGGTCCTTGGTTACCTCATGAAGTTATATAAGAATGAATCAATACCCAAAACAACACAATTCCAATGGGGTAAATCAGTAGTTCTTGAATTCTTCTTTTTTTTTCAGTAAAGTTCTTCTTAAGATAAAATATTTTATGAAAGTCCAACATGAAAGGCAGATAAACATAAGAAGACATTTCTGAAATTTTTTCTACTTAACTTTTTCCATCCTTATCTCCCATAAGATATCTGAGGCCTCCTCAGATGCCATGGAATAAAATTTGAAAAATACTGGATGAAGTCAACATTTTTCAAACTTTTCAAACTTAACCCTCAGTAAGAAATGCATTTTACATAGTGACCCAGGACACACTAACATATAGATAATTGAAACTACCGCTCTCAAGACTACTTCACCCTAAGTACAACACAATCTCATGTTTTCTATTCTACTCACCTCATTTTTTGAATGTCAGCCATGAACTACTAAATTGATTTTATAAGCCACTAAACAAGCAATGCCCCATAGTTGGAAACTATTAGACTAGATGATCTCTTGAAGAAGTCTTTCAAGTTTTAAACTCTATTGGCCTATGGTTCTACAACTTCTGTATCCTCAATTTCTATTGTTTATTCCCAGGGCAGAGAAGGAGGTGATGGTCACCTCCAAAAAGAGCAGAAGTTAAGTTGTAGTTAAGCCACAATCACGCTACCCAAGTGCATGAAGACCACATAATCTCGTGGGCATGAATAAAATCAATGGATCACTCTTGAGAGGAAAGCTCACTCTGGAGTCAGACTACCTAAGTTTAAATCCCAGTTACTCAGGCTTATTACTTAACCTGCTTGTCAATAATTACCTTCTCTGAAATTTATGCCTAATAATTGTTACCTACCATGCAGGGTCATTAATAGGATTAAATAAGATAGTGTATAATGAATGTAGCTCAGTGCCAGGAAAACATGAAGTGCTCCAAGTTCTCTAGTATTGATAGGAAGTAAACGGTTATTTATTTATTTTTTTTGCAAAGAGTGAGCTCAATTATCAAGACCAAAGATGTATAAATTACTCCCCGCTCCCACTGTCTGCTTTAATAAGCAGGGAGATGTAGGTTCAAATTCTGTCTCTGCCACTGACAAGGTGTGTGGTCTTAGATAACTCACACTTTCTGAGCTTCAAGATCCTCAGCTGTGAAATGGAAATAACAAAACCTATCTGATAGAGTTGCTAGGAGGATATTAGGAATAATGACAAAACAACGAATATAAGACACCTGACCCAGGACTTGATATACAGTAAGTGCTCAAGAAAAAGAGTGTCGGTAGAAAGAGAGAAACACCCTAACAAAATCTGGCCAAAAAAAAAAAAAAAAAAAAATCAAAGTGCTTTGAAAAGCAACTGTTGATATTTTTAAATAATGAAAGAAATAATCACAGCCAGATCGCATTGGTTATTTTAACTGTGATGCATTGCTGTAAAATGCAGAGCCCTACTAAGAAGTTCCAGCAACATAAAGTTGTGGAATTAATCACTCTATCACGTGTGTGTGTGTGTGTGTGTGTGTGTGAGAGAGAGAGAGAGAGAGAGACATCTGTTTGGCTCAGAAAACACAATCATCTTCAGTGTGCAACACAATGTGCTGAGGTTACAGGATAAATAGGGCAAGTTCCTGTCATCAAGAAACCTATACTTTATCAATATCTCATCTCCCTCTCTGTCTCTCTGAAGCTCTGTCCTCTTTTTATTTAGCACTTACTAGGTTATAGGCACTGTGCCAAGTATTTTACATCACTTCACCTAATTCTCATAGCAACCTGATCAGATAGGATCTGTTATTCACATTTCATAGTAAAGAATCCCGAGGCCACGTAACTGTTCAGGGGCAGTGCGAGGATGTGAACTCAGGTTTCTCTATTAGCCCCTGGGTCCTCCATAACTTCGTGTAGGAGCACAAACGTGTGATACCTTTCCTCGTCCTTCCTTGTCATAAGGATGGCACCCCTATAACAAAAGGATGACAAGAGAAAAGCATGATAATTTTTTTAAATGAAAGTTTGATGTGACATAAGAATCTTCAAAATGAAGACCCAGTGAGCTACAGAAAACTATTCATTTTTATGCTTAGATTCAATGAAGAATGGACTGCCATGTAGAAATGTGATCAGGCCAGAGGATATGATCTAATGGTAACAGCGGGGATCTCAGCATGATCTGTCTGTTCCTATTCTTCTTGGCCTCTCTGGGTGGCATTTCTTCCTCCCAGGTTTAGGGTAGGATTCCTCCGAAATGAGAGTCTGATGACCTACTATACAATAAGGTAGGGCAGAGAATTTCGTTTTAGCCAGCTCCTCCACAGTAAGGTGGGAGAAAGTTAGTGTAGCATTTCTTGTTTCTGTGGCTGGTTCTGGGCAAAAAAGAGGAGTGGGAGCAGAAGTTCAAAAGGATCTCACTTCTATGAACTCCCTATGTCCTTCAGCTCAAAGTACTCAGCAGGCCATGGTGCCATACTTTGGAGTATGATGTTCTAAACGCCAACACTCCCAGTTCTACTCCTATGAATTGATAAGCATAGATAGAAAGTTCACCAGATATAACATAAAATACTAGCTATGTGGTGCCTCTCTGTGTAGATCATAACAGCATAGGGTAGGAGCTGAGAACATGGATTTCAAACTCGGCTAGATCTAGGTTTGAATTCTTGTGGTACCACTTAGCTCTGTGGGGAGAGAGAGAGAACTGGATTGAAACATGATATAATATAAAGTTTACATAAATACACACACACCATACACACACACACAAACACACATACATGCACATACCACCACCCCCATAGGCTCACTGTGAAAGGTACCTTAAGAGAAGACTGAGAAGATCTAATTCAATCTCCTTACTTTGCAGTGGAGAAAATCAACCCTGGGTGGGGACAAGGGCACAGTGGATTTCCTGCCAGTGCTCCCACAGGGAGGGAAAGACTGTCACCATTGGTACCCCAAGCTCCAGCCCCTCAGCCCTGTGCTTTTCCCAGCACTGCATCCCAGGAGCCCAAATTTTCTATAAATGTGTCCAAGTTTTCAAGTGGTTACTCCTGAGGTCAAAGGAAATGGCCATCCCAGATAACGCAAAGTCTTGAAGAGGAAGAAAGTTCCTCTCATTCTGAGATTTTCCTCTATCTGCCTCATAGAGGTCAAGAGAAGGGCAAGGGAAAGCTCCCATGACTTGACTCCTAGGTCTTCACATCCAAGAACGTAGTGGACGTTTAAATAAATCAGGCTGTAGGCAACAATTCAGACAGGCTCCCCCACATGTTCTATGTTTTTTGTTTTGTTTTGTGTTTTTGTTTTTTTTTTCCCCCTAGTGGATACCATCAGCTGTCTTGTTGCTAAGACACCAGAGTGGGTGGGAAAGGCCAACAGCCATATTTTTCAAACTTATCTGCAAAACCGGTTTTGCCCTTGCTCCCCCGAGGGGTTCTACTTCTTTAGGAACAGGATATTACAACTAGGCAGATGGAGAGAGTGAGACTACATTTTTCGAGAAATGGACTGAGCTTTTCCTGGACATTTGGTGTCATCCAGCAGAGTACAGGGAGCTGCCAATTACAGGTCTGATGCAATGTTTGGGAAAGAGCCGCAGAGTACACATGACTCAACAAAATATTACGATTTGCATTCCTATCTCTTGGGAAGTTGCACTTATCAGCACCAACAAGTGCCATGCGGTCAGCGAGAGTGCTGGGCTGAGTTTGTCATTGGAGAATTAAAAAGGAATTAAAAAAAAAAAAAAACCAAGAAGGGGTTATGGGGAGGTGAGTGTTTGAATCATTCCGGGACTTTCCTTTCGGGTTGCATTCCAATCAGACAGACCTAAACCTGGCAGAGCCATACCATTGCTCAATGTCAGAAACATTCGCCTGGAATGCGGGGACATGTGAACTGGACACCCCCTGCAGCTTCCCTGTGTGGCCCAGAATGCTGAATCCACCATAAACACACCATCAGGAGAGCAGAGGCAGAGCCCAGAGCTGGGGTTAGTGGGGAAGTGGCACATTTCATATAAAGGAAGACACAAAAGGTGATGCTCTCGGCAGCATTCCCCCTCTAAGGCCTTTGTACAGGCTCACAATGCACACTGATGACCCAAGCAGAGATGGAAAATGAGCTGGTGAATTTTTTTTGCCCTTAGAAAAAAGTAAGAATGTGAATTAACTTCCTCCTTCTCTGGGTTTCTACTTGGCAGTCTGAGACAGACCAAAAAAAAAAAAAAAAAAAAAAAAAAAAAAAAAAAAAAAAAAAAAAAATCCTATTTCCAAAGAACTCTAAAACTTTGAAAGTGGATATATGTGGACATCAAACTCCCCGCCCTGCCCCTGTCCAGGGACCTTTTCCACCCCAGCTAAGATACTCAGGGTTCAATCCTTGTCACATGAGTATAAATTAGAACATAAATCAGCATACCCAAAAGCCCATTTACACCTTGCAGCTTGTTCCCGAGCTCAGTCTCCCAGCCAGCAGAGAACTGATCATTGGCAGAGCATTCTGGGTAACTATATGCGAATCACATCACCCCTCCACCCCAATACAGAAGAAAGGAAGGCATCATAGCGAATCTGCCATTAACAGCAGAAAATAATGGCACAGGGTGCAATGTTCGCAAGGGTCGGAGATACAGTCTAAAAAGTAAAAACAGCCAAGCTAAATCAAATGCATACTATAAACAGACAGATAGTAAGAATGTGATGGCTTTGTTGTATTTAACCAATGGGATACGCACAATAGCTTTTCACATTCACCACTCTGATGATAAACTAATCAAAATAGCATTGGCAGTCCCTACCACACAGAAGGTATAAACTTACTGCTAAAACAGTGACGATTACTCATGCCAGCTGTCAGAGATGATGCAATCTTTCACATAGGATAGCAATTAGCCGAAATAATCCTAAACCACTGTTGCCCTTAATCCCTAATTGCCTATCTGGGTTTGTGGTTTTGTCTACCAAAAAAGACACATACAGTAGCAAGTGAAAGGGCTTTCCAATGAAGATTCTAGGGTGAGGTTGAGTGTGTCTTTTTGGAAAACTGACAGGTGCACAAAAGATCAGACAGCCAACTGAGGGAGACCAAAGGCAGTGTGTTCAAAATTGAGTTTACAGCCCTTTAAACTCTAGAATTAGGGAGGAGGTGGAGGTAGGTGGGGACAGAAGATAGAATCACAGTAACAGTGAGCTCAGAGCCAATCCCAGTATGGTTTTGGTTATGAACTCATTGGGTGACATTAACATTTTATTCATGGAGGCAACATAATGTAGTGTCATAGATATCAGCAGCCTTAGTTCTCCTTCACAATCTGATAACTCTCAGTATGTAACACCAGGCAAGTCACTTCTTCCTCATGGGAAAAAAGAGCTGAACCCAAGATAAAAGCCATGGCTATGATTCCTACAAAGGCATTTATAAGTTATCTCTCAGAAGACAGAGTTTAATTAGAATATATGGCAATAGATAAAACAGTGAGTAACAATGAAATCTAGATTTGTATTTTGAGAAGGTAGTAAAAGAGTGTGTCAAATTCTCCTTCACGGCTGGGCGCAGTGGCTCTCGTCTATAATCTCAGCACTTCGGGAGGCCAAGGCAGGCGGATCACCTGAGGTCAGGAGTTCAAGACCAGCCTGGCCAACATGACAAAACCCTGTCTCTACTAAAAATACAAAAATTTGCTGGGCATGGTGGCGGATGCTTGTAATCCCAGCTACTTCAGAGGCTGAGGCAGGAGAATCGCTTGAACCCAGGAGGCGGAGATTGCAGTGAGCTGAGATCGTGCCACTGAAGACACAGCAAGACTCCGTCTCAAATAAAAAAAAAAAAAAAAATCCTTTGCATAGTACAGGACATGCAAAGGAATGTTGTCCCCACAGTGGATGTCCTTTAAATAGGAGTGTGCTTTGACATGTGTCCAATATAATGGTAATCACTGTCAGGTTAAGCTCTAATAGTGTCTACTGAGCCTTTAGGAAAATTGCCACTAGAAACTTGTCAGCATTATATTGCTAACATCCAGCACAGTGCAAAGTTGTCGAATAAATGTTTGTTGAGTAAATTGACAGCTCAATGAAACTCAGTTTTGAGTTGAGTTAAAGGTGATACTTCTCTAATGAATATTTGGTCAGGTCAATCAGTCAGGGCCATGACTTTCAACTTCATAATCTTGCCCCTCCTCCTATATTTTCTACATTGGTTAACTCTGTTCCCCCGTTTATGAAATACCCTCCCCCGACATTTACCTAGCAAATTCCTATTCCTATTTTGAAACCTTTCTCAGATGTCTTCTCCTCTGAAAGCCTGTCCCTGCCACAGCCTTGAGGATAACTGATCACTTCCTCTTTTGTGCCCACACTGATACAAAGAACGCAGTGCCTGGCAGATAGTATTACCTCAACACATTTTGATTAATGAGCAGATGAATAAATGAATGGTCTGCAAGAATGCTGACAATTGAGGTAAATCAATCAATAGCAATTAGGTGCCTACTTGGTGTAAGGCATTGTGTCTCTGCCTTTTGTTAGAATTGCATATCACAATAAATGTCTTAAGGCAGGGAGGTAAAGAATCTACGCAATGAAAATCCTTGTAGCTTTTGCTGTGCCTCAGTAATCCACTCAGTGCTTTGGATTGGCCCCAATTACTAATATTCTCCAAAACTGAGGAATCAAAGGAAGCATTAATGCTAATATCATCCCTGAAATGTTACTCATTGCAAAGTGCTGTGTTCAGCACCATCTCTGAAGGCCTTCCACCCATTCTCAAAAGAAAAAAGAAAGCAGAAGCAACTGCCTCCCTCCTCTGAAATAGCGTTTGTCATTTTCATAAATGTCTTTGACTCATGCAATTTGTCATTCAGGCACATATTTCCTCCTGGGCCTGTCCCCTTTCTCCTTAAATGGGGAAGGATCATTCTGGCTAAAGGAGCCAAGTCCTTCTGGAGAGAGATCTGGTTTGAGGCACTGTCTTCCAAAGCAGAAGCATAATAACTAGAGCTAAAAGCTTTAGCCATATGGAAATGTTAGAATGTCAAGAGGATTCCCACCATTTTTAAATTCGGTAGGCATCTGGATTTGTTAATGTCCAACCCAGGCCAAAAAGTCATGGAAAAACAATTAAGATTGTGGAGCCCATTCGACTGTTCTCTCTAGCCAGCATTTTATTTTCATCACAAAAGTTTCATGAACATTCAAGTCATGGACCATTCACAGCGTTGGTGAGGAAGTCTGTACGTTTGAACATGCATGTTTCAAATCCCTAATAAAATGTCCAGAAAGATACACAGAGAACCCTTCACCTTGGTTATCTTTGGAGAGACAAAAGAGATTAGAAGAGTCATAAATAGGAATTTTTACTATTTTCTCTAAGTGTTCCTGTATCGTTTGATTTTTTTGAACCATGAACACATTGGAAATTTAAAAATAGTAATAAATTTATCAAAATGAGAACATAGGATGAGTTTGGGCCAACACATTAGAAATTTAAAAATAGTAATAAATTTATTAAAATGAGAACGTAGGATGAGTTTGGGCCAGCTCCCTTATATTTCTAACTCTGTAATTTTCCCACCTTTGTCATGGAGCCTCTTGGCACATGAATTTGTTCTCTTGTTCTTTAACATTTATCAGGTCACTCAGCAGGGAGTGAAGGGCTCACAGGAAAGAGAGGAGACCAAAACTGGTCCCAGCACTGTCTGAGCCGTTTCCTTGCACAATCTCATTTTCATCCTCCTAAAATCTCCATAAAATAAGTACTACTGGCTACAGAAAGCTGAACATCCAAATCATACCACTGATTTTCAGGTTTTCTTTCATCTATAAATGAGTACTATACCTGTCCTTCTATTTTACAACCTGCTTTTTGCATTTACCAGTACATCATAGCCATCTTTTTAAGTAAATGAATTTCATTCCTGTAGTCATTCTTGATGGCTGCCTAGCATTTGTTCATATGGATGTGTTGAAATCTACACAGCCAAGTCCCTATCACATTTTGAGGATAAGAAAATGAAGTTCAGAGAATTTAGTGAGGTGCTCAGGGCCACATAGCAGGTGACTAAGAGCAGGAATTAGACTCCTGGTCTGCCAGGGGTCTGGCTCTCACTCTTACAAATGTGCCCCATATTATGTTCCAAGGACCCCGTCCTCCAGCTTCTCCTGGGAGCCCTGGCCAATGACATCCTTGCTGGATCCATCCTGGCACCTTCCCCTATTCGTTCTTCTATCAGAAGCAGTCACTCTGTCCAGATGAGAAAAAAAAAAAAAAAAAAAAAACAGGAAATGCAAAGCTCATGCATTTTACTACCCCTGTGGCTCTACAGTGTGACTGGCAACTTTTCACTGCCAAAGTGTAGTAGAATTTAATCAGCAACTTTTTACTGACAAATTACAAGGCTTATTCTCGGACTTCCTCATAGTCATCCACCTGTCTGCTCAATAATAAGTTCACTTAAGTCCAAAAAAATTAGACAAAGCACAACCGGAGAATAGAGGAGACATGGCCAGTATGAAAATATCTGGGGGTTTTAGTCAAAGTGGTTCCAGAATGAGTCAGCAGGGAGATGTGGATGACAGGAAAACAGATTTCCACTTTAACAGCATTGAAACAACTCAAGTACCAAGAAGAGGCAAAGTCACCATCCCCTTGAATGTAGCACTGGGACAAGTTCCTTAGCCTCTCTGAGCCTCATTCTCATATAGAGAATGGGAATAATGATAAAAAGCATGCATGTAAATTGCTTCACAAAGTGCCTAGCCCATAGCAAGCACTCCAGAAACAAAACTAGTTTTATCACTTTCTCAACAATACTAAAGCAAACCCTATCATATGCCTTACTTTACAAATTATGAAACTCAGGTGATGAAGCTAAGTGGCAGAAAATAGACTAAAACCAAGTCTGCCCGATTTTGAAGTCCATTTTCATAACCACCAAGTTATTACTTCCTCCCTTAATAGAAAATTTAGAACAAGAAAATCCCTCATAATCTCGTGACCCTGAGATAAACACTTTTACTCTTTTAAACACTTTCAGATTTCTCTTCCATATATAAATGAATACTATTATTCAAAATTGGAGATCATGCATTACATTCTATTTTATAACCTGGTTTTTACGTTTACTATTACATTGTAACCATCTTTTAGATCAATAAATGTTCATTCCCGTAGTCATTCTTGATGGCCATTAGTTCATACGGATAAGCTGTAATCTGTTCAGCCAGTTCTCTGTTGCTGGACATTTGTTCACAATGTAATCAACACTGCAGTGAAAATCCTTGTTGCGAAGTCTTTGTCTTAGCCATTATAGGTTAAGACAATGTAGATACATTGGAGTTTGTTCTAAACTAGCAATTGGGTGCATGATGAGGGTTTAAGACTCATTCCATGAGAAAAAAAAAAAAAAAAAAAAAAAAACGTGGAAAAACTGGCATCCTTCTCTCTGGAAAAGTGAGAGTCCATAGGCTGAAGTGGTGGCATGACAGCTGCCCTCAGATGGCCAGGAAGGCGTTGGTGACACAGTGACTAGACTTTCTCCAAAGGCTCTGAGCAAGTAGGACAAGAAGACAGCAGGCTTCTGATGAAAAGCATTTTCTCACAGACTCAATTGTCAAAGGACAGATTAATGTGCCTCAAGGAGTGAAAAATGCCCCAGGATGCAAGAAGCTCAATTATATGCTGACCTCCCCACTGTGCAGGGATGTTAAAGAACAAAGCAATCAGTCTTAATTCTTAGGACTGCCTGAATGTTAAGCATCTAAGCTCTATCTCTAACTTACTGACTTGCAATGAAAGTTGGGAACCTACTAAACACCGAGCACTCTACAACATTGTTTCGCTTCATTCATAGACACTTAATAAAGAATGAGGCACAAGAAGGAAACCTAACTTATTTCAATGAACACAGCTAGTAAGTCTTGGGAAGTTAAATCTCTATATTTCTGGTGCCAAAGCCCATGCAGTTTGGTCCAGTGATTAAAAGCATGGATTTTAGAGGAGAACTGACTCAGGTCAACAGTTATCCTTCACTTGCTGGCTGGGCGACCTTAAGCGAGTGATTCAGACTCTCTGAACCACAGTGTCTCATTGGTGGCTGCAGGATAATAACACTCACTTCTGAGTATGGCTATGAAGGTTGAAGGAGCTGACTTACGTAAAATGCTCATTACCGTGCCTAGCACAAATGAAGCACTCAATAAATGTTAGGCAACATTAGCTAGTTGGCAGGTGTTGAGAGGTTTAGGAGAAGAAAATTAAGGGTTGCATACTTGGTTCCATAATGTGTTCCTCCTTCTCTAAAATGAGTTCATCTGTGTTTATCCATGAAGTTTTTAAGTGCCCTGGCTTCCAGAGCAAAAATCGTAAACATTGACTTACCCATGCCATTCATTTGTTCATGGCTGGGCACTGGGCTAGGTGCCATGACTATAAAATGAATGGGCAAGGCAATTATAGTGTCTGCCCTCATGGAGCTTCCAGCTTCCTGGAGAAGACACGTCTTAACACATGACAATGATCAAGGATGAGAAGGATACTATAGGCTAAAAGAGGGATGCTATGAAAACAACTTGCAGGGCTCCTCACTTTGTCAAGGGGAGTTCAAGTAGGCTCCATAAGTAGGTGATATCTAAGCCGGGCCCTACAGGAAGAAGAGGCAGAACAGAGAACAAGGTGCTGGGTGAACAGAATTACTTAAGGATCAAGCACAAGGGGGTGAGAAGTCATGGAGCAAGTCTGTAAAGCTCATCAGGAGCCCCTTTTACAGCAAGTGCACTTTACTGTGAGGAGAATGTGGACTCATGGTGCGGAGGCTTAATCAAAGAAGTAATATGAAGAGACAAGCATTTAGAGAGCTCATATGGGTGTAAGAATGGATGAAGGGAGCAAGCCTGGAGGCAGAGTCTTCTGGAAAATAGCAGTGACTTCAAAAAGAGAGTGGCAATGGGACCCAGAAAGTGGTCAGATTGGGGAAACCATTAGGAGCAGTGTCAGCCAAGCGCATTCATTCTGGATGTAAACCTAGAGCATCTGCATGAACAGGGTTTTCTGTCTGGGTTTGGTGTGGGGCTTAACATGGTAGCTTGCACTAGGATTTTAAAAAGCCAAACAAAGAAATATTTTGGTGTCAGACATTTTCAACTCTTCTTCTTTGGTTCCACGTGTTTAAATAAGAGGAATTAAGAAGATTCCTTGGTAAGCAAAGCAGAATGATTTCTAGGCTCTGGCCCCAAAGGTGTGCTTCTACAGATCTCCAGCCTCGAGCCAGCTCAGGGAATGGAGAGGATCCGGGAGCTGGAAGAATCAGGAAAACCAGTTCTTAATAATAATAGGTCGCCTCTGTATAATAACAGCTTCTGGCTTACAGAGTACTTTCACAGGCATTATCTCATTTGATTCTCACAGTAAATGGAACTGTGGGGAGGTAGGTGGGGAGAAATAGGGCAATTAGCATTAGCCCCACCCTTCCAAATATGAACACTTGTGGCTCAGAGAGAATAAGTGATTTGCCCAAGATTATAAAACTGCTGAGTAGTGGGGCTGGGAATGAGAGTTTTATGACTCTCCGTTCAGTGCCTCAGTGCCCTGTGTTATAGCTATTTTGGTGGAGGGAGAGTGGTTCATTAGGCCTGCTGAGAAAGACAGCATATATTTACTCATTAACACCTAAGAACAGCAAAGCCAAGGCTAGAAGAAGATCTCTGAGCAGATGAGGTACAAAACAGACAGTTTTGAATGGAGTGAGCAGACGATACTCATAAAAAGAGTGCAGACGGTGCATGCCCAGTCTGGGGCAGGCTGGATGTACTAGAGGCAGGAAACCACTAGCACTTGTCTGAACCCAAGGAAATTACATTAGGTGAGGAATGGAGTGAGGAAGGAAGAGTAGGCACTCCACACAAGAATCTGGGGGCCTCTGGTCGGCGAGTCCTACAGCCGAGTTTGAAGGCCCATCCAAAAGTCAGGAAGCAAAAACAAATTCCACAGCTTCACCAACTCTGAGCAGGAGCATTCAGGTAAAGAGACCTTACTCTGGTGCCTGTTCATGTCACCAAAGAGTTGATAAGAAAAAAGACCTGAGACTGTGTGTCTGGACAATTCAGTAAAATCCTCAAAGCAGAAACCTGGCCCATGTGGTCCTGCTAGCACCAGGGTCTGGCAGCTGCCCGGGAGGTTGTGAAAGGGTTTAGTTTCAAGAGCAGTTGAGCTATGCCCTCCAGCCCTGGAGAACCACAGAAAGTAATTTTGCAGGAATGATCCACAATGGCCAACGAGGAAGAAGGAAGGAGAAAACTGTTCCCAGAATCCGCTGGAGACCTCTATCAAAATGGTCCTGCCATCTACATCTTGAAAGGTAAGAATGAGGGCACACAGACCCAAACCAAAGGCACTCTTGGTCCTTACTGCACATCACTGTACCCCAAATTTTCTGCAAAGTCCTTTATGTTTAACACCATTCCATTCTCACAGCAACCCTACATTATGTTGAGGAACGGAGACCCATAGTAGATGTGGTCTCTGCTCAGGGTTCCACAGCAAGTGAACTACAGAGCTGGGATTTCCCAGGAGGTCTGGTAGCTCAGAGCCCACATTCTTTCCACTCCTCACAAAGCCTTGTGAGTTTATGTGCTTGAAATAACATTGGAGGGAGAGAAGAGGAAGGGAGCATGGAGCACAGTGGAAATTGTGTCTTAAGCCACCACCCTGACTCACTCCCTTAATTAAGCAGGGAATGGCAGCTGAGGTATCAGCCTTTAAAGGGTGGGGGGTGGAGTTCTAGAATACCAGTGCTTATGAAGGGGAATCCAGGCTGCCAGTGACTGAGGCATGATTCAGCATGGTGACTTCCAGATCAAAGAGGAAGCCTAAACCAACAGCAGCCCCAGATACAAGAACAGTGCCCATGCTATCTGACATTTCTGAGACCCACTGTGGCTCCCTGCTTCCTTCTCCAGCCTCGTTTCAAACTAAGATGCAAACGGCTGTAGTTTTGCTCTAGAATGCCCGTATCAGGAGCCTTTGGCCTTTGCTCCTGAATTGGTCCCCATTGGGAATGTTCTTGCTCTTCTCTCTGCCTCCCTGACTCTGAGTCATATTTCAAAGATGACCCCCTCAATTCCCTTTTGTTCGACCAGATTTGTTTACTCTAGTCTGTTTACTCATGGATTCATCCTATCATTCATTTAGCCAATATTTGCTGAGTACCTTCTATTCTTGGGTTCTGTGGAGATATTGGGATGCAGTGTTTAAAAGAAAATTCAACTCAATCCAGTAAGTGTTTAAAATGCTCACCTGGTGTGTCCATCCTGGTTCTAGTCCCCATGAAGAAGGCAGAGGAGCATCGTCCAGAGGAGACCTGACCTGCACCTACTCATCTCCTGTCCTCATTGCCACATAGGAATAAGAAACACATGGCAATAGAGGGTAATAAAAGTAACAACAAGAGCTTGGAAGATGCTTCCCTGTTATAGAAATGTTTAACTTCTCTGGTCTATCGAGGGGTGGGAAGGCTTCCAAAAGCAGGTTGCAATCTAGGTGTGTTTGAAATGATGAGTGAGATGAATGAACAGCTGGAATCAAGAAACCTGGGATCTGGTGCATACTCCACCTCTGTCTGTGCTGACTTGGAGCAAATCATCTCATCTCTTTGGATCTCATGAGGGGGCTGGAGTGGCACAACGACCAAGGTCTCTCTTGCCTGAGCGCTGATCTTCATATTGAGTGACTTCATATTAACTTCATATTGCTCATCTTGCATCTCCAGGCTTCCATTTCCTTGTCTCTAAAATGAAGATGCTAACAACCAAACCTTGAGACTCTAGAAGATTCAACAGGAGAATGTACGGAAATACAAACATGATGAGCCCTGGGAAGGGATGAGTAGGTCCAGGTCAGGTATCCCCTGGACGATGCTCCTCTGCCTTCGTCATGGAGACTGGAACAAGGGTGGACACACCAGATGAGCATCATCAACATGTACTAGATTGAGTTGAGCTTTCTTTTTCATACACACACACACACTCAGAGACATACAGTTATTATCATCTCATCTCAGAATACTCTCCTCCTTCATTTCCATCAAAGCACTGAACTCCTCTGTCTAAACCCTGCTCCACCAGCAGCCCCAGCAGCATTGCTCCCAGGCCCTTCACTTGCTCTCCTTTGTGGGTTCTTACGTTGCATACATGCTGAGCACAAGGCTTTGGGGGAAGGCAGAGTTGAGAATTAAATTCTTTCTAACTGTATGATTTAAACTCACTGGGCCTCAGTTTTCTCACCCATAAGGTAGTAGAACTAATATACCTACATTATGGGATTCTTTTGAGAATTAAGTAAGACAATCCATGAAAAGTGTGTGGCAGAGTGCCTGCACATGGTAAGTGCCTGATACACGTTAGTTGCTGCTATTCCTACTCTGTCAATCACTCGCAGTGTGAGTTTGACCAAGTGACTTCACCTCTCCATGCTTCTCTCTTTTAGGATTACTATGAGGATTGGGTAAATTAAAGTGCATAAAGCAGTTCCTGGCATACATAAACACTACAGTGTGAGCTATCATTGTCATTATTTTTATTACTTTTTGCACACAACTTACTTTTATTAATAACTCCAATTATTTCAAGAAGACTTTTTTAGCTCACTGATTTTAAAACAAAGGCTGCAAATTCTTAAACTGTCTTCCCATGGAGAAGCGGAGTCTATATTCCCTCTCCTCGAATCTGGGCAGGTTTAGGGTAGCTTTGACTAATCGAGTAGAATATAAATGACACTGTGTGACTTTTAAAGCTGGGTGATAAAAGGTCATCTTCTTCTGCCTTGTTTGCTGGAACACTTCATTTTGGAGCTCTAAACAGCCATGTGGGAAATATGACCATCTTGAAGCCAGCATGCTTGAAGCAAGCTCCAGCTACATCTAAGGGCCATCAGTAGGCACCTGGTAGTCAGTTCCAATTGATTTCCGGCTTCCAGTTAACCTAGTAGAGAAATTCCACCCCTCAGTTATTTGAACAATCCCTAGCTATTCAAGTCTTCCTAGCCAAAGCCCCAGATAGCATGCAGCACAGACAAGCTATTCTTGCTGTGCTTTGTCCAAATCCATGGAATCCTGAAGAATCTGTGAGCATAATATATGGGTGTTGTTTTATACCACTAAGGTTGGGGTGGTTTATTTTATAGCAATGTATAGCAGGAATTAACTCGTTTGATAAGCCTGTGATCTATCAGAGATTTCACCAAGATTTACAGAAACCAGTTTGATATCTGCCTATGTTCCAGCTTCCTCAAAGACTTTCTCAGTATCTCTCTTATACTCTCTAGGAGTCTCAGTCACCCCCCTCACTATTTCATCTCTTAATGTTTTATGGGCATCCCAATGGGCTCCATGCCTGTTTGCAAAATCTTCATCTTTATTCAATGAGTTCTCAGGTCAGATCATGTTTTCTATTTTATAGATACTAAAGCAGAGGCTAAGAAAAATTAACTGACTTGTCCAATGTCATCCAGGTGTTTTGTAGGATGCCTGACTCCCCCTCCAGTGCTTTTTCTACTACAATCTGTCACAATCACAGGGATAAAAATTGTCAAACCTCTATATTCTGCGTCTGAAGTGGGGGAAAAAATCATCCTGGAGCCAGAGGGATTACCAACTCTTTGAAAAACTCTAAGCTTCATTTCTTTATAAGCCCTACAGAACTGTCACCCAGCCTGCCTCTGCAGAAACAAGCTCTTAGTGGCTTAATCAGAATGACAGCCAAGCATTTGCTTCAGAATAAAATGCTGCAATTACTCCTAGGTAATAGGTGCATGGGTGCTTATGTGTGTGTATAAAGCACTTTAGCTAATATTGCCAGTCACCACAGCATCTAGAAATCCTGAGTCCTGCCCAGCCATCCACTGCCCCCTCATTCTTTCCCATTCCCCAAGGCCAAAACACAATGAAGATTTGTAATTGTGTACTAGTGAAACAGCACTCCAAACACACACACACACACACGAACACATACAATTTCTTCAAAGCCCTGATTTGTAACACTGCTGGTTTCTAGGACACAAACACTTTCACCATGTTCATTTCATGTTAGCAACATAAGGAGTTGGGAAGATGTGAGCATAACAGGCTCTTATGAACCAGTGAGTCAGTTTCAGTGCACCAATGAGCCTCACTTCTCACTCTGTTGAAACATAACCACAGAGTCAAGCTGCCACACTGGTTTTGTCTCTTTACTAGTTTGCCTTCTGCAAATTGTCCCCAAAGACCAGTGCTCAGGGAAAAATTTATTTTCAGAACATTGAAGGAGCCATTTTCTGCTAGAACACAACTCATACAAGATTAGAACATTTGTCTGGTGTAGTTATTGCTTGCTCATTTGTGCACTATTTTTATGGACTTAAAGCCATTGATAATTCAAAAAATAACTCTTGCATTAGCAGAATTCAATACTCTGCATTTTGGCTTCGAAGCCTAGCATCTACTCAGCCTTTGAGCCCCTAAAACATACAGTTCTACCCGACATCCTAATGTAAAGAAATGTAGAATGATAAAATCCTTAGAAAAGTACCTACACTAATTCAATATATACTGTGTGCCAGACATTGTTCTAGACACTCATGGCAATACAACCATGATTAAAATAAAGTCTCTTGCAGAATGAAATTTGATTCAAGTGGAGGAGATAGGTGATAAACAAGTCAACAGGGAAATGAGCAAGATGAAGTCATATATTGTCAAATGTTGAAAAAAATATAAAAGGGTGAGGTGAGAAAGTGTGGTATGACTTTAGATTAGGTAGTCAAAGACAGCCTTTCTGAAAAGGCAACATCGGAGCTGAGACTTGAATGGCAAGGAGGAGCCAGCCATGCCAAGAGCAAGGGGATGAAAGAGCTTGGTATGTTAGATGAAGGGAAAGGAAACCTCCATGGCTGGAGAGGTCAGAAAGTCAGAGAGTGCTCAGCTTTATGAGAAATAGTAAGATGTTAGGATGTCATTCCAAATATGATATGTTGACAATTGGAGGGTTTAACTCAAGAAGTGTATAATGTGTACTGATGAAGAAAGTCTGGCTGCTGTAGAGAAAAGAATGAGTACAGGTGGGAGATGATGGAGAATGAATTGATTGAGATAGAGTGAGAGTGATACATATGGGAAGAAGAGAGTGGAATAGAGTATATTTTGGAGGTAAGGATAGGAGGACCTGATACTGCCTGGGCATGGTGTGGTGACCACTCTTGTTCACTCTCTTGCTCCAGGTGCAATGAGAACATTCCACAAATGTCTTTAACACACAGTGAGTGAGCACCTAATGCATGAATGCATCAAGCTAGGACTAGGAACTCTGCAGTTAAAGTGGCAGGGCCACTAGCTTACTGGGGAGACAGGCACATAAACAAATGACTTTAATATAAGGTGGTGAGTATCACAACAAGGCTATGTCTAAATCACCATGGGATATGGCAATGGACTGTATCTGTAGGAGTACCAAGAAGGATATCAAAAAGGCAGTAGCATTTCAGCTGGATATGGAGTGACAAGCATAGGTTTTTTGTGAGGATAAAGAGCCAGACAATGCAGGGAACTACTTCTGGTGACAATAGTACTGGTGACAAGATGCTAGGCCCAGAAGAATAACACAAGTTGGAGGAAGCTGATGGGAAGATGAAGAAGAAAATCCACTGCACTGGTCTTTGAGAAGACAACCTGAAAATACAGTAAGCTGAGTAACTTTGATTGAGGAAATGGCTAGGACCATTCTAGACCTCCTGGGACCTCAGCTGTGTAGTAGTCACCATTGAAAGACACTTTAATTCATTTCTTCCTTTTGGTATTAATAACTGTCTTCTCTGCTCCTCACCACAAATCAGCCACCAACATACCATATGTGAACACCATCTCTGGGTCCTACTCCGAGTGTCCCCTGGGGCATCTTAGGCTTTGCTCGTGTATGTGGCCAGTGATACTGCCATAATAATTACAACTACTTATTGAATGCCTGCTCTGTGATCAGGCTTTGTGACATTCTCCCACTGATCCTCACAAACCTCTACAAGACAGGAATTATCATTCCCAATTTACTGACAGTAATTGCTGTCATGAAGTGAATGCTTAGCATGTGCCAGGCACTATACCAAATATCTTCTGAGTATAAACATATTTCATTCATGCAACAGTATGATGAATAGGCATTTTGTTAATTCCATTTTACAAATAAGAATACCAAGATACAGACTGGGCGTGGTGGCTCACGCCTGTAATCCCAACACTTTGGGAGGCCAAGGCGGGGGGCAGATCACCTGAGGTCAGGAGTTCAAGACCAGCCTGGCCAACATGGTGAAACCCCGTCTCTACTAAAAAATACAAAAATCAGCTGGGTGTGGTGGCAGGTGCCTGTAATCCCAGCTACTCGGGAGGCTGAGACAGGGAGAATCACTTGAACCCTGGGAGACGGAGGTTGCGGTGAGCCAAGATTGCGCTACTACACTCCAGCCTAGGTGACAGAGCGAGACTCCATCTCAAAAAAATAATAGTAATAACAGCAAGATACAGAGAGGGGTCAAGTAACCTCCTGAGTTTAGCAATTGGGGATCTAGAATTCAAACCCAGGTCTACCTTACTCCAAAGTTCATCTGTAACATGTTAGTTTGACATGCTAGATGGACAAGACCCAAAAGTGACCTAAAGTCAGAGTTTGGGATAACTATATAACTGCTTTGCCTCTGTCATATACTGAAGCACAGGGCTGATCTGGGGACTGCTGTCTCTCTGGACTCTGGTTTTGTTACTTTGCCCTGATGAGGCTTCAATGCCATGTCACTAAAGGGCCTCACTCTTGCTTTGTGGCAAGCTTCTAATTCCGGATGGCTGTAAAAGGTGGGAGGCAGGTGTGCCCCACATTCCTACTTCTGCAGCTCAGCTGGACACAGGGTTATACTCCACTTGCTCCTTTCCTCACACCTTTGAGTTCAGAAATGCCACATGCCAATGTCAAATGCACATGACAGTGATGGTTTTCCCCCCCATCAAATGCTGAGTAAGAGTCACTGCAACAAATAGCTTAGAAAAAAGTAAATTTTTCAAACTAACATTAGAGAAATCCATAATCTGAGAGACTCTGTGAACAGGTTACTGAAATCTGTTTCCTCTTGCTCCTGGGCACAGAGATTGACTACATTTCCCCTTCTTCCTTGTAGTTAGGTGTGGTCACGTGGCTGGGCCCTGCCCAGTGGGAAAGAAGCAGATGAGATAGCCACCACTTCCTGACCTAGCCCTTGTAAACCTCCCTTGGGTGACCTCCTTCATGTTCTATTCCTTCTAGGTCACTGGGATAGTCACCAGGGTGGTCTCCAGAGCCACCTTTGGGAGGTAGATAGCATAAGCACCATCAGTTAGGGTCTCTGACTGACTGCACTGAGCAGATTGCTCAGCTCTTAGTCCACAGAACCACCCACCCTAACACCTACTCAAATCCTTATACTTCTAAAACTAGATTGTAATTACTTGTCCATGAATTTTTATAGCCATTGGAATATGAGCTCACTGAATACAGTCATTATTCATGTTTAGATCTTCAGAGCCTAATACAACATCTGGGAAAAAAAAGTGGTACCCAATACAGCTTTACTTAATCATTAGTGTTAGCTGCCTTTGTTAAATTCATGAGCTGCTTCTTGTTTCTTTGTTTATTTGTTCGTTTTCATAAACCAGATTGGGCAAGAATTACCATACCCACAGGTGGATGTCTGCATTTCAACCTAAGAGTATAATCACTTAGTATAAGCTTTGAACTCTCATTACATACAAAGGGCTCTAAAAGTTTGTGGGTCATGGATACCTTTGTGCACTAGGGAAACTGGAGTCACCTCCACTGAGAGTCTGAGAGATTTGAAAACCCTGGAAGTAGAGGAAACTTCTACTTCTGGCCAAATTGGAGTAACAGGGATGAGATCTGCCTTTTAAAAAAGGCCGGGCGCGGTGGCTCACGCTTGTAATCCCAGCACTTTGGGAGGCCGAGGCGGGCGGATCACGAGGTCAGGAGATCGAGACCATGGCGAAACCCCGTCTCTACTAAAAATACAAAAAATTAGCCGGGCGTGGTGCCAGGCGCCTGTAGTCCCAGATACTGGGAGAGGCTGAGGCAGGAGAATGGCGTGAACCCGGGAGGCGGAGCTTGCAGTGAGCCAAGATTGCGCCACTGCACTCCAGCCTGGGTGACAGAGCGAGACTCCATCTCAAAAAAAATAAAAAATAAAAAAAATAAATAAAAAAAAAAAAGGACAAAATATGAACAATAGTTTGGAAAACACTTGACATCAGGCAACAAAGGACAATAACACATACCTGAGGCGTGGTATGGAAATATAAAGAATGTTGACTGGAGAGGCAAAGGCTGGGGTTCTAGCTCAGGTGAGTCCTATGATTGCCCAAGATGACCATCTCGGGAATTTTTCCGGGTCTCAACACAGGGAGTGGGATCTAGGCAGAGGCCAGCAGGCAGGCTGCGTTGGGGAGACAAAGGTGAGTCCAAGTACAACAATGTAGCTGGAGCTCACAGACCCCAGAACCAGACAGAAAAGAGCTGCCCAAAGAACTGCAGAAGCCTTCACTACATACCTATTAGAATAGCTAACATGGGAAAGACTGACCATATTCAGCATTGGCAAGGGTGTGGAGAAACTGTAACTCTCCTACACTGTGAGTGGAAATGTAAAATGGTACAACCACTTTGGAAAACAGCTTGGCAGCTTCTTAGTTACACATCCACCTAGCACATGATCCAGCCACTCTACTTTTGGGTATTTTCACAAATGAAAGCATATGTCCAACAAAAATTTGTACAAGAAGTCTCATAGCAACTTTGTTTGAGATAACCGAAAACCGGAACAATCCATATGTCCATCAACAGACAAATAGATCTACAAATCATGGTACATACCTACAATGGAATACCACAGAGCAACAAAAAGGAATGAATGATTGATATATGCTACAACATGGATGAATTGCAAAATAATCATGCAGCAAAAGAAACCACATGTTAAAGAGTATACGATGGTTAATTCTTTGTATACAAAATTCTAGGAAGTGACAACTAATATCACAGTGACAGAAAGCAGATCATTGGTGCCTTGGGAGTGAGGGGATAGGAAGGTTAATAGGGACAGCCTGGAAGAAGAGATTATAAAGGGGCAAAAGAAAATTCTGGGGGTGATTGGCATGTTCATTATCTTAATTTCATGGATGTAGACATATGTCAAAACTTACCAAACTACACACTTTCAATTTAAGTATAAAATATACACACTTAAATAAAGCTGTTTGTTTTAAGAAGACCCTGGGATTAAAGGACATAGGGATATAGGTGTCAATTATAATGAAAGCTTTCTTTTTTTTTTTTTTCGAGAGAGGGTCTTGCACTGTTACACAGGCTAGAGTGCAGTGGCATGATGTCGGCTCACTACAACCTCTGCCTCCCGGGTTCAAGTGATTCCCCTGCCTCAGCCTTCCCAGTAGCTGGGATTACAGGTGCATGCCACCATCCCCAGCTAATTTTTTGTATTTTTGCTAGAGACAGGGTTTCACCATGTTGGCCAGGCTGGTCTCGAACTCCAGAACTCAAGTGATCCACCCGCCTCAGCCTCCCAAAGTGCTGGGATTACAGATGGGAGCCACTGCTCCTGGTGTATAATGAAAGCTTCTTAGTCTTGTGTAAAATGGGCTTCTGTACTATCCCAGAAACAGTCACATTGAGGCATCTGCTGGGGCTTCCCCAGAGGTGACTAGTGGGGAAAAATAGAGTATCAGTTGATATTGGTTGAGGAAGAAAAAGACCTGGGTTCTAGCTCAGACTGTTCTTTTACACACTGTGTAACTTCACATGCAGCTGTCCCAAAACTTGGTTGGGAAGGAACCAAGCTCTTATTTTTAAAAAGCAAGAGGATATAATGGAGAGCATAATTTTGCAAACCAGACACACCTGGATTTGTTTTTCTACCTTGTTACTGAAGAGCAACACCCATAGACAAGTGCAGGAAGCCCAAGTGTATGGTGATCAATTTTTACACACTGAAGTTCTCTCCTGAGCTGCCCACATCCAGATCAAGAATCAGGACATTACCAGGCCCCCAGGAGCACCCCCTCATGCTCCATTTCAATCACTACATACATCAAACAAACCTCAATTTGAATTCAACCTCCACCACTCATTGGCCATGTGACTTTCAGCACATTTTCTCTTTCATAAAGTGGAATTCATAATGCCAATTTGACAGATTTTATTTTTTGAAGAATAAAATGAAATCGCAGGTTTAAATCACCTACCACAATGTCTAACATGTCAGAGGGTTTTATACACAGGAGTTTCCTTCCCAACGAGAAGCTTGGAAGGGCCAGACTCCAAGGGGCAGAAGACAGTAGAGGACTCAGAGGATCCTAAGTTGCATCAGGGGCACACCTGTGGGTGAGTCACTTTGCCATTCTGGGTTCCAACTTCAATGCCATGAAACAAAGGCCCTATAAACACTGGATTCAATATGGTACTCCTTCAGGATACCTTGCCAGGGATACAAGGATGGATAAGACATGGCCCTTACCCTTTGAGAGTTTGGAAGTCAGAGCTCTCTAGTTCTGATCCGCTGTGAGTTTGAACTTCAGTTTCTGTAAAATTGTGTAAATATATGTAAGTGTACAAATGGGGAGATCAGTGCCATCTTTAAGGATGGTTCATCACAAGTACCAAAAGCTTTTATTTTTATTTTATTTTATTTTATTTTATTTTATTTTGAGATGGAGTCTAGCTCTGTCACCCAGGCTGGAGTGCAGTGGTTCAATCTCGGCACACTGCAACCTCCACCTCGTGAGTTCAAGCGATTCTCCTGCCTCAGCCTCCCAAGTAGCTGGGATTGGGATTATAGGCACCCACAGCCATGTCCAGCTAATTTTTGTATTTTTAGTAGAGACAGGGTTTCACTTTTTTGGCCAGGCTAGTCTCGAACTCCTGACCTCATGATCTGTCCTCTTCGGCCTCCCAAAGTGCTGGGATTACAAGCGTGAGCCACCGCACCTGGCACAGAAAAATTTTACAACCAGCATCTCGCCTCACACTCCCTAATCAGAAACTCTAGAGTTAGACCCCAGAAATGAGTATGTGTTGCTAATCCCCCAGGTGATTCGGACACAAGCGGTCTACACAGAGCACATGGGAACCACCGTGGAGGAGCCAGGATGATGGAAGTTGTACTGAGCCCAGGACATACATTGCCAAGTTAATCATTACTAATAAATCTCTAAGGCCAATTTGCATCCTCTTCATGTGCCTCTTTTCCCGAAGACATACCAAAAATATACTCTCCTTAATTAAGAATATCCAGTTACTTGAGTTCCAAACAAATCATTTCTTCTTTCAAACCAGGATCTAAGTTCCCCATCCCTACTGAACATCAGCTATCAGAAATCATTTGCCTGTTTCTCAGCAGCAACTGATCATGACATGACAAGACTGTCCTGGGGCCTCCTCTGAATAAACAGCCCACAGCACTGAGAACAAACTGTTCTGTCAACCAGCAGGCTGCTAGCACGGACAACTCTTTACACCTGTTGTCACAAGTGCTAATGATAAGTGACACTCATCACTGAGGATGTCTGAAATAGCCTTCCCAAAAGAATGGACAGTTGCATCCAATTTCTAGCCTTGAATTATACAAAATAAAGAATGATAATTAATAATTATAATAATAACAATAGCCAGCATTCACAAGGCATGGATCATATGCTCAGATACTTCTGGGCATTTTTAGTGTGTTATTTCACTTACTCCCTGGTATAGAATGAATTATTGATTTCAGTTCTTCATCTTTCATTTTTCCCTTTTTTACATTCTTTGACATGTGACTTATAGTTGTCCCTAAAGGTGGGGTGTATTTCCCCACTTCTTCCCCTCAGGCAAACCTAGGCTACCTCAGCTAACCACAGATGTTTCAGTAAGAATAAATGGTTCAAATTAGTGGATAGGAAGCCACTTACGTGGTGACTTGTGACATAACAATGACTGACCAATTCCATCTCCTAGAACAGTGATTGGCAAACCCAGGTATGGGCCTAGGCTCTGTTTTTGTAAAGAAAGTTTTATTGGAACAAAAAAAAAAATCCATGTATTTACATATCATCTATGACTGCTTTCCTGCTGTAACAGCAGACTCGAGTAGTTGTCACAAAGACCGCGTGATTTACAAAGCATAAATATTTACTATCTGGCCCTTTACAGAAAAATAATTGCTGGTTCCTGCCCTAGAACAAGGTTTCTCAAACATTAGTCTGCATCAGAATCACCTGGAGGACTTATTAAACAGATGTAGCTGAGCCCGAGAACCAGAATTCTGATTGGGTAGGTCTGGAGTGGGACTCAAGAATTGCACTTCTAACAAATACCCAGGTAGATGCCAATGCACTGGTCTAAGGACCACACTTTAAGAACCACTGCCCTACAACAGTGGTTCTCAACTCTGGCTATATATTAGAATCACCTGGAGAGCTCTAGCGTTGAGCCCTTGGGTATATCAGTAATTGCTGAAAAGCTGGCTGGGCACGGTGGCTCACGCCTATAATCCCAGCACTTTGGAAGGCCAAGACAGGCAGATCACGAGGTCAGGAGATCGAGACATCCTGACCAACATGATGAAACCCCGTCTTTACTAAAAATACAAAAAATTAGCCGGGGGTGGTGGCATGCACCTGTAGTCCCAGCTACTCAGGAGGCTGAGGCAGGAGAATCGCTTGAACCCAGGAGGTGGAGGTTGCAGTGAGCCAAGATCGTGCCACTCCACTCCAGCCTGGTAACAGAGCGAGACTCCATCTCAAAAAAAAAAAAAAAAAAAAAAAACTTCCTGGGATTTTTAGATTTAGAAAACTACTCGGGAGCAACCCTTTTAGTCACTGAGTTATTGGTTGAGCAGCTACCATGAACAAGCAACTGTCTTGAAAACCGTTTTGAGGACACAGTACTGAACCTGAAGGAACTCCTAGTTTGAGGAGGAGACACATGGGTAAATAGCAAAAGGGAAGCTCTGTGCATGCTGGAGGTGAGCATTTGGTGACAGGGGCATCCCAGGGATGAGCTGTCAGGCAAGGCTGGGAGAAGAGGAGGAGTATATCTGGGGGAGGTGACACCAGGAGCAAATTTTGAAGGGAGAAATGTAATACACATTTCACCAATAAGAAATGTGGAGTCAAAGTTTCAGGTCTGTTGGCTAGGATCACATTCTAGTATGTGGCAGGTCAGGATCAGGATCCAAACCCAGCTCTTGGAACATTTCCTTCACACGCCGAAGCCTGTTTATGTTTTTCCTTCTGCATGACAGGTTAGTCGGGGGTTCTGTTCCAGACTCCAGTCTCATACACGAATGTAATGACATCTACAAAATAAGTACCTTCTAAAATTGTTGTTGTTAAGTGATGGATGTAATTGAATCATGGTATGATTCAGAAGGCATATCAGGGTCTTCAGGTGTCTCAAGGCCATCCATTCAAGCAGCCATCATCCAAATATTCTAGGTATGTCAGAATCCTCACTCATCTACATTTCTGGCTGAAAACTGTTTTGTATATTACAGAGAGACAAGAAGATATCATTTGCCTCTGGATGGAAGTATACACTACCACCTGATGTAGTATTCTTGCCTGAAAATCAAACTTAAATTCAATCAAGGATCTAAGTACCATTTACCAGGAAACCAGTGAAGCAACCACAGAGAGGCAATCTGAGAAATCCAGACAAATGAATAACTCAGTGCAGAACAAACAACTCAGCTTCTTCAATAAATTTAAATTGTGAGGAAAAGTTTGTTATGAGCTAAACTGTGTCTCCTCTTTACAATTAAGATGTTGAAGCCCTAACCCCCAGTACTTCAGAATGTGACTGTGTTTGGAGATAAGGCCTTTAAAGAGGTAACTATGTAAAAATGAGGTCATGTGAGTGGGCTCTAATCTCATATGACTGATATCCTTATAAGAAGAGGAGATTAGGGCCGGGTGCAGTGGCTCACGCCTATAATCCCAACACTTTGGGAGCTTGAGCAAGGTGGATCATGAGATCAGGAGTTCGAGACCAGCCTGGCCAGCATGGTGAAACCCCATCTCTACTAAAAAAAATACAAAAAATTAGCTAGGCATTGTGGCACATGCCTGTAGTCCCAGCTACTCGGGAGGCTGAGGCCGGAGAATTGCTTGAACCCTGCAGGTGGAGGTTGCAGTGAGCGGAGATTGCACCATTGCACTCCAGCCTGGGTGACAGAGCGAGTCTCCATCTCAAAAAAAAAAAAAAAAAAAGAGGAGATTAGGACACAGATGGTCCTACAAAGGACCATGTGAAGGCATACAGAGAAGATGGTAACCCACAAGCAAGGAAAGAGGCCTCAGAAGAAACCAACGCTGCCAACACCTTCATCTCAGACTTCCAGTTTCCAGAGCTGTGGGAAAATGTATTTCTGTTGTGTAAGGCCTCCAGTCTATGATATTTTATTATGGCAGCCCTAGTACACTAATATCGGGTTCCTTATCTTTAGAGCCGATGCTTTGGGCATTATTCAACATACCTTTGCAAACAGCCTCCAGCAACTTCCATCAGTTGGTCTGGTCTTTGGTTACAACTTCTGGCATTACGTAATACAAAGTCTTATCCTTCTTCCACATTTGAACCCTTTATGTGAGGGAAGCTGCCTGCTACTCACAAGACTTCCCTTTTCTGCCCTAAACACCTCAGTTCTCTCACTTGTTCCCAGGCCGCGGCTTCCAGACCCTCCCCAAGCACAGTGCTCGTTACACATCTGAAGAAGGCCTACATCCCTGAAGGCCCGCCTTGCTCAGGGCTTATGAATTCGCTGTTCCCTTTGCCAGAGACCACCCTGGCTTTGGATATCTGCTGGGCCCACTGCTTTGCTTTGTTTGGGTCTCTGCTCAAATGTCACTTCATCAGAGAAGTATCCCCCGGCCTTTTCATCCTTCACCCCTTTACTTTGCTGTTTCTCTTTCTATAGTACATATTAGACATTTATATAAATCATTATGGGTTGTCTGTCTCCATCCAATAAACTGCAAGTTCCCTGAGGACAGGTACTCAGTATGCATCCCTGCTGTGTCCGCTGCACTGAGGACAGGGCCTGTTGTTCTGAAGGGGCTCAACCTGTATTTCTTGGATGAGTGAGTAAATGATAGCTGTTTTTAAAGTTAGGCATTTCAGTTCCAGGTCACAGCAAATATCTTTGCTTATTTCCCCCCCTTCCCTTTAAAAAGGCTCAGCAACAAGCCTAAAAGTAGCAGAAAGAAGCTCTGTCAGTGGCCACCCAGCACCCTCAGCATCACTCCCCCCCAACAACAACAAAAAAAAAGCCGCCAGCCCACCCAGGCTGCAGCTGGACAGCCCGGAGACACTTCGTGGCCATCTGCAGACCACCGGGCCCAAGTCAGCAGGCCGGGGAGACAGCAGGAGGCCTCAGGGACAAGTGCTTCAGGCAGACGCGCACCCACCCCGAGCACATTCGACTTTCTCCTCATCAGACAGCTCGTTTGCATCTGCCCATGTGTACCTTGGCTTCCACAGCCTCTGTTTACAAATCTGGGTCAAGGAAGGACAGGAATTCCAACAACACGCGATTTACAGAAGCCGGCCCGCGGCCTGTTCTCATTTTGCCTTGTAAGAAGGCCGTGTGGAGCAGGGTTGAGTCACTGGAGTTGGAAGCCACCCAGACCCAGTTGATGTCCAGCTGTCATCTGTGTTTACCATCATTGCAACTTGGGGAAAATAATATGATCTCTGTGAGCCTCTGTTTTCATGCTTTTTAAAAAGAAGATAATGATACAAGCTTATCAGAATTAGAAGTGGTGTATAAAGAGAGCAGCCCATGGAAATCATTCAATAATTTGATATTATTATTTACATTCCCAAGTAATGCTCTAGTGTGTCCCATCTCAGGCAGAATCCTGGAGTTGTCCTTGATCCCACTTTCTCCCAAAGACAATTGGCCATGGTTCTACCTCTTACTTTATCATGAATTCATCTATTTCTTCCTCTTTCTGTGAGGGTCTTCACAGGAAGACTGGCTGTTCCTAGCACAAGCTCAGGAGTTGTCCCCTGTGAGGTTGGTCACGTCTCCACCACTTCTGGCTGGGTGATGTTGAGCGTGTTATTTATCTTCCATGTGACTTGGTTTTTTAATCTGTAAAACAGAATGACAATGGTAGGTGTGGAGTCAACACTGTTGATTCCCTATTAAAAGCTTCTCCCAACACTCTTCTCCATTGCTACCTCTTGTATGGAAGCTGAGAAGCCAAGTATCAGAGTTCCTAGCCTTCTCTGCAGCCAGGGGTGTGCTATGACTCATTCTGGCCCAAGATACAAGCAGAATTCTGCTAGTAAGTGCTGACAAAGCTTGAAGGTTAGGTTATAATATCCATGGGAAATGCTTAGGGAAAGGACTGCGTAATAGAACAGAGATGCCTGTGGAATGAATGTAGCAAGGTAGAGACCAAGGAGGAAACAGAATTCAACAAGAGGAACGAGGTGAGGACCAGGTGCTGTGAGAAGATTTCAGGGAGGTGGATGGTGCTGGAAGAAAAGATAGGACCTGGGCAGGGCCTGGACATCCCACACTGCTTTAAGACAATCTCGGAAGCTGCCTGTTCCTTGAAGGGAGCTAAAGAGTCAGTACAAGGGACCCACCATTCATCACTGAACTGTGAAGTGGTTATGAATTGGTCTCCACATCATCTGGTTTACATGGCACACATTCCAGTCACCATTAAGTGTGAACCGTGTCTTTCATCTCACATTGTCTGGCAGCCGTCTCACCAGACAGGGCAAAGCTTTGCGGGAAACCCCAGGATATAGGGTTATGCCCAGCAAGGTCCTCTGGGCTGCTCTGCAGTGGCCACAGCCCCACTCGGGGGAACACTTATGTATGATACCCCCTCATGTGCCCTGTCCCAGCTGGAGAGCTGCTGCACTGTGTCCAGGCCCTTAGAGGCATAAAGGTCATGGAGAGATGTCAGGAAAAATCCAGTGAATGGGTCTGCTATAATCACAGAAACTGCTCCTCACTTTCCTGAATGTCATGGGTCCCTTCCACCCACTCAGCCACCCCATGGTAGAACTGCTAATATTGGGGAAGAAGCCAGAAAACAAACAGACAGAAAACATCCCCCAGAAGAGTGGCTCTTAGGTGTCCCAACAAGGTGACCAATTATGGTCCAGAGAGTGTAACCAGATTCTGACTCCCAGCAGGGGTGGTGCTAGCCCCGGCTTGGAGATTGTTCAAATATGTAAAAGGTTATATTATGCTAGGCACTCAGTAGCCCTTTTGAAAACATGTTTTAAATACCTTCAGTGTCTAGTTTCTCACAGGCTTAACCTGGAACACAACCACACAAATGTTCTTTCCAAAATGCAAATCAGGCGGTGTCACTTTCCTACTCAGAGATTTTGGTGGCTCTGCCTTAACGATGAAATTGAAGCTCAGCCTGGCAGATGCATCCACTGTTTCCTCTTTCTCGTTTCTCTTTATATGGATGTCCCAAACTCATTTATATTCCTCAGACACACAGTGATACTCCTCCCTGCTTGCTTCTGCACATCACTGCATTCATTCAGTAATGTACTCATTCATTGAATGAACATTTATTAAGCACTTACTGCATGCCCATATGTTACTTATTAAGATACAATGATGAACAAGAACAAATGCCTGTCCTCAAAGATCATATCATCAGGACTACTCATGCCTGGCAGCACATCAGAATCATCCACAGGGTTGCTTGAAAGCTCAGAGGTTTGGGCTTCATTCTACTATCTCAGAATGAAAAGAGAGGGAAAGGAAACAGCAAGCAAAAACATCAAAAGAGAATGAGGGGAGCTGATTACAAATTTCTCCTATTACCTTCCTGACAACCAATTGGGTGAATGGGCTGGGCTGTAGAGCCAAAAAGACTGATTCAAAACTCAGGCATTTTTATATTCTGGCTTGCTGTGACATTTCCCCTTTGCATCCGTGGCTGAGAAATTATTACTAGTTCTCCCTTTCACTTTCAAAAGTGCCCTGTTTTGGAGGATAAGTTCTATAATCACCTTATTCTATAGTCAGTTTTACCCTCTCCTACCCGTGAACACTTGGGGGAAATAGCTGAAACTTTCTGAGCCTGTTTCATGGTCTGTATCACAGAGTGAGCCATACCTACTTGAGAAGGTGTGAGAATTAAATGAGATGATGTTTGCCAAGTGCCTGGCACAGCAGATGTTTAATTCACAGAAGATGTTGTTATTGTTTGCCTTGTAGAAAGCGGTTCTCATCTGGTCTGCATTTTTCACTGTCAGATGAAACGAGACCTCAACGATGAGAACATTCAGATGAAGCACAGAGCATTTATATTGGTGGAGAGGATGGCCGAAGTCAGCAAGACATTACTTGGGTAGTCGCTGGCCAGGGTGACAAGCCGTTCTTAAGTATCTCTGTTACAATATTAAAACTTCAGCTCAATGGCCTAGAAAGCTGAACTTTACTACCCTCCTTGTTGGTTTAAATTTCTATAGCATTAGGTCAAATGCCAGCAATGCGCCCAGAAGGAGGGAACTGCAGTCTATTTTGATGTCCAGGGTCAGGCTGAGGAGAGAGACTGACACATTATCTGTCTGGCTGATCGTCCACTCCCCTCCACCACAGTGGTGACTCATCAGATGGCAAGAAAGACCCATCTCTGCCTGTCTGAACAGTGATTCTGCTGGTGATTCATTGTTGCCCACCAGAAAGCCCCCTTCTTAATGTCCTCTTTCTGAGCTCTTCAATTAGCATTTAGGTCAAAGGATATTTAGAGGGAAGGGAGGGTAGAAAGATCTGCCAGCCGGACCAAGTGTGGCTTCACTCAGTGGCAGTGTGTCACAGGGAGGGAGAAGAGGAAGTGCTGGGTACAGCTTGCTCCCAGAGTAGAACTTGGAAACAGCTAGAGGAAAAATATATATATAATAAATGGTGAATATTTATAATATTGCAGAGGTCCTTGGGGTGAAGGAATCTGACCAAGGACAGAAAGAAGGGCCAAAACTTTATAGAAATCAGAAATCTTTTTGGATAACATTGCATGAAGGTTGCTACGTGAATGGATTGTTTAAAAGTCTAAGGTATGTCAAACTGAAGATAAAGTGGATCAACATGAAGAGAATATTTGTAGAGTCTAGGATAAAAGGAAGACTAAGGCAGGAGTTATCCAGTGCTGTTCTAGAAAGACAGTTACTAAGGCTGGTAGATATTCAAGTCTCTAGAATTATCCATAAGTTCTCTAGTATGGGCCTAAAAGTGGTTAGTTTTCCCAAAGTGTAATAGGTAAAATTAGTAACGTACATACACATCAAGAAAAATTCTTTTAGAAGTAATCTGTGCATTCATACCACTTGTACATCAAACCAAGATTATCACATGTATTTTTCTTTGAACACAATTAAGTAAAAATATGCAAACTTTTTCTTTCTCCAGACATGCCAAGCTTCAGCTGAAACTCAGGCCTCATGCAGTGTGTGCCTAACAATGTGCTCTGAATGATTGACTATATTAGTGATTGAGTGAATAAAAATATGCATTATACTTCTGCCTCTTACAAATCTAGTTAATGTGAGTCTAATCTTAAACCCTGCTCACCTTAGAATATAGAATAAAAAATATATTTTTTAGACACGCAAGGCTGAAAACAAGAACCCAGACAGAAGTGACCCCACTAACTTCTGGCCATGTTGTAAACCCTCTTGGGACACCTTTTAGCCCCGAGGAATCTGGGGATCTTACAGTGGGTAGTTCACATAACCTGTGATGAACCAATAAGCCATCTCTGCCTACCTTCAGTCTCTTGAGGAGAGGTTCTTAACTTAGGTCCATGAACTCTTCAAGGATCAGAAGGCAGACACCTGGAGGCCTGTGAAGAATAAGGAAAAAATACAGTTTGATTTGCACTCACCTCTAATTGAAATTTAGTATTTCTATCACTTGTGTATGTAGACAACACACAGTTTATTAGCAATAGCTGTGATTTTTGTCATCCACAGAAATGACAGATGATTTCATATTATGTCAGCTGTGGCAGAGATCATGAAATATTGCCCTCATGTCTATTTCAAAGTTACATTAGTTACTGGACTTCTGCTACATCTTCTTTGATGCCTTCAAATAGCATATAGAGCACTTGTGGTAGTCAGGCTTCTAAGATGACCTTCGATGACTCCGCCTTCTGGCTTTCACAACTTATATTCAGCTCTCCCTTGAGTGTGAGCTGAACCTAGTGACTTGCTTCTCATGGATAGAATAGGGCAAAGATGAGGAGGTGTCACACCCACGAGGAGGTTATAAAAGATTATGACTTTGGTCTTGCTCACACTCACTTTCCCTCTTACCTCCTCACTCTGACAGAGCCAGAGGCCACGTTGCAAGCTGTCCGCAGAGAGGCCCACATGGCAAGAAACTGAGGGCAGCTTCTGGCCAAGAATCAGTGAGGAAATGAGGCTCTCAGTTAGACATCTTGTGAGAAACCAAATTCTGCCCACAAGCCTGTGAGTGAGCTTGGAAGCAAGCTCATCCCTAGGTCATCTCAAGATGAGTACAGCTCTGGCAGACACCTGAATTGCAGCCTCATGAGAGACCTCTAGCAAAAGGACCCAGTTAAGCCACGCCCAAGCCCCTGACCTGCAGAGACTGGGAGATAATAAATGCCTGTTGCTCTAATACATTTTTTGTTGCTCAGCAATGGATAACTAATATAGTTTGTGTGTGTGTGTGTGTGTGTGTACTGTTCCATAACAGTTTTTTGCTATAATTAGTTTCCTTTGAAATCCCATGTATCTTTATTTAATTCATTTAAAGTCATTATTCTGAGAAGAGATCATAGGCTTTGCCAATCTGCCAAGGAGGTCTATGCCACCCAGAAGAGCCCCTGCCCCAGACTCTGTTTTGAAGAAGACATGGGCTCTTGGAAAAGGGATTATATATCATTATTATTATATAAATGGTATATATATATGTGTGTGTGTGTGTGTGTGTGTATGTGCATGTGAGTGCACATATATATACCACATTTTCTTGACTTGGAGGTGGTGAAGTGGAGTTTGGTCCAGCTGATGGTTGCTCCCCTGAGGTTGGAGCAGTAGATTCTCATCCAGACAGCAAGAGACACCAAAGGGAAAGAAGAGAGCAGAGAATCTGTGTGGCAAGTTTGAGCCCAAAGTCTGAAGAGTGACAGAGCAATGGGGCAGATAGAGAAGACAGGGAGAGAGCTAGGAATGTCAGAGTTTGGGGAAAAAGTGGCAACCTGAGCTGCAGTAAAAGAGGGGTCCTGAGAAAATTCTGTATCCCCAAGTGATTTGGCCTGACTCAGTTAAAAGACTAGATCAGCAAAGAGAATGTCATCCCCACCTCCCATTTAGAGTAGAAATCCCTTGCTGTGTGACAGGCATTTAGGCACTGCTTTCTTGCACCTGTTACCAAAGTCTGCCCACCCACCTAAATGGTAAGTTCCTTGGGGGCAAGGCCCATGTGTCCTTGTTTCCTTTTAATTCCAGAGAGCTACTGCAGCATATATGTTCACACATCAAATATCTGCTCAGAGACAGTGCTGGGCCCGGGAAACAGAGATGAATTAGGTTCAGTCTATCTTGAGTTGATTATGGCCTAAAGAGGGAGACAGATCAATACAGGCATTGACATTAAAGAGCTTCAGTTCAAATGTGAACTGCATTTCTGACCAGGTTTGGAGTCTCTCCAACCCTTGACTTTACATCTGTTAAAGAAAGATATAACACTCATCTTGCTGGTTTGTGGAACACTAAATGAAATAATATATTTCAAGAGCCTTACATAAGGCCTGACATGGGGCAGACACCTCTACCTTGCTTCTGATTCTCACACCATTTCCAGTCTTATGATCACAAGGCCACAAGTGTTTATGTGAGATCAAATTCCTGTGTAAAAGCTGTGGCAGACTTCTAAAGATAAGTCCTTCTCCCAACAAGCTTTCCTTCTCACTGCAAGATAATGTTGACCCACCCCACATGCCATGTTCTGTGAGCTCTCGGAAGCAGAGACCATGTGGGACTCATTTTTGCAACCCCAGCAAGTAGAAGAGTGCTGCATCAAAGTAGGGTCTGTTCAGCACAGGTTGAATGAATGAATAGGATGATAAATAATAAATCACAATAAGCTCTCCAAAATCGAGTGCAATAATGTCATGCAAGAAAGGTCATCATGAGCTGGAGGACAGGGGCCTTGACCTGGCTCTTTCAAATGTGGAGGATTTAGGTGAATGGAAGATAACTGGGGTAGAGAAAAGAGGGAGATAGTGAAGGCCCACAGTCACCTCTGGAGAGGAAGGAGAAACATTGATGAGGAAGCGTGTAAAAAAGCTACAATGGCCTCTGCCAAGTTTCATTTTAAAAGAGAAAAGATCAGAAGTAACTGGCAAATGTCAACATGTGTTAAGTATGAGTGGTAGGTGCAAAGGTGATTAGTATATTCCCTATGCTTCTTGCTATGTTGAAAATATTTCATGACAAGAGAGGAAAAAGGATTTTAGGTGGGAAGAATGCCACAGGCAGGTGCAGAGAAGTCAGGAGACAAGTGGCAAATACAGAACAGGAAGCCTTGAGGTAGACTTCTTATTCAGGTCCTACAGGCCAAGTCCCAAGTGAGGGGCAGGGGAGCAAGCTTGGTGCTGTCCTTGGTCCTGAACCAAAACCACACCCTTGAGCATTGCTATTTCTAGTTAAAAAGCAGTGGGTTCCTGCCTAATCCCCCCAGTGCTCAGAGGTTTCCTTAGTATTCTTTAACTTAATTTTTTAACTTATTTTAAGTTTATGCATACAAGTGCAGGTAACATAGGTAAATTTTTGTCATGGGTGTTTTTTGTACAGATTATTTCATCACCCAGGAATTAAGCCTAGTACCTGTTAGTTGTTTTTCCTGATCCTCTCCTTTTTCTCACCCTTCACCCTCTGAAAGGCCCCAGTGTGTGTTGTCCCTCTCTATGTGTCCATGTATTCTCATCACTTAGCTCCCACTTATAAGTGAGAACATGCAGTATTTAGTTTTCTGTTCCTGCATTAGTTTGCTAAGAATAATAGCCTCCAGCTCCATCCATGTCCCTGCAAAGGACATGATCTCATTCTTTTTTATGGCTGTATAGTATTCCATGGTGTATATGTACCACATTTTCTTTCTCCAGTCTTTATTTAGGTTGATTCCATGTCTTTGCTATTGTGAATTGTGCTGCAGTGAACATACAAGTGCATGTATCCTTATAATAGAATAATTTACATTCCTTTGGGTATATACCCTGTAAAGAGATTGCTTGATTGAATGGTATTTCTGTCCTTACATCTTTGAGAAATCGCCACAGTGTCTTCCACAGTGGCTGAACTAATTTACACTCCCACCAACTGTGAATGTCTTTCTTTTTCTCCACAACCTTGTCAGATCTGTTACTTTTTTACTGTTTTTTTTTTTTTTTTTTGAAAGGGAGTTTCACTCTTGTTGCCCAGGCTGGAGTGCAATGGCACCATCTCGGCTCACCACAACCTCTGCCTCCTGGGTTCAAGCGATTCTCCTGCCTCAAGCTCCTGAGTAGCTGGGATTACAGGCATGCACCACCATGCCAAGCTAATTTTGTATTTTAAGTAGAGACAGGATTTCTTCATGTTGGTCAGGCTGGTCTCAAACTCCTGACCTCAGGTGATCCGCCTCAGCCTCCCAAAGTGCCAGGATTACAGGTGTGAGCCACTGTGCCCAGCCACTTTTTAACTTTTTAATAGTAGCAATTTTGACGGTGTTAGACAGTGTCTCACTGTGCTTTTGATTTGCATTTCTCTAATGATCACTGATGTTGAGCTTTTTTCCATATGATTGTTGGCTGCATGTATGCCCTCTTTTGGGAAGTGTCTGTTTATGTCCTTTGCCAACTGTTTATGGGGTTGTTTGGGGTTTGTTCTTGTAAATTTAAGTGTATTATAGATGCTGGATATTAGACCTTTGTCTGATGCATAGTTTGCAAAAATTTTCTTTTATTCCGTAGGTTGCCTGTTTATTCTGTTAATAGTTTCTTTTGCAGTCCAGAAACTCTTTAGTTTAATTACATTCCATTTGTCAGTTTTTGCTTTTGTGGAATTTAATATTTTTAAGTCCAATTTTACCCAGCTACTATCACTGCAAAAGAAATAAAAAATTCTAGCAACAGAATACATTTTTTTCCAACCTGATAGTAGTATGTATCTATTATTTATCAAGCTTTTGTATATTCTGGACACCGTGATAAGCAGTTGTTATATATTGTCTCATATTGCTATAATTGTCTTCATTTTATAGATGAAGAAAGACACACAAAATGATTGAGGTCACAAAGCTCATAGATGGCACAGCTGAGATTAAAAGAGGTCACATAAGTACATACTCCAGGAATTAGCTAATCACTCCCTGGCATAGGCAAATAAGGCCTTAACTATGTAGAAGGAAGTAACTCTATGAAGTCACTGTCTTAAAACTCTCTTGATTTTTCCATCTACAAAGGCAAAATTGTGTATGCCAAAATGGCGGTGTAGGTGAAAGTACCTCATAAACTATTAAGTCCTCTGCTAGTGTTGGCAGCTCTCTCTGCTCTCTGTTATTGATAGTGATGGTTATAGTGACAATCATATGTCTTCAGCAGATGCCAACAACATAAACTAGATTCTACTTCCATGGCTCACAGAGGTAAGCCAAGGCAATAAATACATAAATACATACATACATAAATGGTAAAAAAGAAAGAAAAAAAGAAAGAAAGAAAGAAGAAGAAGAAGAAGAAGAAGAAGAAGAAGAAGAAGAAGAAGAAGAAGAGGAAGAAAGGAAGGAAGGAAGGAAGGAAGGAAGGAAGGAAGGAAGGAAGGACGGAAGGAGGGAAGGAGGGAGGGAGGGAATGAAGGAAGGAAGGAAGGAAGGAAGGAAGGAAGGAAGGAAGGAAGGAAGGAAGGAAGGAAAAAAGGAAAGAAAGAAAGGAGGACCCAAAATGGAGTGGGACAGACTTGGATTTGTGGCCTTTATTTTACCATATATTAGCAATGTGACTGTGGGAGAGTGATTTGATCACTTCTCAACCTCAGTTTCCTCTTCAAAGAAGGGGTTGTGTCAATCCAAAAGGATAAAATGTGTGATAGGGCAGCCTAGGAAAAACTACAGCATCGCTGATGATGGTGATGGCAGCTACTACTTATCGATTCCCTTCTGCCTTGTGCCAGGCATTGTGCTTAGGCACTTTATGCACACAGCTCCAATCCTCATGCTGGTTCTAGAAAGTTTTATTACTATCTACATTTCAAAGATGACAGAAGAGTTACTCAGGGAGCCCTTGGTAACTCTCAGCTAAATCAGAATGCAATTTGACTCATCTAATCAGATGGCACTTGGGAGGCTGGGTGGCAAGGGCTGGTAGACAAGAAGTGGCCCTGCCCTATTTTTTCCAGAGTCTAGGCAGGTACTTCTAACAACAGGACCCATTTCAAGCTGAGAAAGAGAAAATCTCCCAGGCTGCCACCCAGTTTACCAAAATGCCAAATTCCAAGCACAGTGGAACCCAGTCTGGCTCCCCCGATGTTCAGAAGGCAACTGCCTCGGGTCCTCCCCTATGTCTCCTTTACTCCAGTCTCAGAATCAGAGAAAAACTTGCCCTCCAGGCAGCAAAACCCAGTTCAACGGAGCTGGGCTCCTTCCTCCTTGCTGGGCTAGCAGGGGAGAGGATAGAGGAACTCGTGCCAAAGGTCACAGTGTTCTGGGTCAGCGTGTCCCAGCTTTGAAGTCAGAGAGCTGCCAGTAACCAGGCAAGAAAAATGCTGTGGGCTGCTCCATCTATCAGGCCTCGGACAAGCTCTTGCTGGGCCTCAGCCTGCACAGCAGCTGCATACTTCAGGGAGGGCCACCCACACGAGAGACACCCCCTGGTAGCCACAGCAGCACCCTTAGGAACCTGTGACTGCAGAATAGCCAAGCCACAGAGCACACAACAGCTTCACAGGTGTGCCCATGTACCTTGCCCTCTTGCCTCCGTCACCAAACTCCCTTGGGGAGAGTAAGCTTTTTCCTTTCCCCAGGTTGTCCTACTTTCTCTCGCTGTACTTACAACTTCTCCTTAATTTGTTCAATCCTGACCCCCACCAAAAATAAATATAAAAAAAGTTAATTGTTCACTCACAATTCTGTGATATGATAAAGGGCCAGGTAATGGTGCTCAAGCTATAAAAACACCACTGTCCCTGTCTTTGCAGAGTTTATAGAGGGACATAGACATTAACTAATAAATGAAGAAGTTGGTATAGGATTAAAAGTTGTGGTGGCATTATGAAGGAAAGAGAACAGGGTGCCAGAGGAGAGAAGAGAGAGTAATACAGCAACCTCCAGACAGGAGGATAGGAAAGGTTTCTTCCAGCAGGGGCAATGAGATTGAGGACTGAAGGATCAGCAGGTGGCTGCCTTCAAGGCCTGGTGGGATGTGGGGTGAAGGATTTTTCTGGGAAACAGCATGTGCAAACGTCCTGAGGCAGGAAAAAGAATAAGATAGTCAGGAAAGGGAAACAATATACATAATAGATAGATGTGAATCTTCGATTAAGCTGTAGAACCTGAAGTCTGTACTTAAATTCTCCATCTCAGTATTCTCAGGTAGAATCAGGGAAGGATTCTGGGAGGAGGTACACTTGACCTCAGTATGAGAAGATGCAAAGATAGAGAATCAGAAGACAAATGGTTCCAGTTTAGAGATATTTTTAGCAGATACCCAAAATCTCCCAGCTAGAAGGGATAGAACAGCAACTTAAATACACAACTAACAATAACTAACTTATACATGCATATTTTCTAAGTTTCTTCATCCAATGCTTCTTCATCATACTTCAAGTTGGTCTAGAGATAAGTTTGTCTACAGATAGGAACAGAAGTAGGAAAAATGAGAAGAATCCAAGTTCCTATTTCTGTTCTCCTTACAACTAGGGAGAACCAGTCTATAGAAATGAGTGAACTAGTCTGTAAAAATGGGTGTTGAAATAGAAATGTTACCACCCAACTGTTCAGAGTTTCCGAGTCCAGCCATCCCCAGCAGGCCAGCAAAATCAGACTGTGGACACTTGGATGATTATCAACTCCTAGACCTAAGACAAGCCACTGACCTCTCTGAGCCTCAAGTTGCTGTTCTCACAAGAGAGCAGAGCTGACAATATAATAAAAATGAGAGTCCCCTTCTTGGAAAAGCAGGGGGAAATGATCATTCAAAGTACTATTAATAAAATATAAAACTATTTCCTTTCTGTCAGTCTCTCTTTTGACTTGTCATGCTGTTTTAAATTTTTTATTTAACATAAATATAAGTAAAGCATAATAAATAGTTTAAATCATCAGCATACATTTTATCATTCATCTTTATATTGTATAATTCCAGTTTTAAGTGCAAGTATAAGAGCATTGAATCCATATACAGAATCACCAAAATTACCCAACTTGTATTTTCTAGCCTATACACGCAGGTTTATTTTGTTCTTACCAAAAGAATAAAAACACTGCCCAAAAGAAACTCAGTTATTTTTAATTTACCTTTCAATACACACACATTATACCAACAGTCAAAATGGCTGGCGGCTTTCATCACACACTTACTTCGTACTGGCCGTGAGTTCCATTGAACTTCTGGGCTCTGTGGGTCCACCAGAATTCTGTCCTCATGGGGCATGGCAAGGATGATATGTGATAAACAACAAATGTGATACAGTGCCTATCTCCTCTCATCACTTACATGCTGCGTTACTGCATCAGACTTTACTTACAAAACTCAAATTCAAAGATAAAAATCTGTGAGAGTTTCAAGCTAGCGACCGCAGAGCATTAAACCAAGCCTGGGGCTCTTCTGAGCAAGGGGCCATGTGTGCTCGCCCTTGCCACACCCACATGAAACCTGCAAGTATGATGCTCTGGATAGTAATCCTGACTATATGTGCTTAGTGTCACCATTTATGTTTTGACCATCATAAAGTATTTCACCTTTCTGAATCCAATTTCATCTTAAATGAGGATACTGGTAGTCTCTACAACAGGAGATTGTTTTCTGAAACAAATGACAGTGTCCATGTCATGTGCTCAGCATGGTGCCTGGCATATGGTTATACCACAATGAATGTGAGAAAATAACAATAATAATGATTGGCAGTTATCACATTCCTGGTGGTAACAGATAACCACCACAGCTCTCACTTCTCCCCACTTCCACTGCCTGGGGCACTCCTGACAGTGCCCAAGGGCATCTGTTCATTAGTATCCATTTTTCTGACTGCACTTCAAAACCCCCATCCTTACCCTGAGAATAGTTTACTCAAGGACTGAGTCTATTTTTGTTTTTGAAGAAGGAAAACAAACCCATGTGCCAAAGAACAGACTTCTTCAAAACAAGGCAAGTCCCAGACAAGGCCATGGCCCTGGCTTTTGGGAGTCGGGAGGAAGGTTTAATTTTGAGTAACCTCTTGGCAGAAGATAATAACTCCATCTCCCCTGCCTCTGTGGTTGTGAGTCAAGGTCTATTGTCCTCTGGTCTAGCACAAGGGTCATGTGCTTCCCTATTTGAAGCTATGAAATTATCTCGCTTCAAACAACATCAGAACATCAGTCTTTGTCACTGTCCCCAGGCCCCTTTACCCCCTCTTCTGTAACAGAGTCATGTTCCATAAACTCTTAGAGTTTATTACCCTGGCCTTAAGGTGCCCCCATCAATGCACCTTTCTGATAAACCTCTCATTTTCCCCAACATGACTCAGATCCACTTTGTTTAGCTCATTTTTTTTTTTGCACCCAACGGACATTTCTTGAACATTCATTATGTACCAAGCATAGTGCTAGACGCCAGGGACAGACCTGTTGAGTGTGATACAATCTGTTTTCTGTGTGTACGCAGACTACAAATGTACACCTACATTTCAATATAATGTGTTAAATGCAATAAGAAAGGAAAAAAGACAGCACCGTGGAAACCCAAAATAGAAGAGGGGGCTTAGCCCTATGTGAGGGGTTTAGTATAAGTTGAAGAAGAGGACATCTTCAAGAAAGAAAGTCAAGAAAGAAAATGGCTATTTCTCACTCATAACTTCCCTAGTCATTCATCTCACAAACACAGATTAAGCAACATTTCCCCAACCCACCCATATTCTCCGGCAGCTCCCCTCTCCCATCTCAGCTCTCAGCACACAGTTCTATAAATGCACATTTCATTATCTTACTCCCAGAATAGACTAGGGTCTCTATAAAGGCAGCAAGCAGGTCTGCCATGTTCTCTGTTGTAGCTGTAGCCCCTGATATTAGTGCCCAGCATATAAAAGGCACACAATCAATATGTATCCCATTAAACAAAACATCTTTTGGCAACCTAATGTTGTGAAGGCTCCATGCTAGATAATAGTAATCCTGCTTAGACAAATACGCATAAAGAAGTAAATAACAATAGAGGTTGGCAAATGTAAATACTAAATGAATGATAGAGACTATAGATGTTAGGTAGACTGATATATTTAACTCTGTTTCATTAAATTCAGTCCAATGAATATTAATTGTGCCTTCCAGAAACATTATAGGAACAGGAGGGGATGCAAAAATAAAACAAACAAAAAAAAGAAATCCTTACGCTCAACCTGTTAATGTAGAAGAGCCAATACAAATGCACCAAAAAGAAAAAAGAAAAGAAAAGAAAAGAAAAAAAAGGACTATGAATATTCAAGGGAGGGGCACCAGAAAGGATTTCAGAAAGTGTTTAGAAAACACTGGAGTAAAGCACTTCTGTGTGGGTTCAGATGGAGACAGAGGAAGAAATCATTCCAGGAAGAAAAAGCATTTGAAGCAAACAGAAAGAAAGACAGAAAATGGGTGGTGCATTTCAGAAAAGCTTGATTAGACAGCCATCTAAAGACAGTGCTCCGGAGCAGAAAGAGTCTAACCTCAAGTATTCAGCAAGCTCACTAGCTCTTCCAGAAACCTTCTACACCCACAGTACTGGAACATCATGGGCCTGGCGATGACTTCCACACAGAGGCACTGGCCCTTTTTGTTTCCTTCAGCAAGGAAGTAGCACAATCAAAAGTGCATCTTAAGAACATTTATAGGCAACTACACAGGAGACATGTGCTGCTACCGTCTTCCCAGTCCTTCTACTGCCTTAAAGGAACCATACCCTTTTCCATTCCAAATGGGTCTAATAGATCTTCATTCAGGGTAGTCTCACTCTAACCCTCAGTCTCAGGAGTGGATACAAGAAGGTCCATCATAAAAACCCATCCACTGTAATAATGACCAGTCCAGTGGTGGGCAGATTCCTCAACAAGAGCCACTCAGAATATTTTTCTGGATCAATATGCAGATATTGGGAAAGAGAAGTATTTTCTCAGCTGATGTTGCTAAACTAGGAGGAAACAAGTTGGAAATATATGCAGCCATGTTCTCTACCCCACAGAGAAAGCCAGCCAGGTGGCATGAAGCCAGCATGCATAGGAAGCCAGGCTGAAGGATGGAGAAGGGGCCTGACAACATACTCTGACAGATGGTGTGTTTTAAACCTTGAATGACTAAAAGGACAGTGGACCCATCAACAGAAACGCAGAAGTCGAGGGGATGATCTGATTTTCAGAGACAGATAGTATCAACTCAAATCATCAAACCTTAGAATCAGAAGAGTTGTAAAGGGATTTGGTTGAAACACTTATCTGATGCCTGAATTGCTCTATCTTTTGTTTATGTTTTTCCCAGAATGAGTTTTATTCTGCTGGTGGCCTCATTCAGTCAACAAATGTTGATTAAGCAGTTGATTGATTTGGTGAATAAAACGTGAAGAGCCCTCTTTTTGAGGGGCTTTCCATTTACTTGAGGAGAAGGCAATAAACAAATGAACATATACTATATCGTCAGATTTTGCATACGGGGTAGTATGAAAATTAAAACAAGGCCCCATAACAGCTTTGGGGTATGCTGTGTTATATCACGTAGCCAGGGAAGGGATGTTGAAGGGGATTATATTTAAGGAGAGACCTGAATGGTGGAAGGAAGCGAGTTATACAAAAAGAAGAAGAGCATTCAATGAGGTGGGAGAGTGCTTCACATACAGCCATGAAGCCAGGTACATGTAGAGCTGGGTAAGTTGGGGTGAGGGGATCTGGTTGTGGGAGAGGCTATGGTCACCAGTGGACAGAGCACAGAGGACTTTGCAAGCCATGGTGAGTGTGATGGAAAGGTGTTGGAGAGTTTTAGGTAGGCGAGTGTTATACTAGAATACCTAGGAGAGTATCTAACCCAGATTCCATAAGTGGAATTCAACTTGTCTTGAAAGTAGAGAAAGACAGATACAGGAACAGGGGAAGGTGTTCCTGGCAGGGGGGCCACGCAGTCCTTGGAGCAGCAGTGAAAATGCACTTCAGCTGCCTGGAGGAGAGTGAGTGGGCAAATGGGGACAGACACAGTGGAAGTTCTGGGGAAAGGCCCAGTGGACCAGAAGAAGCTTGAAAAAAGAGGTTGGAACCCTACTTTAGTGAGACTTAGATGCTAGGCTAAGAAAACAACTCCTTATTAAATGGGCAACGAAAAGCCATTAAAGATGTTTGGAAAGGAAAAATGACTCCACTCTGCCTCAGCAAAAACTTGTATCCCTGGAGAAGTGTGACGAAGGAGGAATAAGCATGAGCTGGGATTCAGGCAGACCTGGTTCAAATCTAGTCGCACTTTTAACTGTGCAATCTTGGGCAATCACACCAAGAGGATAAAACCAAGTAAGAAAATCAGAAATACATCAAATCACCTCATCTTTCACAAGGAATGTTCTAGAACAGACACTGGAAAACTACTTTATCTTTACAAATAAAGTTTTATTGGAAACACAGATGCATTGCGTGTTTGCACATTGCCTATGGCTCTGTTTTGCTCGCTGCAATGGCAAAGGTCAGTAATTGCAACAGAGACCTATGTATGACCAACAAAGCCAAAAAGTAATTACTATCTGATCCTTTACAGAAAGAGTTTGCTGACCCTGCTCAGAATAAAACTTTATTTTACAGAATAAAACTTCATGTTACAGGATGGCCCCTTTGCAGTAGGAGAGGAAATAAAAACTTGATAAACTTATCACAATTTAGGAGACAAGAAAAGCTAAAGGGTTTGGCGATTACCTCTAGACTTGAAAGAAACATTATTTTCTCATGATAAACAGTCAATGGAAGATGTGTAGTGAGACCTGAGACAGAAACAGAAATGCAGATGAGAGAAATGAGTACGGTGAAGAGGCAGAAAGACATTCATGGAGATGGGTGAAAAGAAATAGGGGGTAGGGTGTGGTGGCTCGCACTTGTAATCCCAGCAATTTGGGAGGCCAAGGTGGGTGGATCATCTGAGGTCAGGAGTTCAAGACCAGCCTGGCCAACATGGTGAAACCCTGTCTTGACTAAAAATACAAAAATTAGCAGGACATGGTGGTGCACACCTGTAATCCCAGCTACTCGGGAGGCTGAGGCAGGAGAATCACTCAAACCCTGGAGGTGGAGGTTGCAATGAGCCAAGATCATGCCACTGCACTCCAGCCCTGGTGACAGAGCAAAACTGCCTCTCAAAAAAAAAAAAAAAAAAAAAAGGGAAAAGAAATAGGGACACAGGGGAAAGGGACAGGCAGAAAATGGGACAGGTTATCACAAAAAGTACCACACAATGAGGGGAATAGGAGACATTTTAAAAACTATGTATATCTTATGTATACACTGGTATTACCTCTGTAGGGTTGTGACAGTGTTTATGTCCTCACCACAAAGAAAATGTCTTGACTGGAAATATCAAAAAGTCGTTTCTTCATTCCAGCCTGTGCTGGGATGGAAAATCAGGATATATTGACCCAAGGGATACCTGTATTGACAGAGACCAAGACAAGATCAATACAAGGCTTTGAAGGCAAAGTTTATGGAACATTGAAGAATGTTTCCCGCTTGTTTTTATCAGAAATATCTGTAAAGGTTTATGGGCCCTCCTTTCTAGTCTGTCTTTCTAAGCTTATAAAAGTTCTTTTAGGGGATGTCTTACTGATTGCAAATATGACAAATAGAAGTAATGAGTTTTTTAAAGTGCCCCTTCCCTCCCTCCCAAAAAACAAAGCTATTTCCTGATTTTAAAGGCAAGAGGAGGAGTCTGTTACTGTAGAGAAGAAAACTCAGGCAGGCCTAAAGTAAAATTAACACTTCTGTTCAGAGTGCGGGCCATCCCCTGTGACCACAGTGTGACGACTGAACTTGGTCAAAAGCCCTGACAGCTAGGGGAGAGGGCTCAGGATAAAGAATAGGAAGGAGGAATGGAGAGAGGGGCCTTCCACGCCATTCACTATTTTTGCTCTGGAATAAGTCATTGTACACGTTATGCATACAAGCAAACCAGGATTTGAATTCTAAATCGGACACATGGATGGGGAGGAGAATGGGGGAATAGGGAGAGGTTGGTCAGTGGGTACAAAGGTACAGTTAGACTGACAGTAGGAATAATTTCTAGTCTTCCATTGCACAGTTGGGTGACTATAGTTAACATATTATCTATTTCAAAATTGCTGGAAGAGAGGCTTTTGAATGTTCTCACCACAAAGAAATCATAAATAGTTTTGGTGAGGGATATGCTAATTATCCTAATTTAATCATTACATATTTTATACATGTATTAAAACATCACCATGTACCCCACAAATATAAATAATTATTATGTGTCAACTAAAGTTGAAAATAATTTTTTAAATTTAAAAATAAAAGGTAAATTAAAAAGAAATAATATGACACATGGAAGCTGGTTGATCCTGAGCAAGAAGTTCTCTCAAGTTCCTTGGTCTAAGTTCTGTTTGAAGAGCTACAAACAGTTTACTATAGTTGTAGCAGGCAGCATTTGTGGGGCTGTGGCAGGAGAGCATGATAACGATAATGATAATAAATAATAACAATAGCTATTTACTAAGTGTTTCATGTGTGCCAAAGCCTGTTTTAAGTGCTTTAAAATATAAACTCATTTTATTCTCACCACAACCTTATTAAGAAGTGAGTTATTACTCTTATTAGCTCCGTTAGTTAACTGAGACCCAGGATGTGATAGTTAATTTCATGTCTCAATTTGATTGGGACTTGGGGTACCTAGATGTTTGATTAAACATTATTCTGGTTGTGTCTTGAGGATATTTCTCAGTGAAATTATCATGAAATGGTGGATGAGTAAAGCAGATTGCCTGCTCCAATGCAAATGAGCCCCATTCAATTCATTGAAGGGCTGAAGAGAATGAGATTGAATGAGAGATAATTCATTCTCTGTCTGACTGCTGCTGACCCGGGACATTGATCTTTTCCTCAGACCTTTGTACCTGGACCAGAAATATACTATCAGCTCTCCTGGGTCTTGCTGACTTTGGATCTTGGAATTTCTCAGCCTGCCTACCCATGTGAACCAAATCCTTATAATGAACCTCTTTTTAATATACCTATCTCCTATAAATTCTGCTTCTCTGGAAAACCTGGACTACTACAGAGATTTAAGTAAAATGGCCAAAATTTGAATTCAGAGAGTCCAATTCCAGGGTTTGTACCACTATCCGCTGTGCTCTCTGTTGCCTCTATAACGAGGCTGGAAAGACAAGTGGGAATTACAGTATTAGTCTCCTAGAGCTATCATAACAAACTACCACAAAGTGGGTGGTTTATAACAACAGAAATTTATTCTATCTCAGTCTGAAGTCTAGGATTCTGAAATCAAAGTGTGAGCAGAGCCATGCTGCCTTTGAAGGCTACAGGAGAGAATCCTTCCTTGACTTTTCCAACCTCTGGTGACTCCTGGTAAACCTTTACATTCCTTGTCTTGTAGATGCATCACTCTAATCTATGCTTTCATCTTTGCATCACCTTCTTCTTTGTGTCTCTGTGTATTCTCTCCTCTTCTTACAACCACAACAGCCATTAGATTTAGGACCCACATTAATCCAGTATGATAGCATCTCAATTTTCAACATCTGCAAAGACCCTATTTCAAAATAAGGTTACATTCTGAAGTTCCATGTGGACATGAACTCTGGGGAGATATTATTCAACCCCCTACAGTTATGTAGGGTCTTGGGTGATTCTAATACATCTGTGAGATCTAAAGAGATAATTAATTATTACTTTTTAGTCAGGGTTCCTTGGGTCCCAAGTGACAGAAACCTAACTACCTCATACTGGCTTTTGCATAAAAGAAATGTATGAGCTCAGGTTACTAAAAAATTTAGATGTAAACTTTAGGTGTAAAAGTTTCAGAGATGGCTGCTTCCAGGAACACAAACAAATCCCATCTTTTAAGTATAATTTCTCCTGTTTTGATTTCAGTGAGGCAGACTCTTCCCAGGAGACGTCAAGGTGGCTTCCATCTCTCCAGAAATAGGACTAAAAGAACCAATGACCAAATCCACATTGCTTTTATTTTTCTTTGAAGTTATTAATAGTGAGAAGTCAATAAAGTTTCATTCTCTATCTTCTTAGCAATATCAGGTGAAGGAGAATTTCTTTTTCTCCAAATTTCAAAAAAAAAAAATTTCTGGAATAAATTTCAGTGGACCCACCTGGATCATATTACATCTTCAATTACATCTTCAGTCCCCAGCCAAGGGCAGGGACATTTTAATTAGCCTGGACATAGACCCATTGCACTTGGTCCCACTCATCTGGATGAGTCAGGGATGGTTCCAGAAGGAGAAATTAAGACATTGGATCAAAAGGGAGGATGGCTGCAGGGCAGGCAAAACCAATATATTCCAGCCTTAGATTCAAAAGAGGTGAATGACAAAATTGAATAAACTTTGGGTGTTCAGAAGAAAGCATCCAGGTGGCTGCCATTACATTCAATCTTCCATTTCTAAATCAATGTGCAAGGCAAATACAGTGTAGAATCCATAGTAAGTGCTTATTCCTCTAGTAGGAATGCATTAAGAGGACCAATTGCTTTTATTTTCACCATAATTATTATTATTGATGAGTCTGTATAATTTACTGAAGGTTTTCAGCATATCCAGTTCTATTTCATGAAGAGCTCTAGCCTCAAGAGCTTACATTTTATTTGAAGACATAGCCGCTAGGAATTTCACAGGAGACAAAGAGGAATGAAAGGAGACCAAATGACAAAAAATGGACTCAGCTTAATAAGATGTCTGAAGTAGAAAAGGCTTTCACCCCACCCTGCGTGTCTTGCATATAGTATTTTCACAGGGTCAAATCTAATTAGGAGCAATGGTACGGGAGTAGAGTGGTTACATGAATCCTCCTGCAGATGACTATTATAAAAACTGGATTTAAAAAACTTTAAACAATTTAAAGATACTGGAAAGCATCCCAAACCAGACAGTAGCCAGAGGAGAGTTTAATCCTGAAAATCCACAACTGCGAGAAGGATTGGTAATTTGCAGCTTTCTCAATTGAGGGTGCTCTGTGATCCCCATGGCTGCAGATGTGAAAACCCATAATCTTACTGGCCTAAGGTGCCAGAGGTTGGAATATAAGGATAGAAGAGGAGACAACATTTTAAAGGATGATTCCTGGCTATGAGAATCACAGAAGTAGTGAGATATAAACACCAGCTATAAATTCTGCCAAATTCCTCAGCTGACAGCTAAACTGTACACGCATAGGAGCATCCCAAAGGGACCAGTAAAGGGCATAAGTAGACCAGATGGACATTTACTCTTTAAAGATAGAACTACAAAGGATAAGATCTGTGAGGTTTCTATTAATTTTTTTTTAATTATGTGACTTTCCGGTTTTGCACAGCTTGGACGGCAGAAAAAGGAAGTCTTATAGGCCTGAAATGTCAGGATAGAAAACCTGAGGTGGGTAGACAAACTAGAAATTAGGGGAAAAACCTAGAAGAAAACAAAACTGAGAGGGTGAACCTCACACCGCCCAAATTCTTGGCAAATAACCAAGTTTTGTAGGCACCTAGGAGATCCCCAGAGAGTCAGGCTAAAAATACAACACTGGAAGCCATAAGAAGAGACTAAGGCTATCAGGTGCTACACACTACAAGAGAGATAACGTTTGAGCTTTGAATCCTTTTAAGTTAACTACTTACTATAACAAAAGTGCAATAATCCTCAAAAGTACACAACATAATCCAGAGTCGCTATAATGTGTTATCTACAATGTCTACTTTTCAACCATAAATTACTACACATGCAAAGAAACAGAAAAGAGTGACCCACACTCAGGAAAAAAAGGCAATAAAAAAAAACACGGCATGGCAAAGACACTGTAGTCGGCAGAAAAGTGTTTCAAAATGTGACATGAATGAATTGTCTAATAAGGAATTCAAATGGGGAGTTAGAAACTATTAAAATGAAAATTATAGCTCTGAAAGAAAAATTAGTTAAATTTTAGAGGTATCAGAAGAAAAAAATCAGTGAATATGAAGATAGAGCAATAGAAATGATTCAATTCAAATAACAGAAATTTAAAATATTTAAGGAAAATAGAAGTTCAAAGACCTGTGAGACAATATCAAGCATGATCCAACATGTATATAATAAGAATAGAAGAAGTAAAGTGGTAGAAAGGAATATAAATGTTGTTTGAATATATAATGGTCTGAGCATTCCCAAAGTGGGTGTAAATGATTAATTTAAAGGTTCCCAAAACTTAACAAACCCATAGCATAATAAGCACAAAGACATATATTCCTGAACACATCACAGTAAAACTATGACTATCTTTGGCTAGAAGCATAACATAAAGCTAAAACCGTGGAAGCAACCAGAAGAAATAATACATTCCAATAGGGAACTAATAATAAAATCTATGGCAGACATCTCATCAGAAACTCTGTAGATCAGAAGATATTGAAACAGCAAAGTGCAGTTAAAACAAAATAAATTATCAATCAAGAATTGTGTTTCTAATTATTTTGCTTAAAAAATGAAGGTGGAAGAGATATTTTCAGATAAATCAGAATTAGTTTAATATTAACTCAAAGATCCATAGAGAAATCACACACAAAAATATCAGAGAGATATAGATAGAAAACAAGGAATTGAAACAAAATATTAAAAAAAACACTTGATAAACAAGAAGGCAGGAAAAGAGAGAAAAAAATAAAAAACAAATGAGATAAATAATAAAAATTAAAATAGATGACCTCAATACAAATTTACCAATAATTATAATAACCTCAAATAAAAGCGAAAGAGTCCACAAGAATTGCTTGAGCCCAGGAGGCAGAGGTTCCAGTGAGCTAAGATCATGTCACTGCACTCCAGCCTGGGCAACAGAGTGAGACTCTGTCTCAAAAAAAAAAAAAAAAAGAGAGTTTCAAACTGAATAAAAAATTAAGAACCAACTATATGCTGCCAACAAGGGACGTATTTTAAAATTAAGACCCAAGCAGATTAAAGGTAAAAGAATAAAAAAGATACCATACAATCAATAAGCATAAGAAAGCTAGAGTGGCTACATTAATGTCAGACAAAATAAACTGCAGGATTACTAGAGACATTGAGAGACACTATGATAATAAAGAGGTCAATAACTGATTGGATATAGACAGATATAGATATAGACATAGACATAGATATAGAAATAACAATAATCAATGGTATTGAATGTCTCTGATCCTGTAATATGATGATATCGTATATACCACAGTAGCATATGTAAGCATATATATCTTACTAATATATTTTTTACTAAATTTTGCTAGCACGTTTTTTTCTCCCTCACCAGAACATAAGCTCACATAATGTGATTTTTTTGTCTGATTGTTCACTTCTATATCCGCAGCACCTAAAACAGTGGCCAATGGATGATAGTTATCCCAAAATTTTGGTTGAAAATAGACCTATGTGACTAAATAAATGAATAAAATGCCATTGAAGAGCTTGGGATAGTGTAGGGGCTCAATGAATGTTATTTTCCTGCTCTGTTTTCGTTTCCTCCCACATTCAAAGAAATACATCCACAAGTTATTGTGAGACTAAATTCACAGCTCAGGACTCATTCTCTTCCCAGTCAAAATAATATGATTACTTGCTGAATGAGACAGGAAATGACCAATAGCCACAACTAATGACACAGTCCCTGGCTGAGGAGATGAATGAACAGCTTCTATGCAGAGTAAGCAATAAAGAACCACAGGAATGTGAAGCAGAAATATTTGTTAATGATTTTTAAATGAAATGATACAGCTTGCCTTCCAGTTATTCGTTGATGAATCTGACACTCACCCTACAAAATTTAACTGCCATCTTTTCAGACTAAATTCTTTTTGCCTGCACACCCAATTCTGAGGAAAGTGATAAATCATTTCAACAAGTCAGAGAATTAGAGTTCCTCATCTTCTGAAAGTAACAGGCCGCTTCCAAGACCTGATGAATAGTATAGATCCTCCACTCAGAAAAATGCATTCACACACAATGTTTTGCATACACTTTTAGGAGACTGAAGGACTCTGTTGGCCAGATCCATACACTATGTTTTCTGAGGCTAAGTTCTTCATTTTACAGAGGAAAATACCAGGGTCCAGAGAGAAAAATCATCTAACTCAAGGTCACTGGACTTACTAGAAACAGCTGTGAACCAACTCCACATCTCCTAATATCAAGTCTAACGTTATTTTCATTATAATTATTTTGCTTTTCATAGCAGACAAAATCTTTGCAGCCATCTCTGGTGAATGAGGTGTGTGACTCAGCTAGTTAATATCCATTCTGGAGGGGGAAGATATGTGTAGAAAGTAATGAGATTAGGGTTTGTGCCTGAGAGGAATGCTGATTTCAGTCTTGACTCTCTACTTAGCTGTGTGATCTTGAATGCATTACTGAATATTTCTGAGCTTCTGTGTTTCTTGTTTGGAAAATGAAAATTAAGAACACCTATCTCACATAGCTTTTGTGAGGATTAAATAAGAAAATCTTAGAAAGTATTGGCTGTTAGCAGGAGTACTAGCGTTATCAGGAGTTTAGTACTTTTATAATGTAAAGCAGTTTTTTGAATGGAAGTAGAAAATATTTTGAGTAATGACAATATCATTGGGAGAATTGTCCAGCCATCCACAGAAACAACTACAGCCAGTTCACAGGGTGCTCGAATAATGTGGCTCTGCAATTTAGGAGAAAGGCCATCCTATAAGAGCTAATCTCATAATATTCAATAGACAATGAATGTTTTAGTCAGAATATGCTAGTTCGTGATCCTGTAACAAATCATGAAGGCTTACAATTACAACAAATGTTTATTTCTTATTCACATGACTTGTTCATCACCAGTTGCCTTTGAAACTGCTGGACCCTCTGGGAAGCAGACTTTGTCTGCAACTTCACCTATCATCAGGGTAGAAGAGAAAGACAACTATGATAAACCACAGGCTGCCTTCTGCCTGGTAATGACACATCTCACTTCCACTCACCTTTCATTGGCCAGAGCAAGCTACATAACCATGCTGTATACCCGTGGGGCAGGACAATATAATTCTCCCTCTATGAAGCCCAGTGAATATCTGTGAACAATAATTCAGTCTACCTTGCTTGATTGGAGCTACCCTTGTAGAACGGGCCACTTTAAGTAATGAAACACGGAGCTGAAGTATTTGAGCGCAACCAAAATGACCAGTTGAGAGGCAGGAGTCCTCAGATGACACAAACAAAACCCAAGGCCAAATCAAAATTGTCACAACTAGGCAATATGAAAAAAAGAAGCAGAATAACAGAAAGGCCATAGTCTCCACAGGAGCTGGAAAAGGGAGCGGGTGACATAAAATATGAATTCCCAATCATTTGGCAAGAGTGCCCGGGTGCACTTGGCAAGCATTTTTTTGCCTTGGTGGTATCTGTAAGATGGGGTCATAATAATAAGCAGGTCTTAGAGCAGTCATGGGAATCACTAAACGAAATGATTGATATGTGCACAAGCACAGCACAGTATGTGGTCCATATTAGATGATCATTAAATGCTAGCATGTGTGTGTATACACAGATATACATATATATATATATATATGTACATACACACACGCTATATCATCCATATGTTATAATATATCTCTATATTGTGGATCACATCCAGGGTCTGGACCCTGAGAGGAGGCTGAGTCTGCAGACCCCACCTGGCTCTGGTGCTGCCCTCCGTGGTCATATGGCATGGCTTGGATTCCTCACATCTTTGTTGTGCATTACCATTTGCAAAAAGTGCATGTCCACCCTTTTTTCCCATGTAATCCCTGCAAACCCACAAAGTGCAAGGTCCCACAGTTTGTAAGTGGCAAAGGCAAACTCCAAGCAGGACTTTACCTGAAGCCTTTGGGATCCAAATCCTGTGCTCTTTCTCAAACAAAATCCTGCCTGAGGCAAAGTTCTGGCCACCTTCTTTGATCTCTCCATCCCCTCCCCACCCACCGCCCACCGTCATTTTCTCTCTCTCACCCTCCCTCTCTGCAATAGCTACTTCAAAGGAACAATATTTGAAGAATAATGGTGCTCAGTTATCCTACTTTTCATTCAGGGCGTGTGCCTCCCCTTCAAGTCTCCCGGTGTGTCCAACCCAGGACGTGCCTGGCTTTGGGTTGGTTCTGTCCCTGTTCTGGGCTCCATCTGCCCTGGCACTGAACGCTGGGCCTGCTTCTCATTGTAACAAGGTTGCACTAATTAGCTGTGTTGGATTTTGCATATGGAGAGAGAATGCAAATAAATGCAAAGCAGCATGCAAATTAGCATCATCCTGGCTCTCCCAAAGAACCAGCCTGCAATACTGATGTCAGTGACAAAGTATATTAATAGCCCATCTCACTAAGGCATGCTATTTTTTCAAAGGAGGCAGGCATCAGCGTTTTTGTTTTCTTTTTTTTTTTCTGGAATAATAGTGACTTTATATTGAATTCCGAGTTTATGATCCTTGACAAGAAGTTCATTGACCACAATGCTGTGTTCTCTATAGAAGTTTCTTGTGAGCAATAGGGTTTGTTGGAAAGAGAGCACAGACTCAGGAACTGAGCCATAGAGATCGTAGTTTAAAATGCTACTCTTTGCTTGGACAGTTACTTAGTCTGAGCCTCAGTCTCCAACTGTAAAATGGGGTTAATAAATCTACTACAGAGCTGCTGATGAGGACTAAATGAGATCATGTTTAAAGTAGACTGAAATACAATAGGTGAGCAGTAAGTTCATCTCCTCCTCTCATATTCCTTCTCCGCTTTGAGGAGCTAAGTTGGTAATTCATGGAGACTGGAGGGTGCTCATCTCTCCCTCCTCGTTTTCCCTGTATTGCTTGCCATTCCATTAAATGTGTTTAAATATGTCTTTCTAGTACAAAGCTGTGACAGTAACACACAAGCCCAGTCATTTTTTGCAAGAAACTACAGGGTCTCTTACATCTTCCGGAAAAGAGATTATGACTCTGTCCTGCTCCCCACAGCCCACCTCTGTAACACAGCAGCTATTCTTATAAAGCCTCTTCTATCATCCTCCCATCCCTAACGCCCTTCTCGGGTTCCCTGGGAGGTTAGGGGCTCTCCTCTGTGCTCCCAGAACGCCCACTCTGTGTCCCCTTCAGGACTGTACACTATTGCCACAGCCTGGTTTATCTTCCCCCAAAACAGACTAGAAGTTTCTCACAGGCAGGGACTAGTTCTGAATCATCTGTGTGTGCTGAGCACACATGGAAGACGTCCTGGCCCAGAGAAGGTGCTGAGTATATGTGGGAGTTAGAGAGAATGGGGAGGGTAAAAGGAAAGAAACATCACCATATGTTTAGCAGGGGCCACATAAAAATCTGCATAATTATTCATAACAAAACACAGACAGAAGTGATACTTATATTCTGGAAATGCATGAAAACCTGAGCTTGGGTGCCTGACACTGAGCCCCACCTCGAGCAGAGAGAGGCCACACGGACACGGATCTTCTCTAACACAGAGATGGTGCCCTGAGGTGGGCACTGTGGGGACAGTGGGGCTCCTGGTTAGGGCTCCCGGTTTCCCAGACCAGGCTCATCCACTCGGAGTTGAACATCCCAGTGTTCTGACCAGATGTCCAAGATTCACATTCTGTCACTGGAGCCTATGTCTGATGCAAAATAAGTAAATGGCTGTTGTTCGAACTTCCCGCTCCCCCACTGGTGGGGAGGGCACGCACACACATATACACCAAGGGGCACACATTTGGAGCTGCTCACAGGCAACAGACACACACTCTGAGATTAGCTTTATCTTCTTATGTGTTCCAAATACCCAGACACTGCTCTTGGTGGTTACTGGCATTTCTGAAGGTCCACAGATGCCAAGCGTGAAGATAGCCCCAGAGTCCCCAACTGTTCCGCCTGCCCATGCCCACTGCAGGGCCTCAGCTCTGGATAAAGACGGCACTCCTAGGATCCTACTCAACAATCGGTCTCCGGAGGATCCCTTGCCATTGGGCTGAGGAGTGTCCTGGGTTCTCCTTTTTGGGCTGTTAAGTTAATTTCAAGGCCAAAAGGCAGAGGTATCAGCTGAGTGAGCCAGAGGACTACAGAATGGAAACTCTCTAGCCCCTGGCCCTCAGCTCTTTCTCATGGCAGCTCCTGGGAGAGTTGTTCTCACTTTGCCGGTGAAGATACTGAGAGATGAGGTGGCACATACACTTGCACTTGCCCCCAGACTGGAGCCGAGACCACCGTGCAGCCTCCCGGGGCCTGGCCTGGGGACCCAGGTAGCTGGTTCCTGGGTCCTGGGTAGATGCTTCTCAAAGAGCTCTGAGCTCTTTGAGTAAACAGGTTCTTAAGAAGAAAACAAAGAGCTAGGGCAAAACTTCTAAGCCCTCAGAGGGTCTCACCTCTCCATAGGGGGAGGAAGGAGGGATGGGCATGGCCCTTCCTAGGGACAAAGCTGAAGGGTAGCATTTGGCCCTTCTGGGGCAGAAGCCTCTGTGGGAGGAGAAAAGGTCTGGAGAGACTGAGGAGTAAAGTGGGGGAGAGAAAGAAAGGAAAGGGGAAGAGGAAGGGTGAGAGAAAGAAAGAGGGGGGAAGTAAGGAATGCAGGGAGAGAGGGAGGAGGAAGGAAAGGGGAGCGGGAGAGAAGCAGTGAGGCGGGGAGGACCATCTACCTTAGAGGGAAGAGTGGGTTCTCCATGGAAACAAAAGTGCCTGTTTGCCTTAGGATGCCACCAAGGAGGAAAATTGTAAATCACTTTCCAGGCAGGAGGCAGGATGATTGCCCTGTCTTTGACAGCTGAATTTGAAAACACTCCTATCAATCATCATAGATCCTGTGGCGCCCACCTATGCCAGGTGCTATGCGGGCTATTAAAAAAAAAAAAGGCCTCACACACACTGTTTTATCTTACACATTCCTTTTAGACAAATATTATGCAGGAATTATTTCGTCTCTTCCCCCATCCTCAACTGCAAAGAGAGCAAGAGAGGGAAAGAGGGAGGGAGGGAAAGAGGGAGGGAGGGGACAACAAACTTATTTACCTGCCCATCACACCAAGAAGGATCTTTCATCCAGACACAGGTGCTGGAGATGGAGAGACTTGAGTCTGAAACTCAGCAACCCCTGTGCCATTTATTGAGCGCTTACTGTGTGCCAGGACTGGTGCTGAGTCACCCACATTCTCCCATTTAGTGCCTACAGCGTGCCCCGGGAAAGGTATTGTCACTACTCCCATTTTTCTGAAGAAGAAGCTGGTTTTCAAGAGATGTCACACAAGTGGTTCAAGTCACAGCACTAGCAGGAGGCAGGTGGCAGGACTTCAACAGACTGAAATAAAAGGTGCTTATTCTCAACCCCCATAAAATAGCACTTTCTCTTTTTCACTGGAGACAGAGTCTCGCTCTGTCACTCAGGCTGGACTGCAGTGGCATGATCTCAGCTCATTGCAACCTCTGCCACCCCAGTTCAAACAATTCCCCTGCCTCAGCCTCCCAAGTAGCTGGGATTACAAGTGTGTGCCACCATGCCCGACTAATTTTTGTATTTTTAGTAGAAACAAGGTTTCACCATATTGGCCAGGTTGGTCTCAGATTCCTGACCTCAAGTGATCCACCCCCCTCGGCCTCCCAAAGTGCTGAGATTACAGGCATGAGCCTGCTTTCCTATTTATATGTCCTAATTCCATGTCAGCAAATGCCATAGCGCTGGGTTGGAGGAAGCCCAGCCTGCAGGAAAAATGACAAGCTGAAGGAAGGAGGTTGACTCCTGTTAAGGTTGTCTTAACAGGCACTTGGTGGGCCTTATGAGGTCGCTGTGCATGTGTGCCTGCGTGTGTGTCTGTGCATGTGTATGCGTGTATGTGTGCATGTGTACATGCATAGATGTGTGAGCACGAATGTGTGTTTATGTGCCTCTCTGTGTACCTGCATGTGTGTTTGTGCATGTGTATGAGAGCAAGTGTGAGTGTGTGTGCATGCGTGTGTGTGAGAGAGCAGAAGTGTGTATGTGTGTGCCTCTGCGTGTGTATAGTAGGTGTATGGTGCTTGGTGGCGAGGAGATTGCGCATGACAGGGTAGCTGCAAAGGCATTAAGAGTTCCCTTACTTTACATGAAGATAATGGTTTTCACCAAAATGGAGTATTCTCTCTCTCTGTTTTTCTATTTGTCTGCCTTTCTCTCTCTCTCTCTCTTTCTCTCTTTCCCTTTCTCTCTCTTTCTCTCACTCTCTCTCTCTCTCTCTCACACACACACACACACACACCCTTGTATGTGATTTCTTCTTATGTGTGACAGAGCTAACTGCTTAAAAATTACCTGGCTGGCAGACACTGCGATCATACATCCACAAGCTTTACTCCATGCGGATTCCATGAGGGGAGAGTTGTCCCTCATTTTACAGAGAAAATGAGGCTTGCAGAGGTCAAGTGAGGTTTCCAAGGTCACCCAGGCTGTGACTCAATGGTGGCTTAATTTCCCCTTAAATGTGACTGATTTCAGACATACCAAAGAAAAAGTATATATGGGAACAGAATGAGTACTCACGTACCTGCTCTTCTATTTAAGGTAAAAATCCCTCCTTCCCAAAAGTAACTTTGAGGTTTCTCATTTCCTTAAATGTGTGTATACTCTGCTGTTTGTGAACAACATACATCCTGGTTATTCTGTTTGCCACTGTCCTACCCAGATCCATCTCTGTGCCCCAGAGACTGCTCCCACTAGAGGACATCTCCCAGATGCCCTTGTTTTCTGGTTCTTACTGGGTTCAGCCAAAGAGCCTGGCAAGAGATTGCAGCCGGGGCAGGAGAAGAGAGAGATCGGGGTATTTCCCACCGCACTTCCTCCTTGCTATGGTTATGTGATCCTGGGGCCTGCCTGACAGCCTCTCCTCTGACCCTCAGGCCCCCGCCGGGTTCCTGTAACACTGCCTCCTATACTTGCCCCTTCAGGTAACTCCCAACTTGCTAGTTCCTGGAAACCTCAGAACCTCCTTGGTTCCTTGAATCCACTATGTTGATTATATATTCATAACAAAACACCCAAAAACTAGTGGCTTAAAATAATGACCAGTTCTTTGCTCATTATTCTGTAGGTTAGTAATTTGATTTGGGCTCACCTAGGCAGTTCTTCTGCTCAAAGTGGTGCTGATTGGGCTCATTGTACATTTGTAGTCTGTCAATGTCAGCTCATCCTGGTTGGTAATGGCTGTTGGTTGTATCTTTCTCTCCAAAAGGCTTCCAGTAGGCCAGTGCAGGCTTCTTTTCGTGAAGTCAGAAGCATTCCAAAAAGGTCAGGGCAAAAATCACAAGACCTCTGGAACTCACCCCAAATCACTTTTGCCACAGCCTATTTGTTAAAACCAGTCACAAAGCCAACACAGATTAAAAGGGATGGGAAAATGGATTCCTTCTCTGGGTATAAGGAGCAGCAAATAGGGAATAAATAATGGAAGGGGAGGAATCTGTGGTTATTAAACCATCTCCCCTTTCTGAAACCTCTATAAACGGTCCCTTCTTTTCCTTTTCTTTAGAATTCCAATTCCATCTGGACATGCCTTCTGCTTCCTACTGGGGCCCTACCAGGCACAGTATATAACATTATTATGATATCATACTACACCTAGAGTCTCACTCCATTGCCCAGGCTGGAGTACAGTGGCACGATCTCAACTCACTGCAACCTCCATCTCCCAGGTTCGAGCGACTCTCTTGCCTCAGCCTCGCAAGTAGCTGGGACCACAAGCATGTGCTAACCCCCTCCCACTCTGGCTAATTTTTGTATTTTTAGTGGAGACAGGGTTTCACCATGTTGCCCAGGCTGGTCTCAAACTCCTGGCCTCAAATGATCCACCCGCCTCAGCCTCTCAAAGTGCTGGGATTACAGGCATGAGACACCGTGCCCGGCCATATACCGATTCTTCAGACTGCTTTTTATGCTTTACATCATGTTTTTGAGATTCACCTATATTTACTATATGTAGCTCTAGTTCTCTGATTTTCACTTCTCTGTGATACTCTTTGTATTAGTTTATTTGTCCATTCTCTGTTGGATGGACATTTAATTTAACTTTTTTTTTTTTTTTGGTGTTGCAAATACTACATTTCTGCTTTGCACATGAGCATTCTCTAGGGAGTATAATTAGGAGTAAAGTTGCTGTAGTGTAATACTGCCAAATTACTTTCCAAAGTCAATATAGTCTTTAATAGAAGAAATAGAATTTGAGAGCTGAACAAAGCTGGAAAACCAGGTTCCCCTTACATTATGCAATTATGTGTTTTGAAGAACTGTAGCAATATCTGGTTGGAAAGAGCCACCCACCCAATGTAAGAATCCTTTCAACAGTGTTCCCCGGGGATGGTCAAACAATCCTTTCTTGAACTCTTGGAAATCCACATGGGAAGCCTGATACTTTAACTGTAATTTCCTCTGCAGAGCAAGAATAATTTTGGGAAAAAAATAGTCTTTTTTTTTTTTTTTTTTGCTGTGCTGCTGAAGCCTGCACTCACCACTGGAACGTGTGGCAAAAGGAAAAAGGAACAAAGGATGAAGGCAGCTGGCGGTAGGCTGGGTAGATGCAGAAGGACCATTCTGCTCTGTAAGAAGTGTGTGCTTTATCCTGGAAGCAATGAAAAGTCACTGAAGGAAGTTGGGCAGGAAAGAGGCATGTTCAGATTTGGTTTTCAAAAAGTCATTCAATCTGGAGTATCCACAGTGGTGGCAGAGGAACCAAAGAGAGAACAGTTACAGTGACCCTGAAGAAAGATGCTAATGCCCAGATAAAAAGATATTAAGGCTGGAGAAGGGAACCTGCTTCAGTGGTTGAGACTAGAACCTGGAAGAGAACTGGCTTATGGCACTTACTTGCCCTATTAACATCCTTGAGCATTTGTTTCTTTATCAGTAAAACAAGGGTAATAATGGTACCTATTCCACAGAGTTTGTGTGAAGATAAAATAAAATCTCACATTTGAAACGTTCTAGGTCTGGCTCATGGTGTGTGCTCATAGTGTAAGTGTTAACTATTGTTATTGTTGAAGAACTGTTGAGAACACTTGGGGACAACAATAGTCAGGGTAGACTAAAGTGCCGTAGCTGAAATCCTCAAATTCGTAATGGTTAAAATACAACAGGATTTTATTTTCTCATATGCATGGGAGTCCGAGGTGAGAGTCTCAGATTTACAGACAGTCTCCTCCACATGGTGATTCAGGGCCCCTGGGTCACCTGGAACTTTGTTGTTCTCTTCATCCAGCCTGAGGAAAGGAAAAAGGTACATCCATTTCCTTTTTTTTTTTTTTTTGAGATGGAGTCTCACTCTGTCACCCAGGCCAGGCTGGAGTACAGTGGTAAGATCTCAGCTCACTGCAAGCTCTGCCTCCCGGGTTCACGCCATTCTCCTGCCTCAGCCTCCCAAGTAGCTGGGACTATAGGCGCCCACCACCACGCCCAGCTAATTTGTTGTATTTTTAGTAGAGATGGGGTTTCACCATGTTAGCCAGGATGGCCTCGATCTCCTGACCTTGTGATCCTCCTGCCTCGGCCTCCCAAAGTGCTGGGATTACAGGCATGAGCCACTGCGCCCAGCCTAGTACATCCACTTCTTAAAAGCCCTCCTCCTTGATGTGAGCACAGCATTCCTGCTCATGGTCCCTTGGTGAAAACCAGTCACAAGGCCACAGCTAGATGCAAGGGAAGCTGGGAAATGTAGTCACTGACCAAGCAGCCACTTCTGTCTCCACCAGGGCTTCCCAACCTCAGCACTATTGGCATTGCAGGGTGGATAATTCTTTGTTGTCAGGCTGTCCTGTGCACATGGTAGGATGTTTGGTAGCATCCCTGGCCTCCACTTACTAGATACTAGTAGTGTGAGCACAGGCACTAGTACACACACACACACACACACACACACACAGGATACAACTCCTACCAAGCTGTGACAACCAAAAAGCCTCTAGACATGTCTTTTGGGGGGCAAAATTGCTCCTGGTTAAGAAATATTACTTTACACTAAAGAAGGGGAGAAGAGATACTGTGAGGCAACTGGCAACCTCTTTTGGAGAGAGAAAATTCAAGCTACTAGCTCAGCTGAATTCCTAGTCCCTACTAGAATGTGAATTCCCTGAATGCATGGATTTTGTATGCTTTGTTTTCTGCAGAATCTCCACCTCCATACCTACAGTAGCACCTGACTCCAAAAAGGTGCCCAATAGATAGTTGTTAACTAACTGAATGTGTTAGGTAGACAAGGCCAACATGTACTAGTCAAACATACCTAGGGTGCTTTCCATAAACCAAGCACTGTGCTTATAAAGGATGCCCGCTCTCCTTGCCGCAGGTAATAATTAATAGTGACAATAATAAAAGCCCAGATCCACTGGAAGAAGGAAATCACATGAGATCTGCCAACCCCACCTCTGGAGGCGATGAGCATTGGTACCTAAAGGACAAATACAAAATTCTGGCTCCATCAGCTGTTCCCCACCACTGCTAAAGGGCCTCACGACACCCAAATGCTGGAGATCCCTCTGCCGTACCTGACATCAAGCCATTACATTCTCTGAGAGAAGACCTGATTATGCTGTAGGCAACAACCTACAATTTCTCATCTGCTAAGTGAGATTCCGTGGGGTTTTAATTCTCCCGTTCACTTTAGAGGCTCCCGTCCCATCTTTGAAGTATTTCCCTTCCTCCTGGCTCTGACACCTCTGTCAACACTACAAGGCAGGAGATGCTATGACATTATGGTTGCCATGGATGAATCTAATGGTTATATTGATTTCTTGGTTACATCTGCTCCAAAAGAGCCATGGAGAATCAGGCCCCGAGGGTCTGGAAAGATAAAAGAAGAGAAAAAAATAAATGGACTTTTTTTTCCTTCAGGGAAATAATTACTATAAACAAATTGACGTGTGAGCCTATGTTTAGAAGCGTTTATTACAAGAGACCATGAAATACAAGCACAGTAGTACAGGGCATGCACTGTGCAACCCGGGAAAAGTCAAACACCAAAATCACCTGAAAAAGAACCTCAAAGTTAGCTTCAAGGCAGGATGATTAAAAAGCCAGCCAGATTGTACATGTCATGAAAAAAAGATGTTTACTAGCTTTATGAAATCAAAGTCCCTAAGCTGCAATTTCCTCACTTGTAATATGGAACTAATAATATTAATACCTACCTTGCAGAATGATCATGAAAAACAAATGAAACAACAAGTGTGAAAATACCAAGCAAAGTCTCTGCCACACATTACAGTTTCAATTAATATTATTTTTGCTTCACAGGGAAAAGTGGATAGTCAGAAAATATGCATGGCTTTAAGCATGACAATTAATAAGAAGGAGTAAAAACTGGGACAACCTCTGAACAACCTTCTATAAATAGAAACAAAACCAAAATGTCAATAAAAACCACGTGCAGTTCCTCCATGACATGAGCAGGCAATAACCAAGAGGGTCCCTCTCAAGAGGCCATATGACATGGAACCCAGACAATGACTTTCCAAGCCCCAACATCTGCACCTCTTTCCACAGTCAGACCAGCACCAGCACAGAAGGTTCTATCCTGGCCAGCCTTGGGGACAGCAAACTTCCCACCTTGTCACCCCCAAGAGACAAACAAATCAGGCAATTAAAAAGGGTGAGAGAGAAAGTGGACAGATTAATTTTTAGAGCCAGTTTGCACATCAAAACCAGACCTCAGCTACCAAAGAAATCAGACAAATTCATGAAATAAGAGTCTGAGGGTTGGTTTTAGCCCAATGTTACCATCCACACCGTTAGGCTAGTAGGGCAAACATTTTGACTCCAAATCCACATTTCTAAGACATTGGCCAGTGGGGGAAAGGCCCCTTCTTCCCTCTTTCCTTGGTTACTAGGCACTAATCTAAGCGCTGTGGTATCAGAAGATGATGAGACAGACACTCTGCAGCATGTCTTCAAATGTGGCAACTGTTGAGAAGTCTTGGATAACGCTAGGGATTGTCCAAGAAACACAGAAGAAATGGTGCCTCTTGCATTGCTCAGAGATCCCCCCCACCCCCAGACATTTTAAACTTGGTCAGGCTAGACCACGGACAGCCTTCTGGTTCTGAAGGTGGCAAAATCTAGAGACACTACTTATTTATTTATTTATTTATTTATTTATTTATTTATTTATTTATTTTATTTTATTTGTTTTTGAGATGGAGTCTCTCTCTGTCGCCCAGGCTGGAGTGCAGTGGCGGGATCTCAGCTCACTACAAGCTCTGCCTCCTGGGTTCACCCCATTCTCCTGCCTCAGCCTCCCAAACAGCTGGGACTACAGGCACCCACCACCAGGCCCGGCTAATTTTTTGTATTTTTAGTAGACACAGGGTTTCAGTGTGTTAGCTAGGATGGTCTCGATTTCCTGACCTTGTGATCCGCCCCCCTTGGCCTCCCAAAGTGCTGGGATTACAGGCATGAGCCACTGCGCCCAGCCAATACACTGATTAAAAGTAGCCCTCCCACAACTAGGGCCTTTAGATGATATGCATCCAGAGTGATCTGGCTTACTGCAAGAGAAAGAGTCCTGGGTAAGCACCTACAATGAACTAAGCATTGGGAACAGATTCAGAGATGAGAAACGTTCATATATTCATTCAGCAAATGTTCATTAAGCTCCCGCTATGTGACAATCATGATATTAGGAACTGGGTTCAGAGCAGTAAATCCAGTAGGAAACGAGCATTTTTTTTTCTGCTTTCAAGTTGTTCACGGAGATACAGAAAAGTAAACAGAGGTCAAAACAAGAGTGGTAAATCCAACGGGAATGGACAGGAAGGGCCAAGGTGAGTCTACAGGATGAGCAGGAATTAGTTAAACAAAAAGTTTGTTAAAAAAATGAAAGAATAAGTATGAATTAATTAATTAATAGGCGAGAGACAGAGACCTCTGAGCAGAAGAGATTAAGTGCAAAAGCAAAGGAGCATGCAAGATCATCAAAATTGTCAGCAAGTAAGTGATCTGGTGGGGCTGGTGTGGGCTAAAGTGGCAAGATACTAACAAGAGCAATGATAAGAACACAATGACAGCTGGCATTTCCTGAGTTTTTTCCATGCACTGTTCAAAGGGCTTTAGGTGCATTGTTTCACTGAATATACACAACGTTACTACCTCCATTTTACAGGTGAGAAAACTGAGGCATTCATGAGACTGAGAATTTCCCCTTGGTCACACAGCCTACAAGTGGCTCAGCTGGGATTCAAACTAATGCCAGAGACTTCCTTCTTCACCTGTGGATCTTGAGGAGGGCTTTGCAGGTCACAGGAAGGCTTCTAGACTCAGTCTTGTCAGAAATTAAGAGGCCAAGGAAAGATGCTACACAGTTTTGGCTCATGAACGTCTCACATTCTCTAAGGAGAGGCAGGCAAGTGCAAAGTCTACACAGGCCTTGCCAAGTGCTAGACCATAGGTTAGACAAAGAGGCATGCCTGTGCCTCTGACCCAGAATGAGGGTAAGTTGAATATTTCTTTGACAGATTGATGAAGGCTTCATAGAGCTGGTATCATCTGAGTCAAGTCTGGAGGGAAGAAAAAGATATCAGGCAGATGTCACAGTATATGCAAAGGAAGGGAAGGTAGAAACTGCACCACATGTTGGAGGCAGGAAGGTTTGAAGCAATCTGAAGCATAGGGGAGGAGCAGCAAGAAGGACTCGTTTTTCACTCAGAGCTTGTCTGTGGCCTGGAGTCCAGGGTTTATGTCCTGGAGAACCAGTAGCTTGAGGGTTCTTCAAATTCAGAGAGGTCAGCCCTGAATCACTTAACATGGTACAGACGAAACTTATGCAAGAATGCCCTGCACACACATGGAGGGCTTTCAAGGTACTTATCAGCTGTCACCTGCACCTCTAAGATGAAGTGAAGATGGGTGAAGGCTGCTGGCAAGAGAGTAGGCTGAAGGACCTCAAAAATGTCTCTTTCCTCTTCTCTTTTTTTCAATTTCACACACATACATACAGAAGTTCCTTAACACTGAGAAAGCCCACCAAAAACACCTGGACCAGGAAAAAGGCAAGAGAAGAAGGAGGGAAAGCACCTAAGCACAAATCCCAGCCCTGCCCTGACCAGCTGTGTGCTCATCTTAACCATTTGCTCCTCCTGGGGAAGACTACATTTCCCAGCCTCTTTTGCAGTTGGTTTGGGGCCATGGGGCTGAGTCTTGGCCCATGGAGGCTGGGCAAAAGGCACAAAAGCCTCCACTTCCAGGCCTAGCCTTTTTGAACATCCTAAGTGACCCTCTGCCCTCTCTTTTTCCTTCCGTGGTGACTTTGGGGACCATATGCTCCAAATGATAGGGACTATAGCATGAAGGAGGGCTGCCCTACCCCAGTGAGACTGCAACTTAAGCAAGAAATGCGTTTGATATGTTAATCCATTGAAACTTTGGGGTTTGTCTGTTGCTGCAAAAGGTATTGATTCTCCAGTGGTTCTAAAAGCTTGATCCACAAGCCCACAGCCTCAGCCTCAACTTGGAACTTGTCTGAAATACATATTCTCTGTCCAGGCGCGGTGGCTCGCGCCTGTAATCCCAACACTTTGGGAGGCCGAGGTGGGTGGATCACCTAAGGTCAGGAGTTGGAGACCAGCCTGGCCAACATGGTGAAACCCCATCTCTACTAAAAATACAAAAATTAGCCGGGTGCAGTGGTAGGCACCTGTAATTCCAGCTATTTGGGAGGAGGCAGGAGAATCACTTGAACCTGGAGGGTGGAGTGAGCCGAGATCGTACCACTTCACTCCAGCCTGCTAGACAGAGAGAGACTCTGTCTCAGAAAAAGGAAAAGAAAAGAAAAAAGAAATAGATTCTCAAGTCCCACCCTAAAGCTGCAAAATCAGACAGAAACTCTGTGCTCAGGGCTTAGAGATTGTTTTCAAGTGATTCTGATGCAGCTACAGTTTGAGAACCACTGGCTTCCTCTGAGAGGCTACTGTGTGGCCTGCATCTTTTTGAGCCTTGGTTTCCTCCTCTGTCAAATGGAGATAAGAACATCTCCCTTTCCAGGGTTCATAGGAGGGTCAAGTGATACTGCATGAAACGATGTGTTTAAGGAGTCTGGCACGGTAGTTGATACACAGTCAATGCATAATAAATGCTATTTCTTAATAAATAAAAATGTTAAATGTTAGTTCTTTTTCTTTCAGCTAGGGGCCAGGGACTGCCAGAAAAACAGAAGGTGGGGATGGGGATTGCCAGAGAAATAGAACGTGGGATCAGACTCATACCTCTAATCCCAGCACTTTGGGAGGCCAAAGTAGGTGGATGATTTGAGGTCGAGAGTTCAAGACTAGCCTGGCCAGCATGGTGAAACCCCATCTCTACTAAAAAATACAAAAATTAGCTGGGCGTGTTGGTGGGTGCCTGTAATCTCAGCTACTCAGGAGGCTGAGGCCGGAGAATCGCTTGAACCCAGGAGGCAGATGTTGCAGTGAGCCGAGATCGCGCCACTGCACTCCAGACTGGGTGACAGAGCAAGACACGTTCTCAAAAAAATTAAAAAAGAAATTTAAAAAGCAAAAGAAGGTGTGATTCCTGCCTCTTGGCACTGTGCTAGACAGCTTGTAAGATGCCCCCAGTGATTCCTGCCTCCCGGTATTCAAGCCTTTGTGTAATGTACTCCAGTTGCAGGTGGACTGGACCTAGGGACTCACTTCTAATGAATGTAATATATTAAGCTAAGCTCCTTTTAAATGTCCTAGGGGAGAATTATTTGCCTCTTCCAGCTTCTGGAGGCCCCAGGTGTTCCTTGGCTTGTGGCTACATCACTCCAATCTGTTTCCTTTTTCGAATGAACTTCTCCTCTTCTGTATCTTATAAAAATACTTGTCACTAGATTTAGGGTCACCCAAAGAATCCAGGATGATCTCATCTCAGGATCCTTAATTACATATGCAAAAATATTTTTTTCCAAGGGAGATGATATTCACAGGTTCTGAGATGTAGACATTTCTTTTGGGAGTCCACCATCCAACTCACACAGTGCCCAAAGAAGAGTCAGGTCTTGTTCAATCTTATATTCCACTGATCAAGACACCTCATGTGTAGTGCATGACACAAACTTGAAATTTGACAAAGTTTTTTAACAGAATGGCAGAAGTGCGTAACAGTAAAGCTACTGGGCTTTAGAATTAGTGAAACCCCTATTCAAACTTCAACCACTTGCAAATAAGTGACGTTAGGCAAATTACTTCACCTCTCTGGACCTCAGTTTCCTCCTGTAGGCATTTTAATAGTGTGTGTCTCATGGGGGTGTGATGAGGATTGAGGTAGTAAATGCAAAGCCACTACACAGTGTCTTGCATCAAGCAGGGCTGCAAGTGCGGACACGGTGCCTGGCACACAGCGAGTGCTCAGAGAGGCTTGCTATTCCAACTAGCATTTTGAGGGCTGGAGTTGCTGTTGTCCTTACTCTCACAAAACCTCCTAGCCTTTTGCTCTGACTGCCACAGGGACCCTTTCACCTGCTCAGAAAGGAGAAAAAAAGAGGGAAGTCCCTGAGGCACCCAACAGTTCTCCTTTGAGACAGCTGTGGACTAAATATCCCAGCCCCGCCCTCCCATCTCCTGGCTGGTTTCCTCCAGTGATGCCTCCCAGAGAAGGGCTGGCGGCGAGCTTGCCTAGGCCCCTCATTGTTATTCCTGGCATGAGGTAACACTGCCAGCATCCTCAGAGGCCCATAAGAATCCCCGCAGTTTGTCTTTCATCAGAGCAACTCAAAGCTGTGTGGCATCCTCCCCAGAAGACCACGCTCCCAACCGGGTTGTGGGAGCCGCCTACGTCCCAGGATGGTCTGGTATGTACAAGGCAGAACCGAAATAACCCAGCCCAGCACTGGCTCGAGGGCCACATGCCTCCAGACTGCCAGGGAGATACAAGGCTTCGTGTGCGGAAAGAAGCTTCCTGGGATTTTCTGGACATCAATGCTCTGAGTCACACTGCAGTAGGCCCACACTCTCACTGCCGTACTGAGTAGCTGTGTGATTCTGAACATTTCACTTAAACTTTCTGTGCTTCAGCTTTGGCTTCTAGGAAATAAAGAAGAGGATAGTGACATCTACTTCATCGAGTTGCTGGGAGGATTAAGAGACAGTGTGAGTAGAGACTGGAAGAAAATATTTGCAGCACATGTATCTGACCAGGGATTTGTATCAAGGATATATAAATAACCCTTGTGACTCGATAATAAAAAGACAAACAGCCTATCTTCCCAAATACAGAAAAGACCTAGACACTTCACAAAGAAGATATATGCAATAAGTGTGTGAAACAGTGCCCAATGCCATTAGTAATTAGGAAAATGTAAATAACAACCACGGTGAGACAGCACTCCACACCCATTAAGATGGCCAAAATCAAAAAGACTGTCAATACCAAATGTTGGTGAGGATGTGGAGCAATTGGAGCTCTCCTCTGCTCCTGGCAAGAGTTAAAAAATAATACTGGCCAGGCGTTGTGGATCACACCTGTAATCTCAGCATTTTGGGAGGCTGAGGCAGTCAGGAGTTTGAGACCAGCCTGGCCAACATGGTGAAACCCCATCTCTACTAAAAATACAAAAATTAGCCAGGCATGGTGGTGGGTGCCTGTAATCTCAGCTACTCGGGAGGCTGAGGCAGGAGAATTGTTTGAGATTGGGAGCCATAGGTTGCAGTGAGCTGAGATCACGCCATTGCACTCCAGCCTGGGTGACAGGGCAAGACTCTGTCTTAAAAAAAAAAAAAAAAAAAAAAAAGATACCACCACTTGGAAAAACAGTTTGGCAGTTGCTTAGAAAGCTAAAAATACACTTAGCATATGATCCAACAATTCCTCTTCTAGGTATTTCCCCAAGACATATGTCCATAAAAAGACTTGTCCATGAAATCTCATAGCAGCCTTATTCATCATCAATGCACACTTAAAACATCCCAAATGTCCATCGAATAGATGAAATAATAAACAGTGTGGAGTGTCCAGACAATGGAATACTAAATAGCGATAAAAAGGAAGTGTTTTTGATCTATGCAACAACCTGGATGAATCTCATAAACAGTGTACTGAAGAAAAGAAGCTAGACATGAGGAAAGTTAAGATGATTCTAAGAAGTTCTAGAACAGAAAATGCATGGGTAGGACAGAAATTAGAACAGTGGTCACCTTTGCGTGGGGTGAGCAGGACAGAAAATAGAGACACGAGGAAACTCCCAGGGGTGAAAGAAATGTCCTGTGTTCTTGTTTGGGGGTGAGAGGTACATGGATGTATACATTTGCAAAACACACCAAATTCTAACTTAAGATCTTTGCATTTTGTCATCCGTAAACTATATTGCAATAAAAAAGATTTAAAAGGGATATTGCATGTAGTAGAGAGATTAGCAAGGGGGCCAAGCTCATAGATGGAACTCAGCAAAGGCCAGCTACTATTACCAAATTGTAGAAACAAGTAAAAATGACTCAGTTGTATGCTGGGAATTTAGAGCACCGATCTGAACCGTGAGCCTCCCTAGTCAGGTCCCCTCCTGGAGAAGGGGAAAACTCTCCCAGCGAACCCGAGGCGAAGACTGTTGTGCCCTGCCTCCCACGCTTCCTGTTGTTTCTCCGGTAAACAGAGAAACAGAAAAAGTGCATTTAGTGATGCAAAAATGAAAGATGCAGCTCTAGGAGGAGTGGAGCAAATGCGGAGGGTGGTGCTGGGGGAGTAATGAGAACAGGCTCACTAAGCAACAAGGAGGCATGGATGCCGCAGAATGTCCACAGCCCGGGCTGCTCCATCTGCGGGTTTCAGAGATGCCTGAAGCAGCTGTGGAAATGACATTGGGCCTAGCCACTGGGGCAGTGGCCTCTTTTTTTTTTGAGAAGGAGTCTCGCTCTGTTGTACAGGCTGGAATGCAGTGGTGCATCTCGGCTCACTGCAACCTCCGGCTCCTGGGTTCCAGCGATTATCCTGCTTCAAGAGATTCTCCTGCCTCAGCCTCCCAAGTACCTGGGACTACAGGTGTGCACCACCGTGCCCAGCTAAATTTTGTATTTTTAGTAGAGACGAGATTTCACCATGTTGGCCAGGATGGTCTCCATCTCTTGACCTCATGATCTGCCCACCTCGGCCTCCCAAAGTGCTGGGATTACAGGTGTGAACCGCCACGCCCGGCCAGCAGTGGCCTCTTGAAGACTGCATAGGCTCCAAGGGTAAGAAAAGGGGCTGGAGCCCAGCTGCCTCTCCCTCACCATACAATCCTAGGCCACCTTTTCTCATACTGGCCCCCCTTAGGGGGCTCCTCCTGCATCCTTAACTCTTTCCTGGAATGTTCCACCCTCTGCTGTGCTGTGGCCTACACTGAAGCAGGAGACATCGCTCCCAGCCCATCATGGTCTATTCTACTTTAACTGAGATCTCTCATTGGACACAGGTCTACAGTGGCTCCCAGGATTGGCTTCGAGTGGCTGCTTGCTCAGATCTCAAGGAGCCTCATCTATTTCACACAAGGTAAACCAGATGAGGTGTCCTCCCTGGTTCACAGCCCTGTGCGGCTGTGATCTTCCCATTACCCTGGCTGTGGCTGCCGAGTCTTCTCCCAGAGGTCCAGGGGTCAGCAGAAGAAAGTTGCTGATACCAGCAAGCAGGGCCTCCCTCCTGGTTCCCTGCCCAGCCCGTGCAGTCCACTTTCCAGGCTTCCATGGCCTGACTCCAGCTTTGCCAGCCATCCAGAGATGCCCACATTTGCATGAAGTAATTGCCCTTTAAAAGCATCTTTTAAAGAGAACACTCTGCATCTGAGAATTATAACAACAGAAGAAGAAAAAAAATAAGATTTCCCTCTCATCCACTACCAAACAGGAATGTCAGTGGCAAAGGGCCCATATTTTGGATACAAATCTTAAAAAGGCCTTAGGAGGCTTTAGGGAAAAAATATATCTATATTTGTAGAAGGTGGCAAAACTATTACCTTTCAGCTAAAGACTTTGTCTCTACCTGTGAATCAAAAGTCAGAAGAAAACTGCACTCAATTACTAAACATGGAACAAGTATTTTGGGGCTTTTTTTTTTTTTGAAGCAAAAGAGTGCTATCATTTCATTCCCACCCATGACATGCTATGCACCCAGATCTGGCTACCTTATTAGCAAGGCCTGGTGCAGAATGAAAATGCTTGTTCAAACAGGAAAAAAAAAAAAAAAAAAAAAAAGCTTTTTTCTTTATTCTGAGATCTCCATCCTGTTGTGTTTTGTTTTCATCTGCCATTTAATGTCATACTCTCCTGGGCACAGGAATACTTGCAGGGTGAATACAGCCCCTTGAAGACCTCCACAGCCCTGCCCCATGGCACAATTATGGGATTGACTCTGACCCTCTTCAGTCTTGGTCACATCTGGGAAAAGGGGGAGGTGGCAGAAGCAGAACTTCACTTACAAAACACAAACTCAAAGATAAAGTGATTAAGATTTTCAAAAGTTTCAAGGTGGCTATTGCAAACCTTTAAGCTCCAAGTGGGGAGCCCCCTTATATCTAGCAGTCAGCGTAATTGAAGGTGAGGAGCCTCCCCCTAGAATGTCTTATCAATCTGGGCTCAAGGCCTGCGCCTCTGCCCTTTGCCAAGTTACTGATCTTTCCCGTTTATAAAATGGGGCTAATAACAGTACCTCCTTTGTCAGGCTGATTGTATAATTAGTTGACCTAAGAATAATGGCTAACTCTTCTACAGCACTTGTTGGCATGAGTGGCATTAGCGGCTAGCCTAATGCCCCACACTGTTTGATGTGTTTTAGAAATATCAACTCACTTAACTCTCATAACAGGCCTGGGGGGACGTCGGTACTGTTTCTGCCTGACAAGAGAGCATGTGGAGGCGTGGAGCAGCACGCAACTGGTCCAGACCCAAATGGCTTGGGCGGGGAGGAGCAGCATGGCCAAGATATGCACCCATCCACTCAGCTCCAGAGCATCACTTCTGCCAGGTGCCTGAAAGGTAAACAGTGGTTATTGTTTCATTTCATCTAGCCCTCATAATGAGCCTATGAGGTGGGGTTGTTACATTTGAGATCATTAAAGAGAAGGATACGGAAGCTCAGAGAGGTGAAGGAACTTGCCCAAGGTCCCCCAGCAGGACTACCTCCAGGAGAGGAGAGGATGTCAACTGAGGGGAGGAAAGGGATGGAGAAGCTGGGGCCTCTGACAGAACGGACCTGCATGGATGCCTTGGGGGTTTTTATGTAAGCCATGTCTCCAGATAGGATAGAAAGGCAGGAGTTTGAGGGGTATGGAAGAATGGGTCATTATAGCCTTGGGATGCTAAAATCCCTGATTATCAGGGCAGGATGTCAGCGTGGAAAGCATATCTACGTCTTAATTTTATATTTGGGGAAACTGAAGCTGGATGTGGGAAGTGGCTAGCCTAATGTCCCTTAATCAGAAAACACAGCCCCGAGAGCAGATGACCCCAGGCCAGCATACTTGCCAGGTCTGTGGCATGTGCTGAGCACATACCAAGGGTCCCAAGTCCACAAATCCAACAGTCCAACTCCTCCTAAGAGGCTGCTGGATAACCACCAGGCAGTCCTAGGCACAGCCCAAATCCTTAAAATAAAGCCCCTTGCCATTTTGAGCTAGGGTGGGTTTTTAGTTGTAACATTTAGGAAAGGAAAACCACCAACTTTGTAGTCAGGCAGATGTAGAATTGAAAATGGCTTTAGCATTTAGTAACTGTGTGACCTTAGGCAAATTACTTGACCTCTCTGAGCTTCAATTTCCTCATCAGTAAAATGGATCAAAAGCAAGATCACATCATAGTGAACATAAGTTTCTGGAACAGAGTAAATGAAAAAGAAGTTACAGAGTGTCAAACTGCCTAGTGTAAAAGCTAGCACTTAGCAGGTGCTCAATAAAGACCATTGCTGAATCCATCGAAGGCCAAACCTACATAGCATGTAAGAGAAGGGTCTCACAGGAGATGTCAGTTCTAGAGGCACTTAACATACATCTCTGTCTAAAACTCAAAGAGGGGAAGTTCAGCAGAATTTGGGGAGGTCTGAAATAGGGGCCACCATTCATCATTACCCAGGAAATAAGATCTGGAGGTCCTAGTGATGGGAAGCAGGAAAGGGAAGTTGAAAAGGAGGCTTAAGTGTGAGAGAAGTTACATTTTTTGGAGTTTCTTTTCTATTTAAGGTCTTGCTAACCACTTGGTAAAACTCATTTCTGGTTCGTGTTCTTAGCAGGAAAACACATTTCATGCTAAACAGTAAGAACAGGCCCCAGCTTGGAAAGTCCTCAGAGGTTCTCATGTTTCTTGTGTCATCTGCAACTGTAGGGTACCATGGGCTGAGTGACTCAATTTGAATAATTGTACTTTGAGGATTTCTAGGGAAAGCACCCAGGGCAACCTTCTGACTGGGATCTTATAACACACAGATAGAGTCAAATCAAGATGCTTCTGAGGCCCAGAAGGCTCACTCCAGATTGCAATGCATTCATTCAACAAAAATTGATGGCTCGCGCAATGTGTGCTGAAGACACTCTCAGAGACTGAGGACCCATAGTGAGCAACCTGGACACAAAGGGGCTTATACTCTGTCGGGGGAGGCTACCAAAAGAGAATCTCCCATGGGAATAGGCTGCAGAGCTAAAGGTGTAGAACTTGGGAACCTGGTAATGACTGGGAGTTAAAGAACAGCTCTTCAAGGAGATGGCACTAGAGGTATGAACTGAAGGAGGAGAAAGAAATGTATTCATCTCCTGGGGCTGCCATGACAGAATATTGTAAATAGGGGAGCTTAAAATAACAGAAAAGTATTTTTCCACAGCTCTGAAGACTAGCAGTCTGAAATCAAGGTGTCAGCAGGACCGTGCTCCCTCTGAAAGCTGTAGGGAAGAACCTTTCCTTGCCTCTTCCTAGCGTCTGGTGGTTGCCAGCAATCCTTGGTGCTCCTTGGCTTGTAGATGCATCATTCCCACCTTTACCTCCATCTTCCCAAGGCCTCCCCACTGTGTGTCTCTGTCCCCAGGACACCAGCCAGTGGATTAGGGGCCACCCTCATCTAGAATGACCTTATCTGAACGTGATTGCATCTGCGAAGACCCTATTTCTATTATACATAAGGTCACATTCACAGGTTCTGGAAGTCCGAACTTCAGCATATCTTTTGGGAGACACAATTCAGCACACTGCAGGAAGCAACACAGGCAGGGTGAGCATTTAACAAAGCCCTGAGCTCGGCAGCAGATGGAGGCTTCAGGAAGGAAGGAAGCCAGTGTGTCTGGAGCCCAGTGAGGAAAGGGGAAAGTGGGTGGCAGTCAGATCATACGGACCCAGGAGATGGTGAAGAGCAACAGGGGAATTCACCAGTTTTTAACTCTGAGATAGACACACTTTTTCCAGCTCATGCTGTTTGCCTCAAAGAGGTCAGCATCCCGGCACAGAGTTGTGGCCACCCAGCCTCTTCATAGTCTGATGCACCACACCTGTGACTGGCCTGCCACTCCAGAGCACCAGAGGTGAGGCAAAAATAGCTTATGGCATTGACAGCTCTCTGCTCTGGGAAACCAGAGGCTAAAGGTGTCCCGTTTACTGCACAGTTGCTGCCTGAGTGCATCCTGATGGGCAGCAGGGGAAACCAGAAAGGGCCCTTCTCTGCAAAAAAAAAAAAAAAAAAAAAAAAAAAAGGAAACCTTGGACATATATATGTATACCAAAGTTTTGTGCTTGAAGTAAAGATTTGTTTTCTGTGCAGACCGTCTTTGGTATAAGGAAGTCCAATCATTTGTTTTACAAATACTTATGGAGTGCCTACCATGTCACAGATACTTTTCTTGGAAAGAGGTAAGACAAAAATCACTGCCTTCCTGAAGTTTATATTCCAGGGGAGTAAGATAAACTAATAAATCAACTCAAACAATTAATTGTAGCACCCGTTAGGAGACACCAAGAACAATGGAGGAAAATAAAACCAGCAAAGAGCATAGTGAGCTTCGTGGGATGTGCGGAAGTTTCAGTGTTAAATTTGGTGGCCAGGGAAGGCCTCATGGAAATGACGACACTCGAGCAAAGACTGAGAAGGGATGAGGAAGTGGACAAATAGGCTAGAGAGGAAACAGCAGGTGCAGAGAACTTGAGGCAGAAGAATGCCTGGAGGGTCCGAGTTATGACAAAGGGACCAGGATGCCAGGGTGAAGTGAGATGGAAAGGATGAGGACGGGATCAGAGATGTCACAGGGCTGCATCCCATGGGCCTCGCAGGCCATGGTGAGGCCTGTGGCTTTTACTCGAAATTAGATGGAACTCTTTGAGGGTTTTGAAGCAAATGGGCTTATGTGCTCTGGCTGCCATTTCAAAGGATCACCCTGGCTGTTGTTTTGAAGACAGATTGAGAGGCGGCTGTTGCAAAAATTCCAGGCAGGAATGAGGGTGGCTTCGACCAAGAAGTGAGAGGAGGTCATAGTCTGGATACATGTGACAGATGGACTGGATAGATAGCATAACTGCCCGAGAGATTCTTCCTGCCCACTGCATCCGTGCACCATGGTCAGCAGTGTCCCACTGGTAGAGATGGTGCCAGAGTCAGCCCCCATCTCTCTGCCAGGAGAACTAGGCAGCTGCTTGAGCTGGCCTCCAGGCCTGTTGCCAGTGGGGGGGCTACCGAATCATACACAGGTAGCCACCAGCACAATCCCACGAGACTCCAAATTTGTTACTGCCCAAGGGGTTATTCCTGCCCACTGCATCAAGAAAGACCATGGCATTGTGTACAAAAAGAATTTAATAGACACGAGGCTGGCCACGCCACGTGGGCGATGGAGTTTGTACTCATATCATCTTGTTCAAAGCTCACAGGTTAGGGATTTTTCAAAAGCAGTTTGGGGGAAGGGGTTGAGGTGGACAGGTAACAGGTGCTTGCTGCTGATTGGTTGGGGCAGAGAAGAAATCGTAATGGGTTGAAGCTGTCCTCCTGTGGGGCTGAATTGCTTCTGCGCGGAGCCATCAGTTCCAGGTGGAGCCATGGGTGTCAGATATGCAAAAAACCTGGAAAGATGTCTCAAAAGGCCAATCTATAATAGCAGTGTTATTCACAGGAGTAATTGGGAAAGTCGCGTATCTTATAACCTCTGGAATAATGTCTGCACCTTAGTAGGATTCATGCTCTCCTCCTCCCCGCACCCTGATGGCCCCCTATCAGCTTTACAAAAGTGGTTGAGTTTTGGGCAAGGCCTATTATCATTTAAACTGTAGCCTAAATGTCTTCCAAAGTTAGCTTGATCCAATAGCCCAGGAATAATTAAGGGAAAGACAAGATGGAGGGTGGGTTAGCTTAGCTTACTGTTATAATTTTCTCACTGATATACCTTTTGCAAAGGTGGTTTTAATAGGATGGATGAGAGGGGATGACCAACTGACGTTTCTCATCTAAACCAAAGCCTTCCCCATCTCAAGGCCTTTGTCAGAACATCTTTTCCATCCTCCCTGTAGCAGGCTCCTTTAGGTCTGGGCTTGACTGTCACCTCCCCAGAGAGGGCTTTGCTGGACCCCAGCTCAAGTGTGCTCCCCTGTAATTCTCATTCCCATCCATGTGGATGTTGTACTTAAACACAAGTTAGTGGCCTGATTAGGTTTTGTCTGTTGCCTTGATTTGGGTCTGTGCCCCACACTGGATGCATCGAGCTCCAGGAGAGCAGAGACCTGGTTTCTCTTGTGCACCTGCCACATCCAAGAACCAAGCTCAGGGCCACTCAGAGGAGGTGCCCACATTATATTCAAATGAGTGCATATTTACATAAAGACATAAAATATCCAACAAGGCATTTGTTTTGGGAAGGAGGGAGGGAGGGAAGGAAGGGAGGGAGGGAGGAAAGAAGGAAGGGAGGGAGGGAGGAAAGAAGGAAGGAAGGAAGAAAGGAAGGGAGGGAGGGAAGGAGGGAGGGAGGGAAGGAGAATTTATGGAATTTGCAGACTCAGCATTTAAACCCAGGTTTGCTTACCCAAATATCACTCACTTTCTACTTCCCTCCTCCACCCCATACAACCATCAATCAATGAACAAACCCACCCTGCGGCTGGCTGGGGAACCTGAGTGCTTAAGTTGCTTGCAATGTAACTGAGAATGCTAAACTAAGATGCATGTAACACAACAGTGACCATGATAAAAAAAAAAAATTCATTAGCAAAGTTTGTTGTAGAAGACTATTTAATTATAAGGAAAGATGTTTATGATACAGTTTTAAAAAAACATTTTAGAAAACAGCATGTAAAATATAATCTCCTTCCTAAAATATATATATATATATATATATATATATATATATATATATATACACATAGAAAATGTACTGGAAGATTTTACATCAAAATGTGAGCTGGGTATATTTGACTGGGGTGATTACTGGTATTTGGCTATTTTGTTTATTTAAATTTTCTATCATGATTCGGTATCACTCTTGGAGCAATACAAAAGTAATTAAAATTATATTTCTGCATACATATAAGTCTATAGTAAGCTGCAAGGTCAGTAGTGATTCCCATAGAAGGGGCAGGCCAGTGGTCAGGCAAGGCTTCCAGAAGGAGGGAAGGCGTGGACTGAGGTGGAGCGCGCATGTGAGAAGACATTTCCTGCCGCCGTTTTCCCACAGTGACGCTGTGTGGTGGCCCCAGGCTCCTCTGGGGTGTTCTGCCTCTTCAAGCCTCTGAGGGAGACATGCAACTTGTTGGCTGGGCCCCTGAGAGGACCCTCCTGCCTGGCTTTGACCTAGAGGTCTCTTGGCCTCCACTGCCTTCATTCCAAAGCACTCCTGAAAGCATCCTTCCTCGGAAGATCCAGGAGAAGCTCACAATTCCATATCAGCTAGGGATGTGTGATCATGTGACCTGCATGTCGCCATATGCAATGACGCGGAGAACAGGAGTCAGAGTGAGAAGGCCTGGGTGGGAGGCCCACTCTCCACTGCTTAGCTAGGCGACCCCGGGGGAGTCATTTCATCTCGGAGTATTAATTGTCTGTAAAATGGGGTAATGAACCTCTCACAGGGCTGTAGTAAGGGCAAAGGAAGATAACTTTTGTGAAATTAATGGGAAAAGGCCAGAAAAGCTGCTTTCTAGACAGTAACTCACAAATGTTAGCAAGCAATGATCCCATGGAAATTCAGTGCAGGACTCACTCTTGCTGGTAACAGAGAAGGAGGGCACAAAAGTCCCTGTCCACAGGGGCCAGGATCCCTGAGGGGTCCTGAGGCCTGGGTAGAAGGCACTAGAGATGCACCCAGCAGGAACTTAGGTGCTGCCAGCTTGCTCAGCATGGAGGAAACCTCTGCAGAGGAGGGGTGGACTGAGGAAGGGGAGCAGCAGAAGACAATTTCACACCAAGTGCTTACAAAGTGCCAGGAACCGTATTATCTCTAATATAAGACACCCTGCCAGGTAGTTATCATCTTCATCATTTTAAAAACGAGTAAAGTGGGGCACAGAGTGTTATGTAACCTGTGCAAGGTCACAGAACCAGAACATGGCCTCTCTACCTTCACTCTACGTGCACTAATCTCCATCCCCAGGGCCGAGGGGCTGCAACCGGATGGTGAGGTTTTAGTCTTAGCCCTGATGGTGAGGTGGGGAGGGGACAAGGGTGACTTGAAAAGCTCTCTGTTCCCCTTGGCAACTGTCTTTCCATTTGCACCCCCTCCTGCACCCCTCTGCCAGGCCTGTTGATCACAGAGGCACCATCCCATTTGCTCAGCCTAGAAGTTCAGAATCTCCCGAGGTTTCTGAAGCCTCCAGCACTGTTCTTTGTGACACTCTAAACACAGCAGCTTCTCCTCCTGGGGATGAGAAAGGGTCAGCCAGAGCCCTGGGCCTCTGTTCCCAACCCCTGAGCCCAGCCCTGTTCCCAAGGCTGCACGCTATATATCCAGCCCCAAGGACATGGTGGGAGCAGGGCGAAGGCAGAGAGGAGAGGGGACACAGGAACTGCCCCTAGGAAGGGAGGCCCCGAGGTCCAGAGAGGGGAACAATTTCAGGCCTGGCTCATGGAGACGTGTCCAGCCTCAGAGGGAGCAGGATCAAGCAGAGTTCCAGGTGCCGGGTAGGGCAGAAGAGGAGGGTGGTCCCAGAGCCCCGTCTAAGTCCCTGCAGGAAATCTCTGAGGAGGAGCTGGCTGGGGGCAGGCTGGGGTGCAAAACGCCTGTCCACTGGCTGTGGGGCAGGAGAGGGAAGAAACTTAAGAGGGGAGTTCTTGTCTGAAGCTCATCTCTACGCTGATGGCCCAGAGTGCAGCTAGGAAGTATGGACTCAAGCTGGACTGCCTGGGTTTGAACCCTGGCTCTGTTACTTAGTAGATTCTCAGGTAAACGAGTTAAATCTCTCCGTGCCTTACTTTCTCCATGTTTACAAGGAATGATAATCACACCTGCCTCAGTGTTGATAAGAGAAAGGAAATGAGTCTGTGTGGTTGAAATTTTCACAGGGAGCCTGGGGTGCGGTCAGCACTGCCTAATCCAGCGACTGGCACACCTTCTCTGTAAAGGGCCAGAAGGTCAATATTTTTAGGCTTTGCTAGCCATATGGTCTCTATTGAATATTCTTTTTGTATTCTTCAACCCTTTAGAGACATAAAAATTGTTCTTAACTCAGAGTTCTTATAAGCACAGAACACCGACCAGATTTAGCCCAAAGGCTGTAGTTTTTGTTTGTTTGTTTGTTTTGAGACAGAGTCTCACTCTGTCGCCCAGGCTGGAGTTCAGTGGTGCTATCTCAGCATCCTGCAACCTCCACCTCCTAGGTTCAAGTGATTCTCCTGCCTCAGCCTTCTAAGCTGGTGGGATTACAGGTGTGCGCTACCATGACTGGATAATTTTTGTATTTTTAGTAGAGATGGGGTTTTGCCATGTTGGCCAGGCTGGTCTCGAACTTCTGACCTCAAGTGATCCACCTGCCTTGGCCTCCCAAAGTTCTCAGATAACAGGCATGAGCCACTGTGCCCAGCAAAGGCTACAGTTTAAGGACCACTGATCTAGACTAAGGGTGACCCTAGAGTTGTAGGTGTGGTTAGGGGCAGGTATATTGGCTGGCTTCAGTTGGAAGCAGTTTCTAGGCCAGCCTGGTGAGGCAGAGGAAACATGGCAAGACTGGGGGCCCGGGTGGGGTGGAGCACAGCCTGCTGTGAGCTCTCACGCTGAGCCCTGGGCCCACCTGCGGCCATCATTCCCATCGCAGTTTAAGAAGCACCTAAGGCTGGAGCCCCTGAGGACAATGACAATGGACAGTGTGCCATTCAGAAGGGATGACCCACCATACGTCCTCTAATAAACATTTACAAGTTGTTTACTATATGCTAAGCACTGGCCTAAGCCATGAACAAGGCAAAAGGGCCCAGGCTTGACCCCTGGAGGTCTCAGCTGGCAGGTTGCACCTTTGACAGCCCCAAGCTGGGTCTTCATCTTGAGTCTCAAGATGCAGTAGCCTCAGTGAACTCCTCAGCCTCCAAGAGTTCATGGGGTGATCCTCTTGGTGGGGCTTGTGAATCTGGGAGCCCATTATTCTGTCCTTCTGGAGAGAAAGAGAAAAAAAAGGATCCACTGACTATAAAATGGTAGCAGGATGGTGGCCCACCTGCATTGCTCAGCTGGTACAGGGGACAGGGCACCCTTCAAGTGAGGACCTCAGAGCATTTGACACATGTTCACTCATTCCAGAAAGCTCTCCTTCACTGCTCTAGATACCAAGGTCTTGAGAGGCTCCTAACTGTGGGCCCTGCCCATCAAAGAGAGTGACAGCATATAGTGAACATTGCCATCTTACAGATTGGAAAACTGAGTTTGAATAAAGCTAACTAAGGTGTCTGAGATCATGCCATTCACCATGATGGAAAAGCAAATCAGAATCTTATGTACCCTGTGCCCCACAAACACAGTGGACTCCTTCCTGTACCCCATCAGCATTCTATTCTATAATATTACAAAGCACAGTTGTACCTGGTTGGTTATCTTTTTTTTATTTTGACTCATGTCCTCTGTGCCCCGAGCCTACTTGTTGCAGGACCCATGGTTAATCTCTAATGAATACACCAGCAATTGACAGGTGGGTTGAGTTTCTTTTTACAAAGAAATGAAAGTAACACCATCATACATATGAGATCTGGAGGGCACAGAGAAGCCAGTTCTGACCATGCCGAAAGAGTGTGGCAGAATTGGAGCGGAAAAGAAAAGTCTCCATAAGTATCTTAGAAAGTGTATCGAGAATGCGTACCTCAAGCTGGTTGTTTTCAACTTGTGACTGACCGCAACACTAACAAACAAGGGAAAATGAAATCCACGATCATCCTCAGACAGGGTCACCCTGACATTCAGAGCAGAAGCCACAAAGTTTTGCTGTAAAGAGCCAGACAATATATATTTTAGGCTCGGCAGGGCACAGTTCTGTCTCGCGATTCCACTCCCCCACTATAGCAGGAAAGCAGCCACAGACAATATGTAAAGAAATGGGCATAGCTATGTTCCAATAAAACTTTATTTACAAAAACAGGCTATGGACCACAGTGTGCCAAATCCTGGTTGAGTAAAGACAATGGCAATGTGACCACTTAATGAGATTCTATCGTGTGCCATGAACTCTACATCTTTTAATCTCCTTCCTAAGGCAGGTGTTTGCTGAGTGCTCACCCCCAAGCCAGGCACTGTTCTAGAAGCTGGGCTTCAGTGCAAGAAAATGCAAAACCCTGCTCCCTCAAACTTACATGGTGGAGAACCCTGCCAACACCCCACCCTCACCCCAAGAAAAAGCATCACCCCGACTTTTCAGAAAAAGAAAAAGGTACGAATCCTAGAACTTGTGAGGGGCACAGCTGGGATTCCAGCACAGATTCCAAATCTCGGTTCTTTTCAGGATGCCATACCATCTCTCAAAGCAGAATCAGGACCCTCAATTTCAACCCAGAGGCTGCATCTCATCTTTAGCCAAGCCAAACTGCAGCTGCAATCTCCTATGCAACAGCAGCCCAAGTTAAAACACCCAAAGCAAGAAAAGATGCAGTGGACACTGACTGTCCAGCCTCTGATAAACCTAATAGAAGCTGCTCTCCAGGGCAGGCCATGCAGGTCTGGCCCCATCCACGTCTGGAATCACGAGATGCAAAAGATGCAATGGATTTAAACTCTGCCTGTCTACCAACAGTCCCATAGACTGAGAGGTCTGGGGGAGGCTCTGGAGCAGGAAGGTGGAGATGACAAACACAGCTCTACTGTTTTGAGGCCTGGTAAGGGCATGGCACTGGTTCAGAGTCTCCCTGTCATCCTTTTTCTATGGTTTTCATGGCTTGGACCCTGAAATAAAAGAGCCCTCTGTGAAAGGGAATGAAGACAGGGAGGAACAGAGAGTAGAAGAAAAAACTTTTCTTGAGTGCCCACTTGATATCAAGCACTTTAACATTTTACTCACACACGATGGGTAGGTATTCATCATTGCTCCTGTTTCATAGACCAAGGATCAGCACAAAATTTTTTTGTAATGGGCCAAGTAGTAAATATTTTGGTTTTGTAGGCCATCCCATCTCTGTTGAAACTACTCAACTGTGCCATCATTGAGTGAAAGCTCTACACACACCAACTATAGCTTATGTAGACAATACATAAATGAACAAGCATAGTTGTGTGCCAATAAAACTTTGTTTATAAATGCTAATGATAGAATTTCCTATAATTTTCATGCTATAAAATTACACTTCTTGTGATTTTTTTATTTAAACATCTAAAAATGTAAATGTTTATATTTGCATTTAATTTACATTTATATTTAAAAATGTAACATTTTCTATGTAAGAAACCATTTAAAAATGTAGCAAAAATCCTTAATGTGCAAGCTGTACAAAAACAGGCAGTGGACTGGATTTAACTTGCGGATCATAGTTTGCTGACCCCTGTTTTAGAAGAATTCATAGTTTTAGAAGAATTCATTTAGGTGACCTGGCAACCTGACGCAGAGCCTAGGTTTGTAGGTGCATGTTTGCAGGTGCGTACACCATGCTGCTGATGTAGCATTAGGAGGGGTGGCGAGGACTGTAGCAAAAACCTATCCATTTTGACAACTTCAAGTAGAACAGTAAAGGCCTTTATCCATTCAATCATTCAATCACTTATTCAATGGTTCCTTAAAATGTGCAGAGCTGGGAGGACATGGTGACTCATGCCTGTAATCCCAGAACTTTGGGAAGCTGAGGCAGGCAGATCACAAGGTCAGGAGTTTGAGACCACCCTGGTCAACATGGTGAAACCCTGTCTCTACTAAAAACACAAAAATTAACTGGGCGTGGTGGTGTACACCTGTAATCCCAGCTACTCAGGAGGCTGAGGCAGGGGAATCCCTTGAACCTGGGCGGCAGAGATTGCAGTGAGACAAGACTGTGCCGTAGCACTCCAGCCTGGGCGACAGGGCTAGATTCTGTCTCAAAAAAAGAAAAAAATGTGCAGAGCCCTGGGGGAGGTGATATGCATGCCAAAGGCCTCTTTCAAGCCTTACACCAACTCTTTTTAATTTTTATTTTTTGAGACGAAGTCTTGCTCTTCTCCCCCAGGCTGGAGTGCAATGGCGTGATCTCAGCTCACTGCAACCTCCGCCTCCTGGGTTCAAGAGATTCTCCTGCCTCAGCCTCCTGAGTAGCTGGGATTACAGGCACCTGCCACCAAGCCTGGCTAATTTTTGTATTTTTAGTAGAGATGGAGTTTCACCATGTTGACCAGGCTAGTCTCGAACTCCTGACCTCAGGTGATCCACCCACCTCGACCTCCCAAAGTGCTGGGATTATAGGCGTGAGCCACTGTGTCCGGCCAAGCCTTACAGCAACTCTTCAGAGGGTTGGTTATTTACAATGCTTATCCCCACTTTACTGATGAGAGAACAGAAGTGGGGGAAGCCCAAGCTCTTTCCGTGATCCAAGCTGCTTAGGCGTTGTGATGGTAGAATCTTTTCCTTAAGGAATATGGCAGCAAATAACCAAAATAGAAATAAAAAAATATGAAAAGACCAAAAAAGAAAGACAGATCTTAAAGTTGCATATACGTATTATTCCAGATGCAGCAGTCGGAAAAACTTGCTGTAAGAGGCATCTGGGCAGGATGGAAGAGGGCAGCATTTCAGCCAAAGGAGGTGGGGGCACTGCAGGCAGCAAGAAACAGAAAGAACAGAAATAATAAAGTCCCAGAGAGCAGGATGGAAAACTGAGTAGATGGCAGATCTCCTGGTGGTGCAAAAGTTATTAGGTTGGTGAAAAAGTAACTGCAGTTTTTGCCATTACCTTTAATGGCAAAAATCGCAATTACTTTTTCACCAACCTAATAGTATGGACACTGGGAGGTGTGCTGGATCAGTCAGAGGAAGGCCTAAGGCCCCTGCCCAGAGGAGGGGAAGGGAAGAGCTTCAGGGAGCTGGGGACACCTGAGCCATCTGTCTGATGTGACAGTTGAGCAAAGGTTGGTGTGTTGGTAGCACAAGACTAGGGACTTTCAGAAGGTGCTGGAAGGGGAGATGGAAAAGGAGACAGAGAAAAATAAACGAGACACAGCAGGGGGGCTGGTGGACAGCTGGAAATTCTGAGCCTAAGGGTTCTTTGCAGCTTCCCAGCCCCTGCACTGGGAGGGTCAGCTGGGCCAGCCCGGTGGGATGCAGGGGTAAGTGTCACCACCAGGCCCAAAGCTTGCACACGGCCCAGGGGAGAAGAGGACAGCTCAGTCCAGTTGCTGACCTGTTGGGCTTCAGCTGTCTCAAACTCCTCTCACATTCCCACCCTCACAACCTTATGAGGACAGCTCTCAGCAACCCCACAGGACAACGGGGACACTCAGACCCACAGGCCACAAAGCCTGGAATGGAGACACACCCTGAGATTTCCTATGACTGCTAATGATACCAGCTGGCACCTGTGGGGTGCTTATGACGTGCCAGGCACTGAGCTAAGCTTTTACCATCCTCACAACTTAACTGTATTACATATTATTATAAATGTATGTATATATACATGAAATACTATATATTATCCTGATAAGTAACTTTAAAGGTAGAGCAGTTGTTTTGTCCCACACTGAGTATGCAGCCAGGACTGAACCCAGCTGTTTTCTTTGTCACCTTACCGCCCTTTCCTGTATCCCTCTAGAGTGTAAGCAGCACCTCTGGAGAACAGAGAGTTATCAAGAATGAAGAAGAAAGGAAAAGCAGCTGTCTTGGGGACACTGGAGCCCCATTATCTCCCCAGATGAGAATGTAAAGGACATGTTGGGGGAGGGGTGGGTGAGCCAGGGTGCTGTGTGATGCGGGCGCTGGAGGATGATTCTGAATAAAGGTCAGGCTTCTCCAGCGTGAGAAAGCCAGCCGGAGAGGAGTGATTCCCTCACCCATAGCAGTGCAGGCTTAGCCGACAGCCGGGACGAGTACCGGACTTGGCCCGGAGTGCAGGTTGTACAATCGTCTCAGCCCTGCCGGTCACTGCAGAGCACCAGGGCAACCTTGGGAGAGGAAAAACAAACTCATGAAGGCCTGCCAGGCCCGGACAGTCCGAGGAGTAAACAGAGGAGTGATCGCCCCCAGGGACCTAACACTCCTCCCTGTCCTGCTGGGCTAATAATAATTACAGTCACTAACATTTATGGAGCACTCACATGCCAGGCACGTGTGCTCAGAGCTTTAGATACATTCTCCCTTTAATCCTCCAGGAAAGTCTGTGGGAAAGGTGAACAAATTATTCCCATTTTACAGATGAGGATCAGGAACTGAGCTGGGATCATCAAGCTATTTAAATAGAGGAGCTGGAATCGAAACCTGGCAACCTGACTCCACAAGCTGCACCCATGACCTCCATGCCACAGGGAGGCTGCTGGGCATGTGGCAATAGAAAAAAAAAATATTTAGGAGCCTAGATTATGTGGAATCAGATCTTAGCTCCACTGCTGCTCACTGGATGATCTTGGATTAACTATGCTTAGCAACTGTTGTCTCAGTGGTATAGTGGGGACCCCAGGTCCTAGCGTGGTAATGAGCATGGGAGGTGACATTAATGAGCAAAGTGTCTGCCAGTAGTTCCTTCATACCTGGTGTCTGATCTCATGGGACCACAGCCCCTGCCACCTCCCAGAATATGACCTGGGTCTTCCCTGAACCTCTGACTTCTCCTCAGCCCCCCATCCTCCTGGGCTGCACTCTATTTGGTGAACTCCCAAAGAGGATTCCAAAGCCTAACAAGTGACCAAAGGCTCCCTAAGAAACATGCTCTCTGATGACTTGGCCCCCCATCAAAGTCAGCCTTTAACTTTTCTCTTCCCTCCGTTGCCAATTCATTATACCCCATCCATGGAACAATAAGGGAAATGTAAAAGGTGGGCAATTCAATTGCATCAATATGTCTACTTTCTGGAAGTTTGGACACACAGTCTTTTGAGAAAAGAAACAGAAACCGTAAGCTCACCAAACGCAGGTAAAGACAGTCTTCTGTGGAGTTACCCAAACCTATTTGAAAGTAAAAACTCTAGTCAGGCCCTCCTTGGAGGTAACAAATTCCATAAATATAGAAAACTGCTGGCCCTGGGAAAGACTTTTTTCTTTGTCTGCAAAGTATCTCCCCACTACTCCATAAACATCCAGGTCCCTGTCCCATAGATTGAGTGAGGTGGAGGGGAAGGCCCATGCGTAGAACTGAATTCAACACGATTGGTTTTCTTTGCAATCCTTTGAAATAAAATCCGAGGATTTTGTTATATGCATTTTAAAAGCATTATTCTGAAAACGTGTTCATAGCTTCTCTAGTTTGCCAAGAGGGTTTATGGTACAAAAAATGTTCCAAGCATTTCTGATCCTCGTGGGTGAGGCCCTAGTGAAGTCACATGTTCCTTACTCTTCATGAAATCATTCTCTAACGGTTTCTTATAGCTAGGATCCCGTTGTTTTCCCCTTTCAGCTTTCCCTGTGGAAATCCTCCTGGTTTGTCTGCAAATATGTGTAACAGAGAAAGAGAGAGGGAGAAACAAAGAAAGAATGATTTTCTTCTAATCTCAACATACTTTTCCAATTATGACCCCCCCGACCCTGCTATGCGTAATTGTGTGTTTAATCATCTGTACGCCCTCATGGCCTGCAAATTGCAGAAGGGCAGGGGCAATGTTGAATCCTTGCATCCCAGTTATAGACTGAACATTTGTGTCCTCCCAAAATTCATACGCTGAAATTCTAACCTCCAGGGTAATGGTATTGGGAGGTGGGGCCTTTGTGGGGTGACAGTCCTGACAGTGGAGCTCTCCTCATGACTGGGATTAGTACCAGTATTGGGGGGTGATGATCATGACAGTGGACCCCTCATGACTGAGATTAGTACCATTATAAAAGGGACCTCAGAGAGCTCTCCTGCCCCTTCCTTCACATTAGGACACTGCAAAAAAGTAATCATTTATGAACAAGGAAATGGGCCTTCACCAGACGCAGAATCTATCAGCACCTTGATCTTGGACTTCCAAACCTCTAGAACTGTGAGAAATGAACTTAGTCTTAAAGTATTCTGTTGTAGCAGCCAAAATGGACTAAGACAGTAGGTCTCTGATCAGATCAGTTTTGGCTAAGTGCTTGAGATGAGAAGGGGTCTTACCACACATAGCTTCTCTCATTTCCATGGGTAAATTTCCCTCCCTCCAGGAAATCTCAAGATATTTTCCCCTGGCCTCAGTGATCTGTTCAGAGTTCTTGGCCTTTTCTTCTTATTTGGGCCACATGGAGGACAAGTTGGCACAGCACCTGCCTCCTGGGGTCAGGGCCTGGCAGTGCCTTCTCACCCACATGGACTTTTTCCCTCTCTCCTCCTCTGAGCTCACTGCAGAGTGAAGACTACATTCCCTCCCGAAACCGCTGGTCTACACAACTAGCAAAATAGCCTCTTGCTTGTGGGTGTATCTGGTAATCATGGTGATAAATGAAAGAACAAGTTTTTCTTGAACAGTGAGTCTATACCAGCTGAGTACTGGACCTTTCGCAGTTGATATTTACGGAACACTCCATCCCCAAACTGCAGAGGACGCATTCTTTTCAGGTGCACATGCAACATTCGTCACAGGACACTGAGCCATAAAATAACCTCAACCACTTTCAAAGGACTGAATTCATGCACAGCATCTACTCTGAGGACAATGGAAAGAGACTAGAAGTTAACAATAGTAAGTAGGTAGACAATTCCCAAATACCTGCAAATGGGGAACCTCGCTCAGTGCTTGGCACAAAGTGGGCTTTCAATAATATTAGCTCCATCCCCCAACCCCTGCCCCGACATCTTTCTCCACCTTAGGTATGACCAACCCCTCTGCTGCTGCTGAAAGTGAAGGTAAACCAGCAGCCAAGGACATTGCTGAAGCCCTGAGTGTGTCTTTCACTGGCCAGTCTACACCATGAGCTGGGACCGTGAATTAACCCTGGCCCCTGCACTGAGCCCATGGGCTTTCACCAGATCCATGCTTAGACAGGAAGATCTCCACCATTCTGCCAAACAAGGCACCTACCTTGCTGAGGGGGCTGCCCAGGTGTGGGGTGAGGCTTGATTTAGTAATGGATCTTGTTCTGCTTACTCAGAATATTCTCTGGCAAATAAAATCAAACTTGTTTTTTGGGGGGGAATTTAACTGTTATGTCTTGAGGAAAAAAAACAAGTAGCGGCTGGGCATGGTGGCTTACACCTGTAATCCCAGCACTTTAGGAGGCCGAGGTGGGCAGATCACTTGAGGTCAGGAGTTTGAGACCAGCCTAGACAACATGGTGAAACCCCATCTCTACTAAAAATACAAAAAATAGCCGGGCGTGGTGGCACGTGTCTGCAATCCCAGCTACTCGGGAAGCTGAGGCAGAAGAATGCTTGAACCTGGGAGGCGGAAGGTGGAGGCTGCAGTGAGCCAACATTGCTCCACTGCACTCCAGCCTGGGAGACAGAATGAGACTCCATCTCAAAAAAAGAAAAAAAAAAAAAAAAGTGGCACATCAGGAATGTCAGCAGAGTTAGAGGGTTTCCATGATTGCAGCAACACAGAAAACCAGCAAAAACCTTGGTGAGCCAATCATTCAAAGTAAATAGCAGGCGTAGCCCTGGCATTCTTTGGGTTGGAAAACGAGGTGGGCCCTTAGTTCTGCTTAAGAGTTTGCCTGAGCTCTTCAAGGCCAATAATAGGAGTGATCCATGTTTTTGATTCATTAACTAAATGGGCAGTTGTGGTGTTAATAATCTGCCACGCATAAGCGCCAGGTGGAGAGACACATTATTGCCAGATGCCTGAAATGTGTAAACAACCACAGTTTACAGAGACAAAGCTGGTTGCAGCATCATTTTCCTGCAAATTAGGATAAAGTCACCTAGGCACAAATGAGTAGAAAATTAGGATCTGAATTAAAACACATCTAAAGAGACTGATACATGACAAAACATCCTTGGCAATCAGTTCATGGAGGCTTTCACTGGGATTCCATCGAGTGAAGGGAGTTTAAAAAGGTACGATTACAGCCCAGTTTTGTCACATCTGAGCTGTGGAACCATGGGCAAGAGGTTTCACCTCAGTTTCCTCATCTGTGAAAAAGGGGTGGTAGTGAAAGAATTTACCTCAGAGGGCTGATGAAGACTGAGATAAATGCACAAAGATGCCCCACAAGTGCCAATCACATAACAGTAAACAATATTGGGCACTGACCGTGCAACCTAAGCAAAGATGCTGCATTAGGACAATTCTGGGAAGTAGATAAGAAAATTAAAGCTCAGGAAAGCTAAGACATTTGTCCAAGGACATAGCTGTAAATCATAGAGTCAAACTCAGTCTAACTCCAGAACCTCAAGAAACTTCCAGTCCAATAGGAGTAATCAACAGAAACCACTCCCAACAATTCCAGGACAGCCAGCCACGCAGCCCCAGGGACAATATGCTGGAGCCAAACACAGCCAGGGCCCACCCTGTAGGAACAAGGAGTTAAGCTGTCCCATTTGAGCTGGGTCTTGAAGGATGTTTTGGTTTTTACCAGAAAGAGAAGGAGGTAAGAACGGCCTTATTGGAAAACCCATACTGAACAAAGTAAGATGGTATGGATTAAAAGAAATTCTCTGTTTAGGTAAAGCTGACAAGACAGCTGTTGTGGTGTGAGCTTTGGGTTTGTTGGAGCCTCTTATGACTATTTCTGTGTCTTTGCAAACATTCTGGTTAGTACAGTGCTGTGGGTATAAGTACTGGCTCTGGTGTCTGATGGTCTAAGTTGACATAATCAAGCTGTGTGACTTTGGGGAAGAGACTTAACCTCTCTGGTCCTGAAGTAGGTTTGCCTTTCACATGAGGATTAGCATAGTAGCACTCTGGGCAGCTGTACTAACTGCAGAGCTCCATGTGAACACTTAGCATCAAGCCTGCTAGGAAGCTGATGCTTATGTTTCTGTCCCACTAGATGTGGCCCTGGGTCTCCCTGTGTCATCCTTTTGCCCACTGCCTAGACCCCTTCTGCCCATTGGCTGGAATACTCAAGGAAATACTAGTTTGTGTCCTAAAAAAAAGGAAATTCTCAAGAACCAAAGAGAAATGGGGCTTGGACTATTACTATTACTAGGGATGAGTTACTGCTGAAAACAACTTATCGACTCACAGCCAGATTTAGGGATCTGACTTCATCCCTTTTGCAAAATACATTTTGGCTAAATAAGTGTGACGTGATGTCATTTGAATTCTAACCATTTGACGGCTGACAAAGAAGGCACTTTTTGTCTGGACCACAAGGATGTCTGTACTAATCTTTGTGTTTTATCATATAAAACAGAATGGCAGATTGGAGACTTTCATACAAAGGTACATTTGCTTTATCGTCTCCTCTTACACTTCACAAACTCTAATCTTGGGGATCTTGTTTTTTGCCTGGGCTTAGCTAGGTGCTTATGTTAATCAGTCTTTAAATCAAAGATGCTAAGACATACATCTTTTCAAAGTTCAATATCTCCAAAATAGGTATGTGTCCTACAACCAGTGGCATACAGTAATGCAGTAGTTTCATTGGAAGCATTTGTTTCTTAGTACACATGAATTAAGGGTGAGTCATAAAATGAAGGCATCTTAAATTTGAGAAAATATTGTTTGTGTGGAGAAGCATGCTAGGTTTTGGACAAAACTTGCTTTTGCTTGAAACAACAACCACATCAATATATGTTATCACTTTTAACTTACAGATAAGAAATCTGATGCCCAGAGTGTTCAAAAAAAGGTTTTTCTCATGACTGCCTAGTACGTAGGAGGAAGAGTTAAGGTGGGGTTCTCATTACTATTGTGGATTACATATTTACTGCAAAACTTAGTGCTGTAAAACAATAATTGTTTTATGTTGCATGATTTTTTTGGTCAAGAATTTGGGATGGGCTTGGCTGGGTGGTTCTCAATTGGAGTTTCCCATGCCCTTGTGGTCAGATGTCAGCCGGGCCACCGACTTTTGAAGGTGCAGAGGGCCTACATGTGCATCCAAGATGGCGGCTCTCAAGGTTGCTAGCTGATGCTGGGAGCTCAGCTGAGGCTACAAACAAGGGCACCCACCAGGGACCTCTTCAGCTCGACAGTCTCAGTGCTTTCCCCAGAATAAGTATGCTCAGAAAACCAGGCAGGAGCTGCATAAAGCAGTCACAAGCCTGCACAGACTCAAGGAAAAGTCATATATCCCATCTTTCAATGGAAAGAAGAATATCAAGGAACAAGGTCATTTTGTTTTTAAACCATCACAGATGGGAACCTCGTTCTGACTGGTACCAAGACCCCATATTTGGAATGACTTGTCTGGTGCCTAGGAGCAAAGCAAGAAAAAGAGAGTGTGAACTAATCATGAGGAAGAGGATTTTTAAACAAATGCAAGAGGGTTCATCCAGTCACATGTAGCTTCATTTTCATTTTCATGTATTCACTTTGGAACCTCAAACACTGGTCCAGCATTGCTCCCATTATTCAGAACATATCTAGAGCTTTCTGGGAAGTGGTTTCGGGGCCAATTTCGCAGGCTCATAAGAAACATCAGGCTTAGAATTGTGTCAGCTATACTTTATGTCTAACCTAAAATGGCCTTTTGTAGTTTAACAAGTATTTAGTGATCACCTGCTACAGAATGTTCTGGTTTCTGTGGATTCCTTGATGAACAAAACAATACCTCATTCTTCACTTGGCTTACATTTTGCTGGAGGATGCAAAAAATAACCAAATTTGTAATAACATCCACAAGTCATCAGTACTACAGATAATGATAGGAAATGAGGGGCGGGGGAAACTCTTTTAGAGGGAGTGGTCAGAAAAGGCCTCTCTGAGAGTTGACATCTAAGCAGAGAGCCAGGCAGATGTGCAAGGGAGAGTGTTCCAGAAAAGGAAAATAGTATGTGCAAAAGCCCTGAAGCCACACTGGTCTCAGATATGTCTGGCCCACAGCAAGGAGGCCAGTGTGGAAAGTAGGATAAACAAGGGGGGAAAGTGGCAGAGGAAGCGTGCACCTGGGGTTCACTAAGGACAGAGAAGGCACTTAGGATTTTAATCTGAGATGAGATCCATGGGAAGATTTTGAGTGGTTTAGTCCCATGCTTTGGTTCACATTTTTAAAGGATCCCCTGGCTGCCAAGGGGGTATAAAGGATAGAGTAGAAACAGGAAGATAGATTAGGAGGCTCCTGCAGTAAATCAGGCTAAAGGTGGTGACAACTTTGTCTGAACTGTCCTTGGTGGAGAAGGTAAGTAGGGGGTAAAAAGAGCAGATATTTGTTCCATAGGATTTGCTAATGGACACACCTACCAGTTGATCCTTTAAACCCATGAACAAGGTATGTTTCAAAATATTGCTTAGTGGCTGCCCAAATTACAGTGGGACCTCGACAGAGGTGGCAACTTGGATGGTAGAAAATGAGAGACCCAGGTTACACCAGTTCCCTCAAACACTAGCTGAGGATCTTGACCCTCACTGCATAGAAAGAGCAGGAGCTCAGGCATTAGCCCTTCCTTCTCACTCTCACTCTCTGGCAAGAAAGGTATGAGGAGAGTCAAAGAATAAATCACTAGTTGGAAAGACCCTCTCAAAAAAAGAGTTCACAGATAAGTCTAGAGCCTTCAAAGGGAGCTGCCAGGAGAGACCCAAGCCCATTTGCATGGGCAAGTTTGGGTATTTCGGCCATTCAGTTGTTGACACGACTTGGTAGTCACAGCCTCTCCTTTGCAAGCCAACGTTCTCTAAGGAGCCTTTTTTTGTCAAAAAGAAACCACCATTGTGGCTGCTTTGAGACAGATTTTATGGGGAGTTTCATGCTCTATGAGCCTCAGTAGTGAAAGGGTCAAGGTTCTGCTTAAATACCACAAGTGGCCCAATGATGGGATCAAGATGCAAACCCAAGCCTATAATAGTGACTACTTTTCTTTTAATTTTACTCTGACAAGCACATCTGCAGCCAATTACAATGTGCCAAGCAATGTTCTAATCATTTTATAAAATGTTTAGTCATTCAATGATCCTAACAATCATATGAATTCAGTATCACTATTATCCTTTATTCAACAGTCAATACACAGTTACTGAGCATTTTATACATGAGAAAAGCGAGTCACAGAGCAACTAAGTGACTTGTCTAAAATCACGCCACAGAGCCAAGATTAGAACCCAGGAACTCTTGCTCTGGAACTTTGGCACATAGGTACCATGTTAAGCTGTTCTACACTGTGCTTTGTTGGAAATCTGTATATCTATTAGAAATAATTTCAGCTGAAAATAAGAAACAATCCAAGTTAGAGTGACTTAAACAACAGGACATGTTGTACATAACAAGAAGTCTGGAGATAGTCATCTGTCTTAGGCTGATGGAACAGTTCAACAACGCCATAAAAAATCCAGACCTTTTCTATCTTTGCTGCTCCACTATCTCAGTCTATTGACTTGTCACCTCATAATTACAAGATGGCTGCTGCACATCCAGGTATCATGTCCAAGATCTAGGGAGGAAGAAAGGAAAAGAGTAATAAGCTTCCTCTGCAAGGGGCTTTGCCTTTTCATTGGAGAAGAGACTCCCTCCTCGGCATACTGTTCCTAACAAGACTGGGTAACTTGCCTGCCATTACCATATCTAGTTTAAACCAGTCATGATTCATCTCACCAGGTTGGGATAAGAGTCTGACTTCCCTGAGACTTGGTGCCCCCTGCCAACCCTTTGAACATATTGATGTTCTGTACAGTGGGAGGCAATGGTTTTGAGATAACAAGAGACAGCGTCTGCTATGGATATTACTACCCCATGATGGGAACATTGCAGCTAGAAGGCACAAAGTTAAGATCACATGACTGACAATACGGCAGCTCCAGAATACTAATGCAGGTCCATCTAACTCTAAATCTCATTATTTTAACTGTAAAGTAATACATTGCTAAGTGGAGTCGAGAATGGATGGACACACGTGTGGCTTTACCACTGAAAGTTGTAGCACCCCGAACAAGTTACTTAACCTCCCTAAAGCTCAATCTATTTATCTCTAAATTGTGGCTAGTAATGATGCTGAACCAAGGGGCAACTATGAGTGTAAAATGAAATAATATACGCAAAGAACCTGACAATACTAAGCAATCAATAATTCTTGGCTATTTTTATTATTGTTGTCACTACTATTATCACTCGTTACCCTACAAGACTTTGTAGCTACAGTGGCCTTGTACTCAGATTAGAACACCATTTTGGGCATCTTTGGGCAATCTGGTAATGGCAGTCAGTAGTGGGTAGGCCTGAAAGTGAGGCGGGGTGTTCAATACAATACTAACTACAGATTTAAGAATCTTCCAGCTTGTCTTGCTTGAATGTAGTGAGTCAAGGACTGGTGGCTCAAAATACAGGTCTACAGATCTCCAAGGCACAATAGTTTAGTTTTAGCCTTGGTTCTGTTACTAGTAAAATGCCGTTTGGCCAGAAGTATCTCATTTCTCGTTTGGGGACCTTTGTGTTTTCATCTGCATGGTGAAGTGGTTTTTCCATTATTGGTATTCAGTGTGTAGTGGACACCAATTCAGCAGCTATTATACTCACGGTGCCATGGAAGCCATAGAGGAGCAGTGATAGGGGATGCGGATCTCACACTCAGAAAGCTTAGAGGCTTAGGGATCTTCAGTGTTTCCTTCAGCATAACATTTAATAACATTAGCCAGAAGGCAAGGCTAATAACCCCCAACCCAAAGGTTTATTCTGAGGATTAATCATGTTAGTGACATTGTAACAAAAAATTTCCGAACAAATGCAAAAAACATATAGCTATGGCAGTTTCCTAATGAGCTAAACATAGTCTCACCATGTGATCCAATAATTGCGCTCCTTGGTGTCTACCCAAATGAGTAATAGGTTCTGTTCCCACAAAAACCTATGAACAAATGTCTGTAGCACCTTTATTTGTAGTTGCCAAAAATTGGAAGCAACTAAGATGTCCTTCAATAAGTGAATAGATAAACAATCTGTGGTATGTCAAAATCCCAGCAAGTTATTTTGTGGATATCTACAAGCTGATTCTTTTATAGCAAGGCGGAAGACCCAGAATAGCTGACACAATACTGCAGGAAAAGAACACACAAGCTGGAGGACTGACACTACTCCACTCCAACACTTCCTATAAAGCTACGGTCATCAAGATGGCATGGTATTGGCAAAGGAATAAACAAGCAGATCAATGGAACAGAACAGACAGCCTGGAAACAGACCCACATATATATAGTCAATTGACCTTTGACAAAGGAGCAAAGACATTACAATGGAGGAAAGATAATTTTTTTCAACAAATGGTGCTGAAACAACCAGACATTCATTTGCAAAAAACGAATCTAAACATAGATCTTAAACCCTTCACAAAAATTACCTCAAAATGCATCATAGACCTAAAAGTAAATTTAAAACAATAAAACTCTCAGAAGATAACAAAGGAGAGAATCCTAGATGACCTTGAGTATGGCAATAACTTTTTAGATACAACACCAAAGGCACAGTCTATGAAAAAATTAATTGATGAGCTGGACTCCATTAAAATTAAAAACTTCTGATCTGCAAAGACACTATAAAGAGAATGAAAAGACAAGTCATTGACTGGGAGAAAATACTTGAGTAAGACATGTCACTTAAAGGAATTTTATACGAAGTGTACAAAGAGCTCTTAAAACTCAAGAATAGGGAAATGAGCAACCCAGTTAAAACATGAGCAAAAGACCTGAGCACGCATCTCATCAAAGAAGGTATACAGATGGCACATAGACATATGTCATGAGGGAAATGCAAATTAAAACAACAATTAGATACCACTACACACCTATTAGAATGCTGAAATCTAAAACATGAATACCAAATTCTGGTGGAGGATATGGAGCAACAGGGACTCTCATTGTTGGTGGGAATGCAAAATGATATAGCCACTTTGGAAGACAATTTGGCAGTTTTCTATAAAGCAAAACATATTCTTACCATAAGATCTAGCAACAGAACACCTTGATATTTACCCAAATAAGCTGAAAACTTACATCCACACAAAAACCTACACACAAATGTTTATAGCAGCTTTATGCACAATTGCCAAAAACTTGGAAGCAACCAAGATGCCTTTCAGTAGGTGACAGGGTAAATAAACTGTGGTACATCCAGACAAAGAAATATTATTCAGCACTAAAAACGAATGAGGTGTTAAGCTATGAAAAGACATGGAGGGACCTTAAATGCATATTACTAAGTGAAAGAATCAGTCTGAAAAGGCTACATCCTTGGGAGGCCGAGGCGGGCAGATTACGAGGTCAGGAGATTGAAACCATCCTGGCTACCATGGTGAAAACCCTGTCTCTACTAAAGATACAAAAAATTAGCCGGGCATGGTGGTGGGCGCCTGTAGTCCCAGCTACTTGGGAGGCTGAGGCAGAAGAATTGCTTGAACCCGGCAGGCGGAGCTTGCAGTGAGCCGAGATTGCACCATTGCACTCCAGCCTGGGTGACAGAGTGAGACTCCGTCTCAAAGAAAAAAAAAGAAAGAAAAAAAGAAAAGGCTACATCCTATGTGATTTCAACTGTGTGATTCTGAAAAAGATAAAACCATGGAGATTAGTGGGTTGCCAGGGGTTAGGGGGAGAGAGGGAGTAATGAGGAGAGATAGGGGAAGCACAGGGGAATTTTAGGGCAGTGAAACTACTTTGTATGATATTATAATGGTAGGTACATAACACTATGCATTTATCAAAACCCACAGAACTACACAACACAAAGAGTGAAGCCCAATGTAAACTATGGACTCCAGTAACTCTTAATGTATCAATATTGGTTCATAAATTGTAACAAATGTACCATATTAACTCAAGACGCGAACAATAGGGGATATGGAGGGAGAAGAGGAGAATATATGGGAACTCTATACTTTTGACTCAATATTTTTGTAAGCCTACAACTGCTCAAATAAATAGCCTATTAATTTACATACACACAGAGAGCTGAGCAACAGTCATATCCTTTGATCTAATGATTCCACTGATGAGATCCTCTTGAGATACAGGACATACTAGGAGGAAAACTTTATTTACAGAAGGGGAAGAAAGTCAGCAACCTGTAGTTCATCACAAGCAACCACATGGATAAAAGCAAATTTCAAAATGGTAGTTGAAAAGGTTATGGAATAACGTGGACAATGCTTGTGGAAAAATGTAAATGGAAAAAAAAAATTGGAAATCACCTTATGATAACAACTACGTAAAAAAAAAAAAAAAGAAAAGAAAAGAAAAAACCCCAAAAACAAAACAAAACAGAAAAACCCTAACTAGCCAAGCGTGGTGGCTGGTGCCTACAGTCCCAGCTACTCGGGGGGTGCTGAGGTGGGAGAATTGCTTGAGCCCAGGACGTCGAGCCTGCAGTGAGACATGTTTGCGCCACTGCACGACAGCCTGGGCAACAAAGTGAGATCCTGTCAACACTTGTATAAACGGACATAAATGGGGTATAGCACATTGATAATGATAATTGGTAGTATGTTACAAAGGGCACAAGATTAGGATAACTATTTTATTCATTTTTTCAATTTCTTATATTTTTGACTTATCTTCTAAAAATATATATGAGGTCTCAAATATATATATAGTCTACGAATCCTACAGTGAGGGGGGAAAAAGACAAAAACTGGTAGTAAAGCCAGATGGCTAATAACAATAGCACCACCTCCACCTCCTCCATTACCATTTCTTAGGAACTTACTACCTGGAAGCCACTGTTCTTAGTACTAAGTTCTAACTAATCTGGGCTAACCCACTCAAAGTCACAGAGCTAGATAGCATGGGGTTGCTTACAAGCAAGTAAGAAACTGATCTCTGAACCTCTGGCTTATTCAAAATATACTTACTGAGAACCCAGTAGAGTCACCAGGTGCTTCAAACATGCAAAGAAAGATGAGAAATACTTTAGAGAACAAGGAGGGGAGGTTAAGAAACCACTTACTCACTCACTCGCCTACCCAGTAAGCATTTATGTATTAATTCCTTACAAAAGGCTAGGCACTGGAGATACACATGATTAAATGTTATCTCTGGCCTTTAAGAACTGCCACTCTATTCTCCTCAGAACCCTACATCTTCCAACCTGTGACATTTCTAATCGTGGACAGGCATGCTAACTGTTTAAGAGGCTGGGACCACAGGCATAAACTGAAGCTCCACCAGCAACCCTGGATGTGTGATCACCCTAAGTCAGACTTGGAAGTGCAGCTCCTGAAGGGCAGGAACCATCCCCACGACCCCTCTCTGCCCATTCTAGTTCACTTGAACTGACTTTTAGGGTCAGGAAATTTATTTTTGTTTCTACCCCATCCACCAACCCCACACCAAGCATTTCAGATCAAGTATCTGTGAATCATAGGTCAGGTTGACTCATTTCTTAAAGTTTCCAGGCTGTGAATGAAAATGGTATTGATGGCTGGGAAGATGATCAGATGCAGGGAGCATCAGTGAGACTTGTTCTGCATTTATCTACAAAAATGCAAACCAGATCTGCAAGCATTTTATTAAAATGAGGAAGGCAGCTGCTGAAAAATTTACAGTCAGAGAGGCTTGATAAACGGAAACGATCACCATTCCTGTTTCAAAAAACTAATTTATCATGTACACCTTCCTAATGACATTTTCTCTATTCGTGGTACTGCCTTTTTGGTTTATCTTGGTTAATGTGAAAAAATGCCCAGGGTGGGTTTTTGGAAGCTCAGTTATAGATTCGGTGCTTATAAAATTATAAGTTATTTTTTCCATATAAAACAGGAAAGGGGAAATAAAAGAAATGTGGATTGAACACCTATTGCAGGTTCTCATTTCACCCCCTGAAGACCGAGCAGGTTAGGAAGCACATGCTAGGAGAGGGTTAGTCACCTACCCCAGCGAGCTCAGCAGCGGAAAAGCACCACAGGCTTTGGTCTCCTTTGGTAGAAACCTACTCAAGCAGGGAACACTTAACTAAGGGGTGTTCAGGAAAAGAAACTCACAATAGGGGCAAAAAACAGTTCCGGGACTAGGAGAATTAAAACCCCAGACACTTAGCTGGGCTATGCCTCCCACGTGGCTTCACACCCATTTACACTGACCTTTCACCTTCAGAACCACATTGAGTCTGCTGACCCATGTGAAACACCCAGCAAGGGGCCATAACTCTTGCCCTACATGGAAAGCCTGATTGGGCCCCCTAGGGAAACCCGCTGGCATCTGAATCAGATCCTGTGACCTCTGTGGTCCTGAGCCTCAAAGCAGGGGAATACCCTTTGCCGTGGATCCACCACAAAGCCTCAGGGCCTAGGTGAGAAAACTTCACCTGTGAATCATGGCAGCTCAGCACCTTCTCTGGGCCTCTCTTGGAAGCCCCTGAAGGGCTTAGCATGTGTCACCAGGGACCAGGACAGCTGCAAATTCTCCTGCGAAACAAGAAAGTTTCATGGGCTCTGGTGGTCTCTGAGGATGCCTCATCAATTCATGAGATGACCTATTTGCAGGTGACAAGGCTCACAAATGCCAAATGAATCACTCATAAGTGAGTGTGGTTTTCAACTTTTCAGTGTCATTTTAGTGGATACCTGGCTCATTTGGAATTGTGATGTCAATAGACGGAAGCCCAGAGAAGGTAAGTGACTTGCCTAAGAACACACAGCTAGAATTAAACAGGTTTGGAAGTAGAATTCAGGGGTCCACAACCTTTTTTCCCATCATCATACCGCCTTGCTTAGAACAAAGATAAACCTAAGCAAGAGAAAAAAACATATATTCATTTTAATTGGATGGCAAAATAGTAGGAAAGAGGAGGAAAATCTAAAGACAATACATTCCTTGCCACTCATGGGCTCTTTGAGACATTGTCTCAGCTCAGAGCTCTGGGCTGGAGCTTAGAGCTTTATCAGGAATTGCCTTTCCCCACCCCAACATGTAGTGAAGGGCGAGCTAATAGGACCTTCTTTATGTCAATCCTGGTGGCAGTGTGTAGGCCCAGTTATTCAGTATAAGAGCTTCAAGATGCTCACTGAGTCCATTCTGCAGATAAGAGAAGTAACGTCTCAGGAGAAGAAATGATCTGCTCAAGGAAACCCAGCTGGCTGTGGGCAGAGCAGACACCAGATCACTGTGTCACAACACAGAGTGAGTGGTGGTCAGCATCACTCACTATCTAACCCTGTGGGGTTCTCAGAGCACACGGTACTTCTCTAGACTGTGAGGATAAAGGAAACTCTGGTCCCTCTGACAACTCTTCAAATTTTACATAATCTGTCTACTGGTTTGATATAATTTCTAAGGCAAGTGGCTGATTTTGATAAAATGTGTTGTAGCTACCAAAAGATAGCAGTGAACCTGGCTGGGTTTGTCAACTTACACATGAGAAGCGATCTGGAAGTATAATGAATGGGAAAGCAGATAAATAATTTGTGTATTTGGTCCAAATAAAAGGTGGGTACACCCACATGATGCAATAAAACAATGTAGCAGTTAAAAAGAATAGAGTGGCTACCATGGATAGCACTCCTCAATATATTGCTGAATGAAAAGGGGTAAACTGCAAAATACTCTACCAGAGGTGTACACAATAGTACTCAGTGTGTATATGTGCATGCTACAGTGTACACTTAAATGAATTAGAATGGTCTGCAGGAATGTGCTCTAAAAGATAACAAACGTGACCTACACCGAACTAATGAGGAAACAAGGATTGAGGATGGGTGAGCTAAAAGGACTTTGGCCTTACGTGGAAAGTTTTTAATTTTTCCGAAATGAATGCAATCATTTAATATTTATGTGACAAAAGATTTTTTTAAAAAAAGGAGAAAATAGAAATATAATTTTAATGATTCATCGATCTATTCACTCATTATTTGAGCATCTATTATGTGCCAGGCATGAAGAAGGTAAAAAAAACCCAGCCCCTGCCCACAAGAATATGTTCTAACATAGAAGGAGGAGGTTTCCTGCTTATAAGCATGATGAGATATATTACAAGTGCTCTGGTGAGTGAAGAAATAAGAGCAGAGTAGGAAAATAAAGAAAGGGATCTCCATGTTTCACAGGAAATCCAAAGGCCAAAACAGAGTCCCCAGTCAATTCTGCCAAGGCCTGCCATCTTGAAAAAAAATGAGTATTATGACAACAGTTTGCAAAAGGACACATCTTTTGTAATTTTAAAGTAATATCCATGATCTCTCACTTCAGCTAGAGTTCACAAATGAATATAATAGTACAACGGATAGTTTGCAGTTTGTAAACATTTAACCCCCATGAACGGAGAGAGATGGTTTTGTTACTTTTTAAAGAAACGAACTCTTTGGCTGCATTTATCAGTACATATGGTTTACTCCACTAGACTAGAAATGGCTCTGCCAAAATTGCTGCTTAAATTTGGGTTTCTAAAAATAACTCATGGGAAGCCTGCAGCGTGAGATGAAGATGGTTGCACACAGCTCCACGGAGGAAAATCTCAAGCATTTGATTTGAATTACCTAAGAGCTGAAATTGAGTGCAAATATCTCCTTGTAGCAACTGCTATATAATTAGCCATCCTAACGGAATCCTTTCAAAACCAAGGCAGTTCAACAAGTTATTTTAATTGAAAATAAAATTTTCTGACCAACTATTCTGTCAAAACCACATTAAATGAAGATAGCTCAGCAGTGACCAAATCACTATAAAAAGCATTATGTGTTATGGGAGAAATGAGTGGGAAGGAAGAGGGGGATATGCCCTTTTTTTTTTTTTTTTTTTTTTGAGACAGTCTCACTCTATCATCCAGGCTGGAATGCTGTGGCACGATCTCAGCTCACTGCAACCTCTGCCTCCCAGGTTCAAGCAATTCTCCCGTCTCAGCCTCCCGAGTAGCTGGGATTATAGGCATGCAACCACCACACCCCACTAATGTTTTTTTATTTTTATTTTTAGTAGAGATAGGGTATCACCATATTGGCCAGGCTGGTCTCGAACTCCTGACCTTGTGATCCGCCCACCTTGGCCTCCCAAAGTGCTGGGATTACAGGCGTGAGCCACTGTGCCCGGCCGGGATATGCTTTTGTATAAGGGTAAAATGTGACAGTTTTCTGGGCTCCTTTTTCTAGCTTCATGTGTCTTCTGGTCTCTTGGAAAAAGTATTCCATTTTCTCTGCATCAATGTTACTGCTGGGGCTACCACCCGAGTACAGTGCATCACTGTCTTCTGAAAAGAAGCAGCCAAGTTAAGATCTCAGAGATAAAGAGGGGAAGAGAAGAGAAAATGGCACTTGCTTTCTGTCCCATTCATGACTAGCCCAAGGACACCTTCCAACCCAGGAGGGCCACATTCATCCGTCAGTTCTTGGAGAAGACTACAGAGACTCGGCACTGCCTCTGCACTTGGACTTTCATCTTTGCTACTTATCAGCTGTGCTGAGTTATTTTTAGCATCTCTGAGTAGCAGTTTTCTCATCTTAAAAAAAAAAAAAAAAAAGAAAAAAGAAAAAAATTGTTGTTATTCTCACACCTCCCAGGATGGTCAAATGTGTGCACAATCAATCTGGTATTCTAGACAGTATCTGCAATTGCCTGTGTGAGGAGGACTAGGGAGGGTACCAGACCCTTCCTCACAAGTTGAAGTGGGTTGGCGCGTGGACCAACGGTATCAGTACTGCCTGAGAGCTCATTGCTAGAGTAGACGCTCAGCCCCACACCGAAAAATTGGTCAAAAGTCTGCATTTAACAAGTACCCCTGGAGATTTGTGTGTGGTTCAAATTTGAGCCTCACTGGCTGGCGCCATCTCCCAGGTGTGTGATTCTATATCGGGTGACCTGTGTCGAAAGGAAGGGAGGGAGGAATGAAGGGATGGAGGGAGAAAGGGGTCAGTTAAATTAAAAAACAATAAAATTAAAAGATCTTCGAGTTACTAGTTATGCAGGTTTAGGTTAAAACGTCCTGCCAAGGAAATCTAGACCTTGAAGCCATCCTTTTTGCTTAAAGCCACATCACTGGGCCTGAGATCCCTATTCAGACCGAACATGCGGCCCCTCAGACCCATCACCAGGTCTACATCTAAAAATGCTCAGGTGGGCCAGGTGCGGTGGTTCACGCCCGTAATCCAGCACTTTGGGAGGCCGAGACGGGCAGATCACTTGAGGTCAGGAGTTCGAGATCAGCCTGGCCAACATGGTGAAACCCCATCTCTACTAAAAATACAAAAATTAGCTAGGCATGGTGGCGCACAACTGTGATCCCAGCTACTTAGGAGGCTGAGGCAGGAGAATTGCCGGAACCCAGGAGGTGGAGGTTGCAGTGAGTCAAGATTGCACCACTGTACTCCAACCTGGGCAAGAGTGAGACTCTGTCAAAAAAATAAAAATAATAAAAATAAAAATAAAATAAAATAAAATAAAAGTGCTCAAGTGGACAAATGTGATAAGGGAATGTCTCGTGAGACAGAAAGCTACCTGATTTATTTTTCCCCAAACCTCTAGGCACTGTGGTTAACCAACCTTCTAAAAACACCAGCGGTGCCTGCCTCCAGTCCATTTAGCTTGGTTAAGAAAGGAAACATCTCTTCCAGAAGATTCTGAAATTCTGGTTTCCTGAGCCTCGCAGTGACTAAAATGGAGTTGGGGGAAAATGACTCTTAGACTTTTTGTCAGTGTAAGTGGAAATTGAGATGAGACACATAATATAAAGTGACATATAAAATCCTAATTTTGGAATAAGGAACCCTGGAGATGGTCAGCTTATAAGGCACTTTTCAAATCCTTACTGGGAGGAACTATAATGAAAACCTGATTTTAAAAATAAGGAGGTGGAGGCTCTGCAAGGTTGACTGGTCAAATTAGGAATTGAGCGCTGTTGTCTTTTGTCTTTTCCATCCCATGCATGCTTGTTCTGTGGCCCAGTATCCATGTCCCCAGCCACCTTCCAGAAATGATACAGTCATGTGTTAGAAGAATTACACTATGTCTTTGTGGTCTTTGTCACTGAGTCTTCACCTGAAAATGGATTCTACTGAGGAGGGGAGTAATGGTGATGTTCCCTTGGATAAAAGCCCAGCTTCGGAGCTAGAAGCTTTTGGATTCAAATCATGGCCCTGCTACTTATAACTAACTTTTGGTAAATTGACCCCTCTGAACCTCTCGATTTCTTCATTTTAAAAAATGGCAACGATAGTAGCTAATAAGTATCAAGTGCCATTCTAGGCAATTTACGTTTATTAACTCTGTGAGCAGGTGCAATATACTATTATCATTCTTCATGTAGAAATGAGAAAGCTAAGGTACAAAAAATTGAAGTGACTTTCCTAAGGCCACATGGCTGATAATTGTCAGAATCAGGATTCTATAGGAGCCTGTGATGTAGCAATAATATATCAATGCTCTCAGAGGGCTGCCAAGAGATATCTATGAGATCGTAGAAATGCTTCCCAGGCCACCTGGCAAAGATAAGTGCTCAACAAATTATAACTATAAGGTTTCCATTTCTTTTATTTTTATGTATTTATTTATTTATTTATTTAGAGACAGAGTCTCAAATCTGTCTCTCAGGCTGGAGAGCAATGGCATGATCATAGCTCACTGTAGCCTTGACCTCCTGGGCTCAAGAGATCCTCCCACCTCAGCCTCCTAATTAGCTGAGACCACAGGCATGTGCCACCAAAACTGCTTTTTTTTTTTTTTTTAATTTTTATAGAGATGGGGGTCTCCTTAGTTGCCTAGGGTGGTATTAATCTCCTGGCCTCAAGTGATCCTCCCGCCTCAGCCTCCAAAAGTTCTGGGATTACAGGCATGACCTGCTGTACCCATCCTATAAATTAATTTCTTGAGCTAGCCAGAAACACAAGGTTACTATGGCATCCACGTGGCTGACAGGAAGGGGAAGTTGCTGCTTGCAGAAGTGATACTGTCTGACAGGTATTCATCCCCACCTGTCCTCAGCAGGCATTCTGCTTTGACATCATGGTGCAGGGCAGGAACTTTGGTGCTCTGCCCTTTGAATCTTTCTATTGATTTTTGTCACACAGAACCTGCATGGGAACCTCAGCTGGAGCAGCTGATGTGGAAATGGGTCTCATGTCTGCCTGGCAAAAAGAATTGCCGTTTCCAAAATGAGCTGGATGGATCTAATCCCCAAAGCAATGGACATGTATGAGTGACTCGCCACTTCTGAAATTCTCTGCAAATCAAACAGATGTGGGGGAAGATCCCTTGTATAGAAGAGGCAGCACGCATGCAAAAAATTGGCAAATGAGGAACTCTGATTTAGAAGACTCTGTTGGCTGCCAAGTTACTTACTGATCAGCCACTGCTTTCTTCTTCTTTATTAAAATATTCCCAGTTCTATTCAGGGATAAGGGAGATAGCAATGTGCTCAAAAGAAGTCCAAGGCAGGGGGAAGAATTGGCCCTGGCTTGAAACAGCCATGACAATCTTGTTATCTCTGTCAAGGACTGGCTGGGAGCTTACCTGGCCTAGTTTGGCCATTGAGACATAGGGGAAGTCTACTGGGGATTTCTGGGGAAAATTTTCTTCCCTAACAGAAGATAGGGAGTCACAGTAAAAAGGCCCCTTTTTTCCTGCCTGATGCTTCTTCCTGCTCAAAACGCTGTTATGACAAAGCGATGTCTACAGCAGAAAGGGCCATCACAGGGATGCTAATCAAGTGCTCTGATGTGGTTGAGCTGTCAAATGCATCCTTTCTGATGCATCGGCCAATACCAGGTGCTGGCAAGGACAGAGGGAAACAGAAATCTTGAGCACTGCCTGTGGAAGTGTAAATTGGTACAGTCATTCTGGAACACAATCTGGCAGTACTTGTGAAATTAAGTGTGAGTGTGTGCTATGACTCACCCACATCACGGTCCATATCAGAGAAACTCTCCCACAGTCCATATGGGTACAGGTGTGAAGAGCTCATCACAGAACTAGGCTGTGGTTACCTCATGTCCACTAGCAGCAACAGGAGAAGCAAACAGGGCAGGATCTATGGCAAGGGCAGGGTAGATGCAGCCCCTCAGATGAACCAGGTGAACACAGAGCACCAAGACTGGCTCTGAAAAAGAGTGTTGAGTAAGCAAAAAAACCAGATTGAGATCTATAGCAGAATCCCATTTGTCTAAATTAAAAACAGATACCCAATCCGAACAAGGCAGGGAGGATCTTCATGCAGGCCCTCATGCAGGGCCTGCAGCAAGCACACTGGAGTGGCTGCCTATGGAGGAGGGAAGGGAATGAGAATAAAAAGTCCACACTTGTCTCCTCATCTCCTCTTGCAATAGAGGAGGCAAGTGGCTGGGGGTAGGGGGCCTGGTAGAGATCAATGATGATGATAATGACAATGAACAAAGAAGGCATTCATAATAAAATTCAAAAGAAAAAACACAGCCAGATTTACAGTCAGAGAACCCAGGCGTGAATGCTGCCTTGATCCTTACTGGCTACGGCTCTTTGGAAAAATCACAGTGCCTCAGTTTCCCCATCGTGAAGAGCAGGTTTGAAGACTGGCTCTGCAAAGTGGTTATGTGAGCATCCAAGGAGATAGTGTGGGGAGATTCTAAGCTTGGAACGTAGCAGGGGCTTCCTGGATGGCAACTGCCAGGTGCCCTAAGGACTCAGTTCTCTCCTCTGTAAAATGGGGATTTACATTACCCACTCAGCATGATTATGGTGCAGTTGAAATGAGACATGACCATAAGGGACAAAAAGCAAGATCATGACACCCAGGAGCATCTCCTGCTCTGACCCCTGTGTGCAGCAGTGTGTGCTGTGCTCATGCCTGATACAGCAGTGAGGGTCAGGCTGTCCTTTCGTGACGTCATTCCTAGTGGAACATGGGCCTTACACATTCAATATATATATTCCCTTTTACTTTATTCTATGGTAATGACTAAAGTTTAACTGAATAAGACAAGTTATAAAAAAGAGAAGAGATGAGAAGAAAAAAAGAGAAAAAAAGAAGCTGTCATGCTCTTATTATTCCAAGTAGGCAAAACCTTCATTTTCCAATGAACAGCTAGCCTCTCTCTATACAGGTTTTCTGTAATCTCAGGAAGGACGCAATGCCTTATGTAATTGTCACATAACAGATTGTCACTGCTCTCCTTAAGGTGCTGCCTCTTCCCCATGATGACCCTTCAGATGTCCGGGAAAGATTCCGTGAAACAGAAGGACCATGTATCCCTGGAGTCCGCTTTGTTTCTAATTTTGCCCTTAAGTGCAATAGGCTGCAAGAACCCCCTTCGGCACACAGCTTTCTTGTTTTCTGGAAACTATCTTCTAAATAAACTTCCCAAATACGGATACAAGGTCAAACTAAGGCTTTGATGCCTCTTGACAAATTGTTACTCCAAAAGAACAAATTATGCTGTCACCGGCAATGGAGGCATATGCCAGGCTCTGACACATTCTTAAAATAAACCCCAAAACCGGCTGGGTGCGGTGGCTCACGCCTGTAATCCCAACACTTTGAGAGGCCGAGACGGGTGGATCACGAGGTCAGGAGATCAAGACCATCCTGGCCAACATGGTGAAACCCTGTTTCTATTTAAATATACAAAAATTAGCTGGGTGTGGTGGCATGTGCCTGTAATCCCAGCTTCTCAGGAGGCTGAGGCAGGAGAATCGCTTGAACCAGGAAGTCGCAGGTTGCAGTGAGCTGAGATCGCGCCACTGCACTCCAGCCTGGTGACAGAGCAAGACTCTGTCTCAAACAAACAACAAAAAACACAAAACCTATTCTAATTTTTGGCAACCTGATGGGGGAGGTACATTACCATTGTCTGATTTTCTGGCGAACATCACTGTGACTCCCAGGGACCCCAAGTTCACTGATGTGCTATTTTCCTCATGTGAGGTCTGTGTAAGAGCACCCACATCTTGTTGAAGTGGGTTTTCTGCATAGAAAGAGAACTCTTTCACATAGGCAGGCCTGAGAGGTGGAGCGGTAGATAGGACAGAGAGAAAGTCAGTGAGAGGAGAGTGGGAGCCTAAAGCCTTCTGGGAAAGAAGGAAAAACAGGAACAACAAATGAAAATGTTTGTGTAAAAAACTGCAAACAAGAAAAAAAAAATCTCACGTCCACTGAGGACACAGCTCTATAAAATGTATGCATGCACAGCAGGAACAGGGGGCAAGAGGCCAAGCAGACATGAAGGCAAGAGTTGTAATTGGGTGAGATAATGGCTCTGGGGTTTGGGCATTCTTTAAAATTGTTTTTATAGATGTGGTTATATTGATTTTCAAATAAGATAACAAAAAAAAAAAACCACAAAGTATGTTAGTCCAAGAATAGGAAAATAAGAGCAGAGTCAGGAGAGGAAAGGCAGAAAATGAAATAACGGCATGAAGACAGTATGATCAGTCTCTTCCATCCTTAAAACCCCTCTGGGGCATCCCTCAGGGCTAAGGATAAGGTCAAGCTCCTTCCCGCAAGCAGGGAGGTCCCACATCACTCCTCCAGCCCCGTCCCTGGTCGCTGGTCACAGGTTGCTCCAGCTCGCCCCTAACTCCAGTTCTCCAGCCCAGGCCTGGGTTGGGATCTCCACAGAGCATAACTCTGGCCCCTCTGTTGGGTTAGTCCCCACACCTCCTTCTGGGAAGAGCCTAAACATCCTTTCCCCTGGGAAGCCTCCCCTTTCCCCTAAAGTCGAATCGCTGCCTAGTCTTATCCTGCCAAGACATCCTGTGTGTTCCTTTTCTGAGTTTCCCACTGCAATGGCTTATACTGAGCTGCTCCAATATAGACCTTTTGATTAGAAGTCTAACCAGTTCAGGAAGGGGACATCACACGAGGACTGTGCCAGCTGTGGAAGGAAGGACTGGCCTGGGAGACGGGACAGGCAGAATGGGCTGGACAATGCCCACTAGATAACTCCACATCAGTTTTCCCCTTCTACTCTCTAGCCCCACATCGCCAATCCAATCAACTCTTTAAAAACTTATTTCTCAAGTGCCTGTTATCACCAAGACATTGTGGTGAGAAATTACAAAACCCAGGCCATTCCTTGAGTGTGTATAACCTAGTTAGGGAGTCGAGACTTCAACATGAGGATTGTTAGATAACCATGCAGCAATGAAGTATAAGATAAAACAAGATTGTCAAAGATTAATCGAGTATGGGCATTGTGTGGTCTGGGTTCAGGAGAGCAGGGTTACTGTGGCTGCAAAGGAAAGTCCTCTGAGAGCCAGATTTAAAGGATACCCACTGGACAGGTAGATGTGAAAGCAGGGGAGTGAGAGGATAGCATTCAGTGATCAAGGCCTAGAGCAGGGAAGGGGTATTATTGCACGCTCAGTGGCCAGCAAGTAGTCCCCTGAGGGAGGGTGTGTTAGGGTCAGAATTTTGAGAACCTTAAAACCCAATGAGAAGAATCTGCACTAGAAAAGAGACGAGCAAAGACCCCATAAAGCAGTGCAGCTGATGAGCGTCATTTGTGTGGATAGATGCTCAGGACAGACTAGAAAAAGATCCAGTTAGTTAAGAACCTCCTGTGAAAGTTAAAGCAGGAAGACAGGCATGTGGTACCACAGCTGCCATCTCCCACCTACAGGCATGGTGGTCAACACCAATTCATTAGAGCCCACTTTCCTACAGGGCTCAGTTGGGACCTCAGAGTTGTTTCCCATTCAGGGCCAAGAAAGCCCCTACCAATGGATCCGGAATGACAGTTCAAACTTATTTTGCCTTGCAGGTTGTATTAGCATTAGTCAGAAGTGACGCTGTTATGCTGCACTAACATGTCTTTCCAAATTTTAGTGGCTTAAAGCAACAAACATTAATTTCTTTTTTCAGCTGCATGTTCATCACAGGTTAGCCTGAGATCATGCACAATCTCAGCATCATCCAGACCAAGCCAACATGGCAGCCTCTACACACAGCACTGATCAGCAGCAGGCCAGAAGTGAGAGTGACTTCTGGAGGGTTTCTCACTAGAATTCCGACATGAAGGACAGAAATGACATGTCAATTCTGCTCACTACTCCTTGGCCAGAATTGCTCACAATGGGCAAGAAAGTTCAGTCTTACCCTGTGGAGGGCAGAGTCAGAAACGATAAATGGCCTAAGTATATCCCCTTTCAGTCACATGGAATTTACTATTAATCAATTCAACTAGCAAGAACTTATTTTAAAATGGCATGCTCTGCACCCAGCCACTTTCCTTCTCATTATCTTCTTCTATTTTCTTCATAGTAATTGTCACTATCTGAAATATCTTAACTGAAATGCCTTGTTTATGGATCTGTCATCTGTTGTTGCCTGTCTCACAGACTAGGTTCTAAGCTCCATATCTGCCTTGTTGACAGTGTGGGGCACATAGTAGGACGCTCAGCAAATATTAGTGAAATGAGTAGGTGGATGAATGAAAGGTTCCACAGGGCAAGGACTCCATCAGCTTAATTTAGTGTGCACAATGTCCAGCATGTTGTCGGAACTCAGTGGGCCACTGAGAAGTTAGCCAGTTTTTCATGTGTCTGCTTGAAGTGACATGACTCAGCACTTCTTCTCCCCTTGGTGCATTTCCTCTCTCTTTCCCCCTGCAGGGTCTTAAGCTGAAGACTGGTCTTGACAGATACTATGCCTATTGATTTCAACCTTGAGATCCCCCCACTAAACTTTCTCCCTTACCCTCAGGGTTCAGGGCCAGGTTTCAGACTGGCCTGAGAACATAGGGACCAAAGGGGAAAAAACAGCCAGAGTGAAAGAGAAATGAAGAAGAGACTTCTGGCTGGGCGTGGTGGCTCACACCTGCAACCCCAGCATTTTGGAAGATCGAGGTGGGTGGATCGCTTGTGGTCAGGAGTTCAAGACCAGCCTGGCCAACATGGCAAAACCCTGTCTCTATTAATGATACAAAAATTAGCCAGGCTTGGGGGCGTGTGCCTGTAATCCCAGCTACTCTGGAGGCTGAGGCATGAGAATCACTTGAACCCGGGAAGCACAGATTGCAGTGAGCTGAGATCGCACCACTGCACTCCAGCCTGGGAGACAGAGTGAAATTGTGTCTCAAAAAAATAAAAATAAGAAAGAAGAGACTGCTGAGAGGGATGTAACCAGCCCTTGCACACGCATGCACATGCATGTAAATTGTAAATGCTTCACTCTAGTCTGGCCTCTTCAGGAACTTGCTGTGCAAACTTGGGCAAGTCCTTCCCCCTGTAGGCCTCTGTTTCTCTGATAGTAAAATCTGGGTATTGAAGAAGGACATTTCTAAGGGGTCTTCCAGATCTAAAATGCTACAAGCAAGAAATCATCTAGGGGCATATTTCTCAGAGCGGGGTCTATGGGGTTACAGCTTTTATAAGGCACACATTGTATCAAATACATTAATTGCACTCATATCCTTCATTAAAAAATAATTCCTATGTAACTGTGAAAGTTGAGGCAAACTTAACATAAAGTTGACATAAAGTTCTATAAAACATACAGTATAACTATTTCTATTTTGCATTTTTGTTTTCATATTTTTCAGCTAAGAATTTTACATGTTTGTTCTCAAGGTTGTTTGTGGGTCTTTGAAGTATCAATAAGTCCCAGACATTCTGTTTATAGCACTTAACTGGTCAAATGGGACTATCTCAGATGTTCGGTAAAAATGTCATTTGCAGTCAGGGCCCCACCCTAGACCCACTGAATTAGAAAATCTGTTGGGGGAACCCAGGAATCTCCATTATAGCACGTCTCCCAGATGATCATTTGCAAACTGAGGTTTGAAAACCACTGCCATAAAAAGAGGCTGAGGAAATGGGCTGAGGGAGGCAATTAGGGAGGAGGAAAGAGGGTTACAAAGGTGACCAAACAAGGGTGAAAAGATGACGGTGCGTGGCTTACGTTTTGCATGTGTGCAAATATGTTTCTGCCCACGTGAGCCCACACGTTCCACCAGAGTAAACACATTTTGCAAAACCATGAGTCGCTCTCTGCTGAGCCCCTCCTCCAGACCCGGAAAACAATACTCAAACTTAGTCTGGGACTGCACCCCCTCTGGTGATTTGCAGGAGGAGTTAATATTTCTAGCATATCATTGGGCACCCAGCCTGAAGACTGAAGGTGTCTCTGCCAGGGACAGGTACTGCAGGAAGGACTATCAATAGCGTTGTCACCCAGATGTTCGTGGCAATGAGTTCTAGCTTTGGGTAGTAATACATACTAGCTCCATCAGTGAGCGGTCTTAACTCATCTGTGGGGATGGAGATTTTCTTTAATCTTATTTTGTTTTAATTCACAGATAAAATTGTATGTATTTACTATTTACAACATGATGTTTTGAAGGACACAGTGGATACATTATGGGATTACTAAATCTAGCTAATTAACATATGCGTTACCTCATCTAGTTATCCTTTTTGTGGTAAGAGCACTTTACATCCACTCTCTTAGCATTGTTCATGAATACAACACATTATTAACTATAGTCAAAATCGACTTCTTGAACTTATTCCTCCTATCTAAATGAAATTTTATATCCTTTGGCCAATATCTTCCCAACCCCTCCCCAGACTCTGATAACCACCAGGCTCCTTTCTACTTCTTTGAGATCAACTTTTTTAGATTTCACATATGAGTGAGATCATCTAGTATTTGTCTTTCTCTGCCTGGCATGAGCCACACACACAAAAGTTGCATGTGTACATATGTGTGTGTGTGTCTGGCACACACATAAATCTCAAAATTTATTTATTTATTTTTTGAGACAGAGTCTCACTCTGTTGCCCAGGCCGGAGTGTAGTGGTGCAATCTCAGCTCACTGCAATCTCCACTTCCCGAGTTCAAGCAATTCCTGTGTCTCAGCCTCCAGAGTAGCTAGAACTGTAGGCGTCCTCCACCACACCTGGCTAATTTTTGTAGTTTTGGTAGAGATGCGGTTTTAACATGTTGGCCAAGATGATCTTGAACTTCTGACCTAAAGTGATCCTCCCACCTCAGACTCCCAAAGTGCTGGGATTATAGGCTCGAGCCACTGTGCCTGGCCTGTGTGTGTATTTAAGCATCTGCAACGATTAGAGGTGAAACCTAGCAATAAGAAGTCATCAAACTGTACTGCTGAGTGCTGGTTTTCATGGTGCCAGGAAAGACCAGGATAAAGGGGTAGGTTGGAAAGAAACGGTAAACTAATTCAAAAGGCCAAGTACTGTGCTAGGGATTTCCTACGTATGTCTCACATTAATCCACTGGGGAGAGCATTATCTGTCCCTTTCTTCCAGTGAGGAAACCAAGACACAGAAAAGATCTGTGACTTGCCCCAGATACTGTAAGATCAAACCCTGACCCAGCTAACCACAAAGTTCACGTTCAGTGCCCCATGCAGTGTTGCCTGAAAGTTCCCTAGCTTTAAACATAGGAGGGATGGGAGAAGGAAGCCTGTTCTAGAAAGGGGGAGCCTGAGGAAACCGATCTCTCGAATCAGAGATAACAACCCAAGTAATTTCCCAACAATTTAATTCACAAGCAACCAGTGGTTATTGGAAAAAAAAAATCACAGATTAGCAATAAGAAAAAAAATACACATATAACCACATCCTCTCCCAAGTAATGGTGTTTTTATACGTCTATATTTTTACTAGCAAATACATATTTTTTCTAGCCTACAAATGACATGATCCTATTTTTGAAATTTTATCAAAATTTATATAATTTTGCCTTTTTAAGAACATGGATAATGTGTTTGCTTGCCCAGTTCTCACCTTCTGTGAATTTACGTCAATCCATACATTTCTTTCCACATTCTAAGGGGGAAAGAGGAAACCCTTCACTTCTTTTTTGTTTGTTTCCTGTTGTTGCCTGCTCCTCTGAACAGATGCGTTTAGGAAGGGTTAAAGAGTATCCTATGAAACGTTGTGTTCTGGTAGATAATGTGGCCTTCGGAAACACACTAAACAAAAATTAAGTTGGTTTCCTCCTCCTCATAGTTGAAAAAGAAGAGCAGGTTTTGTAGCAATTGAGAGAAAATAATTTTTTAAAATTATCTTAATGCCAAAGGAAAAAGCAGCTGTCCTGTCTTCCCCTGCACCGCAGGGAGCAGCCCTCCAAGTGCCCCCATCACCCCTTCCAGGCATCCGCTAGTTGGGAGAGTGAAAAATAGCCTCCTTTTCACTCCCCTGTTGTTAACGAGGCTCCCTATTGAGATGTAGTTAATCACATCAATTAAGAGCTTTTCTTGCATGTGGCCTTGCCTGCTAGGCACTGGCCCTGTGTCCATGGGAAGGTGAGTAAGATAAGCAGCCAGTCAGGTCATGTGATAATTAAAATACAGACATTTTGCTTTTTCTTCTCTTTCTATGTTTTTTCATTTGTACATTTTTTCTTAAATCGGGCATAAGTCACATACAGTGAAATGCTCAATTCGTAAATAAACAGTTTGATGAGTTTTGACAAATGCAAGTATTCAAATGCACCAAACCAGCAAGACAGGGAACATCTCCCTCTCCCAGAAGGTGTTCCTGTGCCCTTCATAGTTTCCTCTGCCATCGTCCCAGAGAAAACCACTGTACTGACTTCTAGCACCGTCATATGAATGGAGTCGCACATTCTGTGTTTAAAGATAAACACGAATAATGAGCAAGAACGAGCAGCTTCTGGCGGGAATGTAAAACGGTAGACACTTTGGAAAACAGTTTAGCAGTTGCTGAAAAGGTTATACACAGAGTTACCATATGACCCAGCAATTCCACTCCTAGGTATATACATGCCCAAGACAAATGAAAACATACATCCATACGAAGTCGTGTATGAACCTTCAGAGCAGAATAAATCATAACAGCCCCACCCCCAAAGAAACAACCCAGTGTCCATCAACTAATGAATGAATAAATAAAATGGGGCATATATTCATACAATGGAATATATTTTGGGCATAAAAAAGAATGAAGTATATGTTGTAACTTAGATGAACCTTGAAAACGTTATGCTAAGTGAAAGAAGTTGCTCACAAAAGACAATATATTCTGTGGTTCCATTTATGGGAAACATCTACAATAGGCAAACCCATGGCCAGGCACGGTGGCTCCCGCCTATAATCCCAGCATTTTGGAGGCCGAAAGGGGCAGATCATCTGAGGTCAGGAGTTTGAGACCAGCCTGGCTAACACGGCGAAACCCCGTCTCTACTAAAAATACAAAAATTAGCCGGATGTGGTGACTCACACCTGTGCTCCCAGCTACTTGGGAGGCTGAGGCAGAAGAATCACTTGAACCTGGGAGGTGGAGATTGCAGTGAGCCGAGATCACGCCATTGCACTACAGGCTGGGTGACAGAGAGAGACTCCATCTCAAAAAAAAAAAAAAAATAGTGGTTGCCTAGCACTGGGGATAGAAGGGAGATTGGGAGGTGATATCTAAAGGGTACAGACTTTCTTTTGAGGTGAGGAAAATATTCTAAAATTGGTAAATTATATGGTATGTAAATTATATCTTAACAAAGCTGTTTAAAGAAAAAGAAACATTCAGAATCAAAAAGAGTAAAGACAATTGTAACGGGCAGAGAAGACAGACCAGTTTTCCTTCATTGGAAGTTTAACTGCAAAAGTGTTTGGCATTGTGGCCTAAGGATGCCATGCCACCTGGGAAGCATAATTGTTGTTCAGGAAAGAAGGTCTCCTTCCCTCCCACGAGAAGATTGAGGAGTTGTCTGCTTTTCTCAGGAGTCCGTGCCCTGTTCCCAGAGTTTAAACTCTGAGAGTCCAGGAACTATTCATCAGATTCATTTGTTTATTCCACAAACAATTTATTAAGCTTATGTTTAGTAGGAAGTACATAACCACATTTAGTCCTGACATTGCTATCAAGTGGCTGCATTTATAGGGATATCTTGAATGCCTCTGTGCGTCTGGCCCTGCGTTTAGCAGGTGATCCTAGGGGACTAGGGTGGTGGAAGGAGCTCATCATGAGAGCAAGACCAATAACTTTGAGAGCAACGAACCTGGTTCTAAATTCTTTCTTTTTGACGGAGTCTCGTTCTGTCGCCTAGGCTGGAGTGCAGTGGCGTGATCTCGGCTCACTGCAAGCTCCGCCTCCCAGGTTCACCTCATTCTCCTGCCTCAGCCTCCCCAGCGGCTGGGACTACAGGCACATGCAGCCACGCCCCGCTAATTTTTTGTATTTTTAGTAGAGACGGGGTTTCACCATGTTAGCCAGAATGGTCTTGATTCCTGACCTCAAGTGATCCTCCCGCCTTGGCCTCCCAAAGTGCTGGGATTACAGGCATGAGCCACCACGCCCAGCCTCTAAATTCTTATTCTACCATACATTAGTGCATGACTTTCTCTTTTCCTGCCTCACAATTCCTCACCTGCAAAGACCAATGACTTACCCTATGGCTGAACGATGAAGAGTCCCAGCTCTAGGAACCAGACCCCAACTCTACCACTTCCATGCTACATGTGGCTTCAGGTAGTTTCTGAACCTCTTTGCACCTCACTTCCCCATGTGTAAAATCGGGATGGTATGATAACTGCCAACACTATGCGGGATTGGATGAGCTTACACATGTAACCCAGGGGTCAGCAAACTCTTCCTATAAAGTGCCAGATACTCAATATCCTGGGCATTGTGGGGCAGCTGGCCTTACTGCCCCTCGTCATCTCTGCCATTGTAACATAATGCAGCCATAAGCGATATGTTAAGAAAAAGGGTCTGCTATGTTTAATACAATGTTATTTATGGACATTGAAATTTCCATTTTCATTTCATGTAATTTTCACGTATCACAAAATATTCTTCTTCTCTCGATTTCCTTCACTACCATTAAAAAATGTGAAAACCATTATTCACACTTGGATTGTACAAATACAGTGGTGGGGACAGATTTGGCCCATGAGGCGTAGTTTGACCACCCCTGACATAAAACACGTACACAGCGTCCAGCACATGGTCAACTGCCCTGCCCAGCCATTGAGCCTGGGCAACAACGACTGAGCATTCACCTGTGTTGAGCTGCATACTGAGCCTTTCCCTGCCATATCTCATTCAAACCTTATCATAATTGTACAAAGGGTGTTCTCACATGAAAAAGCCACGACTCAGGCGAGAAAAGAAGCAGAGTCATTGTAAATCCAGGTCTTTCGGACGTGAGCCATTGCTTCTATCCATGATAAAATATGTGCTGGCCACCAGGACACAACAGGGAACTGACTCACTTGGGCTCATCTCCAAACAATACAAATCATGATTTAATTAATCTGAGATGTGTGTTGCACAAAGCAAGGGCTGGAAGGAGGAACAAAAGGGCGCTCACTACACAGTAAGCAGTGAGGGAGACCCTCTAAAGAAGGGATGATGGCCTGAGAACAGTCATGCGTCTGGTGCAATACCGAGTGCCAAACAGATGAGGCTGGAAAGGTAAATCCACCCTGAAGCCCTGCTGTGGAGGGCCCGAGGACATGGTCGTCTCTCATGCTGGGGGTGGAAGGAGACACTGGTCCCCACTTTTTGAAAGGGAACTCCGCAACCTCAATAGCCTAACCAGCCCTTGTTTCAGCCATTCTAGTTTATGGGAATATGTCCTAATGAAGTAGGAAAACATATTCACAAAGATTTAGCTTTAGGAATATTCATGCCAACACTGTTTATAATAGTGCCAAAGTTGAATTCATTTCCTAAATGTCTGCCCTAGACACTTAGAAAAATTCAAAGGGTTTTGCCACTTAGGTCTGAACAACGGTGAAGGCTGGTCTCCAAGCAATCAAATGGTGATGTAGTAGAAATGCACATGTTGATGTCAAAGTGTATTTATCATGTATTTAGTAAAAGAGCTACTTACAAACTAATGTATATACCACCATACAACTATACACATACATACATACACACACACACACACACACTCGCATCAGTTTGTTTAATTAGTTACATCTAAGTGATATAAGGGTTTTTCGCTTTTTCTGGAAGAGGTATGCACTGCTTTATAATAAGACGTGAAATAAAACTGATGTTGGACAAGAGTTTCAAACTCCCAGTGATTTTATTGGTTAGGTAGAATCACTATTCATTAATTTATCCAATACATCCTTAGGAAGGATCCATCACAAGCTAGGAACTGGGTTATGCACTGAAGAATTGAGAGAGATGAGATAGACAGAGCTCCATGTTGAGTAGGAAAGCTGGTCAGGTAACCACCTCCATTCATTCAGTGGCACTGATGTTCTATAGTATTTGCAGAGAGGAGCTCCAGCTCCTGATGAAGGGTCCAGCCTCTCCTCCTAATTTGATCTCAGGGTTGGCTTACACCCCACACAATCAGATTTGATCAATTTGACAGAAGACCTTCTGGTATCCATGGTGAGAGTAGTGTTTGGATTGAAAGCTAGGCCAATGATACCACCATGTGAGCCTTTCTTTTCCTCACTCACAAACAGGGTAACCTCTCGCAGCTGTCAGGATAAGCCAAGGCTCGGGAAGTGTTCTGCAAATGGCAAGGCCCTGCACACACTGTGGGGGAGATTTAATGCCGAGATCCGAACCTCATTCTACAAGGATGACGACCTGGAATTTAAATGATGATGGATGCCAAAATGCAGGGAGGAAAGCATGTTTATGAACTGAAAGGCTGAACAGAGACAGGCAGTGAGCAGTGGGATTCTAGGTCACTGCGCCTTGGAGGGACGGACACCTCATTCTGTACCTCCCACCTCAGCCAGTGCCAGGGTGGCTCCTGACTTTCTGGTGCTTGTTTGTAACCCCAAAGACAATCTGTACATTTGAAATTGGATAAAATTTCCCTGCAGGTTTTTTACATATATTAAAGAGAAGTATTTAGGAAGCATTTAGGACCTAGGGCCGTGAAAACAAATCTTAACATATCTCACTGCCGGTATAGTAGAAAGAGAAAGGGGTTTTTCCAGTTAGGTCATAAGGGTTTGAATCCTTGTTCTGTGCCCTTTGTAAGCTATTATCCCTTAGCTTCGGGGTAATAATACCTTTCCTACATGGAAAGTAATAAGAAAAGCAACGTTTGTATACAGTATTAATGCTCAATAAAGGGCAGTTGTAATTTTCTTAGTGAGAAGGCCTCAGGGAACTTACAAAGCAATGAGGTCATATCACCCAGAAGCTGGACCTGGGGTAAATCAGCTCACTCTGAATGGGAGGGAGGCTCAGGGTGGTCTGGTTATCTCACAGCTAAACTTGACATCAGCTCAGCCTGGAAGTGGTGAGGTGAGAATACCCTGTCTTTTTTTTTTTTTTTTTTTGAGACGGAGTCTCGCTCTGTCTCCCAGGCTGGAGTGCAGTGCCTGTCTTTCTCAATGATGCGGGAAGCTAAACTAAACTAAAACTCCAAATGTGAAACTGGCCCTGTGTTCTGCACTCCTCTGAGATCACGGCTGTGCATGAAGAGAATGCATTCATTTTTTCTGGGGAGGGAAAGTAAAATGAATTAACCAGAGAGTAAAGAAGGTACTGCCGGGGCAAGCATGAGCTGCCAGGGACCTGCCACGATCAGAAGCGCCTGTGACGTTTCTATCAGAATCACCCCAGAGCAACTCGTGAAATAACCATATTCTAGGTCAATCTCTTGGAGTCAGCAGGCCTGGGGTGGGGCCCAGGATTCTGTATTTTACCAAGACCCATTGATATACTTCTGATGCGTCCCAAGGGCAGTTTTGGCAACCGTTTGTGTGGTGGAGAGGGCACTAGGCATTGGCCTCAGGAGGTCCCAGTTCAACACCCAGCTGAAGACCAGCTCTCAAGTGCAGTGATAAAATTTTCTCAAACACACTGGGGCAAGGCCCAGGTTAAAGCAGCCTGGGAGTTGTGTACAGGCTGCAAACATATGCATAAACAGGGAAACATCTTTGCGAGCTATGCATGTAATTTTATGTATATATGCAATTAATATATATTGCATATATAAATATATACATATGCAGGTGTATATGCAGACACATATGTATGTATATATGAGTACACATACATGCACATTCAAATGTAAATACATGAACGCATGTATACAGGCATGCATATGCATATAGGCATGAATACACACACATTCCTATTTCAATTAATCCTCACACAAGTCCCACTTTAGTACCAACATTATCCCCATTTCCCTTATAAGGAACCTGAGGCATGAAGGAAATAAGAAACTCACCTAAGGTCCCATAGCTAGTCAGTGGCAGAGGCAGGATTTGAAAAGGACAGGCTGGCTCCAGAGTTTCTGTTCAGAGGTCACTACATTATTACAAACCAACCCAAGAGGTTAAGCAGAGTAGAAGCTGAGAGACATAAACCTGAAAAGCAACTTGTGCCCTGGGTGGACTGTGTCCAGTAATGAGTGATATGAGTCCTCCCATTTCTGTACATGCATATTGTTTCTCCCATCAAGAGTTGGAGTTGCTTTCCCTGCCTTGAGTCTGGGCTGGTCTGTGGCTGCTTTACCAGGGGAAGGTGATGGAAATGATTCTGTCCTAGGAAACTTTCACATCTACCCACTTGGGATTCAGCTACCCAACTTACCATAAAGAAGGTTGAGCTAGACTGCTCATGATGAGAGACCTCATGGCAAGACAGAGGCCACCAGTCACTCCAGTCACCCCAGGGGAAGCACCAGACTCCTAATTTAATGCAGCCACACACCGATTCCAAATGCTCCCATGTGGAACAGAAGAACCACCAGCAGAGCTCAGCCAACTTATAGAACTATGAGAAAAATAAGTTGTTTTAAGCCACTACATTTTGTTATGATTTGATGTGCAGCAAATAGAGAACTGATTCATGCACCTACATGGCTTGCAGTAAAGTATAAATTTTAGAATAAGCAGCATTATGTGCTGAGCACTAGGCCAGGCAGTGTATTAAGTGCATTACATTCATTGTCTTGTTTAGTCTTTACTGGCATTAATGTAGGAGGTGTTAATATTATTTCCATTTTATTGATAAGGAGACTTAAGCCCAGAAAAGTTAAGTAACTTACCCTCAGCATTGGCAGTTCTTGGAGTTGTACCTAAATCTGTCTCATTCTAAAGTCTACATATTATGATGTCCAAGGTTTTTAAAATAAAAATAAAACAAATAAACACAAAGCTTGTATGTAATATCAAGGTTCTCCAAAGAAATAGAACCAATAGAATGTGTGTGTGTGTATGTGTGTGTGTGTCTCTGTGCATGTGTGTGTCTGTAGGGACATAGAGAGATTATAAGGAATTGACCCACACAATTGTGAGGACTGTTAAGTCTAAAGTCTACAGGGCAGGTTGGCAAGATGGAGATCCAGAGAAGCCTTGATGTTGTAGTTTTAATCCAAAGGCATCCTGGAGGCAGAATTTCTACTTCCTTAGGGAACCTCATGTGTTTTCTCTTAAGGCTTTCCACTGATTGGATGAGGCCCATCCACATTATGGAAGATAATGTGCTCTACTCAACGTCTGCTGATTCAAATGTTAATCTCATCTGAAAAATACCTTCAGTGACATCTGGACTGGTGTTTAACGAAAACCTGGGTAACTACCCAAGGTGACAGATGGAATTAACCATCACATGGCATTTCTCTGTGATCTGTGTCCCTGAAAACCTGGGCCCAGCATTCCCAGTCACAGTCATGATTCACACAAGCAGCAAAATAAATGAAACTGCAGTCAGAATCTGTCAGATTAAACATGGAGTGCCCAAGTCATGTGGCAAGAGGCAACCAGCCACATTGAACCCATCAAGGAATGAGCCCAGAAGACAAGGAGAACTGACACAGCTGAAGCAGGCCATCAGTGTTTCAATCAACAGGTGCAAGGAACTGAGGATGGCAACAATTAGGAAGCCATGGTTGGTCCCAGGAGCCAGCTTTACCCTCAACTTGCTGCGAGACCTTGGGCCATACCTCACCTCTCTGAGCCTCAGTTCTCCATGTATGCTTGCTGTTCTGCAAAGAACTGTCAAGTTCTTTCCATACTTCTCTTCAACTTCATCTTAGGCACTGGCCATTGCCATAGCAACCTCCTTTCAACTGTGGGAAAAAATCTAACAAATTCCATTTTGCCACTACAAAGAAAGTGGGGTACAGAGTGCATCATGCACTTCCTGGTGGCAATAAAGTAAGTCACTGGTGAAACCTCAAAAACTTGGGAACCCCCAAAACTCAGGCTCTTCTCTTCCTATTTGTTGGGAGAACCAATAGGAGGTTCTCACCCTGTTGTCACACACTGTATGCTAACTTAGCATTTGTAGGAATTCACATCCTCCCACCACCTCCTACAGTCACCAGCAGATATGCAACCCAGAACCCAGACTGGCAAGAGGTTATCACTCACACTGGATTTTGCTTTTTTGTCCCCACTAAAGGCAGCTGTTTCCTACAAATTTGTGTCAATCAGGCCAGGAAGTTTCTTTTTCCCTGCAATCCATTGTATGCAGGAAGATCAGAGGGCCCTGTCAGATACAAGGACGGAACCAGCTGGGCACTTGGAGATACAGGCTGGCTGCCCTGGCCTGGCCTTGCCCCAGCCCTCTTGGTTGCTTAGCCAGTCCACTGTGCTGGTGCAGCTGTACCTACCGACAGATGCTCAGAACAAGAGACTTGTTATGATAATTAATTAGGAGCACTGGCATCATCGTAAAGAGCCTCTGTTCTGTTCCAAAGCCAGCTAAGAAACTCACATCACTCACATCCTTTCCTGTCTCATAAACATGCTGCCTGTAGTCCACTGAGGGGCAAGGGATTGAGCTTGTTTCCTAGGGGTAACCTCTCTAGTAAAACAAAGCCATTCTGAGGAGCCTGTGTGGACATCAGGCAGGACTACATCACATTCTCATCTCATGGATGAAAAAGCTAAAGTGGATAATAATACCTATATATATAAATACCTATATATATAATACCCATATATATAAAATACACATATATAGGTATTATATATATAATATATATAAAATACATATATATATATATATATATATATATATATATGTATATATACCCCTCCAAGATGGCAGATGACACTGTCTGAGCACCCAGTATAATCTATACTCTCATTTTTTTCACCATTAATGTAAGATTAACAGGAAATTATTAATGCACTGCTTCCATGTTGATCTAAGAAAACCAAGACTTAATGAAGTTAAACAGTTTGCTCATAGTCACTTAGTAATGAGTGAGCTCAGATCTCAATCTAGCTGTGTTAAATTCCTAGATCCAGGTCCCTTCCTCTTTACTATGCTGTTAACTCTGTGCCCAGCGCATAAATTGCAGTGAGAACTTACCCAAGAAATAGGATAATGACCCTTTGTTTCATGCACCACCCATTTGCTGAGCATCTTTGCTGGGGTGGTTACTAGAAGAAAGCACTAGAAAGGTCTGGCAGAGTGGTTAGATACACAAATCCTGGAGCCACTGTGAGGTTTAAAATCCTGGTTTTACCATCTACTGTCTTCATGGTAGAGCTAGACCACATTACTTAGCCTTTGTGTGCCCTGGTTTCTTCATCTGTAAAATGAAGTTAGTGACAGTATCTCTATCTCAGTTGGGTCTAATGAGGATAAAATAATTTGGTAAACATAAAGAACTTAAAACAGTGCCCTACACATAGTGTGACAACAGCACTGGTTTTTATCGTTGTGACTGTGGTAAACACAATTGACCTCCTCATTCTTCCCCTTACAGGATCCCAATCTAGTGAAGGAACACAGATGCGAAATAAACAAAACTAAATGTATCATTTTAAATAATACTATGAAGAGAAGAGTAATATGAGCAAGATGGCAGAATAGTAGTTTCCAGTGTTCATCCCTTCACAGAAACAGCAATTTGAACAACCACCCATGAAAAATATACCTTCACAAGAGCTAAGAAATCCAGATGAGCAATTACAGCAGCTGGGTAGAGCATATAAATAATAAAAGATGCATTGAAAAGGGTAGGAATAACAGTTTCACATCACTTACGTCACCCTTCCCCCAAGACAGCACAGTGCAGCATGAAGAGAGAAACCCTTCATGTAGAGGAAGGAGAGTGAAGTAAGCACCCAACATCAGTGCAGATCCTAGTACCAGGTTGGCCTTCACAAACCCATGCTACAGGCATAAACACAGTCAATAATGCCATCCCAGTGTATCTCAGTGCCAGTCTGGCCCCCAGGGACCCAGAATCTAGGCCTGTACCCATGGACTTAGGCACCAGGCCAGCCTGCTTAAGAATTCCAGCAGTAAACTTGCCCTCAGACCCTGCCAGCCAATCCACCCAAAATATCTTGACTGGTGAACAGCTTTCTCGGCCAAAGCTAATTTGTAAAGAATAAAAGAGATCTCTACTTCTTAAAATATGTAGACACCAACACAAGACCACGAGGGTTACAAATAGACAAGGAAACATGACTAAAAACAAACTAAAGCACCAGTAACCAATCCTAAAGAAATTGAGACCTATACATTGTCTGACAAAGAATTCAAAATAATTGTCTTGAAGAAACTCAACTAAAAGAGAACACAAACAACAAAATCAGAAGAACAACACATAAACAAAGTAGAAGTTCAACAAAGAGAGATAAACCATAAAAAAAAGACCCAAACAGAAATTCTGGTGGTAAAGCAAAATGACTGAACTGAAAAATTCTATAAGGAACTTCAGCAGCAGACTTGATCAACCAGAAGATGGAATCAATGAGGTCAAAGATAGGCCATTTGAAATTAGTCAGAAGAATAAAAAGAAAAAAAGAATGAAAAAGAAAATTTATGGGACTTATGGGGGATACCATCAAGTGAACCGAAATACACATTATGGGAACTCAAGAGGAGGAATGAAAGCAGAGGAGAAGGTGATAGAAAGTTAGCTTAAAGAAAAAAATACATAGAACTCTCCAAATCTGGAGAAGAAAATAAACATCCCAATCCATGAAGCCCAAATAATTTGTAATTTATTAAACATAAGGAGATCTTCATTGAGACACATTAAAATCAAATTCTTAAAAGTTAAAGATAATATTATGGACCTCCATCTGAAGGGAAGAGTCCTCCTCTCCTTGGGCACAGAACTTCCCCCAGTCCCCAGTCAGCACCAGGTTCTCAGCTACCTATGTCTTATGCAATCCAGGCTTGGCACAGATTCCCAATAATGCAACCTCCTCACTGGATGATAGGCTATGTGAAGACAGAGTCTTCATTTTATGCATCCTTATAACTCCAGTGTGAAGCACAGACACAACATATCATGTGCACTCAATCAAATTTCGTTCAATGAAAGAACAAGTGACTCTCTTTCATTCTCTTGGAGTTGAATACTCAGTCGTCCCATGAATGGTTCCAGTGCTCAAGCTGAGAATGTTACACCACAGCCAATGCCCTGAAGAAACTGAGACTGTGCTGGGAAGTCAGACACAAAAAGAAAGAGATGAGGTCCACTCTTGCTGTCAGACATGAGGAACTAAGAGTCTTTCAAACAGAGGAAGATGACTTTGTGGCAGAAAAACCCACAGAGGAAGTGAATGATGGAATGGAACTTGAGGACAGGTGGAGTTTGAATAATCAGTGGGGTAGTCAATTAGAAGGTTAGGGAAAGCCCCATTCATTTATCTGACAAATCAAGCCCCAGTAGGAGCCTTTAGACAGGTTCTTCTCACAAGAACCCTGCAGGCAGGATCTATCAGCCTAGGTTAATGTCAAGGATACAGAGGCTTGGAGTGGTGAGGTGACATTCCTAGAGTCACAGAGCCAGCAACTGTTGGAGCTGAGGTCTGAACCCAGCACTCTCTGAAGCCAGAGCCCATGGATCTCTCAGGCATCCAAAGGAGAAAAAACAATGGGATCAAAGCACAGATGTCAAGGAAAGCCAGTAGTGTTTAAAAGACAAGAAGTGAAACCTGTGTCCCAGAACTGATTCCCCACATGAGAGGCTCGGAGGCATTCAGTCTTTATTCACAGGCTGGAGTGAGGTTGCGGTGGACTTAAATGCCCCCTGAGAGGTCTGACTTCCAGCCTGTGGGTGACATAGAGCTACTGTTTTTGAGTTGGACAGGGACATGGTCAGAACTATGCTTTCAGAATTTGGACTTGGCCACTGGAAGAAGAGACAGTTAAACTCAAGTTGCCCAACATGAGGCATGGGATGGGAGAGGTTGGGGGAGGGATGGAAGGAAACAGAGTGGGCACCAACAGGAAGGAAGCAAAGTCAGGAACTGCTGGCTGGAATGGGTCCAGGGAGAGGGAAAACCACTTCTCCTTCCCTTTCTTATGATTGCAAGATTAGTACATGAGAATTAGGCTGCACAGGCCAGGACTTCCCAAAACTCAGGAGGGAAAGAGCCCAGAGCATGTGTCTCCAATGAAGGCTATAGCTCCAAATCACGTGATCATCAGTCATCTCCTTGTCCACCCTGGAACCCTTGCCCCAGTGTATTTTGGGCTCAGACAGTCCCTCAGGGGATACAGCAGTGTCCTTTCCTTCAGCATTCAGGGCAAATGAGAGGCAAAGAGATCAATGGAATGCAAAAGCGTTACTATAGATAAGGAGTCGAACGCACAGAGAGGTTCCACCACTTGCCTAATATCACACAGCAAGTACATGCCAGAATGAAAATTTAAACCTAGAGCCCCTGTGTAAACCTTACCTGAATCAGTCAGGGAGCAGCAGGGAGGCAGTGGAAGAATAGGCCCCCCGACCTCACTCCCCACCTGCCTTCCCATCCTGCCAGTGCCTCCCAAACAGATGCCAGAGAGCACAGCAGCCCCGTGTTGCATCCACCCTGATAATGCATCCACGCAGGTCAGCCTTCTGGGCACAAAACAAGGCAGAGAAGAGCAAGAAGTGGACCTGGAGGGGCCCATGAAAGTTCCCCAGCACCCACCACTCCAATGGCCCGGCCCCTGGTAGGTCTCCAGTGCCCTTCACCCTACAGAGCCACAGAATCCCCAGGCCTTGACTCTGCAGCAAGGGCCCGCCTGCCTCTCAAGAGAAGGGCAGGGCCCCACACACGCAAGTGCTCTGCCTCCGCCCAAAGCTGGGCATGCATCATCACACTCCCGCCTTCCTTCCTCATGCACTCTCCCTTGCCCTGCTTCTATCAGTGGCTCCAAGATGCAAACATCTCGAAATGACCTGCTTCTGTGTAGGTCAGCTAACAGGAGTGCTGTCTTAAGAAATGAGGGCCAGCTGATGCCCACTACCAGGCCCAGCCAGCCCCTCCCAGCTTCCCTTCCAGCCCTGCACATGGAGGCCTGGCGGCCAGGAAAAAGAAGGGGCTCCTATCTCTGATTCCTCAGGGCCTCTGATAAGAAATGTCATCCCTTGCTGGGTAATATTACCAAGCCAGATAAAAATCTCTATCAAGCTTAAACATATGGCTGGCTGCAGAACACAGAGCCCAGTGGAGAAGGGTAATTTATTTGCTTAAGCTGAAAACCCTGGGCAGCCGAGAGAAGTGCCTGAATAAAAGAGTCAGAGCCAAATTATAACCTCTTCTGACTTGGCATGGGGATTTTTCCCTGGGAAGGATGAGACACCTGAGAACAACAGGGGGCTCTCCACACATTTCTCCTGACACAATACATTTTCGCCTTCCTCTTTCTTCAAAGGGCACTTTCACTTATGTTATCACATTTAATCCTCACTACAACCTCAAGAGAAGCATTTTTAGCTTCCTTTTACAGATCAGGAAATTGAGATTCAGCAAGGTTAAGTAAAGTGGCCAAGGTCACAGAGGCAGCCATGCTGGAGTGAGGACCCAAACCCCAGCAGGTCTGACTCACCAGCCCACCATCAGATGGGGAGGCTGATCCCAGCTTCTGGGGAAGATCGGCTCATACATTAACTTAATCAGCGAAGTCAGATCTACCCGACTTAACTGACAATGTCAGCTGCACATTGTAATCTTGAAGGTCCATTTCAAGGCTCTTCCCTGTCTCCTTGTTTCTCTGTAGCCTAGAGGATAATGAGAAAGTCTTGCAGAGCATAGAAGCTCAAGGAAAAGGACGGGAGGCCAGGGACAGTACCCAGGAGAGCAGTGAGTGACCTCAGGGCTTAGATTCCAGCCTCATATGCTCAAGGACTAGCAGGTAGAAGGAAACTGTGGAAAGAAAACTCCTCTCTCTGTTCATTCATTCATTCACAAATATTAGTGGAAAGCCTATTGTGTGCCTTCTCTAGCTTGGCCTTGGAGATACAAATGCAAATGGGCAGGCTAGGACCTGCCTTCATGGAGCGTCTGTCTTCTAGAACTGACTTACAGGTCAGTAAAGAGGCAATAGCCACAGAGCGTGTTAAGTGTGTTTGTGAATGCAGAAGTTCATGTAACTGATCTGGGGTTGGTGGCTGTGCATTAGTGTGTAGCTGTTAGCATACTCCACACACTGCTCTAGGTACTATTCTTTAAAAAGTCAGCACTGTTAAGGTTGACTTTGCTCTTTGGTAGTTAATATAGCTTCAAGATTGTTCCCAATTACTTCATATAGCCACTAATTTTTTTAGATTAATTTTTAATTCACAAATAAAAATTGTATATATTTATAATATATGATGTGAAGTTTTGAATTATGTATACATTGCGGAATGGCTAAGTTGAGTTAATTAACAGGTGCATCATCTCACACACTGATTTTTTTTTACTAATTTTTTAAACAGCTGTATTAGTCTTCCATTTTATCACAATTTAATCAACCAATCACTAACTAATGAGCATTTAAGCTGAGTCTCATTTTTCTATGTCAAACAATGTTGTAATGAAGATTCTATTCTCATCATGCATGTGTTTCTGCATGAAAAATTCTTAGGATTCACCCAGTGTTTTTTAAGCTTGGCTTTTCCTGTGCTCTTCACTGCAGCAGTAGCAAGCTCTCAACAATGTCCTTTACAAGATAACGGCTCCCATGCACCCATCCTCTTCAGACCCTGGTGGGGCTCTAGTAAAAGAGTTTTAGTTCTCTTTAGTGAGCAACTGCCACCATTTCCACAAAAGCGCACCAGAAAAACAAAAACATTTCCCTTCTGGTGGCCAAGAAACCACTCCTCTTATCCCTGCCTCCTCTGCCCATGGTGACTTAGTTCAGAACCAAGCTGAACTTAGCAGCAAGACACCAACCTCTCTTCTCACAGGTCATTCCTAGAAAGTGTCGGCTTTCCTTTTCTTCTGGACTCTGAGGGATTCAAGAACACAGAAAGCCCAAGGCTAGCAAATCTCCACTGAAGCTCAGGATTCATCAAAAACCAAAGCCTGGCCTCAGAAAGCACAGCAAATGTCAACTGCACACTTTGGAGCCCAAAGTACCTTGGAGGAAGGCATCAGTCCCAAACAGAAAACCTTTGGATAGTCAAAAGATAAAGAGAGTATGACCCCATGGCTGGAACAAAGTAGAACCTCAGACAAGAGGACATCCTCTTCATGAGAGGTTGGCCATCCACTGAAGACACCATGGGGGGCCGTGAAGGGACATGAGAAAGGCAGAGCCCCACTCCTTGGTCCCCTGGAGAAAACCAAAGAAAGGGCTGTAATCTATGTGATCAGAGATGGAGAAACTAAGAGCCTGGGGAATAAAGAAAAGGGCCTTACTCACTCTTCCTGGACAAGTTAGAGAAGAGGACATTTGAGTTAGATACTGGAGAGTGAGCATTTAGAAGACAGAGAAAAGGGAGAGGACTTTCAGATGGTACTAACAGAGCAGTGTGGCATGGAGAGTGAAAGAATGTTCAGCCAGTGGCCAGGCTGTAAAGGCTATTCCTCAGGTGCTATGCTAAAGAGCTTGGCTTCTCCCTCCAGATGCAATGGGGGGCCGTGTAGGCTCCTGAGCAACAGAATGACAGATTAGAACTATGCTTCTGCATCACCATGGAGCACGAACTAGTGAGAGAAGATTCTTGGCCATGTAGAAACCAGTATCCTACAGTTCTAAGAACATCCTACAAGGCAACAAATGCAGTGACTTAAACAGAAGCCTACGGAGCCTGGCTCCCAGTCTTCAGATCCCAGCTCTGCCATTCCCAGGTTGAACAAGTTACTGATCGACCCCATGGACAGTTTTCTCATCTGGAAAATGGGGATGATATCAGCAGAGGCCTCTTAGGGCCATTTTGTTGTTTGTGAGCTGGATGAGTTAATGTAAGTAAAGTGCTTAGGACAGTGTCTGGCACACAGTAGGGGCACAACACAAGACAGCTGTTGGGATGGCTGCCATCTCTCTTGTCCCCTTGGTTTCCTCTTTCAGCATTGTCATTTCTTCTGAAAAGTGAGCAGCTGTGAATCTGAGCAACAGTGAGCAGGTTTGGGCCAACACTTGCTTAGGAGGGCTGGAACTACATCTGAAATAGTTTGGGGTCTGTAGCTTCTTGTTAGTCCCCAGAATCCCTATAACAGGGATGCTCTAAGACTGTGGTCCTCAAACTCCACTGCATAATAGAATCACCTGGGGAGATGTTATAAATCCAAATGCCCAGGTCCCATTTCAGACAAAATCAAAATCTTTGCAGCTGGGGTACTAGCAGCAGGATTTAAAAAATCCCCTAGGCAATTCCAACCTTCAACCCAGTCTTAGAACAACTGATCTAAGAGTCAAATCCAACAGAAAAGGAAAACATAGCAGAGGGGAAAGCAACCCCACCCTTGAGCAGTGTCATCTGCAGAACTCATTATCAGCTCATTATGAAGCCTCTCCTCATTACACCTTACAGGGCAGCTCAGCTGTCACACGGAGCTAACAGACCTGAAAGTTACCGTGGATCATTACATTTGTAACACACCCTTCCAAAGTCTTCTGGAAGCAGGTAAGGGTAGAAAATACCAACAAATACAGCCATGTGGGTAACTCTTGTGGAAAAAGCATTGGGTTGCGTGCAGACAGCTGGTTCTGGCCCTAGGCTCTTCCATTAATCCTACGTAACTTAAAAAGCATATAACACTTATGCACCAGTTTCTTCAGTAGTGAAATAAAGGTAAGAACTGACTTACTCATTAGATAAGGTGTTTGTGGGGTACAAGCCAGAAGACATAGGTCAGCTGTTGCAAAGCATTTTCATTTAACATGTGTTCTAGGTATTCAATGGAACATAAAAAGTTTAGGAGAGAGACATGTCCCTTTAAACACTTTTTTTTCAATGAGAGAAGGGAGGAGTCAAGGAGTAGAGTTGGTCGGCCACATGAAAGCTCCCTTCAGAGCAGGCTGCAGTGGTGCCTGCCCACAAGGGGTACAAGTGGGGCCAGTGATAGGGCAGGAGCTCAGGGTGTGTCCAAGGGCTGCCCCAGCAAAGACGTTAAGATAGGATATGTTATCTGGGAACAATGGAACAACTGTACCGTTGTCCTAAACCTGAATCTGACAAGAGGGGATAAGACTCCAGGAAGTATGTCCCCAAACCACTGGCCAGAGTGGCCCCAACAAACCACTGGCCCATTTGTTCATTCCTTTATCTGCTTACTCATTCATGTACCTTACAGTAGTGTATGTCAACTACGTATCAAGAATTGTATGGATGTACAAGATTGTAGGAATGCTGGAATGAATAAGCCTCACTCTGCACCCTCAGGAGGGACAAAGATAAGTAGGTCAAATGAGTGGTATTTAAGTACAACACAAAGTGCTAAAGTATAATAAAATAACAAGCATAATAGTAAATAGCCACCACTCATTGATGGCCAACTATGCACAGGCACCATACTTGGTATTTTATATTGAACATCTCAAATCCTTGCTATCTCCTCACGGTAAGGACCTTTCTGGGGGCAAAGATGGTTGTTATAAGCATTATTACCTTTATTTAACATTTACTGAGTCCTTACTGTGTTGCAGGCACTGTGCTGAGGTTTTGTTTGTTACCAGCAGGGAGGTAGTAATGATTTAGATTAGAGCATGGGCTCTGGGCCCAGATTTGCCTGTCAGTAGCTGGGTGATTTTGAGTAGGTTACTTTACCTCTCTGTGCCTGAGGCTGGGCATGGAGGTCATCTCCAAAATAGAGAGTTATGCATTTAACAAATATTTAGTAGGCACTTACCATTTTCCAGGGAATAAAGCACTTAATAAAATTTACAGAAGTATCTGCATTCCTGGGGATCATGAGGGGTTGGGGGTGTCAGACTGTCAACAAACAAATAAACAAGTAACTATATGGTGGGTCAGATGATGATAAGTGCTATTGTGATCAATTAAGACAGAAAAAAGAAAAAAGGAAGATGAAGGTGCGAGGTGGGTGCTGTCTGCATAGAGTGGCCCAGAAAGGCTTGTCCAATAAGATGTTTGGGGCTAGATGCGGTGACTCATACCTGTAGTTTCAACACTTTGGGAGCCTGGGCAGCAGGATCGCTTGAGCCCAGGAGGTTGACACCAGCCTGAGCAACATAGTGAAAAAACATTTTTTTTTCTCTACAAAAAAAAAAAAAAATCAAAAAATTAACCGGGTGTGACGGTGCATGTCTGTAGTCCCAGCTACTTGGGAGGCTGAGGCAGGAGGACCACTCGAGCCCAGGAGGTCAAGGCTGCTGTGATTGCACCACTGCACTCCAGCCTGGATGACAGAGCAAGACCTTGTCTTTAAAAAAAAAAAAAGACAAGATGTTTGGCCTCCGTGTGTGTGTGTGTGTGTGTGTGTGTGTGTGTGTGTGTGTAGGAAATAGTTTGGGAAAATAAGTAATACTATACAGCAGTTAAAAAAGAGTAATGTATGTGTACACACACATATGGACACACAAAGATCTCCAAAATATAATTATCGACTGAAAAAATTAAGATGTTGAAATACTTGATTTCCCCCAGCTCTGAATGCCATGGAGTCCACAGAGCCAGAAACAGCAGGTGGAGGACACAGGGATCAATCCCAAGGGGCTGGGCTGCTGAGGCTCCTGCTGTAGGCCGTCTCCCTCTATGAGGGAGTGAATGCCATGCCCTCTGTCTAAGTCTCCAGGCAACAGCATCTTGTGACCCAGCTTCCAGTCTGATTTTGTTCTCTTAGTTCCTTGAAGATACTTACACTGATTTCAAAACAAAACAAATCAAAAGAGCTTCCCTCACCTCCTGACCCCCAGCCTGTGAGAAGCCATGGAGAGCAATTCATGAATGCTGAGTTGCAACGTGAAGTCCTAGGGGCTTTATCTAGCTACAGATCTAACCCACAGGGTATTTCAAATATTTTTGAAGTTATTGCCTACATCCAAAATTCAGAAATTTTCATTATATTCAAAGTCCAAAAATTACTTTGGCAGCACTGAACGCACCCTCCCACAATACAACATTAAGTGGATGCTAATGGAGGGCTGGCCCCTTTATTTAGGGAAGGCACCCTCCCATTGACCCATCCCCACTCCTTAGAAAGCACTTAGTCCAAGGCTGAACACAGTGGCTCATGCCTGTGATCCCAGCACTTTGGGAGGCTGAGGCAGGCAGATCACCTGAGGCCAGGAGTTCGAGACCAGCCTGGCCAACATGGTGAAACCCTGTCTCTACTAAAAATACAAAAATTAGCCAGGTGTGGTGGTGCAATCCTGTAATCCCAGCTACGTGGGAGGCTAAGGCATGAGAATTGCCTGAACCCGGGAGGCAGAGGTTGCAGTGAGCCAAGATTGCGCCACTGCACTCCAGCCTGGGCGACAGGGCAAGATCTTCTCTTAAAATAAAATAAACCACCTAGTCCATTCTCCTCATAGATGGTGATCCCACTGCTCAGACAGGTGAGAAGGCTCACACGGCAAGCCAGGGCAGTACCAGAACTACCATTTCCAATCAGTATTCCTCACACAAAGACCTGTGTCCTTCCTCCTGCCAGGCTCCACTCCTTCTTCTTCGGGACCAATTACAGTCTTAGAAAGTAGATGATCCACTTGACATTGGGTGACATGGGGCTAGAGCAAGGCCCTGAGGAGTACCCTGTGTCCAGGACATCTTGTGGGGAAGTGGTGTTCTTATACTGTATGATGGTCCAAACACATTGCAACACTATCGCCATAATTAGCCCAGGCCTGGTCATCAGGAGGACTCTTGCTCAATATTATTCTTTGCTTCTTGGTTTCCACATCCAGAGAAATAATACTTCTCTAAAAATCAATTGTCCCCAGCAACCTACCTACACAGTTCTTGGAAAATATGGGTTAAACATTCTGCCTTACAATGAAAACAAGGAACAAAGAGGGTGAAGGAAATTCATCACCATGGTCCTGCACTTCACATTATTCACACCAACCGTTTTTCCAGTCACCGAGTTCAAATGACCCTGTCCCTTGGGGCTGCAAAACTATTTGTACCAACACTTGCCATTAAGGAAGCTTCACATGCTTTAATAAATGGGATTACTCAGTACCGAGAGAGGCTAAATGGCTTCAAGAGACTGGAGGTTAGGGGAACTGAAAATGGCATGGAAGGAAGATGCCAGAATAATCAATTTCTGACACAGGAGAAGGAACGGCTGGATGCCAGTCTGCTGCCCAGAACACTGGAGGGACTGTGATACGGGAACTGCAAAGCATCAGTCAAATACGTAGGTGGCCCCAAGAGAATCCCTTCCCAAACTTCCAGAAAAAGTAAGGAGATAGATGGCTCTCCATGATGACATACAAACTGTTTTAAGAAGAGGCTGCATCTAGTAATAGGGGATGCTTGACACATAGCAAGTGCTCAGCAACCAATACAAACACACACACTAAACACACGCAAACATGAACAACACACACACAAACACACACACAAACAACACACACAAAATACAAACACATTCACCACACACACACAACTCATGCGCACAAACACACACACCAAACACACGTACACACACACAAAATACACACACAAACACACACACACGAACACACAAAAATACACATACACATTCACCACACACACGCACACAACACACATGCATACACACACACACACACACCAAACACATACGCACCAGACACACACACCCAACACACATACATGCCAAACGCACCAAACACACACACATGCAAACACACACAGGCACACACACATGCATACAAACAACACACACACATATGCACACAAACACAACACATGAGCACAACACAAACATACAAGCATAAACACACAGATGCACACACATGCACAAACGCACACAAACAACACACAAACACACATGCACATACACAAAAACACATGCAAACACACATGAGCACAAGCACAAAACACACAAACACAAGCAGAAACACACATACAAGCAGAAACACACATGCACACAATGCACAACCATATACACACGATCACACACAAGCACACACAAACATATGCACACACACAAGCACAAAACACACAAACACACATGCACACAAGCAACACACACAAGCACAAAGCACACACAAACACAAAAGCATAAACACACACAAGCACACACAAACATATGCACACGAACACACCCAAGCAAACACACACATATACAAGCACACACATATATGCACACACATGCACAAACATATACACACAAGCACAAACATATACACATATATGTGTATGTACACAAACATACACACACATGCACACACAGGCACAAACATATACACACAAGCACAAACATATACACAAACATATACACACAAGCACAAACATACACACACATATATGTGTATGTACACAAACACACACACATATGCACACACATGCACAAACATACACACAAGCACAAACATATACACACATGCACAAACATATACACACAAGCACAAAATACACACAAACACATGCACATAAACAATACACATACAAATACACAAGCATGAATGTACATACACAAACACACAAGCACAAGCACTCATACACAAGCACACACACAAAAGCACAAAAACACATAAAAACACACAAGCACTCACACCCAAACACATATAACACACACAAACATACACACATAATTTCTGAATCTCTTAATCTGTGCTGTGCAGCCCTGTGGACTGGCTCCTCCCTGCCCACAATTGTCTCTTGATGATCACGCTCATATTTAAGGCTTAAATAACTTAAGTCCCAAATACAAATCAGAATATCCATTTTTGCATAAATTTTGGATATGCAAATTTATCCCTTTGTTCCATGTGTTAGGATTTTCCAGAAAAACAGAATCAGTAGGATGTGTGTATGTTGAAGAGAGAGACAGAAAGGGAGAGATTTTAAGGAATTGGCTCATGTGATTATGGGGGCTGGCAAGTCCAAACTCTGCAGGGCAGGCCAGCAAGCTGGAGCCCCTAGGAAGAGCTGATACTGCAGCTTGAGTCCAAAGGCAATGTGTAGTCAGAATTCCCACTTCCCATTTCCTCAGTCTTTTTACTCTTAAAGCCTTCAACTATTGGATGAGGCCCATTCACACTGTGGAGGGTAATGTCCTTTCCTCAAAGTCTACTGATTTAAATGTTAACCTCATTCAAAACATACTCCATGTGACATCTCAACTGGTATTTGATCACATGTCTGAGTACCATGGCCTGGCCAAGTGGACACTCTGGCTCTATACATGCAGCTACCTCCTTACTGTCTCCACTTGGATGTCTGACCAACATCTCTAACATAATAATTCTACTTCTATCCACAAAAAAACAAGCAGGCACTCCTGCTCACCCTGAGGATTCGCTCATATCAATAAATGGAAACTTCATTCTGTAGTTGCACAGGGTAAGCAACAATCAGGATCATATTTCTTATGGCACCCCATAGCCAATCCACCAGCAAATCCTACCTTTGAGATATACTCTGAATCTGATCATGTCTCACAATCTCCTCTGCTTCCACCAGGCCAGGATTACTGCAATACCCTGGATTACCACAATAGCCTCCTGATTGGTCTGTCTTTCCACCTTTGCCACTTCCGGTCCACTTTCAACACAGCAGCCAGAAAGATCTCATTAAAATGCAAATCAGAACCTGCTAAAAAGTTTCCAACGGTCCCATCTCAACAGAGAAAGAGCCAAAGTCCTTACCAAGACTCCCTCTGAGCCATCTCATCCCTATCTTTTTTGCCTTTTGTGGCTAGACTGTCTCCCCCGCCACCATCTCCCCTGAGGTATGGCTGCCTATCTCTCATGACCAGATAGGGCATTTCCTGAAACCCATCCAGCTACAAGGGGAAGCAACACCCACCAGGGCCTTAGAGGCTGAGCAAGGGCCATGACTTTAGGGCATTAACTTAAGGACAACAGGAGGGGAGGGAACACTGAAAGGTGTTAACTACAGGAGAGGTGGGCACAGGGTAGAATTTGTCTCTTTGGACGATTCCCCAAGGCAGCTGGTGTGGATTGTTGTCTGAACTGTATTTTAAAAGAGAAGAATTAGGTGGCTGCCAGGTAAGGAAAGGTGGGAGGAGGGAGGGAGGAAGGGGGAAAGGAGGCGAGGCAAGAACCTGAGCAGGTGCTCTGCAACCTTCATGAACTCCCCTGCCAAGCGGCTACTATTTCGCACAGCAACAGTGATTGACTCACAGGGAACAAAGGCAGAAAGAAGAAACGGTGTTTGATTGTGGCCAGAAGAAAGAAAGCCTTCCAGTGGCCAAGAGGAGGGGCACCTGGCGCTGAGTAGGTTGGCTCAGCAAATGGAGCTGATCCGTCCCTCCCCTTCCTTCTGCCTCCCTTCCCTCCCTCAGACAGTACCCGAGCACAAAGACACAATGGCTGCAAGGTCCCTTCTGTGTTCTGATGACTTGGTTGCAGACATCTGGAGAGGGAGAGAGGAATTACCATCTTTCCTAATGAAGAACATTAAATCTCCTTCCGAAGACCTGCCCAGCTCTCAGCAGGGTGCTTTGTCCACCAGGCCAGGTTCAACGTACCTATAAGGCCTCCTCTTACTGAAGCTAGTGAGGCAGGCTGCTCCACTTCTCAGAATCCCTCTCAATTAGCAAGACAGCCTACTGCAGAGCATATTTTTGCAAGCAATAGAGGATTCCGTCCCCAAGGAGTCAACTAGCAGGAACTGAGCCCTGTCAATGAATCTGTGAAATGATCCTAAACAGGCCAAGTGAAGACTGTGCTTCAGGGCAGGGCTGGGAAATGGGTGACTTGATTATTTACAGAGGCTTGTTACTCCAGAGACCAGCACCCTCAAGCCCATTCACATGCCGCATCTCCCTCTTAGGACTTATCACTGCTGGAAATGACATTCTTTCTTTCTTAGCCTCCCTCACTTGGCTACAGACCCCATTAGCACCATGGCTGCATCTGCTGTTCACCGCGGCAACCTCACACCCAGGGAAGTGCCAGGCATGTGGGGATCACTGAATAAATACATGCTGAATAATGACACTGCTCATGCTAAAAGGGGACAAGACAGGATGGAGGCTCCCGGGGAAATGTGGAGCTCAAAGAAACCTTCCATCAACATTTGATCCAAATTCTTAATTCCAAACAGCAAAATAAAAGTTTTTACCAGTGATTCCAATCTCAGGACTCCTCCATGGGGGTCCTCAGTCTATTTTTCGAAGGGTCAAGAAGTCTACCAGAAATTTCACCTTCCTTTCCAATAAGACCACAGTTGTCACCTAAAATATCAAGCTTCTTTGTTCGATACTGGCCAGAATTATATCACCTCAGCCTGGTGACCCAGATCAGGAGCTCCCACTGGCAGATATTTTTAGATAAGAAAGTAGAGGAATAAATACTTACCAATGAAGTTTGTTCGGCTGATAAACTCCCTCACAGGGAAGGAGAACCATAAAAGGGATTTCTGGTATAGCACATGTTGGGAACCACTAGTCTACACCAGTGGTTCTTCATCAAGGGTGACTTTGCACCCTCACCTGCCCACCAACCCCAGGAACAGCACTCAACTAAATGTGCTGCTGGGCTGTAAGCCACCAACGCGAGCAGCATTTGTGTTTACCTGGAAGGCAGGGGCAGGACTGAGCTTCGTGTGCTCCTGGGCAGCTCTGTGTCCCACTGAGGCATGGGGATCAGAACCCAGGCTTCTCAGCAAGGGCAGAGAACCTGGGAGGGTTGGGTACCCCCTCTGTCTGTGGGCACAGCTAGCCTAGTGTGTATTTATGCTAAAAAATGCATTGAGATCCTCCCTCCAAATGGACTGTACTTACAGGCCAGATGCTTCAAGGCTGCCCCCCACTTCCCTTTCCAAGCCTGTTGCTGACATGGCCTCAGGAATGCAAACAAACTGCAACAACACAATAACAATGACAACTGCATTTCCAGGTAGGGAAAAGAACATTCTCTATAGTGAATCAAAGCAAGCTCCCCCAAACCCACACCTGAAAAATCCATTAAAAGCATAAATTATAGAATCTCATCTGGGATCATCTCTACTCATTGTGTGATCATGAGTCAGCCAGCCTCTCTGTTCCTCAGTTTCCTCAGTGGGAGGCAGTGATAATGATTACTCCCCTCTGAACATACATGCAAAATGAAAACAAATGGGCGTATGTCCCATCACCAACTGAAAGACACATGAGGAGACTATAAAATGGACCCAGTGGCTCCTGCCCCTCAGAGGTGTGGTGACTGCAGGGCCTAAGGCCCCAGCACAGTGCCCAACTTCCCCAGAAGTGCTGGGTCTCGGGCACCCCTGCCTCCTTCCACTGCCTGGGGGAGCCTCCATCTGTGGACCTCTGGCAGTGGCAGTGACGGTGGCTGATCGGTCAGGAGGAGAGTGGCCCAGGTAGCTAATTGGTGAGAATCTCAACAGCAAGTACGCATCAAAATCATCCCAAATGTCCCAGGGAAGGAGCCCAAATCCATAGTGGGCCTGGAGGCTGCATCCTCAATGCAGCAGAGGCAGGTAGGAATGGAACAGCACCCTGCGGCCAAGTCCTGGCCCTAACAAAGCCTCAGGTTTCTCTAACAGTCACTTGCTCAACTGCCTTCCAGGAGCTGCTTTGACGGCCTTCTAGTACCTTTCTGGCAAAACCCAGGTGCGATAACCCTGCAGCAGCTTCCACTCACTCCTACAATGTCTGACAGGTACATGACAGGGGCGAGATTCCCGTTTACTAAATAAAAGAATGATGTATGCTCATGAGTAGCTTACAGAGGTAAAGCTAAGGCTGCCTGTGAACTGCAGTGCCTGGGAGGATCAGGAGTGAGTGACTGTTTCAGAATAGCCACTAAACTACTGAGGCTCCAGCACAGTAGCCACAGGTAAGTAGTCACCCTCAGAGGTGTGGTGACTGCAGGGCCTAAGGCCCCAGCACAGTGCCCAACTTCCCCAGAAGTGCTGGGTCTCAGGCACCCCTGCCTCCTCCCACTGCTAACTACGAAATGTCCTATCAATCCTATCCACAGGCGTCAGCCCAGAACACCTCTGCAGACATTGCCCTGCATTGCGACATCCCTGCGGAGAGGTTCTCCAGCATCCAGTGCCTTCCTGTCGATGAGGAGGTGCAAGAGGCAAGGCACGGGAGGAAGGTGCTGGGGTACATACCGTGCTCCAGACAGCCAACTTCATGTGCATTTCACAGCTCAATCCTCACCACCATGCATGAGATGGACATGACTATTACCCTTATTTTACATCATGATGTTACATCAGATGACAGACAAACCTGGGGCTTTGAGAAGTAACATGGCAAAAGGTCCCTCAACTAACAAAAGGTGAACATGAACTTGAACCACAGCACTGGGGCTCCAGGGATCTACCTTGGAACCACTGAGCCATTCAGTCTCCTTCATCACTAGAGAAGTGGTGTTAACACTTACAATACTGCAAGGGCACATTGTATTAGTTCCTCTTGCTGCTGTAACAAATCATTGCAAACTTGGCAGCTAATAACCTCACAAATTTATTCTCTTACCCTTCTGGAGGTCAGAGGCTGAACTAAGTCATAAGGAACTAAAAGCAAGGCATCAGCAGGGCTAGGTCCTTCTGGAGCTCCAAAGGAAAATCAGTTTCTTGCCTTCCACTTCTAGAGGCTACCAGCATTTCTTGGCTCCTGGCTGTATCACTACAATCTGTTTCCATGGTCATATCTCCTTCTCCTCTAGGGTAGTCAGTTTCCTTCTGCCTCCCTCTAATAAGGAACCACTAATAAGTAACTATTTGTGATTGCTTTGGGTCCACATGAGTAATTCAGCACTCTTCCCATCTCAAGATCCTTAACTTAATCACATCTGCAAAGTCCTTTTTGCCACGTGAGATAACAGTAGAAGGTCCCAGAGATTATGGTCATCTTGGGGGGCTGCTGTCCAGCAGACCACATGTGTTGACTTGTCTGTACCCTGCACTGTCTTACTCGTCATCACATTCCCAACACCTAGCAAGGATCAATAAATGCAGAAGGAGGGAAGAAGGGTAGGAACACAAGCATTCCATTCCCTAGCCCCCCACAGAGTGTTAGAGCAGAGAGAGATGGGCTCAGGTCCAAGGAAGGCTGAGCAGACACATACATATGTACTGGGAACCCTTAGAAATCGCAAGATGTCAGCACCTCATTGGCTTGAGGTCGGAAGTCCCCAATGAGTCATGTGTTTGTTTTCCTAACCCTGTGTGTTCCCACAGCTATTGCAGCCTAAATAGCAGGCCCACAAGCAGCAGGCAGCTCCTCTCATGCCAATTTCCTGGGAACCCAGGCAGGGCTAGAGTAGCCAACAGGTTTACTGCTGTGCCCTGGTGAAGGCACTGTTCCTGCATTACAGTAAACAAAGCCAGACAGAAGAGAAGCCTACTAATAATTGGATCCTTGCCACAAATGCTTTTATTGCCCCCTACCCCTGCCTGCCATGTGATACTATGAACAGTTGCTCTTCAGGGTAAATAAAATAGCCATAATAGCTACTGCTCATGCCAGGACTTTGCAAGTATCATCTCTATTCTTTTCAACAAATCAGGCAAAGCAAGTGTTGCTATGTTTATTTTACAGATGGGGAAACTGTGGCAAAGGCAGCAGTAAAGTAACTTACTCAAAGTTCCCTGCTTGGAAAAAGGCAGAGCAAGGTTTCAAACCTGAACCTATCAAACTCTAAGGTTGAGTTCTTTCAGCTTTGGCACACATTTGCCAAGTGTGAGGAATAAATTGTGTATATGGAGACACAGGTCTTGTCTGTGTAACAGAGCCAGGTGTTCCAGCCTCCAAGTTAGAGCTAAGCGATCTGGAGCCCAAGCTCCCTGCTGAACTAAGGGTGTCCCTGCTTGTACCTACATTTGTCCATTTTGCACATGTATGTCTAGCTTCCATGCTGTGTTTGACACTGTAGTGGGCACAGAGGACACAGAGATAAATAAAGGAGCCACAGTCATCCCCTTCAAATAGTTCAGTTGACACACACACCAAGAGATGAGCCAGAACAGCACAGTAAGTGTGTTCTGGACCAGAGCAAAGCCTTGGAAGTGTGATGTTCCAAAATGGAGAGTCAGCAACTCCACCCAGGTGGTGAGAACAGTCTTGTGGGAAATAGGTTTCTTCCCCCAGATCCAGAAGGACGAACAGGAGTTTTCCAAGAGGAAGAGAATACTAGTCCTTGTAGAGAAAAGGGCATCCTCCTTATAAACCTTTAGTTCACTGGGAAAAATAAATACATCCCTGGGTTTATGTTTGGCACAGAATAAGTGCAGAGAGGGAAAGAGGGAGAAGGGGAGGAGAAGGAGAGAAAAGAGGGGTGGGGGAGGTAGGGAACATCTTGTTTCTATCTCCCTCATTCAAAGCTCTGCACTTCGCTTTTATTAGGCCAAAGGTCAAGGCCAAAAAAAAAAAAAAGTGCAGAAGTGCAGATGGTACCACCTGTAAGCTCACAGCTCGGCAGAGTTGGGGAGATGGCCGGCAAGGCAGATGGCTGCCCAGCCTTCTGACTTCGGCCACCCAGGAATCACTTTCAAATATGTCTCCTTAACATGGGAAAGCAAGCAAAAGTGTGAAGAGGGGCCTCAGGCAGGCAAGTGAAGAAAAGTATTCCTGAGGGAATGGACTTCAGGATACAGGCCAAAGACTTAATTTGGCATCTGGACTCCCTGGGGCTATGCCATGGTGAAGGGGGACAAAGGAGGAGGGGAAGCAGCTCCAACTACACAAGGAGGAATGCCTTACTTCAAGGCCATTGTCAAAATCAGAGCCCCAAGTCAGTTTCAGTTCTCAAGGCTGGAGATTTCGCTGAACTGGTGAGGCCCCAGCCTGCACACTATGGCTAATTTATGGCTCAAAGGCCTCATTTCTCCATGACCTATCTCAAAAGACCTTCTTCTGAAGACTCCAAAGATTTTACGAAAAATCCTCTGCTATGTTCTAGCCTCTGGGGTGGCCACCCAGGGAGAAGCTTGTGGAAAGCCTGTGGTGATAGCAACCTGTGGAAAGGAGGTCACAATTTCTCTCTCCTAAAGCTTCTTTTCCTTCCAGCCTCCAGCACCCAAGCAACACTGTGAGGGAGAGAACTGGCTGCAAGTGTCACATAAGTCTGACTTGGGCACAGGTTTGGGTTCACACACACACATACACACACATGCACACACACGGGAATCAGGCAGGTGACATTTCAATGCTGGCTGAGCCACTGCTGTTAGGCAAACTTGATAAAGCCCCCTGGTCCCACAGAGCCTCGGTGGATTGTTGGGTATTCAGTCACTGCTAGGTGCCTGTTAGTCTCTTCTTTCTAATGATGCAAATAGTTTTAAGTAAGGATGACAGCAAAGCTCAGAGAAGCCTGAGGGACAGTTGAGATGACATCACCTGTGATCAAGTGCAAACAGGTCCTGACTCTTCACCCTACCTGCACCCTCACCCTCCACCACGTACCTCTGCAGTGCCTTCCTACTCCGACATTCAGCGTAGTGAGGTCACTTGCCTCAGCCAATGGGGTGGTGGCAAAAGAGAGGCCAGCAGAAGCTTGGAAAGGGCTTGCTCACCTAGGAGTGGTCTCGTCTTGCTCTGTGCTTTTCACCGTAAGAAGGACATTCCCCCAGCTAGTCTGCTGGTTTCAGAAGGAGATGAAAGACCCAGAGGGCAGACTGGAGACACCCCAGCCACTCCAGCAAAATCACATCAGCCACCAGGGAGTCACACCCCAGATATGGAGGCAGTCCAGCCAAGATCAGCAGGGCTGCTTGGCCAATCTCCCCAGATGTGTAGATAATAAATGCTTAATACTGAAAGCCCCTGAGATTCTGCAGTTGTTACTTGGCATTGCTGTGGCAAAAAGTAATTGATGCAATTATGGTACACCATGATAGAAATATAATATGCATCTCCCAAGGCTACCGATGAGATTAAATGAAATAAATGAAGGTCTTAACTCAGTGAATGGTAGCTGTGATCCACCATCTCATAAGAGGGCTTGAGATCACCACTAAGCTGTCTGGAGAGGTCAAGGGAACAGCCTCAGTTTCCTGTTCTGAGGGAACAACGAATGTTCATGAAGGAAGCAGGAGTGGGGCAACCACCTCACCCTTCTTGCTCTAGCCCCACAGGTTCCAGCAGCCCTGGGCCCACTCACACAGTCAGGATCCAGAGCCATAAGCACAGCAGTGTAGGCTGCGACTGCTTCTACACCCATGACCTCCTCCTCAGCTCTGGGCCTCACAGACTCCACCGAATGACTGCTTGGGTCTTCAGCTGTCTCTTAAGGCCTGGTTTCCTGGGAATTCAAAATGACTCCCCCTCCAAGGCTTGTTCTCAGGATCAACAATGTAAATGGATTTGAAATCCCAGCAAGAGGCAGACTGCTAGAAGAAATGAAGGGATGTCTTCCTCCCTCACCACCACCATTGCTGTCATCGTTGACATCATCATCATCATCATCATCACATGGTTGTCCTTACTATCATAATAATTAGAGGAACAATATTCCAAAGGCTAGGGGGAAGAAATGGGTAGCAAGGTGGCTATAGACCAGTGTTTCACAACCAGAGTGCCAGGTTCAAATGCCGGATTGTCTTCTCACGTGCTGTGAGATCTTAAGAAAGTTACTTAACATCTCTGAGCTTCGATTTTCTCATCTATAAAATGAAGATAACAGTACTACCTACCTCTTAGTGTCATTATGAAGATTAAATGAATTAATATAAAAATCAGTTAAAATAGTGTTTGGCATATATGAAATGCTCAGAAAGTATTAGCTGCTACTGTTATTACTACTGTCACTGTTATCATTATTAGATGTACACAGAGTAGGCACTTTAACTTATCAACCTGTCTAATCCTCACAAAAACACTAAGAGTTTGGACTCATCCAGTCAGTTTTGCAAGGTGAAGAGCCTTGCTTAGCTTCCAGGTTAATGCTTTGTATGCAATACCAGGGGCCCTGGCAACGTGCAGGCAATCACAGGGCCCAGAAATGCTCCCCGTGCCTCCCTACACCCCATACCTATGATCAGGAAACAGGCTGATAAGCTCCCTGGCAGTTCCTGGATCGTTTTCACTTTATTTGTGCTGCTTTCTGCAGCTTTTGTGTTCTACAATGCCCTTGGCTGGGCGATCAGCCCCTGGGGCATCAAAGGCCCCGCTGGCAGCAAATACAAAGCCACAGCAGTGCCAAGGGTCCCTCCCCTGCCAGCCACCCGCCACCCGCCACGCAGCCCGGGAGATTCACAAGAAGGAGATGCCCAGCCTCCTAACCACTCCAGGTGTTACTTAACCCTCAACCTTGCGATCTGTCCCAGAACAGGCCAGGTGCGCCAACCCCAGTGCGACAGGCAGGGCTGATGTCCAAGTTTCTCCTGGACTCAGGGCAGCAGGCAGATAGCTGTCAACACGATGGTTTGGAGAACTTTGGTGTGAAAGAGCTCAGAAAAGCTTCATAGGGAGGGCACTGTCTTGAATCCAGAATGGGCAGATCCCTGTTTCCACAATTCAATAGTCATTTACTGAACACCTGCTCTAGGGCAGGCCTGGGACTGGGGCTGAGGGATTCAAAGACAATCTGACATGGTCCTGGACTTGAGGGGTACACAGGCTAGTGAGGGGGCCATGTGGAAAGACACGTTGAATGCTGTGATGAGCTTTGAGCAAGAAATGAGATAAAAAAGAAGACTCAGCTTCCTGTGTCTATTCACTCAGTAACTATTAACAGAATGCCCACTTTGCGGCAGATGCTGGGGAGATGACAGTGAGTGACGCACACAGTCCCTGTTCTTAAGAAACTCATGTTCTTGTTGACTCTGCCTTGGGGAACTCCAAAAGCCTCTCAGAGAAGCTTCTGGATGTCAGCTGTGCCTCAAGTAGCTGAGTAATTTTGGGGAACTTATGTTGCATCTCAGCACTTCCACGTCCTCAACTGTAAAATGGATATAACATGTTTGTATTATAACATACCAGGTGGCCTTGAAATATTTTCCTGCAGAAAAATTTCCTAACAGAAAAAAAATTCAAATTACATTAAATGACAAAAGCTGGTTACAAAACCAGAGGAGCCTATTCTTTACTTTTTCAAATATATGTATATGCAAGAATCTGTATTTAATATGAAATGAAATATAGATGAAAAGCATATAAAATGCATTACATATATACATAATAGGCATGCACTATTATGTCCATATAAACTATTATTACACATGGTTATAAACTAGCAGTTCTAGTGTGTGTAGGGGTATGCATACGTGTGTATACATGTGCACACATGAGTATATACGTTGTTAGGATAAAAAGGTTTTTTTAATTTTCCTTTTTCTTAAGACGGCATCTCATTCTGTCACCCAAGCTGGAGTGCACTGGCACAGTCACAACTCACTGCAGCCTCTAACTCCCAAGCTCAAGTGATCCTTCCTCTTCAGCCACCAAGTAGCTGAAACTGCAGGTGCCCACCACCATGTCCAGCCAATTTTTAAAAAAAAATTTTTGTAAAGACAAGATGTCACTCTGTTGCTCAGGCTGGTCTCAGGCTGCTGGGCTCAAGCAATCCCCCCATCTCAACCTCCCAAAGTGCTGGGGTTATAGGCGCAAGCCACAGCACCCAGCAACAAGTGTTTTTTTGTTTGTTTGTTTTGAGGCAGTCTCCCTCTGTTGCCCAGGTTGGAGTGCAGTGGCACAATCTCGGCTCACTGCCACCTCCGCCTCCCAGGTTCAAGTGATTCTCCTGCCTCAGCCTCCCAAGTAGCTGGGACTACAGGTGCCCGCCACCACGCTCAGCTAATTTTTGTATTTTTAATACAGATGGGGTTTCACCATGTTCGCCAGGCTGGTCTCGAACTCCTGACCTCGTGAAGCACCCGCCTCGGCCTCCCAAAGTGCTGGGATTACAGGCGTGAGCCACCGTGCCCGACCGCAACAAGTATTTTTTAAGTTTTCTTTCACTTATCTGAATTTCTTAAATTGTGCAGTCAGCATGTACTACTTTTGAAATTTAGAAAATAGGAGGCCAGGCACAATGGCTCACACCTGTAATCCCAGCATGTTGGGAGGATGAGGTAGGCAGGTTGCTTGAGCCCAGGAGTTCGAGACCAGCCTGGGCAACATAGAGAGACCTCGTTTCCTGCAAAAAAAAAAAGTCAAAAAATTAACTGAGGGTGGTGGTGTGCACCTGTGGTCCCAGCTACTTGGAAGTCTGAGGTAGGAGGATTGCTTGAGCTTGGGAATTCAAGGCTGCAGTAAGCAGTGATAGAGTCACTGCACTCTACAAAAAATAAAATAAAATAAAAAATTAGCCAGCCATGGTGGTGGTGCTGTAGTCCCAAGAGCTGCTTGGGAGGCTAAGGTGGGAGGATTACCTGAGTCCAGGAGTTTGAGGCCAGCCTGGGCAACATAGTAAGACCCCATCTCTATAAAAAATGAAAAAATTAGCCAGGTGCAGTGGTGTGTGCCTGTAGTCCCAACTACTTGGGAGGCTGAGGTGGAAGGATTGCTTGAGCCCAGGAGGTCAAGGCTGCAGTGAGCTGAGGTCACATCACTGCACTCCAGCCTGGGTGACAGAGCAAGACCCTGTCCCCAAAATAATAATAATAAACAACATTTAAAAATTTAAAAATAGGAACAGGAGACCCCTCTTTCACACACGAGTCTTTTAGGCTCCGATGCTCCTCAGCTACTAGAACAATGATCCCCCACATATTAACAATGCTCCCCACAAGTCCTGTTGAAGGCTTAGCTTGCCATGTGCTAACCTACAGTATTCATCACCCTTCACTGTGCCGGTGAACTGGGTGCTCCATGCTCCCCACTTACAGAAGAGAAAACTGAGGCATGAAGCAGATAGGTCCCTAACTACAGATGGCAGAGTGAGGCGCTCGACACTCATCTGAAGCCAAAGCCAGTGCTCCTACCCTCTGCCCAGTCCTGCCTCTCGTCAGAGAGCTCAGAACCCAGCCAGGCTATTCCTGCTGCCAGTTCTCCTTTGTGGAGACAGAGGCTGTGCGATGCACCGCCTGGGACAAACCAGAGGGCTTCACTATGGAGAACAGGGAGCCTGGGAAAGGACTCTGGGCTGTGGGAACAGCCCCAGCCGGCGGCCCTGGACGCAATGCCCATGCCAGCCGAGGAGAACGTCCAGGCATTTCTGTCCCCATGTGAATGGGCTTGGGAGCAGCCAGGTCCCAGGAGCCAGAAAGGCGGGAAGCAGCTGCCAGCGCGCCGGCACCAGCACCCTGCCTTGCGCGCTCGGGCCAGCTTGGTTGGCTGCCTGTCAAGGCTTCAAAGGAGTGTGCAATGCAGGCTGGGGGACCTGGCTGGACTGTTTGCCTGAAACTGAGGTGGCTGAACAAAAGGAGGCCGTGTGGGCTGGTTTGGCGGGAGCCCGTGGCGGGATGGAGGGCAGGAAGCGGGAGACAGCAGTGGGAGGGCTGGAGAGAGATGCAAGGTGCACTTGGCACTGGGCAGCCTATGCCTGCAGGAGGGGACCAAATGCCAGCTGGGGGCCTCAGGTATAACCCACACACAAGGGAAACAGGCTCAGGGAAGGCTGTGCCTTGGCAGGAGATGGCCAGCAAAGTGCAAACTCTTGTGCTGGTTAAACTCCAAGGGATTAGGTGCAGCATCTGTGCATTCTGGGAAATTCATTGAGTCATTTCTCCATTCATCCAACAGTGGCTGAGCACTCACCATGAGCCAGCACTCAGTAGTGCTGAGAACTAGCTGGGGGCCAGAACACCAGGGCCCCTACCTTGGCCACCTTGCATGGTGCCACAGCCCAGGGAGGTAAGAAGCCAGGGTCTCCCCAGGTTGAAGAGAGGGCAGAGACTTGTCGCATGGCACAGGACATAGACACAATGCCTGGGCTCCGTGGTGATTCCATCACTGACTCTGGGACTCAAAGCCTATGACTTCATCCCCTGAGCCTTAGTGCCCATCGTACGCTATATGCCCAGTAAGTGTTGGCCAGGCAGTCAAGCATATCAGTGCATGGGTAGAAGTGGGTAAACCCAGGATATAGGATAGCTGTCCCCACCCAAGTTCTCTTCTGACTGCATCCTGCCCACTCCCAAGGGAATCACCACCTTGTGGATAAGAGGTTCCACTCTCCAGGGACCTCAAACAGTGAAGTCCTGAGCACAGAGCCTGGCACTCTAGGTGTCCAGCTAAGGGGAGCCACTGTTAGTGCTGCCGGGGAATACAACAGCAGGAGGAGGAGTCACTTGATTTCAGAGCCACACAGGCAGGGTTGGGACCCAGATCCAAGGGACTTGGAGCCTGGCTCTTTCCTCAACTTCGAGCCAGCACAAAAGAGAAGGTCACAATCTGGCCCCTGTCTTTGAGATTCTTATGTTAGAACAGAGAGAGATCCACACATAAATGGAAGCGGGGGAACCGTGCATGGTGTCTTGTAATCAACAGTCACAACAGATGACCATTAGAGAACTCAAGAAGATCAAGGAAGGCAAAGAGAGGGGCTGGGAGATGGCAGACAAGAACGCCTCAGTGCACAGGCCTGGGAGTCAGGGGTCCCGGATTCTGCTCCAGACTCTGCCATCTCTTCTATGGAATGAGGCCGGTCACATTCCCCACAGAGCGTCTTCTCATTTGGTAAATGAGAGGGCAAGAGCAGAGGATCCACAAGGTCTTTCTTTGCACACTACAGTTCTGTGCTTCCAGAGGGAGGGTAGGTGGGAGACTATAAGGAGAAGGTCAACATTTGAACTTTTCTGGCCTCTCGAACGGGATCAGCAGAGCTGGAACAGCTCTGGGTGCTGCCTGCCTTCCCAGGGGTCTAGCCAGCCTCCTCATCCTCCAGCCTGCCCTGCTGCAGCTGATCTTGGTTGTAAGCCAATGTGGCATGCAGAGAGACAGGTTGCAGAGATGGAGACAGAGGGATCTGGGCTCATTTTCTACCCACTGCTCAATGTGGGGCTTGGGGAAAGATATTTCTCCTCTGTGAGCCTCAGCTTCCTCGGGTGTAAATATGGATAAGAATAACACCTGCTGCAAAAGGTTGTCAAAGAGATTAAATGAGAACCCAAACAAAACACAGCGCAGAGAAACATGAATTCCTCTCTGCCTACTCTCACTTTGAGCACAAGCCCTTTGAATAAAAAAAAATACAAATAAAAAATAAAAAGTCTTCTTAAATGTCCATTACTACAAAACAAGAGTGAATCAGAAAGAAGGCTGGGGCCGGGCACGGTGGCTCGGGCCTGTAATCCCAGCACTTTGGCAGGCCGAGGCAGGTGAATCACTTGAGGTCAGGAGTTTGAGACCAGCCTGGCCAACATGGTGAAACCTCATCTCTACTAAAATTGCAAAAATAAGCTGGGTGTGGTGGTGCACACCTGTAATCCCAGCTACTCTGGCAGGAGAATCACTTGAACCCTGGAGGCAGAGGTTGCAGTGAGCTGAGATCACGACATTTCACTCCAGCCTGGACAACAGAGCAAGAGTCTGTCCCAAAAGAAAAAAAAAAGGAGGCTGGATTTTCATAAGGAAGATCTGGGCTCCAGTCTCTGCTCATACTTATTCTACATTAAGGCACTGGGGGAGCTACTCAAGCTCTCTTGGCCTCAGTTGCCTCACCTGTAAAATGGGGCTAAAAAAAAAAGCTCCATTCACAGGGTTTGGGAGACCTTAAGTGAGCTAATGTATGTGAAAATGCCTTGGAAATCAGGAAGCTTTCAACACGTTAATTATTGCAATGCTCTGTCTTAGTAAGGCAGATCCTCTTGTAAGAAACAGCCTTGGAAATAGTCTCTCACATGGTTCCAACAGGAAGGGAGCTGTATTGATATTCTGCACAAATTTAAATCTTCCCTAACATCTAATCAAAGGCAGGCAGTATGGCAAATTCTTTCTGATGTGGCCCAAATGGTCTGGGAATGGTGCAAGACTGGGCATTTGGAGAAGGGTGCCTGGGGTGAGCTGGACAGGAGACTTTCTCCCCTGAGGGCTGAAGGTGCCTGGTGCAGGGCTCTCAGGCACCTTGTCAGTGTTTGTTCTGTGCACATTGAGCGGGCCTCCTGCCTTCTCCTCTGGGTACATTAGGTGATGGTGGGATTATTACCTGCCTGACAGGTAGTTGAGAGACAGGGGTACAAAGAGGGCAAGAAACAGCTCCTCAGAGAAGCTGCCAGCCCAGCAGCTGGCCCCCGAGGCCCGGAACACCCAGGGTGCAATGACGGAAGGCATCCTGCTTCCGTACCCCAAACCACTGAGCAAATACACAAGTGTGGCAGGTGCCCAGAGCTGCTAGCCAAGTAGGGCTCCTGCCTGGCCAGCGCCAGCCCAACCAGCTCCCTGGCACCGCTCCCACTCTCTGAGCTGGCAGGCAGAACAAAGGATAGGTAGATGCCGGGGCAGCCAGCATGAGGGGCTTCTCTCCTCAGATCCTTGGAGGTGTTGTCTAGAAAGGGCATGTCTGGGGCTGGGCACAGTGGCTAACACCTGTAATCCCAACACTTTGAAAGGCCAAGATGGGATCACTTGAGGCCAGGAGTTTAAGATCAGCCTGGTCAACATAGCGAGACCCCACCTCTATAAAAATAAATGAATGAATGAATGAATGAATGGATTAGAAATGGCACACCTGCAGCTAGCCAGCCCTCAGGCCTCTTCCCAAAAGGCATCCTCCTCATGATGCTGACTCGCTTCCCTGAAGACAGCACAGGAGCATTGGAGCAGCTCAGTGTTCCCTAGAGCGTCTTTTGTTGTTGTTGTTAAACTATACTGCTTCTTTTAAGGTGCTCACGTGGAGACCTAGAAACTGATAATGCCTCCATGGGAAACTTTTTTTTTTGAGACAGGGTCTTACTCTGTCACCCAGGCTAGAGTGCAGCGACACAATCACGGCTTGCTGCAGCCTGGACCTTCCTGGGCTCAGGTGATCCTCCCACCTTAGCTGGGACCACAGGCACGCACCACCATACTAGGCTAATTTCTGTTATTTTTTTTGTAGAAATGGGGTCTCGCCATGTTGCCCAGGCTGATCTGGAATTCCTGGGCTCAAACCATCCACCTGCCTTGGCCTCCCAAATTGCTGGGATTACAGGCATGAGCCACTATGCCAGCCCTCCACAGGCAACTTTTATCCAGGAATTTCAGTGACACCCACTGGCCCATGAGATCTCAATAAGTCACACCAAGGGCCCTGGAAGGGGTATCAGGTAATCTGGTTACACTCACTGCCGTGTAGCCTTGGGCAGGCCACTTCCATTCACAGGTGCAATTCCTTCATTGATAAACTGAGGAGCTTCACCTGGATGCCTGCTGTGGGCTCTGCAGACGGTGGTGGGGTGTGAGAGGCTGTCCTTTGCTGTGAGGTAGCTCTGGATCTAGAAGTTCGAGCTGTTACCTCCTTAGCTGTGTGCTCTCTGATCATCTATTTGATGTCTCTGAGCTGTTTGGTCCCCTTTAAAAATCAGGAGAACAATTCTTCCGTGCAGAACAGATAAGAAGTGCCTGGTGTAGAGCAAATGCCCAAAATATGGGGACTGCTGTTTCTTTTGTTCACTCATGCTGTGTTCTCAAACTGATACTGATGTCAAGCTGTTTTCTCCTTGAAGAATGTAACAGGCTTGCCTTGAACCCAAATTACTCCGTAGATCAATCTACATCTCATGTAAAACTAGGAACCTAGCTACTTCACATCTCTCTCTCTGAATGTCCAGCAAATGGCATTTCCACACTTAAAGAATATCAAGTGAGTGGCAGTGATCATAGCCTACTAGAGATGTTCTGAATAGAGAAATCGGCTGCAAAAGGGTTACATAATTTATCCTTATAAGACCATTCAGTCATTCCAAAAGTAGTTGATGTATTAGGCAATGCATGTAGCACTAACCAACCCATGCCCTGGCAGGATTTGAATCCAATAGTTATTACTATTGTAATAGTAATAGTTATTACTGAGTTTCTCACTGTATCTATTACCAAAACAATGGTGCACAACAAGCTCAGTGGCATAAGCACTAAGTGTCCACATATCTTCATGGTCAGGTAGGTAGCTTTGGTGATGTTGGCTGGGCTCACATGGAGGTCTAGGAGTTGGCTGGCTGTCAACTGATCTAGGTTGGTGTCAACTGGGACCATTAGAGCACCTGAGTTATGTTCTATGTGTAGAACATAACTACATGTAGAACATATGGTTCTCCTGGAACCAGTGACTAGCCCTGAAATCCCTTTTCATGGTGATAAAAGAGATTCAACAGTGGAAATGGAAACAGGTTTTCAAAGCTCAGCTTGTGGCCAGACGCAGTGGCTCATGCCTATAATCCCGGCACTTCGGGAGGCCAAGGCAGGCAGATCACCTGAGGTCAGGAGTTTGAGATCAGCCTAGCCAACATGGTGAAACTCTGTCTCTACTAAAAATAACAAAAATTAGCCAGGTGTTGTGGCGCAGTCCTGTAATCCCAGCTACATGGGAGGCTGAGGCAAGAGAATTGCTTGAACCCAGGAGGTGGAGTTTGCAGTGAGCCAAGATCAGGCCACTGCACTGCAGCCTGGGCCACAGAGCGGGACTCTGTCTTAAAAAAAAAAAAAAAAAAAATCTCAGCTTGCATCATGTCTACTAACAGCTCATGAGACACAGTGAGTCCTGAATGAGATACAGGGAACGAGTGAAGAGTTAGGGCCATTCCTGTAATCAGTTCACCACATCATTTTATAGATGAAGAAGGGAGGGTCCATATAATTATGCTACTTACATAAAGTTACTGAGCTCAGTATCTGAGTCAGGATTTGAACTTGGGCTATTTCAACTGTACCAAGTTCCATGCTGCTGCCATCAGATATCATGGGTACAAAGGAGGGGCAGCAAGAACTTGGAAGGCCAAGAGTGAACGGGACACCAGATTTGGCCCTGCCAGGAATTCTTCAGTGCATCTTATGTGTGGAAGGTCTTTGTGAGTGCAGGGAAATGCCTTCCTGGCCCGGGTGGAGATCTAGCACAAGCTCTGGCCAACAAAAGCTATCCTCACCCTATACAGAATGAAAGCAAATAACATTGAATTAAATAGCTGCAATCAACCAGCAGCTTTATTTGGTAGAGTGGATATGAATTAAGCAGTTCCTCAGAGAAGAATGCAACTTTCCCTTTATTTCTAAGCCCTATAAATCCAGGGTAAAGGTCAAGCCAAGACTCCAAGTTAATTGATCCACTCCCACCCCCTCCCTACCTTAAAATGTCCTGGTTTTACTGAGGATAAGGACAGCACATTGTAACCCACCTCCACACAAGGCCTGCAGCTCTGCTGGGTTGACATAGGAAAGAAAAGACCAAACAGCATCCAGAGCTGACACCCAGCATCTGATTCAGTGGTTCTGGGCAGAAGCACAGAAGCTGACTTTTCTTTTTTTTTTTTTTGAGACAGAATCTCACTCTGTGGCCCAGGCTGGGGTGCAGTGGCATGATCTCGGCTCACTGCAACCTCTCCCTCCCGAGTTCAAGCGATTCTCAGGCCTCAGCATCCCAAATAGCTGGGATTACAGGCACGTAATGCTTCCCCACCCCTGCACTCTCCCTCACTCCCAGCACCTTCTGTAATGCCACAAACATAATGAGGCATGCCATCTGAGCTCAGACGCTAATCAAGAATGAAGGAGAAAGAACACTGAAGACCTCCCTGCCATATTAGGCATATTGTCTACAGTTGTTCATTAAAATAGCACATAAATGAGTATTTATTCGGTTCTTTTTGCACTATTTTAAGATGGATGTCTCCAAGGACTTGAAAAATCCCAGGAGTATTTTTAGCACACTCACCCTGCAACAGCATTTCTGTTTGTGGGGGCTGCTTACACTGAGTATAAAGATGGCCCAGACAGGCTGGGCGCAGTTGCTCACGCCTGTAATCCCAGCACTTTGGGAGGCCGAGGAGGGCAGATCACGAAGTCAGGAGATCGAGATCATCCTGGCTAACATGGTGAAACCGTCTCTACTAAAAATACAAAAAGTTAGCCGGGCATGGTGGCGGGCACCTGTAGTCCCAGCTACTCGGGAGGCTGAGGCAGGAGAATGGCGTGAACCCGGGAGGCGGAGCTTGCAGTGAGCCGAGATTGTGCCAGTGCACTCCAGCCTGAGCAACAGAGACTCTGTCTCAAAAAAAAAAAAAAAAAGCACAAGTCCTGGGGAATCGGACTGGAGAGGCAACGCCCCTGTCCCCAGTAGAGATTGTGAATCCTAGGCTGGGGGATGTGTCCTGGATTCAGCAGGAACAGGAAGCCCACATGATGTCTGTAGCTAAGAAGCGATGGAAGCAAAGCTGCACTCCAGGAAGATGCATCTGGAGGCAGTAGGAAGGGTGGTTGGGCAGAGGGAGGGCCTGGAGTTGAGAAGACCCCTAAGGAAGCTACCAAAACAACCCAGGGGGTCTGAAATAGGAAGCCAAGGCCCACATTGCAGTGGTAAAAATCCACCAAGCGGTGATTATAGGCAGGTGGGGGAGATGAAGTGTTTGGAAGATGGTAGCACCTGCTCATTCAGGAGCAGCAGGGCAAGCTGAGTTGAGACACGTGAAAGTGAGCTACTGGGACTTGAGGGTCCCCTGCAAAGGTGCAAACACGCTCTGGAAAAAGAGGGACCCAGAGCCTGCATTCCCAAACACTAGAATCCTGTATTAATTTTCTACAGCCACTATAACAAATTACTACAAACTTAGTGGCTTAAAACAACACATATAATTACCTCAGTGCTCCTTAGGTCAGAATGTGGGTTGGCTCAGCTGGTTTCCCTGCTCCTGGTTCACGAAGCTGAATTCAAGGTGACAGAGGACTGGGCTCCTAACAGGAGGTTCTGGAAGGATCCTCTTCCAAACTTATTCATGCTGCTGAATACAGTTCCCTGCAGCTGTAGGCCAGGGGTCCCCATTTCTCTGTTGGCTGTTAGCTAGGGGCCACCGTTAGCAACCAGTCTCTCCCTCCAGTTCCTACAAGTGGGCCCCACATTTCAGAGCCGGCAGTGGCACATCAACTCCTTCTCACACTTAGAATCTTTCATGGCATCTTCCTGATCAGTCAGAGAAAATCTCTGCCTTTAAGGGCCCGTGTGATTGGATTGGGCCCACCTGGATAACCAAGGCTACACTCCCTATTAGAAGTCAATTGATTAGTAACCTTAATTACATCTGCAAAGTCCCCTTTGCCATATAAAGTAACATTCCTTCATAGGCATAACATCAGAGATTATGGCGTGGGCATCTTTAGAGGGCCATTCTGTTTACCAGAGCTTCTCTGCTTCTCCACAGGAAACAGGTTGAGACATCACACAATAAATCATAAGGGGTAGAAGAGCCCTGCCACAGAAGGAGGCCTGGGTTCTAAGCATCATGGAGAAGAAGGACTTTACCCAGCCTCAGTGAGGGGTGGTGGAAAAGACGAAAATCAGGAAACATTTCCCAAAAGAAAAATGAGATTCTGATGGAACCTGGAATTGAGCAGAGCAAAAGGATGTGTTGCCAGTAGAGTTGATTAGGCTACAGGTCATTGGAAGAACATATTTAGAAGAAACCGAAGCTAGAGTGAACTCCAAGTAAACTCCAAAGTTTACTGCTTTGTCCACTGCAAGTGGACAGCATTGCAGGAGCTAGCCTCCGAGTGCCAAGCTGCTGCCATTCCCGTCTCCTGGGGGGCCGATTCTGCCTTTTCAGGAGCAACACAGTGCGCCTTCATGGAAACCCCATCCCACAAGTGAGAGAGGCTAAGTGAATCTGCACATGCTGGTCTAGGAAGACATCTGTGATACTGTAAATAAAAATGGCACGCTTATCAATACCATTGCAAGTTTCCATTTCCTGCCTCCTTCAAAACGAAGTACAAAAAAGCAAACGTTGTGAGCATGTATGCACTTGCAAAAGCTGATTGTTAAATATTCAAGAAATTTGCGAACTGGTTTTTAAAGCTTTGGTTGCCTGAAATCGGCTGCGGTGGGATTTCACCATTGAAATCGACAAACCTACAATTCAGGGTTTTTGTTTCTCCTCTTGAGAAGTTTAACAGTGCACCACTACGTTTGCATAAACTACCAAATTGATAACAGGGATTATCTCAGGAAGGGGCGAGATGGGTTTCAAGCTGGTGTTGGTTACTCTCCCTTCTTTATATTATTAATTTTTAAAAGTCGTGCAATTATAGCAATTTTTAACTTTTTCCATTATCTTCCAGATGTAAAAAATTAATGAACATAAAACAAAACCACCAGGCTGTAATTCCTCATTTTCAGAGTTCTTCTTGGAGGCAGCAGCAGCATCCTGGGCACTGTGGCTGCCTTCAGCTGGTCCAGACGCAGTGGCTCTGACGTTCTCTGGCAGGCGGGAAATGCTGCCTGATGGTCAGCGGCTGCTCATCGCTGATGCACTGCTAAGAACTGGGCAGCCCAGACCAGCTAGACAGCTGAGGTCTTCCCGGGAAGCTGGACACACCTACCCAGGGAAGAGCCTTCCTTAGCTGCAGACTGAGCCACAGACCTCGGGGCTCATCTGCTGCAACCATTATGAATCATACTAGGATTATCAAGGAACAATCTTCTCCAGGATCAACCCTTTCCCTACCACTGTCAGATTCAGGGAATTTTAAGTGGTGGGGGGAGGAGGAAGGTAGCCAGTGTATCCCAGACAGCAACACTAACCACCTGTCCTGAGGATGCAAGATTTTCTCATTTGTAAGGCTCTGTGTAACACACTCATCCTAGCACACAGGGCTTCAATGTCAGGATGTAGCCTCCTTCCCAGGAAGCTGGCTGGACACTAGGTCACAGACGAACTGAAGCTCTCCCAAGAATACACCCCCTGTTTGACCCTGACATTCACTGCTACGGCCACCTGAAGCCGAGACTTTCCATCTGGAACATTTCGGTACCTATCTCCCTGGCATTTCACCAGCATTCTTTTCCTCTGTGATTGTTTAACCCAATAAGCACACAGAATGACATTACACATAGTGGTAAAGAAGTTGTTACATGTGGTGATGAAGATGTCATTACACGCAGCAATGAAGGGGGCTTCCAGGAGCCTAACAGAGGCGACGGAGGCACAGAGGGGCAGCTGGCCACTTCCTGGGGAGAGCATCTACTAATTTCCAGCCTGTGTGTCTGGCACAGAGCAGCTAATCATGACATGACTGCTGATCTGTGGGTGACTTTATGTGACCTTTTACAACGTCTTTTTCTTTCCTTATCATATCATCATTCCATTTGAACAATTTGCATCCTGTCCCTTTTCCCCACAATGTAGTCATTTTTAACCCTCATTTTCATGTTTAAATGGCTGAAGAAAGAATTCTGTGCATGCGCTGGAGGGCCTTCAACCACTACCCTCTCACAGGAGATTGAAGCTATTTTGGAGTTTTCATGGTTATAAACACATTGCAGCCAATATTTTTGTGCATGTGTGCAACAGGATTCTGAAAATGTTCTCTGAAATAAATCTATGTATTCATAGATTATTACAAACTCCCAGGGCGCGGGAGGGTAAGATGTGCTGGTATTCCAACTGATCCTGGTGAACACAGGAGCTGAATGTGACCTACGGCTGGGCCACATGTGGCATCACCCCCGACACAAGGAGTGAGAGCCCCAGAGACCTCATCTGATATGTGGTAGGCTGTGATGGCTGCCAACATAAATGAGGCAGTGTGTGTCCAGGTCCTATTAATTCATGTTAAAAAATTAAGGAGGGCTGGGCATGATGGCTCACGCCTATAATTCCAGCACTTTGGGAGGCCGAGGCAGGAGGATAACTTGAGCCCAGGAGTTCGAGACCAGCCCTGGCAACATAGCAAGACCCTGCCTCAAAAGAAAAAAAAAAAAAAAAACAATTAAAAGAGCACTTGGTAGCATGCACCTGTAGTCCTAGCTGCTTGGGAGGCTGAGGTAGGAGGACACTTGAACCTAGGAGGTTGAGGCTGCAGTGAGCTGTGGTCATGCCACTGCACTCCAGCCTGGGCTACAGAGCAGGACTCTGTCTCAGAAACAAACAAACAAAACAAAACAAAAAAATTAAGGAGGAGGCAGCTGGCCAGGTAGTTGTGTAGACAACACATTCTTAATGTCTCAGGAACCGGGCAGCAGAATTTTTGCTGTTGCCGGAATGTTCCCACATGTTCTGCTGTGGTCACTTCTGCTCCATTCTCCATTGCCCTCTGGCACACTGAGAAAGCCCTTTCACATGGAGACATTCAGAGGCAAAGTTTGGAAAATAAGACTCTGGGACCTCCATACAAGGGTGAGAGAATTTAATTCAGGTTAGAAACATCTGGATTTGAGGTCCACTGGATTTGTACAGCTGCCCATATGTCCCCCAACCTCTCTGAGTCTATGCATTTCCATCTATAAGCAGGTGGGTGACGATGGCTAGATAATCTCAAGGGCACCTCTCTAATGTTCTACACCATCTTGGAATCTTTTCTTTTTCTTTTGAGACAGGGTCTTGCTGTGTTGCCCAGTCTTGTCTTGAACTCTTGGGCTCAAGCCATACTCTTGCCTTGGCCTCCCAAAGTGCTGGGATTACAGGCATGAGCCATCATGTCCAGCCACCATCCTGGAATCTAACAGGATGGGAGCTGCTGACCCAGGAATGGCAGGGAACTCGTCCTCATCCAGACTGAGACATCAGACCCTCCAAACTTCAAGTTTCCACAGCACTGAAGCTCTGATTAGGAAAAGCCATGGCTCTCTGACCAGGATAATCACGCCGTGTCACCTGGGTAGCTTATTCAATTGTGAATGTTTAAAGAGCAGTACAGGCGTGACTCATCTTCGTCTCCCTCATAGCACCAGTTGTGTGGTGAGCATGTGGGAGAATTTGTGCTGTCTCCTTCATAGTGAAAACAAAACCAAAGACAATCTATAAGATACCAGCAAGGGAGGAGTTAATGTAAATCATGATCCAGCTGTAAGCGTTAGCCATCACATTCATGGTGGAGATCTATCCTTAATAACACAGAGAGATGTCTACCACATATTTCCAAAGGGACACATTAATTTCTGGACCACACAAATGGTCCTGTGAGGCCATGTGTACCTACAAACAATCCACAAATAAGTAAGGCCATAGTTGGTGACACACGTTATGCAAGCGTAGGTTCACAAACCCAACCTCACTTATTCTTAAGCAATACTAAGATATTTATGGCAGAGAATGGTTACCATCCCCCTTCTTTCTTTCTTTTTTTTTTTTTTTTTTTTTTTTGAGACAGGGTCTTGGTCTGTTGCCCAGGCTGGAGTGGAATGATCTTGGTTCACCGCAATCTCCACCTCCCAGATTCTGGTGATCCTCCCATTCAGCCTCTTAAGTAGCTGAGACCACAAACATGTGCCACTACACATGGCTAATTTTTGTATTTTTTGTAGAGACAAAGTTTCACTATGTTGCCCAGGCTGATATCCAACTCCTGAGATGAAGCAATCCTCCCACCTTGGCTTCCCAAAGACCATCCCCCTTCTAAAGCTCGTCTAGAACTTATCCCTGGCAAGTGAAATGATTGTATCCTACTTACAGGAAGACATGTTTAAGAAGTGGTGTGCCTTCTCTCCCGTCCTTCATCTCTGCTGCCAGCTGGAGGGACTTCAAGGTCCCAGGGATGGCAGAACAAAAATATGGAAGAGACCTGGGCCTCTGGATCACAGAATGAATAAAAGCCACCTAATGACCAGGAAAACGCTTCTCAAACTTTTTATTTATTTATTTATTTATTTATTTTTAAGACAAAGTCTTGCTCAGTCGCCAGGCTGGAGTGCAGTGGCGTGATCTTGGCTCACTGCAACCTCCGCCTCCCAGGTTCAAGCGGTTCTCCTGCCTCAGCCTCCCGAGTAGCTGAATCTACAGGTGCATGCCACCAAAGCCAGTTAATTTTCGTATTTTTAGTAGAGACAGGGTTTCACCATGTTGGCCAGGATGGTCTCGATTTCTTGACCTCATGATCTGCCTCCTTGGCCTCCCAAAGTGCTGGGGTTACAGACATGAGCCACTGCGCCCGGCTTCAAACTATTATCTGACTTAGAAAGAGGCATCTTTGAGCTACTAAAATACTGAGGTTTATTTGTTATGTCATCTAGAGTTACTCTAACTAACCAATCACTTCTCAGACAGGCACAGTGGCTCACACTTGCAATCCCAGCATTTTGGGAGGCCGAGATGGGCAGATCACATGAGGCCAGTGGTTTGAGACCAGCCTGGTCAACATAGTGAAAACCAGTCTCTACTAAAAATACAAAAATTAGCCTGATGTGTTGGTGCACGCCTGCAATCCCAGTTACTCAGGAGGCTGAGGCACAAGAATCGCTTGAACCCAGATACCAGAGGTTGCAGTTAGCTGACATCGCACCACTGTACTCCAGCCTGGGCAACAGAGTGAAACCCTGTCTCAAAAACAAATAAATAAATAAATAAATAAATAAATCTATTTCTCTTTTCTTTCTCTTAGATGAGGAAACTGAGGCTCAACATGGTAAATTAAACTTGGCAAGGATACACAACTCATAAGGTGTGGATTCCCACTAGTTTCTTGGACAGTTTCTAAAGTCTATGATCTTTCCACAGCACCCAGCTGGTGGCATGCTAATTGCTTAAGTGCCCCTAGAGTCCAGATGAAGAAAGTTCAGGGCACAAGACTCTGAGAGTATAAAGCACTCCAGAAATAAGCCAGTGGCATTTGTCATTAGCTTTCCTGTCCACATTCCCTTTTCTTAGTCAGGTTCAGTCCATCTAGAACTTCAATTTCAGTGGAAACAGAGGAAACGAATGTGGTAGCAGACATCACTAAGCACTCTCAAAGCCTTCCTATTACTTTGAAATGGTCTAAAAAGCCCATTCTTTCTACCCACTGGGTCCCCACCTTCCCCGCCAAGTCTGTGTTCTCTGTTCGGTTCATTATCAGCACCGCCCACAGCCAGACATGGCCAGGAGGCTTCACAGAAGCCAAAGAGCTTATCAGAAATAAGTACTTTATTTGACAGTGAGGCCAGATGTGCAGAGAGAGGCATTTCAAGGCCTTCACTTCTCTTCTCATAATTAGTCAGCTTCTAGCAATGATGAGAGTCTGAAGATGTCACAAAATAATGAATGACCTCAAGCAGCTCCAATGAGGGAGCATTGTTTCAGCACCCATCACAGGATTCCAGAATGTGAGCATTGAGGGAGACCCTCAAAATACTGGCTAACCCCCCTTGTAGAGATGAGGATAAATTCGCAGAGAAAAGCTATGTCATCTGTCCAGCCACTCTCTGTGTATCCACTGTGCACCTGCCATGTGTCAGGCAGTGACCTAAACCCTGGGAGGGAATAAATGCAAAAAAGACACATTCCCTCACCTTGACAAAACAGAGCTTCATGAGAGACACTGACCCATTTATCTCAGGCCCATACATGTTTATTGCAGGGCCCACTAATGCTTGGGTCCTCATGCTCACCAGAACAACAGCTATTACAGCAGCTACAATGGTCCAAACCTATCCTCATATACGTGTCTACAGTTCCCAGAAATCTGTAAAGATTTCTGTAAAGGTCTTTTGTGACTCCAGGATTTAACACAGTGTCTCAGGATGTGATGTTTAAGCTAAATTGAGTCAAATGAATTAATGAATGAATCACACTGGAACAAAATGAACAAAAAGTTATTTTTTTGCTCAAAAAAATAACTTTTTGTTCATTTTGTTCCAGTGTGATTCATTCATTAATTCATTTGACAAAGCACATTTCCTAGCCCCAGTGATTAGGACTTACTGTTGAGGGATAGAGAGGTAAGTAATCACAGTAAGTCCCAGGACACTATATGTGGAAGGGAAAGAAAGAATGCAGGTGACACAACTAACTCTGTCAGGAGAGTCTCCCCCACAGCAAGGTACGAATAAGGACCATTTGTTCTAGTCTCCGTAGCATCCTAGTCTGTTTCCACTTCCTCTTGTCATCATCTGTCCTCTTCAAAGTTCAAATAGCTCAAGATGCAGAGATTGTGTCTCTCTTGCCCATTCCTCAGCATTCAGCAAGTGTTCAATAAACATTTGTGGAATGAATGTATCAGCTTAGGGACACAAAAACACATTACAATTCCATAATAGAAATAGAAAGTGAAGATATGCTTACACACAGGAAGAAGTGGCTAACTCTGCCAAAGGAAAAAAAAAAAAAAACAGGAACAATATCTTACATATATTTACACACTCACACACTCACACACATGCAGCTATTGCAATGATAACAACACCATTAAGCAAGACTTATTTGTGGAACCCTAACTATTCAACAGGCATAGTCCCAAGAGTTAATGCTAACAACAGACTTATAAGGAAACTAGTATTATTATCCCCATGTTACAGAGGAGATGGAAACAGAGGCACAGGGAAGTGGGGGGTGGTCACAGAGCTAGTAAAAACAAGAGTCGTAGTATAAATCCACATGGCACCCCCCTATACTATGACCTCAAATCAGGATGGTTTCAGTGAAAAAGGAATGAAATCATTTCTACAAAACCAAAAGCAATCGGCACAGAGCTAGCAGGCCCTGGGAACATAGCAGGCCCCTTCATGCCTCATTCCAATAACCCATGAACCTGAATGTGCAAACCTGCCTCATATCAACAAAAATTTGGTGATTCTCAACCATCTAAAGAGATTTTTTAAAACACCAAAGCCCAGATCCCTCTCTAGATCAATTAAATCTTAATCTCTGGAGTACGGTGGGAATGGAGTGGATATTAGTAGATTTTGCAAGCCCCTAGGTGATACGTTATACAGCCAGGACTAGGAACTCCTAGACTGACTTGTTTACAAGGCACAAAACAGGACTCTGGCAGGAGGAACAGCCGAGAAATTGCTGAGGATCAGCAAGAGTGCAAGAAAGAATGAGTTGACTGTTTGACTACTGTTTCCCTAGACTAATTATTCATGTGACTCGAAACAGGGTCTCCATCAACTCTGCAAGAACTCCTTGCACACCCAACACGGCCAAAGTTGGCTCACATTCATTTGAAGAGGGTGCCCAACTGTCTGCAACCCTAATGCTCTGCCCAAGAGGAGTTGAAGACCTTGCTAAACTCACTCAACTCTTGAAGCCTCCATTTTCTCATTTGCAAAATGAGAACAATAAAAGCTGATTCAAAGGGCATTTGTGAGCATTAAAGGGGATATTGATGTTGATGAATTTACCAAAATGCAAAACAAACAGAAAAGCATCAGCCTCAGAGAAAATATTATTTCCATCTTGGAAAAGGCTGAGTAAGGAGTACAGTAGAGACCCAGGTCCAAGCCTGGCTTGGCCTTTCCTAGCAAGTCTAGAAATGACCCTGCCCATGTATTCCTCTTCTGCCAACCAAGGTACCACAATAGCTCCTTCATGCATTCCCTCATTCAGCAAATGTGTATTGAATGTCAACTCTAATGTTTTGATATAAATCATGGGAGCTAATGTACTTACAAAAATGCTTTGGAAATTTTAATGTGCTCCACAAATAGGAGGGAATTGTTTCTGTTTGTAATGATTCACTGTAAGCTGACGAGTCCCAAAGTCTATAGGGACCTTATGGGGTCACATCAAAGTGCAATGCTTGGATCCTTTCAGCCTCACCCCCTCTCAGTAGTAATACAGTCCCTGTGTGGATATCTCCAGTGATGAGATCCCAACCACTGTCAGAGACAGAGCATTCTCTCAGGTTTCTTTTCCTGTTATTAAGTTGCTTTCCGTTTGCCTGCTGTTTCTACCTTTCCATTTTGGTTCTGATCTTTGGGGCCACAAGAAGTATATTTGACCTCTTCTCAGCCTTTCACTAATTGAATATCACCATCATTAAGGTCCAGCCTCTACCTCCTAACTTCTCTCCACATCTTCTCTCTGTGAAGCTAAGACAGCCCTAGTTTCCTTGTATTTCTCCGTTTGGAAGGCCATAATAGACTGCCCCAGACTGGGTGGCTTAAATAATAGAAAATTCATTTTCTTACGGTTCTGAAGACTACAAGTGCAAGATCAAGGTGCCAGTATGGTCTGTTCTGATGAGGGCCCTCTCCTTGCATTGTGGATGGCTCCCTTCTCATTGTGTCCTCACGTAGCAGAGAGAGAAGAGAGACAGTAAGCTCTCTGAGGTCTCTTATTTTGAGGGCACTAATTTCATCATGAGGGCCCCACCCTCATAATCTAATTTAACTTGAATTATCTCCCAAAGGTCCACTTCTTAACACTGAATACGTGGGGGTAGGTTTCATCATATACGTTTGGGAGGAGGAAAACAGTTCAGTCCATAACACTCCCCCACAAAAGATTATCTTGCTAAACAGAAGCAAATCTGATTGTGACATTGACTAAGTACCCACCATGCCTACAAAACATGACTCGTATATGCTGAGGAAATCAATTTGATTGCCCTACCATCAAGACACATATAGTCTAGAGATTGCTATCACCTACATTTTAGAGGTCCCCGCACCTTAAGACAGAATGAGTCAGAGGCCTGGGTCAGGGAATTTACAAACAGAGTCAGAGAAGTCAAGGCAAGAGAAAAACATAGCCCCACCCTTTGATTAGATTTTATTCTACAGATTAAGACTCCTGAACCAAAATCACAAAATATCAACCCATTCACTGTTGACTGATTGCCTTCTTTGGATCATGCTGCAGAGATCACAGCAGCAATAAACATGGCAGGCAAATGTATCAACCCTTGGGGAACTTTAACTTGTTTTCTGCTGTTGTAGTGAGATCAAGTGTGTGTGATTCAACGAGACGGGTCATGTGAAACTTCCCTGTACCCCTCAAGCCCAGCACAGAGCCTCATCCAAAGTAGCTGCTCAATGATGACACCTTGTAAAACAACAAATAATAACCAAGACCTCTCCTAAGTCTGCTGAGGGGTAGCCACATGGCTTCTTAAAAGTCAGAGGCCATTTGCTATTAAAGAAAGCCATGAGCTTTGTGCAGTGGCAGTATCGTAGCCAATGAGGTTTCTCTGAGGTGCGATTATTGCTAATAGAAAGCCATGGACGGTCCTGGAGACCAGAGCCATCAAAACCCTTGTTCTTGTGCAGAAAAGAAGGCAAACCAGGGACCGAACTTGGCTTTTGAAGATGACTCACCACCAAAATCCCAGGTCTTGATGACAGGTTAAATCTTGTAAAACTTTAATTTGGCGAAGGAATTGGCTACTGTATTACTCTGTCACATGTCTTGGGAGAGGTCCAGTTTCTGCCACCCTAGCATTAACTGAAAAGTGGGATGAAATACGAAGATATTTTGCAGTTTATAAGAGAAAAGCACCAGGGAGTTTTAACAATTTGGAGAAGTATTATCCTAAAATTGGACTCTAATGGTCGCTGAAACCATTGCTGCATTCAGTAAAACCGGGTTGCCTAAAGCTACTGCCATGGAGAATCTAAAACAAGACATAGTTTAAGAGGCACGAATCAGTCACATAGAGGCTTGATGCACAATATGTCCAATGAAGCTTCCACCAGAGAATTGAAAAGCAGTATCTCAGCAGAATTGCAACTTCTGATTTTAGGTTCTTGTCAATCTATTCTAACTCTTAGCAAAAGATTCTTGCTGTTCAGCCTCAGAAACACTTTTATCTTATCAGTTGACTTTCCTGAAATCATGCTGTATTGAGCTATGATTCTTACTCAAATATAGTTCCTATGTCAGAACCTTATCAATGAGAAATTTCGCAAGATTGCGTGCCAAAATATCCAGTACCACACTTGCATATTTTTAATTCAAACAGAATTAACATTGCATCTTAGACACAGTGTGGTTTACCCTGCTAGTCATGTCAAACACTGAAGACGGTGACTGTACTACATGATTATTTACCTGCTTAGCTCAGGTTCCCATTGTTCACATTCACATCAAGACAGATCAGCACTGGCACAATCACTGCTTTTATTGGGTATACCAAGTGTTAACAGATCCTTCAGTGTGTTTCTCAAAATCTCTGTTGGCCTATGGTAAAGAAAAATAAAATCTATTTTGAAAACTCACAGAGCTCTAGTTAAAGGTTCATTTAATACCACCTATATGTCTTTAATGTCTTTAGACAGAAAAAAAAAAAAAGCTTTACAGTTCAATTAATGTTTCCCCTTTGGGTGCAATTTAACAGAGAGGGCTTCAGAAAAAGAATGAAAGAGGGCTATTAAACACATTTCTTATATAAAGATACTTGTTCTTATGCAGGACATATAGAATAGGCCTTTTTGTAGCAAATATTTTAAACGAGATATTTTGTTATGTGATGCTTTTTCAGCTGCAGCTAAAACAATTTTTAGTCATGGAAATTCTGAAAAGCTTGTCATTTCTTTTATTATACTTACTGGAATATGATTACTTTTGTTGAAGGACAATATTTTACCCTCTTTTCCTTACCCTGTGGCCCCCAAAAATGTTTCCGCTAATGATATATAAGCAGATTTCTAATACTTTATCTGCTTTTAATCTGTGAAAATTAATATTTGGATACTTCATAATTATCTTGATTATGTCACTTGATAAAACAGTGATATGTATTAATGTTAGTTCAACCATATATTTATACTGCCTGGGAATAGGTGGATGCAATTGTGTGGCGAGCATAATTTGGCAGTGTTCACTAGCTTGCAAAAACCTACTGCAAGAGCTTAAACATCTACATGAACACTGATACGAAAAAAGGATGTAAGCCTGACCACAGCTTCTGGTTCCTAGATGGACCTGGCTGTGGTTTTCAGGCCCCAACCTGCAGGGAGCCCCTACAATCTCATCAGCTGAGTGGGCAGAATAAAGACATCATGCCTGCACATGCTCAGCATTGTGCCCAGCATGGTCAGGGATTGATAAAAACACTTGTATATTCTATTTTTATTATTATCACCACCATTATAATCATTACTGAGAGATGCATCCGTAGAGACATCATGTCAGAGAGAAGCAGAGGAACCCAGAAGGCAGCAATTAAACTAACATTTAGAAGCAACACAGGTGATGGGGCAGCCCAGAAAGCTGAAGACAGAAACCATTTCAGAGAATTAGCCGCAAAAGAAGTAGGGAACAGGCATGAGAAGGGAACAGTTCTTTCTGGAGCTAACTCAGTGAACATGGCAGAGCCTGTGGGAGCATACATTTTTGCATCAGTTTCCTCATTGATAAATTGGAAGAAAGGTATATGGTAGAGAAGCTTACATTAGTCAATATTTGTAACAAGTCAGGGCACATAGTAGGCCTTCAGTCAAGAGAAGACACTTTTGTTCTCACATCTCGCTTCTTAAATTAAGGAGCATCTGCCCTGAATACAATCCTGCACAAAAATAAATCCACCTAAACAAAATTTCACAGTAACTACAAAAGCCTAATGATCATTAAAAATTCCTAGGAGAAACAGACGACCGTTCACCAATTAATCCGGTTTAGATAAATCAAGCACCACTTAAAGAATCATTTCTCCTTAAAGAGGTAAATGCAATGATTGTCACATGGCAAATTTCTAATTTTTCATTCCTCTCAGGAGACCAAAATGATACAATCTTAGTAATAAATTTCTCCCTAAAGTTTCTGAGGACGAACAATTTCCAGCCTCCTCAGACAAAGGTAAGATGAGTCAACTAACATTACTGTCGACCAGTATGAAATGTAGGCCACCTTTGTATCCACAACTAACATACTTTGTTAAGGATCAGATGTAGGACAGTGGTTTGTGGAGTGAAAATTAGGTGGGTGTCCACTGGGCAAGACATTGCACAGCATTGCCTGTGCTGGAAAATGCAAAAGAGAATAAGCTGGATGGGAAGACATCAAACCTAAACCTACACGTGTAGAATCACACTCATGCATACAACCCACATTCTTACTGTTTTCCCATTATCAGGAGACATCAAAAAGTAAAAGATGTCTCATACCTTCCAAACACATTTCCCAGAAATGTCTGTTAACAGGAAGTACGTACCCTTCACAGAATTTCTCCCATGTGTAGATAAATATGCATATGCACTATATTGTTCTGTCTTGCTTCTACAAAAATTGGCCAATTCTATACAAACAGTACTACAACTTATCTTTTCCAATTGATTGTGGACACCATCCCATATTAGTACATATAAATCTATCTCATGGTTTGTATTTAGGTTTTTTTTTTTTTAGTTTTTATTTTAAAATAATTTCAGATGTACAAAGTAAGAGTTTAAAAAACAGAGAAATTCCATTTAGCCTTGCAACTTCTCAATTTTGACATCTTATATACACAGTACAATTATTCAACTGTGTCAGGAAATTAACTTTAGTACAATACTATTGCCTAATCTAGCAATTTAGTACAATACTATTGCTTAGTTGCTTAATCTAGAGACGATATTCAAATTTCATCAGTAACACTTTTTTCCAGTGCAGAACTCAGCCCACAGTCATGCGTTGCAGTCACAGTTGGAGCATGCCCCTTCGTCTCTTCTAATCTGAACTCATTCCTCAGTCATTCTTTGTCTTTCATTTTTAAAGAGTGCTGATCAGTTGTTTACTAGAATGTCACTCCATTTGTGTTTGCCTGATATTTCCTCCTTGTTAAATTCAGGTTATAGTTCTGTAGGCCACCTTTGTGTCCACAACTAACATACTTTGTTAAGGATCAGATGTAGGACAGTGGTTTGTGGAGTGAAAATTAGGTGGGTGTCCACTGGGCAAGACATTGCACAGCAGGCAAAGTATATACTGAGCAGGCAAAGTATATACTGAGCCTAGAATATCTTGTGGTGCCAAAAAGTAAGGCAGTGCTCAAAAAACAACAGTAAAATGGCAAAAATACATAGAACCCAACTTGAAGGGCATCCCAATGTAAAATCTAGAAAAATCTGAGCACAAAATGTATTATAGTCATAGGTTATAACCAATATAATGAGAATCCATGAGTCCATACTGATTTTAAAAAATTGCATTTTTTCAATATAAAAGAAAATATCTTCCTTATAGTAAAATTTTAATTGACAAATGCAGAAGTAATGATGGAAGTAGAAAATCACTGTTTGGCACACACTGTAGTAATAACTGTTTCAGACAAGAATTATCCATGAATGCTAAAATTAGTTTGGTGAAAGCATGATGAGAAACAAGACACTTACATAGGTCCAAAGTATCTCCTGACAAGATATTTATTCATTACACAGAGAAAAATAGAAACTTTACAGTAGAGAAATCTGGCAGACATCACCTTAATCAAGTGATGGAAGTAAACATCATTAGTAATGTGACAAACCAACACCAGGTGCCTCCTGATCTGAGGCACTGAGAAGAACACAGCATCTCATTCTTTATAGTGGCAGCTGAGCATTGTACTGTTGACCAGCTAGGCTGTCTTCAAGGTTCTGATACATTACTAATGCTGTTGAATAAATATCTTTTGAAATTTCCCTATTTCTAGGGTACAGACTCCGAGAAGTGGGATTGCTGGGCCAAAGGGTGCATATACTCTAAACTTGGAGAAGTCCTGCCCAACCTTCCCTTATCTTTTTATTATTATTATTATTATTATTATTATTATTATTATTATTATTGAGACAAGGTCTCACTCTGTCACTGAGGCTGGAGTGCGGTGGTGCAATCTCAGCTCACTGCAACCTCTGCCTCCCAGGTTCAAGTGATTCTCCTTCTTCAGCCCCCTGAGTAGCTGGGACTACAGGCGCACACTACCACATCTGGCTAATTTTTGTATTTTTGGTAGAGACGGGGTTTCACCTTGTTGGCAGCTTGGCCTCGAACTCCTGACCTCAAGTAATCTGCCTGCCTTGGCTCCCAAAGTGCTGGAATTGCAGGTGTGAGCCACCACATCTGGCCTCGAAACTTCCTTTAGAGCGGTTGGTCCTGTTCATCACCCTCCACACTTCAGCAGCAGTGTGTGAGAGCACCCACTTTCTTTGCTAGCATTCAGCACTACAAGCCACCAGAATGCTGAAAGCTGGGGCAAAGGAAGCCATATGTGGCTGTGTCAGCAGCTAGGCAGATGCAGGGAGTACAGCAGGAGCCAGACAAACCGAGAGTACTGGGTGCATCCGGATGCAGAGGGATGCTCTGAGGTTTAACTAAGTCAGGGATCCAGGACAGGCTGCAGTCAGCAGAAGGTATATGTACAAAAGATAGCAGGGAAAAGACAACAAGACTAACGTATCTGTTGGATGCTATTTGAGAGGTTTGCTATTTAGAAATGACCTAAGAGCTTAAACTTGCACCAAGCCCCACCTGGCCCAGTCTCCATCCTTCAATCACAGCTCCTTAAAAGTCTAAGGCAGGGGTGTCTGATCTTTTGGCTTCCGTGGGCCACATTGGAAGAAGAATTGTCTTGGGCCACACATAAAATACACTAACACTAATGAAGCTGATGAGCTTTAAAAACAAATAACAAAAAAATCTCACAAGCTTGGTCTAAGACAATACAAATGTAGTAGTGAGGTTTCCCAGTCAAACTTACTAGTGATAGTTGCCAACCTTTGTGTTGTAACTTTTTTTTTTTTTTTTTTTTTTGAGATGGAGTTTTGTTCTTGTTGCCCAGGCTGGAGTGCAATGGTGTGATCTTCGCTCACTGCAACCTCCACCTCCCAGGTTCAAGCGATTCTCCCGCCTCAGCCTCCCGAGTAGCTGGGATTACAGGCATGTGCCACCACGCCCGGCTAATTTTGTATTTTTAGTAGAGACAGGGTTTCTCCATGTTAGTCAGGTTGGTCTTGAACCCCCAACCTCAAGTGATCTGCCCTCCTCGGCCTCCCAAAGTGCTAGGATTACAGGTGTGAGCCACTGTGCCCAGCCTGTGTTGTATTTTATAATCAATTTCATGTCACTTTATGTGGACTTCACAACAACATAGAGAAAGGCATTGTTACATTTACAGATAACAAAGAGTGGAAAATCAGAGAGGGAAAGTAACTTGTTCAGGGCTGCACAGCTGCAAAGTGAGGCAGGTAATTGGTATTTGAAAGGCTACTTCAGTGGTATCTGGAGACTAGTCTACCTCCTGGCCCAGGGTTCTCCCTGTAGCAGGACCACTGTTGTCCTAAGGCCACAAATACATTATCTCATTTCATCTCTAGAGCCATCTGATGAGATGGGTAATATTGTTAGCTCCATTTTACAAATAGGAAAACGGAGATTGTGCCCAGGGCTTTGCTGCCAGTAATGGGTGGGCTCAGGACTCTCTCGGCAGAGAGGGAGGTGAGGGGACAAGGCAGACCCAGCTCAACCCCACCTCCAGGATGAGCAAATGTAGAGAAAGGTGAAGAAGTGCTGGCACCTGGATAAAGCCCTCCCTTCTCCCCCACCCAATAAACCCAGTAAATCCATAGTTCTTGATTACCTACTGTATACAAACTGGCTGGATTACACGGACCTGCTTTACAGACTAATGTTCATTATAATTCACAAGAGTCAAGGGGATATTATTGTACAATGAAATACAGTAGTTGGGGCCTGCTGTGGACTGAAAGTTGCCAGCATCCATTCTGCATTCATATGTTGAAGTCCCAACCCCTAAGGTGATTGTATTGGAGATAGAAACTTTATGGAGGTTAGTAAGGTTAAACAAGGTCCTAAGGGTGAAGCCCTAATCTGAAATGATATGTGTCCTTAGAAGAAGAAACACCAAATAACCTTCTCTGCTCCTACAACCATGTAAGGACACAGAAGAAGGCAACCATCTGCAAGCCAAGAGGAGAGCCCCCACCAGAAACTGAATCAGTTCACATCTTGACCTTGGACTTCCCAGCCTCTGGCACAGTAAGAAAATAAATGTCTACTGTTTAAGCCCTTCATTCTGTGATATTTTGTTATAGCAGCCCACATAGACTAAGACAGGGTCCCTTCATAAATCAGACTGGTGGCCTGATTAATTTGTCTTTTGACTATGCCCTCATCAGTCATGTTGGAGAATAGTTCCCCAAATCTATATAAGAACTCACTTATAATTTACACGTATACATATGAATGCCTATATTATTATTATCATAACAGGGATGAAAACAAAGACATTTTATAAAAAAGAAATAAACAGGCCAGGTGCAATGGCACACACCTGTAATCCCAGTACTTTGGGAGGCACAGGCAAGCAGATCTCTCTTCAAGACCAGCCTGGGCAACATGATGAAATCCTGTCTCTACAAAAAATACAAAAACTAGTCAGGTATGGGAACACATACCTGTAGTCCCAGGTACTTGGGAGGCTGAGGAGAGAGGATCGTTTCAGCCTGGGATGTCTAGGCTACAGTGGGCCATGATCCTGCCACTGTACTCCAGCCTGGACAACAGAGATAAGAAGAAAAAGGAGAAGGGGAAGGAGAAGGAGAAGGAGAAGGGAGGGCCGGGGAGCAGAGGAGACAGAAGAGGAGGTGAGGGTAAGAGAGGAGAGGAGAAGAGAGGAAGGAAGGAGGGAAGGAGGGAAGGAGGGAAGGAAGGAAGGAAGGAAGGAAGGAAGGAAGGAAGGAAGGAAGGAAGGAAGGGAGGGAGGGAGAGAGGAAGGGAGGGAGGGAGGGAGGCAGGATAGTCTAACACGGTGAAATCCTGTGTCTACTATAAATAAATAAATAAATAAATAAATAAATAAATAAATAAATAAGGTGTGGTGGCAGGCGCCTATAGTCCCAGCTACTTGGGAGGCTGAGGCAGGAGAATTACCTGAACCTGGGAGATGGAGGTTGCAGCAAGCTGAGATCACACCACTGCACTGCAGCCTGGGCAAAGAGCAGAACTCTGTCTAAAAAAGAAAGAAAAAAGAAGGGAGGGAGGGAGGGAGGGAGGAAGAAAGGAAAGAAGGAAGGAAGGAAGGAAGGAAGGAAGGAAGGAAGGAAGGAAGGAAGGAGGAGGGAGGGAGAGAGGGAGGGAGAGAGGGAGAGAGGAAGGAAAAAGAAAGAAAAGAAAAAAGAAAAGAAAAGGGAAGAAAAGAAGAGAAGGGAAGTTGTAACATTTTCTCCTTATACTCTGTTGTGGTTTTAACGGGGTCCTCAAAAGTGTTATGTTGAAGTCCTAACTCCCAGAACCTGTGAATGTGCCTTATTTGGAAATTGGGTCTTTGCAGATGTAATCAAGTTATGATGAAGTCATGCTGGATTAGAGAAGATGCAATTCTAAGAAAAGGGAAATCTGGACACAAACACACAGGAGAGGACACAGGAGGATGGAGGCAGAGACTTGCCTGATGCAATGACAAGCCAAAGAGCACCAAGGATGGCCAGCTGCCAGCAGAGGCCAGGAGAGAGAAAGGGAGGATTTTTCTGGGCATCTGCAGGGAGAACACAGCCCTCACAACTCTTTGATTTCAGACTTCTGGCTTCCACAACTATGAGAGAATACATTTCTGTTGTTTTGAGCAGCCTAGTTTGTGGTACTTTGTTATAGCAGCTCTAGGAAACTAACACACACCCTGACCAATCTGCACATCCTACTGAAGAAGAAAGAGTAACATGTAAAGCAATGGGAGGAAAATGTCACACAGGTGCAGAGGCCAGATTGGAGAGTAGTGGCTCATCATAATGATCATGCCCATGGATCCCTGGGAACCGAGGTGGGCCCCTGGCCATGAGGAATCACTCAGGGCTGATGTGAGACTCAGGCGCCTGTTAGGGATTATCCAGGTCTTTCACTCATTTATGCATTCAGCAATCAGCAAGGATTCCTGAGGAATATTGTCAATTAATCACTCAAGTTTCACTCTCAGAAACATAAAGTTCTGGCATCAGAGGGACAGAAAGATTGTCGACGTGCCTGGTCAGGAAGGTGAGTTTGGTCGAGCAAGATTGTGCCGGGGAGCTGCCACGGTCTGAATGTTGGTGTCTTCCCAAAGTTCATAGTTGAAATCCTAACCCTCAAGGTGATGGGATTTGGAGGTAGGGCCTTTGGGAGGCGATCCGATCATGAGCGTGGAGTCCTCATGAATGGGATTAGTGTCTTGACAAAACAGGCTCCAGAAAGCTTTCTCGCCCCTTCCTCCATATGAGGACGCAGTAAGAAGACACTGAACCGGGAAGCAGGTTCTCACCAGACACCAAATCTCCCAGCACATTGATCTTGGACTTTTAGCCTTGAGAACTATGAGAAATAAATTTTTGTTGTTTGTAAACCACCCAGTTTATGGTATTTTGTTTCAGCAGCCCACATGGATGAACACGGGAGCAAAGGGGAAATCATGGAAGGAGGATTGCTTTCGTTCCATAGGCAAACCTTTCCCACTCTGTGAGTGGCTCAAGGTCAGCAAGGGAAAACAGATTCCTGATCTGGTGGGGGCCAACGGCGAGTCTGAAAGGGTCACAGGAAGTGTGTCAGCCTCTGCCTTCTGGGACCCTTGAGCAGCCGGGCACCGGTGCAGAGGAAACCCCCCAAGAAGCACTCAGCCCACATTTCCCCCCAGCTAGCCTCACTTCCCCCCTCAGCACTGCCCTGGTTTATTTTGACAAGGTTGTTTCCACCCTGCACGGTCACACACCCTTGCAGACACTAGGGAGTCCTGCCCACTCTGGGAACCATTGTTCACTGTGGAAAACCCGAAGCGTCACCTTTATGCACAGCAGGCTGGGAAACAGGGCTGCTGGCGAGCCCCTCAGGAGCAGTCATGGTTGTGGGCAAGCAGCAAAATGGGCTGCAGACAGGACGCAGGGCTTCCTGGCACAGACCTGCAGGTGGGTGGTGGGCGGTGGGGTGGGGGGCAATGGCAATGCCCTGGGCCTCCAAGTGATGAGCTTGGAAACCTGCTTCAAATTGAACTCAGCAAAGGATGCAAAGGTAGGAAATACAGAAATACACCTCACAAGAGAAGAGGAAACATACCAGATGTTTTAACCGGTAGAATTTCAGATAAAAAACAAACCCTGTATTGAACATAGAAAAGGCACAAGGGGGACAATGAGGTCTGGGAGAAGCAGCAGCTGCATGAAGCAAGTACACCCCTCTGGTGATGGGATCTGCGGGTGGAATGATCAGCACTGAGAAGCCTGGCGGACCTTGCAGAGCTCCAGGCTGGGCTGTCATCTCTGACAGTAGCACAACGCAGCTGGTTCCAAGTATGGGAATAAACAACAACAACAAAAGCCCTATACACTAAAATCAACTATTGCTATGGGACAAAGTCCTGCTGCCAGGAAAGTATTGCTACGGTGACACTGTCAGGCACAGGAGGCAAATGGGAAGGGGCAAGGCCCTCCGCCCTTCCCACCTGCCAGTTTTCCTTTGAACAACCAGGTCTGGCCACTCTGGGACTGCAGACTTTCAGGGCCATAATCAGTAGCCACAGACTGGCCATTTCCCCCTTTGTACTGGGCCTACACAAGGACCATAGTCAAAACATTTCTCAACAACTGACTTGCTATGCAACCAGGGAGGTGCCTGACCACTCAGAGCAGGTGCTGGCCTGATCTCCTGGCTCCTCGTTACCTCTGGTGCTTCCAGTTCTGCACCAAGCCCTCCTGACTGCCCAGGAGGCCCACATCACTTATTTTTATTACCTGCCTGGCCTCTGTAGACAATTGAGTTTGGGATGCCTGGCTGAGAAGGAAGCCAGGTGGGGGATTCTACCTGATACATCAACTGTTTCATCCTCATTCTGTGTGCCTCAGGTCCCAGGAAGGCAGGGACATCCCTGATGGGACTAACCAAGGGGTTCTAGGAGCAGTGTGCAGGGGAAGAGGTTGTATGGAGTGGGAGTGGCATGGGAGGGAAAGGAAAGCAGGAAAGGCTGTCAGTAGGAGGACAGGAGCAAACAGGACAGTCCAGAAACCAGCAAGAGCAAATGAAGCCCAGGGAGAGAACATTCAAAGGCCTGTGAGCATAACACAGTGTCCCGGTTTGCAAACATCTGGGCAGTACACATTTTGGAGTCTCTTTCTACATGCATCTGATTCATCTTGATTTTTGTAGAATGAGGCCACATTGACCATAGGGAAAAGTCCAATGTTCTCAGCCCACTGCTCTTGCCCCACGTGAACTTTCCAACGTCTCTGTTCATTACCTTCTTTTGTCAATCAATGTGGGCAAAAAGAAAACAAGTTTGTTAAAAGTGGATGGAGGCCAGGCGTGGTGACTCACACCTGTAACCCCAGCTCTTCGGGAGGGTGAAGTGGGTGGATCACCTGAGGTCAGGAGGTCGAGACTAGCCTGGCCAACATGGTGAAACCCCGTTTCTACTAAAAATACAAAAATTCGCCAGGTGTGGTGGTGTGCACCTGTAATCCCAGCTACTCGGGAGGCTGAGGCAGGAGAATCACTTGAACCTGGGAGAGCGAGGTTGCAGTGAGCTGAGATCACACCACTGCACTCCAACTTGGGCGAAAGTGCGAGACTCCATTTCAAAAAAAAAAAAAAATGGGTGAAATGTGGTAATGAATTAGAGTTGGAGACAGCAGTATGAACTCATAGTTAGCTTAACATAGATAAGATGGATACCTGGGGAAATATTTACACATACGTGCATGTACATGGATTCATATACACACATTTATTTATGTATTTATTTATTTTTAAAATTTTTTACAGGGAAAAGTGCAAATGCAGTCCCCCATTACCACAAATTATGCAGTCAAGTGTCCCACATTTGGGGGAATCACAGGGGTCAGCACATTTGGAGTGCAATGGATAAGCCTCACCCTGGGGAAACCACCTTCGTGATCATGGTATCTCCCCATCCTCCCTACACACATATATTTCACTGCTCTGTCAGTTGAGAAGATCTGGAGGAAACAATACCTCAAGCACATCTAGCACCCAGATCTTGGATTCTAAGTCCTTTCTCCAGTAAAATGACAGGGGATCCTTGAAGAAATGGCTGATTCTATAACTGGGGCTGGAAATATACAAGATAAGCCCTAAGCATCTTATAGTACCAGAAAGTATGAATGTACCAAAAAAAAAAAAAAAGAGAGAGAGAGGGAGGGAGAGAAGGAAGGAAGGAAGGAAGGAAGGAAGGAAGGAAGGAAGGAAGGAAGGAAGGAAGGAAGGAGAGGAGGAGGAGAGGAAGGAGGAAAGGAAGGAAGGAAAAGAAAGGAAGGTAGGAAAAGAAAGGAAGAAAAAGGAAGGAAGGAAGGAGAAAGGAAGGAAGGAAGGAGGAAGGAAGGAAGGGAGGAAGGAAGGGAGAAAGAAGAAAGAAAGGAGGAAGGGAGGGAAGGAAGGAAGGAAAAAAGGAAGAAAAAGGAAGGAAGGAGGGAGGGAGGAAGGAAAGAAAAGAAAAGAAAAGAAAAGAAAAGAGGGAGGGAGGGAGGGAAGGAAGGCAGGAAGAAAGAGAGAAAAAAAGAAAGAAAGAAAGGAAAGAAAGAAAGAAGAAAGAAAGAAAGAAAGAAAGAAAGAAAGAAAGAAAGAAAGAAAGAAAAGAAAGAAAAGACCCATAATAAGAAAGTATGTCAAATGGACACAGGGAAGTAACTGAAGAGTTCCCAATAGCCGAGGAAGAAAAACCACGAGCAATAAAATAAAATCATATTGGATTATAACCCAAATAAATTAAAAATTATAAAATAAATACCTGCAAGTCCATACTGATATATAAATAAATAAATAGGAGAGAGGAGTTAAATCTCCCAGGTAGAAAAAGTCTAAATAGTTCATGTAGATCCTCTAGCCACGGAGAAGGAAGAGCAGGAATGCCCTCTTCTCAGGGGATGGCTATGCACAGTGAATTTCTGCTGAGGAGTTTAATATAAAAAGAGGGTTAAGAAAGAACAAAAACACAAAAGTATCTTTAAAGTGGACAAACCTGACAAACGATACCACAGCCAGGTAATCAAAGTCAACATCAGTGATAGGTCAAGCTGATGGTGCCTACCCTTGATTTCATAAAAGTGGAACTTTACCTCTGTGGCCTTCCTCCATAATCCCAATCTAATGATAAGAAGAATCAGACAACCCTCACAGAGGTACGTTCTATGAAATACCTGACCAGTCAAAACTGGTCATCAAAACTCAAGACTGTCAAGGTCATCACAAACCAGGACAGTCTGAGAAAGCGGCACAGCCCAGAGCGGCCTAAGAAGACATGATCACTAAATGCGATGTGGGATCCCAGATGGGATCCTGGACCAGGTAAAAACTAATGTTTCAACTTCAGTAAATAATAATGTGTCAGTATTGGTCCATTAATTGTAACAAATGTGCCACACTAATGCAAAGCGCTAGTAACAGGAAAAACTGGGAGCAGGGTATGTGGGAACTTTTTAAACTGTTTTCACAATTATCCTGTAAATCTAAAACTCTTCCGAAAATACAGTTTATTCTTTAAAAGTGTCTGGAGGATGTGCACAAGGGTGTGGAAGCAGAGGGGCTACAGGTAAAAAATCATGACATCTGGAATATTTCCTTCAATTTTTGCTCCACACGGTGACTATCTTACCCTGCTCCCATTAAACTCTGAACAGTGTTATCAGCCTGAAAAATGGATTGGCATAAATGTGAAATGTCGAAGCTGGGAGGGACTATGGCGGCCATCCAGGCCCCTGCTTTCAATTACACTTGAGGAAAAGCAAATCTAAAGAGCGGAAGCGGCCGGGCTCGGTGGCTCACTCCTGTAATCCCAGCACTTTGGGAGGCTGAGGCAGGCGGATCACCTGAGGTCAGGAGTTCGAGACCAGCCTGACCAACATGGAGAAACCCCGTCTCTACTAAAAATACAAAATTAGCCAGACGTGGTGGCGCATGCCTGTAATCTCAGCTACTGGGGAGAATCGCTTGACCCTGGGAGGCAGAGGTTGTGGTGAGCCGAGATCACGCCATTGTACTCCAGCCTGGGCAACAAGAGTGAAACTCCGTATCAAAAAAAAAAAAAAAAAAAAAAAAAAAATCGGAAGCAAATGACCAGTGAATGTTTCAGTTCAGTGCCCACGGGCAGAGCTGAAATCCTCAGGGTCCTGGAAGAGTGATGGACAGCAATGTCAGCCTGTCCTCAGAACAGCCCACTCTGCAGAGGAAACCAAGGCTCACAAGAGCCAAAAGCCTTCTTCCCAGCCAGAGGGCTGGCAAGCAGCAAAGCAGAGAGCCAGGCTCGGGTCTCCTTTCCAGCTTCACAGAAGCGCTTCCTCCCTACGACCACTAACCCTCACACCCCTGACCCCTGTCCCCATGGCCAGTCACTTTCCCGTTTCCTCCCACAGCAGCAGGAGGCAGTGGCTGAAGACTCAGGTAAGATGCAACTCAGGGAGGACGGCACTTAGATTGGTTTCTCTTTTTTTTTCTTGATTCTGTCTTTATGAAACTTTTCTTTAACCCAACATTGTTTAAATCCTGATCTGATTTCTCGTGAGCTTGAAGCCAGGGTGCCCACGCTCTGCAAAAGAAGAAAAATGCCAATATGAGTCCTCGAGGCTCAGTGTTGTTGTGCAGCCCGTGGACAGGACAATGTCCTCATTTCAAGGTTTCATTTTTGGAGGAAAAAAAATTCCTCAGGATGCAGGACGCCCTGCATCCCACAGTGAGTATGCCCCCGTTGCAACCAGCTCTGGGAGGGTGACCAAACTAAAAAGGAAACAGTTCCAAGCACAAGGACACAGATTACCAGCAGAGTCATTATTACTCACAGCAATTCAGGCCCAGGGTCTATGTGGTGCAGGGTTTCTGAAACCCGACCTATACCTGGGAAGGAGGCAGAGAATGAGAGGCCTGGATGCTGGGTGGAGGTTCTGTGATTTACTTTGTTACAAATTTAAGAATAAAACCTGCTGGATCAGGAGCTTTTCCTAGCTCCTCAAATAAACCTGGATCCCAAGAGGAACAGAAAGGAGAAAGGTGAGTGTGGGAGAGGAATTGGAGTGCAAGCTCAGAGGTCCTTGAGGGAGGGAGGAGAAGGTGTCTGCTTTGGGGAATGGCAATAAGAGGTATGTTGGGATGGAGATACCCAAATGTGTAGCACTTATACCGATTTAGTGAATGGTCCTCTCATTAGTAAAAGCTTCTAAATATTAGCTTTAAGTTTAAAAAAAAAAAAGGACATTTGAAATTATGCAAAAGCCCAGAGGACCAGTATGCGCTTCACATACGTTCCGCAGGAAGATTCCTTCATTTGCAAACTGGAGTATATTACATAATCATTTCCACTTCCTGGCAGGTTGTGAAGAGTAAATGAGATCATATAATGTAAAGTGCTTGAAACACCATGAATAATACATTTGAGCTATTACTATTTTTACCATGATTACTGGTAGATTAGAAGTAGTCTCTTCACGGCCATCTTGATTACTACTAGTACTAACACGACCATCACTGCAAACACTACTACTACTATAAGGATAGTACTTTATTAGTGGTGCTTAATAGAATCTATTATAATTCTCAATACTTAGCATATTTCAGGAGGAAAACTGACTGACGGACTGATATAATGCACAATTAAGGAAATGAACAATGAAACGGATAGATTCCTGTAATGTGGGGGGTGTATCTTAAAAGAAAAGCAGTCCAATAGGTTGCAAAGAGCAAAACCAGGAGTCAAGAGCTGTCTCTAGTCCCAGGAGCCAGATGCTGTGAACACAAGAGTGTTCAATAAATACCTAACTGATGTCTGAGCAAGGAAGAGACAAAGAATAACAATAGTCAATTGGGCTTAGCTTAGATAAACACTCAAAGCCAGGATACAGACAGAACAGGACAAGAGTGGCTCTTACAGTCACTTGATTCGGGATCCTTGTTTTAATGATGGGGCTGTGAAGGATCAAAGGGGTCAGCTGGGGCTCAACACTCAAAGGGCAGCTTTGGGCCAAGTCAATCAAACAAGCCTGGTGAGCTGAGATGCATGTTACCCAGTAAATACAGGTATTGGGATAGACTGTGTCTCTGCAGTGTGATGGTTAATTTTGTGTGTCAACTTGACTGGGCCACAGGATTTCCAGAGAGCTGGTTAAACAGCATTTCTGAGTATGTCCAGATGAGATTATCATTTCAACCAGGAGACTGAGTAAAGCGGATGGTCCTCTCCAACATGGGTTGGGCCTCATTCAACCCACTGAGGGCCTGAATAGAACAGAAAGGCACAGGAAGGTTGAATTTCATCTCTGCCTGATTGTTTATGCTGGGACATTGATCTTCTCCTGCCCTTGGCATTCCTGGTCCTCAGGCCTTCGAATCTAGACTGGAATCTACACTACAGGTTCTCCAGCCCTCTGCCCTTTGTGACACAACAGCTGTTTCCTAGGTCTCCAGCTTGCAGGTGGCAAATCACAGGACCCCTCTGAGTCCATAATTGCGTGAGCCAACACCTTATAAGAAATAAATCTCCTAGATATAGATATAAATATCAAGGTAGATATCGATATAGACATGGATGCGCATCTATCTTCATGTTCTATTGGTCCTGTTTCTCTGGAAAACCCTGACTAATACACTGTATATTTCAAAGACTTTAAAGAAGGACAAAGCTCTTTTTTATCCACTCTGTTGACTCCTCATAGACTATCTCAGCACCTGACTCATAACAGGAAAGTGGACAAGGGCAGAGAGGACAGGAGAGAATGGCTACCTCCTGCCAGTCACCACTACAAAAGGTGCTGGGGAGGTGGGTTCAGTGAGACCCAAGGCCCTGCTCCCAGGGAAAGTTGGAGAGACCGTGTTCCCAGGCGAGATCCCAAGCACAGCCCCCTATCAGCAGATCCCTTCCCACAAAAGGCACTGTAGAGAGAAAGATCCTCATCTTCAGAAGAAACAGAGCTGAAAGAGGGGGCTAGGAGTGGGCAGAGGACAGTGGTGGAGAAGGAGAGACGGATGGAGAGGGGGTGAGGAGCAGCACAAGAGAGTACAGAGAATGTGCCGGGAGAACAGGCGGGCACAGAGCAGGTTTAAGGGATTCAGAAGACTCATGTCCTGATTTGGGAGCCACCATCCATAAGCAGGGGGAGATCTCAAGCAATGCAATTGCTCCAAGCCTCCAGTCCCTTCATCTGTGAAATTCTGAGATCCATGAAGCTGGCTTCACTCCCTGTGATTTCCTTCAGAGAAAGCACAGCAGCTTTTCTCCTTTATTTCAGGCACCCTGCACAGTGGCACACTGCAGGTTCTCGTTCGATATTTGTGCAATACAAGAAAGGAGAGAGGACGAGAAATCACTTTGTAAACTGTAAAGTCCTGGGCAGATGACAGGGCTGCCTTTGTTTCTTAAGGCAGACTGGGGAGCTTCTGAAAGGGGAATACTTTCTTTCTCACTTTGCCTTTCCAGCCCCAAGTCAGTGTCCTGAATTCAGTTAACCCAAGAAAACGTTCTCCAAGCATGTCTTATGTGCCGTTAAAATGCCAAAAGCTGGAAGCAGACAGAGAACAAGATCCAGACCCTGCAATCCAGGGGAGAAGAGCTGATGTTCAGGAAAGTGAAATGCTGCTTCTGGAGACAGAATAAATCCCCCCAGAGAGAGGATGAGAATTGACTATTCCAAAGCCCAGCCTTTCCTCAAAACCATAATGATAATCATCACCCATAGTGACAGCTACAGTGGGTGGTCACCTGTGTGGCTGGCTGCTAGATGAGCTGGACTGAAAGAGACTCAGAAATGCTTTCGTTTTCAGGTGATGGCGCAGCCACTGCTCCCCGCCTGGGCCTAGTGCATTGCAGACATCACGGAGGAAGCTCCGTGTCTGTGGGTGTGACGGTGTATGATCAGTGAAAGATGTTATCAGAAGAAAAAAAATTAGGCACATTTTCCCCTAGACTTACTAATCCTTCCTCTGCAATTACCCTCATGTTTTGACATTAATTGAACTCTGTCTTCGCTACTAAAAATAAACTCCAGGGCAATTGCAATGCACCAAAAACCTCAATATGAAACCACAAGAAACAGTAATAGAGAAATGGGCCAATACCAGAGGTGTTTTGAGAAGATGTTTCTGTTTCAAGTGTAGAGTTCCGAGTGGGCCAGGAGTTCTTTAAAATCCTGTGGACACCAAGTGCAGGAAGCAATCTTTACACACATACCTTGTGGCGAAAGACTGGTACTGGCTTATATCCCTTGACAGGGAAGCGGGAGCCTGCTGATGAGGTGTCACCAAAGGCCAGGGGGCCAGCATGGCCAGTGTGGCAGTATCAGGCAGGGAGCCAGCAGATGACACCAGGGGGAGGCAAGACCAGAAGAGGAGTCCAAAAGAGCAAAGTGAGGGTCTAAAGGGAAGAAGCTCATCCTTTCTGCACATCCAGGGAGCGGGGCCAGGGGTGAGCAAGAATGACACTGAGAGGGTCAGGAGCTAGACAGATCAGGAGCTGGAAGGAAAAACAAACAGGCTCCTGTTTATTGCCCATTTCCTCGGGCAAGGTTCCGCCACCCTCACAACCAGACCAAGTGGCTTCTGGTCCATGATGTGGCTGGGAAAATTGAAGTCTGGCTGGGTGTGTGGTGTGCACCTGTAGTACTAGCTACTCAGGAGGCTGAGGTGGGAGGATCGCTTAAGCCCAGGAATTGGAGGCCAGCCTGGGCCACATAGCTAAGACCCTGTCTTTAAAAAAATAAAAGAAAAAAAATTTTATGTGTGTTTTGAGACAGACTCTTGCTCTGTCGCCCAGGCTGGAGTGCAGTGGCACAGTCTTGGCTAACTACAACTCTGCCTCCCAGTTTCAAGTGACTCTTGTGCCTAAGCCTCCCAAATAGCTGGGATTACAGGCATGTGCCACCATGCCCAGCTAATCTTTGTATTTTTAATAGAGACAGGGTTTCACCATGTTGGCCAGGCTGGTCTCGAACTCCTGGCCTCAAGTGATCCGCCCGCCTCAGCCTCCCAAAATGCTGGAATTACAGGCGTGAGCCACTGCGCCTGGTGAGAAATTTTTTTCCCTTTTTTTTTTTTTTTTTTTTTTTTAAGAAAGAGAGAAGTTTGAAAAGCTGTAAAAGACTTGCCCAGAGTCAAATGGGGCAGTGGGAAGTGGAGCCTGGGGTAGACCCTAAGTGTCTGACTCTGTGTTCCTGGTGCCTTTGCTGCATGGCAGGCAACAGTCCCGACTCATGGGTGGGAAAGGTGAGGATGCCCTCCTACTGGTGTGCGTCCCAGCCAGGCTGATTTCTAGGCAGGTACAGACAGGCAGGCTCCCAGTGTGAGAAGTGCCTTTAGGACAAGTAGAACTACGGGCACAGATGCAAATGCCTGGGCCTTTCTTCAGGCTCTGTCATAGAACAGACTGCCTGAGGCTGTGCTCAGGACTACGGGCCTGGGAAACCCCTGCTCTGTCTTTCTGCTCCCAGCAGCTGAATTCTAGGGAAATGTCTCTCCGTCACCCCAACCCGACCTGCCAAGCTTCTGGCTTTCAGATTCTCTGCCACATGACTGAGGTCCCATCAGCCCTTTTCCCCAATATGAGAATAGCTTGTTTCAGCCCTCCAGGTGCAACAGCGCATGGGGATCAGGAAAGGCTGCTGCCCCTGTAAGCTCTCTTGCTCCCTAAGCCTTCCTCAGAAGCATGGGCTCCCAAGACATAATTAAATGACTGTCCCTGAAGGTTAAAAAGAGCTGCGAGGCTGAGTCGGGCAGATCAGGAGGTCAGGAGATCGAGACTATCCTGGCTAACATGGTGAAACCCCGTCTCTAATAAAAATACAAAAAAAATTAGCCGGGCGTGGTGGAGGGCACCTGTAGTCCCAGCTACTCAGGAGGCTGAGGCAGGAGAATGGCGTGAACCCGGTAGGTGGAGCTGACAGTGAGCCGAGATTGCGCCACTGTACTCTAGCCTGGGCGACAGAGCAAGACTCCGTCTCAAAAAAAAAAACAAAATAGAGCTACGTAGGGCTCCCAAGGAAGGCTTGTCAGCTGTAGATATTGCAGTAGCAGAAGTGAGAAATTCAACAATGAAACAAAAATGAATGCGTAATATGAATGCACAAAGGTGCTGAGCTCTAAATAATGGAAAGGATTTTTAATTGCTAAACAGCAGCTCAGCTCCCAGTATGCTTTATTCACAAGCATCTTTCAAGAGCCACAAGAGGCAGCACCTGCTCCAGGAAGCCTCCCGGCATGGAGAAAGTCCCCTCCACCATCCTTACAGACACCTAGGGAGTATGGAGTATCCTATGTGTGCCAGTATTCCCACCTTGACTGATGGGCAAGGCCTCATGCTCTTCACCTCTGCATGCCACAGGAATGCTATCTCAGCAGATTTGAAATGCAAATGCGCTTTTGAAAATTTAAGGCACAATACAAAAGATGACATATGTAGCACAACAGAAGTACAATTCTCTGCTATGCTCTCAGTTATGACTTCTCTGTCTTCTCACCAGTCCACACCTTCTCACCCACCTTTCCACCCTTGCATAGCTTTCAAATTCATGATAGGAATCATGTCAGTTTCCTTTTCATCATGTCATTTATTCTTTCCAACATCTTACTTAAAAAAAAAATTGCAACTGACCTCATTCTTTCCTCTGAAACTTTAAAAACTTTCTTCTTTTGGTTATTTCTCTATCTCTTTTTCCCTCTCCTTTCAATTACTCATTCATTTGTTCTTTCACCCTGGGTCAGGCACTATGCCAGATCCTGGGATGTGTAAGACAGTCCTTGCTCTAAGCAATTTCACCAGCAATAGGGGGAACGGGCAGGGGAAGGGGCAAGGGACATTTGAACCCAGTGCAGTAGCCATGGTATAATGGAGCCATGTCTTCACTAGCCCGCTGCTGTCCAGTGAAGGGGGTAATCAACTCCACTCTGTGTGAGGGGCTGGGCACAATTGGGAAGGTGATTCTCAGCTGTTTCCCAGGCTGACTTGGTGATAGGTGAAAGGCTGGGGGGACAGCAAATGAAAGACTTCAAAATAGCCTGGTACATGGAAGGAATTCTAAAGGGCATAATAGATGAATAATTTGCAAAAACTCTTCCCTTTTGGAGCATTTCTTCCTCAGTGCAAGGCAGCCTGCTAAGCTGTTTTGCTCCAATATCTCACTCAACACAAACAACATCTTTGTGAGGTAGGCACTAATACCATCCCTATTTTACTAATGAGGAGACCAAGGCTTTGAGAGGCTGAGTGACTTGTCCAAAGTGAGGCAAGTAGCAGAACCAAGAAAACCCAAGTCTACCTGAAGCGCTCGGTCTTAACCTCTAACCCTTTACCTCCTGCACCCTCAGCCTTAGTGTGGAAGGAGCATGGAATTCAAGGAGGTGAAAGGAGGAAGCACGGATTGGCTGGGAAAAGAGGAAGAGCTCATGTTCTGGATGTCCCAAGGTGTCTCAATCTGATTATATAACCCTCACCCCACCTTTTCCTCTTTTCCCCAAGGCTGTCTCCACATGTTTTCACAAGACAGCTGGAGCATCCTGCACCTTCTGCTACAAGTGGGGCATTCACTAGGAGATGGTGGCTCCTCCCTCCACTAGGGACAGAGGGAGAGCTTCCTAGGCACAATGAATAAGTGGACTGGACTCTGAGAACCACATTGAGGAGAGGTTATGGGGAGCCAGCTTCCCGAACACATTGGAACAGCACAGGAAGACACACCGAGAGGTCAAGAACCACAACCCAAGTTGTGCTGCAGGAGATCATCAACTCCAAAAGCTATTTTTGGTTTCACAAGGATCAGGAGGATAAAGTCCCTTACCTTAATTCTCCAATCTCAAAATACTCCAGCTTTAGGTCAGGTAAGGACAGTTCTCAAGTCCGTCCAGAGTGCTGAAAGGATATGTATTTTCTCAGATTGGAAGTGCCTAAATCCCAGGTTTAACAGGATTCTAGAAACACACAGAAAAAGGATACATATTAATATCAATGTTTCCCTTGAATAGATTTGGTAATGAGATGTTTCATTCATTTAAAAGATAAGGACTGCACATTTACTATATGCTGAATGAGGAGCACAAGAAGAGAAGACATTTAATGAGCAATGCTTATGTGTCAAGCACTGTGTTAGGCATTTTATATACATTAAACTGTTTAATCCTATGAGATAGGTTTTGATAGCCCCCATTTCTGAAGTCACACAGGCAGCCAGGGCAGAAGTGATGGTTGGGTCTTTCTGACTCATAAGCCCCGACCCATTAATCATGTTTCCCTCCCCCTACTAGAGCATTTTCATTCACCTTCCAAGAATACTAGGTAGAGAGGAATAAGAAACACCCAATAACCCCATTCCGAGAATAGCCTGTCCCTGGGTGCCCAGCCCATTTCATACACAGTGGGGATCATGTGAGCCATGGAGGCTGCATCAGATTAATTTTGTTGTAAGTTTTATCTGAGCCCAACACTGTCATCTGGTAACGTGTGTTCAGTGGACATCATGCATTATTCAGGAAACAAAAAAATGTAGCCTCACTAGAGATTTCTATCTTAACTGATCATCAAGATGGCTAGATGAGGTGGTCAAAAGGGGTGGAACAGCGTGGAGAATGAGGCCCAGGGGCCATCCTTCTCTGCTATCCTAAAGCAGCGCCTGGTACTTAGCCCGGGGATCCAGGCACTGACCTTCTCTCCTGTCCTTCAAAGAACTGTGATGCTCCAGTGTGGCCCCCACAGAAAACCCCAGTCATACATTTACAGTACGATGCCCTTTGCCCTTTTCAGCACCCTCCCCCATCCTCACTGGCAGCCAAATCATGAATGAGATGAAGCTTGGTCAGCACAAACTCAGAATAAAGAACCCTGAAAAGTTCTGAAGGGGAATTTGCTCTCAACTCTGGAATAGCTGGTGAAACATCCTTGCCCCACAGGCAAGAACAGAGGGCAGGTGGCTTGTATTCCCCACTTTGATTTCCTCATCTCTCCGCAAGGAACAACTTGGCCATAATTGTCTTCTCCGAGGCCCTCTGGTTGTCATATTCCTTCCTTAGATGTGTTGGTATCAAGGACAGATCTGCAATGGTTCTGCAAGCCTCAGAGTCCTCGCCTCCTCTCATTCAGTGCTGGCTTAATGCATCCTGTACTCAGAGTCCAGTTCCCAGCAGCACAGAGTGAATTCCCCCTTACTCTGAAAAGTCCCCTTGACTAGCTAGGCACGCAGAAAGATGCTGTCCTCAGCGCCTCTGGGCTCCCCAGTGAGCAGCCTCCCACACGCCTCAGGCATTGTGACTGGAAAGCACTTTTAGCCTTATTGTCAAAATGCATTTGCTTCGTTACCCAAAAAGAGCAGAGGCACAGCCTCATGGTTGATGGTGGGCTCTTCTCAGGCTTCCTGGGTTGGCGTCCCAGTTCTACTACTTAAAGAGGCTTTTTAGGACCCTGAACAAGTACTCAAACTTGAGCTCTCTGAGCCTGTTTCTCATCTTAGAGGCTTGTTCCTGATGTTAAGTGAGAATCTTTGCAGAGTTTAGCACTTGTCTCTGGATATTACAAGCCCACAGAAATGTCAGCTTTTATTAGCACCACTTAGGCAAATGCTAGAGACTTAACTTCTTCCTCTCCTCCCAGGGGGAAATGAAAAGGCCTCCCCTCTTTCTATCTCACCACAGTGACTTAGTGTAGGGGCTCAGCACATGGGGCCAAGGGAACAAATGAAGGCAATGAGATTGGGCCAAAGCCTGGGGCTTCAGTCAAAGGTTCTCAGCTCCAGGCCTGGCTGTAACCCTCCCTTTCCAGCGTACTCATCTGTGAAAAAGAGTGGATTCAAACACTACCCGTCTGCCAGGTGCGCTGACAGGATTAAATGACACAGTGAGCAAAAGAGGCACTCTGTAAACTACCAGGGAAATCCAGCTAATTATAACAACAGCGCCTTTACTAGCAAATTCTGTGGAGGACATTTCACTAAGGACTGTCCTCCTGAAACTTCACTGAACACACAGAGTCCCCAAGAAATCAGGAGACAGACATAACCTTTCTTCCCATTTTACAGATGTGAAAACTAAAGTTCAGAGGAGCTAAGGGGTCTCCCTGACACCAAGAGACAAATCCACAAATACAGGGCTGAAGTGTTGGTTTGCAAGCTGATGTCCTGTCCCCTCCTCCTTGTAAGGGGCTGGGGAAAGGGGGTTGCAATAACCCAGCACGTTGGCTCCTGCAGAAAAAAGAACCTCTTTCCAAGGCAGCCAAACTGATTAATGTTTTTAATTAATGTTTTTAGCCACACACACAAAGCAATGTTCCATGGAAATTAAAGAAATTAAAATTTCTAAGCTTCTCCCAGGAGCGGCCAAGAATCCTGGGCAGGCCAGGGTGTTTAGAGCTCGGTGCAAAGCAGAAGGTCATAGCCCCACCTCAAAACACTGAACCTGCTCAGCAGGGGGTCACTTCCCACCCACAGAGTGACAGGCCACAAGGAGAGAACTTGCTCAGAAATATGCCAATGCCAATAATTGGTGGGAGAAGCAGGGAGTGAAGAGGAAGGTCTGATGGGAGGTGCTAGGGCCTGGGACTGAAGGGTCAGGTGGCTGCCCCCAGACCCTTTGGCTATCCTCCCACCTGACACAATTCTCAAGGATGGGATATCCACCTGCTGTGTGGTTGACTGAGGTACCTGCACCTGATGTGGCCGAGCAAGCCATGGGCTTTCTAAGGACACTGACAACACTTCCCTGATGTCGCCTGGGACCGCAGAAGGTCATGCTGGGCCCAATGCTGTGCTTTGATGTCTGAGGAGCCTGAGTGCCAAGGACAGGCTGACTCAGGACCTCCGAGGCTCCCAGGAGGTTCGGGGCAGAGGTGTGCTCTGTGTTAACATCTATCTGTTCTCCCCTCTGCCAGCAGAATATCAAGCATGCCACAGTTTCAGATCATCCATTCCTCTCCACAGGCCGAGAGGCAGGGCCGTATTGTCTTCCTTCTCCAATCAGAAGGTGAATTGCATAAGGGCTAGGTAACCTGAACAAGGAGAGGCAGTCCTATATGTAAGGCAGGTCTCTGTTGGAAAGATGGAGAGACCCAGGGTATAACACAAAACATTGACTAATCACCATCTCTGCTACCAGCAAGGTGGCTCATCCTGCACGGCTGCTGGCCTTGGATGCCACCAGAACGTGGCCCAGGCAGTGGGGCCAACTGGGTGGGCAGATGGCAGCCAGGACCAGCCACCAAGGGCTAGGGTAGGAGCCTTTGGCCACTTGGCAGGAGACAGGGAGCAAGCTTCAAAATGAGCAACAGCACTTGGGTTCATGACGTTGAAATCATCAAAACACCGTCGCCCACTGCAAATAGATCACGGAGGTAGACTATGGTACCTGCAGGAGCTGTAGCTGGCAGAGAGTGGAGCAGTTTCCCCTGGGAAGCTCCTGAGTGCAAGCTCCAGCTTTGGGATATGTTCTTTCCCTCTGGAGAAGGCCCCAGAAAAGGACACAGAAGCAGATACTGCTTCTCACAGGGAGTCAGCAGAGCCTGGCCCCCACACTTGCTAGATTCTATCAAATCCAGCAAGCCGAGCATGGGGTGCGGGGCAGGGTGGGAAGTGCATAGTCTGCCCAGCTCTGAGCCGGTCCCCACCAGTTAGGAGCTGTGTCAACATGGGAAGTCAGCCTAGCTTCTCTGGTCTTCATCTGCAAATCGAGGATTAAAAAAAAAAAAAAAAAAAAAAAAAAAGCAGCTACTCAGCCGGGCACAGTGGCTCACGCCTATAATCCCAGCTCTTTGGGAGGCTTAGGCAGGAGGATCGTTTGAGGCCAGAAGATCAAAACCAGCCTGGAAGGCTGGGCGCGGTGGCTCATGCCTGTAATCCCAACACTTTGGGAGGCCGAGAGGGGAGGATCATGAGGTCAGGAGTTCAAAACCAGCCTGGCCAAAAAGGTGAAACCCTGTCTCTGCTAAAACTACAAAAATTAGCCAGGGGCAGTAGCAGGCACCTGTAATCCCAGCTACTCGGGAGGCTGAGGCAGGAGAATCACTTGAAGCTGGGCAGCAGAGGTTACAGTGAGCCGAGATTGTGCCACTACACTCCAGCCTGGGCGACAGAGTGAGAATCTGTCGAAAGAAAGAAAGAAAGAGGGAGAGAGAGAGAGAGAGAAAGAAAGGGAAAGAAAGAAAGAAAGAAAGAAAGAAAGAAAGAAAGAAAGAAAGAAAGAGAGAGAGAAAGAAAGGGAAAGAAAGAAAGAAAGAAAAAGAGAAAGAGAAGGAAGGAAGGAGGGAAGGAAGGAAGGGAGAAAGAAAGAGAAAGAAAAAGAAAGAAAGAAAAAAGAAAGAAAGAAAAGAAAGAAAGAAAGAAAGAAAGAAAGAAAGAAAGAAAGAAAGAAAGAAAAGAAAAGAAAGAAGGAAGGAAGGAAGGAAGGAAGGAAGAAAGAAAGAAAGAAAGAAAGAAAGAAAGAAAGAAAGAAAGAAAGAAAGAAAGAAAGAAAGAAAGAAAGAGAAACAAACCAGCCTGGCCAACATGGCGAGACCCTGTCTCTATTAAAAATACAAAAATTAGCTGGGTATGGTGGCACATGCCTGTAATCCCAACTGCTTGGGTGGCTGAGGCAGGAGAATTGCTTGAACCTGGGAGGCAGAGAGTGCAGTGAGCTGAGATTGTACCACAGCACTCCAGCCTGGGTGACGGAGCAAAACTCTGTCTCAAAACAACAACAACAACAACATAAAACAGCTATTCCTGGACTGGGGTGGGGTGGACGGGAGGATTGTACTGCAGTGTCTGCAGAGTGCTTAACACAACCTCTGGCTCAGAATGGGTGCTTGACAAACACTTTGTTATTCTCAGGGTCTAATTATTGTCCTTATTCCCGTTGCCTGGTAGGCAAATTAGGTTTCAGGACAGATAGTCTGGATTTGAATCCTAGCTCTGCCACTTGCTGAGAATGTGACCATTGACAAACCACTTTACTCCCCGATGCCTCCATTTTCTTATCTACAGAAATGTGGGTGTGACCACCAGCCATAGGGGACCATTGAGGATTACAGAATCAAAGCAAGTGGTGCAGTATGAGCTTTCAAAAATAACAGTCTCAACCCAAACTGAGGAGCATTTCTTTTTTTTTTTTTTTTTTTTTGAGACGGAGTCTCGCTCTGTCGCCCAGGCTGGAGTGCAGTGGCGCGATCTCGGCTCACTGCAAGCTCCGCCTCCCGGGTTCACGCCATTCTCCTGCCTCAGCCTCTCCGAGTAGCTGAGACTACAGGCGCCCGCCACCACGCCCGGCTAATTTTTTGTATTTTTAGTAGAGACGGGGTTTCACCATGGTCTCGATCTCCTGACCTCGTGATCCGCCCGCCTCGGCCTCCCAAAGTGCTGGGATTACAAGCGTGAGCCACTGCGCCCGGCCACTGAGGAGCATTTCTACAAAACAACTTACCCAGACTCTTCAAAAATGTCAAAGTCGGCCGGGTGCGGTGACTCTCGCCTGTAATCCCAGCACATTGAAAGGCCAAAGTGGGTGGATCACTTGAGGTCAGGAGTTCGAGACCAACCTGGCCAACATGGTGAAACCCCGTCTCTACTAAAAATATAAAACTTAGCCAGGTTTTGTGGCACATGCCTATAATACCAGCTACTCGGGAGGCTGAGGCAGGAGAATCACTTGAACCTGGGAGGTGGAGGTTGCAGTGACCTGGGATCATGCCACTGTACTCCAGCCTGGACCACAGACTGAGACTCTATATCAAAAAAAAAAAAAAAAAAAAAAAAAAAAATCAAAGTCAAGTATGACTGGGGAACATGAGACACAGCCACTAAATGCAATAATGACCCATAATTGGGAAAAAAAATAGTCAAAAAGGACGTTATTGGGACTACTGATCAAATTTTGTGTGGCCTGAGGATTAGATAATACAATTGCAGCAATGCTAAATTTCCTGAGTTTGATAATTACACAGTCGTTATGTAAAAGAATGTCGTTATCCTTGGGAAGCACACACTGAATATTTAGGGATGAAAGGGCATGTCTACAACTTACTCAAATGGATCAGGAAAAAATAGCGTATTTGGTGGTGGGGTGGAGTGTGAGTTAACAACTGATGATCTGGGTGTGCAGTAGTTCTTCATATCTTCATAATTTTTTTCTGCAAGTTTGACATTATATTAAAATAAATAAGGACCACAAGCTACAGAACAAGAGGGCAAGAATCACCCTGAAGAGCCTGGAGTATTAACTGTCCATGCAAGCAAGAAATCAAAGCCTTTCTCAAAAAAACCTATGTCACCTTAATTACAAATGTCAGGATTTACTACGTAGAAAACTACAAAGGGTAAGGCTGAAATTTCATTTGAACTACCACCTCCGTCCAAGAAGAAGGAAGAAAAATGGATGGCTACTACTGTTCCTACGGCCCACGGCCAGGCTGACAGGGCCATCAGGAAACAATTAGGCCACATCCAAGCCATCCAGCAGCCTGGCACATAGGTGAGCTGGGATTTGACCCCAGGCTGCCTCAGCAGGAGGCCAGAGGGAGGCAGGTACTCCAAGTCAAGCAGCAGCCAGCCCCAAGATCAGCCCTTCCTCTGAAGCCGAGGCCCCACGCACTGTAACGCTGAGCCCTTAATACAGCTGCAAACTGCAGGGGAGCCCAGACCTGTGTCTCCCTGCCCTGTGTACTCCCACCACACTGCCCCCAGCACTGTGCACAGCAGGTGCTCAACACTCGTCTGTAGTTGTACTCATGGACACACATCTTCTTTTCAATAATGCACAGACTCTTACAGGAAGAAGGAGCAAGAAACCTGCAACAACTGTGTCCCAGGGAGGAGAAACAGGGGTCTGGGGACATGAGGGTTGGCAGTCTTCATTGGAAAACTTTGTATGTCTTTTGGATTTTGTGTCTTGTAAACGCTTTACTTGTTCAAAAAGTTTTGTTTCATTTTTCTTAATTCTTTTAATTGATTCCTTTATTTTATTATTTATATATTTATTTATTTTTGTAGAGGCAGAGTCTCACTGTGTTGCCAAGGCTGGTCTGGAACTCTTGAGCCCAAGCCATCCTCCCTCCCCTGCCTCCCAAAGTGCTGAGATCACAGGCGCGAGCCACTGCACCCAGCCATTTTGTTTTAATACAAAAGGAAAAAAAGAAATTGACAAAGTTACCTGTGAAGCTGCCATGAGTGCGAAGTCATGAGTAATCCCATGCTACTTAATGCTGAGTCTCCAGCACACAGCTGTTGCTCACTACGCTACACATCCTCTTGTTTTCAAAGAGTGAAGAGACTAGAATGATTAAAGACCCAGAGTCAGCAGCATCACTGATTTTACTGGAGAGTGTTTAGATTTGATCACCAAAAGTCCAGTCCTTATGTTTCTGAAACTCTAGAGCTGCTGTTAAAACAAGGTAGGAAAGCCAGCCTGAAGTAACCCTAACATCGTTATCCAACTCCAGTAGGTGCCAGGAACTGTGAAGATGTTTTCATCCCTACAACAACCCAAGAAGGTGGGTAGGTGCTCATATTATCCCCATCTTACATTTCAAGAAACCAGGTCACAGAATGGTCACAAAAGGCACCCAAGACCTCTGCAGAGGGAGAAGCCTGGTAGGTGAAGGAAGGAAGTCTAGCGCCAGAGACTGGGCTTCTAAAGTCTATACATCGTCGTTGAAGGGAATGTGAGGACCACCACTGTCCCAGGAAAAAAGGATTTTGACTCAGAGAACCCTGGGTTCCAAGCCAAGCTCCCTCCAAAAGCCGCAGGTGTGGTCAGACAGCCTTTGGTGGCACCACCTCCTGTGAGGACTGAAGAAGATAATATGTGAGGAAATGCTTTGGAAACTGTAAGGTGCCATGCAAATCTCACCGTAGAAACAGAGGATGCAGTGGAGGCGTGGGGAGGAAGGAGGCATCTGGAAGTTCAACCTTACCAGGAGGTTTTCCCTGAGCTATTAGAAGTATTTCCACTCCTGGTCTTCTACCTCAAACTTTCCTTTTTGTACTACACTTACATTCAACTTTCCCTCAAAAACATCCTCCCACTTCAGAGGTGTTAAGTTATTAAGTCAGCCCTAAATGTAAATAGTTTTCATTTCTCTAACCCCAAAAACCTCCCTTCCCGCCAGCATGCTTTGGTCTTGTCACCCAGAACATCAAAGCCATTGTTTTCCGTAAAAGCGTTCTGATCACTTGGGTGACTTGTGCAGATAAACACCACCCACCACATGCCAGGCTGTGCAGCACCCTCCTGGTGCCCTGTCAGGAGGTGAACAGGCCAGGAAAAAATGCCAAACTCTACTGGCAAATGCTTTGCGCATGGTCACATGCCCTGCACCTCTCTCCAAGCTCTTTGGGTAGCCTTGGCCAGTCCCTTCCCCACCAGGGCCCTCTTGCAGAGGAAGGAGGTTGGACCAAGCAATCTCTAGTTCTCCTTGAGATCTAAAACTCACTGATTCCATCTCATCCTCCCTGCTCAGAACTTCCTGAAATATAATAGTTCATTTACACACAGACACACACATACACACACACAGAAACTAAGTAACTGTGTACAAGCTGGGCTCTAAGCCTGGGCACGGTGGCTCATGTCTGTAATCCCAGCACTTTGAGCGGACAAGGCAGTGGATCTCTTGAGGTCTGAAGTTCAAGACCAGCCTGGCTGACATGGTGAAACCCCATCTCTACTAAAAATACAAAAATTAGCTGGGTGTTGTGGTGGATGCCTGTAATCCCACCTACTTAAGAGGTTCAGACAAGGAATCACTTGAACCCAGCGGGTGAAAATTGCAGTGAACCGAGATTGCACCACTGCACTATATCCTGGGCGACAGAGCGAGACTCTATCTCAAACAAACAACAAAAAAAAAGAAGCTGTAGTTTTTGGTGATTCACAGAGAAGAAAATATATTTTTCCACTTAGCTCAAAAGAATGATTCCTCCATTCTTCAATTACTCAAATGATGTAATGATGTAAAGTCACCAAGCCAATGGGGCACCTGGGGAAGTTCCAGGCTCCTGGGAGTTCAAACGTCAATGAAGGTAAGTGAAGCAGGGAATTTCCCATGGTGGACAGGTGCACCCAGAGGTGGGCTGCAACAGAGAGTCCCCTCCCTGAGAAAACATCCCATATCCATTCAACTCTCCAGCTCAATAAGCCACCTTCTAGGGAACCCAGGAAACACTGAGCTCAACGCTGGCCCAGAGCCCATCGTCCAGGAAGTCACGCCCCCAGTATGAAGGTTGCCTCTTCCAGGAAGTCAATGTTGAGCCACTGCTCAGCCCAAACCCCCTAGACTATAACCTCCATAAGGGTAACAATCGTGCCTGGCGTGTCATAGCAACATAATATATCATAAATATTTGCTAAATGAATTACTCACAGTGCTTCCATAAAGCTTAGGTAATTCCATTCCCCAAAATACTGGGTGCTTTTATGTGCTAGGTACTGGGGATAAAATGGTAAGCAAAGTAGATATTTGGCCAGACACAGTGGTTCACACCTATAATCCCAGTGCTTCAGGAGGTTGAGGCAGAAGGATCACTTGATGCCAGGAGTTCAAGACCAGCCTGGGGAGCACAGTGAGACCCCATCTCTACAAAAATATTTTAAAAATTAGCCGGATGCTGTGGTATGGACCTGTAGGTCTAACTACTTGGGAGGCTGAGGTGGAAGGATCACTTCAGCCCAGGAGGTCGAGGCTGTAGTGGGCTATGATCATGCCAATGCACTCCAACCTGGGTGACAGAGCAAGACCCTTTCACCAAAAACAAACCACCACCACAACAAAAAAACAAAGCAGATGTTTCTCCATCCAGGCTTCTTCTAAAGCAGTTACTAAAGTGCTGACAGATGACCATCAGCTCTCAGCCCTCTCTGGGAACTGCCTTGGCCGAATACAATCACCTTGTTCAAGATTAGGCATCCTTTGGGTGGTGGGGTGGGGGGGCACGTGATATGACTGATCAACCCTCACCTCAATTCAGGACAATTCTGAAGGATCAGTCTAGCTCCCAGGCTCCTCTGGCATTGGCCTTTGTTGGGATATTGTTACAGTTCCACTTCTCCCTCTGCCCAACTATGGTTTCTTCTCCTTCAGTTTCACAGCTGTTGATCCCAAAGGAATCCCATAATAAACATCCTACTTGCTAATCTACATCTTAGCATCTGTTTCCTAGAGAACACAGCCTGCATCGCGAAGGTTTATATGACAGATGCTCAGGCCCTGTGCCACCAAGATGAAGGTTCCAGGACCAGAAGGGCAAGCATATCATAGCAAATGGGAGCTACTTTGTGGGAACACCTTGCTGACAAGGATGCAAAGCCTGGGCTCAAGGCTGGGATCAACGAGCAAGGGTAGTGAGCAGTGTGCAAACACTCGTGATCGTTTGAATGTGTGGATGAATCCCAGCTCATTGAGTTAGAGACCCATTTTCTTCAACTTTGTTCACCTAGCACCTAATATAAAAAAGGAGTTTGGTAAAACTTCTGTTGGGTGACTAGATGATGACTAGATGGACAAATAGATAGATGAACTTACACATTTGGTTGAGTTTATTGTTAGACAATAAATGAAAGATGATTATTTGGTACAGGTTAAATTGTGTCATTTGTGTAAAGTATTAATCACAATGTCCAAATAACAATAATGCTAAAAATGGCAACTGCCAAGGCGGAAGGGTCACTTGAGGCCAGGAGTTTGAGATCAGCCTGGGCAACATAGTGAGACCTACAAACACACACACACACACACACACACACACACAAACACACACACACGTAAATAAATTAGCAAGGCAGCTTAAGTCTAGGAGTTCAAGAATACACTGAGTTATGTTTGTGCCACTGCACTCCAGCCTAGGCAACAGAGCAAAACCTTGTCTCTAAAAATATTATAATAATAATGGCCCAGGTGCGGTGACTCATACCTTTAATCCCAGCACTTTGGGAGGCTAAGGAGGGCAGATCACCTGTTTTCACGAGTTCTAGACCAGCCTGGACAACATGGTGAAACCCCATCTCTACTAAAACCACAAAAAATTAGCCAGGCGTGGTGGCACGTGCCTGTAATCCCAGCTACTCAAGAGGCTGAGGCAGGAGAATCACTGGAACCCAGGAGGCAGAAGTTGCAGTGAGCCAAGATTGTGCCACCTCTGCACTCCAGCCTGGGCAACAGAGCGAGACTCCATTTAAAATAAAATAAAATAATAATAATAATAAACAAAAACATGACAACTAAGGCTGGATGTGGTCACTCAGGAATGTGCATTGGGAGGCCAAAGCAGGAGGATCACTTGAAGCCAGGAATTTGAGACCAGCCTGGACAACATAGTGAGATACTGTCTCTACAAAAAAAAATTCTTTTTTTAAATTAGCCAGGTATGGTGGTACACACCTATAATCCCAGCTACTCAGGGAGGCTGAGGCAGAAGGATTGCTTGAGCCCAGGAATTTGAGGCTGCAGTAAACTATGATCGCACCACTGCACTCCAGCCTGGGTGACAGAGCAAGACCCTATCTCTTAAAAAAAGAGAAAGAGAAGTAAGCTACCCATGGAGAACTTCCTATAAGAGGTAACTTGTGATCAGCAGCTTGAAAGAAGTGACAGTGTGGAAGCAGGCATGCAAGAGAAGAGAAGAGCAACAAAACATTAGTACATAAGCCCTGACTCTGCTCTGCTCATCAGATGCTGGGGTAAATATAACACTGTCACTAGGATAGCCCAGCAATGCATGGGGAAGCATGCTGTCACCTAACACCCATCACCACGGATGTGGGTGAGAACATGCCTGCAACCAGCGGAGATGAACAGTTGACAGAAGACACCGAACTTACAACTGCGGTTTACAGACTTAATCCTATAGTGATAAGAAGTCTTCAAGCTTATGGAACTAAGGTGTTGGGTGACAGCTGGTAATGCAAGTGTCAGAACTGATACAAGATATCTTTTTTTTGAGACAGAGTCTGGCTTCGTTGCCGAGACTGGAGTGCGGTGACAGGATCTCGGCTCACCGCAACCTCCGCCTCCTGGGTCCAAGAAATTCTCCTGCCTCAGCCTCCCGAGTAGCTGGGGTTACAGGCATGTGCCACCATGCCAGGCTAACTTTTTTGTATTTTTAGTAGAGATGGGGTTTCACCTTGTTGGCCAGCCTGGTCTTGAATTCCTGACCTCAAGTGATCCGCCCACCTCAGCCTCCCAAAGTGCTGGGATTACAGGCGTGAACCACCATGCCCAGCCAAGATTTCTTAAATAATCCAACCTTTGAACTGTCCACAGTTTCTTCAGGTATCTCCTGCAGCAGATGGGGGCTTAGGAAGTACCTGGAGCCTCCATTCTGAGAAAACAGCTTCAGGGGCAGAACCCACACTTGAGAAGCCCAGACTCCAGCTTCAGTTTCCCCCCCAGGAAATGTAAAGACCCTGGGGGCCATCCTCATTAAGATGCCCACCAGACCTACTGGACATCCTTATTTCTGAGGGTAGTCCCTGAAGAAACAGATAAGAGGATTAAGGACAAGGAGAATAAATTAGAGCCTGGGCTTTGTGCAAACAAGAGTAAGTGATGAGGACAATAAGAAAGGGATAGTAAAGTTTGGTTGGGAAAATCACAAAAGCAGTGGTGTCACATAGGCTATTTGCTAAGTGGTACGATGTATTCTAGAGAACACTGATGCCTTTAGCCTATTACTACACATCGTGGATCTGCAAGCACCTAAAACACTAAATACTGGGGCTGTCAGAGGTGGCAGGTGGGATGACAACTCAAAAAACCAAACTCCAGGGCAGGCTGGGATGCTGTGTGTCAGATTGAAGGTCACAAGTCACAAAGAGGCAGTAAAGCTCAGAGCTGAAGCAGACAGGCCTTGCTGCTGAGCTACCTGGGCTGGAACTGAGTCTCCACCACTTCCTGCCTGTGTGACCTCTGTGTGGCAGAGCAATGAGCACCTCCCTGAGGCTCAGACCAGATCTATGATATGGGGATAAGGATACAGAGCCCCCAAAGTGTCTGTTGGAACTGAACATGACCTGTGCCAAGCCCCTGATGCCTGGTTAATGTTCAATAAGTAGGTGCTGGTGTTATTATAACCATAGGTCACAGTGCCACCCTTTCCAACTGTACTCCACAAATCCCTAGGGGGTCAAGAGAGTCTCCTGAGTGACTTCTGGGGGCCAGATGGAGATGGGAGGTTCAGCAGGAGGACTGAACCTATTTTTATCAAAGCAGCTCTCCTTTAACCAGTTACAGGTATAAAGCTTGCATATAAGATTTCAGTAGCCAGTGGAGTTTGAGGGCTTTAAGACAGCAGAACTTCAAATATTCATCCTCTTGTTTATTAGTAATAATAATAAACACTCAAGAAAGCAAGGAACTCATCTAAACTCACCTGGCAAGTCAGAGGCAGGGAAAGGGAAGCTGCAGCTGCTGGCCCTGAATCTCCCACACAGGCAATTAAAGCTGCTCTGGAGAAGGGTTAGAAGAGATGACCTCTGAGGTTTCTTTTAACTCTGAGATTCTGCAATTGCAAGTTGAAATTCTAACTCCCATCCTTTTATTTCCCCTGAGTTGAATGTGGGCATTTCTGCAAACCCAAAGATGGAAGCTCCACTCTTCCTTAGAGACAACAAGGCTCTTTAAAATCCATCCTGGCTTCTCCCTGCTAGCCTCAGCCTTCCTACAGAGGAAGGTTCCAGCTGGAGAGCTAGGGAGGGCTCCAGGCACTCAATGTCAGACAGGCAGAGACAAACAGGGCTAGAGAAGCCTCCAGCTCCACAGGATGTGGTGAGTGAAGCAGCAAGAGAAAACCAGAAAAAACCATCTAGAAACACAACAGCCCCACAAATAAAGAGACAACATGAACACACAGGGACTTTTCTTCTCTTCATTTTTCAAGCTAGGAAACCCAAAAACAGTTGAGGGAGCTGTATCTCAAAGCTTTCTGAAGAAAAACCCTGCCTAGCTCATAAGACAAATCTAGGGAGACAACTGTTAAGTTTGAAGTCATAAAGACCATAAGGCCAGTTCAGTGATTTCATGCAGAACCCCACGACGTGAAGAGCAGGGTGTTGCAATCTCAGCCTTCAAACTCAGGGGCCGGTGTGCTAAGCCGAATTTCATACAAAGGCTCAATGTTGAAGCTCACTCATTTTAAGTCAAGGCTGCGTTGCAACTGGCTCAACTTGAAGGCGTCCACATGGAAAGAAACGAACTTGGCTGGAGGAGCAGCCAAGGTCAGCATTCCCAGAGAGAATTGGTAAACACACAGATGGAAAAAAGAAAATTGGCCTCACTAAGGATAAAAAATATATATAAATCTAACAAGAGACCATTTTGCACCCATTGAATGATAATTTTTTTAAGCTAATAATACCCAGTGTTGATGAGGTTGTGGTGAAACTGGCATGTCCACACGTTGATGGACGCAGCATAAACAACCTTATTTGAAAGTAATTTGGCAATGTGGGTCAAGAGTCATAAAACTGTGCCCTTTGACTCAATAATCCTGCTGAGAATCTGTCCAAAAGATTTTCCAAGAAGAAAAAAGTTAAAGGCACGAAGATGCTCATGGCACCCTTAAAAGTGTAACAGCAAACTACTAGGCACTTTAATTTTTAACAACAGAGAACTGATTTAGAATATGACTTGTCCACTTGATGAACCATTATACACTCTTTAAAAATGATCATTTGCAAGCTGCTTTAATAAAATGAAAAAATATTTAGGGTACATCAAATGTTTAGGATATATTATAATAAAAATGTTTTCGCTTTAGGATTAAAAAAAACTGACTACAAACTATTCCCTACACATGACTATATAAAATCATTAATTAATGTAAAGACAAAACACATCAGATATCTGAAAACAATCTGATTAGTCAAGGAAGAGTTACTGATTTTGTTTTCTCACCCATATCTATTCTTTGGAAATACAATGCTGTGTGTGTAATAAATGACATCAATAATGATTATGGGCTGGGCGCAGTGGCTCGCACCTGTAATCCCAGCACTTTGGGAGGCCGAGGTATGTGGATCATTTGAGGTCATGAATTTGAGACTAGCCTGGCCAACATGGTAAAACCCCATCTCTACTAAAAAATACAAAAGTTAGCCCCGTGTAGTAGTGCGCACCTGTAGTCCCAGCTACTCAGGTGGCTGAAGCAGGAGAATTGCTTGAACCCGAGAGAAAGAGGTTGCAGTGAATCAAGATCATGCCACTGCCCTCCAGCCTGGGTGAGAGTGAGGCTCCATCTCAAAAGAAAAATTGATGATGATGATGATGATGATGATGATGATGATGATGAAGATGACATTTTATTGGGAAAACTTCAATAATGTATAAAATTAAGATAAAATTCTGGAGAACTGGAAATAGAATTCAGGATATGAGAAAAGATCAAACTCAGAGGCATTTGAGCATCAAGTCAAAAAAATATGATCTCTAATCACAGAATGGAAACTGTAGGCACCAATGGGGTGATATATTAGCAACGTCAGCTCTCCAGGTCCCATGGCACATCCGGCAGTATCTGATCATCTCAGCTTTGTGAGATTGAGTCTTCTTCCTCCTCCTCCTCACACAGCCCAGTGTTCAAAGAGGAACAGAAAAACCCAATCTGTGTAATTTAAGTACCCACCCTTTGAAAACATAAAGCCCTGCTGAGAGGCCAAGAAATAACTTAAATACTGAATTTCCTAAACGCTGTCTTCTTTTTTTTTTTTTCTGAGACGGAGTCTTGCTCTGTCCCCAGGCTGGAGTGCAGTGGTGCGATCTCGGATCACTGCAAGCTCCTCCTCCCGGGTTCATGCCATTCTCCTGCCTCAGCCTCCCGAGTAGCTGGGACTATGGGCATCCACCACCACGCCCGGCTAATTGTTTTGTATTTTTAGTAGAGATGGGGTTTCATCATGTTAGCCAGGATGGTCTTGATCTCCTGACCTCGTGATCCACCCACCTCGGCCTCCCAAAGTGCTGTGATTACAGGCGTGAGCCACCGCACCGGGCCTCCTTTTTTTTTTTTGAAAAAGGCAACTTGGGTCAGCTTCTACACTGGCACTAGAAGTAATGAGGAACTTTAGTTTTCCATCGGGTGGGACCTAGTTGGGATTTCCAGTGTGGACCACAATCCCAACACACAGTTGTCCTCACTGAAAGTCCAGGCAGGGGTGGCCAAGGCTAAGGTAGCACTTTGGAATCGCAGGGGACCTAAGTCTAGTTCTGACTCCAACACTACCAGCTCTGTGCCTTTGGGCATGTTATTTTACCCCCACGACCTCAGTATTCACATCCATAAAATGGGGACGTTTCAGAACTTTCCTCCTAGCAGCATGGTGAGGACTTAGCGTAGCTCCTGGTAGTAGTTGCAGCTCACTAACTGGTGGCTCTCTCCATTATTCTTATTTCCTATGTACCCCTGTCATTGATTCGTCTCCCAGGTCTTCAGGTACCAGGTGTGCATACATGGCAAGGGAGGGCACACAGGTAAATGACTAAATGCAGCTGAACAGCCAGGCATGGTGGCCCACAGCTGTAACCCTGGCACCTTGGGAAGTCAAGGCAGGAGGATCACTTGGAGTTCAAGACCAGCCTGGGCAACATAGCAAAACTCCATCTCTACAAAAAATATATACATATATAAAAACTTAGCTGGACATTGTGGCATGCGCCTGTAGTCCTAGCTACTTGGGAGGATTGCTTGAAGCCAGTAGCTCGAGGTTATAGTGAGCTATGATTACATCACTGCACTCCAACCTGTGTGACAGAATGAGACTCTGTCTCTAAAAATTTGTTTAAATTAAAAAAAATTGTTTTTAATATACAGGTCAAACTTGGCTGACATTAGGATCACCTGGGAGCTTCAAGAAGCACAGATGCCCCAGTCCTTCCCAGAACAATTATATCATCAGCTTCTCTGGGAGTGGAACCCTGGCAAAGCTATTTTTTTTTATTTATTTATTTATTTTTTGAGTCAGAGTCTTGCACTGTTGCCCAGGGTAGAGTGCAATAGCGGGATCTCGGCTCACTGCAACCTCCGCCTCCCGGGTTCAAGTGATCCTCCTGCCTCAGCCTCTCGAGTAGCTGGGATTACAGGTGCCTGCCACCACACCCAGCTAATATTTTGTACTTTTCGCAGAGCTGGGGTTTCACCATGTTGGTCAGGCTGGTCTTGAACTCCTGACCTTGTGATCCGACCACCTCGGTCTCCCAAGGCACAGCTATTTTTAAAGCTGATTCCACTGTGTCACTGGGTTGGGGCACATCTAATTTAAGCAGGAGCAACCCAGTGATAATTGACTTAGGCCACAGTTCAACAGCTCCAGTTGAAACCATCGAACGCCCTGTAAGTGACCAGCAAATAAATGGCAAGGGACTCCCCAACTCCCTGCCTGCTGCTCAGCCCAGTGACTTTCTGCAAAGCAAGAAAGCTGGCAGGCTGGAGTGGCCCACCCCATGGAAGCCACTGGGAAGCACCTGACCAATATGGGTGGTGCACTGACAGTCTTGGGGTGAGCACAAGCCCCTGGGGCAGAACTTCGCCCCAACATGCAGCTTGAAGGTCTTGCTGCTGCCGTCGCAATGCTGGAGTGCAGCAGTATTTCCTGAGGAATCTGCAGGCTCCTCAGGAGCAAGTGTCCAGGGAGGCTGAGGGCAGATGCCTTGCCTTTCCCAGCCCCAGTGAAGGCACCAGGACAGCAATTCTCAGACTGGCTTTTCCAAGGGCGATCTGAGTAGAGGAGGGGCTTGCTGGGCCATCTTCACCACAGTCACCTGCCTGACAGTCTCACTTGGCCAGACTGTCCAAAGACCAGCATTCCACTCTTCCTTTCTCCATTTCTAAAGAATCCTCAGTAAACAGCCTGGAGCCTCGATAATAACAGCCTGTTTCTGTCCCAGTGGTGACAGATATGCTAAGAATGTTCCATGCACACAACCTGCAGTAGCTCCTGTAACCTCACAGTGGGCATTTGGGGTTGATGCTGTCCTTATCCCCATTTTATGGATGAGAAAAGTAAGGCCCAGAGAGGTAGTCTACCTTGTCCAAGGCCATGGCCTGGCATGGGTTCCAGAGGCTGGGCTGTTCTATGCTACACTGCAGTACCCTGGCTTGAGGGCTGCCCTCTTCATTGATTCCTCCCTTTAATCAAAAAATATTATTGGGCCCCTGCTCTATGCCAGTGCAGGGAAGGGGGCTGGAGCTATTGCATGGGAAGAGACATAGGGGGCCTTCTAAAGAGCTCTCACCTGAAACCTAACTCTCACAAACAATCCCTAACAGATCATGTACTCTTGGAAACCTCTCTAAGCAGTGTGGGCCTGGACCGTCTCCTGCAGAGGCCCAGCAGGGGACGGAGGCAGAGGAGCAGGGGATCAGGGTACAGGCTGCAGGGTCAGGCAGACCTGGAGGTGAATGCCAGCTGTGTAGGGACTGGCTGCATGATCTGGGCAAGCTCCTCCCTGGCCCTCGGCTGCCAAGGCTTGCTATGCAGAGCAAATGAGAAACTGTCTGCCCTCCATAAAAAAATAGCTCCGACTAGTTAGAAGTCAGAAGTGCAGTTTAGAACAGGGGCTGGCAACCTTTTTCTTTAAGGGTTAGACAGAAACTGTTTTAGGCTTTTTGCAGGCCACAGGGTCTCTGTCAGGACCAGACTCTGCTGTTATAATAGTACCTAAGCAGCACTGATAGCACATAGAAGAATCGACATGGCTATGTGCCAATAAAACTTTATTTACAAAAACTGATAGCCTGTCAGTTTGCTGGCCCCTGATTTAGATGACATGAGATGGGACATGTAACAGCCATGACATCAGTTAGCTGAGTGATAACCTGCTCTGTTTTCGTTTTCTTTTGCCTCCTTCTAGAGCACTTGGGCTTTAAGGTAATAGTGATTCCCAGTTTTTTGAGGTTTCCTACTTTCTTTGGTGATCTTTAGTTTTTGTTTTTATTTTTTGGGGAGGAGTCTTACATAGCTTTATTTAACCCTACAGTGCCCCAACCAAGGTTGAGACCCCAGTTGTAAGTCTTCCCCCGGCCCCTGTTAGGCTGTGACAGAGGGTTGGAGATTGATGGCTAGTAAAAAACAAGTCGGCCAGGCGCGGTGGCTCACGCCTGTAATCCCAGCACTTTGGGAGGCTGAGGCAGGCGGATCACGAGGTCAGGAGATCGAGACCATCCTGGCTAACATGGTGAAACCCCATCTCTATTAAAAATACAAAAAAAAAAAAAATTAGCCAGGCATGGTGGCGGGCGCCTGTAGTCCCAGTTACTCGGGAGGCTGAGACAAGAGAATGGCGTGAACCTGGGAGGCAGAGCTTGCAGTGAGCCGAGATTGCGCCACTGCACTCCAGCCTGGGTGACAGAGCGAGAATCGGTCCCCCCCGAAAAAAAAAAAAAAAAACAAGTCATGGCAGATTGAGAGAATGTGAATGCAGACAAAACGCTGTAGCTTATGCTGAAATGTGTGCCCCCTGAGGGTCTGAGGAGACAGAAAAAGGAGAAGAGAAGGTTAGGTATAGCAGGAAAGGTGAGTAAGCCACACACCTGGATGCACAATTCCTGCTCATATGGTAAGGCCTTTCCCTCCTATCCAAGAGCCAAAGGGGGGTTGGGCATACTGGCTCCAGGCAGAAAGGGCTGCTGGAGACCATGGGTGTCAGAGCCCTGTCTTCTTGTCTTCTTTTCTGGGAAGAAAAGTTCTACTTCATTCATGCAACAAGTTCCTATCACCCCTGGGCCCACTGCAGAGAAGATCACCCAGACTGGATGGACAGCGCTGCTCCTGCTCTGTCCTCTGCAGACAAGCTTTCATCCTGGGCCAATAGTGGCCCCTATGTCAGACAGGCCAGGGTTCAATCCTAGCACTTGCACTGGTAAACTGTGTAGAACTTAGGCAAGTTTCTTATTTCTGAGTCTCACTTTCCCATCTTTATCTTGGTGGTGAAAATAGCTTTATTCATCCACTCAGCAATCATTTACTGGAGTGGATATGACTCTCTACTTCCTAGCACTGTACCCAGGAAGGGCTGAGAGAAGCCTGGAACACAGTGAGTGCTCAGGAAGAGGCAATGAAGAGGACAGCAGACTCCTTGGAAGTCCAGCACAATGCTGACTCATAGGAAACAAACAGGAATGTTTGAGTGGCTGCGCACCAATCTGAGGATGACTCGAGCCCCCAGGTGGTCAGTGTCCAACTCAGAGGGCTGTGGAACTTCAGAACATGATATGTAGTGGCCAGCAGGGGCTCCAACAGGCATCCTGGAAAGGCCAGGGTCTGAAATGAATAGATTTTAGGTGGGTCAGAAAAGCTCTCGGCCAGGGAGAATCAAGATAAAGGAATGGAATCAAGACAAAGGAATGGAAACCAGCAGAGCCTGGGGGTTGCCACCTGGTTGATGCAAATTATGGGTTGGAGGCTTGGATTACCAGATTTCAGCAGATTTAATGACAAATCCTATGACATAATAAATACCTATTAATAATGAAGAATGAAAGAGAGGATTCCCAGCCATATCAGCAGAGGCAAATGTCAAAGTTCGCTTATAAACATGCAATTCCTTGCTCTAAATGGAGTATAGGAAAGCCATCACCTCAAGACAGGATGAGATTCCCTTTTGTATTAGATTCTCAGGGCTGCCGTACAAATGGTCACAAAATAGGTGGCTTGAAACAACAGAAATGTTTTCTCTCACTGTTCTGGAGGCTGCAAGTCCAAAATCAAGGGGTCAGCAGCCACCAGAAGCCAGGAGAGGCAAGGAAGGGTTTTCCCTCGGAGACTTCACAGACAGCTGCCAGGAATCCATGGCCTCCCTTGGCTTGGTGCTGTATCCATCTAATCTCCGCCTCCATCATCACATGGCCTTCCTCCCAGAGTGTGTCTGTATCCACATGTGTCCTTTCTCTTACAAAAACATCCTTCATTGGATTAAGAGCTCACCATACCCCAAGATGACCTCACATAACTTTATTACATCCTCAAAGATCTTTCCAACTAAAGTCACATTCAAGGGGACAGGGGTTAGGACCTGAACATATCTATTTAGGGGACACAATTCACTCACATACTTACCCTTTTAGGGCCTCCCTGATACACCCCACTGGCCAAGTTTTGCCTAAGCCAGGCCTCTCAGTGTGTCTTCAGTTAACAGGAACATAATCTTGAGTCCCTGGTGGCAATTGTAAAATCAGAGAAGCTTCATCTCCAACAGCACTTAGGTTCTGCATCCACATCAGCGCTGTCTTGGTGTCTCCCTAATGGTGTTTTTGAAAGACGTTTCAAACCACCCCCCATCCCACCCCACCCTACAGCTGAGCCAGCACTCTACACTCAAGAGGCATCCAGATGCATGGTGTCTTAACAACAGACAACCCCAGACCTGCAACAGTTAGTAAGCCAGGCAGTTAGTGAGGGACCATCGAGGACAGATCCTGTTCCCAAAAGCCAGGCAGGAGGGTCACTTTGGAAAAGGGACATATACACCCCTGCCTGTTTTGCAGGTTCTCCCACTCAGTTCTGACACGTCCAGAACTTCTCCCCAGTTGCCATTTGGAAAACCCTATGCAATCTGTGTATGGAGTCAGCCAGGCAGGCCTTCCACAAACATTTGTCAGGCTCCACTCTCCTACACAGGATTGTTGGCTGAGCACAAACGTGAACAAAGGTCAGCGCCGAATAGGAATGAGTGCTTCAAAACCATAGGTTTCCGGAGCCTTCAAACCCAAAGCTCCCTCTCAAGGCAGCATCCAAGCACATACTACAGGCACTCAATAAATGTCAGTGGAGGCAAACTGACCAGAAAGATTTTTCCAGTCTGTAAAGGGAGCCTGTGTGTGCTCAGATACTCAGCAATGAATCTCCTGTGAGATGTCTGGCAAGTTACAGAACCATCGTGAGCTCTTCTCCTTATCTGGATGTAGAAAGCTGACATTAAAAGGAGTCTTAAAGCACTTGCCATACTTTTCCTTTCCGTCTTTGTGGCAGGAGAGGTACTGCCCAGGCAAGCTGTCCTTTATTCAGGAGATGGCTCAAAGTAGGCTGGGAAAACACAGGGTGAACCTTTCCTGACGAGGCCTTATTCTTGGCGGGGCCACAGAGCACCCTCTGGACTAAGCTTTGTGGTAGATGCCAGGCAGAGGCATTTATTGACCTCGTGGTACTGTCCAGAACATGCACAGATGAACATACCACTTGCTGAGGGTGGCCCCAGTGCTAGCCTTTGCGGTTTTTCTTCCTTTCAGCCAGTATTGTATTACAAGCCCACTTTGTGTCCCATACAGGAGGAGACTTGGGCAAACAAGAGCGCAGCCTTCATGGGACTAATCCCAGGCCCCTCTCCTCCTTCCTCCCTCTTCTCTAAGCCCCCCAGAAGTTAACCTCGCCTTCTCCCCAGTTCACTGCGCAGTTCATTCTTCATCTTCCAGGAGAGATCCCAGGTCAGGTTTTCCATTCAAAGAAAGGCCCTGTCCTCCTTCTGACCTGTCCCTTTGTCATCAGCCGGTGGGTATGCATCCATTCTCACCAAACAGCATCCAACCTGCAATCAGCCCTGGGGTGGGTGTCCCATGAGCCTCCAGAAACAAACACTCATTACCCAAGGCATTGTCAGGTGTGCCATCCTCGAACTAAAGTCTTCCAGGGCTAGCATCAGCAGCCTCCTGGGGATTTTCCTTTCTGGGCAAAGGGGCCTGGGGCTCAGGACCCATCTCAGCCAGCAAACCCACCAGCCACAGCTCTGGGATATCAGTGACAGGGGGCATGGAGTCTCAGCACATCAAGGGAAGAAAAAAAGAAAGGCATTCTAATATCCCCACCAGCAGGTACTCCCCACCATACCCCTAAAAGATGAAAGGACAATCTCAACAGTCAAATGGTTTCCTGAAAAGTCCTTTCTATGTCCCATTGTGGCTCACACTTGACTTTTACAGCACTGACGTATGCTGTCCAATGGGGTGGCCACTGGCTACATAGGGAGGGCTATTTAAATTTAAGTCATTGAAATGAATTCACACAAAAATTGCAGTCCCACAGCCGCTACAGCCCCAGGTCAAGTGTTCCACAGTCCCATGTGGCTAAGGGCAAGGATGTCAGGCAGTTCAAGTTACAGAAGGCTCTTCACTGCTCCCAAGGCCTTCTCTCGCTGCTGAGAAGAGGGGCAAGCCCCATCACCTATCTTGTGCCCCAGTTATGTCCCAGTTTAGCTTCCTAGAGGTATAGTGGAAAACAATTCCATAGTGAGAGAAATGGGCATAGCTCAGAAATCAGCAAAAGAACTAGTGTGGGGTCTTTTCTAAGACTCAGGGTCCAAGTGCAGCTCTGTTACTTACTAGGTGCATGACCCTCAGCAATTCAGGTCACCTCTGAATGTCTCAGCATCCTCATCCCCACAATGCTGGCAAAAATACTCTCCCTGCCTCTTTTCACAGCTTTTGGGACAATTATGAGACTCCATAGCCCAGGTAAATTCAATACCATACAGTGGCAGGAACAAAAACAACACTGTACTATTAAGGTTTGCATTCTTTTAGACGCTATTATTATCATTCTTGTTTTGTTATGAAACCATCAGCTACATTGATCCACCAGCATTTATAGGGACTCTAAGTAATGCAGTTTAATTTAATACAAACCAAGCAAGCTACCCCCCTCCATGTGACTCCGGCAAAACCTCTAAAACTGGATTTGCAATTATACTATTTATTGTGACATTCTCTTTCACTGGTTTTCCAGCCTTTGTTCTGCATTCATATCAAAGTAGTCTTTCCAAAAGGTAAATCCTGTAACCTCCTTGCCTCTCCCCCTCACCTAAAGTCTGCATCATCAGGAAGGTAGGATGGAAACTCCTCAGAGCTTCAAGCACAGAGCTCCTGGTGGACTCTGAACAGCCTGCTCATCTCCTGCCAGTCTCTTTCCTGCACCAAACACCTCACTCTGTTAGTTCCTAGATGTAGGGCAGAGGCTCGGACACCCAGCTCTAAATGGACCAAAAGGCAGCAGGCGGTGCGAGGAGCCGCCTTCTCTAAATAACTCTACCTGCATCTGAAGTGCCTGCAACTGACACATCCAAGGGCAGAGCGGAGAGAACAAGGAAGGGTCCCCCAGAACCCAGGATGGCCACTTGGCTTTAAATGGGGGGTGAACAGAACTGTGTCTTTGGCCTCTCTGTGACTGTGCCAGGATGATGTCACCTTCCCAGTGACAGATGTAATGCCAGAGCCTACAGCAAGCCTTAGAGTGAACAGCTGCCTGAGAGACCAATCCCAACTGTCCAGCCCCATGGTAAACTCTGTCTGACGCTGTAAGGGGTAGGGGGAGCATGAGGCTCTGATGAATCTGCCAACTGGCTGTAAGAAAATGTGTACATTATACCCACTTAGGGGACAACATTTTTTCATTGGTGAACTTGGGTAAAGTATATGAGGGAGTTCTTTGTACTCTTCTTGCAGCTTTTACTCAATGTGAAAGTGAAATTATATCAACAAAATTTTAATTATCTTTTTAAAATATGTATATATTTCTCATATAAGATAAGAAAAAGTGACAAAACCACAGAAAAGAGCATCTGGATATGGGGTCTAAGCCTTGGCTTTCCCCAGAAGTGCTGGGGCCTCCTAGTGTGGGTTGAATGCTGCCTTCACCCCCAGAAAAAAGATACTGCCCTTAGAATCTGGTGCCTATGATCTTATTTGGGAAAAGGGCTTTTGCTGATGTAATGAAGTTAAGAATCTTGGATGGGCGTGGGGGCTCACGCCTGTAATCCCATGCTGTGTGAGGCTGAGGCAGGACAATGGCTTGAGCTCAAGAGTATGAGAGCTGCAGGGGGAACATGGTAAAACCCCATTCCTAAAATAAATCAATAAAATAATAATAAAATTAAATAAAGTTGTTTAAAAATAATAATCTTGAGATCATTGGAGGCCCTAAAAGATGAGGAGAGATGGACATAGAGAAGGTACGTGGAGACAAGAGCAGAGATTGGAATGATTCCGCCACAAGCCGAGCAACATCCAGTGCCACAAGCAGCTGGAAGAGGCAAGGAAAGGCTGTCCCTTAGCACCTCAGAGGGTGTCAACCTCGCTGACACCTTGATTTCAGACTTCTGGCCTCCAGAACTGTAAGACAGCAAATTTCTGTTGTTTTAAGCTACCAAATCTGTAGAAATGTGTTACTGCAGCCACAAAAAATGATAAGGGCCTTTGCCTCCAGCAGAAGGAAGCCAGGCTTTGACTCAGGAGGGTCTGAAGCCCAGTGTGGCTGGAACCCTTCCGAGGACCTCCATCATCCAGTTCTGCTCCCACCGGTGGCTTGGGTTGGTCGCTGCTGTATCCGCCAAGCTGAGAACGGGCCACCACATGACAGGCATAACCAGGAACTATTTCTGAACCAGTGAGCTAATGGCCTCCCACTCTGATATCCAGGTGCAGGCCTGCTGCAGGGAACACACCACCGAACATCTGGGAATGACAACTGACAAAACACGACTCCCAGCAGATGCTGCTCCTCTCCGGGCATGGCTGACTTGCCCCTCTTTGCCCAGCCTTCCCTGAACCCATCTGCTTGTCCTGGAAGGACGCTCCTGGGGCTCATCGTTGTCATGGCACTCCTCCTTCTGCAGGAAGCCTTCGCAGTCCCTGTGGGGTTCCCCCTCCAGCTGTGAGTTCTCTGATGGTGCAAATTCAGCCATTCTCCACTGGACATTCAACCCTTGACAAACATTACTGGACAAATAAACGATCCCAGAACTGCAAACAGAATATGAAGATATTTCTATTCCAACTCTTCAGTCAATATATATTCAAACCAAGAATCAGAGAAGTGGAGGGAACCACCAGGACCGGGTCCCAAGGCACGCAGGACAAAGGCCACACTGGACTTAGGGCAGGACTCCATTCCTCCATTCCAACCCCACCTGGACCCCAGCTAGATCAGCTTCCTCCCCAAACATCATTCCCTGATGATTCCCAAGTGCCAAAAATGATGCCTGACACATAGTATATGTTTAAGTGAATATTTATTAAATAGGCCCAGAAGTCAGAGTGGGGATGTACAAAGTTGGTTTCAATATTTGTAAATGCTGCTGCTTCCAAAAAAAAGGTGGGGGGGGCTGCCTTCTATGGAAAAATTAAAAATATCTAAGGGCGCTAAATCCCCCTGTGTTAGTAGTTCAGGGAACTTTTCTGCCACACTTTTTCTCAGAGGAGGCAGGAGTGGGTGAGAAGAGCAAGAATTGAGTGATTTCCAATAACAACGCTAGTGCAAACAACCACACTCACCCATGCACCAAACAGGTGGCAAGTCTCACCAGGTGTCAGACACTGAGAGAAGCACCAGGGACACAGAAATGGCAAACCCCAGTCCTGCCCCCTAGACCGCACAGTCCAAGGTAGAGGGCAGGCAGTCACCAACATGGTGGCAAGTGGCCAATGCGAGCCTAGGACCTGGGATAACAGAGCATGGTATGAAGTCAGCCTGGGCAGGGGCAGGAAGGCTGCCGTGTGAGGGGTGGAAGATCCCAGAACTTGAAAGATCCTGTCTTGGGCACCTCTAGGAGGAAGAGAAAGCTGCTGGGCAGGGTGAGACCCAGACTCTGTTGAGGAAAGAGAGGAGAGCTGGCCAGCCCGATCTCAATCCCACAGGCCAGAGGTCCACTGGGGCCCTCTTCCAAACACACCTCCTCTTCCCTGACCACCCCAGTGGGGATCTGACACTACTGCCCATATGCAAGTCTCAGTCTGCTCCTTTGTAAAATAGAGACACTAAAATGTAGATGAGGCCAGGCATGGAGGCTCACGCCTGTAATCCCAGCACTTTTGGGAGGCTGAGGTGGGCGGATCACCTGAGGTCAGGAGTTTGAGACCAGCTTGGCCAACATGGTGAAATCCCGTCTCTACTAAAAATACGAAAATTAGCCAGGTGCAGTGGTGTGCCCCTGTAATCCCAGCTACTCGGGAGGCTGAGACAGGAGAATCGCTTGAACCCGGGAGGCAGAGGCTGCAGTGAGCCGAGATAGCACCCCTGCACTCCAGCCTAGTCGACAAATTGAGACTCTGTCTTAAAAAAATAAAATGCAGACGAACCCCCAGAAGACAAGGACAAAAAGCCCAACCTAGGCGTTAGAACATCCAGGCCCTAGGCCCTAAGAGGGATGGTAACCCCTAGCCCTGTCATCTACAAAATAAGGTCACAGCAGAGCTAGATGATCTATAATGTCACAGCTGAAGTTAAAAAATTCAATGAGTTGATCACACCCAACTCAAGGTGCTGGCTTAAGGATTAAGAAGGAACACATGTGTCAAAAACCATTAGGCTGCAAAGCAGTGCCACCGATGATCCTGTGTACAACAACAACCCCCTAAATGTGTGGCCCACTCCCAGTGAGCCAGCCCCGGGCTCAGAATTCTGCATTCACGGCCGGGTGCGGTGGCTCACGCCTGCACTTTGGGAGGCCAAGGCAGGTGGATCATGAGGTCAAGAGATCAAGACCATCCTGGCCAACATGGTGAAACCCTGTCTGTACCGAAAATACAAAATTTAGCTGGGTGTGCCCCTGTAGACCCAGCTACTCTGGAGGCTGAGGCAGGAGAATCGCTTGAACCCAGGAGTCGGAGGTTGCAGTGAGGCGAGATCGTGCCACTGCACTCCAGCCTGTGCAACAGAGCGAGATTTCATCTCACAAAAAAAGAATTCTACATTCATTATCTCCTTCGTCCTCATAACAAACCTGGAGAATGCGCAGGTGCTACATTTCTATCCATTTCACAGACCAAAATGTGAAGTTACAGGTGAGTCATTGTTGAAGCCAGAAACCAGGAGTCAGACTCAGGCAGGGGGGCCCCTGGAGCCCCTGCAGGCCATCCCCACTCCCTAAACAAGGTTGAGAAGGCGTGGTCTAAAGAGGAACACCATGGAAGGAAACCAGTGCTTTCTTCACTTTTTAGTTTGGCAAAACAATCCTTCATGTTGTTCCGTGGTTTGGAGAATAGTAATGTGTATGGGGAACAGGTGCTCAGTGGTACAGACAAAGTTGTACATTTCCACCCTCAGAGTCTTCAAGGCAGCTTGCTGGTAGGAGAATCTGGACTTGCTCATGCAGCCTTAGCTGCTCACCCAGCTTGGGGTGGGGCACAGCCCCTCCAGACTCCAGCCCAAACAATCCCCATCACCGCCTCATTTCCTAGTACAACACACAGCACGGAATCTATGCAGTGGCCTAAGCTGGACACCGAGAACAACATTTTACCCCTTCCTTCCTGTAACCCCAGAGGCTGCTCGTGCACCACGTTCAGGGACTTCTCTATTGGGTCTCCAGTGCATCCCTGTCTCCTCCAGCTCAGGCCCTGTCACCACTGGCCACCAGCTTGGACCTCCCTCCGATCTTGTCTTCGTATGGCAGAGGCCATGCTTTCTGAAATGCTAATCTCTCCCTCTCTCACCTCTGCTTAAAATCTGCATCATGAGACCATCACCCTCAGCACAAAGTCAAAATGGTCTTTCTAGGATCTGGCCTCTGCTTACCTTTCCTGTCTCCCTCTTGCCTCTTCTCTGGGCAAACTCCTTCCTTCCCCTGACCATCCCAAGTCCACACCCTGGGCTCTTCTGTGTGCCTATGGCACCCTGTGTCCCCAGGCAGGTACCTTGGCTGTGATTATCTGATTTCTCATCTAAATTCCTCCCCTATTCGCGCCCCCCCCCCGCCCCGACACACACACACACAGGAGAACAAAAAATCTCTAAGGAAAAAGAGTACTTCCAACTCATTCCTGTACTTCCAGAATGCATGCAGCACCATGCCTGGCCTGCAGTATGTGCTCAATTAAACTATTGCATAATGAGAAACACCCTATGTTTTAAAGTGTGCAGGAAATTGAAACAATAATACCCTCTCCCCACAAAAAAACAGAAAACAGTTATCTATGCCTCAGTTTTTGTGTCTGAAAAATGGAGACAGACTCCAGAACAGGGTTGACAGGAAGGAAATACCTCAAAGTAAACCCTGCAGAGGCCTTCAGTGATAAGTGTTCACTTTCCCTATCTTCAGCTTGCTGATTTCCCTATCATGGTGCATCCATCCAGAAGGCCACAAAGATCCTATCTCCCACCAACTGAACTTCAAAAGCATCTTTATCTGCAGAACCCACCTCAAGGAAGGTTGATTCCTAACTTCTCTCGGTGATCCTTTTATTCTAGGCTGGCTAGGCACACCCGCCCAGCCTTATCTATAATGTCCCCAAGCTGTTGTCTTTCCAGGAAGGGTGTCTCCTATCTACAGGCCTCCAGGAGGCAAGACCAGGGAGGCAAATAGAGGAGAGCACCTCTGAGGCCTGAGATCTGGCTTCTGCCACCCTCAAGCTGTGTGACCTGGGACAAATCAACCCATTCATCAGAGGCTCAGCTTCCCCATGTACCCCTCTGTTCAAAAAAGGGAGTAGGCTCACAGACCCTCCAACTTGAGAACTGCAATAACAGGCTGTACTGGACATGTTGAATGAACACCACAATGTCTGCCTAAGCCGATCCCTTCTAGCAAAAGAGGGAGAGTGTGAAGCAGAAAGAAATCAGGAAAATTTCCAGAAATCATGTCATGGGTTGCCTGCAGATGACAAAACTACTACGTACAGGAGACCCCTTCCAGGAATCACATACTGCATGCGGGGAAGGCCAGAAGTAAGTGCAGACATACATGAAAAGGCAGGCATTAGGGATGGTTAAGTGGATGCCAATTCCATGCTTCCAGAAATGAACTCAGCCTAATGAAAATTCTGCAGGGGCCTCACCTGTATATTGCACTTGGGGCTAGGAGCGCAAGCACCCAGGGGCTCCTGAGGGGCTGCTGACCTAGGTCCCAACCCCGTTCTGCCATTTCCTAACCGGTTTGTTCTCAGCCTCTTTGAACTTCAGATGCTGAACAGCTTAACAATGTCAGAGCCTAAATCAGCCTCTGGCCCATTAAAGATGTCTGTTTCCTGCCTCCTTTCCTTAAAGAGTTTCAATGAGAAGAGCTCCTTTAAGGGTAGACACTGGGTCTTTTTTTTGTTCTGAGACAGAGTCTCGTGCTGTTGCCAGGCTGGAGTGCAGTGGCACCATCTTGGCTAACTGCAACCTCCGCCTCCTGGGTTCAAGCGATTCTCTTGCCTTAGCCTACCGAGTAGCTGGGACTATAGGCACGTGCCACCACGTGCAGCTAATTTTTGTATTTTTAGTAGAGATGGGGTTTCACCATGTTGGTCAGGGTGATCTCGATCTCTTGACCTCATAATCCGCCCGCCTCGGCCTCCCAAAGTGTTGGGATTACAGGCGTGAGCCACCGCGCCCGGCCCGGGTCTTTTAACTTGTATACCCCCAGAGTGTAGAATATTTAGAATACCAGAATTCCTTTATAAATGCTCACTAAATGCATGGATAAGATGAAAACATAAGACAGGAAGCAATCAGGGGACTGATAAATAGTCATCAATTCGCTTGGTAAAATGCACTCACATGGCTAGCACTCAGGAGACATCCCAAATCTCCCTCCTGCTCTTTCTCCGTTAGAGCCACACAGATGCTCTGCAGGCCTGAGCCCACCTACCCCACCCCACCCCACCCCACCCCCACTAAGGGGCAGCATAGAACAGCAGCAAACCATGAGGACCCAGGCCACCTGCTGGGTTCCCATCTTGGTGCTGTGACCGTGACAACTGACTGAGGCCCTTAAGGTTCTCCTTCTATAGTACCCACTTCACAGTGAGCTAGGAGGACTCTGTGAGTTCAAATATGACATGTGCTTAGAACCAGGCCTGGCACATGGCTCCCGTGGCTGTCAGCTATGGGATCATTCATGCTACTATTGTTATTCCGTATAACCAGATGTTGGAAAAATTCTGGAGTCACTGAGCCACAGAAGGCACACATCCAGATCCTAGATTGCAGCTGTCAAGACACACTTTGACCCTTGGACTTGGAATCCTAAATCACTGGGTCAAATCCTGGCTCTCACCTATCTCTGGCATCTGACTCTCTCCTCTCTGAGCCTCAGTTTCCTCCCCTGGAAAGCAGACTTTTCAACCTGCCCTGTCTTCCCCAAAAAGGGGATCAAGTAAAACAGAAAGCATAGGCCGGGCGTAGTGGCTCATGCCTGTAATCCCAGCACTTTGGGAGGCCAAAGCGGGCGGAATGCCTGAGCTCAGGAGTTCGAGACCAGCCTGGGCAACACCGTGAAACCCCAGCTCCACTAAAATGCAAAAAATTAACTGGGCATGGCGGCGTGCACCTACTCGGGGGGCTGAGGCAGGACAATCACTTGCACTCCAGCCTGGGCGACACAGCGAGACACTGTCTAAAAAAAAAAGAAAAGAAAAGAAAAGAAAAGAAAGAAAAGAAAAGAAAGAAAAGAAAAGAAAAGAAAAGAAAAGAAAAGAAAAACAAAAAAAGAAGAGAAAAAAACAGAAAGTATGAAGTTTTCTAAGGTTGGTATGGTAGGTGCTGAATAAATATATTCATTTAAATGAATAGATTACAACCTCCCCCACACTTAGATCAGCCAACCAACCACTCTGTCCATCCTGTTTGATGCCACGCCCATGTTCCCTTCACCTCACCACCTGTCATTCCCATGTGCCTCTCTGCTTTCTGTTAGGGGCACTCAGCTTTGATCACCCAGCAGGGCTTTTGGTGCCAGGGAATTAGAAACCATGGCCAAGATCTGAGAACACGTCTATCCCCATATCACACAGGCTGCCTGCTGTTTCTCAGCCTTGCCCTGCAGAACGGGGAACGGCAGGGAAGCTGGAAAGTGCACCCACACCTCCCTGCCTGCCATGCGCATGCCTGTGTGCACCTTGTGTGTGTGTGCACGTTCAGAGGTTGCAGTGCTATCAGCTGCGCAGCACACGCTGCAAAGCCTCCCAAGGCAAAGAGAAACACTCGCTCCCAGGACTGGGAAGGGCTGAAGAGGAACGAGCTGTTTGGCCCTAGGCAAGTGACTCCTCCTGTATCTCAGTCTGTTCACCTATAAAATGAAGACCATGTCCCCCATGGCCTGCAGAAGACTTTTTTTCTTTCTTTCTTTTTTCTTTTTTTTTTTTTTTTTGAGACAGAGTCTCGCTCTGTCACCAGGCTGGAGTGCAGTGGCGCAATCTCAGCTCACTGCAACCTCCACCTCCTGGGTTCAAGTGATTCTCCTGCCTCAGCCTCCTGAGTAGCTGCATGGTACAGGCTTGCACCACCACACCCAGCTAATTTTTGTATTTTTAATAGAGATGGAGTTTCACCATGTTGGCCAGGATTGTCTTGATCTCTTGACCTCGTGATCTGCCCGCCTCGGCCTCGCATAGTGCTGGGATTACAGGCGTAAGCCACCGCGTCCAGCCAGAAGACATGTTTAAAACCATCCCTGAAACTTGAGTCTGAAGAGGGCTTCATATCACAGGCTATCACGGTGCTTTTCCTAGTGCTCGGGAGCAGAGCGTGGATTCTGCCATCCCCAAGCTGTGCAACCTGGGGCAAGTGACTTGGCATCTCTGAACCCGCACTTCCACATGTGCAAAATAGGGGGATGGTACTAGTAGCTAAAGTAGAGGTAAATGGTGCTTGAAAACTTGTTTGAAAAGCATTAAACCACCATGCAAGCTAGGTCAGTGATAACTGGTTAATTACCAGAGAGAATAAAAAGTGATAATGATAGTGATGATAATAATAGTAATAATAGTGCCTACCATGATAGTGAGGCCTATGAAAGGCCATTCTTAAAATAAAATAAAAACGAATAAATAAGAACAAGCTTCTACTAAAAGGAGGGCTCTAGCTCAAGTGTGAAGCAGACCCTGTTTTCATGTTTTGCAGAGAAACATGAGACATAAAAAAATTAAACTGGCCGGGCGCAGTGGCTCACGCCTGTAATCCCAACACTTTGGAAGGCCAAGGTGGGTGGATCACGTGGTCAAGAGATCCAGACCATCCTGCCCAACATTGTGAAATTCCATCTCTACTAAAAATACAAAAATTAGCTAGGCGTGGTGGCACATGCCTGTAGTTTCAGCTACTCGGGAGGCTGAGGCAGGAGAATCTCTTGAACTCAGGAGGCAGAGGTTGCAGTGAGCCAAGATCGAGACACTGCACTCCAGCCTGGCAACAGAGCGAGACTCTGTCTCAAAAAACAAAAACAAAAACAAAACACAACAACAACAACAAATTAAACTGCAGAGCTGTGTCTTCCCTTCACCATGGAACCTGGAATAGAGATGGCAATCCTTTCTCCTGCCACAACTCCCTATCTGTCCCTACACAGTGTGTAAAGACAGAGCAGACTTTGTTCAGAGCTCCTTTCTTGCCAGCCAAGGAGAGGCCTTTGATGGTGCTGGATGGATGAGGGGCAGGCCCCTCTCAGCCTCAGCTCCAGCCCCAGCCCTGCCAGCCTGGCTCCGCACCATCCTTCCTGTGGAACAAGCACTAGGGCTCAACCTGGAACAGCTGAGTGCTGGGGCCAAAGCCAAGGTTCTTCCCCTTGAGCATGGGTCCCAGATGCCCTTCCCACACTCCATTCTGACACACTATAGTTGTAGATGTGCCTGTCTACCTCCCCAAGCTCTGAGAGGGCACTAACCCAGGCTATCTCTGTCAAGAGGTGGTACAGTATGATAGGCAAATTCAAAGGCCTAGAGGCCAGCTACCCAGCTACAAATTTAGCCCTTGCAGAAACTAATTGGGCATCTTGGGCAAACTACTAAGCCTCTTGGAGCTTGGCTTTTTATTTGCAGAATAGAAATGATATTACAGCCGGTCGTGGTGGCTCATGCCTGTAATCCCAGCACTTTGGGAGGCCCAGGCGGGCAGATCACTTGAGGCCAGGAGTTTGAGACCAGCCTAGGCAACATGGAAAAACCCCGTTCCTACTCAAAATACAAACAAAATTAGCATGGTATGGTGGAACGTGCCTGTAATCCCAGATACTTGGGAGGCTGAGACATGAGAATCACTTGAACTTGGGAGACGGCGGTTGTAGTGGGCTGAGATTGTGCCACTGCACTCCAGCCTGGGCGACAGAGAAAGACTCTGTCTCAGGAAGGGGAAGGAAGGGAATTACAGACTCTTGGGCATAACTCTCAGGCCCACTGTGTGTTAGTAACTCAGTATCTTGACCTGAACTACCATGAAGCTGTTTATGGATTTTATTTATCCCACTTACTATGAAAATTAATATATTTCCCTGTAGAAATTTTGGGCTTGGTTAGAGGCACTGCCCCAGACACACGGTATATTGGTCTGCTAGGGCTGCCATTAAAAAGGAGGACAGAGTGGGTGGCTTTAACAACATAAATTTATTTTCTCATGATTCTGGAGGCCAGAAGATCAAGTTGAAGGTATTGGCAGTTGGGTGTCTCCTGAGGCCTCTCTTTGGCTTGCAGATGGCTGTCTTTTCACTGTGTCCACACATGGCCTTCCCTCTGTGTGTGCGCATCCTGGTGTCTCTGTCCAAATTTCCTCTTCTTACGGGGACTCTAGCCCAGTTGGCTTAGGGCCCACCCTAATAGCCTAATTCTAACTTAATTACTTCTTTAAAGGCCCTACCTTCAAATCCAGTCACATTATGAGGTCCTTGGCACCAGGACTTCAACATATGAATTTGCAGAGACACAATTCAGCCCATAACACATGGTATGATATGTGTACTGTGTTGCCTTTCTAAAATCTCAAAACCGATAAACTCCCAAACATAATTCATCTTAAATGTTTTGAATAAAGGATACAGGACCTGGAGGACAGGCTTGTAGGGTGGTGCAAAGGATAAATGTGGCAGCACACAGAAAGCCCTGGCCCATGGTACAGAGTTCACAGACTCCCAGGACCAAGCCGAGCAGCAGTTGCAGAGCAGCAGGTCAGTCATTGCTTCATGGAGGAATCCACGAACTCAAACAGAGGCCCGAATCCTTCTTCTACACTGTATGACTTTGGGGAAGTCACTCCCTGGGCCTCAGTTTGCTCACCTGCTCAAGGCAGGCAACTCCCACCTAGGAGAGGCACTGGGGGGCTGAATGACACCCACGGGTAGAAGTGAGTACTTGTTGGCCGGGCGCGGTGGCTCACACCTATAATACCAGCACTTTGGGAGGCCAAGGTGGGTGGTCACAAGGTCAAGAGATTGAAACCATCCTGGCCAAAATGGTGAAACCCCATCTCTACTAAAAATACAAAAATTAGCTGGGCATGGTAGTGTGTGCCTGTAGTCCCAGCTACTGGGTAGGCTGAGGCAGGAGAATCGCTTGAACCTGGGAGGCGGAGGTTGCAGTGAGCCGAGGTGGCGCCACTGCACTCTAGCCTGGTGACAGAGTGAGACTCTGTCTCAAAAAAAAAAAAAAAAAAAAAAGAAGTGGGTACTTGTTGAGTCTCAGTCACAGCAGTCACACAACCACAACAAGACAATTTCATCAAAAAGCATCTGTTCTAGTTAAGACATAGGCATTGCAGGCCTCCGTCATCCCTCAGAATGATTCTCAAATAGCATTCTGAGGCCCACAAGGAAACTTAAGAGTAACAGAGGTCAACTTCACCCTCAAAGGCAAGTCTTTTCTTGGAGCAATGTCAAACAGTGGCAAAAGTCCATGGTTTTGGTTTCTCTTTGCATATGGTTGTGCCTTACTGCTAGTAATTAAGAGATATTCAAGATGATCAGTATTTCAAGTTTTGTGCATGTTTTCTCCAAAGTCCTGGAGCCAACCTGCCTAGGCCATGCTTTGCATTTATGTATGTATCTTCTGTAGTTGGGATTCTACTGGGAAGGAGAAATTATGAACCAGTCACCTACATGAGCTGTAGCAAAAGAAAAGAAAAGGAAACAAAAGAAAAGAAGAGGAAAGGAAAGAAAAGAAGAAAAAAAAACGTTCCAGTCATCTAGGAAGTCCACATAGAAATGAGCTCACAACAGATTTCTTGGAGTAGGGAGAAGAGAATGTCTTCTCTAATCTCAGGAGATCTGGGTTTCAGCTCTAATTCTGCAAGTTAGAGTTTCAGTCTCAGCTTTTTTATCTGTAAAATGGAAGCAAATTACCTGTTCAATTTATCTCATGGTTGATTTGGGAGGGGTGTGGATAGTGCTGTTGCTACCAGAGCAAACATTAGAATGGTTTCTGATACTAAATACTAAATAAATGTTACTATAATACTAAATACTAAATAAATGTTAGCTATTATAATTTATTCTCCTAACTATCTTTATGGCCACCCCTGATAAAGGTATTCCAAAGAGCTTGATTTTTGCAGATGGAGACAAGAGTGGGGTTTGAGTCAGGTTCTCAGGCAATCTACAGGCTGGTATCTCCAATATCAAGGTCTATCTGTTCATTCATTTTACGCAGAGTCCAGTAAAAGCATTCCCGCACAGGGAGGTTGAAGTAGGGTGATCTCCCAGCAGATCGGGGCCAAGATACTCCAGAACAATTCAAAAGGACAGAAATTGCGCAGCCCGACTTTCAAAGCAAGAATAAGTAATGTGCCATAACCGTCAGTTCAGGGCCAAATTCCAGGCAGGCCCTTGTTCTCCCATTGAGGAAGGACAGAGAAGCTTCTGCCTACTGGAGAGAATGACCTGAAAAATGCAGGCACTGGCCGGGTGCGGTGGCTCATGCCTGTAATCCCAGCACTTTGGGAGGCCAAGGCGGGCGGATCACGAGGTCAGGAGATCGAGACCATCCTGGCTGACACGGTGAAACCCCGTCTCCACTAAAAACATAAAAGATTAGCCGAGCGTGGTGGCGGGCGCCTGTAGTCCCAGCTACTTGGGAGGCTGAGGCAGGAGAATGGTGTGGAGGTGGAGGTGGAGGTGGAGGTTGCAGTGAGCTGAGATCGCACCATTGCACTCCAGCATGGGCCACAGAGCGAGACTCCATCTCAAAAAAAAAAAAAAAAAAAATGCAGGCACAACCTAGGTGCAGACACAGCTTGCGATTCTAAACCATGAGACCTTGCTGAGCTCCCCAGACTATGCCTCTGTTGCCTCATCTGAAAATGAGGGCACATATTACATTTTGTTTCAAAGTATGACCATAAAGCCAATGGAGAAAAAAGACTTAGCACAAAATAGGTACCCAAAACATGCCAGTTCTTTCTAGAATAGGGTGTTTAAAGAAAAAAAGGGCAGATCTTCAAGATGTAAAGGAAGCATCAAATGAAATGAGTAAGGAAACCAGGGGTCTGGAAACAGGGAAGGGGCTTTGCAGCCCTGGGGAGATTTGTGCTGAGTAAGCAATGAGACAGTGAGTGTTAAGACAGCCTCAGAGCTCAGGGAGCTCAAAGGGCTTTAACAGACATGATCTCACTGGGATTTTTTTTATTAGCTTCTTAGACGGTTTAACAGGTTTCTCCATCTCTGCTGAGACAGTGAAACTGTGGGCTTCTCTGGCCTCCCTGGGCACATGGAGGCCAGGGCAGTCTTTCTGAACCTGCTTGGGTGGCAAAGGCCCAAGATCTGTTTCTTGATCTACAATCGGTCGTGAGCCAGGCATTGCAGAAGGAAATTCATTTTTTAAAAATAAATTTCCTAGAGCAACATTAAAAGAATGCTGTTTTTTGGCCAGGCGCAGTGGCTCACGTCTGTAATCTCAGCAGTTTGGGAGGCCGAGGCAGGCAGATCATGAGGTCAGGAGTTCGAGAGCAGCCTGGCCAATGTGGTAAAACCTCGTCTCCACTACAAACACAAATATTAGTCGAGCGTGGTGGCATATACCTGTAGTCCCAGCTACTTGGGAGGCTGAGGCAGGAGAATTGCTTGAACCCAGGAGGCGGAGGTTGCCGTGAGCCGAGATCATGCTACTGCACTCCAGCCTGGGCAACAGAGTGAGACTCTGTCTTTAAAAAAAAAAAAAAGAGAGAATTCTGTTTTTGTTTTTCTAAGAATCAGAGCAGCGTGGAAAGAAGGGAGGCTTTGGGATCAACCCTGGGCTTAATTCCCAGCTCAGCTGCTTCCTGGATGTGTTTCTTAGTCTACAAAATAGGGCAAACAGTTCTTCCCTTGAAGGACAGTGCCAAGGACCAGTGCAATGACAAATGTGAGGTTCAGGCAGTCTAGGCATGTGATGACCGGGGGGAGTCTTGCTGTTGATATTGTACTCCTTTGTTACACGCCTTTTAATTTCTCCTAGGGGTATTCATTCAGCTCTAATCTCAAGACCTTTCTGTGATCTGACGTCCCTCAGATGTCAGATCTATGCTGTGACGCTGTCTTCCTTTTGATCAGCCTGAGGCCTGCATCAACTCTACCCACTGGCCTTGCCCTGGGCTTCCTACTCAGGGCCCTACCCCTGAGCTCTCTGCTGGTGCACGGGTATGACAACAACACGGCTGTGGACACTGCTGTGCAGGGAGCTTTGCCTCAGGAATATTGAGTTTCAGCAGTGCACTGGGGTAGAAGGAGCAGGTGGGATGGAAGTTTCCCAGGAGGGTCCTCTCCCTCTCTAAGGAAGCCTCGGTTCCCTCTTCAGTAAGACAGGGGCACCGGGTATGGTGGCTCATGCCTGTAATCCCAGCACTTTGGGAGGCCGAGGCAGGTGGATCATGAGGTCAAGAGTTCGAGACCAGTTTGGCCAACATGGTGAAACCCCATCTCTACTAAGAATATAAAAATTACCCAGGCATGGTGGCACGTGCCTGTAATCTCAGCTACTCGGGAGGCTGAGGCAGGATAATCGCTTGAATCTGGGAGGCGGAGGTTGCAGTGAGCCAAGATCACACCACTGCACTCCAGCCTGGGCGACACAGCAGGACTCCATTTGGAAAAAAGACAAGAAAAGACAGGGGCTTGCATTCCCATGTGATTGCCCAATGGAGTGAGATAATGTCTGTGAAATGGCTTATAAACTGTAAAAGTGCTGAGCAGACTGAGCTGTTAGCCATCCTCCCTCCTACACCTCCTCACTAGAAGGTGCTCCTCGTGGGCACCTGAATCTTGAGTGTGAGGGAAGGAGACATAAAGGAGAATTCCCAGCCCAGGCCCTTTTGGGTGAAAGTCGGTCCTCCCAGGTCAGTCTTTAGTTCTGGTGACACATCTGTCTCCTAAGTGATTGCCAGCTGTCTCTTCTGATCCCCCCGATCAGCTCTTCTCCCAAGAGTCCTTTAAGCAAATTCCATCTGAGCCTGGTGACCTCTGGGCCCCGGTGCTTATTTGAGACAGTGGGAAACTCCTCCACCTTCAGGTTCAGGAGTGGAGGCAGCATGGAGCAGTGGCTGGAGCTCCCACGCTTGAAGCAGGACCAGCCTCACCTGGGAAACTCTGGCCGCATCTCCCCACGTGGCACAACAGCTTTGTGGCTAAGGGCTGGACAGGCAGATGGCATACAGGAGCTGGGACACCCAGAAACGCCCAGGTCTCAGCCTCTCACTCCTATGCAGGGAGAGTAATAACAGCACGCTGCCATGGAGCTATTGGGTGTTAACCGCAGGACTTGGCACACAGTAGCACCCAAGTGAGGTGAGCCGCTTTCTGCAGTTAGCATTCCCACTGTCAAGCCTGCATCATCAGTAAAAGGGAGATTAGAAGGGCATGTGCCCCAGAAGTTTATTAAAAGTATTAAATGAGAAGATTCACGTAAAGTGCTTAGCACAGTCTCTCACACTTAGTAAGTGCTCAATAAATGAGCGTTCTAATGGCTTAAGTTGGAGGGAAACTCCCGTCCTCTGGCATGCAGCTTTTCCAGGAACCCAGGCCGCCAGGGAAGGCGGGGGACAGCCTCAGCTGGAAGCAGAAGAGTCTCTGGCCTGTGACTAAGGCACAGCGAGTCAGAATCCAGCCGCTGGGCAGGGCCGGCTTGGGCTGATGCCTGGCCTGGCCCCAGTTCAGGGTGATGCGTTTTTACCGTAAGGTCTGGGTAACTCCACAGCCAGCACTGGGCCTCCCTGTCCCTGGGTGGGGCCTGACACTCACCCATCAACCATGAGAGCCGCTTCGTAAAAGAGGCGGGGACTCTAGAGCAGTGAGGGCCCAGTAAGAAAGGGCAGATTCACGGGTTTCAGCGTCATCTGCTAAATGCCACCCCCATTGGTTTAACCATGTGAGAGATGTTAGTATAGCACGGCAGGTCTGGGTGCCAGGCTGACCTCTGGGACAGGAGCCAAAGTCAATTAATACCAGGGATGGGGGGTGGGGGTGGCTGAATAGGGAGAGGATGCTGATGGGCAGCAGCAGTGAAGGGAGGCTGAGCTCCCTCCCAAAAACAGGAGGGAAGAAAAGAAAGGTGGGGGAGAGAGGAGAGAGAGAGAGAGGGAGACAGACAGATACACACACACACACACACACACACACACACACACCCAGAGCTCCTGGAGTTCAAACGTTCCAAAGTCAATGAGCAAATGGGAGGTTCAGGTCACAGGGGGCTGGCCTTCAATGTGTCCCATAGGCCAGGCACTACTGGGTGGGCCCTTCACCTACAATAGTCTTATTGTAACAACAGCTGGGACGGCATAGTGATCCGGTGTGTGGGCACCAGAGAACAACTAGGAAGTTCCACATGTTGACCAGCCCCTTCCTTGCTAACTAACATGGGACAGGTTCATTAACAGCTCTGTGCTCCACTCTCCTCATCTGTAAAATGGGAACAGTAGTATCTCCCCTCCCCAGCCAAAGGCTACACATGAAGATGAAGTGTGTTCAGACATGGAAAAGGCTTAAACAGGGCCTGGCTCGCAGTGAGCCCCCGACGAAAGTCGGCTATTCCTGATGCCTCTTACCACAGCCTGTGAAGTAGAAATTCTCAAGCTTCTTTTTAGAGCTGAGACCAAGGGGGTTCAGAGAGGGTGCATGACTTGCTCATGATCGCTGTATTGATCCGCCAGGGCTGCTATAACAAATTTTCACAGGCTGGGTTGCTCAAACAACAGAGGTTTACTTCTTCACAATTCTGAAAGCCAGAAGTCCAGGATCAAGGTGCGGGCAGAGTTGTTTCTTCCGAGGCCTCTCTCCTGGGCTTATAGATGGCCACCTCCTCCCTGTCTCTACACGTGGTCTTCCCTCCTCATGTGTCATCTTAATCTCTTCTTCCGATAAGGACGCCCACCAGTCTGACCGTATTAGAGCCCCAGCACGTGAGCTCAGTTAACTGCACCTCTCTAGAGACCCTATTTCCAACCACGGTCACATTCTGAGGTATGGGTGAGTAGGACTTCAACCTATGGTTTTAAGGGGGACAGAATTCATCCAGTCATAGTCACCAAGCTTCCCTGAAGCTCTCCTGGTCTGGAACAGAGAAATCAGAGTGAACTAAGATCAAAATCTGAGGGCAACCTTGGCTTTCCCCTTCTACACAGAATTGGATGACAGCTAGGAGATAGATCTATGAATTTTCTCCCCTGAGAAACCAGACGGGACCACCTAGAGTCCGTCTCCTTCCCCTCAAACGCCCTGGGCCTACCGTGGGCACAAGCTGGAGCTCAGGGAATACCTCTGTGCTCCACCACTCAGCAGCTGCTTTTCAAGAGAAGGAAAACACTGCTACACACCATCCACAGCCACCGCACAATACTGTATCCCTTTGTCAGGGATAATAAAACAGAGGGAAAGTCACTCTGAAAATTACTATGGCCTTGGGTCAAAGGCAGGCTGACCGGGGCTGGCAGAAGAAAGCTAAAACTTCCTTCTCTGGGATTCTAGGAATTTCAACAAGCGAGACCAACAGATACTTTCAGATTAAAGAAAGGCAGTGTGTTCCCAGACTTTGACCCCTGTGCACAGGCTCTGCAGAAAAGCTGTCACTTTGCACTCAGTTTCCTTGTAGGTAAAATGGGGATAATAATATTGTCTGTCTGCCTAATTTGTACAAGGCTCTTACAAGAGGGTATAGCACAAAGTAAGTGCTTAATAAATGTGAGCTTTTCTTTGTATTCCTGTTTCACAGTATTTGTAAGTATTTCACAAGATTCAGAAACCTTGTCCCTGGACTGTGATGATCGCCTTTTCTTCAGTCTTCCATTCACAGACCCAGCCTCTGGTGGGCAGTCACAACACACCTGGCCATGTCCAGAGAGGTCCAGAAACCTGCCCCAGGTGTCAAAGCAGCTAAGAAACAGGGCCGGGTGAGACTCTGCCTGACTCTTCCATTCTCCCAAATCTAAGTTAAGCAGTGATTCCTATGCCCACCTGGGAGGGGAGAAACCTGAGGCCCACCTTGTAAATCCCTGCAGGCTCAGTGTGCCTGGCATTGGGCTGGGCAGGGGAGACAGAGGGAATGCCAAAGAAAGAGCAGTTACAAAGGACAGACCACAGGTCCAGGACGAGGGGACTTTCAAGGGCTTGTTCATGGTTCTGTTTTTGCCCAAACCGTCTCGATCCGCCTTTGAGCAATGGTAATTATCTCTTTGCCTCCATCCACTTCATTTAACATGCCTGTCCAATTCTTTCCCAATAAGCCAGAGAATAAGAGTGCAGACATTAAAGGTCAGGTTTTCATGGTGCTGAACCCATTTAACCCAGCTGTGTGGCTTTGCGTAAGCTACCTAGGCTCTCTGAGCCTCCATTTCCTCGTGTGCAAATCGAGGAAAATACTCGCCTACTTATTAGAAGGAAAGAAAAGATTGAGTCCCTGCTATGTGACAGGCCTTCAACAAGGGACCACCTCTTGTCATAAACAAGAGGCACATTCTGAACAAGTGACCACGGGTTTAACGTGTACACAGGTATTATGAAAACAACAAGTCCGCATTTCAATAAATATTTGTTATATAAATGAACAGGACTGTTCCCAGAGCCTGCTGCTGGGAGGAAACTGGGGAATAACGAACTCAAAAACAAGGTAAGAATGTCAGAGCAGGGAAGGGAAGGGAGGAGGGAGGGAGTCGTGACCTTGGGTCAAAGGCAGGCTGACCGGTGCTGACAGAAGAAAACTAAAACTTACTTTTCTGGGATTCTATCCCTAGCACCTAGGACTGTCTGATATATTAGGCACCCAATACAATCGATTGAATGACTTGTGCATAATAATAACCCAACACACTTGAGAGAGTAAGCATGAGCAGAAAGGCCAATCGCCCTAAGTTCCCTGCCTTGGATGTGTGGCTGGTACCCTGACAGACCAGAAGCAATTTGGCCTGCAGTGTTTTTCCTGGGTCTGCACTCCAGCCACCCCTGCCTTGGTGCAATGTTTTGTCTGTCTCTAAACCCCTTCGTACACATTCACATGTGTTACTAACTCTTTCTTTTTTCCAACCCGCAGCGAGGCTGGTAGCTTTAGTCCCTTATTACAGAGAAACAAAAGGAGGCCCAGAGAGCTCATGGGTCTCTCCCTAGGACACAGAGCTGACCGGGGACGGTGAGTGTCCCCACATCCTGTGCTGAGTAATGTGCTAAATAATGTTGATTAGCTGAAGGAAAAAATGAATGGATGGGAACAACAGTGGGATGTGATTATTTTCCAAAGATCTCAGTCCTGTCTATGGCTACGTGACAGAAAAAACTGCTCAGTGGGAGGTCCAAAACTGACACCCAAGGCAACAAAACGAACAGGGAAAAGGAATCGTTTCAGATAAGCAATGGACGAGACCAGCGTGTCCCCCTAGGTCGTCAGGGCACAGGCCGGGGACTGTGAGGATTCATGCTGCCTTTGGAGGGCTTTCAGCATGGGGCAGTTGAGGGCAGGCTGCTCATCCCCCTGGCAATCAGGGGAACTACCAGAAATGGCATCACCCCCATGAGACTGGCAAAAAGCAAAATTCTGACCTATCAACTGTGGGTGACCAGATGGGGGAAAACAGGGCTCTTGTGTACAGTCAGTGGGAGTGTAAATTGGCATGATTGTTCTGGAGGGCAATGTGATCGCGTCTTATAAAACAGAAAATGTTCCTTAGCCTCCACAGCAGCGAAGTCACCTCAGGGTATAAATCCTGGAAGAGCTCTCACATAAGTGACCAAGAAAGCACGTGCAGATGTTGCTCCCAGCAGTGTTTGTAATATGGGAGAATAAAAAAGAAAGAAAGAAAAGGAAAAAAAAGCATCAAGCACAGTGTCTCAACAGGGGAATGGTTAACTGGCCCTTGAAAAATACTCGGCAACTGTTCATTGTTCATTCTCCTCTGATCTGACTTCCCACACACGCACTCACCCCACCCACTTCACGTTCATTTTTATGTTTTATCAGCCTATTGCCTTGACCCCCAGGGGAAAGTAGAATTCACATATGAAAAAAGAGGGTCAGACTCCCCGGAAAGCTTTTCTACGTCCTTTGCCCAGGAGAGGTTCCCATTACAATCGGGCCTGGACCTCAGCCATGAGCACGGGGAGGGAAGGAACCAATTTCATTCCACTTAAACCAATTTCCCGGGCCCAGACAGCAGCTAATGAGCAGCCTGCGCCCTCGGAGTCATCGATACCACTTTCCAAATCAAGTTACCAAATTGGTCTTAAAACCACTTCAAAGGGGCCGGGCTGACTGTTACCAGTGAGGCATCCTGCTGGCCATATGGCCACGCTTCTTCCCACTGGCATCCTCCTCCTCGGTATCAGCTGCAGAGGGGATGAGCTGGCTGCCTGCTTTTGTCTCTGCTTTGGATCCCTCCTTCCCCTGAATGCCTGATCGTCCATAACGGAACTTGGGTCACCATTAAAAAAAAAAAAAAAAATGGGACAACTGTGGCAGAGGGATTCAAATAAAGGAGGGCCCATTCAGGCAGCACAGCCACTAGCACAACAGCCCGGTGAGGTCAGTACTCTTATTGTCCCCATTTTACAGACAAAGAACCTGACAGTATGAAAGCTGGGCAAGGTCTCACCATGGTTAGCAAGTGGCAGAACCAGAAATTGAACCTGGGGCTTCCTTTAACCACAATCCATGCTCAGCCTCTGAGCCACGCAGGCTTTATAGTTTAGATCTTCATGACTTACATTCCCTTCTCTACAATCAAGCAGAAAAAATAGTCAAACGGGCCAGGCGTAATGGCTCATGTCTATAATACTAGCACTTTGGGATGTTGAAGCAGGAGGATCGATTGAGCCCAGGAGTTCGAGGATGCAGTGAACTAGGATGGCACCACTGTACTCCAGCCTGGGCCACCCCCATCTCTTTAAAAATAAATGGTCAACCGAACCTTGAACAAGGGCCCAAAATAATTTTCCTTAAGAGGCTTTTTGTTACTATTCATAAATATAACCCCTATTTTTTATTGAGTGCCCATGGAATGAAAAGCACTAGACTACCTTGCCTCTTTAATCACACAAAAGTCCTGAAGTAGATGGGATGATTTTTCTTCTCGCAAATGTCTTGTAATATGCTCCACATCCTACAGTCAGGAACGGAACACTCATCTTCCACATTGGGAATGAAATTCACTTTAAACCCTCAACTCAGTTTTCTTTTCCCTAAATCCAACTATCCATCAACCTGCCTGTCTTCAAGCAGAAGGCTCTGTGGAAGAGCCCGTGTCAGCCCTATTAGGTGGTCTCTAGATTAGTGGTTCTCAACAAAGGGAGATTTTTGCACACACATATGCACATATGCACACATGCACACATGCAAATATGCACATATGCACATATGCACACACCACCACCACCACCATCACAAAAGAACACGTGGCAATGTCTGGAAACACTTTAGGTTGTCCCAACTGGAAGCTGGGGTTGCGACTGACAGCACTACTGGCATCCGGTGGGTAGAGGCCAGAGATGCTGAGCAACATCCTACAATGCATAGGACAGCCCCCACAACAAATCATCTGACCCAAAATATGAACAGTGCCAAGGCTGAGAAACCCTGCTGTAGACCCTACCTATGTCTTTGCAATTTCTTCATGGTCTTGATATCATACAAAGAGAGCTTCTTTATTAATCAATACAATAAAGTAATACTCATTTGCATTAAAACTGAGCACGACTAATTTTTGCAGCTAATGGACCCACCAGGGCTGGCCAGAATAAAGGGCTGGGCTGGAATTCATTGCATGAAATGGTGCTAAGATCACTTGAGAAATGTGTCCTTTCGCTTAAGATTACCAGGAGGCTACTATGTGTCAGACTCTGTGTTAGGATCTGGGGAGGGCGTCAACGGGCAGGAACACTCTGTGCAGGACCTCTTTCTGTCCCCAGAGGACACACATCACCTTACTAAGTCACCAGATGGTCCATGGGGCATTTCCAGGCCCCCCACAACAGCACATTCTCTTCTTTCAGGACCTCAGGAGAGAGGCTAAAGACAGAACAAAAGGAGACCTGGGAAGATGGGTCACTCAACTTGGAGAGGAAGCCCTGAGGCAGGCCCTGCTCCCTCCTCAGATTTTATTTCTCAGATCCTAAGGAATAATAACCACAGTTAAAATGACAGTCTATACAAATCTCAGCATTGGACATGACAGTTTCATTCCAGGCTTTCCAAAGCCACTTCAGAACAGCCACCACCTAAACAGCACCCAGGACAGGAGAGCCGATGCCCAGCTTCAAGGAGGGACTGAATCTCACAGTCTTTCCTATTGAAAGACAATAAAGCTGGAGGCTCCAATACTTAAAGCAAAATGAGGCACCAGCTGGTCAGGCAAGTCAGAATTTGAACCCAGCTCTACTGAATGAGAACCTTCAACATTGACACCAGGTGGCTATCACTCATCCTGGTCAACAGTACATGGTGGACCTCAGAAACCTCTGGACACTCCCTGGGCCTTAGTTCAGCAGCTGTAGAATGGGTTATCATGTCCCCTATGGCAGCCTTGGGGGGGCTCTTCCAGGTCAAGGGGGAGAGGTGAGTGACATCAGTTTCAATGCATGAAGATGTAAATTAGGTGCTTTCCCACCACTGGCTGTGTAGTTGCCCACAGGAGAAGCCTTAATGAGAGGTGGCTATGGGTCAACAAGAACAGAACCACACCTGATTTCTTTCCTGTCATCGCAGGCAGACGAACCTGGGTTGAGATGCCAGCTTGATGACCTTAGGCAAGCCATGGAAATTCTCCATGATCCCTTCCACATTCACACAGTGGAGATGACAGTTCCCAACTGGCAGAACTGACAGGCGAAAGTGTCTGGCCAAGGCGAACATGGCCTTGTGAGTCTTCAGAGCCACATGCAGGGAGTTACAGAGCTGGGGATATGGGATCACACTCTGAGGGCCCAACATCTGTGGGCCTGAGGACCTGGGACTCAGGGTGCCCTTGGAAAGGGAGTCATCCCCTGACAAAAATGGGCCCACAGGGGTGGTGCCCTGCAGGCTGGTTCAAAGAGCCAAGGGCCCCGAGGAAGCCAAAGGGGATGGTCTCCAGAAGGAGAGGCATGGCCCACTTCCCAAAAGAGAAAAGTCCCACCCCACACCCATGGCCCAGAGCTGAGCTGGTGCTGGTCGAGGGGCTCTGCAAGAAAGAGGGGCCCCTCAGGCCAGAGAGACACTGGTACCAGAGCAGGAGACTGAGTGTGGCCTGGAAAGACATGCATTGCCCTAAATCAGAATAAAATTTGAAAAAGGCATGATGATCACGGTGTTCACATATATACTATAACACCAAAATGATAATAACTCTTTAAAAAGTAATGCCCAATAATAGCAAACTGGCTAAATAAAGCATGACATTTCTACCACTAGAGTAATGACAGCAAACATTTACTGAAGATTTACTGTAGACCAGATACTATTAAGTTGACCTTTTATAGGTCAACAATTCAATGCTGCCAAATTCATATGGCTGTACATAATATTTTAAGCACTTTACATGTATCCATTCACTTAATCATCACAGCAACTCTTCTGAGGTACTGTGTCAGAATACCTGCCACATCTCATTCCAATCAAAGAGATGCCCATGTCGGAATTTCCTGGAACCTGTGAATATGTTGCCTCCCATGGCAACAGAACTTCCTAGATGTGATTAAAGCTAAGGACCTTGAAGTAGGGATTATTCTGGATTATCAGGGTGGCCCCAGTCCAATCACATGAATTCTTAAAATTAGATAATCTTTTCTAGCTGAGATCACAGAGGTGAAAAGAAAGAGGGAGAAAAGATTTAAATCCTAAAAGGAACTGGACCCACCATTGCTGGACTTGAAAATGGACAGAGGAGGCCACAAGCCTAGAGGGGAGGCTTCTAGAAGCTCAGTGCAGCTGGACAGCCAGCAAGAAAACAGGATCTCAGTCCTACAACCTCAAGGAAACGAATTCTGCCAATATCCAGAATGAGCAAGGAACAGCCTCTCCCCTGCAGTCTCCAGAAAGGAAGGCAGCCTACAGGCTCCTTGATGTTAGCCTGGAGAGATCCATGTCTGACCTCTGCCCTAAATAACCGGACATGAGCAGGGCACAGTGGCTCACACCTGTAATTCCAGCACTTTAGAAGGCCGAGGTGGGAGGATCACTTGAGTCCAGGAGTTCCAGGCCAGCCTGGGCAAGATAGTGAGACCTCGTCTCTACAAAAGATACAAAAAAATTAGCCAGGCATGGTAGCTCACGTCTTTAGTCCCAGCTACTCTGGAGGCTGAGGTGGGAGGATCCCTTGAGCCCTGGAGGTCAAGGCTGCAGTGGGCCAGGATCACACCACTGCACTCCAAGCCTGGGTGACAGAGCAAGACTCTGTCTCAACACTGTCCCCCCACCAAAAAAAAAAAAAAAAAAAAAACTATGCATTAATATATCATGTTATATAAATGCTAAATTTGTGTTAATATTTTATGGCAATCATAGAAATTAATAAGCAGGATAAAAAGCATTCGTAACCACACTTGAAGGCAGATGATAATATGAATCACAATGCCCAAGGTCACTCAGCCAGCAAGGAGCAGAGCCGGGTCTGACCAGCTCGTGGGACCTCTGGCCCTGCCGTTCTGCTCTTCAGTCTCATGGAAGAACAATTCCAAATCCAGTTCCCAGATGGCAACACAAAGACTGTATTTTGGGCTGACACTACCAAAAGTTGGGCTTTAAAAAAAAAAACGCAGTTATTATTTTCAGTAATTAAAATTGTTAAAAGATCTTGGCCTGCCCAGGCCTGGATGATGGCAATAAAAATGTGGCTAGAGATGAACTAACATAGGGGTTGGGTGGGGGAAATAATGAGTCTAGAGAGACCAGGCCTGATATTCAGCAGGAACTCACTCACCTGCAGTGGTTTTGTGAAAGGCTGAAGCGGACCCATAGCAGTGAGTAAACAGATGCCTCCCCATGAGGGCAATTGTTGTCCCCCGTGTCTAGGCATGTTCCCTCAGGGAACATTCTCACACCCACCTCCACAAAATGCAGGGTTCAGGCCTGATGCAGAGTCTCAGAACCTGGCACCATGTATCCCAATGCCTCAGACTCGAATATTTGACTATCACCCCCAAGGGATCAGAGAGTTAGGAAAGTTAGAAAACAGCGGGTCCAGCAGGCAGGTGCCTTTGGACTCACCAAGAAGAAAGGAAAAGATCTGCTTTGGTCAGGCCTCTAAAGATATGGAAAGTATGTGGAAAATGTACAGACCCTTAGGTCTGGTCTTAGGCCTGTTTCAATCATCTCTTCATCTTCTCTGTTAGCACATGGCCTCCGGTAAGCCACTTACCTCTCCAAATCTCAGTGTCCTGTCAGTAAAAGGTGAACACCAAGGGAGCCGTGTGCCACGCAGCTCAAAGGGGAGATGATTCAGCCTCCACTTAAAGTACCATCACGATGGCTGTATGTGCCAAGGTCACCCGCGCACCTCGGGAGAAGGCTCCAGGGAGTGTGGTCAGCTGCAGAAGCAAAAGGTATGAGTGTCAGTGCCATGGAGTCAAAGGCAGGCCTCACAGAGCACAGCAGTGCCAGGGACTCGAGGCTTTGAGAGATCCCACACCCGGCTCCCGTGCTGCCTAACACGGCTTTTCTCCAGCACCTCCACTTGCTGGACCATACCCTGTCCACCTCTGCTCCATCTGTGGTTGTAGGCCCCCATCCATGAAGCCTGTGTGCCTTAACCATCCCACATCAGGGTGCAGGGCCACAGTGCTGGTTGGGAAAGGGCCACAGCCCCACCTTTGTACATGGAGTCCTTAAAAAATGTTGGTCAAGTGAGAAGGCAGGTGAGGATAGGGGAGAAGAGTCACAGGGTTGCCAAGACAGACCCCAGCTCTTTCTTCCTCCATAACCGCAAAGCCTTGGCCTAGAGAAAGCGGCAGCAAGAAGACCCCTTGGTCCAACCCCCATAGTCCAATTTAACTTCCCAAATAGAGAAAGTACATGCCACAAAAGAGAATGGGGCTTCTGTGATACCACTCAGAAGTCCTAAATTGCTGCATCCCTCTCAGCCTCAGTTTCCTCATCTATGAAATGGGCATGATGCCAGCCTGTGCACCTCATCAGAGGAAGGACTGCTCAAAGGAGACGCTCAACAAACTTCCCTGTGTGAGCATGCATTCTGCCACACGATGACTGCACCATCGAATGAGACCCACTCGCCTGCCACACAGAGACCCTGGGACAGAGGAGCGCAAGGGCAATAAACCTAAGATTTCAGACATTAGTAAAAACAGACTGGAATCTTCACTCATTTTCAGGGACATTTCGGTCTTTCTCTTCCGTGTCCCTTGGTGCTGCAGCTTTGAAAACAAATGGCATTTCTTTTTAAGAGTGTCATTTTTCTTTAAACACCTTAAGAAAAAAAGTTAGAATCCCAAAAGGATCTTACATTTGAGTTCTTGTGTAATCTGTTTTGCTAGAAGCTTTCAAATACATATATTTTTGAAGCCACAGGTTACAGCCCCAGGGTGAGGCCTTGGGTTCCTATCAGCAACCCCTCAAGGCTCTGGGAGCATCTCTTCTTTGCATCTGGAGCAGCTGTCCTGGAGGAACATGCCGTGGACACAGCTGTCTGAGATGAGTAAGCCTCATCTCTGGCCAAAAGGAAACACACTGTGATTTGGGGTCTCTCTGTCTCAGGATGGGGCTTCCTCGGAGGCCTGAAGCCATGCGGGACGGCATCCTTTCCCCGGAAAGTGCTGAGATTGTCAATCTCGCTCATATTTGATCAGGGCTTGTCGCCTCTTCGTGGCCCCCGCTGATAAAAGCAGGGCTGGCGCTGTTTCTGGAATGATGTGAGAGATACCACCCCCATCCCAGCCCTAGGAAAAAACGATATCATTCTCCGGATGGCTATGCTCCTTGTGAACACCCCAAGGAGGTCACTTGAAGAGGTTACAAGGCCACTGATTCCCAGCTGGCTTCCGCTGAGGGAAAGAGACTGATCTTGGAAGAATCAGACCAGGAGCCTGATGAGGAAAACTGAGGGACTCCAGTGTCGACTTCCACACAGGCTCTGAACTAGACGGAGCATGCAGCAAGATTTAGCGTGACAGAGACTAAATTCTAGCTCTGTCACTTTCACAGTGAGACTAGAAAATGTCTTCCCTCTCTGAGCCTTGGGTTTGACTTCTGTAAACCACGGGTAATAAATAATGTCCTTGTTCGATGCCCACAAAGATTGAATTGAATTGGGGCCAGGCTCACTCCTGTAATCCCAGAGTCTTCCTTCAGAAGGAAGAAAGCATAATCTATATGCTGGCTGGCTCTATGCAGCAGCAGGTATCACAAGCGGTTTTTGTCTGCGTTTGCTTCTGAAGGTTAACCCACTACCTATTTAGAGTGGCCAGGTTGGTCTCTCTCTCTCTCTCTCTCTCTCTCTCTGTGTGTGTGTGTGTGTGTGTGTGTCTTTTTCCCTAGGGTGGGCATTTTCATTCAGGCAGGTGGCACCCTGCCCAAGGAGGGTGGATCACTTGAGGCCAGACTTTGAGACTAGCCTGACCTACATGGCAAAACCCTGTCTCTACTAAAAATGCAAAAATTAGCTGGGCGTGATGGCACACACCTGGAATCCCAGCTACTCAGGAGGCTAGAGGCACGAAAATCACTTGAACCCAGGAGGCAGAGGTTGCAGTGAGCCAAGATCGTGCCACTGCACTCCAGCCTGTCTAAAAAAAAAAAAAAAGAAAAGAAAAAGAATGAATTAGATAATGTGCCAAAGCATCTCAAGATTTGCACCCAAGACTCGTCAGTTCCCTTGCCCCTGCTGTCAAATTAATTGCAGTTTACTTGTAGAGGTAAAGAGGGTGCCCACAGCAAAGAGACTGAACCAGATAACTCAAGGTAATCACCCAGTGGATGATGCGGGCTGCAAGCCCGAGGGGTTAGGTGACTTGGTCTGGACTTAAAACGGGGACAGGAAATTAGATACCAGCATTCATTTTTCTGATTTACAAATCCTTTCCAGCATAAAACTCTTCCAAGGCACATATGTGAACATACACAGTTATGCTTCAGCCGGTTCCTCCCATCTAGAGAATCCAACCAAGGACACACAGGGTGTCTAGGGAGAAGAGGTTATTCTGTGGCACAGGTGGCTCTGCAGAGGTGGGTGCCATGCCAAGTCCCACAGGAGGGTATGTTCCCAGCGAAGAGTTTAGAGCAAAGACCTGCTCAAGTTACATTAGGGGTGAGGTTCCTTCCTAAAGGCACCCTCAAGCAACCCCTCACTGGAAGCAGGAGAGGAAGCAGCTCAGCCCTGAAGGCTGCAAGAGCTCAGCAGTGCCTACTGCCTTTGTTGACCTTTGAAGGTGGACAATCATGGCGGGAGGGAAATGATTTCTCCAAGGCCAGGACATGGAGGGGTAGGACGCACGGATCTAACCATAAACCAGATTCAGAAAGTGTCAGACCAGCATTGGGGCAGCCATAGGAAGCCAAAGCCACACCCAGCACCACCTTCCTCCTTTCTGAGAAAGGCCATCAAAGCAATATGACAGCAGCTGGCACGATGGAGTGATCCTCATTCAATAGAGAGTTCTAGCCTGGGCACTTCAGGGCTACAGTTCTGCTTAAAGAAGACACTGTTGACCAGGTGGGGTGGCTCACACCTATAATCCCAGCACTTTGGGAGGTCAAGGCAGGCAGAACACCTGAGGTTGGGAGTTCGAGACCAGCCTGACCAACATGGAGAAACCCCGTCTCTACTAAAAATACAAAATTAGCCGGGTGTGGGTGGTGCATGTCTGTAATCCCAGCTACTCAGGAGGCTGAGGCAGGAGAATCACTTGAACCTGGGAGGTGGAGGTTGTGGTGAGCCGAGATCACACCACTGCACTCCAGCCTGGGCAAAAAGAGCAAAATTCCATCTCAGAAAAAAGCAAAAAAAAAAAAAAAAAAAGGGAGAGAGAAGACAGTTTGTCCAACTCTTACCTCAAGACCATTCCTCACTCTAACCACTTCCACCCTCACGTGGCCACCCCTGACAAGATTCTCAATCTTTGGCCCACACCTCCCGCTGACACCTCTCAGATCAGGAAACTACCAGCTACTCTAGCTTTTGGTCACATCCACCCTAACCAGGATGGTCGTTACAGCCAAGATCATCAGAGCACGTACTGCGTGCTGGACACTGTTCTCCACTCCATTCGGAGGAGGACCTGACTTTGATAAATGGTCAAGATGACCCTCTGGGATACATACTGTCCCATTTTACAGATAAGAAAACTGAGGTTTCTCAAGATTAAGTAACCTCCCACGATTGTGCAACCAGAGCTCATGCTCTGTGCCATCAGGCCATGCATGGCTCACCTTCCTCTGGGCTTTGGACCAGACTCCTGAATACATATGTGACTCTGTCATCTATCAGTTGTGTGACATCAGCCAAAGCACTTCATCTCTCTAAAACTTCACTTCTTCCTCTACAACAGGGGATCATAACAACACCTTCCTGAATGAAAATGCCCACCCTAGGGAAAAAGACACATACACACACACACACACACACACATACACACACACACACCCTGACCTGGCCTCTCTAAATAGGTAGTGGGTTAACCTTCAGAAGCAAAAGCAGACAAAAACCCCTTGTGATACCTGCTGCTGTGTAGAGCCAGCCAGCATATAGATTATGTCTTCTTCCTTCTGAAGGAAGAGGCTTAAAAGAAGAAGAGAACTCGCTGGGCACAGGGATTACAGGGCTCATGCCTGTAATCCCAGCACTTTGGGAGGCCGAGGTGGGCAGATCACCTGAGGTCCGGAGCTCCAGACCAGCCTGACCAACATGGAGAAACCCCGTCTCTACTAAAAATACAAAATTAGGGCAGGCGTGGTGGCGCATGCCTGTAATCCCAGCAACTCTGGACGCTAAGGCAGGAGAACGGCTTGAACCCGGGAGGCAGAGGTTGCTGTGAGCCGAGATAGCGCCATTGCACTCCAGCCTGGGCAACAAGAGCGAAACTCCATCTCAAAAAAAAAGAGAACTTAGGAGAGGCCCTGGTTGGATAACAGAGCACCCAGGTACAGCAGTTAAAACCAAAGAGAACTCCCCGATATTGTTTCTAGCCCAACGCCATCTGGCCCCAGGAGCAACAAAAGTGGAGACTGCCTAAGCAATTACCAAATTTTATCAGTTCCATCCCAGCTCCAGGCCCTCCAAAAAACCACTGACAAGTCAAAGCCAAGAATTTAGCAGCTTCTCAACTTTTCCCCACACACCTGGAGGTAGACCCTTACCCCAAGGAACAAAGTCTTCATCCTGTTAGAAATCTATGAAGGGAACATGTAAACAAATGTTGCAGCGATAAGGAAGCCTGCCATGAAGGAGTCAGTTTGCAATCTCCAGCCCAGAAATTGGGAGAAATGTACCCATTCACTCTTTCCTGACCTAAGACCATTCCGGGAATCCCTAAACAAAGGCTGGCCATCTCTTTCCCCTTTATCTTTGGCAAACCTATTTCAACGATCACTGAGGCACTTTCAGACCAACTTCCTCCCATTCAGAGAGAGCCCAGACCATCCTGGGGAGGAAGACACCCAGAGGGAAGGCTTCAAGGGGCCCAATGCCTCAGAAGTCCCCACCCCAGTCACCACCACCAGACTGGTGGCTTGGTGAAGATGAGGATGAGGCTGTCTTGTTTATCGCCTTTACCAAGACAGGTACCTGGGGCAAAGTAAGCATTCAATAAATTTTTGTTAAACCCTGGAATGTGCAGCATCCTTCCCCCAAAAAGAACTGCATGGAGTCACCTCTACTCAATAAAATGCCCAACCAATGACTGAAGTTTCTTTGCCCCTTTGAAAATATGAAAGGCCCTTTTTCAGTCACCTTAGCCGATGGCCCATACTACAGAAAAGGAAACCCATCAAAGGGTAGTGAAAAGGGCTCAGTGTTGTATCCTGTAGCTGAGTTGATGGCTTCAGCAACTACAATGTTGACTTATGAGCAACCTACAGCTCTGTAACCATCACAGCTAGTTGAGAGTTAGCTGTGAGGCTGCAACCCTGCTGAAGGCTTCAAATGCCCATCTCATTTGACTGTCTCACTTTAGAGGCTCAAACAATAATTCCCATTTCATGGATGAAGAACCCAGGATGTAGAGAAACTGTTCAAACTTTCCTAAGGTTGCTCATCTAGAAAGCTATGGAGGCAACATCCCCACACAGTTCTGCCTGTCTCCTATGTCCAGGCTCTTACACTGCCTTGGAAGAAATAGTCACTCCCAGAGAAAGCAGCAGGCAAGTAGAAACGGCACATCCTTGGCCTCTGGGTGACCACACACTAGGCAGATGTCTCCAAGGTCCCACCAAACCCAGAGAGGCTTCATCTTGCCCCTTCCAGCATAAGGGCATCATCCCCACATCAGTCTCTCTCCCGCCCACCCTGTACACAGCACACATCTCATGCACAGGATCTCCACTTTAAGATGGTGTGCCCAGCAAGCAACTATACCCACAGGTTTGTGCCTCTCTCCATGGGAAAGCAGAGAACAGGAATGAGTTCTATTTCTAAATGCAGGACATAGTAGTGCCCAACACACAAGAGGCACTTTAAAAATATCCATGATACCGGCCAGGCACAGTGGCTCATGCCTGTAATCCCAGCACTTTGGGAGGCCAAGGCAGGTGGATCACCTGAGGTTGGAAGTTTGAGACCAGCCTGACCAACATGGAGAAACCCCATCTCTACTAAACAAACAAAATTAGCCAGATGTGGTGGCGCATGCCTGTAATCCCAGCTACTCCAGTGGCTGAGGCAGGAGAATCGCTTGAACCTGGGAGGCAGAGGTTGCAGTGAGCCAAGATCGTGCCATTGCACTCCAGCCTGGGCAACAAGAGCAAAACTCCATCTCAAAAGAAAAAAAAAATACATGAAACTGAGTTTGCTAATAAATTAATTCCCATCTATAAAAGGGCAATAATATGCCCTTTTATAGACTCCAAGGTTGTTGGAAGGAAAAAATAAGATAACCCATGAAAAGAACTGCTAAGATCCAAATTGCTATATATAAATCCCTAATCCCTGACAATCCTTAAGAATGATAAATAGAACAGAAAAATTAAATGTGAGGATGACCTGGCACAACACTCCACATGCATTGGAGATAGATACGCATATACATGCATGTACGTGTGTGTGTGTGTGTGTGTGTGTATGTATAGTCAGAGATGTGTATATCTAGCTATATATCTATCAACTTATTGAGACAAAAATAAGAAATGTGTATTATAAGATAGAAAAATAATGTGTATTATGTTTTTATTTTTTATTTTTAATTAGCATAGAAAGAAGGGGCCTTGGATGTGGAAGATGAAGCTGTATGCAGCTTGGTGTCCATCAGGTACCATGTCTACGAACAGCGAATCTGCACAGAGTTCAATGGGAGTCCAGTGATGCGCCCATAACAGACTGGGACTCAGCCACAGTGTGGGGAGTTGGATAAGGCAGGTGCTGGGAGGAGTAAATGGGGCTGATTTCCATTACTGTTCGCCTGCGAAGTCCTGCAGACAGGATAGAAAGAAAACTCATGCGACAGTAGTTCTCGCATGCCCTCCCATGTTCAAGCCTCCTTGGAATAATCCCTCTCAGACTTCCCAGGGAAGGCCTTCATTATTCATTCCTTTACCAGGAGAGGGGCAGAGGGGAGGGAGATCAAACCTAAAGCAGACACCTGTTAGTAATGGGAGAGGAGCAGAAGCACAGACCCCCCTGCCTCCTTGAGACCAATCCCACCCCGGGAGCACCTTATACCCATGGCTGGGCCTCACCTGCCTCGAGTGCTGGCATGGGGCAAGTGGGCTGGGAGTGCATTCCCAGCAAAGAGGCAGGCCCCACTCCTGACGTTCCCACCCAGCCACAGACTGTCCACCGCCAAAGGCCAGGCCCTCCATGGTGGTGTTCCCCGGAATCTGGAGAAAATTCAATAGAGGAAGCCTGAGGATGGGGTGGGAGGAGGAAATGGGGCAAAGAGGCCCTGCCAAGTTTTCCAGAGGAAATGAGTAACCCGTTGTTATGCAGTCACACAGCGCCAAGCGAGGAAGTGGCATTGTCTGGGGACCAGCCGCAGGGCCTTACATAATAGGCACCCCTCTCACTTTCTGGCCCTGGCCGTATTTGGGGATTGGCAAAAACATCTGATGAGCACCTCCAGCCTGTGTAAACACTGGCTTTATTAGGGTGGTGGACAGAGGTCTGGACGGGAGTTCTGCTTGGCTCCTGCTGAGTGAAATCGATTCCCATGGCCTCGTCCTGCAGGCTCCCATCCGTTGGGTGGCAGTGCTGCTCACTGGTTAGCCCCAACTCTGAGGCCAGGCTGCCAGCACCCATCCAGATTCCAGCTCCACCACTTTCCAGCTGTGTGATCTGGGCAAGCTGCTCAGCTGCTCTGTGCCTCAGTTGCCTTGTCTATAAAATGATACTATTTGACTTGACTGCTAGGGTTACAGAGGATGAAGCAGAATCATACACACACAGTGCTCAGAACAACACTTTGCACAAAATAAGCTTTCAATGATGAGCCAGTCAAGGTCCTAGAGATAAACATAGTGCCCCCACCTTCAAGACAGGAAACGGAATAAGTAAAATACAGAGGTGAGGCCTGCATTCAGTAGAGTCTGCACTGGGTTTGGTGGCTGGGCAAAAGAGAGGCAGGGCACTCACTTCCCCCCAGCACCCTGGAAACATAAATGGAAAAGGAGTCTCCCTGGGAGCAAATAACAGAGGAGATAAGCTTGGAAATAAGAAACACCAAGTTCTTGGCCAGGCGCAGTGGCTCACACCTGCAATCCCAGCACTTTATGAGGCTAAGGTAGGCCGATGGCTTGAGCCCAGGAGTTTGAGACCAGCATGGGCAACATAGTGAAACCCCATCACTACAAAAAAATACAAAAACTAGCTGGGTGTGGTGGAGCGCACCTGTAGTCCCAGCTACTAGGGACGCTGAAGGGAAGGATCCCTTGAACCTGGGAGGTTGAGGCTGCAGTGATGGCACCATTGCACTCCAGCCTGGGTGACAGAGCAAGACCCTGTCTCAAAAACAACAGCAACAACAAAAACCCCATCAAGCTCTTGCTGGAGATATAGGAAGATTCTAGCCAAGTTTAACAAAACCTTGAAATTCATTCCAATTAAACCCCCTGGGTCACAGCCCACGATATCATCATGAACCTGAAAATATGCTATAAGGGGGTTCTCAGCGGAGTCTGTAAATCCACCCGCTGCTCTACACAGACAGACCTGGGCATGTCAGTGAGGGGGTACGAAGGTTAAGAAAAACCCTTGACGCCCCAGGAACTGTTAACCTTTACACACCCTGCTGGGGCCCCCACATTCCTATTCACAACAACTCATAGACGGAGATACACACACACACACACACACACATAAACATGCAAACACACAGCATCTTTGTTTTCAAAAATGAGGAAACTGAGGCACAGAAAGGTTATGTTCCCTGGCTGAAGTCAAACCCTGAGTAAATTTAAAGGGTCAGAATTCAAACCCAGGTTTATTTTATTCTCCACTGAAAAGATTACTGCCAGGCATGATGACTCACGCCTGTAATCTCAGCACTTTGGGAGGCCGAGGAGGGTGGACACTTGAGGTCAGGAATTCGAGACCAGTCTGGCCAACACGGCGAAACTTCATCTCTACTAAAAATGCAAAAACATTAGCCAGACCTGGTGGCACATGCCTGTAATCCTAGCTAATTGGGAGGCTGAGGCACAAGAATTGCTTGAACCCAGGAGGTGAGGGTTGTAGTGAGCTGAGATCACGCCACTGCACTCCAACCTGAGCAACAGAGTGAGACTCTGTCTCAAAAAAATAATAATAATAATTCTGCACCCCCCCCAAGGTTGGTTTTTTTAATTATTGTTATTTGTGAAATAATCACAAACGTGTTGGGAACACAGAGCAAATCCTTTTCCCCTACAGCGTGTGAGAGGGAGTGGTGGACCTGAAGCCCTGTCACTACAGAGTACTTCCACGTGTACTTTTCTAAAGCAAAGACATTCTCCCTTAGGACCATATTCTATAGGAAGATCAGGAAGCTGACACAGATACGTAACTAACATCTAACGCTCCCAGCCATCCAAGGTTTGACAACTGTCCAGAATCAAGCTTTGCATTTAATTCTCACATCTCTTTAGTCTCTTTCAGTCTGGAACCATTCCTCAGTCTTTCCCTGACACTTACGACCTTGATACTTCTTTTTTTTTTTTTTTTTTTTTGAGACGGAGTCTCACTCTGTCACCCAGGCTGGAGTGCAGTGGCACCAACTCAGCTCACTGCAAGCTCCACCTCCCAGGTTCAGGCCATTCTGCTGCCTCAGCCTCCCAAGTAGCCGGGACTATAGGCGCCTGCCACCACGCCCAGCTAATTTTTTTTTTTTTTTTTGGATTTTTAGTAGAGACGGGGTTTCACCGTGTTAGCCAGGATGGTCTTGATCTTCTGACCTCGTGATCCGCCCACCTCGACCTCCCAAAGTGCTGGAATTACAGGCATGAGCCACTGTGCCTGGCCGACCTTGACACTTCTGAAGATTATAAGGCAGTTATTTTGAAGCACATCCTTTAATTTGAGTTGGTCTGATATTTCCTCATGATCACATTCACATTATGCATCTTTATTAACATTTTTTTCTTTTTTTCTTTTCTTTTTTTTTTTTTTTTTGAGACGGAGTCTTGCTCTATCGCCCAGGCTGGAGTGCAGTGGCGCGATCTTGGCTCACTGCAAGCTCTGCCTCCCAGGTTCACACCATTCTCCTGCCTCAGCCTCCCAAGTAGCTGGGACTACAGGCGCCCGCCACCATGCCCATCTAATTTTTTTTGTATTTTTAGTAAAGACGGAGTTTCACCATGTTAACCAGGATGGTCTCCATCTCCTGACCTCGTGATCCACCCACCTTGGCCTCCCAAAGTGTTCTATTTTCTTTTTTAAAAAATTGTCCCTGGGAGCACAGAACCTATTAACATTTATTTTTCTTTTGCCTAATTGCAAAGCAAGAGTTGGGAGGAAGATTTCCTGGAAGAAAGTAAATCATCTAAGTCAACTGTGATGACAAACTACACCCAATCATTTTTAATTGGGCGAGGCAAAACGGTGTACTAGTTTATGGCTTAGGGAGGGTTCCAGCAGTCTGCCTGTCTGGGGAGGGACTACAGCTTTTACACAGCCAAGTAGATCCTGGCATCAGTTGCTCATGCCAGCTTTGCTTACAAATAAAAAAATTAAAAGAAAAAACAGAAAAATGAAAAACTGAAAACCCTCAGAGTTCAGCCTAAAAAGACCTTTCATGCAATGCCAGGACTCTCCCTTTCCCACCCCCTAAACCCCCCTTGCTTCTGTCCCAAGTACAATACATATGTTTATCTTGCTTCTAAGTAAGGGTATATTAAAATACTTGAGGATTTTCCTCTCCTAATTCTGGCATGCTGGCTCCCACTGGCTGTGCAGCCACATATCATGAAGTGCAAAAGCAACAGTAAATTATACCCTTTACAAACACAGGGATCTTTCCTGAGGTTGGAAGTCGCATCACTTGAAAGGCTGACTTTCTTCAAACTTCCAGGAACTGAGTGGCCCAGAGCCCATCTATTTAAAGGTCAACCCAGCCCTGCTGTATTTGGAGGGCTGCCTCGGACACAGGCTTATTCTCGGCCCCTCTCTGCAGCCACCGCAGCAGGCCCGGCTGTGAGCACCACTGTGTCCCTTTCAAAGGCAGAAGGGAGGCCAGAGACAGAGGAGGGCCAGAGAGAGATGGGAGATTGGAAACAACCAGTTGCCACCCCCTTACCCACCGCAGCCCTCTGGGGGATAGGGTGGGGTGATGGTGGCTGGCAGAGTAAACTCCTCTGCCATGATTAAATCTCGGAATCGAGCTTAGGTCCCAATTTTCAGGGACAAGATGGTCCATTTGGTCACACTTTTAACTCAGCTGCCTGGGCTTAAGCTCTGGCAAAGCAGAGCAGATGGTAAAGAAGACAATTCAGGACCATCCTGATAGGTATAGGGACCACAGCAATGGGAATTTGCTGTGTAGGAGAAAGATAGGGCTCAACTCGATACAGCCTGAGCAAGTGGAAATTCACAGCCAAGAAGCAGGGTGGGGTCAGAGGATAGAAAATTGCTAACAGGCAACACCAGGAGTAAGGGGGATTCTGGTTAAATCAACCTATCAAGATTCTTGCTAAAGGCAGGCCAGGGTGACCAGACATCATCTAGAGGGTGGTAGAAGATGAGGGACCCTATCTATCAGATATGGAAGATATTGAGGGCGGGTGGTCCTTACCAAACTGACTCAGCAGAGTTTTTTGCTAAAACTAGATTTTACAGGAAGTGCACGGATGGGCCTAGAAAAAGACTTAGGTGTCTGATTAAATTGGGTAATTGGGTCAAGCAAAGAATCTTTGTCAGTAGGTAGTGGGAGATGGCCCCTGTACCAGCTTGGCAAGGCAGCCAGAGGGGACGACAGCCCTTCTCACCCCCAACCACACTGAGAATCTTTGGAAAGTATTTAACCCTTAGCTTGGTGTTAACTTACACAGGTGTGTGTGTATTTAATTCTATGAGCTTTGCTCAGTATTTGCTCACTCTTCAAACTGCTCGTGAATTCAGAGGATGCCAGGTAGTGAGAAGTCACTGCTGATAGAGCACCTGCAGCGGGCACAAGGCTTCTGTGGTTGGGGGGTCAGCGCAGATTACAGATGACTTTCAGGATGGTACAGTCAGTTGCCTAAAGTCACCCAGCTAAGGAGGGGGCATGGCCAGAATCCCAGTGCTGACCAGTCTGACTCCGGAACATAACCTCTAATTTCATCACACTCTTCATACACCCCCACATTCAAGAAGGGAGCAAAGTTGTAAAGAAGACAGGCCCCACAGATCCTGGACCATGCAGCAAGCAGTGCTAGGATGGAAAGAACTCATCCCACTAAGAGGCATCCAAAAGGGCTTCATGGAAGATGTAGCATTTAAATGTTGCCTACAATGGGGCTTTTTGACAGGTCAGAGAGAAAAGGAAGAGCAACCCAGGAGGAAAGTACAGGAACAAAAGCAATGAGACCAGAAACGGGCCTAGACGGGTGATGACAACTAGCTGGCGAGGCTGAGTCTCTGCGTGGTGAGGGAGCCCAGGACTCCTTCTGGATGTCTTTCCAGCCTGTGTGGAGTGGGTGTCCCCTCAGTGCTAGTCACTGCACCACATCATTGACCCAGGTTATTTCTGATCCCCACAACAGTGCAAGGAGTAGAGACGAATAGTCCCATTTTCAAAGAAGTTCCAGGTTAGAGAAGCCACCACTACTGAGTACCTGGCTCCTGAGCAACAGGGCCGGACTTGAACCCAGGGCTGTTTGCTACCGAGGTCCGTGAGTTTCCCATGCAGCCTTCCCACGTCCTTTTCCCCTTTCTGCTGAGGTCATTGTCGGCACAGAAAAGGATGTTCAGGGGGAATGAACGGAGGAGGGAAGGAAGGGGGGAACAGCGCCAAGGCTGTGATTCAATGCAGACCTTTCCTCGTGTCCGATTAGCTTGAAAAGACTTGGAAATCAAAACCAACCAAACAAAACACTCAACAGGCCAGCCCAGGAAGCTTCTATTCTCCGGAACAGAACTGAAAAGAGAGCGAGCAGGCCAAGGGTCTCCAAGTCAGATACATCATCAGAGGGGACTCAGGAAAGGGAACGTGTTGCCGGATAGTGTCTGAGGGTGGGCACCCAGGGACAGATCCTGAGGAGGGAAAGTCTGTCTGTGTGATTTAACAGGGAGCAACCTCAGGAGAAAGGAAGGGAAGGCAGCAGAGCCAGGCAAGGGAAGGAGGTGGTCTCGGCTGGGGACCAACTCAGGCCATCCACAGGATGCCCTGGAACATGAACCGCACCACGGAGTTTACCCCACATGGAAACAAGAAGGAGCAGCCCTTTGCACCCCTGAGTCAGCCAGGGCTGGTGCAGGGTGAGCAACTTCCCGGATGGAGCAGCTCCAGTTGGAGGAAGGCTAATCTCCAGAGAAGGGGTGCTGTGGACATTAGCAGCAGTGGACATTAGCAGCCGCTGTCTCGGCAGCTGGGGTGAGTGTACCGGTCCAGGGAGGGAGACCTGGGGCAGCCCTTCAACAACAACCACTACAGTTAGTCACAACGGAGTGACTGTGCGATGCTTGGGAATGATAACAGCCCCCATTTTTTAACATTTCCTGCAGTCAGCTTCCCTAGGCCAGACACTGCCTGGGCTGAATCAGCCTCTCAAATGGGTGCTGGAAACATCTGGGTCTTAGAGGGACACCAGGGGCAGGAAAAGAACCATTCTGGGGAGAAGAGAGCCGGCCAGAGACCATGACTGGAGGGAAGTGGGCAGAACAAGAACAGGACTGCAGAGAGTCCCACCTTTTCTCCACGCCTCTCTCCTAAAGAAAGCTGACATCTGAAATCAAATGAAACGAGTTGAGAACACAAACTCATGCTTCCATTCTTACACCCCAAAAAAGTCTAAAACTCAACTGAGCACAGTGGCTCATGCCTGTAATCCCAGCACTTTGGGAGCCCGAGGTGGGTGGATCACCTGAGGTCAGGAGTTCGAGAGCAGCCTGGCCAACATGGTGAAACCCCATCTCTACTAAAAATACAAAATTAGCCAGGCATGGTGGTGCATGCCTGTAGTACCAGCTACTTGGGAGGCTGAGGCAGGAGAATCGCTTGAACCCGGGAGGCAGAGGTTGCAGTGAACCGAGATGGCACCACTGCACTCCAGCCTGGGCAACAAGAGTAAAACTCCATTTCAAAAAAAAACAAAAACAAAAAACCTCTAAAATTCATAGAACAGCCTCTGATAAATCTTTTCACAAGATTATATGATCTCAATAATTATTTTCAATAAATTAATTAATGAATCCTACCATAGTGCCCGCCATATGGTAAGTGCTGAATACAAGCCGAATGGCGTGTCCACTGAACACACTGTAACATCCACCATATGCTTACAGACAACCTCCCAGATCTTTCCCAAAATAGTAGAGGCTCTCTTTTGTGAAGTTGAGTTTGGCTTTAATCTCACGATGCTGGATTTTTCAACTAGATTTTTTTTATTTTTCAACTATATTTTTTTGATTTTTCATCTTGATTTTTCAACTAGAGCTTTACTGTCCCCAAATGTTCATCAACAGATGAATAAATTTTTAAAAATGCATTATACCTGTGCTAGGGAACATTATTCAGCCCTAAAGAGAAATGACGTGCTCATCTATGCTACAATGCAGATAAACCTTGAAAACATTACACCAAGTAAAGAAGCCAGGCACAAAAGACCATTCCAGGGTAGGTATATTTGTAGTACAAGTAGCTCAACAATTTCTTAGCACTCAGAGAATTGTGGGAATAAAGAGGTGACTGCTAATAAAAACAAGATTTCTTTTTGGGGAGATGAAAATGCTCTCAAATTGATTGTGGTGATGGATGCACAACTCCATGAATATATTAAGAACAATTGTGTTGGCCGAGCACAGTGGCTCCTGCCTATAATCCCAGCACTACGGGAGGCCAAGGTGGGTGGATCGCTTAAGGCCAAGAGTTCAAGACCAGTCTGGGCAACATGGCAAAACCCCATCTCTACTAAAAATACAAAAGTTGGGACCGGGCGCGGTGGCTCACGCCTGTAATCCCAGCACTTTGGGAGGCTGAGGTGGGCAGACCACGAGGTCAGGAGATCGAGACCATCCTGGCTAACACGGTGAAACCCCGTCTCTACTAAAAATACAAAAAATTAGCGGGGCGTGGTGGCGGGCGCCTGTAGTCCCAGCTACTCCGGAGGCTGAGGCAGGAGAATGGCGTGAACCCAGGAGGCAGAGCTTACAGTGAGCCGACATCGAGCCACTGCACTCCAGCCTGGGCAACAGAGCGAGACTCTGTCTCAAAAAAAAAAAAAAAAAAAAAAAATACAAAAGTTAGTGAGACATGGTGGTGTGTGTCTGTAGTCTCAGCTACTCGGGAAGCTGAAGCAGAATAGCCTGAACCCGGGAGGCGGAGGTTGCAGTGAGCCAAGATGGCACCACTGCACTCCAGCCTGGGTGACAGAGCAAGACTCTGTCTCAAAGAAACAAAAAAAATTGTATTGTATACATTAAATGGGTGAGTTTCAGGTGAATTATATGTGAATTATATCTCAATAAAGCTGCTACATATAAAAAAGAAAGGAAGAAGTTTGCTCTGATGTGAAGGAATAACACCAGCAATGATGGATCGCAGCCACTGTATGAAAACGCAAACTGGTGGCTTCTAGAAGAGGTCCAAACAGCTCCATGAACACACAGACATGTGTCCCCAAATACATCCCCCTGGAAAGGAGGAAGAGAATAGCTGCTGCCCACCGCTCCCCAAATCTCTGACCCCCGGCTTCCAACACCGTGCCAGAGGGGGCATGGAGCAGACAGCCAGGAACTCTTATTTTGTCTCCTGCCCTGAGCAATTCCTAAACAGTGGGAGTTAAATATTTATAAAGCCGTCACTGTTTGTTTAATGTTCAATCTGTACTTGGGAAAGCTGATGCAGGGAAATGCTGAAGTGACAGCTGATTATACAACCCGGGAGAAGCGCGGCGCACCAGGATCTGACACTTCCCAGGGCTCTGGCCCTCACCTTCTCTGCTTTTGCTCCCCAGCACGGGCTGCCTTCCTCCTTCTCCTTGTGCCCTGGGTTAGGGGGAGGCTCCTGTGTTTAGTCTCCTCTTCCCAGCTCCTGTGGAACAAGACAAAATAGCCCTTTTCACCAAAAGCCGGAGTCCCCGTGCTTTTAATGGGATGCGAACAGTCCCTGAGACTGGGATACTATTGGGGACACACCTTCCTTCACGGAACCCACTGCACTGAACCCTCTGCCAATAGAAGATCCTGCTCAGAAGCGGGGACCTAAACCAAGGCAGTGAGAGCCGCACACTCAGACCAGGAACGCCTTCCGAGGCCTCCCCCAAATCATCCTCCTCGTCCTCCTCTGAGCATGTCCTGCACCAGGCCCCAACCTGAACACTTCATCGAAGATGAATGTTGGAATCCAACTCACAGGCTTCACATCTGGCTTTGTCATTTATCAGCTGCGTGACATTAACCCGCTCTGACTCAGTTTCCCACACTGCGAAGCACAAATGAATGGCCCGTCTACTTCACAGAGTTGCTTGTGAGCATTAACTAAAATAGTACTTAGAGGCAGCCAGCATCGCTATGATGAACTCAACGGTGACCCCGCCACCTGCTTCGGAGTCCTAACTCTAAACCTCACTTGTCTGTGACCTTGGGCAATTCCAGTCACTTGTCCCAGCCCTCCTCACTGGTCTACCCAGCAAATGAGATTACCACATAATGAGATAAAATAAGATACCTAATAGAATGATAAAAATGAGATATACAGTAAGACAAAATAAGATAGGGTGAGCACTGCCCAAAATATGGGTCAGGGCTTACCGGTGTTGCTGATACAGCAAGGTGGGGAGATGGCCGCTAATGCTCCTTCATGTCTGGGACTCCCGTGACTCTTTTGGGGACCCAGATACTTCTGAAAGTGGCTAATGCACAGAGATTATCCTGCCAGCTGCATCCAGTAAGGGGTTGCCAGAATCTCCTAATTGCCTTCCCCATTATGGTGTCACCAGTTGGTCTGGAAGTAAAAAATGGGCCTGGGCTAAGTAATGGTGAGAGACCCTGTCCAGCCTGCAGGACCTCTCCTAAGCCTGCGGCCTTCCTTTCCTACCACTGTGTTGGCAGTAGAGTAGGGGACACAGATGGATAAGCACGATCTCTCTCCTCAAGGAGTCCTGGGTCCCACAGTGAGCTGGACACATAAAGAAACCCCTAATGAATGCAAGGATAGCGGTAGGAAGGTAGCTCAGAGAGGTGCAGTCAAGGCAAAGAAGAGTGAACTAGGCAGAAGGAACAGCAGTTGCTCTGCAGACATGGAAAACTGAGAAAGAAGAGAACCTCATTACCCCAGAAAAGAACCCACTTAAAACAGATCCAGATATTTAATGTAGCGTATGGGGGAGGGGGGTTGCAGCATCTTGAAAAATCAAGCTTCATCACCTGCTTCGGATTCCTAGCTCTACCCATTTGGCTGTGATCCTGGGTGACTTTTGTCACTTGTCCTAGCCCTCCTTAGTGGGGGGGGAGTTATCTTGGAAAAAGAAATAATTATAAAAATGACTTTATATTTATTAATATACAATTTATAATTACACATAAACTACACATAAAATAAGATTTATCTTATACTTTGAAACCTGAATTGGCCCGGTGTGGTGGCTCACGCCTGTAATCCCAGCACTTTCAGAGGCCAAGGCGGGCAGATCACGAGGTCAGGAGTTCAAGACCAGTCTGACCAATATGGTGAAACCCTATCTCTACTAAAAATACAAAAATTAGCTGGGCATGTGGCACATGCTTATAGTCCTAGCTACTCAGGAGGCAGAGGTAGGTGAACTGCTTGAACCCAGGAGGCAGAGGTTGCAGCGAGCCAAGATCACACCACTGCACTCCAGCCAAGGCAAAAGAGCAAGGCTCTGTCTCGGGAAAAAAAAAAAAAAAACTTGAAGCAGAAATTATAATTTTTGTAATTTATTATTTATTTTTCGAGACAGAGTCTCGCTCTCTCACCCAGGCTGGAGTGCAGTGACGCAATCTTGGCTCACTGCAACCTCTGCCTCCTGAGTTCAAGCGATTCTCATGCACAGCCTCCCAAGTAGACAGGATTACAGGCATGCACCACAATGCCCAGCTAATTTTCTGTATTTTTTAATAGAGATGGGGTTTCGATATGTTGGCCAGACTAGTCTCAAACTCCTGGCCTCAAGTGATCCTCCCTCCTCGGCCTCCCAAAGTGCTGGGATTACAGGCAGGAGCCACTGTGCCCAGCCCCTGAAATTATCATTTTAAACTATGATCTAATTTGCTGAGTTGTGTACAGAATGAATCTAATGTCGAGGCCTTCCTTAGCACACATTTTTTCACAAAATATAAACTTCCTTCACTCCCCTCCTTCATCATTCATCCAAGGAATCATTTTGCAAAAGACCTTTCGAAGACCTCTCTTAATTTTTTTTTTTACATTTTTAAATCACTTTCCCTTGATTTGCATAGGGAGCCATCATCTTTCCTTTCTCTTCTCCATGGTTAACAGCTCTGATTCTGCTAGTGCTCCCCACTTGCTGTATCCTCAGCATTACTCAGCGCCCGGCACACAGGAGGTGTCAGTAAGCGTGTGTGGTTCATGCAGCCTCTCACAGGCCTTTGCTGATTCCAGGAAACCCTGCAGCTGGTACAAAACGTGCAATTTCTGGCAGCTGATCTGCCTTGGAGAGAAAAACTCCTGTTCCTCAATTCTGCCACTGTCATTTCATTGAAAATGCAGGCAATCATAATGACCAACACTTAAATATTTTATTATAGTTGCATATTTATTAACCAATCAAAGGGTAGGATCTTTTTTGGCACGCTGACTAGAGATGCAAATTGTCTTTCATGCAAAATACGCACTCACAAGTCAACATCTACAATTCCTGGTTTCAATTTCTTTAAAGCAGTGCCAAAGTTAATCACCTGTAAAGCATATGGAATACAAACTATGGTTTTACAATTTTTTACAGCTGTTTTGCCTTTAAGTTATTTGGTGACAATTTTTTTTTAGCAAATCAATATTATCCATTCTATCCAAAGTACTAAACTTTCCTAAAACAACTCTTTATAAACTCAATTTTCATTAGTTTATGTAGTATTTAATTACCAACACAACAACTTTTGGCAAGCACATAAATCAACTAGCAGTAACAAGCCTTCTGGGCACACCAATATCAATGGCTAACATTTATTGAGTGTTTACCATATCATAAAACACTCTTCTAAGCCTTTAAACGTACTAATTCATTTAATGCTCATAATCACTTTAGAAGGTGGTACCAGTATTAGTCTCATTTTACAGATGCAACATACAGGCACAGAGAGGTTAATTAACTTGCCCAAGGTCACACAGCTAAGAAATAGAAAAAATTTTGGATCTGGAAAGTTGGGCTTCTGGGTAGCCCACAGAGTCTTCAATGAGCCTGGGGCCTCACTCAGTTTGCTTTTACAAAGGGAATGAGTAACATCACTTAATTCAGTGAGTAGGCCAAATAGAGGTCAGCTATGAGTTTCTGCTGTTCTTGCAGTGGACTGACAGATGTTTACAACGTCTGGCCATCAGTAAATGACTGATTATCACTGGATGTGGGTGGGCTGAATGTTGGCAGTGAGTTTATTCATGCATATTTTTATGTTAGGATGACTTTTGCCGTCCTAGGCAAGCTCTGTCTGCAGGAACACAGATAACGCAGGACCCCCTCAATTTCTGTGTGGCTAGAACATGAACCGCTGTTGGGGGCAAGAGGAGAGGCTGGGGGAGACTTCAAGGCCAGATGTGTCAGGCCAAGTGTTTTGGATTTAACTCTGCCTATAGTTGCTTCTTCATCTTCAGTGACTGGCCAGAAATTGCACCTGCCTACCGCTGTGAAGGGATAAGATTCAGGAGACCCCCGAACTGCTGGCACAAAATGTAGAGCAGAAGGAAAGGGAAGAAAACCTGACAGTGGAACGTGGGCCTGCATGCAAGGGCTTGGAGGCTTTCCTTCCACTTCTGACTTTCCCCTAGTCCCCAGGACACCTGCACTGCTGGATGGTGGGCCACAGTGAGTGAGGCCAGGAAACGAAGGTAGGGACCCTGACCAGAGGCCAGGCAGCTCTTCCAGGCAGAGGGAAGGTCAGACATCTGATCTCTGGGCTCTCGGTCCAGCGTCCTTTCCACCACCCCATGCCACAGTCGCCAACAGAGTCGGAGTGGGTAGCAGGATGGTGACTGCTCAGGGGAGGGGGCAGACCCCACTCAGACTGGATGAAGAGTGAGAAAAAATATATAACATTGCACAAAAGTGGGGAGAAGCCTTTAGTCTCCAAAGCCCTGCTCCTGGAGCCCAGACAAACAGACTGTGTCGCTAAGTCAATAACTTTCCAGAGTAGAGGGTTAAGAAGAGGAAATGGCTTTGTTACCTGAATCCTTTCACTTGTTAAAAGGAGTCACCTTCCTGATCCTTGAAGTAATCGACATCAAGGAGGAATGCTGAGAATTTTCAGCTTCTCAGCCAGCTGACAAAGTGCTGTGTTAGAATGTGCACACTCCATAGCAGCCCAAATACTACTTAAAGTGCAGAGGCAGGTGGCATTAGAAAATAAGCCAACAAAAGTAAACCAGGCTTCACTGCTCCCTGGTTAGCAGAAGCTGAGGGCTGGCCAGGCTCCTGGTACCCGACGTGCAATCACATCTCAAGGGAGGGAAGGCCCAATGCGCACTGCCTTCACCAATCTGACAGCTGTCATCTGAAGAAGGGTGTCAGGACAGCCCCAAAGATCAGAACCCAGAAAGCTGGGAGAAAGCCCCCATGACCTAGCGAGAGGAAGAACATTAGAACTCTGCACACCACCTTTCAGTGGTAGTGAGTGCCCCGTCAGCGGAGGTATTCCAGGGCTGACTAAACAGAGAAGTGGCCAGGTTGCTACGAGTAGGGGTTCAACTTATCTCTTGGGTGGTTAGAAAAGAATGCAGCAACTCAAGGCTTGTGCATTTGCTCACTGCATTACAAATGCATATCAGAAAGGTTGCACAATCTAACCTGACCCTTTGTTCCTTCACATTCTTTCTCTCTAGGGCTTTCTCTGCAAAGCTAGAGGAGCTGTATGGACGTCAGGAGCAAAGTATCCTTTCTTCCTTTATGGAGGGCCTACTATGTGCCAGCACTATCTGGGGAACTTAGATGAATCATGCAAGCCCCTAGTGTCAGTTCTCTAGAGCTAAGGCACAATGGCTTCAGTTTATCAATGAGACTAGAAGCCAATAAACATTCCTGAGGGCCTAGTGGTTCCAGCTGTGAAAGCTGTCGTCATTGGTGGTAATGTTATTCTACTATTCCCACTGACAAATGAGGACATAGATCAGGGAAGAGAAAGGACGCCATCCATTCACCGAGCAAGTCCGTGGAGGAGCTGGCTTTCCAATTTAGCCAGCCATACCCAGCTCCAACATCCACACTCTTTCCCTGGCTGTGCTGCATGGGGCGATACACAGTCCCACACCCCCAGGAACGCCCCCTCCACCAGGAAAGTCAGGACTTGTCTCCACTCCCCCATCCACTGCCTTCAGGGGTCATTCCACCGTTTCCTCTATATTTCACCATTGGCCCAACTGAATTCCGGTGGCGCAGGCCGCCCCTGAGGCATGGCAGAGACGAGCAGGGCTTTGAGAGCAGAGATGAAAGGCAGCGCTGCAGAGCGCATGAGGTCTCAGCACAAATGTCAACTGCTTTCATCAGGAAAACCCAAAATTACCCACTCTTACATGCAGTCTTTCATCTGCTACGGGGCAAGCAGAGGCTGCTTATTAGAAACGCTGCCTTGTCCGTAATCTCCTTGTGGGGGACAGGGTTGAGGGGCAAATGCCAGCATCACCCTCAGAATCACAGCACTGCCTCACTCCGAGGGGCGGCTGGCCTGTCGGAAACACAGGCTCCACTCTGCCCCTGGCCACCAGACGCTGACTAACCGGACAGAGAGGAGGTCTTCCTGGGCCAGCTGCCACCACTGCAGAGGCAGACTCTGCCAAAAGACGGCTGTCCCCAAAGCAGGCTGCAGGAGCGCTGGGCTGGCCAAGCCACTGCTGTGCACCTCCCACACATACAGCCTGCAGCTCCAGGAAACAGAGGTTTGAGACCGCAAACTAAATGTACAGGAGGGCTGACCGGCCCCTCTATTTCTTCCTTCTCTCTTTCTCCAGCAAAGCCCGCAATTGAGAACTCCACATCATAGATTACTGTGGCTAAAAGGGGCCTCTTGAGGTCACTGATATGGTTCCCCTGGATCAAGACCAGTCTGTCCTGGGTCATCACAGGAGCCAGGCTATAATCCTCATGAAAGGGATCTCAAGAGAGAGCTGGTTTCCTTTATTGCTACCAGAGCAGCCTGCACCTTTCTGAATCCCAGCACTGATGACATTTGACTTTTGCCTTCTATTCCAATATCTATCGCCTCCTCACGATCTGTGAGTCCTTAAGACCAGGGGCTGTTTTAGCCTTTTCTGTGTCTTCGGGACTTAACACAAGGCCTGGTCCAGAGAGCTGGCTAGGAAATGTGGGTGGGTGGATGGGTGGTTGCATGGATGGATTAGTAGATGGTAGTGCAGGCAGAAAGGGGAAGAGACAGAAGAGAGTTGTAACTAGGGGCTATCAAACACATCTACTCTAGACTGCCACAATCATGGAACTTTTGGGCCAAAGTGGGCTTGAGAGATGCTCTAAGTCTACTGCCACTCCTTATTTTGCAGAGGAGAAAACTTAAACTCTAGCACTCACTGTCTTGTGCAAGGTGAGATAATCCATCCTAACATCTAAAGCTTTTGGCAGCCTCCATCAGAAAGGATAAATAACAATCTATCCTGCTATCAGAACCGAAATGATACTCACGCTCCCCTAGCTTGTGCAAGAAGTGCTGCCTCTAACCTGCAACCCAGAAAGCTTCAGCTCAGTGCTGCCAAAAACACAATAAAATCAAGAGGGAGTGGGGCTCAGGAAGGAAGGAACACAGGTCTCCCACCACCACAAGTCAAGCTTAAGGTGATGGCCCACAGCTTCCCACCAGGAAGGCCAGTCCTCTCTGCTTCTCACCTGGATCACACACCTCACCAGGATGAGAGGAGGACAAAGCTGAGCATTTGGATCTTCCAGGAAGAATTCCTACTATGAGAGAAAATGCAGCCAAAATCCAGAGACCAGAATGAAATCATCTATCTCCTGCTTGGTTATGGCGAATACAGACACATGAATCCATGACTACTTCCTGACAGCCTGCTGTGCATTTAGTCCTAGGCTGAGCACACACAAAGGACAAGAAGTCTAAATCCTGACCAGGCCCACATTGAGGTCATTGACCTACTACTCATTCATGCACTTGTTCACACAACAAATCATTATTGAGCACCAACCACATGCCACAGTACTAGATTCGGGAGTTTGGGTCTGTTCTCTGCTGAGTATGCAAGAAGCTTGAACTTGATTCCAGGAGAGAACATCTAACAATAACCATCACGCACGTCACTCATGTCTGCACAGTGCTTTTCCATTCTCAAAGCACTTGCCCCTACACGGTGTGTTTAATCCTCACAAAACCCCAGGGAAGACATCAGATAAGCGTTCTCATGCTCTCCCACTGCACATTTGGGGAAACTGAGGTACTGAGGGTTAAAGGCACTCATCCATGACCACATAGTGGAACTGTGACTCAAACCCACATCTTCTGTTTTCTTTTGGCTATAAATCTTTGCTCCCCTGTAAGTGGGATGTGGGGAGTCCGTATTGGCCTAGTGGCCAGGGTGGACTGGACCGTGAAGGATGTGAATATGTGGAAAGCACAGGGCAAGATTGCATGAAAAGACATAGATCTGGGCTCTTCAGGGTCAGGTGATGTACCCATGGCACAGAGCACTTGGCATGAGCCAAGAATCTGAAGCAAAGCAAAACAAAGCAAAAGCTGTCCACTGTAGAGGAGGAGGAACATAGAATAGTGATCAAAAGCAGCATTCCAGAGTCAGACCAATCCTGGTTCCACTTCTACACTGTGTGCTCTAATGGAACCTCTACTTTCTCATCTGTAGAATGGGACTAATGAACCCATCCCATCTCTATAGAATCCACCAGGTTTAAGTGCCAGACATAGTGTCCACATACCCTCTTTTTTTTTTTTTTTTTTTTTGAGATTGAGTTCCGCTCTTGTTGCCCAGGCTGGAATGCAGTGACGCAATCTCGGCTCACCACAACCTCTGCCTCCCACATTCAAGCAATTCTCCTGCCTCAGCCTCCCAAGTAGCTGGGATTACAGGCACGCGCCACCACTCCTGGCTAATTTTGTATTTCTAGTAGAGACAAGATTTCTCCGTGTTGGTCGGGCTGGTCTCGAACTCCTGACTTCAGGTGATCCGCTGCCTGCCTTGGCCTCTCAAAGTGCTAGGATTACAGGTGTGAGCCACTGAGCCTGGCCCACATGTCCTCTTTCAACCTGATGGGATCTGTGATGTCACAACTGTTTTAATTGAGGTAAAATCTGCATAAAATAATATTAACCATTTTAAAGTGTACAAAATCAATGACATTTGTTTAGTACATTCACAAGGTGGTATAATCATCATGTCTATCTAGTTCCAAAACATTTTCATCACCCCCAAATAAAACTTTGTACTCATTGGCCAGGTGTGGTGGCTCACACCTGTAATCCCAACACTTTGGGAGGCTGAGGTGGGTGGATCACCTGAGGTCAGGAGTTTGAGACCAGCCTGGCCAACATGGTGAAACCCCATCTCTACCAAAAATACAAAATTAGCTGGGTGGGATGGCACATGACTGTAATCCTAACTACTCAGGAGGCTGAGGCAGGAGAATCACTTGAACACGGGAGGTGGAGGTTGCAGTGAGCTGAGATTGCGCCACTGCACTCCAGCACTCCAGCCTGGGAAACGAGAGAGAAACTCGGTCTCAAAAAAAAAAAAAAAAAAAAGCCCAACACTTTGTATCCATTAAGCAGCTACTCCCCATGGCCCCCAGCAACCATTAATCTGCTTTCTGTCTCTACAATTTTGCTTATTCTTGAAAATTCATAAATCAGACAATATGTGACTTTTTGTACCTAGCTTCTGTCACCTAGAACAGCATTTTTGAGGTTCATCCATGTTGTAACATGTATCAATGTCTCATTCCATTTTACAGTTGAATACTGTTTGCTATTCTTCCACAGACAGACATTGGACATCCGGGTTGTTCCCACCTTCTGGCTATTGTGAATAGTGCACATGCCTGTAAAAGCTTTTTGTGGACATACGCTTTCAATTCTCTTGTATATACACCTAGGAGTGGAATTGCTGGGTCATATGTAATTCTATACTTGACTTTTTGAGGAACCACCAAACTGTCTTCCACAGAGACTGTATCATCTTACATTCCTACCAGCAATGTACAAGGGTTCCAGTTCCTCCACATCCTCGCCAACACTTGCTATTTTCTGGGTTTTGTTGTTGGTGGTGGTGTTGGTGGTGTTATTTAATTATAGCCATCCTAGTAGATATGAATGGGTATCTCATGGTTTTAATTTGCATCTCCCTAACAACCAATGCTGTTGAGCATCTTTTCATGTGTTTATTGGCCATTTGTGTAACTTCTCTGGAGAAATGTGTGTTGGAGTCTTCTGCCCATTCTGAAACTGGGTTGTCTTTTTGTTTTTGAGTCCACTAATGTTTTGAGCAAGTGTGTAGCAAACTCATATGCTGCCTCAAGCCTATTCATCTGGCAGTCCCAGCCACTACTGAAAAGCAGGGTTGGTGTGAGGTCAGGCTGCTGGATTCTGCATGCGGGCCTGGAGAGAACAGACAGCCGTGTGTGTGTGGCCCCAAACCCTTCACTTAGAGAGGCTGCTGGAGGCCCTGGAGATGTCCAGGCAAGAGCAAAGGACATGATTAAAATGGGGTGGGAAGAGGGACTTTCGCAGAAGGTTAGAAGAGATTAAGGGAGGGAAAGACCATGGACGACTTAATCCCACGTAGACCCTGGAGTATCTGAGTAGGTGATTTCAAGGAATCAGTGACCAGCTGTTTTCCATTTCCCCAGCAGAACAGGAGGAAATGTGCAACTCAGGGAGAGGGTTAGGCTGAGCACAAGAAAGTGCTTCCATACTGGAGAGCTCTACCTGGCAGAATCTGCCAACACTTGGCATAGAATGCAGACCACCCATGGGGCAGACTGGACCCACCCAAGCAGCAGTGCCCAACAGAAGCCAGGCTTAACTGTCCCTGTACCCCATGGAAACACCTTCTTCAGCAGAGAGAGAGGGACTCATCACAGTCATGTGTGGCCCAGCATTAACCTTAACACCCCATGGCCTCCCAACGTAGGAGAGCCTATACTGGGACCAGGTCAATGGATCAGGCTAGGTGCAGTGAAATCCTGCTTTGAAGGCCAAGTGCCAGGGAGCAAACATGAACAGCATGCTGTGCCTGACCCTGAGGAATGTGTGGCTGATAGGAGGATGCTGGGGAAACCGCTCACTCCAAACCAGCAGAAGGCACAGGCACCATGAAAACACCTGGACAGAAAGTCTCTTGGACAAGGAGCTGAGCTTCAAAGTTAGCAAGAAGGGAGGGAAGAGGCCAAGCAAGGTGGCTCATACCAGTAATCCCAGCACTTTGGAAGGCCGAGGCAAGCGGATCACTTGAGATCAGGAGTTCAAGACCAGCCTGGCCAACACGGTAAAACCCCATCTCTACTAAAAAGAAAAAAACGAAGTGGAGTGTGAAGGGGGTGGGTGGGAGTGGCTCACGCCTGTAATCCCAACACTTTGGGAGGTGAAGGCAGGTGGATTACCTGAGGTCAGGAGTTCAAGACCAGCCTGGCCAACATGGTGAAACCTCATTTCTACTAAAAATCCAAAAACTTAGTCTGGCGTGGTGGCAGGTGTCTGTAATCCCAGCTACTTGGGAGGCTGAGGCAGGAGAATTGCTTGAACCTGGGAGGTGGAGGTTGCAGTGAGCCGAGATCCTGCCATGGCACTCCAGCCTGGGTGACACAGTGAAACTCAGTCTAAAAAAAAAAAAAAAAAAAAAAAGAAGGGAGGGAAAGACATAAAATGACCCAGTATTTGGGGTCAATGGACATGTGTTCAATGCTAATGTCACCATTTATAATTTCTGGCAAATTCCTTCACCTTTCTACCTCTATCACAATAGGGATAATCCAACTTCTCCACTGCGATGGTGTGGAATAATACAAGTGAGTCAGCTCACAGGAGGCTGCTGCCCTCCCATCGTGGAGGGCTGTACCTTGGCAGATGCTCTCCTGAATGTGCTCTGCAGCCTCTCCCTGGGTTCCAATCCCCCCTTAGCCACTTACTTGCCAAGGGATCTTCGGCAGATTACTTAATTCCTTTGAGCCTCAGTTTCCGCATCTGTAGAGTGGGTGTGTAATCATAGTACTTACTATAGGGTGGTTGTGTGTGTTACATGAGTCAACACGTAGAAATCACTTGGAAGATGAACGGGAAGTGCTCAAAAATTTAAGTAGCTATTATTCTATAACTTTCAATAAAATAAACAAGCCTTCTTCCTAAACTGTCTACATGTTTAGTATAGATTTCTGCACAGTGGGCTGAGCTGAATGCCAGGATGTTCAAACTGCAGGATCACAGAACTTTATCACATGTGGGATCTGGAGAAACTAATGTTCTGCTGGAAGAAGTGAAGAGACAGGTACAAAGGCTCACCTAACTCAGGGCACTCAAATCCAGGTCTCCACTAAAAGCTGGTTACTCTGCTGCCCTCTCACCATCCACCAACTTCCCCACACTGAGCCGCACCCATTCTTTATCCATTATGAAACAAGCACCACCCGTAAACCTGTGGTGAGGTTCAGTTAAAACAGTTTACTGATGAATGTAAAGCTGTTCTTTTGGCCATCGCTTAAGATAAGGGCCTGAGGCCAAAGGGAGCAGGGAGGTCACCCATAGTGCGGACCCCTAGTCACAACAAAAGAACCATCAATTTCTCTAAACAGCACTCTAAGAAGCAAAGAAAAGCACAGCAGAGGGGGCACGCATGCTATTAGACACAGCTGGTGTAAGCCCTAGTTCTATGACTGTGCCTTTGGACAAGTTCCTGACCATTCCTGGGCCACAGTTTCCTCATCTGTAAAACAGGGACTACACAGGGGTAGTAGCGAGGATGAGAAACAGAGGCTTATACAGTGCCTGCGGTTTGGCAGCCTGTTTTTATTACAGCTGTCATCTCCTCCGGAGACCTCCAGCCTTGCACTTCACAGTGGCCACAGGGATCAGTTTCAATGATTCACGGGCCAGGGCCTGGCCCTGCAGAGCCTTTGCAAGGCCGGCCAGGTGAACTGCTGGGAGTTGGGGACCGGCGGCGGCTCAGTCCTGCTGTGCAGGTCAGAGCAAGTGCACACAGGAGCGCTCCCTTTGCGGTATCTTCAGGGCTTTGGGTCTCAACCTAGCTGCATCTGGACGCACTCAACTGCCACAGGCCCAGGAAAACAATGGCCAGAACGGAGGAACACATACAGCATAAGCAAGGGGGTGACTCTACTAAGAGGAGCCCGACACAGGCTGCAAATGGCAGAGGAGGTCACTATTCTGGGAATCCCGCCTGTCTGACCTCCTCTGAGTCCCTGGATGGTTCAGGGCAGGGGGAAGAGGAGATGGAAGTCTACAAGTCCAGCCTGCCCCAGGTTCTGGGATTGACAGATTGTCAGAACTGAGTTAAAGCCCATGTCCCCTTCCTTCTCACAGCCTCTATAAGTAAGCCTGACCCACGAAGACTGCAGCACAGGAATGCCTTACAATAATTTCTATTGCTCTTCACCGTACAATATACAGTCTCTCTCTCTCTCTCTGTCTCTCTCTCTCTCTCACACACACACACACACACACACACACAGCAGACTGACACAATGGTTAATAGCACAAACTCTGGAGCCAGACTGTTGGGGCTGGAACACCAGCAAGCCACTTTCAGCAGTGTGACATTAGACATTATACTTAGCCTCTCTGATCCTCCAGTTTCCTTGTTTGTAAAATGGGGCTAATTATAGCACCATCTTCCTAGGATTATTACAGGAATTAAATTATTTAACAGATGAGACCAAATTCACACTGCCCAGAAGTTAATAAGCACTAGATAAATGTCAGCTATGATTATTAGTTACTAATCTAATTATTATCATTAGGAAGTCATTTAATTTAACCGATTTGACTGGTAGGTTCTTCATGAGTTGTCAATCACACAGAGATTTACCAAGGAAAGGCCATAAAGAAAAGAAGGAAGAAAATTAGCATTCTTTGTCAGCTTCCTACACATGTGATCATTTCAGGTCAGGATTTCACATTCCCTGCAAAACTGAGGTTGTGATCCCCAGTTTACAGATGAGAACACCAAAGTTTGGAGAAGCCAAGGCAATAGAGTCAGATTCCAAAGCTAATAAATTTATTACGGAACAAAAACCACCTTCTAAAATGTCACCTTCTTGTGCATGTTTCCATGACCCTGTACCTTTCTCACACAACTGCCCCCACCTCCATCTCCCCAATCTTCCCACCAGTCCCATCTTCCCCTTGTGTGGCCAGCAGAGACCCACGTCCATGGTGGACACTGCTTAGGCACCCCACTAATTGCTCTTCCAGTGCATGTACAGAGCTGACCTCATAGCAGAATGAGGATGGATGTGGTGTGCAGAGACCCTTCCCTGCACCCCACTCCCAGCACCTTGCGACCAATCCCCACACACCCAGCCTCTGCCCCATGTTGGAAAAATTGCCTCCCACTCTGGTGCTACAGGTATGAATCTCAGCCACAGTGATGACTGTGGCAGCTACAGGCCTGATGAACACCCTGACAAGAAAAGAAGCATCAAGTGGCCGCTTGTCTCTGGTTCCTAAATCCTTTGGCAAAACATTTTCTCCACAACCCTCCACTCCAGTTGTCTGGTCACTGCCTGTCAGAAAGAAGTCCCAGGTCCCTGTCAGTCCCAGAGCCCCTGCATGGACTCTGCCCACTGTCCCTTTCCAACATGGAGGCCCCCGATTCTGGGGTCCCCTACACCCTACCCTGTATCACCACATCCCCATGCCTGCTCCAGACAGCACTCACCTCCTATGACAGTGGGACCAAAGCAGTTCTTAAAGGTCCAATCCACTCAGTTCTTAAATGAAAAACAGTTGCCCATGAGTCACCCCCAAAGAGCTCCGCACATACGCCAAACATTAGGTATGCACTACTTCAACTGATCCTTGAAACAATCTCCTGAAGCAAGCACTATTACCACACTCATTTTGCAGCTGGGAAAAACAAGGCTCAGAAGATAAAGTGACTAGAATCACATGCTGGTAAGGCACAAAGCCATGATTCAGACCCAGACCCTCCCTCTCTTGAGATGCATCACTTTGAAGACTCTTTCCTACTGTTTTCCTGTAGTTTCACCTGATTTGGGGAGAGAGAGCTCAGTTTTTCCAGTAACCACGCTGCAAACACGGCAGACAGCCACTTATATTCATGGATGATCTGAATAGTAAAAGTAGCCAATAGGCAAGGACAAAAACGTGGCCTGCATGACCCATTTCCCTTTAATTTTTAAAAGTCTCTTTCAACCAGGTCTCTTCAGAGTTCTTCATCCATCAGTAAATACGAACTAACACCATATTGAGGGCCTTCAAATATACAGTGGGTCAAACCTTGTCCTTCCACTGGAAATACGCACAGGATCACGAGAGACATGGACCTAAATGGCAGGGGCCACGTGCGGAAAAAAGGGCAGCGTCTATGAGCTAAGAGGACAGAGCAACCAACTCTGACGGGTAAGTCAGAACAGGCTTTGAAGACCTGGCGGCTGGGTTCAAAGCTAAAACTGGATGGGGACTGGAGAGGGAGACAGAGGCGGAGGGTGACCGTACCTCTTAGGACTGGTGATGGTGGCCGCCTCACCTCCCTGTGGCAGGGACCCTACTGCTACGATAGTTCAGACATCTCCTGCAGCCCTTCCTCCCGCACTCCAAGGAGTTTCTCCATCCGACTCAAAGTCTACCATGAAACCAGCAGTGGTATTGCATCTAATCTCAAGGTCCCAGACAATGGGGGTGTTTAGCTGGGAGTCCCACCAAGCGTTAAGAAACTGAACAGGAGGCTGGATGCGATGGCTCACGCCTGTAATCCCAGCACTTTGGGAGGCCGAGGTGGGCGGATCACAAGGTCAGGAGTTTGAGGCTAGCCTGGCCAATATGGTGAAACCTCGTCTTTACTAAAAATACAAAAATTAGCTGGGCGTGGTGGCACGACCCTGTAATCCCAGCTACTCAGGAGGCTGAGGCAGGAGAATTGCTTGAACACAGGAGGCAGAGGTTGCAGCGAGCCGACACCATGCCACTGCACTCCAGCCTGGGTGACACAGCAAGATTCTATCTCAAAAAAAAAAAAAAAAAAAAAAACAGAAAGAAAATAGAAAAAGGAAAAGAAACTGAAGAGGAAGGGATGAAGGGATGCACATGCATGCACAGATAATGAAGATCCACCCTCCTCACGGCCGACCAACATGAAAATACAAAGCCTGGGATGCCTGGAAAGGACTGTGTACGGAATACTAAAATGTGGTTGTATTTTGTGGAGTTGTGCCACATGTCTCCTTGACTTAGCACCCAACACACAAAAAGAAGGCGAATTCCAAAAAGATGAGGCAGCCATAAAATTCAGATAGAGAATGCCATGGGTGATGAGCGGCCACAGATTAACTGAAATGGAATTTCCTCCTTAGTCACTGGAAGGCATAGGAACCCAACTCCAGGCAGGGAGGCCACTGAGCCACTTGAATCAGCCTCTTGTTCGCTGCTTGGAGGGAAACGCAATCAGAAAGAAGCTGGGTGTGGAATGTGCTCCTTTCTGCAGCACTTTTTTCATTTCTTCAGCTACCCCCCACCCCAACCATCCCCTCCTTACAACCACTATAAAATCTTGCCTTGGAAATCTAAAATCCACAATTATTAGGGTGATAGCTTAGAAACCGGGGTCTGAAATGGTGAGGATTTCATGGAAAAATATAAAGATTTAACACAATCTTTCTGCCATCTGGGCTTCCTGACCCAAATCTGATCATTGGCAGCACTGCATACTAATCCAGGAATTCACTGACAATACGGTCTGAACTGTTTCAGTGGCGTTTTCCTCCCTACCAGCCCTGTCTGCCCGCCCCCTGTCCAGCATGCACCCCAGCCAGCCCACAGAGCTGCAGCAGAATTTCCTGTCATCCTCCGGAGTGCTGGCCGCCACGGCTGATGACTTCCGGAGACCCTGCAGGAGAACAGGCACTGTAAACATAGCAGTCCCGTGACACTTCCATCAGGCATAAAGATCCAGTCTCCTGAAGGCTAGAGTGCCTTCAAAGGGCCCGGGCTGTCCATCTGGGACCAGAGCCCTGTCATTTACAGCACTGCATTTTGACATGTCTGGAGTAGGAAGCAGGCAGTCTGGAAACATGCTCAAGAGTGCCAGGGAAGGCTGGGCGCGGTGGCTCATGCCTGTAATCCCGGCACTTTGGAAGGCTGAGGCTGGCAGATTACCTGAGGTCAGGAGTTCAAGACCAGCCTGGCCAACATGGTGAAACCCCGTCTGTACCAAAAATAAAAATAAAAATTAGCCAGGTGCGGTGGTGGCACATGCCTGTAAACCCAGCTACTCGGGAGAATTGCACTCCAGCCTGGCTGACAGAGCAAGACTCTGTTTCAAAAAAAAGAGTGCCAGGGAAGGCTGGGCATCCCAGCTGAGTCCTTAATGGCTGGGTGTCTCAGCCTCTCCGAGCCTGTTTCACATCTGTAAAATGAAGGTGATATGACATTTACATCTTTGGGTCGCTGAGAGAAATGTTTAAATCCTGGCACATAATAGGCACTCAATAAAGGGTAACAATTACATAAGAATGGTGACATTAACGCCTGCACATTGACACCTCAACCATTATGCACAAGACCTTAACATCTGACAGAATGCATCAAAACAAGACTCAAGCATGAGACCCCAGACGCATCTGGAAGGCACTGGATTCTCCGGATGGCAAAACAGAGTCCACCCCCAATTCCCTTCTCAATCCCTAGGAGCAGGGGACATCAGATGTGTCCCTTAAGCCACTTCTCACCCATTCGTCACACCAAAGAGTTACAATCTGCTCAGCCACAGCCTGAACTTCCCCCAATTTCTCCTTCTACCATTATCTTCCGTGCTATCTAAACATTTATCATCCTCAGGAAGATGTAAAATGCTGGTGCTGTCTGAATTCAAAATGCAATATCAACTGGAAACCTCAAAGCCATTTGGAGGATTTATTTTGGTGCTAACTAGAGAGCAAATGAAACCCCAGGAATAGCTTAATTAACCCTGCAAGCAGCAGCCAGGCATTTTCTTCCTGTCTCGTTGTGGCTCTCAAGGTTCCCTTAGGTTATCAACAAGGACAAAGGAATTGACAGGGACAAGAACATAACCCAGGTGGTCATTAGAGTCTGTCCATGAAAGCAGAGTGGGGAAAGGAGCTCTCATTTGGAAGAAGACCAGTCCAGCTCGAGATCTGCCATACACCGATTATGTGACCATCTGCAAGTTCCTAACCCTCTCCAAACCGCTCTGAGGTTATAAGGATGTCCAGGCTTCAAGGATACTTGGTGTGTGGGGAGTGTTGTGCAGAATGTATCCTACTGAAACCTCAGACCCTTCCTACACAGAGCAACCAGTATAGCCCCATTTTACAGATGGGGAAACCGAGGTCAAGAGAAGTTAAATAACTTGCCTCAGACCACATCTGCAAATGGCAAAGCCAGGATTCAATCCAGGCCAGCCAGCTCAGGCCCCCTAAAGCCACTGCACTCTTGCACATGACACAAAAGACTCAGACTGTGATGTCAGGTAAATCCAAGATGGGAGATCGACTCAACATCTATTTCCTCACCTGAGAAATGGGGGTGAAGGCAATAACCTCACAGTGTTGCTACAGCAATGAAATGAGGTGAAAGTCACGTAAAATGACAGAAGAACACAATTATATATACTCAAAAAACCCACAGGTCCTCAATTTTTTAGCACACTGCCCTACACACAGTAGGTGCTCAATAAACATTCATACAAACATTCACCTGAGTTGAGGTGCTCAACTCAGAGATGACCAATGGATGTGAAAACCTTACAAAGTTGTTGTAAGGATTAAATGATGCCAAAAATAAGTATTGCCAGCATGCTAAGACCACAAGAAATACACATCCCAAAGGAAATTCTCTTCTCCATGTGAGGCTCCTCTGGACATAACCCCCAGGGCACCACACAGGTGGTCTATATCCCTGTAACCAATCAGTGCCCGGAAGAGATAGTGAAGCTCAGCACAAAAGAGCAGGTGAGAGCTCCGAGCCCATGGCATTTGCCCATGTTCCTGAGTGGGAGAGAGAAGGCATGCTAAAGCATCACCTCCAATGTTGCATCCCCCAAAATTACATTAAAATCATCAAGTCACAGACAGAAGCTGCTCCAGTTGGATTCCTAAATATTCATCTGAGCATTTGTGTGTTTTGAGGCTGGGGAAGGGCAGGGGAGAGAGAAACTTTTCCCCAAGGAAGCCAGGTACCTTTGAGCACCACAGTGACTCATCAGCAGATAGACCAGAGCTCTGCAGACACACAAAACACAGCCTGGACCCAGGATGCGAAGCCTGAACCTTAGTCCTGCCTTAGGACCAGCTCCTTGGACATACAGTCTGTGCAGGCACACAGGGCTCTTGGCTCAGAGGGGACCAAGCTTGGTTTAATGCTCTGCTTCAGCATCTAGAAATTCTTCACAATTTTTGCACAAGAGAGCCCATATTTCATTTTACACTGAGCCCCACATATTACGTAGCCAGCCTGGCCTACCACAGACAAGCCAACAGGCCCAGTTGCTCCTCCTCACTGGCCTCAGTCTGTCAGTGGTAAAATGGAAGCATATTGCCTGCCTCACAGTTGCCAAAGCTGGCCAGGGACCCATGCACTCAACACTTCATGAGTGTGAAATGCCATCCCCCTAACTGAGGGCCATGATTTGCTGCCTGGCAAATGGGATTATTTTCCCAGATATTGGCTACCACATGGATGTTTTGCAGGTATAACGAGGCCAGAGATAGACACACACCTCAGAATGATGGATGTTGACATCATCATCATCATCATCATCATCATCATCTTCATCACTGTAAAACACTGAGCTGGCCCTAGAATGGGGCACATCATTTAGGGGTCTGACAGTGCTGAGCAGCAGGGCCAGGGGCAGTCAAATTCAGCATTGGTACCAACATGCATCCTCTCTCCTGGTACCAACCTGCAAAACTGGATAACCCACCAGAACAAAAATCTCCTTAAACCCCTAGTACCCAAAATAAAAGAAGGTATTGGCTACAGTAAGACCCCTCCTCTCACAAGTGAAATGCCTGTACTGCATACCAAAGACAAGTTGTAAGCTCCTTCAGGAGAGAAAACAGGGCTTCACACACACATAAATGAAATATCTAGTAATACTTCTAATCAAGGAGGTGAAAGATCTCTACAAGGAGAACTACAAAACATTGCTGAAAGAAATCAGACATGACACAAATAAATGGAAAAACATTTCATGCTCATTGCTTGGAAGAATCAAAATCATTAAAATGGCCATACTGTCCAAAGCAATTTATAGATTCAATGCTATTTCTTTCAAACTACAAACATCATTTTTCACAGAAGTAGAAAAAACTATTCTAAAATTCACATGGAACCAAAAAAGAGCCTGAATAACCAAAGCAATTCTAAGAAATAAGAACAAAGCTAGAGACCTCACATTACCTGACTTCAAATTATACTACAAGGCTACAGTAACCAAAACAGCATGCTACTGGTGCAAAAACAAATACACAGACCAATAGAACAGAATAGAGAACCCAGAAAAAAAGCCACTTACCTACAACCATCTGATCTTCAACGAACTTGACAAAAAGAGGCAATGGGAAAAAGACTTCCTATTCAATAAATGGTGCTGGGATAAATGGCTATCCATACGCAGAAGAAAATGAAACAGAACCCCTATTTATTACCACACAAAAAATAACTCAACATGGATTAAAGACTTAAATTAAGACTTCAAACTATAAAAATCCTAGAAGAAAACCGAGGAAATACCCTTCTCAATATAGGCCTTGACAGGAGTTTATGGCTAAGTCCTCAAAAACAATTGCAACAAAAACAAAAATTGACAAGTGGGGCCTAATTAAACTAAAGAGCTTCTGCAGAGCAAAAGAAACTATCAAGGGAGTAAACAGACAAGCTATAGAATGGGAGAAAATATTCACAAACTATGCATTTGACAAAGTTCCAATATCCAGAATCGATAAGGAACTTAAACAAATCAACAAGCAAAGAAGCAAATAATCCCATTAAAAAGTGGGCAAAGCACACGGACGGACACTGCTCAAAAGAAGACATTCATGCAGCCACCAAACATGAAAAAATGCACAACATCACTAGTCATTGGAAAAATTCAAATCAAAACCACAATGAGATACATTTCATACCAATCAGAATGGTTTTCATCAAAAAGTCAAAAAATAACAGATGTTGGTGGGCCTGTGTAGAAAAGGAGACACTGATACACTGTTGGTGGGAACGTAAATTAGTCCAGCCACTGTGAGGAGCAGTTTAGAGATTTCTCAGAGAACTACAAGTTGAACTACCATTTGACCCACCAATCTCATACCTAGGTGTATACTCAAAGGAAAATAAATTGTTCTACCAAAAGTACACATGCACCCATGTGTTCATGGCAGCAGTATTCACAATAGCAAAGACATGGAATCAACCTAAATGACCGTCAGTGGTGGACTGGATAAAGAAAATGTGGCACATATACACCAAGAAATACTATGCAACCATATAAAAGAATGGAATCATGCTCTTGCAGCAACATGGATGCAGCTGGAGGCCATTATCAAAAGCAAACTAATGCTGAAACAGAAAACAAAATACTACACGTTCTCACTTATAAGTGGGAGCTAAACATTGGGTACCCATGGGCATAAAGATGGGAACAATAGACTCTGAGGACTACTAGAAAGGGGAGGAAAAGAGGGGGACAATGACTGAATAACTATTGGGTACTATGCTCAGTACCTGGGTGATGAGTTCCATCATACTCCAAACTTCAACAGCATCCCATATACCTTTGTAACAAACCTGCACATGCATCTCTTGATTCTAAAATAAAAAGTGAAAAAAAAAAAAAGAAAACAGAACTTCAGCTCTGGAGCTCTGGTGTAGCTCCAGAACATGCAGCCTTGCACAATGCCTTGCACGCAGCCAGAACCGAGTATACACAATGACAGCACTAGAAACGACTTGTGAACTGTCAAAGTGCTTGATGCTCAGTGGTATCATTCAATTCACAGGTAGGGTGAACGACTATCCCAGTTTGCACAGGACTGAGGGGGTTGTCAGAATGTTGGACTTTCAGTGCTAAAACCAGGAAACTCTCTAGCAAACCAGGACAAGTTGGCCATTCTGTTCACAGGTATTATTTCTACGGCCAAATGTGAACAGAGGTTACTCCTCAGTGGAGCGTTATGGGGCTCTTTTTCAACCATCAACACATTTCTACACATTCTAAGTTTTCACCAAAGACCTTGTATTAGTGTTATCATCATGGGAAGTGTTGAAGAAGTAAAAAGGTTATTTCATAGTATGCACTATCCATTACCAAATCCAAATTTTCTATTTCTAATCATATTTTTCTTAAAAAAAATAAATTACCCTTGGCCAGGTGCAGTGGCTCAAGGCTGTAATCCCAGCACTTTGGGAGAACAAGGCAGGAGGATCGCTTGAGCTCAGGAGTTTAAGACTAGCCTGAGCAACATAGTGAGACTCCATCTCTATTAAATGTAAAATTAGAAATTAAAAAAAAAAACTCTTCTTAAATTGTCTATTTTTAATCTTCCCTTGTGGCTGGACATGATGGTTCATGCCTATAATTCCAACACTTTGGGAGGCCAACGTGGGAGGATCACTCAAGTTCAAAAGTTTGAGACCAGCCTAGGCAACGTATCAAGACTGTCTCTCTCAAAATAAAAAGAAAGAAAAGAAAAGAAAAAAAAAATCATCCCTTGTTCATTTCTGTCAGCTTTTTCCCACAGCATTCAACTTCCTTCCAGCAGTTTCCCCCTCCTGACCTTTACAACCCTGCTGCCCTGAAGTGTCCTTCTGGGCCACCAGGGGCATCTCAATCTTGTCTTTCCTAAAATGTGCCTGTGCTGTGGGCTTTGCTAGAAGCCCCAGATCCTGGCTGAGACAGGCTCATAAAGTGGTTAAAGTAACTCTGGGTCCCCCACCCCTCTTCCTGCAATGGGTCACTTGGGTAACCCTCAGTGAGTGAGGGCCAGAGCCAGACTCCAGCCAGCCCTGCCAGCAGCCGTCTGCAGCAAGCCCAACTTCCTCCTCAGCTCTCCACCGTGCATCCAACTCCCCAAAAGCCCACAGCAGTGGTGCCTGGGACCTCCACGTCCAGCCTCATGATATCCAGCCAGGCCCAGACAACGCTGTTGGCTTCTTCACAAGTGTCTTCTCAACAGCAATGTCTTCATTCACACCCCCACTCCAGGCCCCTATTTCTTTTTTCTTTCTGCTGCTTCTGCAAGGGGCCCCCATTATGTTGCTCCTTCTACGCCCAGACTCTGGACCTGCCCTGGCACTTGCCTTGTCCCCTTCCAGAATTCACCCCACTCAGGCGTGTCATGAACTGGTACCTGGTGTCAGGCATGCTGACTGGCAGAGGGATATAGTGGTGAGCACCACCCACCCCTGCCTTCCAGAAGTTCCCAGCCTCTCAGGGAAGGAACCTAGGAAATAGTGCCAACTAGAGAGTCATGTGGCAACCTCCGGTCAGGCTGCAAATGTGCATGCTCTGTGCCCTGTACTCCTGGGACCGACATGCACCTGCAGCCCTGTGCCAGGATGCTCATGACAGCATTGTTTACAAAAGCAAAATTCTGGAAACAACCCAAGACTCTGTGGTGCAGGGAATGAATGAACAAGCATAGTAGCATCATCTGCCCAGCATAATGCCGGGAGAAAAGAGGAAAGTGCAGACATCTTATATGTTATGTCACCTATCTAAGAATTTAAAAACACACAAAATGGTGCTACCAGTGATCTTCAAATAGATTTGTAATGAAATTGTAAGAGCATGACCTGTCATACCCCAAGTTTAGGAGAGGTACTTGTATGAAGAAAAGGATGGGGAATGGGAGACAAGGCTCATAGACTTCCCATTTATCTATTTTTTTATTATTATTATTTCTTTAAAGACAATGATCCAGGCTGGGTGTGGTGGCTCACGCCTGTAATCCCAGCACTTTGGGAGGCGGAGGTTGGGGGATCATGAGGTCAGAAGATCGAGACCATCCTGGCTAACACGGTGAAACCCTGTCTCTCCTAAATATATAAAAAATTAGCCAGGTGTGGTGGCACATGCCTGCAGTCCCAGCTACTCAGGAGGCTGAAGTAGGAGAATCGCTTGAACCTGGGAGGCAGAGGCTGCAGTAAGCCGAGATTGCACCACTGCACTCCAGCCTGGGCAACAGAGCAAGACTCCATCTCAAATAAATTAATTAATTAATTAATTAAGCAAATAAATAAATAAAATAAAAACAATGATCCAAAGCAAAGCATGCCACCTCATGAACACGTGCTAATCCATGGGTGGGAATACAGCTTTTGTTACATTGCCCTTTGTGGCTGTTTTGTGTTTCAGAGCTAGATATTCACACTATGCAGAGATCACCCTGAAACTCCACAGCAGATTCTAGAATCCATGGAGGCTTTGGGAAAGACAGTAGAAAGCCGAGGAAGCCAGAGAGCTCCAGGCACTCACAGCACAAGAGGGAGGCGGACCACCAGATCATGAGGTCTCCACCGGTGCCTCAGCAGCCAAGCACTGCCTGGCCTGAAAGGAATGTGCTCTATGCCCCGACTTCCACCAGCTCCAGGCTCCCTCCCCGAAAAATCAAGAGTCAGGCTCTGTTCTGCTCCCTTTTCGGGATGTCTCTGTGGATGAAATGCAATCCCACAGAGTGGTGTCATCCAGCTCTCAGGCAGTTTCCCAGAGGTGACTCATCTGTCCTCTCAACAAGCGCGTGAGGAGCACAAGACGAGGACTGTCACCCCATTGAGAGATGGGGAGCCAGAGCCACACAGAAGTCCCAAGAACTGCCTGAGGTGACTCAACAGCCGGAAACTAGGGCAGTCACAAAGCCAATCTGACTTCCAAATTTAAATGAGATTCAGGGCTTACTATGCGTCATGTTCAGAGAGGGGAGATGAACAACTGGCCAGTTTTACCTCCCAGATCATCTCATTTTCACAATAACAGGCTTCCCAAAGGAGCAAGCGAAGGCCCAGAGAGGCCAAGTGTCCTCCCTTAGCTCACAGAGCCAGAAAGCCTCAGGGATTTTCTAACATGCCTCAACAACCTCCCCAGAGCATTTCTCCATCAGGAAAACTATTTTTATTATGGGTATCCTTATTTTCCCTGAAAACACGACAAGAAGCTTCTGGGGCCCCCTAGTGAGCAGAAAGCTGAGAGCTGGGGGCCAGCCAGTGTTTATTTGTTTATGCCATCATCTCCCACTGAACCCAGTCCCAAGCTACTGAGTGACTCAGAGACCTGACCACCAACAGCTGTTCTTTGGTTGGAGCCAGATAAGCCAACAGGGGGTGGGGGCGTCCATTGCACTTCCCAGTAATCAGGTGGGACACACTCTTTCTGTCCAGTACCCCCACCCCTTGTGGAGTGATAAAGGGTGACAGACAGATGAGAAGGAAAGACCCCCATCCCCAGCAACTGCACTGGAATTCCAGCTATCAGCACGTGGCCACTATTTTAACAAGGCTGCAAGACAGAGAGAGAGGAAAGAAGCCCCCGTGCCACCACCTCACCCCCACCACAGGGAAATAATCTGCCTCCTGGGAAGGTGAGAGGGAAGAGAGCCACCAGAGCCACTGGAATACAGGTTCCAGCCAAGGCCACCCTGAGGCCCAGAGTCTCAGGAATGGGCCATGGTTGGCTCCAGTCTAGTGTGGCCCATCAATTATGGTGACTTCACTGCCCCAGTCTGGTCTCTAGCATGATAAGCAAAGGCGCATCCCTGCCTAGCTTGGTCTCCAAAGCCTTTTCCCTGAAGGTTCCCTGAGCCAGAAACAGAATGTATCTTAAGGCTTTACCTGTCCTCAAAAGCCTGATCTCTGGATCCTACTCCACTCATTTTAACTGAAAACACCACTCAGGTCCAAAGGACAGAATAATGAATCTTTCTTTCCTTTCTTTTCTTTCTTTACATTATTTTCTTTCTTTACAGTCTTTTCTTTCTTTATATGCTTTTCTTTCCTTCTTCCTTCCTTCATTTCTTTCTTTCTTTTCTTTCCTTTCTTCACGTGGGTACAAAGGACAGAGTATCTTTCTTCACTCAGGTTCAGAGGACAGAATAATGAATCTTTCTTTTCTTCTTCCTTCCTTCCTTCTTTCCTTCCTTCCTTCCTCTCTCTCTCTTTCCTTCCTTTCTTTTTCTTTCTTTCCTTTCTTCCTTCCTTCCTGTCTCTTTCTTTCTTTCTTTCCTTCCTTCCTTCTTTCTTTCCTTTCTTCCCTCCTTCCTCTCTCTTTCTTTCCTTCCTTCCTTCCCTCCTTCTTTCTTTCTTTCCTTCTTTCTTTCTTTCTTCATTTTTGGAACTGGTCCTTCTTCCAAACTTCTCACATAGCCCCTTACTCTGCTCTTCCTATGGACAGCTGAGAATCATTTTCCAACTTTATCAAATATGCTCCCTTCTCTTAAGATAGCCTGCCCTGGCTGCTTCCTATGTCTTTCGCAGGCTAACTAGGCGCTGTAGGGAAGAGGCCCAAATGCACCCATCTGGCCCAGATATCCAGAGGCCAAGGCCACGGTCCTGCACCACAGCGTGAGAGTTCTTCTTTGCAGTGCCTACATACCTATGCTTGCCCCCAAACTCACTCAGGGATAACGGGGTTGGGGAAAGGGTGGAAGGTCAAACAGAGACCCTCTTGGAATCTGTTCCCTTCATTAACTTTGGAATTCCACAGGCCAGTGTTTTCTCAAGACTTGTTACACTGAATACTCCCCCAGGAGGAGGGGGCTGCAATCTTCACACCCACAGGCTCTAGCTGGGAAAGCCAGGAGACAGCTTCATGGGATGAGGTCAGCCACCACCCACCCAGCCCCCAGGTGGAGGAACTAACATTTAGAGAGCAAATACTAAATAGCTAGCATTAGAGTAACAAAGAGAGATTCAGAGGTGTTATGGTTTGCAGATGAAGAAAGTGAGGATCAGAGAGATTAAAACACTTGAGCATATTGGGGCCTGTGGGGCGGGAGCCGGGGGAGGAAAGGCATCAGGATAAAAAGCTAATGCATGCTGGGCTTAATACCTAGGTGATGGGGTGATAGATGCAGCAAATCACATGGCACACGTCTACCATGTAACAAACCTGCACATCCTGCACAAGTACCCCGGAACTTAAAATAAAATAAATACATGCATAATAAATAAAAATAAAATAAAATTCCGTATACAGAAAAAAATAAAAATAAAAACTTGAGCAAGATCACATAGCAGGTATAAAACAGCAGAGCTTCAAAACCTGATTTAGTTTTGTTCCAAAAACCACACTCTTCAAATAATTGTAGCTATCAGTCAAAGAGGGCCAAGATTTCATGACACAACCACTCTTGAGGCGGGACGCTGAGTGACTGTCCCTGGAGCCCAGGCCTGCTGGACCAAAAGCCCACTCAAGTTAGCATTGAGGCCTGTGTGTAATTCAGGGACGGAACAGTGTGTCCAATACTGTTCTAAACTGACCTCCCAAAACTCTCTAAACTGACCTTCCAAAACTGTCACCGAGACCCCTCCTTGTCAATGCAGCACCCCCTGCCAAAATACACACGCCTTTACATTTTACTATGTATGGATATCAGAGCCTAGGACATAGTAAGCCCTCAATAAATGTCTGCTAAATGAACAGTAAGGGAACTAGCCATGTGAAGGCCATCTTCTAAGCTTTCTGTAAAAGCCTGATGAAAGCACTGAGCATATACTGCTTAACAAGTCTCACAGAAATATTACATCTTGTAACAATTTTTTTCAGTGTTTATGATCCAGGAGAAGTTTCTGCCTTTCAAAGACAAACATGTTTCCTTTATTTAGGCCAAGGACAAACTACAGCCTAAAGGCCCATTGCCAGTTCTTGTAAATAAAGTTTTATTGGCACACAGCCACACCCACTCATTTACATATTATCTATGGCTACTTTCCAGATACAAAGGCAGAACTAACAAGCAGTACAGAGCTGTGTGGCCTGCAAAGCTGAAAACATTTATCACCTAACCCTTGATATAAAAAGTTTGCCAGTCCTTACTTTAGACACAAATATAACCTACTTAGCATGTTGTGCTAACTAGGAAGCTCAGAGCTAAATGTAATGTTAAATTTTAGTAACTCATTCATCTTCAATATTTTTTATACCTTTATGCCTATATGCTTTGATCTTCTAATCCCATTTGAAAATTTTATTAAAAAACTAGTATTCCCTGAGTACATATGCTTGGCACTGAATGAAGCCTTTTAATATGTTCTCTTATTTAATTCTCACAATAAACTCATGGGGTAGGTAATATTATCTTTTATTTATTTATTTATTTATTTATTCATTTGGGAGATGGAGTCTCACTCTTGTCACCCAGGCTGAAGTGCAGTGGTGCAATCTCAGCTCACTGCAACCTCCGCCTCCCAGGTTCAAGTGATTCTCCTGCCTCGGCCTCCCAAGTAGCTGGGATTACAGGCACATGCCACCATGCCCAGCTAATTTTTCTATTTTTACTAGCGATGGGGTTTCGCTACATTGGCCAGGCTGGTCTTGAACTCCTGACCTCAGGTGATCCGCCCACCTCGGCCTCCCAAAGTGCTGGGATTACAGGTGTTAGCCACCATGCCCAGCCCTGATCTTTGATTTATTGAGAATAAATGAACGAAAAGAATAAATGAATAAGTCACCAATCGATTGCATAGTGGAAACATTTATTATTTCATAATTCAATCCCAGATAATAATTAACTCAGGAATTGACTGAAAAACCTTTGGTGCTCAATGACTGTAACAGGCAGGACTGAGATAGTAACTGCAGGCAATTTGAGCCAAATTATAGGATTATAAAGTGCTATCGTTCTGGGATCCTTATTGTTTTCAATCTAGCCTCAGACCAAGCTGTGCAGTCACTTCATCATGAATCTTCAGGATTTGGGGAGAATCAGCAGACATGACACAGAGCTACTACTCAAGTCACAGGCTCAGACACTGCCTCCAGTGGCGTGGCCAGAGCCACACAACCAGAGTACCGCAGATAGAAACAATTACCGACGCCCCAATATAGTCCTCTTCAGGAGGACTAGGTCCACATGTCACTAACAGTATTTTTGAAAAGTTGACCTTTTCTTAAGTACCAACGTCCTAAGCAGTATTATCTGCAAAATCACAGGTCTCACGTACCAATTGTTGTCTTTTTCTAATTTGAGTTAAACACAAAACAATTTTTTTATTCTTATCTATAACCTGAAATCATCTTGCATTGCTCATCGGCATGCTTTGAGAAACACTGGCTGGACAGGATTAGGGGTGTCGAGGCTGACAGACGGGAATGCAAACACCAGCTTCTCTGCTCTCTCCATCAGTAACCGTGGCAGCTTTCTCACTGAACCTCAGTTTGTTCATATGTGTAAGGAGGAGACACATCCCCCTCGCCGGATTAGAAGGTGAACTGGCACATTCCAGGTATTCATACACACCAGCTGTTAAGCAACCTTGGGCTGTTCACTGAAGAATCCCTGGAGATGATCATGTCACAGCCTTTTCCTCATGGCCACCCTGGGTAGACCATCAGGGGCTCCAGGTACCGTGGGGAACAGGTCCAAGATGCCAGACCATCTCCAGGAACCCAGCCAGGATGTCAGTGTGGGTGGCAGGGCAGCCTGTATGACTAGAGAGTGTGCTGTGAATAATTCCAGGAGCCCATCAAGTGACAACAACACAGGTTGGGACTGCTGTAGCAGCAGTCAGGGATAACAGGGCTCTTCTCAGTGGCTGAAGGCAGGTTTGTGACATGAAATCAGAACAGCAAGCTCCTGCACCATGAGTAGAAATGCAAACTGTTTAGGCAAAAGTTCAGGGAAAACTGGGAGAGCCAGCTTTGGACACATGATGCACCAGCAGCACCAGCACCCACCATCTGATTTATGAGTGTGGGAGCCACTAGGCCTGGCTTGCCCAGCTACATCCTCATGTACACCTGTCATCCCAGAGTAAGTGATATAGCGCCCCTTTCACTCTCAAGTCTCCCGGCTGAGAAGAGAAATTAGCCAGTTTCTCTATGAATGAATGTACTAAGGCCCAAAAGGAGAGGTAGTTTGCCCAAGGTCACAGTCGCCAGCGGCCAAGAAGGGAGAATGTGCGTCTCTCAGCTCCAGGCAATGTTGTGCAGTGGCTTTGGAGTCAGACAGGGCTGTCCAAATGCTGCCTGTATTCCCTGGGGACACTTGATTTCCCTCTGGGTGCTCCAGTTACTTCAACAGTAAAACAGGCAAGGCAAGGTGGGTCACACTTGTAATCCCAGCACTTTAGGAGGCCGAAGCAGGCAGATCACTTGAAGTCAGGAGTTCAAGACTAGCCTGGCCAACAAAAACTAGCCAGGCATGGTGGCGCACGCCTGTAGTCCCAGCTACTTGGGAGGCTGACACACGAGAATCACTTGAACCAAGGGGGTGGGGGTTGCAGTAAGCCAAGATTGCGCCACTGCACTACAGCCTGGGTGATAGAGCAAGACTCAGTCTCAAAGAAAACAACAAAAACAAAACAAAACAAAAAACAGTAAAATGGATAATGACCATAATGGTGCGCATCTCTTAGCTCTGTTTTGAGGTTTGAATGGAAAAACATGTGCTATGTGCCCTGTAGAGAGCACGGCTTAATAAATGGGGATTATTACTACATCAGCATCTTTGCTGACACAGAGAAGGAATCTTATTCATTGCCATAACCATTCTGTGTCCTTTGGTGCCTGAGCCCACTCTAGCCCTACCATGAAGAGTGAGAGATAACCCAGACCACCACAATTGGGTTGTTCTAGGCAGTAACTGATAAAAGGGGAAAAAACAGAGCTATGGACCATGTGATAAGTGAGGCACAGCTGCCACCACGATAGGGTGTGGGGAGAGGGCAGGAAGGGGTGAGAGAGGACTGGGAAGGCTCAAAGGAGTGGGGAGTATGCTGCCTCTGTCTTTCCGAACTGACCCCCTCCCATCCCAGAACCTCTCTGCTAACCACTGTGAGCCTCTCTCCAGACCCTCAGCAGCCCCCAAAAATGGCTCCTCTGTCTGCCCCTACGTGACCACAGTCAAGCACAGCCCAGCACCTGCTGCAGCTCACCGTCACACACACCCTTCCCAAGACCACAAGGAAAAGTCTTCAGCCGAAGGGGCCTGGTTCGGTGTAAAACACGAGGCAGTTCTCAGCTTCTGGCTCTGTCTTCTCCTGGATAAATAACCTTGGGGAAGGTACATGGCCCCTCAGAGCCTCCAAGCACTCAACTGTATAATGGATACACCATTGCTCTCCTAGTAGGATTGCTGGGCTAAGTCATATATATACTCAATAAAAGAGTGTTTCCCTTCTGTCTGACCTTTTCAAAGAAACCAAGAGAAAACCACGGAGAGTCACCATATTTGATCAAGGCAACTGTGATGCAACAAATAAAATGCCTACTATATGACTAGCCTGTGAGCAAGGCAAATGCACTTCCTCAACTCAGAAAGATTACTTTCTAGTGTGAGAGAAAGACATGAAACCCAGTAACTTGCACAGATGAATATACAATTAGAACATATCTAAGAGCTATGAGTGAGAACAGCATATAACACACAGAGGGACGTTATTTACTTTAGGAGGTCAGGAAAGCCTGTCTGACAAAGTGCTGTCAGGCATGAGCAGAATTAGGAATCCAATCAAAATCAGACTCAAGGCCCCGCCCCAACTGTGGTCTTGGCCGCCACATGCCAGGTGGCCTCAAGTGGTCTAAGAGCTGGATCACTTGCTGTTTGAGCTGCAGCTCTCCTTCAGGCAGCTTGGCACCACTCATTGCTCAGAGCTAGCAGCCTCCCAGGCCACCAGGCCTGGACCTGAGAGGCCAGTCCTTCCACTTGTCAGCTGCAGAACTGCAACAGGCCTTTGTGGCCAACCCAGCTGCTCTCCCCCTCCAGCTGGCATAAGACTCCATTTCCTCATCTGCCACTGACTTGTCACTCTGCCTTCCCATGGGCTGCAGGGAAACTGTGACCTTTAATCAACTGTCCACGCCAACCAGCTGTGCCCAGGTCAGAGTCCAGCACTGCCTCCCTGGCTCTGCTCAGAAAGATCATCAGAGCCAAGAAATGTCCACTATCCCCAAAAGCTACCCCCAGCCAACATCACCCACCACATGCTGAGTGTCTGTCATGTGATCAGCATTTCAATGTCTACTTGGCGATCTTCAACTCCAGTCCTGTGACGTGTGATAATACTTAACCCTTCACTGCAGGGAAAGGAATCCATCAGTCTGCATGGAGGCACGCAGTGTGTATGTGTTAAAGAGTCACACCCAGGCCTGTCTGCCTCCACATGCATCTGCCCACATACAACCCTCACAGTACCAGCCATATGGCCTTATGTTGTTCCTAGCTCTGAGCGCAGAGCCAAGAAATTATCCCCCCATGCATATCTTTCCATTGAATCTCTCATGTCTTCATTCATTAACAATCCTGTCTTAATTTACCCTTTCTGCAGTATGAGAGATTGTGCCAAATGCCACACAATGTCTTAAGGACACAGAACCAACAGCAGAGGCACTTTATAGGGAGGTAGAGGCGACAGATACGTAAACTGGGAACATCAGAAAATGGTGACAGGTACAATAACACACGTCAGGGCAGGGAACAGTAACGGGTTCCAGGAAGGACCTCTTTAGTTCCATCTGTCTCCCCCAGGCACCCAGCATCACACCAACCACACAGAGGGTGCTCATTAAATGCCACCTCATTGAGACAACCAGCCACATCCCAGTGAACTCTCCGCCACCAGCCAGGACAGCCTCACCTCAAGCCCAGCTGAGCGCCAGATGGAACGTGCATCAGATGCTTCACCAGGAAGAGTCGGGGTCTTACATTCCATAGGGAGACCCAAAGGAAGTTGGCAGAGATCTAAGTAAACAGAGATCTCAACCCTCGCAGCCAGCTGTGGTCCTTCGTCCCCCATGGACATCCAAGCTGTAAGAATCCATGAGGCATTCAGCCAGGGCCTCCCTTAAAACCACTTTTAGTATCCTGAAATGTGCCGGATGTGTATCATTCCAGTACATGGTTCCACCAGCGTTATTCCCCAGACCACCAAAGATCACTGTAAATCCATCAGGCTCATTAAATACTTGAATGAAGCTCCATGCAGCTGACAGGCACCGCCATCTTGAGGGGCATCTTTTTAATCTCCTTCTGGCCAAAAGATCAGGCCTGCAACAGGGAAGAAGAAAAAAACAGTCTTGTCACAGTCACTGACCCAGAGCAGTATTCAGTCACTCTTTCCTCCTTGTGTTTGGCCCTAACAGAGTGTAACTCACTAAAAATAATTCTCCATAACTGGTAACACACGAAGTTGAGACCGGCATCCAGGGAGGCCTTCAGGTGAGAGCTGCCTCCCCTGCAGTACCAAGGACCTCTCAGACAGGGAACTGCCAGCTGCTCATAGCCTCAGGACCACCCTGGGAGGGGAGAGGAGGCTGTGGGGCGTCCATTATAAAGTTGAGGGGAGAATGTTTGTGACTGGCTTAGAAAGCTGACAGCAAGGCCAGGCCTGGCGAACAGCCTGGGCTCCCCTGCAGGGCTGAGAGGTCCCTGCAGGGAGCTGAGGGGTTTAGGGTCAGCTGGTAGGAAGTAGTTCTTTGTTTTGTTTCTTTTTAAAGACAACCACAAAACCCTGGCCTGGCTCCAGGCCTTGCCCTGCACTGTGAGCCTCTTCAGGGCAGGGCCTAGGACCTGTTCTGTTCTTACTCATTCATTCAGTAATTACTGAGCACCTGCTAGGTACCCAGCACTCTCCCAGCAGGAGGGCGATAGCTTTGTCTTCCCAATCCAGTGTATTTAAATTACCCCAAAGATAACTGAAGGACAAATTGATCTACAATGCCTAGGGCTGGAGGCTCAATATTCCCCAGCCACCCAATGATAACAATAACTGTCCTTTGGGGAATGTGGATGATGTACCTGCTAAAAACTCTGGCCTCTCCATCTGATATGATCTCTCAAACACCCTGGGATGCCCGCCCCTGTTTTCCAGATGAAGAAGTGGAGGAACACAACCGGTCTACTTCAGACTAGTAAGAGAGGAGCCTAAATCGGAAGCTGGACAGTCTGTCTCCCAAGTCTGTGCCCTGATCTGCCGCTCTAAGTTACCTAGCGAGGGATTCCTGCCCAGAATGGCTGCAGCTAAAACTTACTTCCAGGCTTTCTGCATGTATGAAACTCTCATTTCATCCTCACAAAAAACTATGTGTTGTAGATTATTGTTAACCGACTTTAGAGATGAGAAATTTGAGGCCCAGAGAAGTGAAGCAACTTCCACAAGGTCACACAGCTTTAAAAAGAAAAAGAAAAATCACAGAAAAAGGGTTTGAGGCTGGGCGTGGTAGCTCACGCCTGTAATCCTAGCACTTTGTGATGCCGAGGCTGGTGGATCCCTTGAGGCCAGGAGTTCAAGACCAGCCTGGTCAACATAGTGAAACCCTCTCTCTACTAAAAATACAAAAATTAGCTGGGTGTGGTGGCGCATGCCTGTAATTCCAGCTATTTGAGAGGCCGAGGAATGAGAATCACTTAAACCAGGGAGTCGGAGGTTGCAGTGAGCCAAGATCACACCACTGCATTCCAGCCTGGGCCACAGAATGAGACTCTATCTCAAAAAAAAAAAAAAAAAAAAGAAAGAAAGAAAGAAGAAAGAAAGAAAGAAAGAAAGAAAGAGAGAGAGAGAGAGAGAGAGAGAGAGAGAGAAAGAAAGAAAGAAAGAAAGAAAGAAAGAAAGAAAGAAAGAAAGAAAGAAAGAAAGAAAGAAAGAAAAGAAAGAAAGGAAAAGGGGTTTGAAACAAGGCGGACTGGCAGACTGGCTCCAAAGCCCACAAGCTTGACCACTGCTCCAACTTCCATCAAAAGCAACGATTATTGCCAAAGAAATGTTTACAAACGTAGTGGTTTAAAACAGAAAAAGAAATAAAAAATAAAACAGCACACATTTATGATCTTACATTTCTGGAAGTCTGACATGGGTCTCACTGAGCTAAAATCAGGCTTTTGGGAGGGCTGCATTTCTTTCTGGTGGCTGAGAGGGAATGCGTTTCCTTGCTTTTCCAAGCTTCTAAAGGCTGCCTCATAGGCCTTGGCTGTAGCTTCTTCCTCCATCTTCAAATACAACACCAAGGCATCTCTTTGACTCTGCTTCTGTAGCCATATCTCTGTCTCTGAATAACTCTCTGCCTCCCTCTTCCACTCATAAGGACACATGTGATTATATTGGGTTCACCCAGATGATCCAAAATCATCTGTCCACCTCAAGGTCCTTAGCCTTACTAGCATCTGCAAAGTCCCTTTTGACATGCAATGTATTCACAGGTTCCAGGGATTCAGATGTGGACACTTAGGGGGACGTTATTCTGACTGCCATACAAGAATAACAGAGGGCACTCATCTCCTGTTTTAAGAAGTCTTCCGTGAGGAGGCACCACCCATTCTCAAAATGGAAATCAAGCTAGCTGCCTCACCCTGCCCACAATGCACACAGCCACACACACTTGCGGCAGCTAGTGAAGAAATCACAAAGGAAACAGTAAGGTACGTTTTCTTCTTTAAAAACATATCCAGCCGGCCGCGGTGGCTCACGCCTGTAATCCCAGCACTTTGGGAGGCCGAGGCAGGTGGATCACGAGGTTAGGAGATCGAGATCATCCTGGCTAACACGGTGAAATCCTGTCTCTACTAAAAATACAAAAAATTAGCCAGGTGTGGTGGCGAGCACCTGTAATCACAGCTACTCAGGAGGCTGAGGCAGAAGAATGGCTTGAACCCAGGAGGCAGAGGTTGCAGTGAGCCAAGATCGTGCCACTGCACTCTAGCCTAGGTGACAGAGTGAGATTCAGTCTCAAAAAAAAAAAAAGAGAGTGAGATTCTGCATCCAAGTTGGGTTTGACTCCAAAGCTGTTTTCTTTCCATTCTGAGACACACTCTTTCTTATTTAAATAAGACAGTGTTTCTAGGCCAAGCGTGGTGGCTCATGCCTGTAAATCGCAGCACTTTGGGAGGCTGAGATGGGTGGATCACCTGAAGTCAGGAGTTCGAGACCAGCCTGGCCAACATGGTGAAACCCTGTCTCTTCTAAAAATACAAACAATTAGCCAGGTGTGGTGGCAGGTGCCTGTAATCCCAGCTATCTGGGAGGCTGAGGAACGAGAATCACTTGAACTCGGGAGGTGGAGGTTGCAGTGAACCGAGATTACACCATTGCATCCCAGCCTGGGTGGCAGAGCACAGAGTGAGACTTTGTCTAAAAAAATAAAATAAAACAAATAAGAGAGTGTTTCTAGAAAGTTCAAGAAGGTTCTGGCAATGGTTGAGTAGTTCCTATTGAAGCAGTTCCCTGGTAGATAGCAACTATAAACTCTGAACAAATATTTTTAAAAAATCAAAAATCTAGGCACCAGATGACCAAAAGTAGGACATTCTGGAGCGTGATCAAGACTTGGACACTCAGCAATCCAGTGAGTTCCTGCTTTTGGTCAATTTTAGCCCGAGAATAGGTCCAGTTCTGCAACATGTGAGTGGCTAACACTCAGATGGTGTTGCTGCACTGAAACATCAGGACAGAGATCAAGGCAACACAACAGGTGAAAGTGAAAGAAGAAATCCTGGTAAAAAGAGAATTTCCAAAAAGGGGAGTTCAAATTCTGTGTACAAATGTTCCCTAAGTCACTAAGTGACTCCTGAGCCAAGTTTGCATGCAGTAGCCCAGTTAAAGCCAAAAGAACTAAACAGCAATTTATATTGCTGCCCAATACTAGGGAGTCAGAGTTTGAAGTCTTAGTTTACTGAGTTAACTACCTACTGAAACAAAAAAGCACTACTCTTTGGAGGAACAAAACAGAATCAGTCCTTACCAAGTATCACTCACAATGTCTGTGATATAATTTATAATAGCTCAATATAACAAACAACTAAAAAGAAAACAAAAACAGGAAATATAATCCATTCTTAAGAAAAAAGATAGTTATGGGGACCATCCCCATGACCCTGAGATGACCAAGTTTCTGGAATTAGCAGACAAGGGTTTTTTAAGCAGCTATTATAACTATGCTCAAAGACTCAAAGGGAAATGTATTCTTAGTAAATAAAAAGATAAGAAAGCTTAGCAAAGAAAGAGCCAAATGGAAATTCTAGAATTAAACAAAAAAATCTGAAACAATCGATTGGATCCATTTAACAGCAGACTGAAGAACCAAGAGTCAGTACAATTTGAGGAGAGGCCAATAGAAATTATTTTATCTGAATAACAGAAAAAAATTTTGAAAAATTGAAGAGAGCCTCAGAGACCTGCAGGACAATATCAAAAAGCCTAAGAGACATGTAATTTTAGTCCCAAAAGGAGAGAAGAAAATGGAGCAAGATCAATATCTGGGGGGGGGGGAAAGGGATGAAAGTGTTCTAAATTCAGTGAAAGACATTAATTTATAGATATGAGGATATCAGCAAATCCCATGCACGATATATATTTTTTAAATCACACGTAAGTATATAATAGTTGAACTGCTGAAAATCAACGTTTGAAAAAAGTCATGAAAAGAGCCAGAGAAAAACAGTGGTTCTAATTTCTTAAAATCACTGAAAAAGCAGATAATTACATCTGAACTCAATATGTGCTCTGCAGGTGACTTCCTCCTGTCCCATTTATTTATTTATTTAATTTTATTTATTTTTTCCTTGAGACAGAGTCTTGCTCTGTTGCCCAGGCTGGAGTACAACAGTGCCATCTCGGCTCACTGCAACCTCCGCCTCCCAGGTTCAAGTGATTCTCCTGCCTCAGCCTCCCAAATAGCTGGGATTAGAGGTGTGAGCCACTGCACCTGGCCCTCTTGTCCCATTTAAATCTACCTGACAGCTTTTAGACCCAAGAGGAAGATGGCTTCAAAAGGAAGCTCAAGTATCTAAACAGCCCCTAAGAGAAAAGAAGAAGGAAGTACAGTAATGAAAAATTACAGTTTGAAGTTAGACTCCCAAATTTACTACTTTTCTTACTCTGGGGAAATGTTTTTAACCCTTAATTTCCTCATCTGAAAATGGTGGTAAACAACATCTACTCATTTCATAGAACTATTGTGAGGTTGTGTGATGTTTTGAATGTTTGTTACCCACACCCCCAACCCCTAAATTCATACGTTGAACTCTTAACTGCCAAGGTGATGATCTCAAAAGGGGAGGCCTTTAAAAAGTGATTGGGTCATGAGGCTGGAGGGCTTAGTGCCCTTATAAAAGAGGTATAAAATACCTTATTTGATCCTTTCACCATATAAAGACCCAACAAGAAGGCATCATTGCTGAACCAGGAAACAGGCCCTCACCAGACACCAAATATGTCTGAGCCTTAATCTTGGACTTCCCAACCTCCAGAACCATGAGAAATAAAGTTCTGTTGTTTATAAGCTACCAGTCTAAGGTGGTTTGTTATACCAGCCTAAATGGACTGTGACAGGTTGACGTAAACAACATAAAGGACTTAGCATGTTGCTGGGCACACATTAAGAGCTTGATGGATCTATCATTCTCGCATCAAATGGAAGAGGCTCCTGCAAGTCACCCCACAGCAGTGACTCCAGGACTGCACACACTCACTCCTCGGCTCCTACAATGACCACCAAGACCTGCCAGCCTTGCAAAGCAGCCCAGGAGACGCAGTGCTCCTGAATGTCAGGACTGGAGTACCGTCAGCTGAGAGGGGCCACTTACAACAGGAAGGGGAGCTGTGATTTATGGTACCAGCCTCAGTAAATGACAGGGGAGTGAACAGGGGACACAGTCTGTTAAATATTTACTGAGGCCCACAGGCAAGTCTGAAGCCAAGTTTGTTTTGTTGGGGTCGGGTCCATTAAAGCTCTGTCACCTGAGGAAGAATTATGACATGGTCTGTTGGGTATTACTGCAGTCAAGTGGTGGTCCCTGACCAATGGCAAGGGCTGCCCTGATGCTCACAGAAGGTGGCTGCACCTCGCCCTCCACCTGCAAAAATACACAATGCGTGGCATTGTACACTGGGATTTCCCATATCATCAAATCACAGTGCTTTCTCAGGGAGCATTTTCTTTTCTCTCCTGCTTACTTGCTGTTAGATCCCTTTCATTTGCTCTTTCTGCAATGGGTTGGCTAAAATTTTAAAACCACACAATGCCAATAATTGGCTTTGATGTGGAACTGGAAATTCATACGTGCTGGTGAACAGACACCCTAAAAAAGGACAAACAACCACTTTGGGAAACTGTTTTGCACTATTCACTAATGCTGAATATACCCAAACCCTATGACCCTGCAGCTCCACTCCGTGGTATCAACGCACAGATACGTGTGCATATGTTCACCAAAAGACACGTCTAAGGATATCACAGCGGCACTATTCATAACAGCCAAACACTGGAAACTACTCAAATGCCCATCAACAGTAGAATGGATTTTTTAAAATATGCACACAATCTAGTGACCAGTGAGAATGACCTGAAAATGCACGTACCACATGAATACATCCCACAAACATAATTTCGAGTGAAAGAAGCCAGACACAGAGGAGTGTGTGATTATATTATTTATATTAAGTACATAAACAGGTTAAACTAATCTGTGTGGTTAGAAGTCAGGACAAAGTTCTCCTGAGTGACTGACTGGGAGGGGGCTTCCAAAATGCTGGAAATGTTCTATTAATCCAGGTGCTGGCTCCACACTCAGGTTCGGTTTGAGAACATTCGTCAAGCTATCGATACACATATGACATGTGCACTTTTCTCCATGCGCATTATTTCTATAAAAAGGGAGTTTATATTTTTTGAGTTTTCCTGTGAAAATATGTTTGCTGGAATGTCAAAGACATCAGAACACCCCCTCAAGGCTTGGGAATCGGCAGCTTCCAGGTTTCCCTGTTTCGTCGTATTCTCACGCCCCACTGCCTCACAGCTGACCCTTCCCCAGAGGACACTGAGGGGAAGTCTTCACAATAAGCATGCTCTGGCCCAGTGACACAGAATTGCCCCACAAGAAAACGTGGCCCCAGCCCCATTCTCTTGGCTCCATCTCTCTCCTCTCTGCCTCCCAGGCTGTCAGGACCAAATCTGTCATTTCCTTCTTTTTTTTTTTTTCAAAGTTAAAATAGGAATTCTTTTTTTATTTTTTTATTTTTATTTATTAATTTATTTTTTATTATACTTTAAGTTTTAGGGTACATGTGCACAACATGCAGGTTTGTTACATATGTATACATGTGCCATGCTGGTGTGCTACACCCATTAACTCGTCATTTAATATTAGGTATATCTCCTAATGCTATCCCTCCCCCCTCCCCCCACTGTCATTTCCTTCTTGACCCTCCCCACCAGGTATTTCCACTAGCTGAGGCCCTGCCACAGATATTTGGAAGAAAAACTAAAAACAGGCCGCGTCTATTCCCTGCCTAACACCAACAGACCACCTCTGCGCATCCACTCCCCCTCAATATAGGACGGGCAGATGGATGCTTTGGTAACTGAAGACTTAAAGTATACAGGGTTGGTACAGGCTGGTAAATGGGGTATGAGGTACAGAACACAGAAAGTGAGGGAAGGCGTCCCTGGTACTAAAGCTTTGAGTGGAGCACCGTTTGCAGGGCGAGCCATAGTAAGTGTCTCCCAGTGTGTGTGTGGCTGTGCCTTCCTCTCTCTCTCTCTCTCTGCCTCTGAGCCTTCTGGACTCCGCATGTGTATGTGTGTGTGTGTGTGTGTGCAGATGTGTGTGCATGCATGTGTGCATGCATGTGTGTGCGTGTATGTGCACATGTGTGTATCTCCCTCTCTTGCAGAAGGGACCAGTCATGTTGTTAATTTTAGTACCAGCAAGAGTCAGAGGATGTTAATTATAACACCTCTGAGATCCGGTCAATGGGGCAGCAGTCGTAGGAGCAGAAGTCTCACATGCTGAGTGTGCCTCAATTTCTCTTTCTCTCAGGATTGTGAAGTAAGATTTCTTCAAAACTGGCTGGGCAAGGTGGCTCACGCCTGTATTCCTAGCACTTTGGGAGGCCGAGGCTAGTGGATCACCTGAGATCAGGAGTTCGAGACCAGCCCGGCCAACATGGCGAAACCCTCTCTCTACTAAAAATACAAAAATTAGCTGGGCGTGGTGGCGGGCATCTGTAATCCCAGCTACTTGGGAGGCTGAGTCAGGAGAATCGTTTGAACCTGGGAGGCGGAGGTTACAGTGAGCCGAGATTGTGCCATTGCACTCCAGGCTGGGCAACAGGAGCCAGACTCCATCTCAAAAAAAAAAAAAAAGATCTCTTCAAACCTGATACCAAAAAGATGATGTCTCCTTTATCTTCTTCCGACGAAGGGAGAGGAGGCAATTTCTCTGGCTGTGTTCACATTATTTCTCTGTGGTACCCCAGGAGCTGGGGCTTCCCTAACCTGGAAGATAAATCAGGGAGATCTGTTCCCAGAGAAAGCAGCAGCTGTCCCCCCGCTGACAGGCTCTATTTTTGCTTCGTTTCACTTCCTCCCTAACGTGTGCTGGGATGACATGGATCAGCTGCTTTGGAATTCCCAAGCCTTCGAGCACCTGCTCCCTTAGCACTCACCCGATTCCTCATTCAGGGGAGGGGGGATGGGAGCCACAGGAACCAAGATGTGAATCCTCATGCTGTGGTCACAACCATATGGCCTTGGGCACATCCCTTAAGCTCATTGAAAGTGTTTCCTCATCTGTTCAATAAAAACAAAGAATAAGCCGGGCCCAGTGGCTCATGCCTGTAATCCTAGCACTCTGGAAGGCGGAGGCGGGCAGATCACTTGAACCTAGGAGTTTGAGACTAGCCTGGACAACATGGTGAAACCATATCTCTACAAAAAATACAAAAATTAGCTGGCAGTGGTGGCACACCTGTAGTCCCAGCTACTCAGGAGGCTGAGGTAAGAGGATTCCTTGAGTCCAGGAAGTCAGTGGAGGCTGCAGTGAGCCGACATCATGCCACAGCCGAGGCGACAAAGTAAGACCCTGTCTCGAAAAATAATAATAATAGGCAAGGCATGGTGGCTCACACCTGTAATCCCAGCACTTTAGGAGGCCAAGGCAGGCGGATCACCTGAAGTCAGAAGTTTGAGACCAGCCTAACTAACATGTTGAAACTCCATCTCCACCAAAAATACAAAAATTAGCTGAGTATGGTGGCTGCCACGTGTAATCTCAGCTACTCGGGAGGCTGAGGCAGGAGAATCACTTGAACCCAGGAGGCGGAGGTTGCAGTGAGCTGAGATTGCAATTGCACCACTGCACTCCAACCTGGGTGACAAGATTGAAACTCCATCTCAAAAAAACAAATAATAATAATAATAATAATAATAATAATGAATAGAAACGTGTCCACTGGAGTTCATCTGTGGACAAGACACTGAATGTATAGAGAGTGCTCGGCACACAGTGGGCTCACAACACAAGCAGATAAAGTCACCCTCAACAGCACAGCGCTGCTATTACTGTGGCTACTCCCATGAGTCAGACTCGGGAGATGCAAACCGAACCCAGTCCAGTTCCCTAATGTTATTAAGGGCTTGATTTCCTCTACACTTTGCCAGACACGATGTGGGTCTCCACAAGGAGGAGGCAAGCAGCCAATACAGAACCAGCCTTCTACCAGCAGCCACCTTCATCTGCATGATGCAGCAGAGCCCTGCTTGAGCTCTGCAAGGTACACTGCTTAGAGCCAATCTTCAGAAATACTGACATTCGGGTTCTGCCAGCCTCCAGCAACCCATGTGTGTCCTGCACAGTGCTTGGGCACTCAACAGGTGCTTAGGAAATGACTGGAAAGCTGGGTGCGGTGGCTCACGCCTGTAATCCCAGCACTTTGGGAGTCTGAGGTGTGTGGATCACGAGGTCAGGAGTTCAAGACCAGCCTGGCCAGCATGGTAAAACCCCGTCTCTACTAAGGTACAAAAAATTAGCCGGGCATGGTGGTGCACGCCTATAGTCGCAGCTACTCAGGAGGCTAAGGTAGGATAATTGCTTGAACCCAGCAGGCAGAAGTTGCAATGAGCAGAGATCATGCCACTGCACTCCAGCCTGGGAGACAGAGTGAGACTCCATCTCAAAAAAAAAAAAAAAAAAAAAAAAAAGGGCCTGGCGCGGTGGCTCATGCCTATAATCCCAGCACTTTGGGAGGCCGAGGCGGGCGGATCACGAGGTCAGGAGATCGAGACCATCCTGGCTAACACAGTGAAACCCCACCTCTACTAAAAATATAAAAAAAAAAAAAATTAGCCGGGCATGGTGGCGGGCGCCTGTAGTCCCAGCTACTCAGGAGGCTGAGGCAGGAGAATGGCGTGAACGTGGGAGCGGAGGTTGCAGTGAGCCGAGATCGTGCCACTGCACTCCAGCCTGGGGGACAGAGTAAGACTCCATCTCAAAAAAAAAGGAAATGTTGACTGGAATAGTGGGCAATTAATTCCAGCTACATAGACAGTGCTCAAGTGCTAGCTCCTAGCACAGTGCTAGAAGCCAGAAATCATATCAAACATGAAAGACACAATCCCTGACTTCATGGAGCTTTCAGGCTGTACCAAGATTTCCAGAGAACCAAGCACACACACAGGACATGTCCCTCAGCGAGGACATTTGTTGATGTCCAGGTTGCCTTGGTGGGCTGGCAGAAGCTAAGGAACAGGAAGAAAGGTTGGACCACATGGGATGTGAGAGGCCCCAGTACGTCAGCACACAAGAAACCTTGGAAATAATCTCGTTCAATGTCTTCACTGAAGAGCTGAGAAGTAAGGCCTGGAGAAGTAAAACGACTTGCCCAAGATCACCCAGCGAAGACATGCAGATGCAGAGTGAGAAGCAAATCTCCATGAGAAGGGTGCGCTGAGCACAATGCCTAGAGGAGGAACTGGTCCTTAAACTGGTAGGTGCTGGGGCATTGTCCGTCGAAGGTGGCACAACTTGAAGCCCAGAAGAGCACGTAATTACCACACCTCCTGAGTGCTGGTTCTGAGAGCATTGGTTGTGTTCCTGTAATCTCCAACAACGCTGTGAGATACGAACTCACTTAGAAACGAGAACACTGGTGCACAGCAAAGCCCAAGTACGCCCGAGCCATGCAGGAGTCAGCGAGAGACAGAGCTAGGATACGAGCCCAGGCACTGCCTCCGGAGCCTTTGTTCTTTTTTGTTTGTTTGTTTTGTTTTGTCTAATTGAGATAGAGTCTTGCTCTGTCACCCAGGCTGAAGTGCAGTGGCGTGATCTCAGCTCACTACAACCTCCACCTCCTGGGTTCAAGCGATTCTCCTGCCTCAGCCTCCCAAGTAGCTAGGATTACAGGCACCTGACACTACGCCTGGCTAATTTTTGTATTTTTTAGTAGAGACAGGGTTTCACCATGTTGGCAAAGCTGGTCTCCAACTCCTGACCTCAACTGATACCCTGGCCTTGGCCTCCCAAAGTGCTGGGATTACAGGCATGAGCCACCACGCCCAGCCCTGGGTCTTTGTTCTTAACCACTAGTCTGCCTTGCCTTTGAAGAATTATGTGATGACAAAGACTGGAGGCAGAGCCATAGGATAAGAAGCTTCTAAAGGAAAGAGATGGGAATGGCACACTGCTGGGAAATGCAAGGAAAATAGATTTCCAAAGCATCAATATCATCTACTGTCAGGAGTTGACCAAAACAGCCCCAACAGGGCTCAAGTCTTGCTCTTTTTCCCTCAGTAATTTCATCATGTCATCCATGACATCCTTCTCCAGACTGGCTCCCTGTCAGAGTGGGCAATGTGTCTAGTTGTGGCCTGAAGCCATAATATCATTCCCCCTAGGCTCAGGGAGTGGGGAGACAGGCGTCCCCAGAACAGCCCACCCCTGGCCACTTCTCCCCACCCCCTTGCAGGTGAGAAGGCAAACGCCCTCATCTGCAAGATGCCTGTGGGCAGCATCCAGTGAGGCTGTGGGCATTTCTCGCTGATGGGCACTGTCTTACAGATCCATTAGGACTCAGGCACCTAAAAGTTATGGGAATATGACTGTGCTAATAAGGATCTCAGGGTTACCTCACTATAGCTTTCTTTTTAATTAACTAGACCAGACCAGACCAGTAAGGAAGAGCAATAGTAATTTTAAGACAGAAAGAGAGGCAGACAGGAAGACAGGCAGACAGTGGCAGGGAAGGGAAAGCGGAAGAGAGGGAAAAAAGAGGGAGGGATGCGACGTCAAGTAATGACCAATGCTTCAGAGACAAACAGGCTAGGGGGAGAATTCTAGCTCTGAGGCTTCCAAATCTGCGAAGCTTTAAGCTTCAAGCTTCAGTTCTTTGAACCTGCATCCATATCTGTGAAATGCCTTGCAGAGTTGAGGGAAGGCTAGAGATAACCCATGTGAGGTCCTCGCACCTAGTAGATCCTCAATATAGGAAAAGCTCCCATTTAATCAGGCTTACCTCCACTCTCCTTCATCTTTAGGCTCGAGATGATTAAGATGCTGAAATGACAAAGAAGAGTCGTGAGCACTGTTCTTCTCCAAGTGACAGACCTTCAAAATTTGTGGGTTTTTTTTTTTTTTCAATTTCCTTTTGTTTGACTATGCCCACAAAATCCCTCAGGGAAAGGTCAGCAAAGGTCCAAATGTCAATCAATCATGAACAAAGGGGCAAAGTGCCAAGGACGTGAGCCATCAAACAATGACTCAAGGTGACAGTTCTTTACAGAACAGCAGGACCTGCACTTGAAGATTCCAAATACAGAAGTTCTACAGTGTGCATGTTCTCTAAGAAAGTTTAGTAAGTTTTTTTGTGGGGGAGGGGGGTTGCTGTTTTTTTTGAGACAGAGTCCGGTTCTGTCACCCAGGCTGGAGTACAGTGGCATGATCATGGCTCACTGCAGCCTCAAACTCCCGGGCTGAAGCGATTCTCCCACCTCAGCCTCCAGAGTAGCTGGGACTACAGGCACGAGCCACCATGCCCTGCTAATTTTTGTATTTTTTTGTAGAGAGAGGTTTTCATCGTGTTGCCCAGGCTGGAAAGAAAGTTCACTAAGTTTGACAGAGACTCAAGAGTTTATACTGGTCCCTGTCTGCAAAGAGCTTAAAATCTCATTTACAAAACAGGACTATGAGAAATAGCCCATTTAAGGACTAAGTCAAAATGTTATCCTAAACAGTAGTAGATGTGCCATGTGGAGTTCAGGGAAGCTCCACGAGAGATCAGAGCTGCTTTTCTGGGATGTCCATGTGTCCCCTGAGAGGTATCTAAGTTGGGAAGAGAGAAAGAGACCCTCGGGGTAGGGGCAGGGGTTGGGGCTAATGTCAAAATAAGGAGGATGAAAGGAAATGGCATTTATCAGTCACCAGTCACAAAGAAAACCCTTTTAATTTCCCACTTAATCCCCATGTATCCTCACAACCCCACAGACAGGTCTCATATCTGAAAGTTACAGAAACAGCAGCGTGAAGAGGGCGGGCACCTTGCCCAGTTTGTGTGGCTGAAGAGGGTGGACTTGAACCCAGGTCCATAAGACTGCAAGTCCCCTTGGGGGCCATCATCACACCACGGCCTGCCTCACTTTAGAATCTGGGCACGTTCTAGGCGCTCTGAGCTCCCGCTGTCTCAGGAGCTGGGGAGTTGGCCTCCTCGGAGAGAGGAAACTTTCCAGCACCCCATTCTGCTGAACCTGTCCTCTCCCACATCCCACAGCTCCATACATCCCATAATCACCACCTTTGTTCCAACTCCTCTTTAAAACCTGGATTAGCTGGGCTTCCGGGGAGGTCACGCTCCTGACTTTGGAATGCACTTCTGACTTTCTCAGAAGCAGGTCTCTACTCAAGTCACGCAGGCACATCTCACTAAGTAAACTTTGGCAGCCATCTAGCTTGCCCAAGGACTCTGGGTAAGTCCAAATTGAGGGGATGGGGCAAATGAAAGCGATGACAGCATGAATAGCCCACGACCAGAAGCAGGCACATCGGCTCTGCTCTGCTGTCACCCAAGCACCACGCAAGACAGGAGTTGTGGAAAACTGGCAGCAGGTGCTCTGGGGGCACCTAGGAGGTGACATGGTTCCCTCCTATGCCTGCTTAGAGGACAGATCCCACTTAGGCCCCATCGCATCAGAACTGGAGGGGCCAGGAGATGGGAAGAGTGTACGGGCAATGCTAATATCATCCAGGGAAAGGTAAAGGATGAAAGCGGGAGGAGATGAGAGGAAAGGGAGAGAAGGGGAAAGAAGGGAGCAGTTAAAATAAATACACAGGAGACATTCAAATTCACTGTATTAAAAACCTGTCAGAACAGCACTCCAGAAAAGAACCCTGACTTGGGGAACCTGAGTCCCCAGAGCTCTGTGGGAACTGGGTGACATTACAGCATTCATAGCAAGCCAAGTGTGAAACCACAAACATACACACACACACACACTGCTGTTTGGGGCGTGTGTGTGAATCACTGTATGTTTTCCAAGTGTCTCCATGGTGCAAGTCACAGTACTGGTCTCCTAAAAGGCTTCTCCCAGTCTTCCCCCCTAGGCCAGTGGCTCTCAAACCTGAGTATGCCTAAGCACCACCTGTGGACTTGCTACAATGCAGATCCAGAGGCCCACCCCTGTAACTCTGTTCAGTAAACCTGGCTGGGGGCGGCGGGCGGGGGGGGCGGGGGGCAGAGAGTGCCTATTTGCCAGGTCCCCCAGGTGAGGCAGGGGTGCCACAGAACTCCCCAGAGAAACCCTGTTTCAGAGGACTTACTGCTCAGAGAGCAAATCGGTCTCTCTTTCCAGCATGAGGCCTTGGAGACAAAAATGAGAATATGAGTGATGGTTGCTAAAAGGGAGAAGGAGGAGCCCACGACCTGCCCTTACTGAGCTCCATTCTGTGCTGAGCACAGGCCGGGTCCAAATACTCAGGGTCTCCCTTCCTCCCCACCCTCCCCTTGGAAGCAGTTGCTAGAAGCTTGTGCATATGAGCAGCTAAGGCTCCCCAGGGTGCCTTGTCCAAGGTCACTGAACTAGGAAATAGCAGAACTAGGAACTTCCCTTTGTCTCAGAGAAAAGAAAATGAAGAAAGGAGTACACTCTATATCATGGAGATGTGGAGCGGCTTAGAGGAGAAGAAGGAAATGGAAAAGAAAACAAAGAAAATAAATTATTGAGCACATATGACTTTGCACACTTGGCCACATCCCTTTAAATCCTTCAGTCCTTTACTATGCTTATTTCATAGACGAGGAACGGAGGCTCGAAATATGTCTAATGATGAAGTATTCCTCTTACAATCAGAAAACAACACGTGAAAAAGGGAGAGAAAGAAGAGAGAGAGAGAGAGAGACAGAGAGAGTGAGAGAGAGAGACAGAGAGGACACACACCTCTCCCTTCTTGCTATGGCCCCAGGAAGCAGGCCACCTCTGAGCACCCTCCTGGCTCTCACAAACCGTAACACCGGGAGGAAGAACAGACCCCAGCTGTGAGGAAGGGGACAATGTGCAACTTTCCACAGTCACTGGCTAAGGTGGGAAAGAGTTAAGACCAAAATCCAGCATCCCAATTTCTCCCCCAAACACCATAGAAAACTGAGTGCAACTAGCAATGACACTTATCATTATAGTAGAGGACGTTCCTCCACTGTAAATACACAGGCACCCAAGGGGTCACATCCAAAGAAGCACGCATGGTGAAAGGGCAACTGCACCTGCTCCAGCAGGCACAGTGCAGCCCAGGGCCACACACCAACACACACACACACACACACCTGGAGGCCAACCAAGACTGCAGGGCAAGGGAAGGGCCAGGTGGCAGGCCAAAAGTCAAAGATCAGTAGGCTTCCTGCAGGTGGGAAGGGTACCCACCAGGGATGTGAAGGAAGGGAAGGGTGGGCAAAAACCGTAAAGAGGATGAAAACCTTCTTTTGGGGAAGAAGGGGATCACACAACAAATTGAACTGCTTCACTTCTGTCTCAAACCTGATTCACAATCAGGTCAAAGGTAATACCCATTGCTAACATTCACAGTGCACATTTCAGATCAGAGACATTGCACACCAAGAATTTGAGTGTGGCTCAGACTCTCAACACCCCTGTTAGGAAGGTATCAGTCTCCTACTTGTGTTGCAGGTGACAAAACCATAGCAGCAGTCATATGGGTGGGAATAAAATGAACTGGGATTGAGGACCCACAGTCCAAGCTCTTAAACTTTTAGCTTCAGCTGCAACCATGCCTGATCTCTGGACATGGTGGATGTGTCATTCACTGATTCTCCTCTGGGCTTCTGTACCTGCTATTCCTCCAACTGTTACCCACCCTTGGTGAACTTCTACTCATCCTACAAAGCCCTTCTCCTCCTCTGTGCAGTCTTTCCCAATCTTCTCATTAACCCCTTGCGACTTTCAGCTGAATCCACTGCTGCCCCTTCCCCAGTGCTCCCATGGCATCATGACATTATCAAATTTAAATCCTAAGCCCGTCACTCTACTGTGTTGTTCACTCTAGCACTGCACCCCAAGATGCAGAACTGCATGTACTAAAACATGCAGGCTGTATTTTCTCCATAACCCTCGCCCCAAATTGAGCTGCCCTGAGCTTTGCATGTTCCCTTGAGTGTCTTACACAAAGCTGTGAGCAGCTTGAGGACAGTAACTACACAGCCTTAAATTCTATGTCTCCCAGATATAGGGCGCTTGGCTGCTTGGCAGCTACTGGTGCTCAATTAATGTTCACGCTGGGTATTCATCCACTAGACATTTACTGCACACCTATTGTATGTTAGTCACTGTGCTTGGCCAGAATGATGGAGCTCATTTTTAATGAAGAGATGGCAAAAGATTGCAAAGGAAAAATGGACAACACAGAATCATTGATTCATAGAGGCAGCAAAGTGGAGAAACGGAGCAAAGATTCTGTGGGGCAAAGGCCTCCTCTGGGAAGCCTAGGCTCTGAAATCTCCATAGCACACGTGCACCCTGCCTCTATTGCGTACTGTGTACACCAAGAGGGGTATTTAACATTTCTAAGTTTCACCTTCCTCCTCAGAAATTAACGACACCCTTTACTTCATAGGGCTGCTGGGAGGATAAAATGAGACAATCCATGCAAATTGCACGCCGGGTCCCTCCTACACAAAAAAAACATGCAATAGATATTAGCTACTATTGCTACCACCTAGTAGCTCAATACATGAAAGTGAAAGCTAGCCACGATGATTTTTCAGCAGCCAAGAATGCCCTTGAAGGATAAACATACTTTTGTGCTTCCAGAAGTTAGAAGGGGTCTCCTTCCTATTCATTTTCCAAATAAGGTTAAGAAAGTGTTACCCTTCAGTTAATTCCAGATGCCAAGTAATCCAGGGCTGTGCTTACCCAGCAGGTAAAAGAGCTGAAGGTAAATCAGGTGTGTGTCATGGGAATCTTCAGAAGGCTGCAAGGAGAAGCAGGCATTCAGGCTGAGCCTGCCCGGATTTCTGTAAAACCCTCAGGACACACCCAGAGGCCAGAGGCAGGCCCCTGTCTTGGGACACCATAGGCGCTCCAGGCTGGAAGCCTTCTGCCCCATGTCCTCACCTAACCCCAAGCAGAATAGCCAGAGCAGGCCAACACCAGCAAGTGAGAGGGCAGGAAAACAGGAGGAACCGTGCGGGGCTCGGGAAGAGAGAGCAGCTCAGTGGTGCAGTCAGCAAGAGAGGAGGAAATGCACAGGGCTGTCCCGTCACTTTGCTTTAATGTGTCTGGATTCCTAGAAGATCTGAAGCAAGGGGCAGGCGTGGGGACAAAGGATATATCTCAAACCCACAAAGGACCAGGGACCACTGTGGACATAATTTCATCAAAAGTCTGCTGTAACTCTCATAATGGCCTTTGACAGTGGCAAGACTATCCCCTATGTGAGACCTGAAACACTGAAATAATCAAGCTCGGATTCCAAGCCAGGGTTTTCTGGCTGCTTCCATTGAAATTCTCTGCCAAAGTTCAGGCATGACATTCTACGGAAAGGTCACTTCTACTTTTAATATTTCTGTAGTGTTTGAAGTTATTTTTAATGAACTTTTTATTTAATTTTTAATTTTTGTGTGTATACAGGCATATATATTTACAGGATACATGAGATATTTTGATACACTCACACAAAGCATAATAATCCCTTCAGGGTAAATGGGGCATCCGTTACCTCAAACATTTACCCTTTCTTTGTGTTAGGAACAATCCAATTAAACTCTTATTTACTTATTTATTTATTTGAGACGGATACTCTCTCTGTCACCCAGGCTGGAGTGCAGTGGCGCAATCTTGGCTCACTGCAACCTCCACCTCCTGGGTTCAAGCGATTCTCCCGCCTCAACCTCCCAAGTAGCTTGGGTCACAGGCACCCACCACCAAGCCTGGCTATTTTTGTATTTTTAGTAGAGATAAGGTTTCACCATGTTAGCCAAGCTGGTCTAGAACTCCTGACCTCAGTGATCTGCCTGCCTTGGCCTCTCAAAGTGCTGGGATTACAGGCATGAGCCACCGCACCCGGCATCTTTTAGTTTTTTGAGGGTTCTTTTGTTTTTGTTTTTTTGAGACGGAGTCTCACTCTTGTCGCCTAGGCTGGAGTGCAATGGCACGATCTCAGCTTACCGCAACCTCCACCTCCCGGCTTCAAGTGATTCTCCTGCCTCAGCCTCCAGAATAAGATTACAGGCACCCACCACCACACCTGGCTAATTTTTTTTGCATTTTTAGTAGAGACAGGGTTTCGCCATGTTGGCCAGGTTGGCCTTCAATTCCTGACCTCAGGTGATCCGCCCGCCTCGGCCTCCCAAAGTGCTGGGATTACAGTGAGCCACTGCGCTCAGCCAGTTATTTTTAAACGTACAATATATTATTGTTGACTGTACTTCTAATACAATCAGAAAAGAAAGTACAGATGCTTCGCTGGGTTTTGTTTTTGAATCAGCATCTGGCACCAGAACTTGCAGATATTCCTCTCTGGGTGTGGGAACAGTTCCTGGATATGGGTCAAAAAACACCACCAAAGAGCTGTATCTTGATCTCTTCTCCTCACAGTTGATGTCATGCCCTACCCTGAGAGGCAGTCACATACTTTACCAGATTCTGGTGGACTCTGCCTAAGGACAGACAAGCAGAGGGCCCCTGGACACCGGGAGTCCAGCGCATCCCTTCCTCAGCAGCAAAATTTGCAAAGACCTCATCAGCTGTGCCGACATCACACAAACCTAGGATGTGAAGCATCCCTCTCCTCACTAATGTCTATTTGATACAAAAGTTTTCATATCCACTCCCCTACATTCCCATGAGTAAAAAACACATTTATTCTGAGATTTGCCATCCCCTGAGAGGGCTCCTGGGCATCGCGTCAGCAAAAAGGTAGTTGTATGTGCTAACTCCAGGCCAAAATGTGGAGGAGTGTCACTTATACGCAGTGTCCCTGTCCCACACAGCCCCTCCTGGTGCTCTCCCTGGAGAGGCACACAGCCGGCAGTAACCATTCCTCTGCATTGCGTGTTTTAGATTTGCTCTCTGTCTTTATTTTTTTCTTGCAGAGGAGGTAGATAGGGCATGGTTTTCAACCCACTCACAAGGTGATCTGGAATATAGTCCAGGAGGACAGGAATTAATTCAGCATTTCACCCTCTGAACTTCCTGCCCTCCCTAGTCACTGGACAGAGAGGAGAAGGAGGAGGCAGAAAGGAGACCTGACTGTGGCCGTCACAGAGTTAATAGGACACACGGCATATTCAGCAACACTACTCATCACTTTGGCAAACAGTATAAATAATAAGGGCTCACATTTTCAGGCTGCATGCTGGGGCTTTACATGCATCATCGCATTTAATCATTGCCTTGACTCAGACAACTTTGCAAGTAAGGTCACTGAGGCCCAGAAATGTTAAGCCATCTGCCCAAGATCTCATAGCTAGTAAGTGGGAGAAGGTGCTTCCTCTAGCTGAAGAGGATGTTTGTCTAGACATTTCAAGAGCTCCCAGAGCTCTGAATGCAGAATGAAATGTCCAGTTCTACAGATACTTCATCTTTCCTTCATTCAGTAAATATTTACCAAGTAGTCCTACGTAAAGGGAGGGAGTGCTGCTCATTCTCCCGCTCCACTTCCCTCAACCCCCAAAGGGTATTTGGTTCTGTATTGGCTACTGTCTTACTTTTCTGAGGGCAGCCATAACAAATTGCTACAAACTGGGTGGCTTACATCAGCAGAAATGCATTCTCTCACAGTTCTGGGGACTAGATTTCCAAGATCAAGGTGTCAGCAGGACTGTGCTCCCTCCGAAGGCTCCATGAAAGATCCTTCCTTGCCTCTTTCTGGCATCTGGTGGCTTCCTGCAATCCTTGGAGCTCCTTGGCTTGTAGCTGCATCACTCTAATCTCTGCCTCTGTGGTCACATGGCCTTTTCCCTGTATCTCCACAAATCCTTCTTTCCTATGTCCCTCTCTACTCCTCTAAGGACACGGGTCATTGGCTTTAGCCCCCACCCTAATGCAATATGATATCATCTTAAGTAATGACATCTAAAAAGACCCTATGTCGGCCAGGCATGGTGGCTCGTGCCTGTAACCCCAACACTTTGGGAGGCCAAGACAGGAGGATCACTGAAGGTCAGGAGTTTGAGACCAGCCTCGCCAACATGGTGAAACCCTGTCTCTAGTAAAAGTACAAAAATTAGCCAAGTGTGGTGGCAGGTGCCTGTAATCTCAGCTACTCGGACGGCTGAGGCAGGAGAATAGCTTGAACCCAGGAGGCAGAGGTTGCAGTGAGCCGAGATCACGCCACTGCACTCCTTCCTGAATGACAGAGCGAGACTCCATCTCAAAACAAAAACAAAAACAAAAACCCTACGTCCAAATAATGCCATGTTCTGAAGTTCATACAGGCTTGAATTTTGGGGGGACACTACTCAATCCAGTACCATTGTTTACTATGTTCTTCTACTATAAGGTAAAATTTGTAAATGACAAACATTCTCAAGCTTGCAGGTTATGAAGTAGCAGGGAACAGTAGAAACAACCAGGCCCTTAAGGTCTCAGAAAAACAAGAGGCGGGAAAGAGCCTAATGGGAAACAGTTGGTGTTGTCTACCATCTTCTTTGTCCCTTCAACTTATGATATTAGTCCAACACTGCAAAGCTCAATACTAAGTAATAAGACTGCAATACATATTTGAAAGCATTAGCATCATTTTGTTTTTTTAATAATAAAGAATAGGCCGAGCGTGGTGGCTCACACCTGCAATCCCAGCATTTTGGGAGGAGGAGGTGGGTGGATCACCCGAGGTCAGGAGTTCAAGACCAGCCTTGGCAACATGATGAAACTCCCTCTCTACTAAAAATACAAAAATTAGCCGGCTGTGGTGGCGCATGCCTGTAATCCGAGCTACTCAGGAGGCTGAGGCAGGAGAATCGCTGGAACCTGGGAGGTGGAGGTTGCAGCGAGCCGAAATCGCACCATTGCACTCCAGCCTGGGCAACAGAGCGAGACTCCATCTCAAAATAAATAAATAAATAAACAAATAAATAAATAAAGAATAATAATGCCAACTTCATGATTTACTAACAGCTGCTTAAATAATTCATTGTAATTGTAACAATATGGAACTTGCAAAATTGTTGAGTCCACCCTGAACCAGACCCCTAAGCCTCCAGTCAGTATCATCTCTGCCATCTACAGCTTCCTAAGCTGCTTGTTATTGACTTTGGTCCAGCAGAAGCAACTCCTGAATACCAAAGTGTGTCTGAAGATCACAGTAGTGCCTGTGGGTTTGTTTTTGGGAAATTTTAAGTAATTCTTAAAGTCTGAGAAACTTTTAAAAAGTAAAGAGATAATACATATATATATATGTACATTAAAAGGAAGGAGAAATAATAGGATGCAATATTTTACACACAGGACCATTAAAAAAAAACCTGTGGGCCAGATGCGGTGACTCACACCTGTAATCCCAGCACTGTGGGAGGCCTAGGAGGGTGGATAACCTGAGGGTGGATAACCTGAGGTCAGGAGTTGGAGACCAGCCTGGCCAACATGGCGAAAACCCATCTCTACTAAAAATACAAAAAAAAATTAGCTGGGTGTGGTGGCATGCACCTGTAACCCCAGCTACTCTGGAAGCTGAGGCACGAAAATTGTTTGAACCCAGGAGGTCGGGGTTGTAGTGAGCCGAGATCATGCCATTGTACTCCAACCTGGGCAATAGAGTGAGACTCTGTCTCAACAAAAAAACAAAAACAAAACAAAAAAAAAAACTGTGATTCAAGTGATAGGAAATCGGTAAAATCAACTATATGCTTGGATTCTGGAAATGAGCACTATTGCATTTCTGGGTGGTGGAACTCGTGTTTTAAATTACCTTCTTTTCAGGGAGTAGGGAATGCCATAGACCCTGAGGCCTTATAGCTCAGAGAGCTGGCGCTAAGGTGGACCCTAACCTCTCTGTCTTCCCACCACCTCGCAGAACTGCTCTAGGATTAAATTAAATGAGTTAATATTTGCAAAGGACTTAGAAGAGTTACCTAGCTTCTAGAAGGACTATAGAATTCTTTGTTAAGCAAAATAAATATCTATTTCATAATAAGAAAAGATTATTTTTAAAGTCAAGGAAAAAAACACTGTCAGACAAGGACAGAGGGATCACAGAAGAAGGAGCCTCAAGCCCCGGTGGCTGTGCTGTTGCCTCTTGTTATGTTTTCCTTTGATAATAGTTGAGATGGACGTCCTGCCCTCAGTGAAGGCATACTTCAGATTCAGCAGGAGGCAGCAACAGTGATTTTATTAGGGGGCAGAGGGTGAGTGACCTAGGGCCTCTGGGACATTTTCATCCGGAGATGCTCCATAAAGCATGACATCTCAGATCTTAGCTTCAGGTCTCAGATTTCCCAGTCCCCTTCTCCCCACCCCACTGGCCACCATGCCTCTGCATCCCCCAACATAACTGCATAAAAAATGAGGCTGCACAGCCACAGGGGCTGTCCTCGAAGTTCATTTTTCACCTTCAATCAAGGCCAGCCCAGAAGGCATTACCATCCCAATAGCCCAGCCTTTGTCAGAGAGGAAGGCAGAGTGAGGACGGAAAAGCAGGGAGTAAGTGCTGGTTCAGCAGAGCCCTCCCCAGCGGAGCATCTTCCAGAAGCATCGCTCATTGTTATTCCAACCAGGTGTCAGCAAGCTGGCCAAGCCCGGGATACTGCCGAGGAATGTGCACATCAAGATCAGAGATAATTCCCCCCACAAAATTCCTCACCTCCCACCCTCTAACTGCAGAGGAGTAAATGGGGGTGTTCCAGGCAGAGGAGCTGACGGATCTCCTTTGCACAAAAAAGGACTGCCAGGCTGTGGTGGCTTGGACTCCTCCTCCTCCACCCTCCCAGGCCAAGTGTGCCCCTCCCCCTTCTTCATTCCTGACAGCCTGACCTTGGCTGAGGCCAAACACATGCCCGGGCAGCATCCCCGGCCATTCCTAGCATTCTGGGCAAGCAAGCCTGAGGAAGGCCGCAGGCAGGTCTTGAGCAGAACTGAGACGGGCATCTGAGGCCAGCTAAGCCAGGCCCTAGGTGGAAACCACTTGGTAGAGCTTCACCATTCAGGCGAGCAGCCCAGGCACTGCCCAGCTGATGACTTGGGTTTCAAGCCATGCTCTACAGTGAATCAGTGAATGCAAGCCTTACACACAAACACATATAGCATTAGTGCAAACTCCTCACAGGCGCAAGGAGCCTTCCTCTAACACGGCCCAAGGCTCGCTGATGGTGTGCTTACCTGGCATAATGTGTAGCATCTGCGGAGGGTCGGCGGACGGGAGGCAAGGTCTGCCTAGGTCTCAGAGCCCAAGATCTTCCCTGTGTACTAATATGAATGCACAGACAATACATAACAGTCTGGTCTCCTGCAGTGATGCCTGCCTTCACCAGTGATTAACTGAGCCTCCAACACAAACTAAGGTCTCTGCACTGCTTCTGCCACTGCTCTGTCACCATCCCGGAACCCATCAGATAGCAAGTTCCTCTCTCCATCCCCTATCCCCTTCCTCCTGCGACCACCCCATGCTCACCCAGCCCACCCCTGTCTCTATTAGATAAGGCTACTCCTCCAGGCCTCCTTCATTCCTCTGATGCTGAAGGAGAGGGAGTGGGAGGGGACACTGAGGGAAGGCAGGACGTCCCAGTGCCTATGATCCAAGAGCGGGACAATCTGCCAGCAGGTCAGCAGTGGGCCTCAGCTCAGAGAGCACCAGCATCTCTGTCATCTGGCCCCTACCCTGCCACATCCTATTCCTGTGGGTCAGGGGCAGGAAAGAAGACCCAGGGGCAGCTATGCTCCCTACCCAGATAGCTCACGAGGTCCCATCAGCAGGAGTTGGGATACGTGTCATGGAAAACCACGAAGGTGCTGGGCCCAGAGCAGGGGCACAGCCAGCAGATATGATGAGCTGGAGGAGTAGGTCGTCTGGGGCCTAAGGGTACTTGTAAAGAGCTCCTGAGAATGCCAATACACCAACAATTCAAACAGCAGGGCAGGAGGGGAAGGGGTCCCTAAGGCACCATCACGCCATCCTGTCCAGGCAGCCAGAGGCAGGGCTGGACTGTCAGAGGGAGAAGCCATGGGCGTGTGATATTTATGCAAGTCCCTTTATCTCGCTGATCTACAAACCCTGCCTACTTAAGCCATCCCTGCCAGGTCACCAGGCAGCTTCAGAGGCCCAACTCACTGACGATCACACCCAAACAAGGGTTTGCCTGCCAGTGCCACACTCAAAGGACATTTCCCTTGGACTGCCCTCAGCTCCCACTCCCCACAGGCTGGACACCAGGCTGGCCATCAAATGCTGCATCCATCGCATTCACTTCCTAGGGCTGCTGGAACAAACTAGTACAAACTCAGCGGCTTAAATCCACCCACATTTATTATGATACAGTTCTGAAAATACAAAGTTCAAAGTGGGTCTCACCAAGTGTTAGCAGGACTGTGTTACTTCCTGAAGGTTCTGGGGGAGTTCCTATTTCCTTGCCTTTTCCAACTTCTAGGGACTCTTATTCCTTGTCTCATGGCTCCTTCCTCTGTCCTCAAAGCCAGCAATGTTACTTGTCACCTCACATGTTTCTGAACCTGTCTTCTGCCTCTCTCGCCCACTTGTAAGGACTCTGTGATGAGACTGGGCCCTCTGAATAATCTAAAAGAATCTCCCTCTTTTAAGGTCAGCTTTAATTCCACCTGTGACTTTAATTTCCCTTCTCTGTATGGCATATGACATCCTCATGTTCCAGAGATCAGGATGCGAACCTCTTTGGGGGAAGCATAATTCTGTCTGCCACACCCAGGTTTATCCCCATCCTCAGGCTGCTGTTCAATATCTGCAAAGCCCCCAGATTGGCATCTACCACCTTGTCCTTCTGAAAAAGCCAGGACCATCCTGATTCCAGTGACCCCTGGATGATTTCAACCACCTCCCCATCCTGAGAATCCTCATCCAGATTGAGGTACAGTAATGTGGTGCCCACTTCAGGATGAAGAAATAGTGGCAAGAGACTCGCCCAGGGCCACACAGCTCTAAGAATGAGATGTGGGATTGGAACACTGGTGTTCAAGCAGGCCTGCTGTCTACAGCCCCATATGAATCTCAAGCACTCAGACTAGTTCTGGTCTTAGATCCTCTTAGCCAGGTCCCTCTAGGACAAGATGGCCTCTGTCACCTCCATCTGGTGCTTTGGTAGACAAGAGGACCTCTATCTCTAGTTCCCGCTGCCTCCACTGAGAATTTCTCTGTGTTAGAAATATCCTGGCTGGGCGCGGTGACTCATACCTGGAATCCCAGCACTTTGGGAGGCTGAGGCGGGTGGATCACGAGGTCAGGAGATCGAGACCATCCTGGCTAACACGGTGAAACCCCATCTGTACTAAAAATACAAAAAAATTAGCCAGGTGTGGTGGTGGGCGCCTGTAGTCCCAGCTACTTGGGAGGCTGAGGCAGGAGAATGGCGTGAACCCAGGAGGTGGAGCTTGCAGTGATCCAAGATCGCGCCACTGCACTCCAGCCTGTGTGACAGAGCGAGACTCTGTCTCAAAAAAAAAAAAAGAAAGAAAGATGAAAGAAAGAAAGAAAGAAAGAAAGAAAGAAAGAAAGAAAGAAAGAAAGAAGAAAGAAAGAAAGAAAGAAAGAAAGAAAGAAAGAAAGAAAGAAAGAAAGAAAGAAAGAAAGAAAGATCCTGCCACATTCAACACAGGTCCGTGTGAAAAGCAACAGGTAAAGAATAAAAGAAGCGGGGGGTGGGAGAGAAATCAAAATTTATTGAATGCTTGCCAAGGGCCAGGAGCAGGCATCCAGTTACTGAATCTTGCCCACAAACCCTGACAGCAGGCCTCCTTAGCTCCATTTTACAGACAGGAGGCTGAGGCTCCCAGAGATTGGAAGCATGCCTAAACTCATGCAGCGGGGGACTGGCAGGGCCCCAGTTCCAGCTGGCAGGGTCTCTCCCCTCCCCAGGTCTCCTTCATCCCTGCCCACCCAGGAACCCAGCATTCTAACCCACACTGAACTGACCTGACCCCTTCACCCCACGTAACCTTTCTTTCCTGCTCCACCTCCACTGCAAACCACATCCCACCTGCAGCTTCTCTGGCCTGGAGCTTGATTGGTTTCAAGCTTCAGTTTGTGAGGAAAGAGGCTTCTTTCCCCTTGGATGGCAGGCCCAGGAAAGCCATACAGGGTTTAGGGCAGGGATGTGCCAATCACCTGGAAGCCAGTCCCAACCTTTCCCCTACATCTCGCTCCATCCGCGCTGAGCCAAAATAACCTGGACTCAGTGATGCCAGCGGGCACAGGGGCAAAGGCCTGGCACCTCAGCAACTGTTACCACTCTCATCCAGGCACCAAAGCAAAGCCCTGGCCACAGGTACACAGGGTCCTGGGGGATCCAGCTTGAAGGTGGGCCCAGACACCGGGTCCCAGATCTGCCAGGTCCAAGCTGGGGGGCCTCAGGCAAATCATTCTACCCCTCTGGGCTTTGACTTCCAAGCCAGCACTGTGCTAAGGGCTGCGGCAACACTTACCAAATGATAAAAGAGACATGATCGATGTCCTTAGCAGAGAAGCTGACACTACACAACTGTTCACACAAGCACACACCTAAGTAAGAAATTGCAATTGGTGCGACAAAGGAGAAGTCCACCCCTAACCCCAACAGCTAATTTAGGGGTTTAAGGTGGGGCTCCCAGAAGAGATGACTTTTAAACTGACACCTGAAGTTAGTAGGATTTTTTGTTTATGAAGACGGAAGGGAAGAAAGAAGTTCCTTGGCAAATGCCACTCACTTGAGAACATTTAAAACTGGCAACTGGCCAGACACGGTGGCTCATGCCTGTAATCCCAACACTTTGGGAGGCTGAGGTGGAAAGATCATGAGGTCAGGAGTTCAAGACCAGCCTGGCCAACATAGTGAAACCCCATCTCTACTAAAAATGCAAAAAATTAGCTGGCGCAGTGGCAGACACCTGTAATCCCAGCAACTCGGGAGGCTGAAGCAGGATAATTGCTTGAACCCAAGAGGCGAAGGTTACAGAGAGCCGAGATCATGCCACTGCACTCCAGCCTGGGTGACAAAGCAAGACACGGTCTCAAAAAATAAATAAATAAATAAATAAATAAATAAATAAATAAATAAAACTGGCAACTGCCCAGATTAATGGGGCAAATCCTTGTATTCACTTGCAAAGCATGGTTTGGTATCACAATCAGATGCAGATTTGTAAAGAAATGTCCCCCATAGAAATGGAGGCGTCGATTCCAGAGACAGGATGCCTAACAAAGGGGACTTACTGTGGAGCACCCCGGTTCCACCATCTGCAAAATTCACAAGTTAATCAAGACAGATCTTACAAATCAATGAGAAAAAAATTGCTAACACCCCAAAGGAAATGACCAGTTAACAAACACAAATAAGCCATAAACATGAAAAGCTCGCCAACCACACCAGTAGTCAAAGAAAAGCAACTTTATAACAAGATAGTTCCCCTCATGTTTTAAGAGTTTGCTGCAGGCCGGGCACAATGGCTCAACCCATAATTCCAGCATTTGGGGAGTCCAGGATTGCCCGAGGCCAGGAGTTTGAGACCAGCCTGGTAACATAGTGAGACCTCGTGTGTACAAAAAATATTTTAAAATTAGCTGGGCATAGTGGTGTGCACTGTGGGAGGCTGAGTTGGGAGAATCTCTTGAGCCCGGGAGGTCTAAGCTATGAACTATGAACTGAGCTATGAACGTATCATTGCAATCCAGCCTGGGTGAAAAAGCGAGACCCTGTCTCTAAAAAATAAAAATTAAAAGTTAATTTTTTTTTTTTTTGAGACGGAGTCTCACCTGTCTTTCAGGCTGGAGTGCAGTGGTATGATCTCAGCTTACCGCAACCTCTGCCTCCTGGGTTCAAGCAATTCTCCTGCCTCAGCCCCCTGAGTAGTTGGGATTATAGGCACCTGCCACCATGCCTGGCTAATCTTTGTATATTTAATAAAGATGGGGTTTCACCATGTTGGCCAGGCTGGTCTCGAACTCCTGACCTCAAGTGATCCACCCACCTTGACCTCCCAAAGTGCTGGGATTACAGGCATGAGCCACCGCGCCCAGCCAGAAAAGTTAAAAATTTTTAAAAAGAGTTTGCTGCAGTAATTAGAATGCTCACACTATTGGAGGCTGCCTCAGCAAGCCCTAACATTGTCTGTGGAGTGGTGACTGGTTAAAGATTCCTCAACAGCAACCTGGGAATGCATCAGGACCCTATTAAATTCCTGGGGTGTGGGTGGCTCTGCCAAGAAAACAATCAGAGACACATGAAAAGGTTTATACCTTGCAACAGGTAAAAGCAGAGGAAATCTGAAAGCTCCTAAGGACCGACTTGGCTGATGATTAGCAATGACAATGACAATAATACCAGTAGCAGGCAGCATGCGCCCAGTTCCTGCTCTGTGCCTGGTACTAGTGAGGGACTTTGACAACTTTCTTCAACTCATCCTCACAACAACCCCATGTAGAAGGGGTTCTTATTTTCCCATTTTACAGAGAAGAAAAACCTACTTATGGAGTACCTTTCCTGTACAGGTGCATAATGAAATATGGAAAAGATACTCAAAACAAGTTTTTAAAACTTTAAAAGACATAGGGGAGATGGTCATAATATAATATTAAGTAAAAAAAAAAAAAAAAAAGTCAAGAACAAAACCATCTGGAAGCAAGACAACAAGATGTTACGGGTGACTATTGCTAAGTGTCGGAATGATGGGTGATAATTACGAGTGATCTATATTTGATCAATTTTTAGCAGAGGCAGGGTTTTGCCATGTTGGCCAGGCTGGTCTCAAACTCCTGACCTCAGGTGATCCACCTGCCTTGGCCTCCCAAAGTGCTGGGATTACAGGTGTGAGCCATGGCGCCCAGCCTGCACCCATGCTTTTGTCCAAAGTCCTAGTCATTGACCTGTTTGAGAAGTGGCTCCCATCAGAAACAAGTGGCCCAACTGTGCCACTTGAAACTCTGTCTCAATAAAAAAGGATAGTTAGTTGGAAGCCTGGCTAGGTGGAAGGCTGGTTAGATGAAAGGGTGGCTGGGTGGAATAAAATATAGAAGAATGATTGGGAGAAAAAAACATGGAAGGGTAGAAGGAAAAACAGAAGCATAGGAGAAAGGGGATATTGAGGTGAAATCATCAGGAAGAGGTGAGGTAATAGGGTCCCAGGCAACACGATATCAGTACACCAAGGAGGAGGGAGGCTGGGGACACGTCCGCAGTGGCCTCCCAAGTTCATGCCTCTACCATGGGTCATAAGCCACCATTCTGGGCATGTTTCAATGTGAAAGACACTCTTCAAGGAGCCCCTTGCCCTTGAGAAGGTCACCGAGTAGGAGGGAGGGAAATGGCCACCTGGCCAAGTGCTAAACTGCACAGGAGACAGAAAGCTCACAGTTGTCGCCTTGTCTTCTCTTTTTTTTTTTTTTTTTTTTTGAGATTGGGTCTTGCTCTGTCACCCAGGCTGGAGTGCAGTGGCATGATCTCGGCTTACTACAACCTCCACCTCCTGGGTTCAAGAGATTCTTCTGCCTCAGCCTTCCGAGTAGCTGGGATTACAGGCACGTGCCACCACACCCAGCTAATTTTTTTGTATTTTTAGTAGAGACGGGGTTTCACCATGTTGACCAGGCTGGTCTTGAACTCCTGACCTCGTGATTCGCCCACCTCGGCCTCCCAAAGTGCTGGGATTACAGGCCTGAGCCACCATGCCCAGCTGCCTTGTCTTCTCTACAGGACTGCCTGTCAGCAAAGCATCAACCTGGTGAATCTCCCCCATGGTACTCCCTGAGCTCCAAAGCTCCGAGAAACAGCTTTCCCCCAAATGCTCCTCTCTGGAATGCTCAGCCCTGTCCTTGCCTTCTGAAGATGCCTTCGAGAAGACTTTGGTTCTGGTGGTTCCTGGCAGAGGAGCAGCCTGTTGCTGGTCCCACACTGCACCCCAGCGCCCAGAGCCGGAAGCCGATTCTGCCAGGAGCTGGCCTCCTGCGCCAGCACCTCCGCCGCCAGGACCTGCTCCTCGCCTTCTGGAGCAGCCTGGTGGTTCTAGGAAGTGGCCCTGCCCAGAAGCACACACGCCGTTCCTGGTAGCCCTGGAGCGTCATCAGTTCTCATCACTGCTGGCAGCCGCAGCCAGTCACAGGGTCCGTGTGAAAGGAGGTGTTCACGGGGCTTGATGTCACAGCATTATTCCTGGGGCTCACCACACCCAGGTGGAGATGACACACGAAAGGAGGGAAGAGAAAGTAATCTCCCCTCAGGATCTGTGTGACTCAGCCTCTGCTTGTAGAGACAAAGAAACAAATGACGGCCAAGGGCCTCTGTGCATGAGAATCTCGTGCAACTACCTTTGACCTAGATGGTATCATCCCCATTTTACAGACAAGGCGATTGAGGCCAGGACACATTCAATGAATAGCAGTACCGAGATTCAACCCCAGGTGACTGTAAAGCCCAAATCTGACTCCTGCACAGATTTCTCCAAGGTCAGCATGGCCCCGAGCCTGCTCCGTTTAGACAGAAGCCATGACGGGATTCCACAGGACCAGGGCAGTCAGGACCCTGGCAGGGAGTCAGACCTGTGTGAATAGTTCGCAGGCCAGCAGTGGATATTTCTGTCCCTACCTCATAGCTTCTTATGTGAGCTTACTGTCTGTGCCATGTTTGCTACTTAATTATTTAGGAGGAGCAGTCTAGGGTCATAGGAAGGAAGCAAGCTCCAAAAACAGAGACCAGAGTTCAAGTTTGGAGTCTGCCATGGCGTGATATGAGCAAGCTGCTTCATCTACCTGTTGTTCCTCAATAAAAGGTCATGCCCGGCATGAGGTGGGCACCCAAATACATTGTTCCTAGTCTTTCTTCATCTGCCTCACAAGATAAGAAGCCCAGACCTGGTTGTTCTGTATGTTCTAAGAATACAAGAACACAGGCAGTTGAAGAGCCAAGCCTACAAACAAAATTGTCCAAAATGAGACAGCCAACTACAGACAAGCATAAGAAGGTTGTGAGGAAGAAAATACTCAATTTCCCTCACTTTAGAGTGCCATTACAAACGAGCCTTCAGGCCAGGTGTGGTGGCTTATGCTGGTAATCCCAGCACTTTGGGAAGCTAAGGCGGGAGAATCACTCCAGCTCTGGAGTTGAAGACCAGCCTGGGCAACATAGCAAGACCCTGTCTCTACAAAAAGTGAAAAAATTAGTCAAGTGTGGTGGCACACACCCAAAGTCCCAGCTATTCAGGAGGCTGAAGCACGAGAATCATTTGAGCCCGGTAGCTCAAGGTTACAGTAAGCTATGATAGCGCCACTGCTCTCCAGCCTAAGCAAGACCCTGTCTCAAAAAAAAAAAAAAAAAGAATCATGAAGTGTAGTCACAAGAGAAAAAGAAAAAAAGAGAAACCAAGTGGTGACTCAAAGTCACAGAACTGCTTGCTGTACATTAGCAGATTTCATAGAAAGCTACTATAATGGCCACCATCTATGGGCCAGTTGCAGTTCCAGAAATCCTTGTACAATAATCATTCCTTTACAGAAGACAGGCTTGAAATTTTCCATCAAAAATAGAAAGTCCACTTTGACATCTGGCCTTTTGGCCAATATTTAAGATGCCTGTTTTCAAAAAGTGCCCACGTTAAAACTTGTCTCCATATCACACACAAGCATTCTGCAGAGGGTAACCTATGCCCAAACCGAAACCTCAAGACCATCTTTTATTTTATTTATTTATTTATTTATTTATTTATTTATTTATTTATTTTTTGAGACAGTCTCACTCTGTCACCCAGGCTGGAGTGCAATGGCACAATATCCACTCACTGCAACCTCCGCCTCCCAAGTTCAAGTGATTCTCCTGCCTCAGCCTCCCTAGTAGCTGAGATTATAGGCGCCTGCCACCATGCCCGGCTAATTTTTGTATTTTCAGTAGAGACATGAAATACACCAAGTTGTAGTTCACCATGTTGGACCAGCTGGTCTTAAACTCCAGACCTCAAATGATCCAGCCGCCTTGGCCTCCCAAAGTGCTGTGATTATAGGCGTGAGCCACCACATCCAGCCTAAGACCACCTTTCTGGTGACAAGTTTGAATCTTTGGGGATTTCTCACACCAAAGATGATAACTGAAGAATCATGGATCCCTGACAGCACTCCAAAGATTCTGAACATTCAACTCCATTCTCTTTACTTCTTTAACTCTCATTTCCTCTCTTCTCAACCCAGAGTTTAACTTCATCACAGTCCACCATACGAATCAGAGCACTTTGAAGATTCATTTGAAGATGGTTTCAACTCACAAAAGAAAACACAAATTATTTAATATCCATTCATTCATTTGACCAATATTTATGAAACTTCTCCCATGTGTCAGGCAATGCCAGGAGAGGGGAGAACATGAGGATAAAAAAGCAATAAACAATGTCAGAAAAGGTGGATGCTCCTCCCTATCTGTCCCTAATTGTTTTTGTTTTGTTTTGTTTTGTTTTGTTTTTTGAGGCAGTCTCACTCTGTCACCTAGACTAAGTGCAGTGGTGTGATCACTGCACACTGCAGCTTCCAACTTCAGAGCTCAACCAATTCTCCCATCTCCTTCTCTTTCACCTACTGAGTAGCTGGGACTATAGGCACACACCACCATGCCCAGCTAATTTTTTATTTTTTGTAGAGATGGGGCCTCACTATGTTGTCCAGGCTGGTCTCAAACTCCTAGACATACTCCATCCTCCTGCCTCAGCCTTTAAAATTGCTGGGATTACAGGCAGAAGCCACCATGCCCCAGCCTGTCCCTAACTGTTGAGAGTCCCTGGGGGAACCGAGCTGCCTCTTCTTATAACCAATGTCATCAAGAGCCCAAAAGAGGTCTTATTCATCTCAGTATCCCAGTACAATGTAGGCACATGGTAAGCACTCTCAATTATTATATTACTATTATTATTATTTTTTAGGCAGGGTCCTGCTCCGTCTCCCAGGGTGGAGTGCAGTGGCAAAATGTTGGCTCACTGCAACTTCTTCCTCCCATGTTCAAGCAATTCTCCTGCCTCAGCCTGTTGAGTAGCTGGGATTACAGGTGCCTGCCACCAGGCTCAGCTAATTTTTGTATTTTTAGCAGAGACAGGATTTCGCCGTGTTGGCCAGGCTGGTCTCGAACTCCTGACCTCAAGCAATCCACCTGCCTCAGCCTCCCAAAGTGCTGGAATTACAGGCATGAGCCACCACGCCCAGCCCTCAGATTATTTTAGCCTCAGCTTCAGTAACTAATCTATCAAATGGGATGACACAAGGATGGAAGGTTTCCCTCCTCACCCCAGGCACAGCAGTTAGGAGATCACTCTAGGCCTAAATGTTAGCCTTGCTCCTGACTGGCTGTGTAGCCAGGACCAGTTACTGTGACTCTCTAAACCTTAATATCCTTATCTATTGAATGGGGATAATGACAATACTCCACTGTCATTTACTTACTTAGTCTTCAAGAAAAACTCCATTTTAGTCCTCAACAAAAACTCCATTGAGTTAATATAGCTGGCTGGGGCCAGGCACAGTAGCTCATGCCTGTAATCCCAGCACTTTGGAAGGCCAAGGCAGGAGGATCACCTGAGGTTGGGAGTTCGAGACCAGCCTGACCAACATGGAGAAACCCCATCTCTATCAAAAATACAAAATTACCTGGGCGTGGTGGCAGGCGCCTGTAATCCCAGCTACTTAGGAGGCTGAGGCAGGAGAATCGCTTGAACCTGGGAGGGAGAGGTTGCAGTGAGCCAAGTTCATGCCATTGCAATCCAGAGCAAGACTCTGTCTCAAAAATAAAAGAAAAAAAAATATATATATATGTATGTACAGCTGGCTGGAAGCACTTAGAGTCTTAGGCCTGCCACATAGTGTCTATAAAAGCCTTCCCAGGACACCCAGCCACCTTTCCCAGCCACCCCAGCATACCCCCTAAGCCCTACACATCACATGCCCCATCAAAGCTCTCCACACACCAAAAGGACACTCATCCTTTTGTCCACACATTGGGTGGAGGGCAGGTGTGGAAATTCATCCTTTCAGGGAAGAGGGGTGCCCACTCTCATTTTTCTAGAAACATAGAGTCCTCAAGTTTCTTGCTCTACTTTTGATAAAGATGTAGACACAAGAAATATTTCTCATCTCTCTTTTCTAAAAGAATAAAAACGGAATGAACTTGAATATAAATGGCAACGTCAGGTGGCCTGGTCAGGGAGGGGCAAGATTATGGAGAAGGGAGTGGGGCATGACCAGGGGACGCTGCTTGTGGGCTCCGGCCAGGGTGGCTGCACAGGTGTGAGGCCCCCACCCCTACCGGCCATACCTTTCATGCCTCCGCTCCCCACAAGGGAAGCCCAAAATTTTCATTTTCACACGAGGTCTATCCATTTTTACAGGTTAGTGATTAGTTCAAAGGACAATTGTTTCAAACACAGGCCCAAGAAAAACGCTGTCCTGAGCAACCTCGCTGGTGGGGGTTCCCACTCAGTCCTCTGAGGCCTTAGATGACGGGAGTTCACAGGGAAAGGTGCTCTCCAGTCTCTCCTGGGGAGTGTGTTACGAATGCAGATTCCAATCCCCTCACCCACTTGTCCCCTTCCCGGGAGAGAGAAGGGGCTACACTTTAGAAACACTGCTCTAGTCCAGTGTCTGCCAGGGCCAGCAGAAATGACCCCCCCAAAGCTACCTGACTAAAGGACCGTGAAGCTGGAACCTGAACCCTAAGAGGGTTTCTCTAAGGCCAGAGGCACCTTACAGCCTCAACAAGGGTTTCCCCTTGGGGTCAGTGAGCCATCCAATTTCTGCACACCAGGACCCATTTCCATCCCCCAAGCTCCAGACACTAACCCTTAGGGGTCCTTACAGCCAAGGCCCCCAGCTGCTTCTCCATCCACCTCTGCGATGAAATCCCTCAGGGCTTCACCAGCTCAATCCACAATGACAGCAGGACTCCTAAGAACACTTTTGTTTCCCCTTAATAGTTGGCTTCCTGAACTGCAGACAGCTATGGTCCTTAGGGAAGATTCCAGCAGCCACGTGGGAGAAAGAGAGACAGAGAGGAGAGAAACCTAACTTGAATCGGGTAGTTTAAAATAGTAAACTGAGTCACACAGTTCTAGGGTCAAATCCCAGACATGCTGCTTTCTAACTCTGTGCCTCTGAGTCAGTATCTTCTCCTACTACACCTTCAGTTTCTTCAACTGTGAAATGAGTATAAGGACAGCATCAGCATCTTTGGGTCAGGACAAGAATTCACAACCTCAGTGCACACTGAGCATGCTACCCTGTGCCAATGGATAAATGGTATTCCTGCCCCTGCTTCTTCATGGTACCGGGTAGATTCTCAAGGTCATTTCAAGACACTCACAAAATATGCAAGACACAGGAGATGTGTATGCTCTTCCTGTGGCCCTGCCAGGACACGCGACCCAGCCCTCTTCTCCCGAAATCTTGCCTGGTTCACTCCTGCCTGGACTTGCTGAATCATTGCCCTGGCTGCTTTCCTGTAACTCGGCTGCTGACTTGAACTGAACTCTTCGATGCTGGATCCTGTAAGGCGGACCAAGATTGAGGAATGTATCTCCGAATGCCTGGCATCCAGCTACAGTTCTGTAAAATACCCAGGGTGCGAAAGACCTAGAGTGTCTCTCTAGCATCAGAGAGGGTCACATGACAATTTGGGACCCCTTTAAATGCTCTGAGGGACAGGAAAGCCCAAGAGGGTCCCACAAGGCACTCACTGTCCAGTCCAGGGCTGCACTGTGACTCAGAGGCCTTACTGCTGAGCGATGACTCAGCGGCCTAGTGCAGAGCCAGGGCAGCCGTGAGCAAGCCCCTGAGCTGCCTCCAGGAGCAGGTGGTCTTGTGCCAGGCAGGCCGGGCTCAAGTCAGCCCAGAGGAATGCCCCCTGCCCTCCACCTGTGCCCACTGTCGGAGACTCACGCAGCTGGCATCCGAGCAGTGCTACATGATCTACCTGTCCCTGCGCCAGGGTAAACAGGCAGAAAACAGGAGCCCTGCTTCCCGGCTGCCGCAGGGGTGAGGTCATGCCTACAGAGGGCAAGGCCATGCTAGATCGGAGGAGGGTGGGCGGCCTTGGGGCAGGAAATGGCAGGGATACCAGCAGGCCTCCTTGCCAGGCTGAAACAAGTTGGCACGTGGGGCTGGGGATGGAGGAGCCGGGAAGAGAAAACGCAGTACAGAAAGGGCAGGACAGAGCAAGGGCCACGGGATGGGGGCGGTGGGAGGGATAAAGGAAGGGTCAGTGAAAAGCTGGGATGTAAACAATGCTATAAGATGCTCAGAGACTTAAATAGCATCGTGCCCCGCCTTTCTTCTCTCTCTATTCACTTTTTTTTTTTTGAGAGAGTGTTTCTTTGTTTTGTTTTGTTTTGTTCTTGTTTTTGTTTCTTGTTTTTTGTTTTGAGGCAGGCTAGAGTAGAGCAGCACAATTTTGTCTCATTACAGCCTCTGCCTCCCAGGTTGGAGCGATTCTCCTGCCTTGGCCTCCTGAGTAGCTGGGATTACAGGCACCCACCACCACGCCCAGATGATTTTTGTATTTTTAGTACAGACAGGATTTCACCATGTTGCCCAGGTTGGTCTCAAACTCCTGACCTCAGGTGATCCCCCAGCTTTGATCTCCCAAAGTGCTGGAATTACAGGCTCGAGCCATCACGCACGGCTCCTCATTCACTTTTAAAGCTCAGTTACGACCACATGCCCAACATTCAGGTCACACCACACCCCTATGGACAGCCTCTGCCTCAACTAGACTGAGCTAAAGAGCCCCCTCAAACTCACTCGTCGGGGGCCTCCACTGCTGCCAGCCCTTAGGTCAACCTGAGCCTCCACCAGCAGAATCTCCCTCAGCCCATTCCATTTCTTCTCTCAAAACCCTATGCCGCTCATGTTCCACCTCATCCAGGAAGCCTTCCTAGAGTTGCAGGAGTCACTTTCCCCTGCCTCCTGCTGGGCATGGTTCGTTCACGACTGCATTATGGGAATTCTCTGGGAGGCTATATCTTGTCTTCTCACTTGAAGCCCTGGCTTGGGAAGACTCGCTGTCCTTCTACCGTGTACTTCAAGGCTCCGGCCACAGCCTATCTTGCCCATGGGAGATGCTCCATAAACTTATGCCAGCCGGGACTTTCCCTGATCTGAAATCTGTACATCGTGAGAGAGAACCTTGTCTGTTCTCCCAGCAACCACTATGCCAGCCAAAGTCACACTCTGCCACTGTTTCCTGAGTCCCTCTCCAAGTCAGCTGGACCTGGTGCAAGGCGCCACAGAGGCAGTGAGGACCAAGTCCTCTGGGCCTGCCTCGAGGGCCCCACTGTCTAAACCAGATCATTAGAACACGTCATAACATGTGGCCAGAACCTAGAGAACAACGGGTACCAGGCTGCTGTGTGCATGGGGAGGGAGAAGGGCTGGGCAGGCTTCTTGAATAGTAATAAAGGACCAAAAACATCAGCTCACATTTATTGAGCTCTTAGTACGTGCCAGGGGCTTAACCTGCCTTAATCCTGATAGCAATCTTGCCAGGACACCAGGCACTGTACCATTGACTTTACATATGTTAACTCATTCAAACACCAACCCTACGAAATAGATGCTGTTAAAATCTCCTATTTCACACAAGAGGGAGCTGAGAGCCAGAGAGGTCAATATCATACAAGATCACAGGTGGATTCAAACCCCAGCAGACTAGAGGCAGAGTCGATGCACTGACCACTTCACCTCACTGCCTCTCTGCCTCAAGGCATTCAAGCAGGAGAATGATGCCCAGAGGAGTTTGGATGACTTGCCCAAGGTCTTAAGCTTATTCATGACAAGGAGAGTCACCAGCTCACTAAACATCCAAGTGTCTCTCCAATGGGCTCCCACAGGCTTCAGCATTAGCGCAATGCAGCTTTCTGACGCCAGGCTCTGCCTTGGAAGCTGCTGATCATGCTGTCTCCCAGCTGTAGTCACTGCTGCTACAGTTTGGAATCCCACACAAAGTAAACACAATTCATCACAGCAATTACTGCAGTGACTCAGTCCCAGGAATTCTGTAACCAGAAATCAAAGCAGCTCCCCAACTGCCGTGAGCCTGGGTATGGGCTACCCAGAGTCACCTATGGTCAGCCAACAGGCCAGTTTGGCTCCAGACCACCCTTGTAAAGTGCTGGCTGAGCTGCAGCCCTTAGAGATCTAGAGATATGCCGTCACTTCAGGGTCATCACTCACTTCCTGCCTAGGAAGGCAAGAACAGAGACTGTGAGCACGGCGTGGCAACGGGTCTAGAGAATGTGAAAGGTTTCTCCAATGAACCAGTCCAGAGCAGCATGGGCCACAGAGCACAGAGCCCCCAGAAAGACCCCTTGTCCCAACCTCACTCCTGCATGGAGAAACTATGGCTAGAGCCTCCACAGCCTGCGTCGTGATGAATCAGCACCTGGCTCACGTCTCATCTCTGAGACTCTGGATCCCAGGTGCAGATTCACCCTCCTGAAAGGCTGGGATGAAATGACTCCCGCTGCTTGCCAAGGAGAGGTTACTCCTGCAGTGACTCAGTCTCTGACCTCACAGTGGAGGCAGAAGAGGCCACATCCAGAGAATGGCTGTGTCCGTGCACCATGAATTACAGGCCAATTGGTGCTAGGCTCTGGGCTGGGTGTTTTGCTACATCGTCTCACTTGCTCGCCAAAAGCCTGCAAAGCCCACACTATTATATTATCCCCAGGGTACAGATGAGGGCCATGGGCGGGGGTGGCTCAAAGGAGTTAAACAACCGGGTCACACTGCTTGGGACTGAATTTGCATTAGAGACTCAAGATTCTCTCATTCCATGGCCCTTGTTCTTACCACGCACACACAGTGCACTCCAAAGAAAGAGGGAAACAAAAATCTCAGAAAAGCATCCACCCCAAATGAATACATCAATTAGGGTGACACTTATAGAGCAGGCCATGTGACAAACAAGCCAGCAAATGCCTCACAACACCTGGGTTCACCACCCACCTGCCAAAGTTTATATTTAAAATAGAGTTTCCTCCATACCTAGTTTTTTTGTTTTGTTTTGATTTGTTCTGAATTCCTGTTTTAATATAAAATGCTTAAAAATGCTTAGAAATCTTTTCGTAACTACATTTTATCTTTTTTTTTTTTTTTTTTTTTTTTTTTGAGACAGAGTCTCCCTCTATCACCCAAAGTGGAGTGCTATGGCACGATCTTGGCTCACTGCAACCTCCAACTCCTGGGTTCAAGTGATTCTCCTGCCTCAGCCTCCCCAGTAGCTGGGATTACAGGCACCCACCTAATTTTTGTATTTTTAATAGAGGCGGGGTTTTGCCATGTTGGCCAGGCTGGTCTTGAACTCCTGACCTCAGGTGATCCACCCGCCTTGACCTCCCAAAGTGCTGGGATTACAGGCATGAGCCACCGCTCCTGATCGTAACTACATGTTCTTAACTTATTTCCACAGTTACCCAGTTAATGAGTCTACATAAAAAATGAAAGAACAAAATTCACATCAATCTTACTTGTTTAATCCCATGTGCAGACACCAATTATGTCAGGCAAAGTTGCTATTCTTAACATCTGCAAAACTGGCTCTGCATGGGTCCACACCATCACTGTGTCTTACTATACAAACCATAGTGCTCTGTGGTATGAAATCTACACCAATCATTTTCATCATTAGTTATCTTTTTTAGAATACCTGAACCAGGGCCGTGGCATCATAACCAAAAGTGCAAACATGGGCCCCCAACAGATGCTGGTGGCCTGAGTTTCTAATCAGATTTCCAATGTGTATCAGATAAGCCGCAGAGATTACAAATCTTTTCCAAAATAAAGGTTCCTTTTCTAGGCCAAAGTAGTACTCCCTGATAACCTATGTTGTAAACCAGACCGACCGCTAGGTCTTCTTAAAGGGAGGCACACCTTTGCCTAACTGCCCTAGGGTGAGTGGTATAGAGAGCAGCACTCTCTAAAATGGCCTTTTAGGAAGTTTCCAGTCCCTCAGGGCCCCTCACTCCCCTCACATACCCACAGGCTCATACACATGTAGTTACAGGCTGTGTACCCATGCATATGCAAGCAGGAGCATACATACACATATGTACAGGCTGTGCACCCATGCATGTGCACACAGAAGCACACATACACATATGTACAGGCTGTGCACCCATGCATATGCACACAGGAGCACACATACACATACGTATAGGCTGGGCACCCATGCATGTGCACGCATGATCACACATAGGTACAGGCTGTGCACCCATGGGTATGCACACAAGAGCACACATACACATAGGTACAGGCTGTGTACCCATGGATATGCATGCAGGAGCACACATACACATATGTACAGGCTGTGCACCCATGCACATGCACACAGTCTTTCTCTTTTCTTATTTTCAAGTGTCCCTGATTCTAATTCCACCTCTTTTTACCTTGATGGCATAACTAGGACTGTGATGATAGCTACCACTTCATAGGAATGGCAAGGCCCTAGAAGTTTTTCATAGGATCCTACCTTTATCTGATTGAAAAACCAGTCTTTCCACCTCCTGGGAACACCTTGTTTTGAAAGCTGGGCCAAGCTGCAAGTTCTGCCTAATCCTCAGTAAGTGGAAGCCTATGAGGGTCCCCAGAGCTGTTTTTCACCCATGGTTTACTTCCACTTTGTCACCAAACTGCTCTGACCCTGTCTTAAGGGTACTGAAAAGGTAAAGGTCTCCCAAGGCCTAAGGAAAAGAACAGAGGCTAAAACCTCCAGGCTCCCCAGGCCAGCATTATCTGCCACCTACTCTCTAACCCCCTTCCCTTGTCTTTGGCAGACTCACTAAATGAACACACACTCTTCCTACTGAGCCAGGGCACCATAAGGCTCTCAGCAGCCACCCAACCAATCAGGGTTGGCACAGAGAAAGAGACTAGCTGGCATCCCCTTCCCAGCAATTCAGTGTCACAAAGAAGAGCCCCTGGGATCTGACTCCCAGCTGTGTCTCCAACCCCACCTCCCTTCAGCATGGTCCACACCATGCCCTGGGGAGGGCTTCAGTCCTTTCTAGGCCTGGACCTCCTCCCCTAAGGCCCAGCAACATCCCAGAGGGCCTTTCCACACTATGCAGCCATCATGTCCTCTGCCAGGCTGTACCAGTACCACCCTGAGCACAGCTGTTCCCACAGCCCTTTATTGGAGCACTAGGGGTGGTGGTCACCAGCTTTTCCAGTTTTGAGGAGTATTGGTCAAATTTGTTGGTTTTTTTGTTTTTTTGTTTTTTGTTTTTATCTGAGATGGAGTTTTGCTCTTGTTGCCCAGGCTGGAGTGCAATGGCGCAATCTCGGCTCACCGCAACCTCTGCCTCCCAGGTTCAAGCGATTCTCCTGCCTCAGCCTCCCAAGTAGCTGGGATTACAGGCATGCACCACCACGTCCAGCTAATTTTGTACTTTTAGTAGGGATGGGGTTTCTCCATGTTGGTCAGGCTGGTCTTGAACTCCCCACCTCAAGTGATCCGCCCACCTCAGCCTCCCAAAGTGCTGGGATTACAGGCGTGAGCCACTGCGCCCAGCCAAATTTGTGGTTTTAGAGAGATGAGGTCTTGCTATGTTGCCCAGGCTGGCCTCGAACTCCTGGGCTCAAGCAACCCCCTGCCTCAGCCTCCCCAGTAGCTGGGACTACAGGCACATGCCACCACACCTGGCTTTGGTCAGGTGTATTATAGGGATATGCAACTGGGATTTATATCAGTCGCGTGGATAGAACATAACCTTGACATGTGATAAAAACTGACATTTTACCTCTGGGGTCTCTCTCCTAAAAACGCATAACCCCAGTCTAATCATGACAAGGTTATAAACTTTTCTATTTAAATGTATGATAGATAGATAATATACTCAACGTTTGAGCTGCTCCCGATTTCAATATATTCATGCTTCAAAAATTCAAATGATACCCAAAGATACAATCAAGCGTCTCCTTCATAGTCTGAGGTTGCAGCAAGCTATGATCACACCACTGCACACCAGCCTGGGCCACAGAGCGCGACCCTGTCTCTGAAAAGAAAAAATATATATATCTTCTTCATGCATCTTCCTCCCTAACTCAGTCTCCCCTCCCCGCGTCTCCCTCCTCCCACCACGCATGGGCCACCACTTGTGTTGGTTTCCTGTGCATCCTAACAGAGTTTGTGCAGACACATTTTTACATCCCCTCTACACCCATGCTTTTTTTTTTTTTACAGAAAAGATGGCATGCCATACTCCCCACTCCACACTGCGCTTTTTGTGTCAACAATACATCCTGAGATCTGTCCATGTTTGTGCACACAGCACTTCCTCATTCTTTTCCGCATCTTGCCTAGTACAATGTGTCATCATTTGCCGAACCAGTCTTCAACTCACAGATGTTTGAGTTACTCCCAGTCTTTTGCTATTATAAAAATGTTTCATGAATAACCTCGGGCACTGTTCTTTTCCTACAAATATCTGTAGGTTATCTCTGTAGGGGAAATATCTCAATGTCCCAACATGAGATGGCGAGGTCAAAGGGCACATGCTTTTGTAGTTTGGAAAGAGAATGCCAAAAGGCCATAATTCCTCCCAAAGGGCCACATCCACTTGCATTCCGTCCAGCAACACAGCTTTTGTCAACAACAGAGCACATCACCAACATGTGTATTGTACAACGTTGGTATTTTTTTATCTGTATTCCCTTTTTTATGATTGGGTAGAGCAACTTATCAAAGTGTCATTTGAGGCCAGGCACGGTGGCCAAGAGTTCGACCATCCTGGCCAACATGGTGAAAGCCTGTCTCTACTAAAAATACAAAAATTAGCCAGGTGTGGTGGTGGGCGCCTATAATCCTAGCCACTCCAGAGGCTGAGGCAGGAGAATTGCTTGAACCTGGGAGGCGGAGGTTGCAGTGAGCTGAGATCTCACCACTGCACTCCAGCCTGGGCGACAGAGCAACATTCCACCTCAAAAAAAAAAAAAAAGGCCATGTGCAATGGCTCACGCTTGTAATCCCAGCACTTTGGGAGGCCTAGGTGGGCAGATCACCTGAGGACAGGAGTTCAAGACCAGCCTGGCCCAAATGGCGAAACCCTGTCTCTACTAACAATACAATAAAAAAAAAAAAAAAAATTGCTGGGTGTGGTGGCAGGCACCTGTAATCCCAGCTACTTGGGAGGGTGAGGCAGGAGAATCACTTGAATCCGGAAGGCAGAGGTTGCAGTGGGCCAAGATTGTGCCACTGCACTCGAGCCTGGGTGACATTTCAAAAAAAAAAAAAGAGTACCATTTGGGACCCCTTTCCTGTGAGCTGTCTTTATATTGTGCAGACCCATTTCCCACACAGCTATCAGCTACACCAGCTGCCATTCGGCCATGAGCTAGACTCCGTGGGTGGTGGGTGCAACTTGGAAACACACGGCACAGGCTCCAGTCATCAGGAAGTTGATCCAGGAGAAAGCTCACATGTAAAAGAAGGCTGCAGCCTGAGGGAACATGCAGTAGGAATGCAAGGGTAAGAGCAAGGATCATTCTAGAAAGGAAAAGCTCACTTAGGAAATGGGATTAACCATGGCCTCCAAGTACTACCTGCTCCTTGGAGAGATAGGAGAACAAGAAAGGCGCCCCACACAGCTAATCCTGTTTAGTAGGAAGGTAAGGCCAAAGACACCATGGACACCCACGGGGGCCTCGACACAAGCCAAGGAACTAGGTCTTACCGTGCAAAGATGGAGGAGAACTCTCCCACCTGTTCTTTCTTTCCATTCTACTGACATTTCCAGACTGGTTACTTTGTTCACTTTTATTACCACTTAGTTCAGTAGCTCTTAAAGCTCCAATCACCTCAAGAGCCCTTACAAAGTACACGTGCAGCCCTGGAGGGGTCCAGGATGTGTGCTTGGGAAAGGCTCCAGGGTGAGTGATTCTTATGGGTATCTCTGATAAAGGACTACCACCCAGCTCAGGGCTGACAGGGCCAGCACAGCCTCCCTGGGACCCCGCTAAGAACAGACCTTTCAAAGTGTGGGTGGGATGTGACAGAGAAGCTAGGACAGATAGGAGTGACCTTTCTGCCGAGTTTTGTTCAAGTGAGAGAGAAAGATCACCAGTGTCAGAGAGATGTCCACCTTGGAAATCTCTTTTGAACACAAAATCCTCGCCAGGCCTGGAGGCTGTGGATGGGAAAACAGGACACTCCGTTCTGCAATTATCTCAGGTCTACTAAGAATTCCTCCCAAGACCAGAGACAACTTGGGCAGTTCATCTGCATATCTAATGTATTATTTATGCCCCTGCCAGCTTCCAGAATGCTCTGGGTCATATCGCTTGCATAACCCCATCCGGTAGGTGGAAGACGATAATGTTGAGTCTGCTATATAAGTATGTTTGGGGTCAAGGACTAGCATTCTTAAGTTCCTAGACTCACACAGTATTTTTGGCTAGCCACTCCTTTCTGTTTCAGCGTACGACGGGTCTAGGCTTTCAAATGCTTCAAATACTGTTAAACTTCCTCCTCCTCCCCACTTTCACCCTCTCCCCTCTGTCCCAGCTAGTCCACCAAAGAGCCATTCCTGTATCTTGAGCGTGACTCCTCAAAAGCCATGAGGGTCTCCCTCTTCTATAAGGACTCAAGACAACACTCTTCATTTAGGCCATTCATAGGCAACGATAATCTAGATCCAAGGTCAGTTCCCAGCTCCTCACTCTGACCATTAGCTCCAAGAAAACAAGCCACCTCAGACCCCACAATGAAGCCAGTGCTTTAGGCCCCCAATGCCATCCCCCGTCACAACACACACCTTATTTATCAGTTTTTATACCATGCAAAGGGCTAAATTCTAAACACACCTCCTTTAAGAAACCTTTCCCCACTACTACAACCAACACCCCCCACACATAAAACACCTGCTAGGTTCCAGGCACTGTCCCAGGCAGTGAGATGCATGTAAAACACACCTCTGACTGGGTGCGGTGGCTCACACCTGTAATCCCAGCACTTTGGGAGGCTGAGGCAGGCGGATCACGAGGTCAGGAGATCAAGACCGTCCTGGTTAACAAAGTGAAACCCCGTCCCTACTAAAAATACAAAAAATTAGCTGGGCGTGGTGGTGGGCGCCTGTAGTCCCAGCTACTCGGGAGGCTGAGGCAGGAGAATGGTGTGAACCCGGGAGGCAGAGATTGCAGTGAGCCGAGATCGTGCCACTGCACTCCAGCCTGGGCGACAGAGGAGACTCCGTCTTAAAAAAAAAAAAAACAAAAACAAAAAAACAGACCTCCATTCCTACCTAAGAAGTTCAATTGAGTGGATGAGACAGGCATTCTGATGCAAGAAGATGAAAAGGGCTCCGTTCACAGTTAACACGGGGATCTCTGGCAGCCTATTCTAAAGATTGGAAGTCAAGGAGAACTTCCTGGGGGAGGTGGCATGAGTTGCATCTTTAGGAAGCAAAGATTAAAACGTTACAAGAGGTTGTGTTGGTTGTAGAGGAATGGGTGGAGACGAGCTGAGTTTCTAAGGCCTCATGGGCAAGGGACAAAAGGACAACAAACTGTGTGTGCAACATACCCACCCAAGAGCACGGATGCACAAATAAAGGTGGTCTTGGCTCTGCCCACTGCTTCACACTTGTCACTTCAGACCCATTATGAGGCTGCAATGGGGACTGGGCAGCAATTCTCATTTACGAGAGGGCACTACATTCTGCTAACTCATGCAAATAGATCCTTTTAATAATGTAGACATGCCAGGAGATCGAGACCATCCTAGCTAACATGGTGAAACTCCAACTCTACTAAAAATACAAAAAAAATTAGCCGGGCATGGTGGTGGACACCTGTAGTCCCAGCTACTTGGGAGGCTGAGGCAGGAGAATGGCGTGAACCCGGGAGGCGGAGCTTGCAGTGAGCCGAGATCGTGCCACTGCACTACAGCCTGGGCGACAGAGCAAGACTCCATCTCAAAAAATAATAATAATAATAATGTAGACATGCATCAGTAATTCAGAGGCTAGGAGTCTCCCCAGAGAAACCATGAGGAATATCAACAATCCCCTGCCACAGGACTTAGCAGCTTTGGAAGGCACCGTCCAAGCAGCCACTCTGGAAAGGAAGGTGCTTCTCTCAAGCAATCTGTACAAAGCTCCCTGTGAACACATCACATCTAGTCTGCCCAAGAAGACAAGGGATTCCCAACTCCTATTAGAAAACAGCCAAACAGGCCGGGCGCGGTGGCTCACGCCTGTAATCCCAGCACTTTGGGAGGCCGAGGAGGGTGGATCACAAGGTCAGGAGATCAAGACCATCCTGGCTAACATGGTGAAACCACGTCTCTACTAAAAACACAAAAAAAAATTAGCCAGGCATGGTGGCGGGCGCCTGTAGTCCCAGCTACTCAAGAGGCTGAGGCAGGAGAATGGCATGAACCCGGGAGGCGGAGCTTGCAGTGAGCGGAGATCGCGCCACTGCACTCCAGCCTGGGCGGCAGAGCAAGACTCCATCTCTAAAAAAAAAAAAAAAAAAAAAAAAAGAGCCAAACAGGTATCTCTCAAGAGCTTTGATTTACAAATACCTGGCAATGATAAACCTCTTCCAACCATATTACCTGTTTTGTTGTTTGTTTGTTTTTTGAGACAGAGTCTCGCTCTGTTGCCCAAGCTGGAGTGCAGTGGCATGATCCCAACTCACCACAACCTCCACCTCCCAGGTTCAAGCAATTCCCTCTTGAGTAGCTGGGATTACAGGCATGCACCATCACACTCGGCTAATTTTTGTATTTTTAGTAGAGATGGGGTTTTGCCATGTTGTCCTGGTTGGTCTCAAACTCCTGACCTCAAGTGATCCACCCGCCTCAGCCTCCCAAAGTGCCGGGATTACAGGCATGTGCCACCGTGCCCAGCCCATATCACTATTTTTATCCTCACAACCTGTATGGTAGGTAGGGTCCCATCTGTCACTTCTGTAGACCAGGAAACAGGCTCTTGCCTATTGGTCATACATTCAGAAGACTCCAGAGAGGGTATTGTGACCTGGCCTTCTAGCCCTATGCTACTTGCTTTCTACTATACGAACTCTAGGAAGTTGGGTACTAGGCGATCTGTTAATGCCACCTCATTCAACTCCCTTTGAGAGCCCGCACAGGAGCTGAGGGCCTCTGTGACTTTTTGGTGACCCATCTCACTCAGATGCTATCTCTTGAAATTGATTAATTGGCTCAGGGATGAAAAGGTCTCTTCCGAAGCAAGAGGGAGGGCTGGTGCACACTGATCACTTCATTATTGGCCCTGTCTCACCCTCTTTGGAGGAGTGGACAGATGACCCTCCAAGACGGCTGGGTCTTGGAAAGACTAGGCCTTTCTGTGGAGTCCAGAGTTGCTACTTGGGAATGGGGAGACAAAAAATTCAACACAGGCCATGCACAGTGGCTCACACCTTTAATCCCAACTCGCTGGGAGGCTGAGGTGGTAGGATTGCTTGAAGCCAGGAGTTCAAGACCAGCCTGAGCAACAAAGAGAGATCCTATCTCTACAAAAAAAATTTAAATTAAAAAAAAAATAGCCTGGTGCGGTAGCTCACACTTGCATTCCCAGCTATTCAGGAAGCTGAGGCAGGAGGATCACTGGAGCCCAGGAGTTGAAACCTGCAGTGAGATATGATTGTACTCCTACACTCCGGCGTGGGCGACAGAGCAAAATTCTTTCTTAAAAAAAAAAAAAAAAAAAAAGAGCAAAGCTGTTTTCCAGTTTTGGTCTGAAAAACTCTAAATTGATTTAAAATAAAAAATTTAATGAGGAAAGCATTAAATCCATGGATTTAGAAAACTACTTCTGCAAAAGTTTAAACGGGCCATACAACTTTTAAAAATAAAATAACAAAATATATAAAAATAAAAAATATAATAACAAATATAAATAAATAATAATTTTAAAATAACAACTTTAGACAGGCGCGGTGGCTCACGCCTGTAATCCAAGCACTTTGGGAGGCCGAGGAGGGTGGATCACAACGTCAGGAGTTCGAGATCAGCCTGGCCAATATGGTGAAACTCCGTCTCTACTAAAAATACAAAAATTAGCCAGGCATGGTAGCAGGCGCCTGTAGTCCCAGCTACTCGGGAGGCTGAGGCAGGAGAATCACTTGAACACGAGAGGCAGAGGTTGCAGTGAGCCAAGATTGCGCCACTGCACTCCAGCCTGGGCGACAGAATGAGACTCCATCTCAATAAATAAATACCCTTCCTTCCTTCCTTCCTTCCTTCCTTCCTTCCTTCCTTCCTTCCTTCCTTCCCTCCCTCCCTCCCTCCCTCCTTCCTTCCTTCCTTTTCTTTCTTTCTTTCTTCTTTTCCCTCTCGGGCCCACGCTGCAATCTACTCGGCTTGCTGCTGCCCGCGCCGCGGACTGCCTGGGTCTGCCGGCACGCGCCACCGCTGCCTGCCTTTTCTCCTTTCACTGCAGGCACGTGTTCGCCATCTTGGCCACGCTGGTCGCCAGCTCCTCACACCGAGTGCTCTGCCCGCCTCAGCCTCCCGAGCTACTGGAACTACAGACGGAGTCTCGCTCACCCAGTGCTCGGTGTTGCCCGGGCTGGAGTGCGGTGGCCTGGTCTGGCCTCGCGGCAGCCTCCGCCCCCCAGCCGCCTGCCTTGGCCTACCAGGGTGCTGGGATTGCAGCCCCTGACCGGCCGCCGCCCCATCTGGGAGGAGGGGAGCGCCTCTGCCCGGCCGCCCCGTCTGGGAAGTGAGGAGCGCCTCTGCCCGGCCACCCACCGTCTGGGAAGTGAGGAGCGCCTCTGCCCGGCCACCCACCGTCTGGGAAGTGAGGAGCGCCTCTGCCCGGCCACCCACCGTCTGGGAAGTGAGGAGCGCCTCTGCCCGGCCACCCACCGTCTGGGAAGTGAGGAGCGCCTCTGCCCGGCTGCCCCGTCTGGGAAGTGAGGAGCGCCTCTGCCCGGCCACCCATCATCTGGGAAGTGAGGAGCGCCTCTGCCCGGCCACCCATCGTCTGGGAACTGAGGAGCGCCTCTGCCCGGCCACCCCGTCTGGGAACTGAGGAGCGCCTCTGCCTGGCCGCCCCGTCCGGGAGGAAGTGAGGAGCGCCTCTGCCCGGCCGCCCCGTCCGGGAAGAAGTGAGGAGCGCCTCTGCCCGGCTGCCCCGTCTGGGAAGTGAGGAGCGCCTCTGCCCGGCCGCCCCGTCCGGGAAGAAATGAGGAGCGCCTCTGCCCGGGCGCCCCGTCCGGGAAGAAGTGAGGAGCGCCTCTGCCCGGCCGCCCCGTCTGGGAAGTGAGGAGCGCCTCTGCCTGGCCACCCATCATCTGGGAAGTGAGGAGCGCCTCTGCCCGGCCACCCATCGTCTGGGAACTGAGGAGCGCCTCTGCCCGGCCACCCCGTCTGGGAACTGAGGAGCGCCTCTGCCCGGCCGCCCCGTCCGGCAGGAAGTGAGGAGCGCCTCTGCCCGGCCGCCCCATCCGGGAAGAAGTGAGGAGCGCCTCTGCCCGGCCGCCCCGTCCGGGAAGAAGTGAGGAGCGCCTCTGCCCGGCTGCCCCGTCTGGGAAGTGAGGAGCGCCTCTGCCCGGCCGCCCCGTCCGGGAAGAAATGAGGAGCGCCTCTGCCCGGGCGCCCCGTCCGGGAAGAAGTGAGGAGCGCCTCTGCCCGGCCACCCCGTCTGGGAAGTGAGGAGCGCCTCTGCCCGGCCACCCACCGTCTGGGAAGTGAGGAGCGCCTCTGCCCGGCCACCCCGTCTGGGAAATGAGGAGCGCCTCTGCCCGGCCGCCCTGCCTGGGAGGTGAGGAGCGCCTCTGCCCGGCCGCCCTGTCTGGGAGGTGAGGAGCGCCTCTGCCCGGCCACCCATCGTCTGGGAAGTGAGGAGCGCCTCTGCCCGGCCTCCCACCGTCTGGGAAGTGAGGAGCGCCTCTGCCCGGCCACCCATCGTCTGGGAAGTGAGGAGCGCCTCTGCCCGGCCTCCCACCGTCTGGGAAGTGAGGAGTGCCTCTGTCCGGCCACCCATCGTCTGGGAAGTGAGCAGCGCCTCTGCCCGGCCACCCATCGTCTGGGAGGTGAGGAGCGCCTCTGCCCGGCCGCCCCGTCTGGGAAGAAGTGAGGAGCGCCTCTGCCCGGCCACCCTGTCCGGGAAGAAGTGAGGAGCGCCTCTGCCCGGCCGCCCCGTCCGGGAAGAAGTGAGGAGCGCCTCTGCCCGGCCGCCCCGTCCGGGAAGAAGTGAGGAGCGCCTCTGCCCGGCCGCCCCGTCTGGGAAGTGAGGAGCGTCTCTGCCCGGCCGCCCCGTCCGGGAAGAAGTGAGGAGCGCCTCTGCCCGGCCGCCCCGTCCGGGAAGAAGTGAGGAGCGCCTCTGCCCGGCCGCCCCGTCCGGGAAGAAGTGAGGAGCGCCTCTGCCCGGCCGCCCCGTCCGGGAAGAAGTGAGGAGCGCCTCTGCCCGGCCGCCCCGTCCGGGAAGAAGTGAGGAGCGCCTCTGCCCGGCCGCCCCCGTCCGGGAAGAAGTGAGGAGCGCCTCTGCCCGGCCGCCCCCGTCCGGGAAGAAGTGAGGAGCGCCTCTGCCCGGCCGCCCCGTCCGGGAAGAAGTGAGGAGCGCCTCTGCCCGGCCGCCCCGTCCGGGAAGAAGTGAGGAGAGCCTCTGCCCGGCCGCCCCGTCCGGGAAGAAGTGAGGAGCGCCTCTGCCCGGCCGCCCCGTCCGGGAAGAAGTGAGGAGCGCCTCTGCCCGGCCGCCCCCGTCCGGGAAGAAGTGAGGAGCGCCTCTGCCCGGCCGCCCCCGTCCGGGAAGAAGTGAGGAGCGCCTCTGCCCGGCCGCGCCGTCCGGGAAGAAGTGAGGAGCGCCTCTGCCCGGCCGCCCCGTCCGGGAAGAAGTGAGGAGCGCCTCTGCCCGGCCGCCCCGTCCGGGAAGAAGTGAGGAGAGCCTCTGCCCGGGCGCCCCGTCCGGGAAGAAGTGAGGAGCGCCTCTGCCCGGCCGCCCCGTCCGGGAAGAAGTGAGGAGCGCCTCTGCCCGGCCACCCATCGTCCGGGAAGAAGTGAGGAGCGCCTCTGCCCGGCCACCCATCGTCTGGGAGGTGAGGAGCGCCTCTGCCCGGCCACCCATCGTCTGGGAAGTGAGGAGCGCCTCTGCCCGGCCACCCATCGTCCGGGAAGAAGTGAGGAGCGCCTCTGCCCGGCCACCCATCGTCTGGGAGGTGAGGAGCGCCTCTGCCCGGCCACCCATCGTCTGGGAAGTGAGGAGCGCCTCTGCCCGGCCACCCATCGTCTGGGAAGTGAGGAGCGCCTCTGCCCGGCCACCTATCGTCTGGGAAGAAGTGAGGAGCGTCTCTGCCTGGCCGCTCCGTCTGGGAAGTGAGGAGCTCCTCTGCCCGGCCGCCCTGTGTCTGGGTAGAAGTGAGGAGCTCCTCTGCCTGGCCGCTCCGTATGGGAGGTCTACCACGGAGGCCAGAAGCAATGTGGGGGCTGGACGTGGTGGCTCACGCCTGTGGTCCCGGCACTCTGGGGGGCGAGGCGGGTTGATCACTTCGGGCTAGGAGTTCGAGACCAGTCTGGCCAACTTGGCGAAACATGAAGAATACAACAGACAAACCAACCAACCAACTCAGTGACAACAAAACAGGTCTACCCTGGAGTCATACTCTAATTTTTTCTATTTTCTTCCCTTTCTGATCCTTTATCCCACTTTCTTTTTCTTCCTCTTCCTTCTCCCTCTTCTTTGTCAAATAGAGGATTGAGTTATTATCACTGATCCATATAAAGTCCCTCTCTCATTTATTTTAACTCCCACTCCCCATTTCTATTCCCCGACTTCCCATGTGCAACCTTCCTAATATGTTTGATACGCATCTTTTTGTTTGTATGTATTTTTAGAAAATGTTTATTGTTTTTGTATGCAAAAATTAATAAAAAAAAAAAAGAAAATCATGTAAAATATTAAAAAATAAATAAATAAATAAATAAATAAGCAAGCAACTTTAAAATGAATCAACATGCATTTGCAAATAAAAACACAGGTGTCGGCTGGGTTCTGTGACTCACACCTATAATCCCTGAACTTTGGGAGGCAGAGGCAGGCAGACCACTTGAGGCCAGGAGTTCAAGACCAGCCTGGCCAACATGGTGAAACCCTGTCTCCACTAAAAAGACAAAAATTAGCTGGGGGTAGTGGCACACACCTGTGGTCCCAGCTACTCAGGAAGCTGAGGCACGAGAATCACTTGAACCTGGGAGGCAGAGGTTGCAGTGAGCCAAGATCGCGCCACTGCACTCTAGCCTGGGTGACAGAGTAAGACTGTCTCAGAAAGAAGAAGAAAAAAGCAGATGTGTAGCTCCTGGGTCAGATGAGGCATAAAATTGCATCTGTGATGAGAAGTACACCAAGTCTGGGGTCAAGACTTGGATGCTACCACAGATCTTACCTAAGCCATGGCATTTAGCCTCTTGCTGTCCAATTTCACCTCCTACAAAATGGAGCTGATAAGCCACATGTGGTGGCTCACGCCTATAATCCCAGCACTTTGGGAGGTTGAGGTGTGCAGATCACTTGAGGTCAGGAGTTCAAGACCAGACTGGCCAACATGGCAAAACCCCCTCTCTACTAAAAATACAAAAATTAGCCAAGCGTGGTGATGCATGCCTGTAATCCCAGCTACTTGGGAGGCTGAGGCTGGAAGATCACTTGAACCTGGGAGGTGAAGGTTGCAGTGAGCCAAGATGGCACTACTGCACACTCCAGCCTGGGTGACAGAGCGAGACTCTGTCTCAAGAAAAATAAAAAAATAATAATAAAATAAATGGGGCTAATAGTACCTACCTCCCCTTCCTTCAGGCCAACAAGAGGTGGATGAAGATCTAACCCTGAGCTGAAAGGGAATCTGCTGAACAGGTACTATGTGCCAGGCACATGCCAAGCACTTCTCACCTTACTCTCAAATGCCCTCTGATGTATACTTTCCCCATTTTACAGGACTGAGGACTCAAAGACAGCAAGCATTGTACCCCAAACCACCAATCCCCAGAGCAAGCTTTGGGGCACATAAAGGTGAAAAAGAGGTTGCTGCCTGCAGTGGGTTTCCAGATGACTTGGTGCCTTGGTCATAGCAGCAGAGCCTGACAGAACTGGAAGCTGTCTGAATGGCCACCTCCTTCTTCACTCGCCATCCCACTCAAGTGTGTTCTCCCTCCCCTGGGCATCCTAAGAGAACCAGCTCATTAAAAGAGACTTGGCTGTAGCGTGGCCTGAGAAGATACTGGCCAACTTTTCATTCCTTGGCTGGACAGGACCAGCTTCCTGCATGGGCAGGGCCAGTTCGGTGCCACCCTCTTAGGGGAACAAATCCAGACAAGAAAGCTTTTGTGTGTCCAGCTCTGAGGAAGCACAGCTAGGAGAGCGGCAGGGTCCCCAAGGCCAGGGGCCGGTCCCACCAAGGTGTGGCCAGGGCTGCCAGCACAGGTCTCCTCCCTTTTGGAGCCAGTCTCCCGGCATCCCACACTATTTTAAGGCCTTTGGAGATCCAAACAGGATTCAACTTGCCCAGGACGGCCTGTAAAAGTTTTCCACTGGAACAAAGATTTAAATGCTGTAACTCAAAACATGACTTTACAATAGGCTCTGATTATCAAACGTTCCAGAATATCCTCTTTTAAGACACACTGCTCCTTTCTCTTTCCTGTCATTTACAGGCTGGCTGGCATGAGGCACGTAGTCTGGACTGGGCAGACGTCTCCTCTGAAGACGTTGGAGGAAAGGGCCTTTTCCTCTCAGCACTCATCCTGAGAAAGGGAGAGGAAGGGGTGACTGTTCACACCTAGCATAGAGAAAGACGTTCTCCTGATGGCAGTGGCCGTGATGCACACATCTTCTCAAACCCTCCACTGGCTTCCTGCTCCTTCCAAAGAAAGCCAAAGGCCCCGTGTAGTGTGGACCCCTGGCCTCTCTAACTTCACCTTCTACCCCCTTTACCTGCTCACTCCTCTCCAGCCATTGGGACCCCTCATCCCCTTGGGTATTCTCTAGTTCCCCTCCCTCCTGACTCAATCCATTGTCTGCTCTGTGCCAAGAAGCAGATGCCTGTGGGCTCCAACAACAGCTCCCCAGTGCACTGGCCATCAACTGTGTTTAGCCAATGGGAGGCACCAGCAGGAGGTCAGAGGGCAGAAGAAGGGAGAGTTCACGGTAGGAGTGACAGGTCCCTCTCCACATGGCAGCGGCTGGGTACCCCACACTGCAGCCAATTCTCCCCAGCCCTGGCAACACTGTACCACCCCCATGATCCATGTTGGTTCCTTAACCTTCTCTGACACCTTCCCTAACACCTCTGTCCACAGTCTCTTCCTTAAACCTCCCTTCCTCAGCTAAGCCATTAGACCCTGACTGATGCACGGGCTCATGACCCATCTAGGTACTTCCCGTGCCCTCTGCCTGCCTTATTATCTGGCTTCAAGTCCCAGCTCTTTTTTTAATTTTTTTATTTATTTATTTTTTTTGAGATAGGACCTCACTGTCTCACCCAGGCTGGAGTGCAGTGGCATAATCACGGCTCGCTGCAGCCTTGACGTCCCAGGCTCAAGCCATCCTTCCACTTCAGCCTTCTGGGCAGCTGGGACCACAAGTCTATGCCACCAAAAAAGACTGGCTACTTTTTTATATTTTTGGTAGTGGTAGGGTCTCCCTCTGTTGCCCAGGCTGGTCTCAAACTCCTCTCCCGAAGTGATCCTCTTCCCCTTGGCCTCCCAAAGTGCTGGAATTATACGCATGAGCCACTGCACCCAGCCCGCCTTTTATGATATGGGTGACCTTGGGCCAAGTTAGTCAATTTCTTGCCACAGCTCCTTCATCTGTAAAATGGGGTGATGATAATAGGACAGTCACACGTTGCTTAAGGGTAGAGATACATTCTGAGAAACGCGGCATTAGGCAATTTCGTTGTGCGAACATTACAGAGTGAGCTTGCACAAAACTAGATGACAGCCTACTCACTACACATCTGGACTATATGGTGCAGCCTACTGCTCCTAGGCTGCAGTCCTGAATGGCATGTTACCGTACTAAACATCAGAGTCAACTTAATACAATGGTGAGCATTTGTGTATCTAATCATATCTAAACATAGAAAAAGTACAGTAAAAATACTGTATTACAATCTCATAGGACCACCGTTGTATATACAGTCCATTGCTGATCCACACATCATTATGTGGTACGTGACTATACTTAGAACATAGGGTTATAACGAAGATGAAATGAGCTAATTGATGAAAAGCACCTAGAATAGTGTCTGGCACATAGTAGTAAACAATAAATACAAGCTACCATTATTATTTATTACTATCATCAGAGTCAGGCTCACTCTGTTGACCAGGTTGGAGTCCAGTGGCACCATCTCGACTCACTGAAACTTCCACCTCCCAAGTTCAAGCGATTCTCCTGTTTCAGCCTCCTGAGTAGCTAGGATCACAGGTGCCTGCCACCACACCCAGCTAAATTTTGTATTTTTAGTAGAGACGGGGTTTCACCATGTTGGCCAGGCTGGTCTTGAACTCCTGGCCTCAGGTAATCCACTCGCCTCAGCCTCCCAAAACACTGGAATTAGAGGCATGAACCACCGCGCCCGGCTAGACCTTGTTTTTGACCCCATAGGGTTTAAGCTGAGTCACTCGCTATTCCTCCAAATGACAAACCTTTAAACTACAGATTCCCAACAATTCTGAGCACAGGCTTCATTACCAGTGTCTATCCATAGCCTTGCAAAACAAGTACTTTAGGAAGGACCAGCTCACTCTACAGCAAATTATGATGTGATATGTAATCAGATATTATGTATACATATATATTTTTTAAATTCATAAATGAGGCCAGGTGCAGTGGCTCATGCCTATAATTCCAGCACTTTGGGAGGCCGAGGCGGGTGGATCACCTGAGGTCGGGAGTTCGAGACCAGCCTGACCAACATGGAGAAACCCCATCACTACTGAAAATACAAAATTAGCCGGGTGTGGTGGCGCATGCCTGTAATCCCAGCTACTCAGGAGGCTGAGGCAGGAGAATCGCTTGAACCCGGGAGGCGGAGGTTGCAGTGAGCCGAGATTGCACCATTGCACTCCAGCCTGGACAACAAGAGTGAAACTCCATCTCAAAAAAAAGAAAAAAAATCATAAATAATCACACCCTTTTAGAGCTACAACTGATATTCTCTACCCCACAAAAATCTAAGTCAAGCAAGCAGTACATAGGCTGATCATACCTGGCAACACAAAAGATTATGATCACTGGGACAGAATTCCAATCCTAGCCATGAGCTTGGGGCAAGTTCCTCCCCTGGCTCCGTTTCCCCATCGCTAAACAATCCTCATCTTCTCTGCTTCCTAGGGTCACTTTGTAACTAATAACTGAAAGGGATGACCATTTAGCCTGGCACAAAGAAGGGCCTCAATCAATATTAGTTCCTTTTCCTCTTTAATAAAACAAAGTAATTGACATAGAAAACTCAGGAAATTATATAGGAATAATATACTCTAACGTTATCTACAGCTTCCGAAAAACAATAAATCAAGGGAATTTTTCAAAAGTACATTTTCCAAGTGCAATGGTTCATGAAGCCATTATGAGGTTTCTAAACTTCCCCTTAATTTCCGGTATTCAAAAAAAAAAAAAAAAAAAGCTTCAGTGATACAATGTCAGTGGCAGCAGCTGAGGCCCACCCCCAGCCTTCTTTTTTCCTTTTAAAGGCTGAAAGGTGTTGCACGAAGCCTGCAGTCCTTGGCCAGAAAGACTTCGGCTGGATGGAAGGCGAGCACATGGCCTCTTCTCTTGCACGTGGTGTTCCCAGCCAGAGACCCAAGCGTCTATCTCTACAGTCAGCCCACCCATGGCCCTTCTCTGGGGACTAGGTGATAATTACGGCTGAAGGGGCATGGGGGTGTTTATCAGTCATGAACAAGATTCTAAAGAGCGCTGGCACTTCCCAGACAAATAACAGACCCTCAGCGGGGCTGGCTTATGGTCCCATGGGCTAGAATCCATATCCTCAGGTGTGGGACAGGCCAGTGAAGGCCAACTGTAATCAGAACCACTCATGTCCACTGCCCATCACCTAGAGGATTTCATCATTTCATCACACCTGGCATGGGTGTGAAATGGGGAGTTTGAAAACGGAGAGCAGGTGGGGGACTCCCTGCCCGGCAGCCCCTCTCAGCGCAGTGCAGGCGACAAGCGTGTGGACTCTGAAGCCATATGCCCAGGTATGAATCTAGGCTTTCTTGCTTGCTGACTGTGGGCCAAGTTTCTTATTGTAATACTTTGTGCCTCAGTCCTCTCCTCTGTAACACGGAGACAACTGTGGAAACTAAATGATGTAATGCACCTAAAGCAGCGCCTGTAACACACTGTAAGCACTCTTTTATGTTCTTATTTTATTATTAGCAGTCAGCGTTATTGCCATTACCTCCAGCCTCTGGATCTGCCCAGTTCTGGCCAGCTCCAACAAGGACATTCCATTTTCTTCCACCATGGAGGGGCTTCACTGCAGTCACTCCAAAATTTAGACTACACGGTTCAGCCTTGACCTAACCCTCTGCAGCCTGCATACAAGCATTTGCTCACCTTTCATAGAAAAAATAGCTAATGCATGCTGGGCTTAATAACTAGGTGATGGGTTGATAGGTGCCGCAAACCACCATGGCACACAGTTACCCATGCAACAAATCTGCACATCCTGCACATGTACCTCGGAACGTAAAATAAAAATTAAAATTAATTTTAAGAAAGGAATATGTATGAACCACCCACTGAGAATCAGACAACACAGAGTTCAAGGACAAAGTCAGTTTCTTTTCTCCAGCGGAGGAGTCACGCCGAAAACAAAGAGCCAAATAATTTAATAAATTTTTTTACAGACTATGACTGGTGCCACAGTGAAATTCAACAGCATCCAGTGATGAGAAATAATGGAGGTTAGGTAATGAGTCTATTACAAGGGGTGGTCTGAGTAGGTGATAATAAAGTTAGGATGAGAATCAGCTTTTCAACAAGCTGGGGAAAGAGCATTCTAACATCTGGGACCAGCAAGTGCAAAGGTCCTGTGGTGCCCAGGGAAGGGTGTCAGGGAACTGATCAAAGACCAGGATGTGGGGCTACAGAGGGAGGGACTAGTTGATGAGGCAGGAAGATACTAGTGTTCATAAAATAACTCCATGAATACTAAACAATCTTAGGCCTGCATAGTCTATCTAGTACGTGAATTCTATTTACCTCATCCAATTGTGTGTGATTCCAACCTCTTCTTGATTACCTCTAGTGATGGAGAACTCGCTCACTTCAATTTCAGAGAATGCTCATTCACTCAATCAACAGGAACAGGCTGTTCAGGATTTCAAAAAAAGTAAGGAGATACAATGGGAAGCCTGGGGATAGGGTTTTTATGGAGGGTTTTTATTTGTTTGTTCATTTGTTTATGCTGTAAGTTCTGGGATACATGTGCAGAACACGCAGGTTTGTTACATAGATATGCATGTGCCATGGTGGTTTGCTGCACCCATCAACCCATCATCTAGGTTTTAAGCCCCACATGCACTAGGTATTTCTCCTAATGCCATCCCTCCCCTTGCCCCCCATCCCCCAACAGGCCCCAGTGTATGATGTTCCCCTCCCTGTGTCCATACGTTCTCATTATTCAACTCCCGCTTATGAATGAGAACATGTGGTGTTTGGTTTTTCGTTCCTGTGTTAGTTTGCTGAAAATGATAGTTTCCAGCTTCATCCAAGTCCCTGCAAAGGACATGAATGCATTCTTTTTTATGGCTGCATAGTATTCTATGGTGTATATGTGCCACATTTTCTTTATCCAGTCTATCAGTGTTGGGCATTTGGGTTGGTTCCAGGTCTTTGCTATTGTAAAAAGTGCTGCTATAAACATATATGTGCATGTGTCTTTATAGTAGAATGATTTATAATCCTTTGGGTATATACCCAGTAATTGGATTGCTGGGTCAAATGGTATTTCTGGTTCTAGATCCTTGAGGAATCACCCCACTGTCTTCCACAATGGTTGAACTAATTTACACTCCCACCAACAGTGTAAAAGCATCCCTATTTCCCCACATCCTCTCCAGCATCTGTTCTTCCCTGACTTTTTAATGATCACCATTACAACTGGCATGAGATGGTATCTCATTGTGGTTTTGATTGCATTTCTCTAATGACCAGTGATGATGAGTTTTTTTTTGTTGTTTTTTTTTTTCATTTGTTTGTTGGCCGTATAAATGTCTTCTTTTGAGAAGTGTCTATTCACATCCCTTGACCACTTTTTGATGGGGTTGTTTTTTGTTTGTTTCCCCTGTAAATTTGTTTAAGTTCTTTGTAGATTCTGGATATTAGCCTTGGTCAGATGGATAGATTGCAAAAATTTTCTCCCATTCTGTAGGCTCCCTGTTGACTCTGATGGTAGTTTCTTTTGCTGTGCGGAAGCTCTTTAGTTTAATTAGATCCCATTTGTCAATTTTGGCTTTTGTTGAAATTGCTTTTCTTTTTTTTTTTTTTTTTTTTTTTTGAGACGGAGTCTTGCTCTGTCGCCCAGGCTGGAGTGCAGTGGCGCAATCTCGGCTCACTGCAAGCTCCGCCTCCCGGGTTCACGCCATTCTCCTGCCTCAGCCTCTCCGAGTAGCTGGGACTACAGGTGCCCGCCACCACGCCCGACTAATTTTTTTTTTTGTATTTTTAGTAGAGACGGGGTTTCACCATGGTCTCGATCTCCTGACCTCGTGATCCACCCGCCTCGGCCTCCCAAAGTGCTGGGATTACAAGCGTGAGCCACTGCGCCCGGCTGAAATTGCTTTTCGTGTTTTAGTCATGAAGTCTTTGCCCATGCCTATGTCCTGAATGGTTTTGCCTAGGTTTTCATCTAGGGTTTTTATGGTTTTAGGTCTTATGTTTAAGTCTTTAATCCATCTTGAGTTAATTTTTGTATAAGGTATAAGGAAGGGGTCCAGTTTCAGTTTTCTGCATATGGCTAGCCAGTTTTCCTGACACCATTATTAAATAGGGAATTATTTCCCCATTGCTTGTTTTTGTCAGGTTTGTCAAAGATCAGATGGTTGTATATGTGTGGTGTTACTTCTGAGGCCTCCATTCTGTTCCATTGGTCTATATATCTGTTTTGGTACTAGTACCATGCTGTTTTGGTTACTGTAGCCTTGTGGTATAGTTTGAAGTTTAAGGTTTTAAGGACACTCAATGAACTCTGCTAGTTAATAAGTGTAGGTGAGGTTGTAAGCAGGCCACAGTGGAAGCAAAGGGCCCAAGTAGAAGATATTACCTATGGGCAGGGAGGAACAATAGTTGCTGTGGGAAGACTTTGCTTAAAGTGAGATACAAGGTCCTCAACTTCAGTATTACCTGTGAGCTTGTTAGAGCCAATTATCAGGCCTTATTCTAAGTTTCTAGGGAGGGGTCCAGCTGTCTGGGTTTCAACAAGCCCTTTTGGGGATTCTGACTACACTAAAATTTGAAAATCACTGGACTACAGGACTGATAATATTAACTAGAAAACAATGGTGTCCCCCAGGAATGGCTTCATATCCCTCTGGAGCCAGGCAGAGCCAATGCCGTTGGGCCGAGATATTAAGATCCATAAGGCAGGCTTGTAATCCCAGCACTCTGGGAGGCTGAGGCAGGTGGATCGCTTGAGTCCAGGAGTTCAAGACCAGCCTGGGCAACATGGTGAAACCCTGTCTCTACTAAAGATACAAAAATTAGCTGGGCATCATAGCATGCACGTGTAGTCCCAACTACTCGGGTGGCTGAGGTGGGAGGATTACTTGAGTCCAGGAAGCTGAGGTTGCAGTGAGATTGTGCCACTGCACTCCAGCCTGGGCAACAGAGCAAGACCCTGTCTGGGAAAAAAAAAAAAAAAGTCCATAAAGCAGTTTTCAGAGAAGACTCTGTCCGTGGGACTGATGTTCACTTACCCCGGCTAGGACTGGGCAAGGCCAGGCTAGTGGGCAGGAGAGAGGAGCAGCTTCAGCATCCCTGCAGACACCATCACTGCAGCCACATTCCAGTTCCACAGAGGAATGCAGACAATCCCCACAGTCCCGGGGGCAGGGCAGGAGGTAGAGACGATTATGAAATGCCTGCTTGTTGACCAAAACCTACCTAGGGAATCTCACCGAATCCCTCAACAACCTGGAACAGTACTATTCTGTCTACTCCCTTTGGCTCAGTAGGGCCCAACAGATTATGTGTGACCAGCAAGTAACAGAGCCAGGATTTGATGTGCACAGGCCATTAAAAAAAAAAAAAAAAAACCCTCACTTCACAGGCCTTGGGGTCAGACCTCCCCTTGCAGACCCTAAAACATTCCATTTTCTCTTCATTCCTCTCAACCTAGGTGACACCCATCATCTAAGGCAATCCAGAAAGGCTGAGACCAGAGCCCCAAGTGGCCAAGACAAGAAAGGAGCCATAATAGTGTTGCCCATCGCCCCCTCCTATATATCTGGGGAGGTGGGGGGAGATTCCTCTCAAAGGTTTCTTGTTTTGTTCCAGAATGGTAAGAGACACTACTGTTCATTAAATAACTCCATGAATGTCAAATAATCTCAGACTTGGATAACCTTTTATCCAGTATCTGAATTCTATTTACCTTACCCAATTGTGCAAGAATTTTTTTTCTTTTGAGACAGGGTCTCGCTCTGTTGCCCAGGCTGGAGTGCAGTGGTGCGATCTCAGCTCACTGCAAGCTCCGCCTCCCGGGTTCACACCATTCTCCTTCCTCAGCCTTCCGAGTAGCTGGCACTACAGGCGCCTGCCACCACACCCGGCTAATTTTTTGTATTTTTAGTAGAGATGGGGTTTCACCATGTTAGCCAGGATGGTCTCGATCTCCTGACCTCGTGATCCACCCACCTTAGCCTCCCAAAGTGCTGGGATTACAGGCGTGAGCCACCGCACCCGGCCGTGTGCATGAATTTGATCTCCTTTGATCTTCTTGATTACCTCTAGTGACATAGAACTCACTCGTGTTTTCAGAGAATGCTCATTTGCTAAATCACTCACAAAATCACTTGCCGAACCAGGCATGACATTAAGTACTACAGTAAAAACGTCTGTTGATGATACCTTATCTGTCAGCAGGTTGACAGGCTATCTGGAATGCTCGGTAGAATTCTAAGCTGAGTCTGGGCTCAAAGGAAGAGAAGGTCATGATCAGCTAGTGATGCCTGCCATGGGTACCCAAGAGAAAGTAACAAGTGTGGCAAGCATTTGGTATCTCTGTGTGGGAATATAGAGATGTCATTCAGATCCTCTCTTCACTGGGCTCATAATCTAGCTAAGAAAACCAAAAAATGTAACAAACCACAAAACACTGGGATATATGCCAAGATGGGGGTGGAGGAGGGGTGCCTGACACATAACTCTTAGAAACAGCCTGAAAAAAAAAAAAACACTTGAGGTTTTTAAGTTGTGGCTTTCTCAGCTGTAAAATGGGAATATACCTGCCTGCCCTGCCCAGCCTTTTCTGCAAAGATGTTGTTTGAGAATCAAATGAGCTAATGGGTAGGTAAATACTAATGCTGACATTAGCCTTCAGGAAACCTACTGAGGACACTGATTTGCCTAAGCAAAGAGCAAAAGGCAATGAAGAGAGAGCAGAACGCAAGAGCAGTCACCTCCATTGGTCACTGGCTTCCTCTTGATTGCTCCCATGAGGCACTCTTGCCAAGTTGGTCAACAACCTCCTTGATGCCAAATCTAACAGTCACTTCTGTGTGACTCATTCTACCTGACCTCTTGGCAACACTGCAAGTGATGACTCTCCTCCTTCCTTAAGAAGGTCTTCCTTCTCTAGGCTCCCGGTATGTTTTTCTGCCTCACCAGTGGCTCCTTGTAATCACCTTTTCCAGCTCCCCAACTTCTACCCCTACCACTAGTGGCCATGTCTAGTCCTGTGTCCACTTTTCTATCTATACTCCAGTCCCGTGGATTTGGATCCCACCTCTGCCAAAGTCTTCCAAATGCTATCTCCTACCATGATGGTCTCAATTCCCAGACTCACTTTGCCAAGTACCTAGTTGGCATCTCCTGTGGCCATTAATGGGCATCTGCAATTTAACATGCCTGCACAGAACTCTCTGCGCCCACAATCTACTGCCCATCTTCCCCATGTCCATTGAAGACACCAGCATCTGCCAGGTTGCTGATACCAAAAACCTAGGAGTCATTCCTTTTTTTTTTTTTTTTTAATTTTTTGTAGAGACAGGGTCTCTCTAAGTTGTCCAGACTGGTCTTGAACTCCTGGCCTCAAATGGCCCTCCTGCCTCAGCCTCTGTATTAGTCAGGGTTCCCTGGAGGGACAGAACTAATAGGAGATATATATATATATAGATAGATAGATAGATAGATAGATATAGATATAGATACAGATATAGATATAGATATAGATATATACATACACACACACATATGTATGTCTATAAAGAGGAGTTTATTAAGTATTAACTTACACGATCACAAGGTCCCACAATAGGCTGTCTGCAAGCTTGAGGGGCAAGGAGAGCCAGTCCAAGTCTCAAAACTGAAGAACTTGGAGTCCAATGTCTGAGGGCAGGAAGCATCCAGCATGGGAGAAAGATGTAGGCTGAGAGGCTAGGCCAGTCTCGCCTTTTCATGTGTTTCTGCCTGCTTTATATTCGCTGGCAGCTGATTAGATTGTGCCCACCAGCTTAAGGGTGGATCTGCCTTCCCCAGCCCACTGACTCAAATGTTAATCTCCTTTGGCAACACCCTCACAGACACACCTGGAAACAACACTTTGCATCTTTCAATCCAATCAAGTTGACACTCAGTATTAACCATCACAGCCCCCCAAAGTGCTAGGACTATAGTAGGCATGAGCTACCCAGCCTGACTCGTAGGAGTCATTCTTGGTTCCCTTATTTTCTCACCTCCATATCCAATCTGTGTGCAAATCCTATTGGCACAATTGCCCAAATAAATGTAAAATCTACGTTTTTCTCTCCACTTTCTTTGCTACCACCAAGACACAGGCCACACCACTCTCCCCTGAAATAAAGCAATATGGTTTCCCCAACCCCACTCCCACACCCCCACATAGCAAGCTCCTTGCTTCCATCCCTGCCCCTCTCCACCTGCCAAGCCAACCACACCTCTCCCTCCACTTCTGCTATCTGGCCCTCCTGTTCCTCAAATAATCAGGCTTGCTCCTATCTTTTTCAAGAAATGTTTATCCATACCTCTGGTAACTGACAATCATAAAAATATAGATGCTGTCATCTGCCCAGATGTTGTCTGCAATAAAATGCCAGACATCTGTACTGGGTTGATTGCTCCCCAGAATTCATGTCTATTCAGAACCTCAGAATGTAGCCTTTATTTGGAAATAGGGTCTTTGCAGGTGTAATTAGTTAAGTAAAGAAGAGATTCTGCTAGATCAGGGTGGGCCCTGGATCTAATGACTGGCAGTATTACAAGAAGAAGAGAGAATACAGAGACACACAGAGGGAAGAAGGCCATGTAAAGATGGAGGCAGAATGCTGCAGCCACAAGCCAGGGATTGCCAGCAACCACCAAAACCAAGAGGAGACAAGAAAAGATTATTTTTCGGAGCCTTCATGTGGAGCATGGCCCTCCTGACACCCTGAATTTGGATTTCTAGCTTCCAGAACTGCAAGAGAATAAATATCTGTTGTTGAAAGGAGCCCACTGCTAATTTGTAATGTCAGCCCTAGGAAATGAACACAGCATCTTACCAATACTATCTCCAGTCCATGTGCCAACCCGCAAAGGTAAAATTGTGGATCTCACTTTACAGATGGGAAATTAAGTGTCAGAGAGGGGATGTCTCTTTCTCAAGTTCATACTGCCACACTGGCAGAGCTGAAATGTAAAACTCATTCAACTTCAGAAAGTGCTTTCTTTACATTGGGCTGAGCAGCCACCCTCTTTTTATAGAATAGATGTGAAAGAGGGAGTCCAGAGAAACAACACCTGAAAGTCTTTTTTTTTTTTTTTTTTTTTTTGAGACGGAGTCTCGCTCTCTCACCCAGGCTGGAGTGCAGTGGCGCAATCTCGGCTCACTGCAAGCTCCGCCTCCCGGGTTCACGCCATTCTCCTGCCTCAGCCTCTCTGAGTAGCTGGGACTACAGGCGCCCGCCACCACGCCCGGCTAATTTTTTGTATTTTTAGTAGAGACAGGGTTTCACCGTGGTCTCGATCTCCTGACCTCGTGATCCGCCCGCCTCGGCCTCCCAAAGTGCTGGGATTACAAGCGTGAGCCACCGTGCCCGGCCTTACCTGAAAGTCTTGCTTACTTAAAGGACCTCTGACAGCTCTTGGGTTGGAAAGGATTTCTGGGAAGCCAAGGAGAGAAGAACTGGCTACCAACCATTTCGAGAACAAACTTAAAGGCAATGGGGCCTTAAAACCATAGCTGTCATGTACATTTTTGTAGCTAGGACCACCCCATCTCATATATACATATGTGTGTGAATATATATAAGGTTTTATTTTATACAACATGCATTTGTTTTCCCCTGAGATGGAGTTTCACTCTTATTGCCCAGGCTGGAGTGCAATGGTGCAATCTTGGCTCACTGCAACCTCTGCCTCCCAGGTTCAAGTGATTCTCCTGCCTCAGCCTCCCTAGTAGCTGGGATTACAGGCACCTGCCACCACACCCAGCTAATTTTTTGTATTTTTAGTAGAAATGGGGTTTCACTATGTTGGCCAGTCTGGTCTCGAACTCCTGACCTCAGCTTCCCAAAGTGCTGGGATTACAGACGTGAGCCACCGCGCCAGGCTCAATCATTATTTTTTGCTCATCACAGAGTCCTTTGTAGCTCCTGACCTGAATCATTATTATTATGCTTGTCTCAGATGCTAACAAGTTTACCTCTGAACAGGCATTCTCAGCAAAAGATCCAAAAATCTTTAACTGGTGGAGCATAGAACTTGGAACGGGCATCATGTAATTATTTTTAAGGGGAAAAAAAAAAGTCCATCTCGTCAGCTTTCCATCTCGAGCAAAGACAAATTGGCCATGAGGACACACATGGAAGAGTGAGCCTGGGCGGGGGGACCTGCACCATCCTTTCATGGATTCACTGAGTTTAATCAAGATGAATGCAATCATTCACTCTCTGAGGTTGGACTGTCCTCAACATCCCTCTCCCCACATTTATAGAAAAACCTGGCCTTGCTTGGCTCCCAAAACCACCGTGAAGAGGTTTCATGCAAGGTTTCTAAAGCGTCAGTGAAAACAGGACTTGTTTGCTTTATCATTTAAATTTCAAAATACATCTCTGGCCAAAGAGAAATATAAACACCACAGGGCTTGTGCTGCTATGAAGATAAAAGGAGAGGCCACCAAGCTTCACCATCCAGCTGAAAAAGAAAAGCCCCATGCTTTAGGGCAGCAGTTGCTTCTTCTTCTAATTATTGTTGTTGTTGTTATTTGCGGATAATAATAAGTCTCACCTACTCAGAACTTTACAGAGCCTCTCCTTCAGAAACGTCACATCCACTCTGGGCCTCAGTTTCCCTCACCTGTACAACAAGGAACTAGACACTCAGTAACAAGCCCTTAGCAAGAGATCTACTTTCAGAATGAAAAGAGGAGAGAGCCAGCTCAGCTTGACTGAAATGTACCCAGGTGTAACCTGCCAGAAAGCACACAGCCTTCTGTCCAACAAAGTAGAACATCCCAGCAGCAAGAAGATACACACCCTGCCCACCCCTCACCATGGGATCAATACAGCTATTTTCATTTTGAATGGAGAAACGAAAAGTAGGCTCACATACACTTTGATGTTTCCAGAATTGGTCGCTGGGTAGAAAAAAATGCTCACATTGAACTAGATGCCCTCCAAAGAGCAGGCACTCGGCCCTAACAGCCTGGGTCACCAGATGTTACAATGGTGCTGAGGGAAATACGGCACGGGGGCTTCGGGCCAGAATGAAGATCAAAGGCTTTCAGGACAGAGGAGGACTTCAGGGTTTCCACCCCTGCCCCTGCTGAAGCCACCCAGCAAGATGCTCCTGCAGGACTCAACTCAAGACTCATGGTCTGGGGCCATGCAGGGAATCCATCGTATTTGCCAGAAAGAAAGGGGGAAGGAAATTTTTCCAGGGAGCTGCCAACTCCGTGCATGGGGCCTGGGGGAGCAGCTCAACCCTGACGTGCAAGCAGAGAGGCCCTGGAGTTGGCACAGGCCCTCTTGGAACAGGCCTTGGTTCAAAGGAGGATAAGGAACAAGCTGCACAGATTCTCCCTTCTGTGCTGGGAGGCTCCTGGGCCGTGAAGGCGGCTGGTTAGGAAGCAGCCAAAAACTCCAGCCTCCGGGCTGCTCAGTCAGGCTGATGGCTTCCCTCTACAGGGAGCACCAGGGGGTGAACCAGAGGAGCAGTTGGCTGCCAGGGTACCAGAGGCTAGGTGTCTAGGACTCAGTCTGACATATTCTGGAGACAGACTGGGAGGCCAGCAAGAGACAGCAGACAGTCCATGTGGGTGTTAGAAAGCCCTGGGGCTAGGCCGGGTGTGGTGGCTCACGCCTGTAATCCCAGCACTTTTGGAGGCTGAGGCAGACGGATCACCTGAGGGCAGGGGTTTGAGACCAGCCTAACCAACATGGAGAAACCCCATCCCTACTAAAAATACAAAATTAGCCGGGCATGGTGGCACATGCCTGTAATCCCAGCTACTCGGGAGGCTGAGGCAGGAGAATCGCTCGAACCCAGGAGGCGGAGGTTACGGTGAGCCAAGATGGTGCCACTGCACTCCAGCCTGGGCAACAAGAGCGAAACTCCATCTCAAAAAAAAAAAAAAAAAGAGAGAAAGAAAGAAAAAGAAAGCCCTGGGGCCGGGATCCAGGGCATGTGAGTTCAGATAGACAGCTATAAAACCAACAGAGAGATTTTGCATACTCCCAGGGATTCTATCCATGCATTAAGAAGCAGGATTGGCTTTCAAAGATCTTTTACTACCTGGTGAAGTTTAAGAACTCATTGCTTATTAATTGAAGAACTAAAAGATACACATGGTAAAATTTTCCAACGGGACTGAAAAAAAGTCATACAGTCAAGGCTGTTTCTCTCCTGGCCCCAGAAAGCTCCCGGGTGGCCTCTTAGCAACAGCCACTATGACCATTTTCTTTGTGCACCCTTCCAAATCCAGTCTATGCAAATATGCTTGTGTGTATATGTAAGTATGTGTGTGTTATCCTCCTTTACACACAAATGGAAACAGTTACGAAATTCCAAAATAGACACTCACCATCTGGAGCCTTACTTTGTCATCCATCGAATGACAAACTTGGATGGGTCCCTTCTGACTCCGACGAAGATTCCAAATGATGAATCTAGCCAGCCATACGCAACCAGCCTGAAGAGCTAAAGTGCAGGTTGGCTGAACTCAACGCTGGGGAATCATCAGGTCTGGTGGACTCCACTAGTGAGAACAACTGATTTTTATGAGAAATCACCAGGATTAGGCAACAGGTCAAGCAATCTAGCGGACGCACTTTGTTCAACCTTCCCAATCCCCTTAGGAATTAGGGATTATTATTATTATTATTCCCATTTTACAGAAAACAAAACCAAGATCCAGAGGCCAAGCAATTTGCCCAAGGTTACTGGCAAGTTGTAGGTAAACAGGATAGGCTGGGTGTACTGGTAGCTCATGCCTATAATCCCAGCACTTTGGGAGGCCGAGGAGGGGGGATTGTTTGAGCCAAGGAGTTCGAAATTGGCCTGGGCAACATAACAAGACCTCATCTCTACTATCAAAAAAAAAAAAAAAAAAAGCTGGGCATGGTGGCACGCTCCTGTAGTCCCAGCAACTGAGGAGGCTAGGACAAGAGAATCCATTGAGCCCAGGAATTTGAGGCTGCAATGAACCATGATTGTGTTGACTGCACTCCAGCTTGGGCAACAGAGTAAGACCCCATCTCAAAAAATAAATAAATAATAAATAAATAAAGAGGATACAAATGCATTTTTCTCATGCTCAGCATTTTCGAGGACACCCATATGGCTGAGGAAGAGATGCACGCCATATGAAAAAGGTGTGTACCAAGCAAGGTTGAGTGACGCGGCAAGGAACATACAGCTAGCCACATATGTCTGATGCAGAACCTAAGCCCTTTGGTTTTGCATTCACATCCCATGCTTTTGATTTCCACTAAAGCATCCTGAAAATGCAACATGGTCGTACCCCACGTAGCAGCCAGAGTTCTGAAGTAGATGTCATCATCTACTCTTTTTTTTTTTTTTGAGACCGAGTCTCGCTCTATCGCCCAGGCTGGAGTGCAGTGGCGCTGTCTCGGCTCACTGCAAGCTCCCCCTCCCAGGTTCACGCCATTCTCCTGCCTCAGCCTCTCCAAGTAGCTGGGACTACAGGCGCCCGCCACCACGCCCGGCTAAGTTTTTGTATTTTTTTAGTAGAGACGGGGTTTGACCGTGATCTCGATCTCCTGACCTCGTGATCCGCCCGCCTCGGCCTCCCAAAGTGCTGGGATTATAAGCGTGAGCCACCGCGCCCAGCCCATCTACTCTTTTTTACCCACGAGAAAGTAAGGTAAACAAAAATTAGGTAAGTTCCCAAAGTTCTCCTTGGTAAGACCGACCCTCAGCGATGGGTGTTCAGGCTCAGGCCAGGATTCTTTCCACTCAGCCACAGCAGATCTTAGGACACAGGCTTCCACTGTGCTCCTTCAAAGCTACTCTCATTTTGCACGCAGCAAACTGTGCTATTTAAATCAAACTCAAAATGATAGTGAAAAACAGTGACAGATGCTGATGAATTATCCCCTTCACCTCAACAAGACCCAAGTCTCCCTGGCCTCAGAAACCCAATTTCACGAGAAAGGAACTCCATGGAGGAAAAATATTTGGTGTAATTTTGTGACTGTAATTTGGTGTAACCAAATGGGGAAACAACTGAACAACATGCATTGAGAGCCTTAAAAATGTCTAGAACCTTTGACTTGATAATTCTTGCAGAAATCTATCCTATAGGTTTCTGCACACATATGTGCACACATGCACAGACATACACCAAAACACTCAATATTATTTAAAAGAAGAAAATACATACAATGTTCTTTTTTTTTTTTTTTTTTTTTTTGAGATAGCGTCTGGCTCTGTTACCCAGGCTGAAGTGCAGTGCATGATCTTGACTCACTGCAACCTCCACCTCCTGGGTTCAAATGATTCTCCAGCCTTAGCCTTCCGAATAGCTGGAATTACAGGCAGGCAACACCACACCCAGCTAATTTTTGTATTTTGAGTAAAGATGCAGTTTCACCATGTTGCCCAAGCTGGTCTCGAATTCCTGACCTCAAGTGTTCCACCCACCTCGGCCTCCCAAAGTGTTGGGATTACAGGCATGAGGCTTCATGCCCGGCCACATTAAATATTCTTAATACCTAATAGTACAGATTAAATTGGGAGAAAGACAAGCTATCATTGCAATAGGATGTTACAACATTATATTGCATTAAAAATGATACCTAAAAGCTTGCTCTTTACAACACATGGAAATACTAATACTACATTAGGAGAAAAATCCAATAAACTTATTGACATTACATGATCTCAAGTTTAAAAGAAATATGCAAAGAAAAAAAGAAAAATGCAGCAATTGCGTTAACACGACTTATTTTCTTCCTTATACTCTTAACATTTCCCACATTTTCTACAAAGAAAAATCTCATAAATAGAAGCATTATTTGAAAGAAATGACGACCCACCCTCCTGGATAAAAAGGTAAAATTTAAGAGCAACCTGGCTGGGAGTGGTGGCTCGTGTCTGTAATCCCAACACTTTGGGAGGCCAAGGTAGGCAGATCACTTGAGCCCAGGAGTTTGAGATTAGCCTGGGACACACAGGGCTGCAGGGGCCCCAAGGGAGGGGCCTGAGGAACAGGCATCACCTGTTCAGCCTTTGTAATTACTTTAGGAATTTAGACTGTTAATTATTATTCCCATTTTACAGTAAAAGAAGTTGACTGAGAGTTTAAAATGCAACTACTCTTAGGATGAAGCCAGATAGTTCCTTTTTTTTTGAGATAGGGTCTCACTCTGTCACCCAGGCTGGAATGCAGTGGTGCAATTACAGCTCACTGCAGCCTCAAACTCCTGGGATCGAGCAATCCTCTCACCTCAGCTAGGACCACAGGCACACTCCACCAGGTATGGCTAATTTTTTAATGTTTTGTAGAGACAGGCTCTCACTTTGTTGCCCAGGTTAGTGTTGAACTCCCGGGCTCAAGAGATCCTCCCGCCTCAGCCTCCTGAACTGCTGGGATTACAGGCGTGAGCCACCTCACCCAGCCTCAGATTGTCCCTTAAAGGGCGATTAGAAAGCTGAGGGCAAAGAGAGAGCTGGACACAAAGGACATGTGATCAAAGCCAACTACTTCGACGAGCAGTGAAGGCCATTGACAAGCCTCCTAATGTAAACACTGTTCATCCATTTATCAATTGTTGGAATTAACCTTGCAGATAAAGCACAGGAGTCTTAAGTTTGGCCTGGGAGGGAGTATAAATGTTCCACACCTTGCCAGTGGGAAAATGGGAAGTACAAGTGGCAAGAGGGGACATGCTGGTCTCTCTGCCTCCCCCAGTGTGAGTCCCAGGACATTGCCGAGGGTCCAGAAGTCTAAGTCAACCGAGAAGGAGTAACATGAGCTTATTGTTTAGAAGTACTGACCTGTCCCTGATTCACTCTGGGAAATAGGGCTAAGGACAGGCAGGAAGAGGGCAGGGGAATCTGGATTTTCCATAAAAGCCTTACCCATTTGATGTTAAATATATGCATAAGCTATTTCAATTAAAAACCTAATTCTTTCAAAAAGATATCAGACCCAGAATTTAAGCATATCAAAAGCAGGAGTTTCATATTTTAAGCTCCTATCCTTCTCTTTGATATGGTTAAAAAGCTCTGCATCCATATGAAGTCGGCTGTCAGTGGGATGGGCTGGAAGCCACAGCCTAAAGCCTCCCCAACAACCTGACACAAGAATCCACATCCCCATTGAGCAGAAGCCACCTTTAGGTATGCACCATTCCAAGCGTCTTTCTCATGCAGATAAACTGGGAAGGGATTACAGGTGTGAGATCATAGCACATGTGCCACTTCCAATATAAAGACTTTTGAACTTTAACAACAACAATGAAAAATACACTACTTGAGCTTTGGAAATAGCAATCTTTCTTCTCTTGATCTTCTTGCCAAAGACTCTTGCTTTCCTTCCAAGACAACATCCTCAAAGCAGTTAGAATGATCTGATCATGAAATCCAATCATGTCACTCCCTGGCTCCAAATCCTTCTTGGCTCTCCATGGGTTACAGGACAAAATTTACACCCAGCTGCTGTCCTCTTTTAGCTTGGGTTCATTTCCCACTTGCCACATTGCAGTTTGTTCAGGCAAACTGAGTTTCTGCAGTTCCCAGACTGAACTGAGCTTTCATCCATCTCAGCCCTGTAGGTGCTGTTGCTCCCACCCACAATGTCCTTCTTATCTCTGGCCAGCCCAACAAGCTGAGCATTTCTGCTTCCAAGATTCATCTCAAGTCCTGCCTCAGTTGGAATTCCCCCTGATTTGTCCCCATGGACTTACCCCTCTAATAATCACTGCATTGAATTTATTTTTCCTTTCTTTCTTTTCTGAGACAGAGTCCTGCTCTGTCACCCAGGCTGGAGTGCAGTAGCGTGATCTCAGCTCACTGCAACCTCCACCTCCCAGGTTCAAGCAATTCTTGTGCCTCAGTCTCCCGAGTAGCTGAGACTACAAGCACTCGCCACCACGTCTGGCTAATTTTTGTATTTTTAGTAGATATGGGATTTCACCATGCTGGCCAGGCTGGTCAGGAACTTCTGATCTCAAGTATCTGCTCTTCTTGGCCTTCCAAAGGGCTGGGGTTACAAGTGTGACCCCCTGCCCCCAGCCTGCATTGAATTGTTTAATCTTTCCTTTCATGGTTTGCCACAGACAGACTGAGTCTTTCCATCCTTGTGTCCTCACGTTCTAAAAAAACAACCCCTAAAGTAACAACTACAACAACCAAGACTCACTGAGCTCTTAAAACAGGCCAGACACTATTCTAGGCACTTTATATGCATTAATTCATTTAATCCTTACAACAGCTCTATGAATGCAATACTCATTTTGCAGATAGAACAACTGAAGCTCTGAGAGTTTAAACAATTTAATCAATACCACACAATTGATTACTGGTAGAGCCAGGATTCGAACCCAGGCAGTCTGATCCACACCTGGTAGGCCTGACACATATGGCTGTGCAGATTGTACCCTGCACAACTCTGAAGTCCACCGTTTGTGTCACAGTTTAGCACAGCACTGCCCAGTGGAAATATAATGCAAGCTACGCATGTAATTTTTAATTTTCTTTCTATTTTTTTCTTTTCTTTTCTTTTTTTTTTTTGAGACAGAGACTCCCTCTGTCGCCCAGGCTGGAGTTCAGTGGTGCAATCTCAGCTTACTGCAAGCTCCGCCTACCGGGTTCACGCCATTCTCCTGCCTCAGCCTCCCCAGTAGCTGGGATTACAGGCGCCCACCACCATTCCTGGCTAATTTTTTTTGTATTTTTAGTAGAGACGAGGTTTCACCATGTTAGCCAGGATGGTCTCGATCTCCTGACCTCGTGATCAGCCCATCTCGGCCTCCCAAAGTGCTGGGATTACAGGCGTGAGCCACCGCGCCTGGCTGTAATTTTTCATTTTCTAGTTGCTACATTAAAAAATACTAAGCAGAAACCAAAGGTGAGATTCATTTTTCATGTTTTATTTAACTTAATATATCGCAATCTTATCATCTCAACATGTAATCAATATTTCAAAAGTTATTACGAATTTTTTCTTTTTTTTAAACTGAGTTTTATAATCCATTGTGCAATTTACATATACAACACGTTTTAATTTGAATTTTCACACATTTCTACTGCTCAATAGCCACATGTGGCTAGTGGCTAGCAGCTACCATATGGGACAGCACAGGCCTAGCTATTACTTGAAGAAGCCCCAAGTTTCCTGGGCCTCAGTGTCCCCACGTTAAAAATGAGGGCGGGCTTGATCTCTGTATCTTCTTTCACCATCAGATTGAGTTTGATAACCTTTCATTGATCTTAGCTAGTATCTGCACAGCTTTTTTCATGTTACACAAGACAACAATACTTTCTCTAGCTCTCAAAACATGCTCCCAGTTGCAAGTATCAGAAACTGAGGCTCAGGCTCAGCGCAGTGGCTCATGTCTGTAATCCCAACACTTTGGGAGGCCAAGGTGGGCGGATCACTTGAGGCCAGGAGTTTAAGACCAGCCTGGCCAACATGGTAAAATCCCATCTCTACTAAAAATACAAAAATTAGCTAGGCACGGTGGTGCATGTCTGTAATCCAGCTACTCGGGAGGCTGTGGCACGAGAACCACTTGAACCTGGGAGGCAGAGGTTGCAGTGAGCCAAGATCACGCCACTGCATTCCAGCCTGGGCGACAGAGCGAGACTCTATCTCAAAAACACAAAAGAAAAAAAAAAAAAAAAAACCTGAGACTCAGAGAGGCCAACTGCTCAGCCCAAAGTCACACAGTCAGCAGGGACTAGAACTCAGGCCTCCCTGCCTGACCAGTAACTGGTCTTCAGTTACTGCTTGCTAATTCTTCACCCAAGCACGCTAGGAAATGGGTACCTCCTTCCCTCCAGGGAGATGCTACACCTCCCCTTGGCATCCCAAGCACATTGTTGAAATTTAATGAACCATTCTGTTCATCAACTTTTAAAGAGATCCCATCATGCATCCTGCTCTGATTACTGAGCAGAGGAACATCTGGAAGTTTAAACCACTCAACAGCTGGGCAACATTTTTATCCTTAAAAAGCATAATTTATTACTCCAACAATGAAAACCATATTTGTCAATTTGGGGAGAAGGGTGTGCAACTTTGCAGCTATCAGTTTCTGGGCTGGGAGGGGTGTATGTTTGCCCTTGGCCCCGTGACCTACTGGAGTAAACAGAATGAGCCTGCTGCTAATCCACTCTTGCTGATTAAACTCCCAATCCACACAGAGGCAACCCTTCCCTATTACAGATCAGGTCTGTAGGAGGGCTGGACCGCTGGCCTTGAACCCATACTTCTCTTCCAGGCTCAGCAGATGCATCCCAAGCAAGCTGAACTGGGTGCAGGGCAAGTCCCACGGGAGCATCTCTACAAAAGGCAAAGAGTTCCAAACTCCAAATGCTTGACCTCACCCTTAGAATCATCTCAATCCAGTGACACTCCATGAAGACGAAAGAATGCGGATGATCTTTGAAGCTGCCAGATGAGACTCGATACAATCTGTGGTGCAAGAGAAAGAGACACACACCTTCTAATTCCACCTCCGCATTTCTTAGAGATTAATGATGAGGGCGAATTACTTGGCAAAGAAATCCTTTCCAATGTTAAGAGTCTATGATTCCAGGAAAATGCAAAGCAGTATTGGGTCCTACCTATTTAATATGTACCCCAGGAACTCTGGCACAGGTAACCTTGAAACGCATCCCCAACTGCTCTGCAGTGAGCTCCTGAGGGCTGGGTAGCCTGCGGGTGCCATTAGCCGACTCATCTCCCGAGGCTCTTCCTCATTGCACATCTCAACCAACCTACCTGGAACCCTGGAGGAAGAGATCACCTCTAGACAGGAGAGCATACCAGTTAGGACACATAGACGGTCTTTCAAATCCCAGTGTACCCTGCTACTGGTTAGCTGTTAACCTTGGAAAGACACTTCTCTCTCTGCCTCAGTTTCTCCATCTGTACAACGAGAAATTACTATGGATCAACCACCTCAACTGTTGTGAAGATTAAGTATACAGGTTGAATACAGATGCAGAGTGCTCACAGAAAAGCCTGGTGACAGTCAGCTATCTACAAGCGCACTAACAGACGAGGAAAGCGAGATCCAAGAGGAGTCAAGTGACTAGCCTCATTTTACAGACATGGGGCTCACACTTGGATCCCAGGACTCCAGAGCTGGGAAGAGAAAAACCAAAGCGACGTGTACCGTGAGATTCTACAACCGTAAAGCACCCTTGCTCCTTCACCGAGCACAGATTTTGCTATAGTCCCAGTACCAGTGTGCCTACCCCAGGGATCACAGCCAATTAGAGAGCAACCAGCGCTCCAGCAGGGACTACATAGCAAGACCCCATCTGTACTAGAAATAAAACAAATTAGCTAGGAGTGGCAGCACATGCCTGCAAGTCCCAGCTACTCGTAAGGCTGAGGCAGGAGTATCCCTTGAGCCTCGGAGACAGAGGCTGTTGTGAGCTATGATCACACCACTGCACTCCAGCCTAGGCGACAGAGAAAGAGAGAGAGAATAACCAGTGTTTATTGAGCACCTACCACATGCCAGCTCTGGGAAAGCTCTACACGCACGTCATTCTACTCTCACAACAAGGTAAGGATCTAGTGAGTACCATTTATTTTCTAGTTTTATAGATGAGGACATGGAGGCTCTAGACGGTAAGCAACTCGCTGAGATCTCAGAGTTTTGAAGCAGCAGAGGGGGAATTCAAATCAATGCTGCTGGAACTGCAGAGTGCACCCTTATCCATTATGCATGATTGCCTTCCAACAGATGTCAGCAATTTTTTGTGGCTTCTGGTGGTCTCTCACCGAATATCTGAATAACACAGAACGCCAGCAGAGCCTTCCTTTATAAAAAGCCCAGGCGCTGAGCCTGACGTAATACATGAATGAATAAATCCTGCTGATGAACTGGGTCCCTCTCCTGGAAGAGAGACCTGCCTGCTCTCCCTTCTTACAATCTGGGCCTCAAGCATGGATGGAATGTCAGGCAGGGGGCAGCACAGGAATTAACAGCTATTGATTCCTCACTGAGACATCCGGAGCAGGGTGGGGCCCCTTGGGAGCCCCTTCTATTCAGGTGCGATAAGTTTATCTGTTTTTGAAAGGCGTATCTTGGCAGGGGGGTACCCAAGCTCAAGGGCACACATCTACTAGAGGAGGCCCCAACAGGCCTACATTTCAAGTCTAAAATGGGAAGCCTGGAAGGAAATGGGGGTGAAATCCCACCTGGGCAAGTCAAGATCACCTTGAGGAAAGCCACAATCCAGCCGGACTATGATCCTGCCTGGCGTCTTTGGCCCATGTTGAGGAGAAGTAAACTGGACCCGGGCTGTTTCCCTTCAGCTAGTTACTGCCACTCTCCTGGGCATCAGTTCTGCCTCTGCAAGTGTAAGTGATCTTTAAACACCAACAGGAACAAGGCAAACAGCAGGGAGCACTTACTCTGTGTTTATTATTTCCAGGCTCCGAGTTAATCTCTACACGTGCCGGATCTTTCTCTCTCTCTTGTATTTTTTCTGAGACAAGGTGTCACTCTGTTGCAGCTCACTGCAGCATCGACCTCCCAGGCTCAAGCAATTCTCCCATCTCAGCCTCTAGTAGCTGGGACTGCAGGCACATGCCACCACACCCAGCTAATTTTTTTTTGTATTTTTCATTTTTGTAGAGACAGAGTCCAACTATATTGCCCGGGCTGGTTTCGCACTCCTGAGCTCAAGTGATTCTCCTGCCTCAGCCTCCCAAAGTGCCGGAATTACAGGCATGTGCTACCATGCCAGGTCTCTATCTTATTTAACCCTTAGGGAAATATATATATATATATATATTACAGACTCAATTCACAGACAGGGAAACTACTGAGGTAGACAGATGTTAAGTTCATTGCATAATGAACTAAGTAATAAAATGAGGCAAAGGTCCAGCAGGTCTGTGTCCCTCCTATTCCAGAACAGTGCTCTCAACCATCACACCAAGGGCATTTCTTTTGAGATGACTGATGAAGGGAACTACTTGGCCATAGAAGTCCATTCCAAATTTGAGAGTCTACAATCCCAGGAAAATCCAACAGCAGTACTGGGTCCTAGCTGTATACCCCGGAAATTCTGACATAGGCAACCAGATGTACGAAATGCCCACAGCAGCACTGTTTGTATCGCGAGGGGATGGGGGGACACCTGAGAACGACTCACATGTCCTTGGAGAACAGATCAATCAACTGTGGTCAGTTCACACAATGGAACAGATTATCACAGCGAAAAATAAGCTACAGCAGCAGGCATCAGCAGAGACTTACCAACATGATGCAGAGCGGCAAAGGAAGCTGCAGGCAGCATGGAATTTCTGTAAAGCTCTAAAGAAAGTAAAGGGAACAATACAATATTTAAGAATACAAACGGGAGGCCGAGGCGGGTGGATCACCTGAGGTCAGGTGTTCGAGACTAGCCTGGCCAACATGGTGAAACCTCACCTCTACTAAAAATACAAAAATTAGCCAGGCATGGTGGCGAGTGCCCATAATCCCAGCTACTCAGGAGGCTGAGGCAGGAGAATCGCTTGAACCCAGGAGGTGGAGGTTACAGTTAGTCGAGATCATGCCATTGCACTCCATCCCCATCCTGGGTGACAAGAGCGAAACACCATCTCAAAAAAAAAAAGAAAGAAAAAAAGAATACACATGGGTTTTTTTTTTTTTCATCCATGACATGATAAACATCAACATTCAAGATAAGAGTTGGCCTGGCATAGCGGCTCACGCCTGTAATCTCAGCACTTTGAGAGGCCGAGATAAGAGGATCTCTTGAGCCCAGAAGTTCGGGACCAGCCTGGGCAACATAGTGAGATCCTATCTCAATAAAAAGAAAATCAGGGCCACCAATGAGGGAGAATGCTTGGGGGCAGGGGGTAGGCATGGGAGAAAACTGAAAAGAAGGTGGAGTTGGAGTCAACCATCAGTGTTCATAGTTTGGATCCTAGGCAGGGTGGAGAGGTCATGGGTATTTATTTACCAATATGCCTCCCAACTGGCCTGTAGGTGACATCTATAATTTTGTTTGTTTTGAGACAGAGTCTCACTCTGTTGCCTAGGCTGGAGTGCAGTGGCGTGATCTCAGCTCACCACAACCTCTGCCTCCAGGTTCAAGAGATTCTCCTGCTTCAGCCTGCTGAGTAGCTGGGACTACAGGCATGCACCACCAAGCCCAGCTAATTTTTGTATTTTTAGTAGAGACGGGGTTTCACTATGTTGGCCAGGCTGGTTTCGAACTCCTGAACTCATTATCTGCCCACCTTGGCCTCCCAAAGTGCTGGAATTACAGGCATGAGCCACCACACCCAGCCTTATATCTATAATTTTGTAGGTATTTATAGTGTATAATGGTTTTCAGGTTGAAGCTACATTAAATTCATTCACCAATTCTGTCGCACCCAAATTATTTGCTAGCCATTTATGTTGTGGGCAGCGTAACGTAAATGATGCTATAGATTATTGGAAGATGACTCAATATGTTGGGATTTTTTGGGTGGGTACCCTGTGCCTCCTCCGCCCCTGATGAATTTCTGCCAGGCCCACAAGAGCTGGGTGCTCCCTTCCATATCTGCAAAGTGGAAAAGCAGCATCTACCTAATAAAGCTGCTTAAAGCACTGACAAGAACTCGTGTAAAAGCTGAAGTCAGCCGCAGCACAGGGTCAAGACTCTGAGAGCAGCAAAGCCATGTGGTCAAGATCTAGGCTCTGCCACTTCTGGTTGAATGGCCTTGGCTGAGTTTCTTAAAATGTCTGTGCCTCACACCAGAAACACAGGCAACAAAAGAAAGAGTTAAAAGGGAATGAATTTAAAAAATCATTCAGCCTTAGAAAGGCATAAAATTGTGACACAGGCTACAACGTAGATATACCTTTGAAAGATTACACTAAGGCGGGGCACGGTGGCTCATGACTGTAATCCCAGCACTTAGGGAGGCCGAGGTGGGTGGATCACCTGAGGTCAGGAGTTTGAGATCAGCCTGGCCAACATGGCGAAGTCCCATCTCTACTAAAAAATAAAAAAATTAGCCAGGCATGGTGGTGCACGACTGTAATCCCAGCTACGAGGGAGGCTGAGGCAGGCGAATCTCTTGAATTGGGGAGGCAGAGGTTGTGGTGAGCTGAAACTGTGCCACTGCACTCCAGCCTGGGCAACAGAACAAGATTCTGTCTCAAAAAAATAACCAAATTTACACTAAGTGTAATGAGCCAGTCACAAAAGGACGAATACTATGATTCCACCTATACGGACGCTTAGGGTAGTCAGATTCATAGAAACTGTGGATACCAGGGGATGAGGGGAGGGGGACGGGAGAGTGAGTGTTTAATGAGTTCAGAGTTTCAGTTTGGAATGATGAAAAATGTTCCGGAGATGGTTAGATTAGTGGTGATGGTTACACAATAATACGAATGGCCTTAATGCCACTGAATTGTACAGTTAGAAATGGTTACAATCATCCTGGCCAAGATGGTGAAACCCCGTCTCTACTAAAAATACAAAAAATTAGCCGGGCGTGGTGGCGGGCGCCTGTAGTCCCAGCTGCTCGGAGAGGCTGAGGCAGGAGAATGGCGTGAACCCGGGAGGCGGAGCTTGCAGTGAGCTGAGATTGCGCCACTGCACTCCAGCCTGGGCCACAGAGCGAGACTCTGTCTCAAAAAAAAAAAAAAAGAAAGAAAGAAATGGTTACAATGGCAAATTTCATTATGTAAATTTTCCCACAGTAAAAACATTTTACACATAAAAATTAAAAATAAACTGTCTGTGCCTCAATCCCCACATCTGTAAAATGAGGCTGGTGATCCCATCAGTCCCCTCAAAGGGTTTGCTAGGGAGATTAAATTAGCCAAAACCGGCAGAGCACTTAGAGCACTGCCCAGCATGCAGCAGGAGCTAAATAAATGAGAGTAAATTAGGAGATGCCCAGTGTGCAGCCAGAACTGCTCATTAAGACACAACTCAGCCCCTCCTGAGCTGGGGAAGAAATAAAGACAAGGATGCATGAAAGGCTGGCTCACTCGAGCCGACTTCACACAGAAACCCTCCCTGGCTGTCGCGTCAGGCAGGCTCCTGGATTCTGGAGAGGCCCAGATATGGCCCAGGTGTCTCCACCTGCTCAGCCTCTCCCAGGAACCCAGAAGCTCTTTTCTTGGGAATAATGAGGAAGGGGCTGGAGAAGGAGGATGGAGGTCTTCCCCACCAGGAAATCTCCTCTCTATTCTCAGGTCCACTTTCGCCAGCTGTCTGGATAAAGGAAAACTCTAGATTTAGGACAACTGAAAGTGCAAAAATAATTTCCCATCTATGGCCGGGGGCGGTGGTTCATGCCTGTAATCCCAGCACTTTGGGAGGCCAAGGCGGGTGGCTCACCTGAGATCAGGAGTTCAAGATCAGCCTGGCCAACATGGCGAAACCCCGTCTCTATTAAAAATACAAAAATTAGCTGGACTTGGTAGCGGGTGCCTGTAATCCCAGCTACTCAGAAGGCTGAGGCAGAAGAATTGCTTGAACCTGGAAGGCAGAGGGTGCAGTGAGCCGAGATCGTGCGATTGCACTCCAGCCTGCGTCTGCCTCTCGTTTCCACATGGTCTGCATCACCACCCTCCTGTTTACGTTTGGTTTGGGGGTGACCATGTTTTTGTTGAAGGAGCCAGAGGTGAGGTGTGCAGCAACTCGTTTAATTTTCTTGAATACCCAAACACACAGGGACCATTTGTATTCCCATTTTACAGATGAGGGAACTGAGGCACCAGGCTCTGAAGCCCACACAGCTACTTGGCAGCAGGGCTGAGGTTCAAGCCACATGGTCTATTAGAGTGGGAGGAGACAAAAGCGGACATGGGCCAGGGACAGTAGGAGAATCCCTGACTGATGTGGTCACTGTCACTCACGTGGCCTAAAGCAGAGCTGGGTCTAGGGGAGGCATTTACAAATACAACCAGGAGAGCAGATGACGTTTGCACACTCTTTTTAGTTCAGAAATCAGAGCCAGAGAGCAGGAGAAGACACTGGGTAAGAGACCTACAAGTTTCCTCTCCATGGGATCCTGGGATCAAACTGCTCCTCTCCTCCCCCTATCTTCCCATCATCATGACATCTATATATATATAATATATATATATTTTGAGACAGAGTCTCACTCTGTTGCCCAGGCTGGAGTGCAGTGGCAAGGTCTCAGCTCACTGCAACCTCTACCTCCCAGGCTCAAGCAATTCTCCTGCCTCAGCCTCCCAAGTAGCTGAGATTACAGGTGCCCACCATCACACCCAGCTAATTTTTGCATTTTTAGTAGAGATGGGGTTTCACCATGTTGGCCAGGTTGGTCTCAAACTGCTGATCTCAGGTGATCCACCCACCTCAGCCTCCCAAAGTGCTGGGATTACAGGTGTGAGCCACCGTGCCCAGACGTCTACTTATAATTTTAAAAGGTTTTTATGACACAGGAAAAAGAAAAACAAACCCGTAAGCTTTTTATCTGTAACTCACAGCAACTGAGACAAGTACTGCTTTGATTTTTCCTCTTTTCCCTCTCAATCTCTAGCCAGAAATTGTCTATAACCAGACACTTGACGTTAAGATAGGTATAATTTGCAGCCAAAATTAAATGCCCTGCCCTTTTGGGGTGGCAAGAGGGGTAGGAATAGGGAAGTTGAGGTGGAAATAAAAACTTTACCTAGGGAAAAGAGTTTATCCTTCCTGGTTGACGCCAAGGTTCCAGACTCAGTCTTTGCACTGTGACCCAGGTTCCGACCTAGGTTTCAATAACCATGAACTTGGGTAAGTAGGTTAACCTCTCTGAACCTCATTTTGTCCCATCTGAAAAAATTGGGTTGAAAATGTTTCCTACCCAATACTAGTCATTCACTAAGCAGTAAACGAGGTAATGCACCCATCACACAGTGGGTTCTCGCCAGATGTAAGCTGTTGTAAATAATCACTATTACTATTACTGCAAATCTTCACCATCAATCAGAGGTAAGAATTAGCGGTTACCATGCAGAGACAAGAACCAGGGACTCACAGACCCTCTGTAACAGGCGAACCCAACTCCTCCTATGCCCCGGCCCCCAGCCCTGTCCATCAACCCTATCTGCTCACTTCCCCTAGAAAGAGCTCCCAGACCTCAGCCAGCCTACCTCCCTGGAGGACTTGCCTAAGACACCTCCTCTCTGAAGGCTTCCCATCAGCTGCTTCCTTCCTGGAGCTCCAGCACCACCCTGTCCATCTCTGAGAAGACCAGTAACTCACCCTGGTATTGTGGCCATGTGAAAATCATACATTTGCCTCCTTGCACTAGATTCCAAGGGCTCACCAAGCTCTTCTCAGCTACATAGCTGCAAGTCTCACACTGTCCTGCATGTGAGATACTCAGTAAATGGTGCAAGACTGAATTTTTATTAATCACATGAATTAATACAGGAAAAGCTCAAACCGGCACGAAGTCAGGGCTTAATATCCATATAATGCCATTTTATTATAGCTATTAGTAGTACTAAATAACATCACTCCAGATTGTACCTATATTAATGCTGTATTATCATCGTCAATGCTCTTTCTCTCGCTCTGCGCCTCCCAAATGCATGGACTGGGCTCCTGTAGACTATAAAAATCTATAGTTCCTCTTGTTTGTTCCCTGTGAGAGCCTGACACAGTTCCAAGTGCATATTAAGCTTCTATAATTCCCAACCAGAGCCTTACTGAGTTTTTCCAGAAAGATAACAAGACAGGAAATGCTGCACAAAATGGGGTGGACTGAGACTTTTTTCGTCAAGATAGCCGACTGGTTTTTTTCCTTCCTTCTTTCTTTTCTTCCCTCCTTCTCTCCCTTCGTTCCATTTTCCTGCCTTCCTCCCTTCCCTCCCTTCTGTCTCTTCTCTTCCCCTTCCTTCCTTCCTTCCTTCCTTCCTCTCTCCCCTTCCTTCTTTCTTTTCTTCCTTCCTTCCCTCCTTCCTTCCTTCCTTCCTCTCTCCCCTTCCTTCTTTCTTTTCTTCCTTCCTTCCCTCCTTCCTTCCTTCCTTCCTCTCTCCCCTTCCTTCTTTCTTTTCTTCCTTCCTTCCCTCCCTTTCTCCTTTTCTTTCTTTTCTTTTTTTGACAAGGTCTTGTTCTGTCACTGTGGCTGGAGTACAGTGGTGGGAACATAGGTCACTGCAGCCTCAACTTCCCATTCTCAAGCAATCCTCCAGCCTTGGCCTCCTGGGACTACAGGTGCATGCCACTGGCTAATTAAAAAAAAATATTTTTTTTGTAGAGATTAAGTCTCATTATGTTGCCCAGGCTGGTTTCCAGTTCCTCCCATCTCAGCCTCCCAAAGTACCAGGACTACAACAGGCAAGAGCTACCACACCCAGCCTTTCTTTCTCTTCCTTTCTTCCTTCCTTCCTGCCTTCCTGCCTTCCTGCCTTTCTTCCTTCCTCCATCCCTCCCTCCCTCCCTCCCTCTTCCCCTCCCCTCTCCCCTGTCCTCCCCTTCTTTTCTTTTCTTTTCTTTTCTTTTCTTGTCTTTTCCTTTCTTTTCTTTTGAGACGAGGTCTCACCCTGTCACCCAGGCTGGAGTGCAGTGGTGCAACTACAGCTTACTGCAGCCTAGAGACCTCCTGGGCTCAAGTGATCCTCCCGCCTCGGCCTCCCAAAGTGCTGGGATTACAGGCATGAGCCGCCATGCCTGAAGGTTCATTTCTTTAAGCAATTTTGCTATAATTGTTCACTGCAAATGAAGGTAAATCTGAAAATCATGCTTGCTACCCTGATGGAAATCAGCAATGGCTTACCAGCAGAGAGGGCAAAAGTCAGTGAGCTACCGGAAGCCACTATTGCTTAATAACAGCCGACCCCATGTTATGAAGCCCTGTGTTAACAGGCAGGATACAAAAGAACTGGCAAAAAAACAAACAAACAAACAAACAAAAAAAAACAACATATGTTGAGGGGGGCAGAGAGAGAAAGGAAAAAGGAAAAGAACAGAAGAACAGAGTTATCTAGAATCTAAGGAATGATGACTTTTCCAGGCACATACAATCACTAAAGTATGTAAGGAACTGAAGCAATTCTGAATAGCATTACATACAAACAGTTCTAAGGGAAAAATGTTAACACTCTGTGAGCGGGGAGGTGCTTGCTCAGTCTAGCATTCAAGTCAATAACCAATAATTAGGGAGCACCCACTGTGACCTGCCAGCTCCCTGCTAGGCTCTGGGGGAATGGAAAGGAAAGAAATGCCTGAGGGAGCTTGTGCAAGGGGTTAGAAGCACCTATAACCAAGATGCTGCAAACTGCTGGCCCCGGGGGCCACATGCGGCCCACAGGTATTTAGTTTGGCCTATGAATGTTCCTTTAAAAACTTAACTGAAAACATTTAAAAGTCAGGAGAATTTATATTTTAAAAGGCTTCACTTTTAAAAGTGGAAGCTCTGGCAACACTGGGTCTATCTTTTGGCATGAGGAGAGAAAGGGGGCCGGGGAGGAGGGAGCTGGAATCTAACAGCAGCCTCTGTTAACATCTAGCAACCTCTCTCTCTAACAGTATCTCTCTGATAACATCTAGAAGAGGGACCCGCTGGTTTGCCAATCTGGACACGTCTTACTATATTTGATCAGGACCACCTGGTGTGGTTGTACAATCTACTCATCCTCCTAAACAGCTAAGTTTGGAACCCCTGACAGGAACCCACTGTAGAAACAATATAGTAATACAATGGGGTGTGAGCTGGGAGAACTCACACACATGGTGCTGGGAGGGGATCAAGCAGAAACGACACACTCAGAACCAGCGTAAGGAGACGAGGGAATGCTTCCTGGAGGAGGTGACCCCTTAACGCAGTCATAAAGCACAGGTAGGAGTTCATTAGAAGAGGAAATGGGGAAAGAGACAATATCCTGTCCCATTTCCCTGGCTGGCTGACTCTCTCACTGTGTGAGACACAAACCTTAGAGAAGAATCTGCAGACACAAATCCTCTAAAGTCTGGAAGAATCATTTCATTCCAAGCCTTCAAAAATATTCACGCCCCACATTCACCTGCTGCCTCTGATCCCAGGATCATTATTTCTAACCCCAGGCAATCCTGCCAATCCTTATTTCTGACCCCAAGGCAGTGCTTTCCTCCACAGGGCAAAGGCACTCAGCCCTGGGACAGTGAGGGCCAGATTCTTAGCCCAGGGCCACCGTGCATTCAGCAATTCAATACATGCTCACTGAGAGCCTCTGACGCACCAGGCACTCAAGCTAATAATGGGAAGCCATTAAAAGCTTTTAAGTGGTTGCCTTTCAGGATCTGGTTTTCCATTTGCAAAGCTCACTTGCTTGCAGGAGGGAGGTGCAGGATGCTCCTTGGCTTTTCCGTTTTAACGAGATCAGCATGCAGAGAATGTCTTCCTAATGGAAAAAGTATGTATGGAATTTCCAGAGTCATGAAAAGGAAGAGATACGGCCTTTGCAAGGCCTGGGGAGAGGAAAGAAGAGGGCTCAGACCAGCCAGGAACTTAGCAAAGGCCAGGGGGTACCCCCCAGCCCCAGCATGCCTGAAGCCCCCCTCCCGCTCCTCTCCCTTTCCAGAGGGCACACTTCTGGGGGGCATCTGTCCCAGGTGTCCTCAGGGAAGGCAGCCCTATAAAGGGGAGGGACTGCAATGACCATAGGAAGCCCAGCCTGCCAGAGGAAGCCACTGGTCCCCACCGGCTGGGTCTGGCCAGGCTTTTCACGGACGAAATGAACTCTTTTGTTTTGTGAAAAGCAATGTACCACATGGATTGGAGATATCTCTCTTCAAAATCTCTAAGTGCGAAGATTGGCTGACGTGATCCCAACGCTGCTGCTGGCCCAGTGGGATGAATCATGACCTAAGTGGGACTAAAACTATGGAACAAACTCAGTCACAATAAATGCCGGAAGGGAACTCTGTCTTCTTTAGCCACTCTCCTATAAATTCCTGGGGACTTTCCACACAGAAGACCTTTTCCTTTTCCCATTTCCTTTTGAAAAAATGGGAAAAGCCAAGCATCCCACCAGAGAGTAACTGACACACTCTCTTCCACATTACCTAGAATGTTCCAAAGAGACTCTAGGCTGGCAACCCTTCCTCTGGACAAATCTCTCTGGCAAAGGCACATCACTCTAATCTCATCCCTGCCCCAGCTCAAAACCTTCCATAGAGCCGAGCACGATGGCTCATTCTTGCAATTCCAACACTTTGGGAGGCCAAGATGGGAAGATCGCTTAAAGTCAGGAGTTTTAAGCCTGGACAACAAAGCAAGACCCTATCTTTATAAAAAATTAAAAACAAAACATTAGCTGGGGAGTGGTGCCATGCACCTGTAGTCCCAGCTACTCTGGAGGCTGAGGTGGGAGGATTGCTTGAGCACAGGGGGTCCAGGCTGCAATGAGCCACTATGGCTCACTGCACTCCTGCCTGAAACAACAGAGCAAGACTGCCTCCAAAAAAAAAAAGAAAAAGAAAAAAAAAAAAAAAAAGAAAACTGTCAATAGTTCCCTGTCACCTACAGGGTAAAATCCAAATGCCTGAGCACAGTTTGGAAGGTCCCTAGCGAACTCTTCCCTCGAACTTTGCCCTCCAAGAAGTCTTTTCTTTTTCTTGCTTTCTTGCTTTCTTCTTTTTTTTTTTTTTTTTTTTTGAGATGGAATCTCGCTTTGTTGCCCAAGCTGGAGTACAACGGCTCGATCTCGGCTCACTGCAACCTCCGCCTCCTGGGTTCAAGCTATTCTCCTGCCTCAGCTTCCCAAGTAGTAAGATTACAGGCACCTGCCACCACTCCTGGCTAATTTTTGTATTTTTAGTAGAGATGGGGTTTCACCATGCTGGCCAGGCTGGTCCTGAACTCCTGACCTCAAGTGATCTGCCCGCCTCAGCCTGCCAAAGTGCAGAGATTACAGGCATGAGCCACCGCGCCCGGTCCCAAGAGTCCTTTCTGTCTCCAAAATAAATATCAAACTCATCCTCTTCTCTTCCTCTCCACTGCTAGAGCCGGGTCCAGCTCTCTCTCTTGGATTGCTGTAATTCAGTCCCCAAATGGGCCACCTGCTTCCATTGATCCACCATCTACCCATCAAAAAGGTCAATCAAATCAGGCACCGCCCAGCTTTGCCACCGCCAAAGACTTAAAAAAGCACTTAAGGCCCTCCATGACCAAACACCTGTTCACCTGGACCCTGGACGTTCACTCCTTTCCAGCCACACGAATCTCTTGACACTCTGAACACACCAAAGGTTTTGCAGCCTCAGGGCCTTCACACATGCTATTATCTTTAGCTAGGATATCCCTTCCCTAAACTGTTTTGAAAGAAATTTAAAGAACCGGCTGGACGACATGGATCACGCCTGTAATCCCAGCACTTTGGGAGGCTGAGGCGGGCAGATCAACTGAGGTCAGGAGTTTGAGACCAGCCTGGCCAACATGGTGAAACCCTGTCTCTACTAAAAAAAAATACAAAAATTGGCCAGATGTTGGGGGTTGTGCCTGTAGTCCCAAATACTCGGGAGGCTGAGGAACCAGAATTGCTTGAACCCAGGAGGTGGAGGTTGCAGTGAACCGAGATTGCGTCACTGCATTCCAGCCTGGGTGACAGTGGCTGGAATCAGCCAGGCCCAGTGGCTCACGCCTGTAATCCTAGCACTTTGGGAGGCCGACACGGGTGGCTCACAAGGTTAGGAGATCGAGACCATCCTGGCTAACACAGTGAAATCCCATCTCTACTAAAAATACAAAAAAATTAACTGGGCATGGTAGCGGGCGACTATAATCCCAGCTACTCGGGAGGCTGAGACAGGAGAATGGCGTGAACCCGGGAGGCAGAGCTTGCCGTGAGCCGAGATCGTGCCACTGCACTCCAGCCTGGGCGACAGAGCAAGACTCCGTCTCAAAAAAAAAAAAAAAAAAAAAAAGAAAAAGAAAAAGAAAAATTCAAAGAACCTAGAATTGACAACCATGAACATCTTGTCATATGTATTTTCAAACTTTTTTTCTTTTCTACATATTTTCAAACTGTGTAAGCGATATGTGTAGGTATCTACCTTCTCTTCAAAAAAAGCATTAAAGATAGGCCAGACACTGTGGGCCCTCCCTGTAATCCCAGCACTTTGGGAGAACTGGGCAGGAGGATGGCTTGAGGCCAGGAGTTCAAGACCAGCCTGGGCAATATAGTGAGATCTCATCTCTACAAAAAATACAGGCACGGTGGCTCACACCTGTAGTCCCAGCTACTCTGGAGGCTGAGGCAGGAGAATCACTTGAGCCTGGAAAGTAGAGGCTTCAGTGAGCCACGATCACACCACTCATATTCCAGCAACCTTGACAGAGTGAGATTCTGTTCCCACAAGTAAATTAATTAATTGAATTTAAAAAAAGCAATAAAGGCAAAGTTAAAGTAGGCTTTGACTTTCACAATCACCCCACTCCCCCTCTCTCCCCAGATGATGACAGTGAGTTTGATACAGATCTTTCCAGCCCATTTTTTTAATCTTCACATTCGTCTCTAAATATCCTTAAGTAACATACAGCATGAACTGTGAATTCTCAATCTTACCTAGGAAAGGGGTTGCACATGTTTCCAATTTCACTACCTGCTGCCAAGGTGGTCTCTAAAGTGACTTCACACACTCACTAGCAGAGCTGCTGAACACCCTGTGCCTTGTCAACACTTGAGTCAGACATCCTATTTCTGGCACGTTGTAAAACATGAAACATGTATCTTGTGGAAACACCCAGATGCTCTTCAAATGGAGAATAGATAAACAAACAGTGGTATATCCATACAACAGAATACCAGTCAGCAATAAAAACTACCAAACCCCTGATGCGTACAACAACATGTAAGGGTCCCAAATGCATTATGCCAGGTGAAAGAAGACAAATCCGAGGGACTACACACTGTATGAATCCTTTTATAGGACACTCTGAAAAAGGCAACACTATATATGAGATCAGAAAACAACTCAGGGGTTGGTTAAAGCTGGGGGCGGGGAGAAGGAGACTGGCTACGAAGGGAAAAGAGGGAATCTGGGTGAATGATGGAAATGTTCTATGCCATGATTGTGATAATTACACAACAGTGTCACACAGTTCTATGCATTTATCAGAACTCAGCATTGTATCCTAGAAAGGATGAATTTTACTGACTAGAAATTAGATCTCCAAAACCTGACTTTGTTAGCAAAATTCTGAATCTTTTCACATTTATCATCCACTTTGCTTTTTTTTTTTTAGACGGAGTCTCACTCTGTGTCCAGGCTGGCATGCAGTGGCAAGATCTCGGCTCACTGAAACCTATGCCTCCCAGGTTCAAGTGATTCTCCTGCCTCAGCCTCCCAAGTAGCTGGGACTACAGGCGCATGCCACCACACCCAGCTAATTTTTATATTTTTAGTAGAAACGAGGTTTCACCACGTTGGCCAGGATGGTCTCAAACTCCTGACCTTGTGATCCGCCCGCCTCAGCCTCCCAAAGTGCTGGGATTATAGGCGTGAGCCACCGTGCCCAGCCATCTACTTTGCTTTCTATGAGCACTGCATGGTCCTATCTTTCACCCACTTTGCTATAAGGCTGTTTGTCTTCTTGTTGTTGACTTTTGGGAATTCTGCATACATTCTAGATATTAGTGCTTTGTAATGTGTTATAAATATTGCAAATATCTTCTAAGTCTTTTATTTGGCTTTTAATACCGTTGTAGTTTTTGTTGCTTAGATGTGCCTTTTTCTTTAATATGTAGTCATATTGATCAGTCTTGTCTTTTCTGCCAATACTTTGTTCCTCTGGTTAACTTCTACTTAGTCTTCGTGTCTCACTCAAATCCTGATTCCTCAGACATGATTTCAGTATGAACCCCCTTACCTCACAATAACCATCCCTTCATATTATTCTAGTATGTAGTATTTCATATTCCTTACAATAATGTTATTTTTTCTTTGTCTATTTGCTTGTTTCCCCCACTTAGCAATAAGCTTCTTAAGAACTGGTACTAGTTGATCTACTTTGATCACTACTGCATACCCAAGGCTTCGAGCAGAACTTGGCACACCACAGGCATTCCACAAATACCTGCCAATAAATGAGAGTGAAGAAAAATCCAATACAGGTGCATAGGCTGCACATAAACATGTGCGAGCATATAACACTGTACATACATGTTAATGACATGTTAGTGCATCACGGACAGCAAAAAACATCATGTGCCTCACCAGAAAACAGCAAATTCAGCTTCTGTGCAAATCTCATGAACCACAATATTTACCTGAAATTCTAAAAAATTCAGACATTATGCACAATAATCCTAGGACTGAGAATTTGTTTTTTTTTTAATTAACTGAAAAATAGAAAATGTGATCTATATAAACAGGCTGTTATGAAGCTAAGCATCCACATCAAAGGAATGATAAAGTAAGCAATGAACAGTCACTGAACAGAAATATCTACCCAATAAAAATGACATGGATGGCTGGGCACGGTGGCTCACTCCTGTAATCCCAGCACTTTGGGAGGCCAAGGCACGTGGATCACCTGAGGTTGGGAGTTCGAGACCAGCCTGACCAACGTGGAGAAACACCACCTCTACTAAAAATACAAAATTAGCTGGGCATGGTGGCGGGCGCCTGTAATCCCAGCTACCCAGGAGGCTGAGGCAGGAGAATCACTTGAACCCGGGAGGCAGAGTTTGCAGTGAGCCGAGATCGCGCCATTGCCCTTCAGACTGGGCAACAAGAGCGAAACTCCATCTCAAAAAAAAAAAAAAAAAAAAAAAATGACATGGACAAAGTGCATATAATATTCAAAAATGCCTAAGTCCTAACAGTAACTAAGAAAAAAATCAGGATGTGTCCAGATGTGGCGGCTCATGCTGTAATCCCAGCACTTTGGGAAGCCGAGGTGGGATCACTTGAGGTCAGGAGTTCAAGACCAGCCTGGCCAACATGGTGAAACCCTGTATCTACTAAAAATACAAACAAAAAGAAAGAAAAGAAAAGAAAGAAAAGAAAAGAGAAAAGAAAAGAAAAGAGAAAACAAAAGAAAGAAAAATTAGCCGGGCATGGTGGCATCCCAGCTACTTGGAGGCTGAGGCAGAAGAATCACTTGAACCTGGGAGGTAGAGGTTGTGGTGGGCTGAGATTATGCCACCGCACTCCAGCCTGGATAACAGAATGAGACCCTGTCTCAAAAAAAGATGCAACATATACACTATGATTATAATACAAAAAAATTAAAAATTAAAACATTAAAAACCACAGGCTGGGCACAGTGGCTCACACCTGTAATCTCAACACTTTGGGAGGCCAAAGTGGGAGGGTAACTTGAAGCCGAGAGTTACAGACCAGCCTGGGAGTGAGACACAATCTCTGCAAAAATAAATAAATAAGTAAAAATAAAACAAGCAAAGACAAAACAGCGATTGTATTGTTTGTATTCAACTAAAGAAATATTATTTTTTATGAATTTACCAACCCCACCTCCTAGCTTTTAAAAATTTATTTATTTATTTGTTTTAGAGACAGGGTCTCATTCTGTCACCCAGACTGGAGTACAGTGGTGTAATCATAACTCACTGCAGCCTTAAACTTCTGGGTTCAAGCAAGCTTCCTGCCTCAGCCTCCCAAGTAGATGGGACTACAGGTGCATGCCACCAAAGATAGGACTATAGGTACATGCTACCAAGCCTGGTTAATTAAAAAAAATTTTTTTTGAGGCCAGGTGCAGTGGCTCGTGCCTGTAATCCCAGCACTTTGGGAGGCCGAGGAGGGCAGATCACAAGGTCAGGAGTTCGAGACCAGCCTGACCAACATGGCGAAACCCCGTCTCTGCTAAAAATACAAAAATTAGCCAGGTATGGTGGCATGTGGCTATAACCCCAGCTACTTGGAAGGCTGAGGCAAGAGAATTGCTTGAACCCGGGAGGCGGAGGTTGCAGTGAGCCAAGATCGCACCACTGTACTCCAGCCTTGGTGACAAAGCGAGATTCCATCTCAAAAAAAAAAAAAATTTGTAGAGACAGGATCTCACTATGTTGCCCAGGCTGGTCTCAGTCTCCTGGGCTCAACTGATCCTCCCATCTCTATCTCCCAGAGTGATGGGATTACAGGCATAAGCCACAGTACCTGGCCCATATTTCCTTCTTCCACCAAAATCCTGGAATTCTCAAGTCAAGTACCTTCCTCCTTAAATCCACATTCCACATGAGTTTGTCATCTTTCTAGATGTATATTTGGGAAATTTCTCCTTGCTGACAATCCTTGAAAAGTGCCCAGTTCTCAGGACCCAGTTGAAATCACTTATGCCTGGGGCTGGGCGCGGTGGCTCACACCTGTAATCCCAGCACTTTGGGAGGCCGAGGCAGGCAGATCACGAGGTCAGGAGATTGAGAACATCCTGGCTAACGCGGTGGAACCTCATCTCTACTAAAAACACAAAAAATTAGCCGGGCATGGTGGCGGGTGCCTGTAGTCCCAGCTACTCAGGAGGCTGAGGCAGGAGAATGGCATGAACCCGGGAGGCAGAGTTTGCAGTGAGCCAAGATCTCGCCACTGCACTCCAGCCTGGGTGACAGAACGAGACTCCGTCTCAAAAAAAAAAAAAAAGAAATCACTTACGCCTGGTTATTCAGGCTCTCCACCATGTCCTGCCCCTCACCCTCACCCCACCTGCCTTTTCTACCTCCACACACACCACCAGCCACCTTAGCGGACTTGCAGTCCAAGGCCTCGAACCCCTGCACTGCCAGCCCACTGCTGTCACCAAGACCCAGGCTGAGACCCAACACCCCAGTGTCTTCCATCCCTCCTAGGCGATTCTCTTCCAGCTTCTGGGCTGCAGCAGGCCTGGTTGGCTGTGGTCCCATTTCAACCTGTCTTCTTTCTCTCCTAGCAGTTACATCTGCAGTGTGCCTCGCACACTGGAAGCTTCCCGAAGATGGCAACGGTTTCTCATTCATGGCAGAACCCCTGTGCCTCACCCACACATTTGATTCACTAAATGCCGACCTCATCCAAGGCATTGTTCCATCCAGCGAAAATATGATTCAAGCCACATGTAATTTTAGATTTTCTAGTAGCCATAAAGTTAGAAAAAACAGATGAAATTAATTTTAATAATATACTGTATTTAACCCAATATATCCAAAACATTATCAGTTCAATATGTAATCAACATCAAAGAATTGGTTCATGAGATACCTTGGCAGGGTGCAGTGGCTCACGCCTGTAACCCTAGAACTATAGGAGGCTGAGGTAGGCAGATTGCTGGAGCCCAGGAGCTCAAGACCAGCCTGAGTAACACAGGGAGACCCCAGCTTTACCAAAAATACAAAAAGGTTATCTGGGCATGGTGACACAGACCTGTGGTCCCAGCTGCCCAGAAGGCTGAGGTGGGAGGATCACCTGAGCCTGGGAGGTCGAGGCTGTAATAATCTATGATCACATCACTGCATTCCAGCCTGGGTGACAGAGTGAGACCGTGTCTCATATAAGTAAACAAATAGGCCTGGTGCAGTGGCTGACGCCTGTAATCCCAGCACTTTGGAAGGCTGAATGAGACGGATCACCTGAGGTCAGGAGCTCGAGACCAGACTGGCCAACGTAGTGAAACCCCATATCTACTAAAAATACAAAATTAGCCGGGTGTGGTGATGTGCACCTGTAATCCCAGCTACTTGGGAGGCTGAGTCAGGAGAATCGCTTGAACCCGGGAGGCGGAAGTTGCAATGAGCCGAGATCATGCCACTGCACTCCAGCCTGGGCAACAGGTGAGACTCTGTCTCAATAAATAAACAAATAAATAAATAATGAGAAATCTTACTCTTCTCACTAAGTCTCTGAAATCCAACGTGCGTTTAACACACAGTACATCTTAACTTCCTTTCAAGTGCCCAGTAGTCACATAGGGCTCACAGCTACCGTATGGAGGGCACAGTTTAAGTTGCTGGGGATACAACAGTGAACAATCTAGAAGTCCATTCCTGTGGCCCCATCCACCACTGCCAGCCTGGACCCGGCACTTACACTCTGTGCATGTTTGTCCTGGTGCTCTAGCTCCTGAACCTGATTTAGTTTCTTCTCAACACAGCAGCCAGACTGGTTTGATCTGACTTGGCTTTCAAAAGCCAAGTCATATCAAATTACTTTCCATTTTAGAATACTGCAAGGAAGCCGGTCACAGTGGCTCACACCTGTAATCCCAACACTTTGGTAGGCTGAGGTGGGTGGATCACTTGAGGTCAGGAGTTTGAGACCAGCCTGGCCAACATGGTGAAACCCTATCTCTACAAAAATAAAAACATTAGCCAGGCGTGGTAGCACGCACCTGTAATCCCAGCTACTCAGGAGGTTGAGGTGTAAGAATTGCTTAAACCCGGGAGGCAGAGGTTGCAGTGAACCAAGATCGCCCCACCGCACTCCAGCCTGGGCAACAGAGCGAGACTCTGTCTCATAACAAACAAAAAACAAAAACAAAAAACACTGCAAGGGCTCCCCATTTTACAGAGTAAAAGACAGAATCTTTGGAATGCCCTGCAGGCTTTCTGTGAGGCTCCACACTGCATGCTGCTCAGGTTCTCCTATCTCCCTTGCTCACGCCATTCTCATCTCACACTTCTCCTGGCTGCTCCTCACCCCCACAGGCTCACTCCTGCCTCCACCTCTGTCCTAGCTCTCCCCAGAGCCTGAAACGCCCGTCTTTCCCCTCCTTCAGGTGGAGGTTAACGTCAGCTCCTCCATGGAGCCTGCCCTGACTCTGACCGGCCAACTTAACTACGCAGCACCACGCCCCAGCCCTCCAGACACTGGCCCTGCTCGGCCTGTTCCCACAGCACTTCATAATCTTGAATACCCAATTCATGTCCTTCTTTATTATGTCTGCTGTTCCTTATCTGTCTAACCCAGCTGTAACCTAAGCTCTAGCATGGAAATCTGTCCTTTTTCTTCCTTTCTGCATCCCCAACATCTACAGCAATGCCAGGCACAGAGTAGACACACAACAAATATATCCTGGAAAAATGAATGGGTTACAATTTAGTGGGAGAAAAGAGACATATGGTATACTAGGAAGATAAGCACTATCGAGAAAAAATAACTCAGGAAGGGGAATGGAAGAAAGGGAGGCTGCCATTTTATGAGGGAGGAGAATAATATAATAATAATAAACATAGCAACTACCACTACATAGTAACTACTATGTGCCAGAGCCTGTGCTAAGCACTTTACTGTTAACACAGTGGGGCCGGGGCAACTTTGCACGGGAGTTAGCTTTTGCCTGCACTGCCTCCATCTGTCCCCCAGCTGTCTCTGGGGACCAGCCTGCGCCACTACTGTGTGACATCCACTAGGACAGAAGCTTCAGGAGGGCAGGGATTTTTGTCTCTTCTGCTCCCTGCTGGATCTCCAGCAGCTAAAACAGTGCCAGGCATACAGTAACTGCTCAGGAAATGAATGCATCCATCAGTCTTGAACCAAGTAGTCAATGTTGGGGCTAATGCACCAGAGAAAAAAGAGCCCTGAAGAATAATAAATAATAACTGCTTTACTCAAATGTTTTACCAAAGGGCTTACTTCCTCTGTGCTAAGTGCTCTGCTAAGTGCTCTGCACCATCCCTGGGAGGGAGAAGCGATTCTCCTCCCCTGCTCAGCAGCTGAGGAAATGGAGGCACAGTGACCTGAAGTAACTTGCAAAGGCAGTCTGACATCCGAGGGACAGCCCTCTGATTCCTGTCCTTCCTGAGACCCACTTCTGCAGCTTTATTTACTTTCTCATCTGTTTCTAACTTACATAAGCCAGGGTTTGTTTCTGATGCTTGCAGAGAACTATAGTGAAGTCACTGCCACCTTAAGATCTAGTCAACTAGAATGTTACCTTTCTATTCAGAAACCACCACTTCATGCAGCCACAGGAAGTAATAAAGCTCAATAATTGGAACAGTAATAATATTAGCTAACTTTTACTGTGTGCTCACTTATGAGCCCAGGTCCTCTGCCAGACACCTTCTGTTCATCATTTGTTTCATCATCACAGCAAACCATTTTATAGATGAGGAAAATGAAGCTCAGAGAAGTAACTTGCCCAAAAGTAACCAGATCTACACTCCTCAGTTCCCTGAGACATCCCCAGTGCCTCCCGCTACTGTCTGTTTTCCTTCTTTTTCATCAGCGTGCTTTCCCTACAGGCAAGCCCCCCACTTCCCACCATGTCAAGCTGTCTCACATCTAAAAAGATAACGACTGTAAACTGTGTATCTTGTTTCCTTGAAGACAAAGCAGTTCTTTCTTTATTTTTTTAATTTTTATTTTATTATTTTTTACAGAGACAGGGTCTTACTCTGTTGCCCAGGCTGGTCTCAAACTTCTCGGCTCAAGCAATCCTCCTGCCTCAGCCTCTCAAAGTGCAAAAATTATAGGCATGAGCCAACATGCCGGGCTGAAGCAGCAGCTCTTGACAGCCATCTGATTCAACAAAGTACCAGGGCTGTGTTGGGCACTTAGACGCCCCTGTTCTCAAGAATTTCACAGTCAATGATAATAAAGAGGCAGATAAACAAAACAATATCCCATACCTCCCCTCCCCCCTCCACACACACACAAAGGAAAGGATAAAGAAAAAAAAAACAGATAGTTCGGAATTTTGCAATTAAAAAATGAATGAGACCATTTCCACATCATGCATATAAGTCTTGTGTTTTATGACCTGACATTGTTTTTGTTTTTAATTAAATCCTGAAACCTAGTTTTGGTCACAAAATCCAGTGGTATACCTGATTGCAGCCTCTTGCAAATGATTATAGATTTTGCACAAAGACTGAGGCATTTGTTTGTTTGTTTTTTGAGACAAAGTCTTACTCTATCTCCCAGGCAGGAATGCAGCGGCAATCTTGGCTCACTGCAACCTCCGTCTCCCGGGTTCAAGAGATCTTCCTACCTCAACCTTCTGAGTAGCTGGGACTATAGGCGTGTGCCACCACACCGGGCTAATTTTTTTTTTTTTTTTTTTTTTGTATTTTTAGTAGAGACAGAGTTTCACCATGTTGGCCAGGCTGGTCTTGAACTCCTGACCTCAGGTAATCTGCTGGCCTCGGCCTCCCAAAGTGCTGGGATTACAGGCGTGAGCCACCGCACCCAGCCAAGACTGCGGCTTCTGACCTCTACCCATGACTCCTGCCCACACCCACAGCCCAGAACTTTCCAGCATGGCAGCCCTTACCTAAGGCCTCTTGGCCCCTTTGTCTCTGACTGCTCCATGGCTGCGGAAAAGGCCGGCAGCCAGAGCACGAGGTATCTTCGTGCAAGATGTTCAGCTTTCTGTTTGTGCCTGAGGTGCGTGGGGGACACACTCTGTCCTGCTCAAGGCCAAGGGGTATACCCTTTTCTTGTTCTTTTTTTTTTTGAGACTCAGTTTTGCTCTTGTTGCCCAGGCTGAAATACAACGGTGCGATCTCAGCTCACAGCAACCTCCACCTCCCGGGTTCAAGCGATTCTCCTGCCTCAGACTCCCAAGTAGCTGGAATTACAGGTGCGTGCCACCATGCCCGGCTAATTTTTTGTATTTGTAGTAGAGACCGGGTTTCACCATGTTGGCCAGGCTGGTCTCAAACTCCTGACCTCAGATGATCCACCTGCCTCAGCCTCCCAAAGCGCTGGGATTACAGGAGTGGGCCACTGCGCCCAGCCCTTTGCTTGTTCTTAACCTCACTATCCTCTAACTTCTGAGAGTCACACTAAGAAGTCAAAGACTGTGGTCCAAATCTCTACAGCTCTGCCACTCCCAAGCTGTGTGACCTGGGAGGATATTTTTAACCTCTCTGGGCTGTGGGTTCCTCATCTGCAAAACCACAATAATAATCATCCTATTTTATAGGAAAGTTAAATGAGATCATATAATTTGAAGTGTTAGAACCAACCCTGCCCCACAACGAGAACTCTACCATTGCTAGACATTCCATTATAAGTGCCTCATGGAGTTGTAGGGAGTAGAAGGTGAAGAACATGCTTTGCGTGATAAACAATGTCCATGTTATACATGCACTATTATTGTTCTTATTATTAATTGCTATTTATTACCGGTACTAGTTCCTTAGATTATTTGAAGTCAGAAAACAGAAGAGATAAAGGGGGCTCCTGCCAAAGGACCCATTTTGGCAGCATTCCAAAAGGCCTTGAATTTCTGAGACTCTCTAGGGATGATATTGAAGTGACTGTCCACAGGACTCAATGGTCCAAATGATTCCAGATTGTTGCTCTGTTCCCATCCTCAGTCAGGGTCCCACCACAGACACTGGGAATATAAGTTGGGGTACAGGGTGCGGTCCTGATCCCTTAAATAGATCACAAATCTGCATCAGGAAACAACAAAAAGCAAAACAAGGCCGGGTGCCGTGGCTCCTGTAATCCCAGTACTTTGGGAGGCTGAGGAGGGCAGATCACCTGAGGTCAGATGTTCGAGACCAGCTTGACCAATCTGGAGAAACTCCATCTCTACTAAAAATACAAAATTAGCTGGGCGTGGTGGTCCACGCCCATAATCCCAGCTACTCGGGAGGCCTCCCAGCATTTTGGGAGGCCGAGGCGGGTGGATCACCTGAGGCTGGGAGTTCGAAACCAGCCTGACCAATCTGGAGAAACTCCATCTCTACTAAAAATACAAAATTAGCTGGGTGTGGTGATGCATGCCTTTAATCCTAGCTACTTGGGAGGTTGAGGCAGGAGAATCGCTTGAACCCGGGAGGCGGAAGTTGCAGTGAGCCGAAATCGAGCCATTTTACTCCAGCCTGGGCAACAAGAGTGAAACTGTCTCAAAAAAAAAAAAAAAAAAAATAGCAAAACAAGAGAAAAAGGAGAATCTCATGTCTGCAGCCAACTATGAAAGGAAATGCAAAATAAAAAGGCCACACATCCAGAAGGGCCACCTGATATATAAAACACATAGCAAAGGGGCAGCCATCAGCAGGCCTGCCACTGCCTCTCCAGAGAACCTGGACCGGCAACTATCCAAGGTCTTCCACTTCCCCCAGATAATCTGCCTACGGTCTGCCCAAATGCAGGGCCACTCACACAAACAGGAGGAAAGAGCAAGGTGTCTTATGGTCCAGGAGATCGCTTGACAAAGCTGCCAGAGAAACGTGTCCATCTTGGGCAGGCAGAAGGCCCAGGCATGGCAAACACAGGCTCCAGAACCCAGCCAGAGTGCCTGCCTACCGCTCAGGAGGCGGAAAAAAAAAAACAACTAAAGAACAGGGAGTTAGTTGATTTGATGTGGGCAGTGAGAATTCACCAGGTTTTCAGACCAGCAATCATATAAACTAGTTGGGATCAGATATGTCAGAACAGAGGGGAGAACTCCTCCTTTCCAGTGCAGAAAAGCTCCAGCCACAGAAACATACAGCATGGAGGTGGCGGGGGGCGGGGGAAGGTGTTTAAGACAGAGGAAAAGGAAAGTAAATCAGAAAAAAAACAAAACAAAACAAAAACGGACTTCTTCTATTTTTCAAGAGAAGCCGTTTATGCAAAAATTCTGCACTCAAGGTAGATAAGGCAACAAGAATAAGCCACTCTTAACCAGGCAAAACAACAACATAACCACTTAACAAATCGCTCTGGGAATTCAATGGGTACAGCATATACCCCACAGTCATACCCATAAGAGGAATTCCAGTTGGGCCCTTGTGCCGAAGCTTTAGACCACGAGGCACGTCCTCACCTCCAAGATGTAACTCATCTCAAATAATGGAGACCAGGCCACGAGGTTTCTCCCAGACACGGATTCTGTATTTGTCCTTCTGCAGCTTCCAGGAAGGTTTTTCTCCTAATAAATCCTTTAGAAAGTTCCACTCAGGGTTCTGAGGATTGATACAACCCCCTTCTTGACTGATCAGAGCTTTAGAAAGATTCGCTATGACCACAGGACTGTGTCAAGTTGAACAAGTCTCAACTTGTCGCTGCCAGTATGCAAAATAGGTCTGAAACATCTTATAACAGACAACACAGCAGACACAGTCCCTGCATCCTCAGGGCCCCCGCCCACCCACCACACACAAACACATTTCTCTAGAGTTTTTTTTTTCTAGCAAGGAACTAGCCCCAGTAGCCAGGATTCACAGTGGTGGAATGGGCGAGAGACAGGCTAACAGCCTCTCTCTGGAAAACCTGATACCAGAAAGAAAACACCAAAACCTCATCCTCTTGTCCCTAAATCCTTGCACGTGATTTCTTCTCCTCTCTAATGTTCTAGAAGGGCCTTAAGTCAGGAGCTTAGATGAACAGAAGAATCTTCCATGCCTGCAAACCATCAGGAAAATGCATGAGGTATCCACACACAGACGCATGCAGCTTCATGGCTGTGCTTCCTGAAAGTCTACACCCAGAACCACAAACACTGGCATAAATAAGAGCACGTTAGCAAGAGAAGGCAAACCTAATTAAATCAACAGCCCAGCCAAGAAAAATTACCATGATGAGGGTTTAGGAGCACCCAACAAACCCTCACATGCGATGCAAAAACTGAGAAAGTCTCAAAACACGGAGTTACAGAGTTTTTGGAAATCACCTTAGCCCAGCCCTGAGGGGGTGTGAGAGGAAGGGGGGAGTGATGGTCAAAGGATGGAGGGAGGATCACACATTCACAGACCTCTAGTTTCGCCAGAGGGGCCTCCAAACCACATCGTGGCTCCAAATCTGTTCTGACCGCAGAGGGGTCTATTTTTAGAAATTAGTTAATATGCCTTTGATCAAGTTCATAAATCCAGAATTGCCTCTATGCACCGGCCATTCGGTGTCATCCCCTTCCCCTCCCCCTCCCCAAACGCCCAAACTCGCCACCAGTCTTGAGGCTGGTGATGAGGACAGTGCACGCCTAGCACACACACATTGGATTCCGAAAGCCCCTTTCCTCCGTCCGACTCCTCACAGCGCATCCCTACCCAAGGCCAAGGCTCGAGTTTCCAGAAACGCAGCGGACAAAATTGGAACTTACTGGAGGGCAGATATGGCCATGTCTCCACAGGTCACAGGGGCCGCCAACATCCTTTCCGCAAGGAAATCCACTGGTAGGTGCCGGGGGTCCCGGGGCACATCTTTGCTCGCAGCTCCTCGTCGCCCCTCCTCGTCCTGGCCGCCCCGAGCCCGCCTGGCCCGCGGGCCCATGTGCTCGGCGGCCACACGCGCTCTGCCCGGAGGAGCGCGGGGCTGGCGGGTGGCCCGTGACGTCATGGCGGCTCGCGCTCGGGCCTCGGGGGAGGGGGGAGGCGCGCGCCGCCCGGCCCGCCGCGTGCGTCCTGGGTCCCCGCGCTCCCGGCCTTCCCCAGGTCCCCGCCCGCCGCCCGGTGCGCCCCTCTGCCCGCTTCCCGGCAGCGCAAGGCACTGAGCCGGAGAGGGCCGCGCGGAGGCGGGGCGGGCTTGGGCCACTGCGGCCGCCAAGGGCCCAGACTCCGGGAGCGGAGGGTAGGTTCTGCCCTGGGCTGGGGGCCCTCGATACAAGCGCGCAGGAGTCCCACCGAACCGGAGGGAATCCCCGGTGATACCAGCTCGCTTGTGCGCCGCGCTTTCCTCAGTCTTTCCCTACGCCCTCTTACCCTCCCCACATCGTCCTGGAAGCAAGCGGTCTTCCCACTTGCCTGCTGAGGAAGGCGAGTTCAGTGAAATAGGAGGGCCAGGGATGCTCCAGGATGGGTGCAGTTCCCGCAAAAGACGGCCAACTGAGCTCCAACTCCAGTGATCTGAGCGCCTCTTTGGGTATCACCCAGCATCCGCGGGCCTGGTAAGAGGGGCGAACGAACCTTCTCGCCTCCTTCGACGTTTCCCGCTGTTTCCAGGAGCCAAGTTGCAAACCCGTGCAGAGGGCCAGCTGTCTGCGCAGCTCCCTCCACTCCGGGCAGAGTTAACCTACAGAGTGTGTTCAACTAGTCCCTTAAATGCCCAATAGTTCCTCCAAAGGAGCAAGTGGACACTGGCCTCCCGTGTGGGATGTGGTTATCTTGTTCTATCTGCCTAAACCTGAGACTAGACAGATGTAAGAGCTGCCTCTCTTCAGTTCAAAGTTTATTTTTTTTATTTATTTATTTATTTATTTATTTAGAGATGAAGTTGCCCTCTGTCACCCAGGCTGGAGTGCAGTGGCCCGATCTTGGCTCACTGCAACCTCCGCCTGCCGGGTTCAAGCGATTCTCCTGCCTCAGCCTCCGGAGTAGCTGGGATCACAGGCACGCGCCACCACGCCCAGCTAATTTTGTAATTTTAGCAGAGACGAGGTTTCACCATGTTGGCCAGGCTGGTCTCAAACTGCTAACCTGAGATGATTCACCCGCTTCAGCCTCCCAAATTGCTGGGATTACAGGTGTGAGCCACCACCCCAGTGCCCGTCCAGTTCAACGTTTACTGAGCACTTAAGGGGAGTCAGGCACCCTGCTAGGCAATGGGGTGGGGGTTACTCATGGACCCTAGAAGGACGTCACAGCCCAGGAAAAATTGGACACACAAATGGGTGAATTCAATATTATGGAACAGAAGGTTGCCCCTCTTCTCCCCTGCGGGCTACCCTACATCCTACTCACTCCAACCTACCTGGAGGCTCCTCCCTCCTTCTGTGTAGTGTTTCATCACATCTCTTCCCATGGCTTCTTCTCAACGCAAATGTTCTTATTTGAAAAAGAAAAAAAAAATTACTCAGTTGATGCTCCTGTTCTGCCTGTTTCACAGATTCATTTACACTCATGGGCATCTGTTTTGTGCCTGGCTCCTTGCCAGGAGCTGGACAAGTCTCTGCTTTGTGCCTGGCTCTCTGAGAGGGGCTGAACAGGTGTCTGTTTTGTGCTTTGCTCTCTGTGAGGGGCTGGACAGGTGTCTGTTTTGTGCCTGGCTCTCTGTGAGGGGCTAGACAGGTGTCTGTTTAGTGCCCGGCTCTGAGAGGGACTGGGCTGCAGTTGTCATCTAGTTGTCATCCATCTTTTAAAATATAAAGAGAGGATGATTAGAAACCTCTGCATCTATACATCATGCCATAGGAGCAGTGAGACCTTAATCCTTTCACTGCTTAATAATTTTTTCCAAAAACCAAAGGCTGTGACCTTGAGGAAGCCAGTGTCCTCCTGGGGAATGCTGGTGGGCTATGAGAGGTCCAGCTTCTAATGGCAGACATCTTTGTCCATGTCCTGGCAGATGATGCCCAGTCGCTTCTGCATGGAAAATCTCCCCTGGCTGAAAAGACACTTTCACCCAGGACTCACTCAAATTTGACCTTGATGCTGTTTGCCCTCTCTGGGTCTCCAGCTCTCATTCACTAATCTTAGATTCACATTTTCCTTTTTATTAATTTCTTTTTTAGAATTAAAACACTTTTTCAGTAAAAATACAAAGAAAAAATAATATTTTAATATTCCTACCATCCAAAATAAACATTTTGGTATATCTGCTTTTGTTTTTTTGTTTGTTTGTTTGTTTGTTTAAACAGAGTCTTGCTCTATCACCAGGCTTGAATGCAGTGGCTCGATCTCGGCTCACTGCAACCTCTGCCTGCCGGGTTTAAGCGATTCCCTTGCCTCAGCCTCCCGAGTAGCTGGGACTACAGGCGTGCGCCACCGTGCCCTGCTAATTTTTTGTATTTTAGTAGAGACGAGGTTTCACCATGTTTGCCAGGATGGTCTCAATCTCCTAACCTCATGATCCACCCACCTCAGCTTCCCAAAGTGCTGGGATTACAGGCGTGAGCCACCGTGCCCAGGCCTGCTTTCATTTTTTAAAAGTCACTTTTCTTCTTGCAAAAGTCATATTATATACACACACACACACACACACGCATACATACACATTGTAAAACATTAAAACTCTGCAAAAAAAAAAAAAATAGAGAAGAAAAACAAATTTTATCAGCCAGAAATAATTTTCCTGAATATCAGATAAGGCCTTTTTGGGCACAGATGGATACATAGAGGCATCTTGATATAGATGAACAGATGGATGCGAGATTGACAAATAGATAGGAAAAATATTTTACAATGCTAATATCTCACAGTTGCAATTTTTAAGAAATCTGATTTTTTTAATAGAAGAAAAAGAAGCTAACATAAAGCTAAAGAAATTGTTATGTTTTAAATATTTATTTACCACATGAGAAGCACTGCTTTCTAAATAAGGCTACAAGGGTTCAGAAAAGATAATGAAAAGCTAGAAAAGAGTGGCATGATGATGTTTTATTTGTAGGCCTCATCATTGTAAAGTCCAGGCAACTTTTTACTATTACATTCACACATTTTCTCACATCTCCCTTTACCTCACCTATATTTGTTAGTTGTTTTCTGTTTTTGTTTTTGTTTTTGTTTTGAGACGGGATCTCACTTTGTCATCCAGACTGAAGAGCAGTGGCACAATCTCGACTCACTGCAGCCTCCACCTCTCAGGCTCAAGCAGTCCTCCCACCTCAGCCTCCTGAGTAGGTACGTGCCACCATGCCTGGCTTACTCCTGGGCTCAAGTGATTCACCCGCCTCAGCCTCCCAAAGTGTTGGGATTACAGGCATGAGCCACTGCGCTAGCCTCGTTGTGCTATTGTCTTTCAATTACCACTCTCCATTCTGTGAGTGCAGTTCTCATGGTTGTTTAGTATTGGTTCTATAATGAAATAATTTTATGCTCAGTACCAGTCTTTACCTTTTCTATATCTGCATCCTTTTTTTTTTTTTTTTTTTTTTGAGATGGAGTCTAGCTCTGTTACCCAGGCACAATCTGGGCTCACTGCAATCTCCACCTCCTGGCTTCAAGGGATTCTCTTGCCTCAGCCTCCTGAGTGGGGATTACAGGCACTTGCCACCACACCCAGCTACTTTTTGTATTTTCAGTAGACACGGGGTTTCACTATGTTGGCCAGGCTGGTCTTGAACTCCTGACCTCAAGTAATCTGCCCATCTCAGCCTCCCAAAGTGCTGGGATTACAGGCGTGAACCACCATGCCTGGCCCTATATCTGCATCCTTATCTACAAAACCCATTCATTCCTTTATCAAACATTATCAAATTCCTCTTATGTGCCAGGCACTGTGCTAGTCCTCAGGGCTATGTGTGCAATAAGACAGCCCAAGTCCCTACTTTTGTGAGGTTGATATTCTAGTGAGAAGAAGCAGACAAATAAGCCAATAAGCAAGGTAATTTCAACAATTGTCAATGCTATTGAGAAAATAAATCTCGGCAGAGAGCTAAAGAGAAAATGGGGCAAGAAGATAATTGATTCTAGATAATTTGACCAACAAGAAGAAGCCAGCCGTCCGGGTGCAGTGGCTCATGCCTATAATCCCAGCATTTTGGAAGCCCAAGGCAGGCAGATCACTTGAGGCCAGGAGTTCGAGACCAGCCTGGCCAACATGGCAAAACCCCATCTCTACAAAAAATACAAAAATTAGCCAGGTGTGGTGGCAATGCACCTTGTAGTCCCAGCTACTTGGGAGGCAGAGGTTGGAGAATCACTTGAGCCTGGAAGGTGGAGGTTGCAGTAAGCAGAGATCACACCACTACACTCCACCGGGCGACAGGTAGAGGCTCAATCTCAAAAAAAGAAAGAAGGAGCCAGCCATAAAAACCAGATAGAGTGTTAGAGTGTTCCAGGCAGAGAGAACAACAGAAAAAGGCCTAGAGAACCATCAATCATTTCACAAAGGCTTGAGTCAGACAAACAGCCATCCTCATCATTTTCTATTGGGTCAGGAATCACATATCAGTAGCTCCATATAGAACCAATGAGTGAACGAATGGACATCCTAGATCTTGTGAGAGCAGAATGAGAGGGGGTAATCCCAGGTGTGGTGGAAGCACAGAGAGGCATTTATTTGGCAAAGGCTGAAAAGACTGCCCCAGGAGGTGGGGCCAGAGCTGAAACTCAAAAAATAGGTTGGAGTTTGCCATTTGTCCAAGAGAATAGGAGCATTGGAGCAAAGGGGAACAGTGTGTATGTGTATAGGTTGATGTACTGTTAGCAATTCAGGATGGCTGGAGTGCATGACGAATGTTCTTTGTAAATGTATGATTTGAAATTTTGTCCTCTACTTTCTGCCTGACCTAACAGGCTTCAGGGCTTCAAGAGTGGTTATGACAGGTGCCACCACTTGCTGAGGCTATGAACCTGAGTTCTCCTCTTCCCAATGTCTGTCTACTGATTAGTCCTATAGATTCACCCACCTACCTTTCTTCATGCTCACGGTCATTGCTCTGGAATGAGCTTCTATCTCTTCAATCAATCTGTCTCTCTCTCTTTGAGACGGGGTCTCACTCTGTCACCCTAGGCTGGAGTGCAGTGGTGCAACTGTGGCTCACTGCAGCCTCAAACTCCTGGGCTCAAGCAATCCCCCCACCTGGGCCTCCCAAAGCTCTAGTATTACAGGTGTGAGCCACTGTGCCTTGTCGGCTTCTGTCTTTTTTTTCTGGATTCTGCAGCAGCACAACTGGCCCCTCTGAATTCAATTCTCTGCCACTAATAGACTCTCAACAGTCTCTCCGGATTTATCTTATGAAGATGCAGATTTTTCTTTTCTGACTCTATCTACACAGTATCTAGCTGTCTTGTCTCATTGGCTTTTTCTTTTCTCTTAGAAAATCCTTCTTTGGGGCTCAGCTGTGCACTCTGTCTTTTGTGGCTTGGCCCCAGTCTCTCTTCCAAGCACACTTCACAGAAGACTCTAGGCTGCCTCTTCTTCTCCTGCTAGGACTCAGGTGATGCTGGCCCCAGCCCTACCTGGCAGCCTCCAGGCATTACTGAGTCTGGTCTTCCTTTTCAGCCTCTGAACAGCTCCCGGGCAGGGACATTCTTATAATTCTCATTTACCAAGTCACACAGGCAAGCCAAGGCACAAAGAAGTCTTGTCTAAGCAAATCAGCAAGTGGCAGAACCAGGACTTGCTAACAAGTCACCTGTGCCTTCTACAGCACAGCTGCCCCTGAGGTGACAGAAAGCCAAGACTAGTTTTATTTCAAGCAGCAGAGACAAAGAAGGCCAGCTCCTAATGAATCAGCACTTCCTGGAACCCCATTGATCATCTTTATTCTCCCACCATCCCAACACTTTGTAAGATCGAGGTGGGTGGATCTCCTGAGGTTAGGAGTGTGAGACCAGCCTGGCCAACATGGTGAAACCCTATCTCCACTAAAAATACAAAAAATCATCTGGGCTTGGTGGTGCAAGCCCATAATCCCAGCTACTCATGAGGCTGAGGCAGGAGAATCGCTTGAACCCGAGAGGTGGAGGTTGCAGTGAGCCGATATCGCACCATTGCACTTTAGCCTGGGCAACAGATAGAGACTCAGTGGCAAAAAAAAAAAAATTAGACCAGGCATGATGGCTCATGCTTGTAATCCCAGCACTTTGAGAGGGTGAGGCGGGAAGATCACCTGAGCCAGGATTTTGAGACCAGACTGGGCAATATGGCAAAACCCCATCTCTACAAAAAATCCAAAAATTAGCCAGGCATGGTGGTGTAAGCCTGTAGTCCCAGCTACTGGGGAGTCTGAGGTAGGAGGATCACCTGAGCCCAAGGAGGTCAAGGCTGCAGTAAGCCATGATCACACTACTGCACTACAGCCTGGGTGACAGAGTGAGACTCTGTCTCAAAAAATAAAAATAAAAATAATTTAAAAAATAATTGCCCAGACCAGGGCCAGGCGCAGTGGCTCACACCTATAATCCCAGCATTTTGGGAGGCCGAGGCAGTCTGATCACCTGAGATCAGGAGTTTGAGACTAGCCTGGACAACATGGTGAAACCCCATCTCTACTAAAAAAAAAAAAAAAAAAAAAATTAGCTTGGTGTGGTGGCATGTGCCTGTGATCCCAGCTACTCAGGAGGTGTGGCAGGAAAATTGCATGAACCTGGGAGGCAGAGGTTGCAGTGAGCTGAGACGGCACCCCTGCATTCTAGCCTGGGCAGCAGAGTGAGACTCCATCTCAAAAATGAAAATAATAATAATAATAATAATAATTGCTCAGACAAAAGAAAATTGGCATTTTTGAATGTCTACCTGTTGACAAATTGTTCTTCAGAACAGTTTTACCTGTGAACTTGTACATTTCCCTGTACTCCCAACCAGGCACTATTCTTTTCATGGGGGGAAAGCATTCCAGTTCAATGGATTGGGAATAAAAAGAGAGACATTTCATTCTTGTTTTAATTACATACTGATTTATTACCAAGAATAAATTCTTACACACCTGATCATTGGCTCATTGTACTTTATTTTATGAACATATTTTGCTTAGGCCCATTGACCACTTTGCTGTTGAGGTGCTCATTTACTTTTTGGTATATGTTCCCTAAATTAAGTTCCTTTACTTGTTTATTTTATTACAAATGCAATGAATGCTCACTAGTTTAAAAAATCAACAAATATGTCCCGGCGCGGTGCTTGTAATCCCAGCACTTTGGGAGGCCAAGGTAGGTGGATCGCCTGAGGTCAGGAATTCAAGATCAGCCTGACTAACATGGTGAAACCCTATCTCTACTAAAAATACAAAAATTAGCTGGGCATGGTGGTGGGTGCCTATAATCCTAGCTACTTGAGAGACTGAGGCAGGAGAATCGCTTGAACCTGGGAGGCAGAGGTTGCAATGAGCCGAGATTGTGCCATTGCACTCCAGCCTGGGCGACAGAGCGAGACTCTGTCTCAAAAAAAAAAAAAAAAAAAAGAAAAAGAAAAAGAAAAGTCAACAAATCCATCAGAAATGGCCATTGTTAACTCTGAAATACACATCCTTCTACATAATTACATGCACATACACACGCACATACTCCTACATTTTTCTTCAGGTATATAGAAACAAACCATGTGCATTATTTGTATTCTGATTTTGCCACTTAATAATACATCACAATCATCTTTTCGTAACGGTACATATATCTCTGTGACGTTGCTTTTCAATAGTCCTGTAGCATTCCATTGTAAGTTTGTATCATATTTTACCTAACCAGTACCTTATTGCTGGGAATTCATCTTGCTTGCAAATTTCCATTATTAAACACGGTTCTGCTACAAACATCTTTGTGACTAAATCATTGCATATGTCCATAATGATTTCCTTAAGGTGAATTTTTAGAAGTGACTTATGAGATATTAACACTTTATTTGCCTGTAAATTGCAAATATACATCCCTGATATCTTATTTGCCTTTTCCTTTTGTTTATGTGTGGTTTTATAAATTTGCTTTAATGTCAATAAGCTCATATTCACCAGTCATTTAATTTGTTATTTATTCCTATGGTTTTTATATTCAGAAAGTCATTATTTATCTTGTGATCGCATTTACCTGCTATAGGGCATGCTTTGATTGATGCTCCAGTATCCATTCTACCCAGTGATCAGTCTAAGCCTAGCACGTGATTCTACTTCCTTTGTTAGTGATCAATTCAGGAATGGGCTCAGCTGATCCAATTCTGGCCAATAGCATGTGAGAGGAAAGCTACTGGGGAGCTTCTGGGAAAACTTAGACAATTCTAAGTGAGAGATAAAAGAAGAGATCATTTTTCCTCTTCTTATGCAAAAAACAATACTCTTTGTTGTTTGTGCTTAGTATTGTCAGAGCAGCATATTCTTGGTCTTGGGCATCAAATCCATGGTTAAAGCAGGAATAAGTAAAAGAAGCAGCCTAAGCCAAGTATGTCCCTTTTGCCAGAAAAAGCAAAAACCTTTCAACCAACCCATGGTAAAACATTCAGCCTCATTGGCTAGAGCTCTCATATGGCCTCTGCTAGCTGCAAGTAAAGCTGGGATAGCAAGTATTGGAGTTTTCCAACCTCTGTAGCAAAAGCAGGCAAGGAGGAAAGGGATTAGGAATTGGGATTGTGTTAACCAAGGTTCAGTGTCTGCGTCGGCCAGTTTACTTACTTATCTGTTTGTTTGTTTGTTTGTTTAATTTATTATTATATTTTGAGACAGGGTCTCAGTCTGTCACCCAGACTGGAGTGCCTGGTGCAATCCTAGCTCACTGCAGCCTCAAACTCCTGGGCTCAAGCGATGCTCCCACCTCAACCTCCTGAGTAGCTGGGACCACAGGCACACACCACCATACCTGGTTAATGATTTTTTTAATTTTTTTTGTAAAGACAAGATCTTGCAAGTAGAGGAGCAAATGAAGATTGTGGATGTAGATGTGGTATTGTGGATGTAGGTGTGAAGATTGTGGATGTAGGTGTGGTAGGGAGTTTGGTACATAATAAGCTCTTCATAAACATTTGTTAAGAATTACCAGTACTTAAATTCCTGCTGGGACCCATCTACATTAGTATTTCCTGGGTTTCATTTGTAAACTAATGGAATAAGCCCAACAGGGTGATGGCAAAGATTCTCTTCTTGCCCAATCTCTTACCAGGTCTTAACCTCAGCCTATAAAGACTTGGACAGGCTGGGCATGGTGATGCACGCCTGTAATCCCAGCACTTTGGAAGGCCGAGGAAGTAGGATTACTTGAGCCCAGCAGTTCAAGACCAGCCTGAGAAACAGAGGGAGACCTCATCTCTAGAAAAATATTTTTTAAAAAAACTAGTCAGATATGGTGGTGTGCACCTGTGGTGTCAGGTACTCAGGAGGTTGAGGTGGGAGGATCACTTGAGCCTAGGAATTAAAGGCTGTAGTGAGCTGTGATTGCACCACTGCACTCCAGCCTGGGCAACAGAATGAGACCCTGTCTCTGAAAAAAAGGGAAAAAAAAGCCTTGGACACACACTAACATGGTTCTAACAGCACAAGGATGCCTCCCTAGCATGATTCGAGCCCACCCTGAAAGTTCCTGCCCACAAAATTCAAAGAACTTACTGTTTGTTCCAGCCAACACCTGAAGATAGGGTCCTGTGCTAGTCTCAGTCACATGGGCCAAGCCCTTTTCCCTTCCTGCTGTTTGTAATTTTTCACTTCCCTAACTCATTTCAAGCCCTGCCATCCCCCGTCCCTCCTTCTCCCTTTAAAATGCCCACATACCTGGGCACAAATTGGAATGGAGCTCAGGTCTTTCCCTGACTATGAGTAGTATTGAATAAAATCTGTTTTAATTGCTTTAGCGAATGTCCCGCTGGTCTAACACAGACGCTCAGGTGGTGAGGCAGCTCTTCCAGGCAGTCATTCAGGGCTCTAGGTTGCTGACAACTCTTCATCTTCAACGTGTGGCTTCCAAGTTGCCCTGGGGTCACCATTCCAAACAGCCTAAAGGGCAAAAGTCTGTGGAGGAGTGAGCATGGGGTGGGGTGGGGGTTTATAGGCCAGACCTGGAAGTGATTCCCATTACATTCATCCACATTCCTTTTGCCAGAGCTCAGTGACATACAGTGTACCCAAAGAAGAGGGAAAGAGATGGGTGCACAGCTTGTAGTCTCAGACGCACATTCTAATCTACTCCATCCCACCCACATCTCACTCTCCTTTTTTTTATTTTTTCTTTTTTTTGAGACGGAGTCTTGCCCTGTCACGAGGTTGGAGACCAATAGCATGATCTTGGCTCACTGCAACCTCCACCTCCCAGGTCCAAGCGATTCTTGTGCCTCAGCCTCCCTAGTAGCTGGGATTACAGGCGTCTGCTACCACACCTGCCTAATTTTTGTATTTTTAGTGGAGATGGGGTTTCACTATGTTGGCCAGGCTGGTCTCCAACTCCTGACCTCAAGTGATCTGCCTGTCTCCACCTCCTAAAGTGCTGGGATTACAGGCGTGAGCCACTGCACCTGGCCTCTTCTTCCGTCTTTATAGCTGATGTGGTTTTTAACAGCTTAAATGTTGTATCCTCAACATCTTCAAGTCATTCCTTGAAAGTTCTGTTTTGCTCTTGGCAAGAGAGAAGGGAGAAGCCAGTTACTGAGCATGAATTATATACCAGTTAGCTTTTGCTGCAGTGTACCAGTTAGCTTTTACCACAGTAACAAATAGCTCCAAAGTTTCAGTGGTTGGCAACTGCTTTCTGTTCACAGATGTGCAGTTTAACTGTGGCTGGGCTCAACATGGTTCAGTGTGTCTGCTCATTTGGGGATCTGAGCAGATGGATGAACTCATATATGGGATGTGTTGTTCTCATGGCAGAGTACAAAATCAAGGGAGACATTTCTAACTCCTGAACATGGATTTAATGATTCTTCTCAGACTTGGCATCTGTCACACCCACTCACAGCCCCCTGGTCAAAGTAATTATCATTGATAAGCCCAAAGTCAATGAGCTCAGAAGTATATTCTACCTAGAGGGAAGCAGGGCGAGAATGGGAGAGAGTGAATAGGAGAGAACAAGCAATACAATCTCTCAATCTGGCTCAGTTGGACACTATATCAAAGACAAATATTATTGCGTGAATCCCAGTTTTGTTCTGTTTTTTAAAAAATTGTATTTATTTTATCATTATTTTGAGACAGAGTATCACTCTGTAGCCCAAGCTGGAGTGTAGTGGTGTGATCCTAGCTCACTGCAGCCTCAAACTCATGGGCTCAAGTGATCCTCCTGCCTCAGCCTCCAGAGTAGGGATTACAGGCATGAGCCACCACACCTGACAAAAACTTTGTACTGTTTTATAATATTTGTCCATATTTATGGAAACACATTTGGCATTTTGATACATGCATACAATGTGTGATAACCAAATCAGGGTATTTAAGATATCCATTACCTCAAATATGTATCATTTTGTTGTATTGGAACACTTTAAATCTTCTCTTCTAGTTATTTTGAAATATAAAATATATTGTCATTAACTATAATCACCTACTGTGCTATCTCGAATACTAGAAATTATTTTTCTTTTCTTTCTTTCTTTTTTTTTTTTTTTTTTGAAACAGTGTCTCACTCTCACCCAGACTGGAGTGCAGTGGTACTATCATGGCTCACTGCAGCCTTGACTTCCTAGAAACTCAGACGATCCTCTCACCTCACCCTTCTGAGTAGCTGGGACTACAGGACTGTGCCATCATGCCCAGCTAAATTTTTGTACTTTTTGTAGAGATGGGGTTTCGCCAAGTTGCCCAGGCTGTTCTTGAAATTCTGGGCTCAAGCAATCTGCCTGTTTTGGCCTCCCAAAGTGCTGGGATTACAGGCATGAGGCACTGTGCCCGGCCTCTGCTTTATTTATAACAATATAACAATAACAATATTTATAACAAAGTTAAGGTGGTCCTTAACCAGGTTTTAAAACTCTGTTTGTGGAGTGGTCATGGATCCCTCTGAGGAAATAGTGAAGACGGTGAGTTCTCCACTTTGGATAAATATACACCAACATGTGCTCACAAATGTAATGGTCTGTTGATTCCCAGTTAGCAGTATCTGCCATGACTGTGGGCTACAGGAACACAGAAACCATGTCTTTGCATTTTTGTATTCCTGAGAGCCAGCACAGAGCTTAGAACCCAAAGTAGGGTGCCTGGTACACATTGGTTGAATAAACTAATTGGCACATAGGGAGACAGTATAGCCAAACTTACATAGAGCTTATCATGTGCCAGACATTGGTCTAAGTGCTTTTTGTGGGTTACCACACTGAATTCTCACAACAACCTATGAGTTAAACACTATTATTAATCCCATTTTGTCAAAGAGGAAACTGAGGTACTTAAAGTTTCAGTGGTTTATTTAAGATCACTCAGCTTATTCCAGCGTTCATAATTATAACCACTATATTATAACAAAAATGAGGCAAATAGATACATATATATTTTGAGATGGAGTCTTGCTCTGTAGCCCAGGCAGGAGTGCAGTGGTGTGATCTTGGTTCACTGCAACCTCTGCCTCCTGGGTTCAAGCAATTCTCCTGCCTCAGCCTCCCGAACAGCTGGGACTACAGGTTTGCACCACCATGATCAGCTAACTTTTGTATTTTTAGTAGAGAAGGGGTTTCTCCATGTTGGCCAGGTTGGTCTTGAACTCCTGACCTCAGGTGGTCCACCTGCCTCGGCCTCCCAAAGTGCTGGGATTAAGGCATGAGCCCCCGCCTCTAGCCTAAGCAAAACATTTTAGAAAGGTTTTGTCACTGTTGCTGTTTTTAATTTAGATTCAGCAGATGTTTTTTGAGAGCTTACTAGGTACCACGCATTATACTGGGTGTTTTCAGTATTAACTAGAGTATTAACTATAATGCTCCATTTTCTCCATCCTTGAAGGTAATCCAAGCCAGATGGATGCTCTTCTGAGCTCTTGCCCTATTAATGAGGTCCAGGTTGAGCAATTCTTAGTCCAGAACCAGAAGCACAGGTTCTCCCAAGCAGGAGCAGTTCCTTATAAATGGCCAAGAATAATGGGGTTAATTTATTACCTTTTTTAATGCATTGACATCAACTCTAAATACCATAAGCTGGTTGGACTGGCCCATCCGGCAGGAAGTCTTTGATGTTTTAATCAACTCAGTTTATCTATAGCAAACAAAACCATGCGCTCATCTGTCATTGGTCAAATATAAAGAAGCTGATTGCTTTTTAAATTGCCATCATGGAATTTCTTGGCTCCTAAAAAAATTTATGTATCCTAAAGACAGAAGCTGTGGTGAGAAGTGCCAAGAAAAGGGACATCTGTTTTCTGCTCCTCCTCTGTTATTAAACTAGACACTTGCCTTTCAAGGTCTCAGTTTCTCATCAGTGAAATGGGAGAACTTCACAGAGTGATCGACATTTTTTTTTTTAATAGGATCTTGCTTTGTCACTCAGGCTGAGTGCAGTGACATAATCACTGTTCATTGCAGCCTCAGCCTCCTGGGCTCCAGGGAACCTCCCACCTAAGCCTCCTGAGAAGCTAGCACTATAGGCATATGCCACTACAACCAGCTAATTTTTAAATTTTTTTGTAGAGATGGGATCTAGCTATGCTGCCCAGGCAGGTCTCAAACCCTGGCCTCAAGAGATCCTTTAGCCTTAGCCTCCCAAAGTGCTGGGATTACAGGAGCAAGCCACCACACCTGGCCTTTGCAAATTTAAATAGGGAGATTGAGGAAGACTTTACAGGGATGGTAATATTATTTAAAGTCTAGGAGAAGTGAGGGAGTGAGTCATGTGAATATCTAGCATACGAATCTTTCAGGTGGAAGGAAGAGTAAGTGCAAAAGCCCTGAGATGGGAGTTTGCCTAGCAGGCTGGTGGGGCAGCAACGATGCCAGTGGGAGTGGTGCAGAAAGACCCCGTGAGAGAGAAGCAGCACTAAGGTCACGGAGTAATGGAGCACCACATTGTCCAGGGGCTGGAGGACAACGTTACGTGAGGCGAAAGACTGCATTCAGTAAGATACAAGCCATTAAATGCTTGTGAGTAAGCAGTAATGGTGCTGACTTAGCTGCTTTTTTTTTTTTTTTTTTTTTTGAGTTGGAATTTCGCTCCTGTTGCCCAGGCTGGAGTGCAGTGGCACGATCACAGCTCACCAAAACCTCTGCCTCCCCAGTTCAAGCAATTCTCCTGTCTCAGCCTCCCGAGTAGCATGCGCCACCACGCCAGGCTAATTTTTTGTCTTTTTAGTAGAGATGGGGTTTCACCATGTTGGTCAGGCTGGTCTCAGACTCTTGACCTCAGGTGATCCGCCCAACTTGGCCTCCCAAAGTGTTGGGATTACAGATGTGAGCCACCACTCCCGGTCAGCAGTACACTTTTAAAAGCTAAATCAGGCTGGGTGCAGTGGCTCATGCCTGTAATCCCAGCACTTTGGGAGGCTGAGGTGGGCAGATCACCTGAGGTCGGGAGTTCGAGACCAGCTTGACCAACATGGAGAAACCCTCTCTCTATTAAAAATACAAAAAATTAGCCGGGCATGGTGGCGCATGCCTGTAGTCCCAGCTACTCAGGAGGCAGAGGCAGGAGAATCACTTGAACCCGGGAGGTGGAGGTTGCGGTGAGCTGAGATCGCGCTATTCCACTCCAGCCTCGGTGACAGAGTAAGACTATATCTAAAAAAAAAAAAAAAAAAAAAAAAGGCCAGGTGTGGTGGCTAACGCCTATAATCCCAGCACTTTGGGAGGCCTATGCAGGCGGATCACAAGGTCAGGAGATCGAGACCATCCTGGCTAACACGGTGAAACCCCGTCTCTATGAAAAATACAAAAAAAATTAGCCTGGTGTGGTGGAGGCGCCTGTAGTCCCAGCTACTGGGGAGGCTGAGGCAGGAGAATGGCGTGAACCTGGGAGGTAGAGCTTGTAGTGAGCCGAGATAGCTCCACTGCACTCCATCCTGGGTGACAGAGGGAGACACGTCTCAAACAAACAAACAAACAAACAAACAAAAACCCAAACAAACAAGACGCAGATATGCATGCAGGAGGATTATTAGGCAGTGCCCCTGGGATTAACACGGGTCTCAGAGGCCTTAGCCAACCCCACAGGGAGCGCTGCCACTGAGATGGTCCTTTGGAGAGGTTCATAGTTGGGGCAAGGGGACTTTGCCTTGGCACCCCTGGAGGTAGGCTGCCCCTGGAGACGGGACAGAACCTTGGAGAAGTCAGCTCAGAGAGGAAGGCAGCAAGCAGCACTGCTGCCAGCTGAGGTAATAACTGTCTTGGTCATGACGGACTAATTTGAACAGCACATTACAGCACTCACTACAAATCTCACATTCCCCAGGGCAGTCATTGTGGTCCATTTGGATTTTATGTTTTCCACCATTTTAAATATAAAATATATATACATATTTGTGTAGACGTATAACACATTTATACATATATTTTTTATATTCACACATACACAAACACTCAAGAAAATACATAGCCTTGTTCCATGTGTGCCTTTCTTATATTATTATTATTATTATTTTGTTTTTGGAGGCAGGGCCTCACTCCATCATTCAAGCTGGAGAGCATAGCTCTCTACAGCCTCAAACACCTGGGCTCAAGTGATCCTCCTGCCTCAGCCTCCCAAGTAGCTAGGACTACAGGTGAACATCACCATGCTTGGCTAATTTTTTTTCTTTAATTTTGTAGAGATGGGGTCTTGCCACATTGTCCAACCTGGTCTTGAGCTCCTGGGCTCAAGCAATCCTCCCACCTTAGCCTCCCAAAGGAGTGAGATTACAGGTGTGAGCCACTGTGCCCAGCCTTCTTATATTATTATAAAGCTATTTTCACTCAGTGGTTGGCAGCCTATCTGTTTGCATATGTATATACACATTCTCAATAATGAATTTGTCTTAGAAAGCCATCCATATTAGGACATCCAGTTCTATTCCATTTTTCCCTCTCCTCAGTCCCTTCCCCATCCCCATTCAAATGAACATGGTCCTATGTTTTAGATTAAACTGTATGAAGTTGGAATTTTGGAAGGTTAAAAATATTGGCCATTTTCCCATGCGTGGTGGCTCATGCCTATAATCCTAGCACTTTGGGAGGCTGCAGCAGGTGAATCACTTGAGCGCAGGAGTTGAAGGCCAGCCTGGCCAACATGACAAAACCCTGTCTCTACTATAAATATAAAAATTAGCCGGGCATGGTGGCTTGCACCTGCAGTCCCAGCTACTCCGGGGGCTGAGGCACAAGGATTATTTGAGCCCAGGAGGTCAAGGCAGCAGTGAGCTGTGATTGCACCACTGCACTTAAGCCTGGGTGAGAAATCAAGACTCTCTCTTTAAGAAAAAAAAAAAATATATATATATATGTGTATATATATAAAATATATATATGCCATTTTAAATATATATTTTAAAATATATATTTATATGTTATATATAAATTTATATATTATATATTAATTAAATTATATATTATATTATATGTATATTTAAATATATATATGCCATGTTAGATGGTTTAACCCAAAATCTCCTCCAGAGAGACAGATCCTGAGAAAAAGGAAATGCTAAATTTCCAGAGGTGGGAATTTTACTGTCCCAATGGAATGGAAGTTTAATGCAAAGTCAATATTTACAAAATAAAGAAAGTGGTATTTTTTGCAGTATAGATCATCACTGGGCTGAGATTTATATTTCCATCACGTATGGTTTCATCCTGGATGGCTCAGCATCCACAGAGCTGCTGCATCACAGCTACCCATTGCCAATCTGAGAATGAGTTGATAACTCCGGCTGCCGTCATGAAAACTGATGTCCCAGGATGAGGGAAACTCTTGACAGTCATTATTGATTCATAATATTTCCACTCCTGTTTGCAAATTCAGGCTTGTCAACAGAAGTTTGTATCTTTCAATTAGCCAAGTGTGGTGGCACATGCCTATAATCCCAGCTAATGGGAGGCTGAAGCATGACAATTGCTTGAAACCAGGATGTGGAGGTTGCAGTGAGCTGAGATCACACCACTGCACTCCAGCCTGAGTGACAGAGCAAGACTCTGTCTCAAAAAAAAAAAAAAAAAAGAAGTTTGTGTCTTTCTCTTTGTGAATGTTTCATGTATTCTACCTCATCTAGAATACCAGAATTTATTTAACTATGCTTAGGAGTTGCTTAGGGATAAATAGTTAGGGTTGCCTCTGATTTTTTTCTGTTATGTACATTGCTGCAATGAACATCTTTGTGAACTTCAGAAAACTTCAATTTTTTCTCTTAATTTTACCTTTATTTTATTTATATTATTCACATTATTTTAAAAACATTTTCACACATACAGAAAAAAAGAATATTACAGATCTACAATGTAGATTCATTAATTATTAACATTTCCTCATATTTGATTACTTTTCATGGCTGAGATATTTCAGAGTAAGTTACAGATTATCCCTAAATATTTCAACATGCATGTCCCCAAAACAAGGACATTCTCTTAACCACAACAAGATATCCACACTTAAAAAATTAAACAATAATAGCATAATCAAATTTTTCCAACTGTCTCTCAAATATCTTTTCTAGCTATGTTTTTCTAAAACCAGGTCCCATCAAGGACAAGGTCATGAGTCTCTTTTAATCTCCAAGAGTCGTTCCTGCCTCCTTTTTTTCATGACTTTGACTTTTTGGAGAAATCAGGCCTGTTATCTCGTAGACGATTCTATATTTTAACTTGTCTTTTTTTGTGTGTGTGTTTTCTTTCTACAGTAAAGCCCTACCAATTCAGCATCTGAATTTGGTCTTGATAAATTTTTAGCAATAATATTTTAGCTGGATAGATTACAAGCGACTAGAGGACCTGAATTTTAGTCTAGTGGTTCTCTATTGTAGGTAATTCACCAACCCTGGCCCCAGGAGACATTTGGCAGTATCTAAAGGTATTTTTGGCCATTACAAATGGAGAAAATGATGCTACCAGCATTTGATACATAGAGGCCAGGGATGCTTCTAACTATTCTGCAATTCACAGGACAGCCCTCTCACAACAAAGAATTTTCTGATCTAAATGTCAATAGTGGCTGGGAGCAGTGGCTCACACCTGTAATCCCAACACTTGGGGAGGCTGAGGCCATTGGATCACTTTAGGCCAGGAGTTCAAGACCATCCTGGCCAAAGTGGTGAAACCTGGTTCTCTACTAAAAATACAAAAATTGTCGGGCACAGTGGCTCACGCCTGTAATCCCAGCACTTTGGGAGGCCGAGGCAGGCGGATCACGAGGTCAGGAGATGGAGACCATCCTGGCTAACACGGTGAAACCCTGTCTCTACTAAAAATACAAAAAATTAGCCAGGCGTGGTGGCAGGCGCCTGTAGTCCCAGCTACATGGGAGGCTGAGGCAGGAGAATGGCGTGAACCCAGGAGGTGGAGCTTGCAGTGAGCTGATATCCTGCCACTGCACTCCAGCCTGGCTCCAGCCTGGGCAACAGAGCAAGACTCCGTCTCAAAAAAATAAATAAATAAAAATAAAAAATACAAAAATTAGCTGGGTGTATTGGCGGCACCTGCCTGTAATCCCAGCTACATGAGAGGCTGAGGCAGGAGAATCACTTAAACCTCATGGGTGGAGGTTGCAGTGAGCTGAGATCGCGCCACTGCACTCCAGCATGAGCAACAGAGTAAGACTCCATCTTAAAATAATAAATAAATAAATATCAATAGTTACCCTCTGAGCCCATTTTGTTTATATTTAAAAACATATAAATAAATACAATGTGAATAGTGGTGAGGCTGGGAAACCCTGCTCTAATTCATGACTCTGACATTAAATTGCTCTATGACCTTGGGCAAGTGCCGTTCTGTCTCTGGCCCTTTTTGACGGTTCTTTCCAGCTCCAAATCAGTTGAACAGAGAAGCTCTGTTGCTATACTGGCATCTCTACAGCTGAGACGGAGTGGCTCAGAAGCACTCCATGCCAAAACCTCCTATTTGACTGACAGTAGGTCAAGTTCACATCCTGTCTTATCACTAACATCCATTTTCACACACTGTAGACAAACTGTGTTGGAGCCAAGCTATACAAGACAGTTTGGATAGACCCAGCCATGAGACAAATGGGATGTGACTAAACAATGCCACAGTGTTGCCTGTCTCTGGTAATTCTCATGATTGACCAAATACGTGGGTTATGAACTGGCGGAAAAGGAGAGCAATACAGAAAGCAAAATGTCAGGACGGTCACACTCTTTATTATGATTGTGAGGTGAGAGCAAGGGTGATACAGATCACTGCAAAATAGGCTATCTGAAAAATCACTGGACTCCGAATACCTGTTGACCTGTTGAAGGCCTCTCCTGAGATTCTGACTAGCCTTGGTTCCATATCCGTGTGTAAACCAGCCACCACAAATTGGGTCTCTGCTACGTGCCAGGTACTCTACCAGGCATCTGAACACATATTATTCATAAAATGTTTAACTCATTACAACCACTCTGTGGCAAACTGTACTTCCCAAAAATGGCCTCAAGAAAGTCTCTCATCTCTTTTTGCAGTGTGGGTTGGTTTTCCTCCCACTGACAGGTAGATTCAATGTTCCCTCTGTTTGAATCTAGCTGGGCTTGTGACTACAAGGAAAGTGATACTATGACTTCTGGGGCTAGGTCATAAAGCATAATAAAGCCTGTCTCTGGAGCTCTTGGGTCACTCACCCTTAGAACTGAACTAACCTGGCCTGGGCAATATTGTGAAGCCCCATCATGACAGAAAGTACAAAAATTGGCAAGGTGTGCTGTTATGCACCTACAGTCCCAGTTATTCGGGAGGCTGAGGTGGGAGGATCACCTGAACCCAGGAGGTTAAGGCTGCAGTGAGCCATGATCGTAACACCATACTGCAGCCTGGGCCACAGAGAGAGACCCCATAAAAAAAAAAAAAAAAGCCGAGTTACCATGCTGCAAGGAAACCCAATAAAGCTATGGCAAAACCCAGGCTCCCAGCACACAGTCCCAGCACAGCTCCCAGCTGACAGCTGGCACCAACCTACCTACCACCCATGTGAGTGCACCACCATGAAGGTGGATCCCTCAGCTGGGTGCGGTGGCTCATGCTTGTGACCCCAGCACTTTGGGAGGCCAAGGTGGGTGGATCACAAGGTCAAGAGATCGAGACCATCCTGGCCAACATGGTGAAACCCGTCTCTACTAAAAATACAAAAATTAGCTGGGCATGGTGGCGCATGCCTGTAGTTCCAGCTACTTGGGAAGCTGAGGCAGGAGAATCACTTGAATCCGGGAGGCGGAGGTTGCAGTGAGCCGAGAATCATGCCACTGCACTCCAGCCTGGGGGACAAGAGCCAGACTCCGTCTCAAAAAAAAAAAAAAAAAAAAAAAAGAAAAGAAAAGAAAAGAAAAAGAAAGTGGATACCCCAAGCGACCTTAGTTCACACTCTTTTCTCAAGAATTGAAGGCTAGTGTGGAGTCAATAGTTTGCTGGAGGTGATGGGAATGATTTTCTGGTCATTCCTAACAGTAAAAGCAGTAAAAAATACCTTCTGAAACCATACACAGTCCAAACTATTATTCTTTTGAATTTTCCATTACTATGGCTTATAACAGCTATTAATACAATGGCTGCTTGATTGTTGATTGACTCTCTGAGGTTGAACAAGTAGAAGAAGATGAGATTTTAGCTGCCAACAAAATAGGCAGTTGAGTCTAGGCTAATTCCTAAGCCATGGGATAGTTTTCAGTGTACTTTTTTTATCCTCAAGCAAAAGAATATAACTCCATTTTTCTTTCATCCCTTTTTTACTCTCTTCAAGAAGAAATGTGGTTTCATGAAAATCACATGGGTTTTATTTATTTATTTTATTTTTTTGAGACAGGGTCTCTCTCTATCTCCCAGACTGTAAGTACAGTGGCATGATCCTGGCTCACTGTAACCTCAACCTCCTGGGCTCAAGCCATCCTCCCACCTCAGCCTCCCAAGTAGCTGGGACTACAAGCATGTGTCACCAAGCCCCACTAATTTCAATATTTTTTTGTAGAGATTGGGTTTCGCCATGCTGCCTAGGCTGGTCTTGAACTCCTAGGCTCAAGCGATCTGCCTACCTTAGCCTCCCAAAATGTCGGGATTACAGGCGTGAGCCATCAAGCCCGGCCTGTGTGGGTTTTAGAGTTACAGATTTCTCAACTACAGTTCTGAGGTGATATTTATCTATCTAATCTATCTATCTATCTATCTATCTATCTATCTATCATCTATCTATCTATCTATCTATCTATCTATCTATCTATATCTATCATCTATCTATCTATCTATCTAACGCTAAAAAGAGATTTATTATAAGGATGGAGCTCACATGATTATGGCAGCTGGAAAGTCCCACGATCTGCTGTCTGCAAGCAGATCCGGAGACCTAGGAAAGCTGGTGGTGTCACTGGAAAGTCTGAGAGTCTTCGTATAGATTCCAAAGCTAGCCCGAAGTTCTGAGAATTAGGAGTGCTGAGGGCAGGGGAAGTTCAATTGAGCTGCAGCAGCCAGGAAGAGAGGGAGCAAATCCAGTCATCTTCTGCCTTCTTGATCTACTCAGGCCTTCAGTAGGCTGACTGATGCTCACCTGCACTGGACAGGGTGATCTTTACCCAGGCTACCAATTCAGATACAAATCTCCTCCAGGAGCACTTTCACCCACACACCCAGAAACAATGCTTAGCCAGCTCTCTGGCGATCCCCTGGCCCTGTCAAGTTGACACATAAAATTAAATGAATGATCACAGTAGCCATCTCTCAGGTTCTTGTGAAGAGTTCATGAGATCATGCATATGAGAGAGACTAACATGATAAGGAAATGCCTAGTAGATGAAACTTTCTTTACTTTTCTTTTCCATTCCTGAAGGAGACCATTATAAACCAACATATATATTATAAATATATATATAATAAATACATATTATATATATAATAAATACATATTATATATATATAATAAATACATATTATATATATAATTTTACTTTAAGTTCTGGAATACATGTGCAGAACATGCAGCTTTGTTACATAGGTGTACATGTGCCATGGTGGTTTGCTCCACCTGTCAACCCTTCATCTAGGTTTTAAGCCCCACATGCATTAGGTATTTGTCCTAATGCCCTCCCTCCCCTTGTCCCCAACCCCCTGACAGGCCCCAGTGTGTGACATTCCCCTCCCTGTGTCCATGTGTTCTCATTGTTCAACTCCTACTTATGAGTGAGAACATGTGGTGTTTGGTTTTCTGTTCCTGTGTTAGTTTGCTGAGAATGATGGCTTCCAGCTTCATCCATGTCCCTGCAAAAGACATGAACTCATTCTTTTTTATGGCTGCATAGTATTCCATGGCATATATGTGCCACATTTTCTTTATCCACTGTATCATTGATGGGCATTTGGGTTGGTTCCAAGTCTTTGATATTGTAAATAGTGCTATGATAAGCATACACGTGCATGTTCTTTAGTAGAATGATTTATAATCCTCTGGGTATAAACCTAGTAATGGGATTACTGGCTGTATATGGAAACGGCATTTCCAATGTCTCTGGGATTACCAGCTTTTTCTAGGCTTAACAGAAACAAAACAAATAAAGTAATTAATTATTTCATATTTATATATGTGCAAATTTCATGAAAGGGTATGTGTGTATGTATGAACCCACACTCACATGCAGTCACACACACTCACACCAAGTACAAGGTCAAAACTAGACCCAAGTACAGGTGCCCTTTAGATGTATCTAAGCAAATGGACCTGTGGGGAATCACAGCAGAAAGTAAAACATAACATAAAAGTTCCAATTACAGTTATCCCCTAAGAGAGCCTGTAAATTACAGGTTTTACCAAAGATAGGATCAGAGAGCATTTATCTACAGCTCACTCTGTGGGTTGATAACAAATTGCCATGTTCGCCAGGCACAGAATAGAGAAAGATTTGACTAGACGCTGAATGGGCCTCATCAGTAAAAACTCAATACTTTCTACCTTCGGCAGGCAGGCTTTGATCCAGAACTCCACACACTGCAGCTCTGTTTGGGGCTTGCTGAGAGTTTTAGCAAGCTTTCACCAAGCAACGCATTGTGCAGCCTATACCGAAAAAACACGTCCTATGGTATTTCTTAATATCAACATCAAATTTGGAAGAACACACTTACACGAGCTCTGTTCTCTTCTGGGAAACTGGCTTCAGCTGTTAGGAAACATGGTGTGGTTGCTAGAGGTCACATTGACTACCTATTGCGACCAAAGTGTGGATTGAGAGAGGCAAGCTCTACCCAACTGCTGATCATTCATGATGCTTGTCTTCAAAGAAGGGCTTCATGGGCAGGTAACCCGTGCAATCACAAAGAGCTCCCCCTCTCAGAAAAGCCCACATTTGGTTTAATGCTCTGTGGTAGCTGTCTTGAAATTCTTAGTAACATTTGAGTAAGGAAGCCTGCATTTTCATTTTGCACCGGGCCCTACAAATTATGTAGTCAGTCCTGTTGACCTCTGAGCCTTTGCACATAAGGTTGCCTGCCTGGAATGCTCTTCCCACCTCACTTGCCTGGGGAATCTATGGTTTTCCTCCCTTCCTTCTTTCCTTCCTTCCTTCCTTCCTTCCTTCCTTCCTTCATCCCTCCCTCCCTCCCTCCCTTTCTTTTTCCTTCCCTCCCTCCTTGCTTTCCTTATTTTCTTGTTTCCTTCCTCCCCTTAATAGCTGTTGAGTCCCTGATGTAGGTTCTACCTTATGCTGGAGGCCAGGGATTCCAGAGTTGACAAGACAAATGTAGTCTTTGTCACTAGGGGCTGGTGAAGGAAAGAGACAAATACATTTATAAAGAAACAGGCTGGGTGCAGTGGCTTGCACCTGTAGTTCCAGCACTTTGGGAGGCTGAGGCGAGCGGATCACTTGAGGCCAGGAGTTTGAGACCAGCTTGGCCAACATGGTAAAACCTCATGTCTACTAAAAATACAAAAATTAGCCAGGTGTTCTACGCAAATAAACTAGAAAATCTAGAAGAAAAGGATAAATTCCTGGACACATACACCCTCCCAAGACTAAACTAGGAAGAAGTTGAATCTCTTAATAGACCAATAACAGGCTCTGAAATTGAGGCAATAATTAATAGCTTAACAACCAAAAAAAGTCCAGGACCAGACGGATTCACAGCCGAATTCTACCAGAGATACAAGGAAGAGCTGACACCATTCCTTCCGAAACTATTCCAATCAATAGAAAAAGAGGGAATCCTCCCTAACTCATTTTATGAGGCCAGTGTCATCCTGATACCAAAGCCTGGCAGAGACAACAAAAAAAGAGATTTTTAGACCAATATCCCTAATGAACATCGATGCAAAAATCCTCAATAAAGTACTGGCAAACCAAATCCAGCAGCACATCAAAAAGCTTATCCACCATGATCAAGCGGGTGTCATCCCTGGGATGCAAGGCTGGTTCAGCATATGCAAATCAATAAACATAATCCAGCATATAAACAGAACCAAAGACAAAAACCACATAATTATCTCAATAGATGCAGAAAAGGCCTTTGACAAAATTCAACAGCCCTTCATGCTAAAAACTCTCAATAAATTAGGTATTGATGGGAAGTATCTAAAAATAATAAGAGCTATTTATGACAAACCCACAGCCAATATCATATTGAATGGGCAAAAACTGGAAGCATTCCCTTTGAAAACTGGCACAAGACAGGGATGCCCTCTCTCACCACTCCTGTTCAACATAGTGCTGGAAGTTCTGGCCAGGGCAATTAGGCAGGAGAAGGAAATAAAGGGTATTCAATTAGGAAAAGAGGAAGTCAAATTGTCCTTGTTTGCTGATGACATGATTGTGTATCTAGAAAACCCCATCGTCTCAGCTCAAAATCTCCTTAAGCTGATAAGCAACTTCAGCAAAGTCTCAGGATACAAAATTAATGTGCAAAAATCACAAGCATTCTTATACACCAATAACCGACAAACAGAGAGCCAAATCATGAGTGAACTCCCATTCACAATTGCTTCAAAGAGAATAAAATACCTAGGAATCCAACTTACAAGGGATGTGAAGGACCTCTTCAAGGAGAACTACAAACCACTTCTCAACGAAATAAAAGAGGACACAAACAAATGGAAGAACATTCCATGCTCATGGATAGGAAGAATTAATATTGTGAAAATGGCCTTACTGCCCAAGGTAATTTATAGATTCAATGCTATCCCCATCAAGCTTCCAATGACTTTCTTCACAGAATTGGAAAAAACTACTTTAAAGTTCATATGGAACCAAAAAGGAGCCCACATTGCCAAGTCAATGCTAAGCCAAAAGAACAAAGCTGGAGGCATCATGCTACCTGACTTCAAACTATACTACAAGTCTACAGTAACCAAAACAGCATGGTACTGGTACCAAAACAGAGATATAGACCAATGGAACAGAACAGAGCCCTCAGAAATAATACCACACATCTACAACCATCTGATTTTTGACAAACCTGACAAAAACAAGAAATGGGGAAAGGATTCCCTATTTAATAAATGGTGCTGGGAAAACTGGCTAGCCATATGTAGAAAGCTGAAACTGGATCCCTTCCTTACATCTTATACAAAAATTAATTCAAGATGGATTAAAGACTTACAGGTTAGAGCTAAAACCATAAAAATCCTAGAAGAAAACCTAGGCAATACCATTCAGGACATAGGCATGGGCAAGGACTTCATGTCTAAAACACCAAAAGCAATGGCAACAAAAGCCAAAATTGACAAATGGGATCTAATAAACTAAAGAGCTTCTGCACAGCAAAAGAAACTACCATCAGAGTGAACAGGCAACCTACAGAATGGGAGAAAATTTTTGCCATCTACTCATCTGACAAAGGGCTAATATCCAGAATCTACAATGAACTCAAACAAATTTACAAGAAAAAAACAGACAACCTCATCAAAAAGTGGGCGAAGGATATGAACAGACACTTCTCAAAAGACGACATTTATGCAGCCAACAGACACATGAAAAAATGCTCCTCATCACTGGCCATCAGAGAAATGCAAATCAAAACCACAATGAGATACCATCTCACGCCAGTTAGAATGGTGACCATTAAAAAGTCAGGAAACAACAGGTGCTGGAGAGGATGTGGAGAAATAGGAACACTTTTACACTGCTGGTGGGACTGTAAACTAGTTCAACCATTGCGGAAGACAGTGTGGCGATTCCTCAGGGATCTAGAACTAGAAATACCATTTGATCCAGCCATCCCATTACTGGATATATTCCCAAGGGAATATAAATCATGCTGCTATAAAGACACATGCACACATATGTTTATTGTGGCACTATTCACAATAGAAAAGACTTGGAACCAACCCAAATGTCCAACAATGATAGACTGGATTAAGAAAATGTGGCACATATACACCATGGAATACTATGCAGCCATAAAAAAGGATGCGTTCATGTCCTTTGTAGGGACATGGATGAAGCTGGAAACCATCCTTCTCAGTAAACTATCGCAAGGACAAAAAACCAAACACCGCATGTTCTCACTCATAGGTGGGAATTGAACAATGAGAACACATGGACACAGGAAGGGGAACATCACACACCAGAGCCTGTTGTGGTGTGGGAGGAATGGGGAGGCATAGCATTAGGAGATATACTTAATGTAAATGACGAGTTAATGGGTGCAGGAAATCAACATGGCACATGTATACATATGTAACAAACCTGCACATTGTGCACATGTACCCTAGAACTTAAAAGTATAATAAAAAAAAAAAAAATATATATATATATATATATATATATATAAGAAGATAGATGTCCCTTAACAGCTACTCAGGAGGGAGGTGGTAAATGGAAAGAGTACTGGACTTGAAGTCAGGAGTGCTCTATTCTTTTTACTCATTAATGCTTGCCACTAGATACAGTTTGTTTATCTACCAATTGGGCATATTACTATTTTACCTTGTAATGTTATTTTGAAAATCAAGACTTGTGAACAGTGCTTCATGGATTGCCTGTGTACTGGCATGCCCAGTTTCTATTGTATAGGAAACTAATACTCAATCTTTTAAGTAATAAAACATTTAAAAATACATATGTAACCCCTAGGCCACATATATATGCTGTATAATATGTATAATTGTGGATTGAGAATAAAAAATGCTATATGTTAAGTCCTATTAAAACTAACATTTGTTGAATGCTTACCAAAAAAAAAAAAGTAGCCAGGTGTGGTGGTGCATGCCTATAATCCCAGCTACTCGGGAAGCTGAGGCAGGAGAATCACTTGAATCCGGTAAGCAGAGGTTGCAGTGAGCTGAAATCATGCCACTGCACTCCAGCCTGGGCAACACAGTGAGATTCTGTCTGGAAAAAAAAAAAAAAAAAAAAAAGAGGAAACCAAAAAAAAGTTTGTTTTAGATTATAGACCTTGCTGGCCAGGTGCAGTGGCTCATGCCTACAATCCCAGCAATTTGAGAGGTCGAGGTGGGCAGATCAATTGAGGCCAGGAGTTCAAGACCAGCCTGGCCAATATAATGAAATCCTGTCCCTCCTAAAAATACAAATATTAGCCTGGCGTGGGGGCGTGCCTGTAATCTCAGCTACTCTGGAGCCTGAGGAGCGAGAATCGCTTGAACCTCGGAGTCAAAGGTTGCAGCGAACCGAGATAGCACCACTGTACTACTCCAGTCTGGGTGACAGAATGAGACTCTGTCTCAAATAAATAATAGACCTTGCTGTGAAGAAAACATACAGGGTGCTGAAGAAAGCATTGCAACCAAGGAGGGAGTGGGCCCACTTTGGGGAGGGCAGTCCATGGTTTCAGATCCAGACTCTACCAAAGAATCCCCCTCCTCTCTACTCTGAGAAGAGCTGTCCTCTCCCCTGCTGAACTCAGGTTGTACTTCCTTCCTCACTCATTTCTCTATTACTGCGCTGGCCACACTTAAAGGCAATTATATGTGGACACTTCATCTCCCCTCCTGCTGCATGAGTCATGAGTTGCTTAAGGAGCAAGCCCAGGTCATAAGCATTTTTCTCTCTCCACACTCTGTGGATGCTTAATAAATACTGAACCATGCCACAGTGCTTTGTTACTTTACATCGTGGTTCACACAGGAGGAGAGTGGACAATTTGGCCTCCCAAGGGACATTTGGCAATGCCGGGAGGCATTATTAATTGTCATGACCTGGGATGGGAGAGCTACTGGGATCTGGTGGGCAAAGGCCAGACATACAGAAACATCCAATAAGACATAGAACAGGTGGCCAGGCGCGGTGGCTCACGCCTGTAATCCCAGCACTTTGGGAGGCCGAGGCAGGCAGATCACAAGGTCAGGAGTTCGACACCAGCCTGGCCAACATGGTGAAACCCCGTCTCTACTAAATATACAAAAATTAGCTGGGCGTGGTGGCACACACCTGTAATCCTAACCACTCAGGAGGCTGAGGCAGGAGAATTGCTTGAACCCGGGAGGCAGAGGTTGCAGTAAGCTGAGATGACGCCATTGCACTCCAGCCCAATGGACAGAGCAAGACTCCATCTCAGAAAAAGAAAAAAAAGACACAGAATGGTCCCTACAACAGAGAGCTATCCAGCCCAAAATGTCAGTAGTGCTGAGATTGGAATACCCTGCTCGACACCTTTTGCATCACACAGAATTACATATATGAATACTATTTTAAAATATGAACTGGAATAACTTGTCTCTTGCTTTCCAGCAAGAACACACTGAAGAGGTTCCCCTTTAGGACGCCTCTCAGAGGCAGCCCCATGGCCTCTGTGGCACACTGCAGCATCTACCAGTGTCTACCAGAAACCAGAGTTTCTGCCTGCTTGTTCCCACTGTAACTGCATGAGCTCATTTATGCTAAGGATTGTAGTAGGCACTGGACAGATGTAATTGTCTCTTATCCAGTCCTTTTTTTCCCCATCTTTCTTCTGACCTAAGTTTCTCCTGGTGCAGCTGAAATCCATTTCCTCAGCAGGGGATGTTTCTGAGCTCACCAGGGTGCATTGCATACCGTCCGGGAAGATGATTGAGCAAGGCCAAGAGCAAATAGCTACTCAAGGGATTTGGGGTTGAGGAAGGAAAACTAAAATTTGGTAAGAGCTCTTATGAAGGGCCAAGTACTTTCCCCAGTATAATCTTCAACACAAAGTTTCAAGGGAGATATTATTAGCCTCTCACCCTGACTTCTCCTATAAAGGAAGAAACTGAGACACAATGATTCTTACAAAGTTACACAGCTACTACATAGTCAAACTCAGATGAAGCCCAGATATTTTCTGATGCTAATGCTTGAGCTTGTCTGTCACTGATGTTTACAAGTTATGCTGCCTATATTTTAATGTTCGTTCCTCATTTGAAAATGGATGTGAGGTTCCTCATGGGTATATATCAACAAGAGAAAAAATAAGTAAAGAAATCAGGATAACAAAAATTAAAAAGAGAAAAATAGAATGAAGCCAGGACAAGGTTAGGACTAAAAATAAGTGCCATACAATCTTATGAGCTTGCTGTAGATAGACTGCAGTTTGACTTGGAGCTTCCTACCAGCCAGGGTAAAAAGGGAAATTTCTTCATTTATTTGCTCCTAATGTTCTCAGAGCTTAAAACAAAATACACATAATAAAAGTAAGGTTATAGGCCAGGCATGGTGGCTCGCACCTGTAATCCCAGCACTTTGGGAGGCCGAGGTGAGTGGATCACTTGAGATCAGGAGTTGGAGATCAGCCTACTCAACATGGTAAAATCCCATCTCTACTAAAAATAAAAAAATTAGCCCAGCATGTTGGTGCCCCTTTAAACCCAGCTTTTTTGGGAGGCTGAGGCAGGAGAACTGCTTGAATGGGGGAGGTGGAGGTTGCAGTGAGCCAAGATCGCACCACCGCACTCCAGCCTGGGCAAGAGAGTGAGTGAGACTCCGTCTCAAAATGAATGAATGAATAAATAAATAAATAAAAGTAAGGTTATAATCTCTGGTTCCAAAGAGAAGAGTTATCTTGGCACTGAGATAGAGGTTTCTCCAATGAATTCTTATAAAGGTGACTATAATAAAATGATGATCCTTATGGATATCCCTATTAAGTGACCATAGTAAATCTTGATTTAGATGCAAATACTAATAACTCAGGTGAACAAAATGGTAATGTGGTCTGTTGATTAGCTGCAGGTTTGATTGAATTACATTTTGAGTTAAATTATAATTGTCAAACAGACACTGTGGTTTATATGAGTCAAAGTAAGCTAGTAGTAACAAACAACTCCAAAGTCTCCGTGACTTACAACAACGAAGGCTTATTATTATTATTATTTTTAAATTTTTTGGAGGTGGGGTCACTCTGTTGCCCAGGCTGGAATGCAGTAGTGCAGTCTCAGTTCACTGCAACCTCTACCTCCCGCGTTCAAGCGATTCTCCTGCCTCAGCCTCCTGAGTAGCTAGGACTACAGGCATGTGCCACCACGTCCAGCTAATTTTTGAATTTTTTGTACAGATGATGTTTCACCATGTTGGCCAGGCTGGTCTTGAACTTCTGACCTCAGGTGATCCTCCCACCTTGGCCTTCCAAAGTGCTGGGATTACAGGCTTGAGCCACAGTGCCCGGCCTCAACAAAGGCTTATTTCTTACACTGTATGTTCCTCCTGGGTTCACTGGATGGTTCTGTTCTGTGTCATGCTCAGCCAGGAGCCCAGACGAAAAAGCTCTATCCCTATGCTTCCAAGATTGTCATACAGGAACAAAGAGACACATCCAAAGTCACTTGCACATTGGATTTTAAAACTTTTGCCTGGAAGTGTCATATCTCATTTCCACTCACATTTCACTGGCCAAGGCACATAAGAAGGCCACACCTAACAGAGGGGGCAGGGAAGTTAATTCTACCATGTTCCCAGGAGGAGGGAGAACTGGAAACACTTGGTGAACAAAGCTAATGACTATCTCTATGGAGTTATTTATTTATTTATTTTGAGACAGGGTCTCAGAGACTCTTTTTGCCCAGGCTAGAGTACAGTGGCATGATCAAGATTCACTACGGCCTTGGCATTCTGAGCTCAGATGATTCTCCCACTTCAGCCACTCGAGAAACTGGGACCACAGGCATGCACCACCAGGCCCAGCTAATTTTTCTTTTTTTTTTTTTTTTTGAGACGGTGTCTCACTCTCTCGCCCAGGCTGGAGTGCAGTGGTGTGATCTCGGCTCACTGCAACCTCCACCTCCTGGGTTCAAGCGATTTTCCTGCCCCAGCCTCCTGAGTAGCTGGGATTATAGAAGCACGCCACCATGCCCGGATAATTTTTGTTTTTTTTTTTTTAGTGGAGACGAGGTTTCACCATGTCGGTCAGGCTAGTCTCAAACTCCTGACCTCAGGTGATCTGCCTGCCTCAGCCTCCCAAAGTGCTAGGATTACAGGCATGAGCCACTGCGCCTGGCTGAAGGCCCAGCTAATTTTTAAAATTTTTTGTAGAGATGGGATCTGGCTATGTTGCTCAGGCTGGTCTCTAACTCCTGAACGCAAGCAATCCTCTCACCTTGACCTCCTAAAGTATTGGGATTACAGGTATGAGCTACTGTGCCTGGCCCCAGAGTAATTTTTTTAAATGATATACTAATTATCTATTGCTGTGTGACAAATTACCCCAAAAGTTAGCAAGTTAACAATAAACACTAATTATCTCACACCTTCTGAGACAGGAATCCCAGCTCAGCCTAGTTGGTGGTTCTGCTCCTGGTCTCTCTGGAGCCTGCACCGAAGCTCTCTGTCAAAGCTGTGGTCTTCTCAAGGCTGGACTCTCGGAGCATTCCCTCCCAGGGTCACTCACACGACTTTGGAAAGGCCTCAGGTCTTCTCAGGTCTTTGCTGACTGTTAGCTGGAGACACTGGTTCCTCCTCCGTGGGCCTCTCCAAAGCGCAGCCATCAAAGTGGCAGCTGACGTCCCCTGGGATGATTGGTGGGAGGCAGAATGCAAGAAGTGCCCAAGATAGGAGCCACGGTCTTTTTTTTTTTTTTTTTCCTAATTTATTATTTATTTATTTAAAAAAAGGCCCTTACAGATTTATTACTGAACCAGCCACTAGTGCAGAGCATATAAACAAACAAGAGAACACATTTTTTCAATAAAACGTGTCCCAGTCTCCAGATGGGGGTGACATTTTCAGTTTGATATGTTAGGATGGTAGTGACCTGATGCATCATAAGCGTGTGTGCCATCTCAGGTACAATTCCGTATAGCTCTAGCTTCATTCTTCTCCAACGTCTCTTTTTGGAGTGGTACTTGATTTTATTACTAGTTTTCATCTGCAGTTGCTCTTGGCAACTTCTGCCTGTATATTTCCTGTGTACCTTGTGGTGGCTGCTGTGTACAAGGAAACAAAGTTTAATTACCATTGACTTCCTCCCTGCCTGCAGTTAGCTGGTGATACTCTCATTGGCATCTCATCCGAAGCAGAACCAATATTCTGAATAATTCGCTGGAGCTCATGCCTTCTGGTGAGGTCACTGCACCAGTCCCAGAGTTTGACAACTAGGGGGCTGGAGGCTGATATCTGGGGTGGGACTGGACATATACTCTTCCCCAGGGAAAGTTCCACAGTCCCTTTTCTTTTATGTGTCTTATTGTCATTTTTCCAGCTTATGTGTAATGCTTTTCCCATACAACTTTATTTTATATATGTTTTTTGAGACAGAGTCTTGCTCTGTCGCCAGGCTGGAGTGCAGTGGTTCGACCTTGGCTCACTGCAACTTCCACCTTCTGGGTTCAAGCGATTCTCCTGCCTCAGCCTCCCAAGTAGCTGGGACTACAGGTGCACACCACCAAGCCCAGCTAATTTTTGTATTTTTAGTAGAGACGGGGTTTCACCATGTTGGCCAGGATGGTCTCGATCTCTTGACCTCATGATCCGCCTGCCTTGGCCTCCCAAAATGCTAGGATTACAGGTGTGAGCCACCATGCCTGACCTCCCGTACAACTTTAAATCAACCTTTCCAACCAAATTGCCTTCCACAAACCCATATTTTATGGAAATATTAGAGCCCTAGGAGACTGTGGAAACAGAAGAAAAAGAGGGAGAAAGCATGCTGTACTTTCCTAATCAGAACATATTTAACAATTTTTTCCCTCATGTATTCATTCAACCCACATTTTTTTACTGAGCATCTTCTGTGTGCCAGTTACTAAGCAGGTTCTGCAGATAAACTGGTGAACAACAAGAAAGACATGATCTTTATCTCAAGGAATTCGCAGCCTGAGAAAGGCCACCAGTTCAAAGTAGTAGACTGTCTCCAGGACATGAAGAATCAGCCAGAAGTAGAGTGCAGGTGTCCTGATGCTCATCAGCTCAAACCTGGAAGTCCTCCCTTTAGTGGGCTCCACTCCAGGCCTCCTTCCTCTTGTTGTTCTTGCCATCCATTGAATCCTATCATTTTCTTTCATATCTCAAAGGATTTGAAGGAACAATCAAATCTATAACCAGTTCTTTCTAGCAAGAATGGAGAATGGCACTGTTGGCCTTTACCCTCAAGCACAGGGACACAAGGATGGGCAAATCGAGTCCCTGTTCTTGGGAGCTTACAGTCTGGAAGATAAATTACAGTTTACTGTGGTCAGTATAATAATAGAAGTAAGCTGAAGCTTAGGGCTTCCCAAACTAGGGTATAGATACCAGTATGGAAACGGGACAGGAATTAAGGTGATACACATAATCTTTTTTTTTTTTTTGAGGCAGAGTCTTACTCTGTCACCCAGGCTGGAGTGCAGTGGTGCGATCTTGGCTCACTGCAACCTCCACCTCTGAGTTCAAGTGATTCTCATGCCTCAACCTCTCAAGTAGCTGGTATTACAGGCACGCGCCACCACGGCTGGCTAATTTTTGAAATTTTAGTAGAGACGGGGTTTCACCATATTGGCCAGGCTGGTTTCAAACTCCTGACCTCAAATGATCTGCCAGCCTCGGCCTCCCAAAGTGCTGGGATTACAGGCGTGAGCCACTGCACCCTGCCTACACAGACTTTTTATGGTAATAATTATATCTGTGTAATTTTAGTGAATATAAGGAAAAAATATAACCAACACCTTAATTCCACCGTTGAGATTTTCTCTATGCATTTATTCACTTAACAAATATATATCGACTGTTACTCCACCTGTCATTGCTCTAACCCATGGGTATCCAGCAGTGAACAAACAGCTGAAAATCTCTGCCCTCATAGATTTTACATGAAATTCAAATCAATTATTTAAATGAAAAAAAAATCCACAGATATAAAGAAGTAGGAGAGTGCAGCAGGCAGGGGCCAGCTCTGCCGCTTACTTGACGGGTGACTTCGGACCAATTTCTGTTTTTTTTTTTTTATTTTGAGACGGAGTCTCGCTCTGCTGCCCAGGCTGGACTGTAGTGCCGCCATCTCCACTCACTGCAAGCTCTGCCTCCCGGGTTCACGTCATTCTCCTGCCTCAGCCTCCCGAGTAGCTGGGACTACAGGCACCCGCCACTGCGCCCAGCTAATTTTTTGTATTTTTAGTAGAGACAGGGTTTCACCATGTTGGCCAGGATGGTCTCCATCTCCTGACCTCGTGACCTGCCCGCCTTGGCCTCCCAAAGTGCTGAGATTACAGGGGTGAGCTACCGCGCCTGGCGGGGCCAGTTCCTTAACCACTTGGTTCCCGTTTCCTTGTCTGCAGCACAGGGATGATAACGGTGTCTTCCTCACTAGGGTTGCTATGATCACTGCATGAGTGCCTGGAACATAGTAAGCTCAACATTAGTGTTTGTTAATTTTTTTAAAGTACAAGATAAAAATTGTGAAGATGAAGTAACGATTCAACGCTTGGAACCTTGGTCCAGGACATCTTCTCAAGCGCCTGGAGAACTTGTTGAGATGCATCTTCCCCAGGATCCACCCTAGAGATTCTGACATAGTAGATATGGGGCAGGGCCCAGATTTTAACAACCTTCTCCCTCCCAGGCTTCCCTGAGAGTGAAACATGAAGGTCTGCTTTAGGGTTCAGATAAGCACTCCTCCAGGGCAGAGTCAGGATGGCTAAATACCTCCCTCAAAACTGTGCCACTGGCAAATAGTTGGGTTCAGAGAGAGGTGTCAGGCAGAAGGAAAAGGTGCAAAGAGGCAGGAGAGAATGGTTTGTTCATAAAACTGTGAGAAGTTTACCATGATTAGAGTGTCTGTTAGTTGCCTCTGATTTGGGGATATCTTGTGACTTGTTCCCTGACTGAAAATGCTGAATCAAGTTTAATGGAAATCTGCCAACAAGGAGGAGTATTTTGAAATTTTGAGGAGTTTTCATTTTAGACCTTAAGTTATTGCACTCAGAAGCTCAAAGCAACTGCTACGAGAAAAACCAATTCCAAGGGGATTTTGTATAAAAATCTGCAGGTTGTCAATGAGTTCCCTTTTAGCAGCAACCCTACTCCCACCCCAGTGATTTCAGAGGAGAAGGGAAGTGTAAAGAGTCTGTTAACCTTAACTCCTTAAAGAAACAGCAGTTAGTACTCAATGGTCTTATGTGTTTTCAGGAAGCTTGGCTAGGAAGCAGTCTAAAGGAATAATGTTCCCAAGGATTGCTTTCACAACCTTATACTGTGGTGGAGAGAATGCACTCTTGAATCTGATGAACGTAGGTTCGAATTCTGACTCCACCTTCAATCAGCTGCATGACTTTTGACAAACTACCTTGTTGCTTAAGCCCTCAGTATTCTTCTTGGTACAATGAGAAACACATAAAGAATGGGCGAGATAATGTGTGTGAAGGGCTTGGCACACTGCTTGGCGCATAGTGTTCATGAAGTGACAACATATTGTTAATTTTTCACCAAAAAAGTGAACTGACATCCAGAAACTAAAAAGAGGAAGGCACAGGCAGTGCTAGCAATGAGGAACCTTTTCGCCTGGGACTTCTGGAAGAAAAAAATCGGAAGGGTGTGTGGCTAAGAGAGGACATTTGACTAAGGGTTGAGAATTTAGTTCAACTTTCAGAGGAACCCTAATGGTCTTGCACCCTAAAAGCAGAGAATAACGACATGCTTGGGTGGGTGAAGGTGCTCAAAGTGAGGAGGGGCTTCCTTACTTCCAGAATGCATGCCCATGCACGCACACATGCATACACAAACGGCTTCTCCTAAACTGTCATTCAAGGCGGGAAAGTGGGAGGAAGAAAGAGAAGAGGCAGCAAGGGTGGGTGGGGAGCAGGAAGAGAAAGCCATGTCAAAAAAGGGAAGGAAATGGGCTTGGGAGTGGTTGGCTGTACAGAGGGCTGGAAGGAGAAAATAAAACTGGCTTCCAGTGAACGGAGCTCATTGCCCTCATTCAGATCCGCCCCTGTGAATGGGTCTTACCTGGATTATTGAGTGCCTGCTGTGTGTACTTGATAGTTTAGCACTGGAAGTGGAGTTGATTTATGCTATAAATCCAGCCCTGGAGGTGCTTATCCACCTGTAGTGGACTGAATAGTGATCCTCCAAGTTCATGTCCAGCAGGAACTTCAGAATGTGACCTTGTTTGGAAATAGAGTCTTTGCAGATGTGATTAGTTAAGATGAGATCATACTGAATTAGGGTGGACCTTAAATCCAATGACTGATTTAAATCCTTAAATCCAGGCTGGGCGAGGTGCCTCACGCCTGTAATTCCAACACTTTGGGAGACTGAGGCAGGTGGATCGCTTGAGGTCAGGAGTTCGAGACCAGCCTGGCCAACGTAGTGAATCCCTGTCTCTACTAAAAATACAAAAATTAGCTGGGCGGGGTAGCATGCATCTGTGGTCCCAGCTATTTGGGAACCTGAGACATGAGAATGTCGCTTGAACCCGGGAGGTGGAGGTTGCAGTGAGCTGAAGTCACACCGCTGCACTACAGCCCAGGTGACAGAGTGAGACTATGTCTCAAAAAAAAAAAAAAAAATCAAGGATTTACAGAGATACATACACATGCAGGGGAGGAGGCCATGTGAAGTCAGAGGCAGAGATTGTAGAGATGCATCTATATGCCAAGGAAAGCCAAGCAATGACAGCATCTACTAGAAGCTGGGAAAGGCGGGGAATGACTTTCCTCTAGAATCTTCAGAGGGAGCACAGCCCTGCTGACACCTTAATTTTAGATTTCTAGTCTCTAGAACCATGAGAATAAAGTTTTATTGTTATAAGCCACACAATTCATCATAATCTGTTTTGGCAATCCTAGGAAACTGATATACCATCATAAGAGAAAAACAAGCGAGGTGTGGCGGCTCACACCTGTAAAGCCAGCAGTCTGGGGGGCCAATGCAGGAAGATTGCTTGAGCCCAGGAGTTCAAGGCCAGCCTGAGCAACACAGAGAGACCCCCGTCTCTACAAAAAATTTAGAAAGTAGCCAGGTGTAGCAAGTAGCACACGCTTGTAGTGCTAGCTACTCTGGAGGCTGAGGTGGGAGGATTGCTTGAGCCTGGGAGGTCTAGGCTGCAGTAAGACATGATTGCGCCACTGCACTCCAGCCTGGGTGATAGAGTGAAACCCTGTCTCAAAATAAATAAATAAATAAATAAATGAAAAACAGAGAACAGGCTGTCTTCACTTTGTAAGCCACTGTACTCATGGAAACTCATTTGTATCAGAACTGTGTCCTCGTTTTTCATGGTTCCATGGTAACCAAGGTGAGGTCTCAGTTAACACGAGATATACTATCACACTGAGAAAAAAAGAAAAAAAATAGAACCATACAAAACAAGGACTGCCTGTTTACACATGTGCACACACACATGAAAAACCACAGTCTATAATTCAACAGAAAATTCATGAAGTACAGTGCAAGGTGGCTGTCAGAAGACAAAGATGCAGAAGGAGCTGGGGTTAGTTGGGAAGGGTTTCCTGGCAGAAACTAGTTTTGATCAGAGTTTTAAAAGGTTGGAAGAACTCGGGCTGTCAGAAAAGTCACAGGGGAATGTTGGGTGTTGTTTTATTTCAGGATTCTGATACCTACTCTACTACTTGCTGGCTATGCCATCTTCACCTATGTGCACCTGTTTTCTCTTCTGTGGAAAGGCGATCATACATCCCGGTTTGCCTGGGAACACCCAGACCTAATCAACCACAGGAGCCACTTGCACTCTCAAAGGTAGCCTGGTTTGTATTAAAAACACTGGGGGACTGGGCACAGTGGCTCATGCCTGTTATCCCAGCACTTTGGGAGGCCGAGGCGGGGGGATCATGAGCTCAGGAGTTCGAGACTAACCTGGCCAACATAGTGAAACCCTGTCTCTACTAAAAATACAAAAATTAGCCGAACATGATGGTGGGCACCTGTAGTCCCAGCTACTCAGGAGGCTGAGGCAGGAGAATTGCTTGAAACCGGAAGGCAGAGGTTGCAGTGAGCTGAGATCACACCACTGCACTCCAGCCTGGGTGAAAGAGCGAAACTCCGTCTTAAAAACAAAAAAAATAAAAATACAAACAAAAACATTGGGATTGTCTTTATGTTTTACTTTATTTACTTTTTGAGACAGAGTCTTGCTCTGTCACCCAGGCTGGAGTGCAGTGGCATGATCGGCTCACTGCAACCTCCACCTCCTGGGTTCAAGTGATTCTTATGCCACAGCCACCCGAATAGCTGGGACTACAGGCATGTGCCATCACACCTGGCTAATTTTTTTGTACTTTTGATAGAGATAGGGTTTCGCCATGTTGGCCAGACTGGTCTTGAACTCCTGACCTCAAGTGATCAGCCCGCCTTGGCTTCCAAAAGCGTTGGGACTACAGGTGTGAGCCACTGCTCCCAGCCTACCTTTTACTTTCCAAATATAAAATTATAACATCATATTAAATATGCATTTCAAATGACAATTTCCCTGGAGATCCTGATACTCACCTATCCTATGGTGAGGCATTCCCTGAATAGAGAACCACTTGACTGGGGCTCCACTGAGTCATTTCCAGGCAATTCAGCCTAAGGTTTTAGAGCAAGGACTCTGGAATCAGATCGAGCTGGGATTATACCCAAAGACCATCACTGTGAACTATGTGACCTTGACATTCATTTACAACTGCCCCTTTCCCAATTTGGAGGGCCAGTTTTCTCATTAATGCAATTAAGCTGAGAGTAATGCACCATCTGTAGAATTGTTCAGATGATTAGATGGTATATAAAATCCTTAGCACAAAACCTTTCATAAAATAGTAATTTCTTAAATGGCAGTTTTGGTCGGGCCTGGTGGCTCACGCCTGTAATTCCAGCACTTTGGGAGGCCGAGGCGGGTGGATCATCTGAGGTCGGGAGTTGGAGACCAGCCTGGCCAACATGATGAAACCCAATCTCTAGTAAAAATACGAAAATTAGCTGGGCATGGTGGTGGGTGCCTGTAATCCCAGCTATCGAGAGACTGAGGCATGGGAATCACTTGAACCTGGGAGGCGGAGGTTGCAGTGAGTCGAGATCGCGCCACTGCATTCCAAGTTGGTGATAGTGCGAGACTCTGTCTCAAAAAAAAAAAAAAAAGGCAGTTTTTAAAAAAATCTGAGAATTGTGTTTAAACCGCACAGAGTTTATTTGGGTTTGATACTTCGAGACAGTATAGTGTGTAGACCACCCTATCAGCTGTGTTGTGAGTGGGGGCTGAACTCTAGTACAAACTATCCCCAAATGTAGATAGTGAAAGAACAAAATATGCAGCCATTGACTGAAAAGATACAACTACCCAGGGTTTGGTTGTATGTATACCTTGTTATGACTTGCAGTGTGTCTGCCTCTGTGCCATTTTTTTTTAAAGGTTGTTGCCTCAGAGCAAGACAGCATGAAATTGTGGGGAAAGTTTAAAGAATGCTTCATCCTTCATGGCTTTTTAGTTGCAAGAAACAGAAACTCCTACTGGCTAATTTAGTCCTAAGAGGAATTTTCTAGAAGGGTGTTGGAGAGCTCTAGAATTGATGGAGATACGGAAGCCAGGGCTGAGATAGGTTTGACCCAGGCAATGCCAAGTGTTTAGAGAGCTGGATGAGTCAGTCACTCCAGCGACAGGCACCAGAAGAGATGTGCTCTGTTCAGGGTCATTCCAGTTAAGATTCAAAGTCTGGCTGGGTGCAGTGGTTCACGCCTGTAATCCCAGCACTTTAGGAGGCCAAGGCGGGCAGATCACGCAGTCAAGAGATCGACACCATCCTGGCCAACATGGTGAAACCCCGTCTCTACTAAAAATACAAAACTTAGCTGGGCATAGTGGCATGCACCTGTAGTCCCAGCTATTTGGGAGGCTGAGGCATGAGAATCACTTGAACCTGGGAGGCGGAGGTTGCAATGAGCTGAGATCGTGCCACTGCACTCCAGCCTGGAGAGAGAGCGAGACTCCGTCTCAAAACAAAACAAAACAAAACAAAAACAAACAAAAAAAAAAAACATTCAAAGTTCTGAGAGAAAGAGTCTGCGCCATCTTTTCTGGACATCTCTGTGGCTAAAAGAGGGCAGGCACTTCCTTGGGCCTACAAAGACCACCCACAATGAGTAAGAGAAAATTCCAGGTTGGGCCTGGTGACATTTGCTTGTAATCCCAGCACTTCTCATCCCAGCACTTTGGGAGGCCAAGGCAGGAGGATCACTTGAGTCCAGGAGTTCAAGACCAACCTGGGCCACATGGTGAGAACCTGAAAAATTTTCTACTGAAAAAATTTTTTTTAATTTAAAAATAAAGTATATATATACATGCACACACACACACACACACACACACACACACACATATATATATATTTAAGACGGGGTCTCGCTGTGTCACTCAGACTAGAGTGCAGTGGCACAATCTTGGCCCACTGCAACCTCTGCCTCCTGGATTCAAGTGATTCTTGTGCCTCTGCCTCCTGAGTAGCTGAGATTACAGGTGTGCGCTAACACACCCAGCTAATTTTTGTATTTTTAGTAGTAGAGATGGGGTTTTGGCATGTTGGCCAGGCTGATCTCGAACTCGTGGCCTCAAATGATCCACCTTTCTTGGCCTCCCAAAGTGCTGGGATTACAAGTGTGAGCCACCATGCCTGGCCAAAAATAAATTTTTTAAAAGAGAGAAAATTCCAAAAAGAGATGGGGTGCATTACCCAAAGAGAAGGAAAGAATATTGAGCAGTCCCAGTGCCATAAAGGCTCCCTGGAAGTGAACTTGACCTGCTGTCTCAACCTGAATGTCTGTGTCCTCTGTGTACCATCTGTCTCCTGTCTGGACCTCAGCTTTTTCACCTGTAAAATGAGGCTGTCCACTCACATGACATTAGTAGTCTTTCCATCCAGATTGTTCTCTGGACTCTGGTTAACTCTCACGGCTCTGATGGTTGATTTCCTTGTATTTAGACTCCCAAACCTCTCTCCACCAAGGTCAGGAATGGAGACTGAGAAATCCGAGGCCAGTTTCTGAAGGGCAGATCACTGGCGGGAGGCCCTCTGGCAAAAGCCCACGGGAGTGTGGCAGGCATTCCACAACAGTGTTCACATTTATGCTGCAGAAGGCAGCAGTCTCGGTGCCTGGGAGGGAGATTATTTGCAAGGTGAGGGGAATGACAGCCTGGTTTGTTAGGGAGAGAGAGGGGACCCTGCCAGGCTCCTGGAAAAACAACCTCAGAATCCCTGTCTGGCCTGAGTAGACCTGGTGAGGGTTCACGAGGCTGGGGCGCTCTGCGTTCATCATGCCACATTGCTATTAGATCTCGAGGAGGCCCCGGCACCTCGGGGAATGCTTCCTCAGTGCTTCATCTGGGAGCCATCCAGAGTCACACAGGGCACCTCATCAAAAGTTCAAAGCAGCTGAAACAGCCTTAAAACAAGTTAAACTGGCACAAGGCATCATGGATTTTTCAGGTTTTGAAACTTCCTAAAGTATCTTAGCAGTAAGAGATGGCAGATGAGTCAGGCTGGGTGTCAGAGCAGACTTGGGCTTGAATCCCAGCTCTTTCACTTTTTTGCTGGGGGAACTTGCACTATTTACTTAATTCCTCAGTCTTTTTTCTCATCTGTCAAGTGTGCATAATCATAGTTACCTATTCATGTGGTTGTCATGAAGATTCAATGAGAAGTGTTTTGCACAGTACTAGGTACACAGAAAATACGTTATAAATGCTAGTGTTATTATTCTTTTTGTTTGCTTGTTATTTTGAGTCACAGTCTTACTGTATCACCCAGGCTGGAGTGCAGTGGTGTGATCATAGCTCATTGCGGCCTTGACTGCCTGGGCTCAAGTAATCCTCCCACCTCAGCTTCTTGGGTAGCTGGAACTACAGGTACAACACCATGCATTGCTAAATTTTGTATTTTTTGTAGGGATAGGGTCTTGCTACATTGCCCAGGTGGCCTCAAACTCCTAGGATCAAGTGACAATCCTGCCTCAGCCTCCCAAAGTGCTGGGATTGCAGGTGTGAGCCACTGCGCTTGGCCTTACTATTCTTCATTGAAATCTTTTTTTTTTTTAATGGAGTCTCACTCTGTCGCCCAGGCAGGAGTGCAATGGTGCAATCTCGGCTCACTACAGTCTCAGCTTCCTGGGTTCAAGCAATTCTGCCTCAGCCTCCCAAGTAGCTGGGATTACAGGTGTGTGCCACCATGCCAGTCTAATTTTTGTATTTTTAGTAGAGATGGGTTTTCACCATGTTGGTCAGGCTGGTCTCGAACTCCTGAACTTGTGATCCGCCCACCTCAGCCTCCCAAAGTGCTGGGATTACAGGCGTGAGCCACTGCGCCCAGCCTACTATTCTTATTATTACTGTTTTGTCCCAGCTGGAGAGACCTTAACGTTACCTGGTCTGGACTTACTGACGCATGCTCCAGGCAGGATACTGAGGCCTAGAGGGAGATAATGGCAGTGTAGAAAATCCAGTGTCCAGTCATACCTGCAACCCTAGCACTTTGGGGGGATGAGGCGGGTGGATCACCTGAGGTCAGGAGTTTGAGACCAGTCCGACCAACATGACGAAACCCCATCTTGACTTAAAATACAAAAGTTAGCTGGGCGTGGTGGCAGGTGTCTGTAATCCCAGTTACTTGGGAGGCCGAGGCAGGAGAATCACTTGAACCCGGGGGGAAGAGGCTGCAGTGAGCCAAGATTGTGCCACTGCACTCTAGCATGGGCCACAGAGAGAGACTCTGACTCTGTCTCAAAAAAAGAAAAAAAAGAAAATCTGGTGTCCTAACATTCAGCACCACGACTTTGACCCCACCCCCCACCCCCCCTTTTTTTTAGAGGGACTCTCGCTCTGTCACCCAGCAAGGAGTGCAGTGGCTCAGTCTCAGCTCACTGCAATGACTGCCTCCTGGGTTCAAGAGATTCTCCTGCATCAGCCCACTGAGTAGCTGGGATTGCAGGGCCACGCCACCGTGCCCAACTAATTTTTGTATTTTAGTAGAGACGAGGTTTCACCATGTTGGCCAGGATGGTCTCAGACTCCTGATATCAAGTGATCTGCCTTGGCCTCCCGAAGTGCTGGGATTATAGGTGTGAGCCACCATGCCTGACCTACTTTCCCCTTAACCATGAGGATGGTGCCACCTTGACCACAGGACCCAGATAGCCCTGGTGGAATCAATGTGACCTTCCCCACTGTGGAGTTTGTCTTTAGACAACAGTTCAAAATGTTTCGTCAGGTCCCTGGATGATCTGACTTGGGCCCACCCATGGGTCTCCCCCAGGGGTGGAAATTGTCTTGTCCTTCCTGCTCCTTCCATTCTGCTTTGCTCTCCATTTCCTGAGCATGTCTCCCCTCTCCCATAGCAGGGTCTCAGGATGTTTGACTTACCTAACTCCTACCCACCCTCCACGTCTTGGCTGAGAAACTTCCTCGAACTCCTAGGCTGTCAGATGCCCCCACATACTCTGTACTTCCTCACCCCACTACTTTGTGCCTTTGCATCTGTTTAGGTAATTATGTATGTAAATACTTGTATCATGCCACTCTTCTCCACTAGACTGTTGAATCTGTTTCTTCCACACGGGTGCCTCCTTTGTTTATTGGAGGTGCTCGATAAATATTTGTTGACTGGGCCAGTCTGGGTGTGTGGATAAGACCTGGCATGGACTTGGAAACAGGGTGAGTTTGAAAGCTTCATCTTAGTAGTAAGGCAAGTAAGCATCCTGCATCTCAGAAGACCTGAGGTCTTACTTTGCTTTGATATCAGTTAGGATTCAACCAGGGCCCTGAGGTCATAAGCTAATTCAGCCAAAAGCCAGTAGAGGGATCTCAGGAAGATTGCATCTTCTCCAGGGGCTTCATCTAGAAAGTGAATGCTAAGGTTGTCTCCAGCTCTGAGTCATCATCTTATATTTTAACCCTCAAGCAACCAGGCAGGTACAAACTCCTCTGGGCATAAATCTATCACCAGTCTCTTTCTGGCCATGGATCTCAGCACCTGAGCACACTGACTGCATTTATTCAACCATGTAATTGGGTCTGTTCTAGGTACCCATTCTGTGCTAAACATGGGCGATATCATGACATATAACCAAGTAACTCCAATTCTAATGGGGAAGCAAGAGGAGGAAATAGGCAATTTCAATATGGTGTGGTTGATGGGAAGTAGCAAGAAGTGGAGAAGGCTGGTGACAAGGAATCAGAAAGAACTAGGGTGAGTCTTCTCACTGCATTGCTATGTGACCTTGAGAACGTTACCTGCTGACTCTAAATCTCAGGACCCTGAAGTGTAAAAGGAGGAAGTGTAATTTTCTAAGGGGGTGTTGTGAAAGAAAATGAAACATGAATAGCCTGGTGAATGAGAAGGGTACCACAGTGGCTAACGATTGCTGGCTATTGTGATCAAGATAACTATAGATAAGGGGAACCAGGAAAGTAGAGATCAGGGAGGGCTTCCATGAAGAAGTGACATTCAAACTGAGACATGGAGATACAGGAGGGGGGTTGCTGAATGAACATCTCTCAGGCAGAGGAAAGAGCAAGGGTAGAGACCCAAGGGGAGAATGTGCCTAGCATTTCAGAAACGTTAGAAATTACCTCCATAAGTTTGTAGCCTAGATCAGAGCAGGTGATATGGCAGCAGATGAGGCAGGAAAGGTAATCTGAGGGTAGATCTTGAACAGGTAGGAAGATAATTGTACTTTATAATCGGAGCAAGGAGAGTACTAAATTCCTATACGTTGGAGAGTGATCTGCTCTGTTAGCTTTTGAGGTAGCCTACTCCTGTGCCTTTGAGAAGCCTGCAGGGAGAAGATACTGCAGAGACTCCCAGGCACAGGGTGATGGTAGGCAGCAAGACAGCAGTAGCAATGGGCCAGGGGATGTGTGGACAGAGCCTAGAGTGTTTCGGAGGCAGAATCTAAAGGACTTTGTGATACATTAGAAAGGGAGGGTGAGGCCGGGCACAGTGGCTCACACCTGTCATCCCAACACTTTGGGAGGCCGAGGCAAGTGGATTGCTTGAGCCCAGAAATTTGAGATCAACCTGAGCAACATAGAAAATACCCATCTCTACAAAAATTTTAAAATTAGCTGGGCATCTGTAGTCCTAGCTGGGGAGACTGAGGTGGGAGGATCATTTGAGTCTAGGAGGTTGAGGCTGCAGTGAACTATGATCATGCCATTGCACTCCAGCCTGGGTGGCAGAGTGAGACACAATCGAAAGGAAGGAAGGAAGGAAGGAAGGCAGGAAGGAAGGGGAAGGGAAGGAGGGAAAAAAGGAAGGAATGAAGGAAGAAAGAAAGAAAGGGAGGGAAGGGAAGGAGAAGAGAGAAAAAGAGAGAGGGAGAAGGGAGGAAGGAAGGAAAGAGAAGGGGAGGGAAGGGAAGGGGAAGAGAGAAAGAGAGAGAGAGAAAGAAGGGAGGAAGGGAGAGAGAGAAAGAGAGAAAGAAGAAAGAAAGAAAAAAGAGAGAGAGAGAAGGAAAGAAGGGAGGAAGGAAAGAAAGGATGAGGGAGGAGAAAGAGGGAAAGAAATTCTCATTTACTAAACCTGTGCTGGACCATTTCTCATATCTTGTCTCATTTAATTCTCTCAAAAGCTCTGGCAGAGAGGTATGGCTCCCACACTCTTCTGGCCACTCCTTTATTTCTTTCCCTGCTGCAAATCAGGAAAGTCAGGCTCAAAACAGCAAGGTCTGCTCTAGATCAGGCAGCTATCTGCTCTAGGTTAGGCAGCACAGCCAGATAGAAACTCAAGTCTATGGGACTTCAGAAGCCACTTGCCATCTGCCCTGACATTCATTCCTAAACTTATTTGTTTCTCCCTTCCCCTGTGGAACTTTTTTTTTTTTTTTTTTTTTTTTTTTAGAGCTGGGGTTTCACTTTGTCACCCAGGCTGGAGTGCAGAGGTGCAATCATAGCTCTCTGCCTCCTCAAATTCCTGGACCCAAGGGATCCTCTCATATAGCTGGGACTTCAGGCATGCATCACCCAGCTAATTTTTAATTTTTTGTAAAGACGGTCTCACCATCTTTCCTGAGTTGGTCTTGAACTCCTGGGCTCAAGCAATTTTCCCACCTTGGCCTCTCAAAGTGCTGGGATTACAAGATCTAGCCACCACACCTGGCCTACTTATGGAGCTTTAAAAAAATATGAAATCCTAGGCGTCACTCTCTGAACATTCTGGTTTAGCAGTTCTTAGGTGGACTTTCAAAATCTCTATTTCACAAAAGGTAATTCTGAAAACCAGGTTTTTAAAAACATCTGGGCTACATTCTATGTAGCTCTCAGGAGCTTTGCACCACAATTGCCCAAAGAGTCAATGCAGAGAACATCTGTTCCTTTTTGCGTGCCCATCCTTTCCTTTTAGAACTTGTCTTTCCCCTTCCTGATGGTGCTACCAACCGAGGGGCCCCAAAGCTACCACAGGGTGGGGGCTGGGATCCAGTTGATCCACTGGCCTCAGAGTGGGCATATGACTGCGGGAGACAATTGGAATCCTGTCTAAGGCTTTTGCCTTGGAGGGAAAGAGGGGTTCTGTCTTTGAGAAGCTTGTGTAAGCCTCCAAAGGCTGGCAGCCACCTTTGCCCCAGGTGGAGACAGATCCTGACTGAGATGAAGCTACAGAGATGGGCTATTGTGTAAGCCTCTAGATTGAGTCATTCCTGCTTTTTCAGTTACATAAACTAATATATACTATCTTTTTTTTTTTTTTTTTTTGCTTTTGCCCATTTGAGCTGAGTTTCTGTCATTTGTCACCAGGATATCCTGACTGATAGATTCAGAGAAGCTATTGCTGAGGCTTTTGCTATCTGGAATGAAATAGGTAGACATAAGGGAAGAGATTTGGCATGAGCTGAGGAGGCAGCATAGGACTGAGTGGGGTGAAAAAGACAGCCCCAGGAAGTAGAAACTTGAACTATATGCACATACATCCATTTATTCATTCATTTGTTTATGTGCTCATTCATTTATTCAAAACAATTTTAGAGAGTGGACATCATGCCTGGTCTTCAGGATATAATTATGAAAGAGAAAGACATAGTCTTTGCCCACAAGGAATCTAGCAATAGGGAAAGAGAATTAAACAGGTTATTTACACACATGAGCACACGAACCTGTGCTGTGATAGAGGAAGGGTGGAGGGCTCTGGGAGTCCAGAGAAGGAGACCTGGCCTGGCCTTTGAAGTTCCTACCTGGAAGAATCACCACCTGGAGGTGAGGCTGTGTTCGGGAATGCATTCTTCCTCACCTCAGTTCCACACACAGCTGAGAGCTCCAGGCACTGAACAAAGATGGAAACTGCCCTGGAGATGCCTACATCTGGCTACATCATCCCCTTTGCTCCTGTATCTTCAGTTCTCCCTCTCTCAGCTCTGTCCCATCAGTATCTAAACTAATTATCTCTTCTATCTTTGATAACATAAAATAAAATTTGGGCCGGGCGCAGTGGCTCACGCCTGCAATCCCAGCACTTTGAGAGGCCGAGGTGGGTGGATCACGAGGTCAGGAGTTCAAGATCAGCCTGGCCAAGATGGTGAAACCCTGTTTCTACTAAAAATACAAAAAATTAGCTGGGTGTGGTGGCAGGCACATGTAATCCCAGCTACTAGGGAGGCTGAGGCAGAGAATTGCTTGAACCCGGGAGGCGGAGGTTGCAGTGAGTCGAGATCATGCCACTGCACTCCAGCCTGGGCCACAGAGCAAGACTCCGTCTCAAAATAAATAAATAAATAAATAAATAAATAAGAAAGTTTGAGTCAATCCAGTAAATCCAAATAAAAATGTTTGACTTCACTTGGTGTATTCATCTCTTTCCTTCTCTTCCTAGCTGAGTCTTGAAAGGTGGTCGAGAACTTTGCTCGTGCTTCCTCTGCAACTCATGCTCCAATATCCTTCACTCCATCAAAATGGGTCTTTATTCCGCCATTCATCAAAGGACTATTATTATTATTATTATTATTTGAGACGGAGTCTTTCTCTGTCGCCCAGTCTGGAGTGCAGTGGCACAATCTCGGCTCACTGCAAACTCTGCCTCCTGGGTTCACATGATTTTCCTGCCTTAGCCTCCCAAGTAGCTGGGATTACAGGTGCCTGCCAGCGCGTCCGGGTAATTTTTGTATTTTTAGTAGAGACGGGGTTTCGCCGTGTTGACCAGGCTGGTCTTGATTCCTGACCTTGTGATCCAGCCCCCTCGGCCTCTCAAAGTACTGGAATTACAGGAGTGAGCCACTGTGCCAAGCCCCATCAAAGGATTATTGAGTCGCCATTAGATGCTGAGCACTTATGTTGCCACTGAGGATTCATTGTTAAACAAGACTGATAGTGGGTCCATTCCTCAAGGAGCTGATTTAGGAGGCTGGAAGAGCGATTTTCACAGAAGTGAGCAGTATTATCTCAGGCACTCCCATTCCCCTGTGGAAACTTGTCTGGAGGTCAGAGCTTACTGGAAGGTGAGCCACAAAGGATGAAGAAGAGCATGACAGGCTGGTGGGTAGCAGTGTCAGTGGATGGGTAGGTGGTGGATGAACAATGCTTTGAACAGAGGGGACAAGGCATCTGAAAAAGCTCACAGAACATGGACCACTGGGAAGAATGGCTTTGAACTTAATTCTGAAGATAGCAGGACCCCTCTGGACGGTTTTAAGCAGAGATGGGCATCATTTTAACTGTGATTCATAAGTATCACCAGGATCGTGGAAGAGGATCACTGGGAATGATGGAGAAGGCAGAGTGCCTCAATCAAGCCCTCCAGGGCTTATTGAAACAGTTTTCCGGGCCCCATCTCCTGAGATTCTAATTCAGGCTGTGTACCTGCATTTGCAGCAAATTCACAGGTGATGTGGATGCTGCTTGTCTGGAATCATGCTTTGGGAACTCTTGGAGAAGGTAGGGCAGGGTGCTGGGAGAACAAAAAGGCAGCCATTTCTGGAGATGGATTGAATGAAGGGAATGAAGGAGAGGATGCCGGTGAATGGGGCTGTCATCCCACTCATGAGGGGTGTAGCCAGGAAGCTGCCTTCATGTGATTAAATCCAACAGACCTTCCTCTGCTATCTTGCTGTGCTTCTTGCTGCCTTTGACACACCAGGGCTTCCTCCCTGACATTGGTTACACGCTTTCCTCCGAGCTTCTCCTTATCTCTCTGATGATGTCTTCTCCTTTGGCTCCTCTTCCAGAATTTCCTGGGCTCTTTCCCGGATTCCATTTTCTCTTGGGGGAGGAGGAGTGCCTTTAGCAGCTCCTGGAGCTTGAACCTCCTCCTGCTGCATAGTAAGCTCTAAAGTGTTTGTAAAATAGACTCAAATTGCCTGTTTTCGGTGGGGCGAGGTGGCTTATGCCTGTAATCCCAGAACTTTGGGAGGCCAAGGCAGGTGGATCACCTGAGGTCAGGAGTTGGAGACCAGCCTGACCAACATGGTGAAAACCCATCTCTACTAAAAATACAAAATTAGCTGGGTGTGGTGGTGCACGCCTGTGATTCCACAGGATTACTGGGAGGCTGAGGCAGGAGACTCCCTTGAACGCGGGAGGCAGAGGTTGCAGTGAGTCGAGACTGTGCCATTGCACTCCAGCCTGCGTAACAAGAGAGAAACTCCATCTCAAAAAAAAAAAAAAAAAGAAAAAAGAAAAAAATGCCTGTTTTCTTTGTTCTCCATTAATCCATAACCCCTCAGCACCAGGACCTTATCCATCCCATTTATCTTGGTATCTCTTCCTACCTTTAGCATGGTGCGGGCAAACAGCATGCTCAAATGTTGGTGAATGAATAAATAATTTCTTTCACCATTTTGCCAGATCTGTGAATTCAGGCAACTTACTTAATCCCTCAAAGTTTCAGTCTTCTCATTTGGGAAATGGGCATTGGAGATAGAGTTTACCTCCTAACTGCTGCTTTGGGGATAAAGTCAGATAACACATGTAAAAATGTTTAGCACACAGTAAGTGTTAACTACTATGACTGGTGTTTGTTTGTTTGTTCGTTTGTTTGTTTTTGAAACAGAGTCTCATTCTGTTGCCCAGGCTGGAGTGCAGTGGTGCAATCGTGGCTCACTGCAATCCCCTCCTGCCGGGTTCAAGCGATTCTCCTCCTGCCTCAGCCTAAGCTGGGACTACAGGCTGTCACCACGGCCAGCTAATTTGTGTGTGTGTGTGTGTGTGTGTGTGTGTGTGTGTGTGTGTGTGTGTAGTACAGACAGGATTTTGTCATGTTGGTCAGGCTGGTCTCGAACTCCTGGGCTCAAGTGATCCACCCGCCTCAGCCTCCCACAGTGCTGGGATTACAAGCGTGAGCCACCATGCTCAGCCATATTACTGTTGTTTTGTTGTTGGTCCTTGTGTGACTTGGGGACAGCCATTTAATTGCCTAAACCTTGGTATTGTCACATTCAACAACCGTCACATTCTTCCAGCCGGCTGTTGTCGGGTCTGGTGAGATGGAGAGTCTGGAAGAGTGTATGCATGTAATAAAGGTTCATTCTCTCTCTCTGATCTCTCTCCTTTCCCACCCCCATAGACCTCAAACTGCACTGGAGTGTTTTATCCCTTAATGCGCTGACGGGGATGACAATGGAAAGAAAGTGTTGGAGACTGTGGCTGAGCTCTCAGGCATTCTTTGAAAACAAAGAGCATTCCTTTCACCCTCAGAAGATCTACATCCCATGAACACTTGTTTCCCTCAACTCTGTCTTCCGAAAGAGCTTAGTATAGGCTAATAATGAATGAAACAAAATTAAAAACGTAATCAACTTACAGTCATTTACAGTCGTCTCCAACCAGTTTGGCAAAGCCAGCATTTCTGGGTGTTTTCCTCTAAATGGAGAGTTGGTGTAAGTTCTCTCCTGAAGGAGCTAGAAAAAAGACTTTTTGCTAAGGCTTTGGAGGTAGGCAGCAGAGTCTTTTTAGTTTTATTTTTTAAGATAAGTCCTTGCTCCCATCCTACTGGCTTTGTTTTTACTCTTTTCTCATTTATTTATTATTTATTTATTTTTGAGACGGAGTCTCGCTGTGTCGTCCAGGCTGGAGTGCAGTGGCACGATCTCAGCTCACTGCAAACTCTGCCTCCAAGGTTCAAGCGATTCTCCTGCCTCAGCCTCCTGAGTAGCTGGGACTACAGGCCGTGCCACCGCGACCAGCCTCTCTTCTTCTCCTTTAATATAGTCCTATAATGTTCTGTAACCTCGAAGGGGGAGCCTTTTATAAAGTCATCTAGAAGTGCATTTATAGACAAGGGTGGAGAACATCCTTCAGCATTTTCTAGACTAAGGATTATTTATCGTTGGGAAAAAATGCTAGGGGGCCCTTAGCGTGTATACTAAAAAATAATTATTGACTGAACCAATTATAGTTATTGCAAACAAACCACAGAAAACCCCCTAATGCAACATTTTTGTCCTTGTTCCCAAGCTTTGTGTGAGAGTTTGTCTTAAAAACCAGCAGAGAAGTCTCTACTTATGCATCTAAGCTGTGAGCTCTCTAAGTATTAGGCTGGGATTGTGAAAACTTTGTTCATTTTCAAATTTGATTAACTGTTTTCATACTGTTGATCTCCTTTGTTGCTTCCAAATGGCAGCATAAAATAACACTTCCTTCCTCTTCATACATTCCGTCCCTAAACAAAATCATTCCAGGAATCCTCTGGGAGAGTCATTAATTCCTGGATAGTGTCATGGATAAAGGGCACAATCAGAATTAGCTTATTCCTTCTTATATATTCCTGACCAAGTTGCAAACTCCTCCCCTTCACGTCCGATTCTTGATTATTACCTACAAAATAGATTGCACAATGGCAGAGACCCCTGGGACACCCTGGATAGGCTCTGAGGGCCAATTTGTATTGTGGTCAAGATCAGCCTGACTTTCGGGAAGGAAGTTGGCATCTGTCCTGTTTTCAGAGCCATTCTCTGGCTCAGTAAAGGTAAGAGTGGCCTAATAGGCACTTGGAATGGTTCCTTTCTATTCCCATAGCCAAGCTCCACATCCCTAAAGTTCTTTCCTGATCATTTGGAATGGAGAGTTGTTTTCCTTGCTAGGAACACTCTCTCCTATTCTGAGGGCTTGCCTGGACTTAGTGATTCAGACTAACACCTTCCCGATTCCCAAGTGAGTCACCCCAGAGCTGCACTCCAGCCCTGGGCCACAAAGGGGCAAAGACTGAGCTGTTTAAGAGTGCCTTGCTTTTGTAACCCTTTGAACTACTATACTTCTGTGGATTGCATCTCCCTTTGAATTTCACCTATATGATGTGCCAATTTGAAGCTGTAATGGCGGTACTTAGGACTCAAAAGAAGGATCAAGAAAAAGAAATTAAGGTCTTGAATAGATTATTCTAGGAGTCAGAGTCAAAGACAGTAATTATTTATTGATTTATAGGTGGTGGTAGATTAAAATCCCGAAGTACAGGGAGCTGAAGACCTACTTTGAGACTGAGACAATGAGGTAATTAGAACAGCAATAGCATCTTTCATTTACCTATATAATCAACATCATTTCTGGTTTGGGCCATAGGTTTTCGGAGGCTTATAATTAACACACATGTTCAAAAATACCTTTTCAAGGAGTCAGGATGAGCATGTGTCATGAGTATGTGAAAGAGGATGGAAGCAAGGAGAGTTTGTAGTTTCTAAAATAATGACTCCCATGACAAAGAATAAATACGTTTTATTTTATGATCTGAACTGGCTTCTTCCCAGGAGCCACCGTGAATCTGATTCAACAAATGGCTAAGGTAGGAGTCAAGGTGGTGACCTTCTCATTGTAAAAGGAAAAATTAAACAATGAACAACAAAATAAAAACAAAATAAACAACAAAAAAAGGGGAACTGATGCCTGACCAGGCTTAGATGTTGAGACTTAAAATATATAAGCCACTGGACTGTAACTCCTGTACTCACAAGCAGCCAGCTGATTCCTACCGTTGTTTGAGAGGTGGCTTGGACAGGTTAGGGGTAAACAGCCTGGGTTCAAATCTCACTTCTACTTTTCCCTATCAGTGAATCTTGGGCATGTGGATGAGTCTTTCTGTACCTCAGCTTCCCTCTCTACTTCTAATATGGGGAAATCAACAGTATCTCCTTCATGGGGTTGATGTGGAGTTAGGCATAAAATGCTTAGTAGTGCTTGGGACACAAATAGAGCTTAGCATTGTTATGACTCGGGTCTGTCCATCAGGCCCCAAACCTTCTTGATCTCAGCACATTAGACCCAGATGAACCAAGGCATGATAGTGAAGGGTTAAGTGTTTTGAACAGAATGGGTCCAGATTGCTGCTTTGTATTATCTGCGTGGCTACAGATAAGTTACATAACCTCTTTGAGCTCTTCTATTTCCTTGTTTGTGAAATAGTGTTAATAGTAGCATTCCCGCCCAGAGATCCTCTGGGGTTTATGAGATAACCCATGGACGGGACTGGCGCCTGGTTGTAAAGGCAGCAGAAGCTGGTTCCCGCCCTGTCCCCATCAGCTGTCTCACTGGGCAGAATTCCTGGGTTTGGAGTGAGCAGGGGACCGGCACTGGTTAACTAAAGTAACAGGAGTTTCTTCCTCACCTTCCTCCCAACTCCCCACTCCTTATGCCTCTTTGTGTACTTAACTGCTATCTTTGACCTCTTGTATCTCCTTTGCCTACCTCTCATCTTCTTACCGGCCTTCTGCCATTCCTTCTAACTGTCAACTCTGGCTCTTATCATAATCTCCAGGAAGCATCTTAGAACCTCTGAGAACTTAAAAGACCTTAAGATCCCCAGACCCATTTCAACAGAGGAAAACTCTTACCTTTCTTAAGACCACCCTCTGAAGGGGCAATTGATGAAAACAAACAGGGATGGTGGTGGTTGGGAGGGGGAAGAAACGAAACAAAACATTCACAACTTAAGATTTGGCTCAACGATATATTTGCCAGTTATTTTATTTTTTTCTAAAAACAATAGAAAAAAAATCAACTTTAAAAAGCAAAATGTACTTAAATAAAAAAAATTAGGGTCTATAGTACCTATAATACTAGGTACTATATACTAGGATTGAAATTCTGTGTAACTGCTATAAACGTTTTATTAAAGTTATTTACATTTAATGGCAATATTTACAGAGAAACATTGTGTAAATCTTAAAATTTTTTAAAAACAATTCTTAAATACAAATCTGTTAAAGAAAAAAAAAATGGTAAGCATAAAAAAGTTCTTTTATGCCCAAAGTCCAATTTGAGGCAGTTTACATTATGGCTAAATCTTTCAGTCTCAAGACTCAGCCAAGGTTGTGAGGTTGCATTTGATCATGCATTTGAAACAAGTTCATAGGTAATTGATTGGGACAGTTCTGTTAGAAGGAATCTTTTTCCTTACTTTTCCTTATGCACAAGAGTTCCGTAGCTGTTCAAGTTTGTGTTTCAACTGTTCTCGTCGTTTCCGCAACAAGTCCTTTTCAGAAGTGAGCTTTTGCTCCTCTCCTTGGACGGACAGGATGTATGCTGTGGCTTTTTTAAGGATAACTACCTTGGGGGCCTTTTCATTGTTTTCCAACTCCGGGATCTGGTCACGCAGGGCAAAAAAGCTCCGTTTTAGCTCATTCCTCCTCTGGCGCTCCAAGACGTTGTGTGTTCGCCTCTTGTCATTCTCCTCGGTGTCCGAGGACCTGGGGCTGGTGCATTTTCGGTTGTTGCTGATCTGTCTCAGGACTCTGACACTGTCCAACTTGACCCTCTTGGCAGCAGGATAGTCCTTCCGAGTGGAGGGAGGTGCTGCGTAGTTGTGCTGATGTGTGGAGACGTGGCACCTCTTGAGGACCAGTGGGCTGTGAGGAGGTTTGCTGTGGCCTCCAGCAGAAGGTGATCCAGACTCTGACCTTTTGCCAGGAGCCTGCCTCTTTTCCACAGAAACAACATCGATTTCTTCCTCATCTTCTTGTTCTTCCTCTTTAAGAAAGGAAATAGAAATCACTCCGTTAGCAAGATTTCATTAAAATAATCAATTACCAGATTAATGCTGTACAAATACAAGGCATTAATATGTTAGAAAGGTCTCTGGACAAAATTATCTCCCCAAAGAGCCACATCTAGGCTGGGCGCTGTGGCTCATGCCTGTAATCCCAACACTTTGGGAGGCCGAGGTGGGCGGATCATGAGGTCAGGAGATAGAGACCATCCTGGCCAGCATGGTGAAACCCCATCTCTACTAAAAATAAAAAAATTAGCCTGGCATGGTGGTGTGCACCTGTAGTCCCAGCTACTTAGGAGGTTGAGGCAGGAGAATCTCTTGAACCAGGGAGTCGGAGGTTGATCGCGCCACTGCACTCCAGCCTAGTGACAGAGTGAGACTCCGTCTTAAAAAAAAAAAAAAAGAACCAATCTAGCCAGCCACCCTTACTCATCTCACCATGAAGGTAAGAGTCTCATAAAGGGAAGGACAGCTGGGTTATGGCATGGACAAGAAAACTACAACTTCCCAGGATACGACATTGATGCCAATTCTTACCTAAGACTTAATGAGGCTTTGGACACACCCAAAGCAAAGCACATTCCCAAGCACCTCCTATTTTTGAGGGACTTTACCAAGAACACTTCAGGTGTTGCAAATGATAGCTGCAAATTGCTTAGTATGACTTTAGCAACTCCCTATTTTACTGGAAATGAAAAAGAAAAAAAAAATTGCAGTTTTGCCAAATGTCCAAGAGGGCGGGGGAAGGAAAAAAAAAAAAAGTCCAACTTTGGCAAGGATTTGCTTTTCAGTGTTCAAAATAGGCTGAGAAGATCCCAGCTCCTCAGCCCACCCACTCTTGAGGCAGTTCACTGGCTCCCGCACTCAGGCAGGCCCTGCCTGGCCTCTAAACACAGCCCCTCATTTTTGTAGATAGTTCATTAAATCCCACCACTTCTCGGAAGTTAAGAGGGAAGCAATTCATTCACTCTCTCAGAGATCAATCCTCTCTTATCCTCATTCACACACTCCCCGCCACCCCGCCCCAGGGCAATTAAAATGTTAACGGGAGGTAAGAAGTGGATTGAGTTGTAAGATAAGCTAGAAGGTTTAAAAACCTAAATGAAATCCTGAGGGGTGGGAGACAAACGGGGAGGGGGGTTGGAAACAAGGGCAGTCTAAGGGTAAGGGATGGGAGGAAACGCTAAAGCCCAAGGTTTCAGAGGTGATGAGCTCCCAAATCTCTCCAGATCTGCTATCTCTCCTTCCTAGTAAGAGTGGCCCGTTAAATAAGCTGCCAGTGAAAATGGGAAAGATATCCAGCCGCCCACTTTTGACAGGCCTGGGCGGGCTTCGCTTACCAGAGTCGCTGCTGGTGGTGGGCGGTGTCTCCTCATGGAGCACCAGGGGCTCCGGGCTGGCCTGAGGGGAGGACTCCGTCGAGGAGAGCAGAGAATCCGAGGACGAAGAGAAGGCGCTGGAGTCCGGCGAGGCGCAGGACTTGGGCGAGCTGCTGTCGTTGAGAGGGTAGGGGAAGACCACCGAGGGGTCGATGCACTCTGAGGCGGCGGCGCTCAGATCCTGCAGGTACAAGCTGGAGGTGGAGCAGACGCTGTGGCCGCGGGCGGGGTTCGGGCTGCCGCTGTCTTTGCGCGCAGCCTGGTAGGAGGCCAGCTTCTCGGAGACGAGCTTGGCGGCAGCCGAGAAGCCGCTCCACATACAGTCCTGGATGATGATGTTTTTGATGAAGGTCTCGTCGTCCGGGTCGCAGATGAAACTCTGGTTCACCATGTCTCCTCCCAGAAGCTCGGTCACCATCTCCAGCTGGTCGGCCGTGGAGAAGCTCCCGCCACCGCCGTCGTTGTCTCCCCGAGGGGAGAAGGGCGTGACCGCAACGTAGGAGGGCGAGCAGAGCCCGGAGCGGCGGCTAGGGGACAGGGGCGGGGTGGGCAGCAGCTCGAATTTCTTCCAGATATCCTCGCTGGGCGCCGGGGGCTGCAGCTCGCTCTGCTGCTGCTGCTGGTAGAAGTTCTCCTCCTCGTCGCAGTAGAAATACGGCTGCACCGAGTCGTAGTCGAGGTCATAGTTCCTGTTGGTGAAGCTAACGTTGAGGGGCATCGTCGCGGGAGGCTGCTGGAGGGGGCACACAAAGCGGGAGGCAGTCTTGAGTTAAAGGGGTCTTGGTGCGGAAACCTGGCGCAGCGCGCACTGCGCGCCACAGTCCCGAACCTCTCCCTTTGCAGAGCTATCCTCTAAAGAGGCTGGGTGGTCTTGGTGGGGGAATAAAGGGGGTACCCTTTCACCCCTTTTGGGCAGTCCCCTACTATCTCGGAGACGCACTTAGTGAACCAGCGGCTTGGTGCCCGCCGAGCCCCCGCCCCCGGGAGCGCGCAGCGCAAAGCCCGGGAGTCGGCCCCGCAACGGCAGAGGAATCGAAATCCGCCTTGGCGCCCTTAAGAAGCCGCGGGAGGTGGCGGTGAGGAACACAATTTGCCAAAACCCAAGGCACAAAGTTTTGCGCCACCTGAAGGAGAAGGCGAGAGGCGCCTCGGCTCTAGCAGCTGCGTGAACCCCGCTCCCGCGCCGGGGCCCCTCCGCTGCGGCTGTTCCCACTCGCGCCCTCGCAGCTCTCCTATCCCCGCCGGCGCCGCAGCCCCTCCCAACCTCCCCTCTCCACTGCCCCCGTCCCCACCCCCAGTACCGCCCCCCCACCCCCCACACTCCTTCATTTGCCGGCTTTTCTTCTTTTCTCTCGCCGGCTGGAGTGGCGAGCTCAGCCGCGGGCTTTAACACCCCTCCATAAATACAAGGGGGGTGTCAAATAATAACAGGGGCACCTCCCTTCGCACTCAATACGGCGACGCAACTGCGCCAGAGACCCCGCTGCGATACCTCCCCCGGAGCCACCCCACCAAGGGTAGCAGCTGTTCTGGAATCGCCCAGAGCCCCGCTCCTCGCAGTTCCTCCGCATCTCAGGGGCGCGAGGACACCCGCGGGCGGCCGCGGCAGGGAAGTCAGGGCTGGGTGCGGAGATTCGCCCTGGTTTTTCCAAGTCAACGATTCCAGGAGAATCGGACACATCCTCGCCTCCCTTTTCCCCTGCCTGCGCCTCCCCAACACCACGTCCTAACACCTCTAGAGACCCAGGTTTTAAATTGTATTATTGCTTTTTAAAAAGCCAAATGCCAACTTCTTAAAAGGATCAGGGCGAGTTGGAATCGCCGCGGGGACAGGCGGGCGGGACGCGCCGCAGTGTCGGTCTCCGGCTGTCAGAAATGCGGTGAGCTGAAATTTAAATGCCCTCCCGGAGACGGGGACAAGTCAGAGGCTGCGGAGCTCTCCGGCTCACACAGGCGATATGCGGTCCCTACTCCAAGGAGCTCAGGATGCAAGGGGCTTTCTGCTCACCGCAAAGCAACCCCCAGCCCCCCAAAACCCAGACATCAATTAACACAATAAAGCAGGAATGTCCGACCGGCCGGGAGTCAGCGTGAATATATTCATAAGGCAGAAATCTCGAAAGGCTGGTCTTAGAAACCATTCCCGTTGTCCCTCTGCCTTCTCCTCTCCCATCTTGACAAGTCACTTTACCCCGATCCAGTTCTGGATTAACCCCCACCCCAGCCCCAGTTACCATAACTACTCTGAGAAAAGTGTCAATAGCGCAGGAATGGGAGAAAAGACACCCTATTTCGGCATTCGACTCATCTCAGCATTAAAGCGATAAAAAAATAAATTAAAAGACAAATGGACCTCGGTGCTTACCTGGTTTTCCACTACCCTAAAAAAATCCAGCGTCTAAACAGCTGCAAGGAGAGCCTTTCAGAGAAGCGGGTACTGGCAGCGGCGGGGAAGTGTCCCCAAATGGGCAGAATAAGCCTCCCCGCGTCGGGAGAGTCGCGTCCTTACTCGGGTGTTGTAAGTTCCAGTGCAAAGTGCCCGCCCGCTGCTATGGGCAAAGTTTCGTGGATGCGGCAAGGGTTGCGGACCGCTGGCTGGGGGGTCAGCGGGAGGACTGGGCCGGAGGCGAAGCCCCGTATTCGCTCCGGATCTCCCTTCCCAGGACGCCCGGAGCGCAGCTCTGCTCTTCCACCCTAGCCGGCCCGCCCGCTCGCTCCCTCTGCCTCTCGCTGGAATTACTACAGCGAGTTAGATAAAGCCCCGAAAACCAGCTTTTATACTCAGCGCGATCCCTCCCTCCGTTCTTTTTCCCGCCAAGCCTCTGAGAAGCCCTGCCCTTCTCGAGGCAGGAGGGGAGTCAGGGACGGCCGGGGCCCGGCGGTGGCGGCCGCGAGCAGCACAGCTCGGGGGTCTTCAGCCGTTCAGACCCTCGCATTATAAAGGGCCGGTGGGCGGAGATTCGCGAGAGAGGATCTTTTTTCTTTTCCCCCACGCCCTCTGCTTTGGGAACCCGGGAGGGGCGCTTCTGGGGAGAGTGGGGAGGGTGGGGAGGAGACTCAGCCGGGCAGCGGAGCACTCTAGCTCTCGGATGTAAACAGAGTAAGAGAGCCGCATGAATTAACTGCGCGCGCCTACCATTTTCTTTTGCTCCCTCTCAAACCCTCTCCCTTTCTCTGCTGCTCCTCCGTAGCAGTACTGTCTGACAAACCGCATCCTTGTCCTGTGAGTATAAATCATCGCAGGCGGAACAGCTGCCCTCCACACCGAGAACATACTGCGCGCCCACCGCCACGCCACGCGCGCACCAGGCGGCAGGGCGCCTCACTAAGGCTGGGGAAAGGGCCGCGCTTTGATCAAGGTCCCAGGGAGAGTGGAGGAAAGAAGGGTATTAATGGGCGAGCGTTCAGAGCGTGGGATGTTAGTGTAGATAGGGAGGAATGATAGAGGCATAAGGAGGAAAACGATGCCTAGAATGATTAAAATAACCCAGCAACGCATTGCCACGTATACTTGGAGAGCGCGTTATGAATAAACTCCCATTGCATTTGTTGGGGGGAGTCATGTATTATGTATTATGTATGCACAGCTATCTGGATTGGATACCTTCCACCCAGACTGAGTCCCCCAATTTGCTGCCAAAGCAGCAGATACCGCCCCTCCTGCCCCGCCTGCTCAGGCTTCCGTGGGGCCCCGTGCGGGAGGCGTCTGTTTAGCCCTGAGATGTGTCTGCCTGTTCCAGAGCTGGACTAGGGCGGGAGGGAGGTTGCCTGCTCTCTGCCAGTCTGTACCCCACCGTCCCACCCCCGCGCCTCTCACACGGAGTTCCCAATTTCTCAGCCAGGTTTCAGAAGAGACAAATCCCCTTTGCGCCCTGTGGCGCCGGTTTGCAACAGTCTCGGGCTGCCGGGTTTGGGAGAAATCAAAGGCGCTAGACGGGAGAATATGGGAGGGGCAGGGGGTACCCGAACCGCGGGACCGGACTTCCTAAAAGGGGCAAGTGGAGAGCTTGTGGACCGAGCCGGGGGAATCAGCAGAGACCCCTGTGAAAAAAAAAAAACCGTTAACTCTTTCCTCCCCGGACAAACCGGACTTTTAATTCCTTTCCAGGTCCTCTTTCCCCTTTTATTATTGGAAATGTGGTCATGCACAAAAAAATGCATCGATTCTGATCAAAGAAGAGGAGAGGAGTATTATTTCCGTGCCTTTTTTTTAGGGGGGGGGGGTGTTCTTGAGCTAATTAAAATTTGGCTGCCTTCCAGGCATTAATTTCCTAGTTCACTGACTCAAATTTTTTTCTGAATACTAGTGAAAGTGCACTGTATGTAACCTGCAAACGTATATTCACATTTTATTTACGCTTCGACTTAGCTAGTTGCCCAGCCCCACACATGATTTGTTTGCTCCCTGAAATGATCTATATTTAATATATAATGTATATTCCCTCGGGATTTTTTATTTTGTGTTATTCCACGGCATGAAAAACAAAAAACGTTCTTCTCATCCTTGGTCCCTCACCCAAAGGCATTTTAAGTAAACTTTTTTCTCCCTCCACCACCTCCAAAAGAGAAAGAAATTCGGGGGAAAGGGGTGCGTGTATAGCATGTACGCTGTTCAAGATGGGTTATTACCCGTTGAGTTTGCAGCTCAGCGTTCAAGTGTTAAGTGAATATAGTAGCTTCCTCCAAATCCGACGCACTGCACAATTCAGCTTTAAGGATTGCAAATTACTCCTGCCTCTAGGCCTTTGCCGCAAACGCGGGGAGCAACCAATCGCTACGCTCGATTTTGCTGCAAAGCGTCTTTCCCTCCGCCCCCTCTCTGGGCTGCACCCGCGTTCAGGTTTGCGAAAGTAAAGTAAGTGTGCCCTCTACTGGCAGCAGAGATCACCGCGCCTGGATGTCAACGAGGGCGGGGGTCAGGTGGGGGCAGGAGCGGGAGGGTCCGAGGTGCAAATTTTCCAGCAGGGGAAGGACAGGCGGCTCCTTAAAACGAGTTTCCAGCCACCACCTTGCTATTCTTTCAGGTTGGCTGCAGAAGGGCCGAAGAAAGAGGAGTTACTGGAGGAAAAAGTGGTTCAGAGGTGACTGTTCAACTGCATAAGAGATGGTGAAAATTAACCTATCACCACTTATTGCTAATGAACATCACCCTATGGAGAACCGGTGATGGCAAACGTGAGATAATTCACAAGTACATAGACGAAAAAAAAAATTCCAACAAACCCTAAAACAGCCAAACAAGCTTTAGCCCCCACGTCTTAGAAACTCATCATCTTTTGTAGCCACAAAATTTGAAAGCAAGACACTGGATTTATTGGGGAAAGGGGAGGCACAGCAGAAGGTGATGGGTATTTGGTTTGGTCTATTATTATTAATTCTTCTTCTTATTATTATTTTTGAGACAGGGTCTCCTTCTGTCACCCAGGCTGGAGTGCAGTGGCACAATCAAAGCTCATTGCAGCCTCGAATCTCCCGGGTTCAAAGCGACCCTCCTACCTCAGCCTGATACCCCAGCCCAGTAGCTGGGAGTAGAGTGCACTACCACACCAGGTTAATTTTTTAAACTTTTTGTAGAGAGGCAGTCTGGTCATGTTGCCCAGGCTGGTCTCAGACTCCTGGGTTAAAGCGATCCTTTGGCCTTTGCCTCTGAGAGTGCTGGGAATACAAGTGCGAGTCACCGCTCCTGGTCTTGGCTTATTATTTTTACTTTTAAAATATTGGGCTGGTGAACAATAAGTGATTGTTTTAATAGCAAGAAGGGGTATTTGCGATCTCATAGAAAAAAAGTGTGAAGGAATAGGAGCACTTTATTAAAAGTTTTAATACTAAAATGAGTATGCAATAAGGTTGAAGTAAATGTGAAGGAAATTTGCCTGGCACATGTACCTGGTCAAGTAGGTTTTTACGGGGCAAAGAATCCCTGATGGTGTCTGATCACTTAGATGCCTTAAGGACTTCTGGCAGTGGAGGGTCCTTCCTGCAGGAGCCTCATAGGCTGATTTCCCAGGAATCTGGCACTTTTGGCATTACTTTAATTGAAGCTAAATGAGTGCTCTCCACAGGGGCACACACTCCCCTCAAAGAAAACCCTCAACAACAAACAAACAACAATCACAAAACCAAAAGTAGGTCCAGCTTGACCTTATAGGGTAGTTTTTGAAAGTTGCTAAAGATGGCAGATATACCGTATCTTCGGATCTGACTCTCAAATTATGCCAGTCCAGTGTAGGGCATGCGAACCCCAGGCAGATGTAATGCCTGTGGGTTCAGAACTCAACCTCACTCTCCCCCAGGCTGGTGACATCACCTGAGGTGTTACTTTCAAGTAACAGCTTGGAGCTGTTTTGTGCCATCTCCGTTTTTACATGAGAGATAACGAAGCCAGACCTCAGCCAGGTTAAAGGACATAACTGATTTTCTTTTAGTAATTTTTGAGACATATTTGACCTAGAATAGACATTTGCTGGGTTGAAAAATGGCTGAGATTACAACTAGTATCATATATGATTACCAAAGTGATACGTGTCCATTGGAAAAATCCACTGAGAAATAGAAAAAGCAAGGAAAAGACCGTGTGTGGTGGCTTATGCTTGTAGTCCCAGCACTTTGGGAGGCTCAAGTGGGAAGATCGTTTGAGGCCAGGAGTTTGACAACAGCCTGGGCAATGTGGTGACATGCCATCTCTAAAAAAAAAAAAAAAGAATCATTCATTCTCACAATCACATAGTCTCACAGTAGTAGTCATATATTTTTATACTTAGGAAAAAAGAAAGAAGTGTGAAAATAATGAGCAATTTGATCAAACTTTCTCCTTTCTCCCCAGAGACACAAAAGGGGAGATTCAGAATGTGACTTGTATAAAATAACACCAGTTTCCCCCGATCCCAACACTTTCTTTGAACATCTCTTTCCCCAACTCTCAAAAAATTTCCTACTGAGTTGGTCCTGTAGTGAAAAGAGCAGTTAATAATATGGAAAGCAACCGGACGTGGTGATGAAAAAGCCAGCGAACTTGGGGGTGAGACTGAAGCTCCTCAGGGTGGCTGAGCTGTTATTTTTAAAATTCCTTCAAGTCACGTGCAGCCTGTCAAGAGATGAGGTGAAGGAAGAGAATGATAAATATCTATCTCCAGTGGAAAAATCATTTTGAAAGAAGGGCTCTTAGATTAAAAACCAAGCTAGCCAGGGAATGTTAAAGGAAGAGAAGTTCTCACAAGCATTTTAATGCCAACCATGTGTTCCAATGAGAGGAGCGCAGGAAAGCTCTTCAGCAGATGAGAAAATGAAATTCGGCATCACTAATTCATAGGAATGATAACAAAAACGGCAGTGAAGAAAATCTGTGCATTTTAAAAAATGCATGTTTTTTGCTTAGTGTCGTCCCTTCCCCTCCTGGCTTTTAGTACACTGCATTCATTAAAGTAGCTGAGAAAAATTAGTAGATGTTTTTAACGTAAGGCCTGAGAGCTTCCATATCCTGTGTTGCATTGAGTTTTGGGTTTGTTTCCTTATTCACTGTCTTCTAGATCTCAGACCCTAGCAGAAGGTCTCAGGATGGACCTAGTAAACTCTGGTCATATCTCCAGCTTGGCCGTCTTTTATTTTTTTGTTCTTTGCTGCAACCCTGCCTGACTTTGTAGCTACTAGAGTGGACAAATGGTTCCTTTGTTGAACCTCTTCAAAGGCTTGGTTTGTTGTTCTAGAAGTGCCAAGCTCAAGCCAGTCTCAAAAGTTTCCACACTTTGGCTCAGTGGCCTGTCTTTGCTATGGTCCATTTGGGCAACATATGTCCACACAATGGGCCTTTGCATGGTTGGACATACAGGTCACTGCAAAGGAAACCCTTGGAGAGAAACTTTTGCTTTTTACAATTTGATCTTCATAGAAAGTCAGTAGAATAGGAATCTATTCTTTTAGGGATCTGCAGAGATCCCAAGCTATGGCTTCTGACTTTCTTTTCAAAGGCATACTTTCTGAGAGTAGCTCACCCTTGGTTGCTTTTACTTTTATATTGTTTGTTTCCTCTGTAACTTCTTCTACGTGGACTTGATATTATAGAGGGTGCTTTCTTGAAGGCATCTCACGACCTCCAACCACCAAAGCCAATGGCCTTGTTCTCATTTTATTTTTGGACTTTTCTGTTTGCTGTCAGGCTTTTGGAAATGATTATTCTTTTGATTTCCATAAATCAGTGGGTCTCAACCAGAGGCAATTGGCAATGTCTGGAGACATTTTGGGTTGTCACTAAGGGATGGGGCCTTACTGCTTGGCGTTTTTAGTGGGTAGAGGCCAAGGATGCTGCCAAATGTCCTACATTGCACAGGACAGTTCCCACAACAGAGAGTGGGGCTCAAAATGTCACCAGTGCTGAGGTTGAGAATCCCTGGGTTCACTCCACATTCTCCTGATTATATTCCCACATATTCAACTTGTTCTTATGTTTCCCTTATTGGCTCACCTTCCTCTTTTACGCACTACCTATAGCTGTTAGAATCATCTTGCAGTAGCTTCCTAATAGCTCCTAGTCTCTGCCACTCCATTTAACCTTGCGCACTGATTAACTTTCCTCTTCATTTAAAATTCTTCAGTTGACCCCCATGGTCCAAAATGAGGTTCTCCCTTATGAGCTTGGAATTCCAAGCCCTCATGCATCTGGCCTCCTCCTTATCTTACCCTATTTCTTACCAACTCTGCACTTCAGAGAAACAGGTCTATTTACAGCCACTCTGAGTGACACACAAGTTTCCACCTCAGCACTTTGGTTCAGGCAGTTCCCCAGACTTACTGTCTCTTCTCTTCTTGATTTATCTAAGAACCACCTTTCCTCCCAGCCCAAGCTCAAGCCCCATTTTCTCTGTGGACTCTTCCTTTTCCCATGATCATCTTACAGAATCATAAAAGTATGGAGCCAGAAAAAGTTCTGGAAAGCATCTAATTAAGCTGTTCTGAAACATAAACCTTTGTTCTCAGGGTGGAATCCAGGGTCTCTGGCTAAAATAGACAAACTGTGGTTTTCTAGCTATCAGAGAAAGGCCTCCTTTTTCTCTTCTTCATGAGATTATAAATGTCCTAGGGGTCTAGAGGAGGGATAGCATTAGAAGAAATATCTAATGTAGATGATGGGTTGATAGGTGCAGCAAACCACCGTGGCATGTGTATACCTATGTAACAAACCTGCGTGTTCTGCACATGTATCCCAGAACTTAAAGTATAATTAAAAGAAAAGAGAGAGAAATAAATAAATGAAAAAAATAGAATGTTAGCCCCTGCCAAAAAAAAAAAAAAAAAAAAGTCCCAAGGCCAGGAATCAAGTCTGGCCCATAGTTAATATGAATGAATGTATGCTCACTCTACACTGGGTAAGAGAATGAAGTCAATGGGCAGACTTTCTCAATAACTTTTTGGCTATACAAGAATCTAGAATATAAGAACAGGTTGCTGAATCAGGTTGGTTGGAGACCTACTCTGTCATGATCACCTGATAAATCTGTCAAGTCACATGACCTCTCTGAATCTCACTTTTCTCATCTGTAAAATGGGACTACTATAATTGTAGCACCTATCTTATTGAAGGTGTTACAGGAATTAAATGAGATAAGGCACTCAACACAGAGCCTGCTGTCTGGCCCACACTCAGCAAATGTTAGCAATTGTTAATGTGAGTTCCAGATTTAGCAGAAAGTTATGTATTGAGCTGTTTTAAGTTAAATGTATCAATATTTCATGGTGTTTCATAGTGAGTTCCATGAAATTGATGTCCTTTATCACTTCATCAAGTGTGAAAAATTGTGGACTAATACAAGCTTGTCAAGTTGAGGTTTAGAATCACAAAGAGATTATCTAATGTTTGGAGACAATTCCAAACCCACCTGCTTCCTGTCTCCAACTCTTGCACGACTTACTTACTATTCCAAGTGTATGCTGTTTTGCAGATCACTCTATTCAGAAAAAGCAAAATTCTGGAAGTTCAGGAAGGCAGAATTAGGCATTGTTCCTACTTAATACGAATCAACGCTTTATGTTAGGATTTCCCTCCTTTCACTGAATTCATATGATGCCCTGGGGCTGATCCCTGGGGTGTGGTCCTGGAAACCCAGGGCACCTTTATTGCTAGCTAGACAAGGCTACTACTGAAATCTACAGCTTGCTTTTTTTTTTTTGCCTTGGTGAGCAGATCTGGACATTGGAAAAACTGTTTTCCTTCAAAGCATAAAGCATAGATCAACACCCAGGTTTAGAAACTCTTTCTAACTTGTGATCCACATTTTCTGCTAACACATCAAGGGTTGCCAACTCAGATGCTTACAGAGGTTTGGCAGGAAATCTAAACGAAGAATACAATAGGGAGTGGTGGAGACTATGGTAAACTGGAGAGTATTTGCTTGTGTAGATCTGGTGGCTCCCATTTGGCACCTGCTCTGGTGGTTACCCTGAAATATGGGCCCATGGGTGGCAATGCTTCCAGTTTTTCAGGGAGGGTGGAAATCCAGGTTTTAAAATGTTAGCAACTTATTGTAAGAATTATATGGAGATTTCAAGTCAGCAGCAGTGTGTTGGCAAAAAAAAAGAAACGGAGAAGCAAAGTGTGTCTATGGGCAGAGGTGGCCCTAAGGCTGCCAGCCTGACATCTCTGCTCATACGTCTTAGTAATCCAATTCAAGCGTCTCCCTGTAGGAGCTTTTCATGATCCTTTCCCCTTCCGTTGAGAGTTTAAACCATCCTCTCATTCTTCTGTGTTAGAAAATACAAGTCTGGCCAGGCGTGGTGGCTCACATCTGTAATCCCATCACTTTGGCAGATCGCTTGAGCCCAGGAGTTTGAGACCAGCCTGAGCAACACAGTGAGACCCTGTCTCTACAAAAAAATTAAAAAAAAAAAATTAGCCGGGTGCAGTGCCTCACGCCTGTAATCCCAGCTACTCGGAAGACTGAGGTGGAGGAGAGAGATCGCTTGAGCCCTGGCTGTTGAGGCTGCAGTGAGCCAAGACTGTGTCACTGTGCTCCAGCCTGAGTGACAGAGTGAGATCCTGTCTCAAAACAAACAAACAAACAAACAAACAAACAAACAAACATTCAAGTTTTGGCCAGAGATGCGGTGGCTCATGCCTGTAATCCCATCACTTTGGGAGGCTGAGGCGGGCAGATTACCTGAGATTAGGAGTTCGAAACCAGTCTGGCCAACATGGTGAAACCCTGTCTCTACTAAAAATGACAAAAATTAGCTGGGCGTGGTGGCGCATGCCTGTGATCCCAGCTACTCGAGAGGCTGAGGCAGGAGAATTGCTTGAACCTGGGCGGCAGAGGTTGCCGTGAGCCCAGATGGTGCCACAGCACTCCAGTCTGGGTGACGGAGCAAGACTTTATCTCAAAAAAAAAAAAAAATTCAACTTTATAGTTTTTGTGCTTTTTAATGTCTGTTCCTTGAGGAGAAGGTTCTGGGGTCAGTATGGATTGTGTTTTACTCCCTCAAGGTGCTATTCACAGAGTGGGTGGTCTCCAGAGCCCAGCACATGCCTGGCATGTGGTAGGCGCTCTGTAAATGCTTATTGAAGGAATGCTATTGGAGAGCGCTTCCGAGCTGAAGGCACACCTAGCCTAACCCAGTTTTAATCATATATAGAGAGAAGGGTTGAGAACTCTTCCTTGCCCTTGCTTTGGTTCCATCGATGGGTAGGGCTCTGTTCAGGTGTCCTTGTTGATGAGCTGGGCCCCCACATTGTTGGAGAAAGGGTGATGAGGATGGGAGTCATTCCAGATGAATTGCCTTCATTGACCAAAAAGCAAATGCAATGAAATAAAAACCAAACCACACTTCAACAACAGTGTGGAACAGCACCCCCTGCAGGTGCTTTCCTCACAACTTTATAATCCCTCTGGAGGAAAAACCCTATCTGAATTGAAGAAGGAAGGGAAGAATGGGAAGATGGTAACAGGAACTGGGCTAGGGAGAAGCTCATACTGTCAGAGTTTTCAAATGGCAAATGATGATCCCTTAGTGGATCATGAAATCAATTTAACAATGTTCACTATTTGGATAATGAATACATTTAATGCCCAGACTTGATGACTATGCAATGTATACGTGAAAGAAATCCTCACTTGAGCCCTCTACATGGTATAAAAATTTAAAAATAGTAAATAAGAAATGAATTTAATGACTCATGATGAGCAATTTCACAAAATGGACTAGCACAGAAAATATCAAAGTGTATTGCAGATGAAGTATTCTTTTATGAATCTTTTCTCTCTCTCTCTCTCTGTGTGTGTGTGTGTGTGTATGCACTTGGACAATACGGGAAATGTATCTCTGTGAGTTAAAAAGGTTAGAAAGCCCCACTGCATTGCTTCCTTAAATCTCCACAGTAATCCCAGGAGGTGTAGGTTAAAATTCCATTTAACAAATGGGGAAAATTGAGGTTTACAGGGACTTGCTTAAACTCACACGGTGAATAGTAGTCATGAGATTCAGCACCAGAAAACTCTTGATATCATAACCTGGGCTGCCTCTGCCCTGTCACTGCCCCAGTTGAGCCAGGTGCCCGGTGCTTTCTATTTCTCTGCTGCTGGTGATGACCCGAGCGAATTTTCTTAGGGAAATGAGGAAGGAAGGAGAGGTTACCTCTTACTTTTGCCATTTTCCTGGGGCATAATGCCGAGGGGTAAAAGGCACCATGAGTATTGAGACAGTGGATACAGAAAAATGGACAAATCCTTGTCCTCCAAGGGGCTTGTTAAAACATATATTCTTTCTCTTTCTTCTGGAAAGTTTCATAAGACAAGTTAATAATATCTGTGCTTGTAAAGTAGACTTTGGTTTTGGTAAGAAAATGAGAGCAGAGCGGCGAGGCACGGTGGCTCACGCCTGCAGTCGCAGCACTTTGGGAGGCCGAGGTGGGCGGATCACCTGAGGTAGGGAGTTCGAGACCAGCCTGACCAACATGGAGAAACCCTGTCTCTACTTAGAATACAAAATTAGTCGGGCGTGGTGGCACATGCCTGTAATCCCAGCTACTCAGGAGGCTGAGGCAGGAGAATCCCTTGAACCCGGGAGGCGGAGATTGCAGTGAGCCGAGATCATGCCATTGCACTCCAGCCTGGGCAACAAGAGTGAAGCTCTATCACAAAAAATAAAAAAATAAAAAATAAAAAAAATAAAGAAAATGAGAGCAGAGAACAAGGCAGTGATGGGTGCACAGGAGAAGAAATGGGTTAACATAAGCCTTGGCAGTCCTGTGAATCCCTACAAGCCAGAGTTCGAATTCTGTCACTGCGCTTGACTGGGTGTGGTGCCTTAGAATTACTTCACTTAATTGAGCCTCAGTTTCTCAATCTGTAGAAAATGGCAACAACTATAGCTGTCTCCTAGAGCTGTCCTGGAGGTTAAATGACATTGCAGGCACTCAAAAATTGTAGCTGCCTGTTGATGTTAAGGTTAACTGTGTTCTGGCTGGGCGTGGTGGTTCACACCTGTAATCCCAGCAGTCTGGGAGGCTGAGGTGGGCAGATCGCTTAAGCTCAGGAGTTCAAGACCAGCCTGGGCAACATGGTGAAACCCCATCTCTACAAAAGATTAACCAGGCGTGGTGGCACATGACTGTAGTCCCAGCTATTCAGGAGGCTGAGGTGGGAAGATCGCGTGAACCTGGGAGGCAGAGGTTGCAGTGGGCTGAGATTGTGCCACTGTACACTCCAGCCTGGGCTATAGAGAGAGACTGTGTCAAAAAAAAAAAAAAAAGGCAGTATTCTTTTTAAATTAAATTTTTTTTTTTTTTTTTTGAGACAGAGTCTCGCTGTCGCCCAGGCTGGAGTGCAGTGGCGCGATCTCAGCTCACTGCAGGCTCCACCCCACCGGGGTTCACGCCATTCTCCTGCCTCAGCCTCCCGAGTAGCTGGGACTACAGGTGCCCGCCAACACGCCCTGCTAATTTTTTGTATTTTTAATACAGACGGGGTTTCACTGTGTTAGCCAGGATGGTCTTGATCTCCTGACCTCGTGATCTGCCCGCCTCGGCCTCCCAAAGTGCTGGGATTACAGGTGTGAGCCACCGCGCCTGGCCTAAATTAAAAATTTTTTTTAATTATTTTTATTTTTCATCACAAAAAGATCGAATCCAAAGCACCATTCTTTGAGACCAATCTGGGCAACAAAGTGAGACCTCATCTGTACAAAATAAATAAATAAATAAATAAAAAGCCAAAAAACCACAAAAAAACGCAAAGCCCTTTTCTTTGTCTCAGAGTCTCTGTTTTCTTCATTTCATGTCCTCAGATTGGAACATCACTGCCCACCTCAATCCTTATTCAAGGGTTCCATGAGAGAATGCACATTACAGCCTAAGCCCCGTGCTGTGGTGGGCAACCTGGTGACATCTATATGTGGCAAGCCTTATCACTGGGGGTACAGCCGAGGCTGGGAGGTTCTGCTCCACACTTTCTGCTTGTGGTCATTGCATCCGGATTCCCAGTCTGCAAAATAAAGCAGACTCCTTTCTGTGCACCTCCATCCAAATGTATTTAGAACGTCGATGCTTTCGGAAACCCTTGCCTGTGGGCCATGTTGGAATTCTTACCCTCGCTGCAGCTCTGCAGGGTGGGATGTGAGGGAGGGAGCAGATGTTGGAAACTGGCCAGGGGACTTCACAGACCCAACAAAGACTTTTTTTCAAGGGTTGATTTGGTAATAGGCAGAGGGGAATTCCAAGGATAAATAATAATTTATGCAAGGAATGCCATCTGCTTCTCTGGTGAAGCATTAGTGCATAATTGCAGGCGCAATTTCCTTCCACTCCTGTCCTTTACCATTCAGCTCCTTAGTCATTATATTGACACCTCCCGAGCTGGCTTTTTGGGTGGGTGGAGAGGCATGGGGTGTCCAGCTTGGATGTTGGCCAAAGACAGTTTGCCGTAAAACTGAAATAATTAATTGGAATACATTAGAAGGTGAAACACTAAATATGAACTTATTGAAGTTCTGGCCAGTATATCCAAATACTGTGCTGGAAATTAATAAAAATGGACTTCATTGGAAATATAAAATTGTAAATTAAATTTGGTCTTTGAACAAAGAATCTGTTATAGGGCTCTTTAATTAGATTAGGAATCAAAAACTTTATGCCCCACTCCCTCTCCATGCCACCCTAGCCTGACTTTGGCATGTTTGAGAATGTTATGGGACTCTTTATTTACGTATGAATTCTTCTGTCTCTCTCCATAGCTTGGATAACTTCTTGCAGTGGTGTTGAGGGATAAAGTGGGTTTAGGCAGGGCGAGGGGGAGGTGGGAGGTTTTGAAAGTCATGCTAAAGTACTCAGAGCAGAGGCAGCAAACTTGCTTGAGGACCAAGTCTTGCTTACCGGTAGGTTGGCTTGGGTGACAGATTTTGACCCTCTCAGCATTTATAACATTTAAAAATAGGTGCCAACACTTACAAGTCAATAGATTTCACATTAACAATCTGAATTTGTGCCTTTCCTTAAACAGTCAGATTTGGTAATTCTGGGCCTGCATTCAGAAGTGGATGGGAGTTGAGGAGCAGCCGATTTCTTTTAAAAGGGCCAGGAGCTGTTCAGTTTGCCCCAGTCTCCGCCGCTCCCATATGCTCAGCCCACTTATTCATCCATAGTCCCTTTCTGGCTTGTGCCTGTCCTTCGTAGGCATTTGTTCCCTGATTTAAAAAGTTTCCTGGTATATTCATGGTTCGGATTATAGGGAAGAATTGCATTCCGAAAGAAGGTATTTTTTAAAGGTTTGTTTAATAATGGTGATACTATTTTAGCTAATATTAGACACATACGTGCTCATGCACCTGCCTCCCTTTTTAACTTTGTAATGACAGCCTTATGGAGATAAAGTTCACATGCCATATAATTCATGCACTTAAAGTGCATGGTTCAACAATTTTTAGTTACTCACAAGGTTGTACAGCTATCACCACAATTTTATTTATTTGTTTTGAGAGAAGGGGTCTCGCTCTGTCACCCAAACTGGTGTGCAGTAACACAATCATAGCTTACTGTGGTCCCAAACCCCTGGAATCCAGTGATCCTCCCCACTTCTGGCTTCTGAGAATCTAGAACTGCAGGCATATGCACCTGGCTAATTTTAGAAAACCTTTTAGAGACAGGGTCTCACTATGTTGCCTAGGCTGGTCTTGAACTCCTGGGCTTAAGCCATCCTCCCACCTCAGCCTCCAGAGTAGCTGGTATTGTAGGTGTGAGCTGTAGTGCCCGGCCACAGTCAATTTTAGAACATTTTCATTACCCTCCAAAGAAACCCTGTACCTATTAGCAGTTACTCCGCGTTTCCCACAACATATTCAGCCCTTGGCAAACATCAACTTACTTTCTGTCTTTATGAGTTTGCTTATTTTGGCCATTTCATATTAATGGAGTCATGCAATGTGTGGTCATTTGTCCTGGCTGCTTTAATGTGACATAATCACTTCCAAGTTCATCCATGGTATAGCATTATCAGTACTTCACTTCCTTCTATTGATAAATAATATTCCATTGCATGGATATATCACATTTTATTTGTCCACTCATCCATTGATGGGCATTTGGGTTGTTTCTACTTTTTGGGGATTGTGAATAATACTGCTATGATCATTTCTGTACAAATGTTTGTGTAAATATATGTGTTCTTTTATCTTGGGTCTATCTATTGATGGATGGAAATGCTGGATCATATAGTTTTGATATAGTTTTGCTTTTTTTTTTTTTTGAGATGGGGTCTCCCCATCTGTTGCCCAGGCTGGAGTGCAGTGGCACAATCTCCACTCACTGCAATCTTTGCCTCCTGGGCTCAAGCAGTCCTCCCACCTCAGCCTCCTGTGTAGCTGGGACCACAGGTGCATGCCACCACATCCAATTAATTTTTGGTATTTTTGGTATTTTTGGTAGAGGCAGAATTTCACCATGTTGCCCAGGCTGGTCTTGGAATCCTGAGCTCAAGCAATCCACCGGCCTCGGCCTCCCAAAGTGCTGGGATTACAGGCATGAACCACCACACCTAGCCTTCATATAGTAATTCTATTCTCACTATATGAGGAAATGTTGAACTGTTTTTCAAAGTGGTTGCACCATTTTATTTATTTATTTTTATCTTTATTTTTTTTAAGATGGAATTTTGCTCTTGTTGCCCAGGCTGGAGTGCAATGGCACAATCTCGGCTCACTGCAACCTCTGCCTCCTGGGTTCAAGTGATTCTCCTACTTCAGTCTCCCGAGTAGCTGGGATTAAAGGTGCCTGCCACCACACCTAGCTAATTTTTTTTTTTGGAGAAGGAGTCTTGCTCTGTTGCCCAGGCTAGAATGCAGTGGCATGATCTCGGCTCACTGCAACTTCTGCCTCCCGAGTTCAAGTGATTCTCCTGCCTCAGCCTCCTGAGTAGCTGGGATTACAGGTGCCCACTACCGCCGCGCCAGGCTAATTTTTGTATTTTTTAGTAGAGACGGGGTTTCACCATCTTTGCCAGGCTGGTCTTGAACTCCTGACCTCATGATACACCCGCCTCGGCCTCCCAAAGTGCTGGGATTACAGGTGTGAGCCACCACACCCGGCCACGCCTAGCTAATTTTTTGTATTTTTAGTGGAGATGGGGTTTCACCATGGCCAGGCTGGTCTCGAACTCCTGACCTCAGGTGATCGTTGGCCTCCCAAAGTGCTGGGATTAGAGGCATGAGCCACTGTGCCCGGCCAGCACCATTTTATATTCCTGCCAGCAGTATATGAAGTTTCAGTTTCTCCACATCCTTGTCAATACTTGTTGTTATCTTTCTCTCTTTTTCATTATAGTCATGTCAGTGGGTGTGAAGTGGTATCTCACTGTGCTTTTTGACTTACCTTTCTTTTCTTTTTTTTTTTTTTTTTTTTGAAACAGAGTCTTTTCTGTCACCCAGCTTGGAGTGCAGTGGCACAGTCACGGCTCACTGCAGGCTTGAACTTGAGAGCTGAATTGATACTCCCATCCCAGCCTCCTGAGTAGCTGGGACAGCTGGGACTACAGCCATATGCCACCATGCATGGCTAATTATTGTATTTTTTGCAGAGAGAGTGTTTCACCACCTTGCCCAAGCTGGTTTGAACTCCTGGGCTCAAGCAATCTGCCCTGCCTCAGCCTCCCAAAGTGATGGGATTACAGGCCTGAGCCACCATGTCCTGCCAACATTGAGCAACTTTCCATCTGCTTATTGGTCATTTGCCAGGCCTGTTGTAAGTGCTTAGGTCTAGCAATGCTTTACTCCATGACAGCCTTGGGGACAAGTAGTATTGTTACTACCTTTTCCTATCACATGCCAGGCTCAGACTTTTAGTTGCAAGCTTTCTTGTCAACAAATAAAATGAATACTATTCAATGCAAGGACGTTTTAGTTCCGACTCAACTGTCAATGTATAGTTAGCACTTAATAGTCAGTGCCTCAATAATTCCTATTTATCCTGTTTTTCCTGACTCAGAAACTTTGTACATGCTATTTTTTTCCTTGATTAATTATTTCCTTGGTTAATTTAAAAATTTAATTTAAATTTTCCATGTAAATTTTTGTTCTGGCTATTTTTGCTTTAATTTTATTATTATTATTATTTGAGATGGAGTCTCGATTTGTCACCCGGGCTGGAGTGCAGTGACACGATCTTGGCTCACTGCAGCCTCCACCTCCCAAGGTTCAAGCGATTCTCCTGCCTCAGCCTCCTGAGTAGCTGGGACTACAGGCACACACCACCACACCCAGCTATTTTTGTATTTTTAGTAGAGATGGGGTTTCACCATGTTGGCCAGGCTGGTCTCAAACTCCTGGCCTCAGGTGATCTGCCCATCTGAGTGCTGGGATTACAGGCATGAACCACCACACCTGGCCTTTCCTGGCTATTTCCTTGTTTAATTTTTTCCTTGACTAATTTTTGTTTATCTTCTACATTTTCAGAGAGGCTTTCCTGACCTTGTTGTCTAAATTAGGACCCTTATTCTTTTTCACAGAATAAGGATAATAATATGTGGATTTACCATAATAACATTCATTTATTTTTGTGCCTTTATATTTTCTTATCTTTCTTTTAAATGAAAGTTTTTGTTTTATAAATTTGTAATCATGCTATAAATGTTCCTTTGTATCTGCCTTTTCTCCCATTTCACATTGTGTTACAAAAATTGTCAGCATCATTGAAAGCAAATGTTAAATGGCTGCAAAATAGTCTATTATGTGGTTATGAAATACCTCATTTAATCATTTCCTTTTTAAAATTTGAAGTGTGTCATTGATTTGCTATGGTAAATAACACTGATATGAACATCTTTGGGAATAAATCTGTTTTTAATATTTAGAATACTTTTCTTAGTGTAGAATCCAGAGTTATTGAATCAGAGGCATTTGTAAAGTCCTTGATTCATATTACTAAAGCTTGAGGAAAAAAGGAGATGTTGTAATTTGCACTGCCTCAGGAATAGTTGAGCATGCTATACTAACCAGACTCATGTCAGTACTGTTTATTATCATTTTAAAAACAGCTTTGCTGTAGTCTGCATTTCTTTGATTTACAGTGGAAACACATCTAATAATTGCACAAATGACAGAAACACATCTTAATTGATACTCCAATTAAAAAAATAGTACATTATTAGTGCATTTTCCTAAAGGAGCCCAAGAAAGACTGAACAGGAGCATTTGTAGGTGAGGATAAGAGAATGAAGTGACCTGAACAGGCTCGAGAAAATTGCTAATAATGGGATTTGCAGATAAGGCAGAAGGACACATGGCTGGACTATCAGTCCGTAGCTCATTTTTTATGCCTTATCAGAATAGAGGGCTGCTCCCCTGTAAATGATGGCTACACCTGGCAGTGTAATAAAAAGTGCTGTGGGTGGATGGGAAGAGCTGCAGAGATGGCTCCCGGTGCAGAAGACACAGAACTGAAGATGCTGACAGTTGCAATGAAAGAAGCCTTGGAGAACACTGAGAGGTTAGGAGTTTTCAGACATTTTATTGGATTTATTTTATTTTTTCTTGAGACAAGGCCTCTCACCTCTGTCACCTGGCTGAAGTGCAGTGGCATGATCGCGGCTCCACGCAGCCTCAACCTCCTGGGCCCAGGTGATCCTCCCACTTCAGCCTCCTGAGTAGCTGGAACTACAGGTGCACACCACCACACCTGGCTAATTTTTGCAGTTTTTTGTAGAGATGAGGTTTCACCATGTTGGCAAGGCTGGTCTCGAACTCCTGGACTCGAGTGATCCACCCATCTCGACCTCCCAAAGTGCTGGGATTACAGGCATGAGCCAACACGCCCAGCCTTTATTTGGTTTGTTTTACAAGTGGACTGTGTTTTTTTTCTCTGTAAAATCTCAACATGAAACCTGGGGTGGGGATGGACAGGGGAAAACAGAAGGGTGATTTGGTCCACTCTCTCACTCATCAAGGGCCTTGAGATATTGGCCATTGTCTCTGGGTGAGATTATTGTTATTATTATTTTAAGATGAAGTTTCACTCTGTTGCCCAGGGTGGAGTGCAGTGGCACGATCTCAGCTCACTGCAACCTCTGTCTCTCCAGACGAGATCATTAATGCAGTCCCAGAGACATACTGAAAGGATGGAGAGATTTTCAGCCTTTGACTCTCCAATAAGCACTTACATGTATTCATCATTTATTCCCCACAGCAACCCAATCAGATCAGTGCCCATTTCATTTACATTTTACAAAAGAGGTAACTGCAGTGTGGGAAAGTTAGCTTGCCTGGGATTCAAGAATAAATAGTACCAAGGTGGGCAGATCACTTGAGGCCAGGAGTTCAAGATCAGCCTGGGTAACGTGTCAAAAGCCAGTCTCTACTAAAAACACAAAAATTAGCCAGGTGTGGTGGTGCATGCCTTTAGTTCCAGGTACTCGGGAGGCTGAGGAATGAGAACTGCTTGAGCCCAGGAGGCGGAGGTTGCAATGAGCCAAGATCGTGCCACTGCACTCCAGCTTGGGCGTCAGAGTGAGACTATCTCAAAAAGAAAAAAAAAAAAAGTAAATGGTGGAACAGGGATTCAAATTCAGGCAGTGTGAAGAGGACAGGATGGAGATTTTGAAGCTGGAGAGCATGAGCTAAGCTTAGTGGATTATCACTGGGAAAATGTGGTTCATTTTGGTTCATCTGTAAAGCTGAAGTTTCATTGAAGTTGATATTAGCCAACCTTGGCTTCCTGAAAGATATCAATTAAATCAAGCAGTTGACGTAAGCAGAAGAGATGGATGGCAGGGAAGGTCAGGAGACCCTCATTTAGCCATTTGAGAGAAAGAGCCTGAAGAAATCAATAGGACATTCCTATTAACTGTCCATTCACTTGTTCTTCCTCAGATTTGTAATTTCTGAACTAGGCAGTGTCATGGTTAGAGAAGAGAGGACATCAGATTCCAATGCTTTTGTCCCTACTCCATAAATCTGTACTACTCAAACTCTCTCGGCCTTCATCCTCTTGTCTTTAAAATGGGGATAATAAATACCTCATGGAATTCTTGGAGGAATAACTAAGATAATGCATATAATGTGCTTATAGTACTTGGCGCATATTATGTGTTCAATCAATGTAAACTTAATATTTAGTAATTTTTTTTCAACAAATGTTCACTTAGCTTTACTTGTGCACTATTGGGTTGGTGGAAATGTCTTGGATGACCCACTAATGGATAAGATAAAATTCTGAGGGTAAAGGTTTTAGCTGCAAAACCCTCTTTCAAGAAATGTGTGTAAAGGTAAGAATTTTGGAGGGCTAGGACTGCATAACTTAGCTATGATACAGATAGCTCAGGAGAAAGAGAATGGCCACAAAGTCCACTCAGAAAACAGAGTGAGCAAGGTCTTCTTGACATGGATTGTGAATTATGTGTCTTTCATTTTTATTTCTTTTGAGACAGGATCTCTCACTCTCACCCAGGTTGGAGTGCAGTGGTGTGATCACGACTCACTGTAGTCTTGAACTTGCCAGGCTCAAGCAATCCTCCTACCTCAGCCTTCTGAGTAGCTGAGACCACAAGGATGTGAAGAGACAGGGTCTCACTATATTGCCCCGGCTAGTCTCAAACTCCTGTACTCAAGCAATCTGCCCACCTCAGCCTGCCAAAATGCTGGGATTACAGGTATGAGCCAAGGTGGCCTATGTGCCATTTAGCTGTCTATGATGAACAAAAGGAAACAACCCAAACACTAGCACTTCTTTGCTACTTAATGTCAAAATGAGGACCTCTGTCAGAAAGCTACGTTTACCCCCGTCTCTGAGAAAGCGGAATTGAATGAACTGGAAAGAATTTGGGCCATAAAACAAGGTCCCTGAATTAGCAGATCACCTTCTGTGAATAAATCATCTAAATATTACATCAGAGCTCAAAGAAAATTTTGTGTCTCTGAAGTGATACTTTGAATCACTTTTCCTGTGATTAAAAAAAAAAAAAAGGCTAGGCGCGGTAGCTCACGCTTGTAATCCCAGCACTTTGGGAGGCCGAGGCAGGCATATTGCGAGTCCAGGAGTTCGAGACCAGCTTGGCCAACATGGCAAAACCCTGCCTCTACAGAAAAATACAAAAATTAGCCAGGCATGATGGCACATGCCTGTAGTCCTAGCTAATCAGGAGGCTGAGGTTTGGAGGATTGCCTGAGTCCGGGGAGGTCGAGGATGCAGTGAGCTGAGATTGTGCCACTGCACTCCAGCCTGGGTGGACAGAGTGAGACTCCATCTCACTATATTGGAAGGCAGTGGTTGATCACAGCTCACTCCCACTATCTCGACCTCCCTCGACCTCCCAGACTCAAGTGATCCTCCCATCTATCTCAGCCTCCCTAGTATCTGGGATTACAGACTTGTGCTACCACACCTGGCTATTTTTTTCTGTTAAGAGATGGGGTCTCACCATGTGGCCCAGGCTGGCCTCAAACTCCTGGGCCCAAGGGATCCTCCTGCTTTGGCTTCCCAAAGTGCTGGATTACAGGCATGAGCCACCAGACTTATCCTATTAAGTAGTATTTTTTAAAAATATTGGATTTAGCTGGGTGTGGTGGCTCACACCTGTAATCCCAGCACCTTGGGAGGCTGAGGTGGGTTAATTGCTTGAGGCCAGGAGTTCAAGACCAGCCTGGCCAACATAGAAAAGCCCCGTCTCTACTAAAAATGCAAAAATTAGCCAGGTGTGGTGGTGCATGCCTGTCGTCACAGCTACTTGGGAGGCTGATGCATGAGAATTGCTTGAATCTGGGAGAAGGAGGTTGCAGTGAGCCAAGATCATTCCACTGCACTCCATCCTGGGTGACAGAAAGAGATCCTGTGTCAAAAAAAAAAAAAATCAGATTTGGTACAAAAATTATCATATAAACAGCTATCATTTTTGCAGCATGTGTCACATGGTAATTCTACACCTAGAGCTTGATGCATCATTATTTCATCTTAATCACTTAGCACTCAGAATCATCCTGATTCTAATTTTATAGATGAGAAAACTGAGGTTAGAGAAGTCATGATTTACCTGAAGACACACAGTTAAGAACCAGAATCAGGCCCGGTGCAGTGGCTCATGCCTGTAATCTCAGCACATTGGGAGGCTAAATTGGGCGGATTGCCTGAGATCAGGAGTTTGAAACCAGTCTGGCCAACAGGGTGAAATCTCATCTCTACTAAAAAAATACAAAAATTAGCTGGGTGTGGTGGTGGGCACCTGTAGTCTCAGCTACTTGTGAGGCTGAGGCAGGAGAATTGCTTGAACCTGGGAGGTGGAGGATGCAGTAAGCCGAGATTGCACCACTGTACTCCAGCCTGGGTGACAGAGCAGACTTCATTTAAAAAAAAAATAATAATAGAAGAATCGGAATCAGCCTAGGCAAGTCTTGTGTGATGCTCTAGGAGTAGGAAGGTGGCTCTAGTCTCAGTGTTGCTCCAGACCCTCTGGATGCCCTGCAGTGGCTAACTCAGCCTGTCTTCTCTAACGTAAAGGTATGTGCTCTGCTGCTCCACACTGTTCTCGTCAGAATCAAATGCAATGCTAGACAGAAAAACCCTTTGGATTTCTCACATTTCTGGTTAGCTCTGTGGACAAATCCCTTTCTCTCCAGGCTTCATTTTTGCATCTGTGCATTGGGACTAGCTGCGTGAAACTCCCTTCCAGCTCTGAAAGTGTAGAATTTTGCATCTTCACACTTCTCCCAGTTCCTCAGTGGTGAACTGGAGACATTGGTTGTCACCAGGAGAGGAAGGGAAGCTGTGAATGCTTCCATTTTAGCTTTGGGGTTAAGTAATGTTGGTAATTTCAAAGCCTCATTATCTTGCTCCCTAATGCTTTGCTTCTAAATAACTGTAGTTTTAGGAGAGGGGAGCTTGAATAACAATGCTGGAAATAATTCCACTGGGGAAGGTGATGGGTATTTGGAGTTTTTAGTTTAGCACATAGTGGCCAAATTCTGCTCAGAGTTTGTCCCTGGAGCACCAAAGTCCCCATCAAGAACTATGCAGTGTTTTGGAATTGAGCCTATTATTAAGTGGGCACTGAGTGGCAGAGGATAATATAGCAAAGAGTGGGGGAATACACAGTAGTTACCAGCTTGGGCTTGGGGGTCCAACAGCTTGATTCTAATCCCTGTTCTCTTACTCCATAGCTTTGTGATCTTAAGTTCTCCAGGGCTAGTTCTCCATGGCTTGTGAATGAGATTCTACCCTGGGCATATTTCACTTAACAATATAAGCTTATGTGATGGTTCCTCCTGTGGGAATCAAAAGGCCTATGTGTTAAACACTCAGTTTGTTTGAAAGCCGCTGAAATTAGATTAGAATATTTCTTTTGTTCTGAAGATAACCCATCATAAACCAGTTGAAAAGGTGGGTGTTCTCAGTTTTTCTTAAATGTGGAGGTGGGAGGATCTCCTGCAGTTTTTTTTTGAAACCATCATATGAGGGCTGCAGCAGTAACCTCCAGATTTTTCAGGAATACCTAGAGCTTCCAAAGGTCCCCATCATGACTCAAATTTCAGATGCTACTATTTTGTTGAAGAAAGCATTCTGCAATTGCTTTAACCTGTTGCTATTCCCAAAAGGCCTATACTAAGGTTCAATAGTGTTCATTTTTTACAGAGATATTAAAAACTCAAGAATGAGGCCAAGGAGGCCAGGTATGGTGGCTCATGCCTGTAATCCCAGCACTTTGGGAGGCTAAGGTGGGCAGATCACTTGAGGCCAGGAGTTCAAGACCAGCCTGGCCAATGTGGTGAAACCCCATCTCTACTAAAAATACAAAAATTAGCCAGGCATGGTGATGTACACCTGTAGTCCCAGCTATTTAGGAGGCTGAGGCAAGAGAATAGCTTGAACCTGGGAGGCAGAGGTTGCAGTGAGATGAGATCGTGCCACTGCACTCCAGCCTGGGTGACAGAGTGAGAATCTGCCTCAAAAAAAAAAAAAAAAAAAAAATGAGGCCAAGGAAAGTTGGGGAGTGTTGCACAGTTGTACTTAGCACTCACCAAATACCCAAGGGGCTGCCTATGTCTCCTGGCTTCCCTTGCAGGAAGGCTGATGCCGGTGATTAGTTCTGGCCATGGACTGTGAGTGGCAATGATGCATGTTATTTCACAGCCAAGGTCATTAAGAGCTTTGTGTCTCCTCTTTTTTTCTTTTCTTCTTTGGGGTGACCATAGAATTGTTCTATTGGGATGATGGAACCACAGGATGAAAGAAGTCTGAATACTAGAAGTACCAAAGAAAGCTGCACTGCAGAGTTGCTTGACCAGCAGTGGACTTGTGTGAATAAGAATCAAATGTTTTTTCTTTCTTCTTCTTTTTTTTTTATAAGCCACTGAAATTTCAGGCTTTATTTATTATTGCAACAACATAGCTTAGCCTATCCTGAGCAATAATAAAAGCCTGCACTTCTCCTGCAGTAGATTCTTTGGGTGGCTGCTGGCTGAGATTTATTTAAACTAGGAAAAGATCATCTCACAGTATATATTCATTCACCTTCCAGTTCCTGCTTTTCAGGTTTTGCCTTAAAATTACTTTGGAGCAACACACCTGGCTTGAATCACAGCTCTTCTCCTGATTTACTGGTTAACCTTGAGCAAATTGCTTTACATCTCTGAACCTTAGTTACTTCATCAGTAAAATTTGAAAACAGTTTGGCTTGTTGAGATATTCTACCATTCACTGTCTTTCAGCAAGCTTCTTATCTTTCTCCACTTCAATTTCTTCATCTGTTAAAAAGAGAAAAAACTGTTTCTTACCTCTCTAAGTTGTCCTAAGGATGAAATGAGAAAATACAGAGAACCCAGCCATTGTGCACACTTAGTGTCCTTTATTGCTACCTTTTCAATCCATTGAGACCTCCTAATTTTTCCTATCACTCTCTGTTTTATTCCTTTCTTTCCCCCTTTCTCAATTCAGACTTAATATAGAAATTCTTCTCCTTTTTAAGGAATCCTTAACTCTTTTGAGGTTGGTTTGGTGTCATTGGTAAAGAATACACTTTCCAAAATAACTCTGAGCAAGTGTGTGTGTGTGTGTGTGTGTGTGTTTGTGTTTGTGTTTAAACTACACCCAAGTTATGAAAGGAAACGGTTGCCAGGAGTGGAGGGCAAAGTTAAGTCCACACCTGAAGAACATACTTAATATACTGATAAAGACCGAAGGACCTAATCATTTGTCTTGAAGAAAACTGAAACAGTTACCCTGATAAAACGACCAATTGAGAACAATTAAAATCTCTGCCACTTATCTGAAGCCAAACAAGAATAACCTCAGTGAGTTTGAAGGTGAGAAGTCACTTAAGCAGAAACTCAGGGAGCAGGATTCCTTGAGAAGGAGGAAATTTACAGCAATGATTTTCCTCCATGGTCCTCCATAGGTACCAGCAAGGCATGTACAAGACAGCGAGTAATGGGCAGGAGTGATCTGTGTGCCAGGTAGGAGTCAGAAGACAAGAATGGCAAAAAACAACCCCAGATAATGACAACCTGGGTTTGCATACAGATTTTCTTTCTTTCTTTCCTTTTTCATTATTTTTGCTTGCACTTTGTGGTTATCCTTGGAAAGATTGGTGCCCCAGAAGGAAGAGTAGAAAGAACCAATTGACTGTTCTCAAAACAAAACAAAACTCAACAAAGGCCCTTTCTTCCTCAAAGACTATTCCCATGGAAAGTAACCAGCGAGCCCACTTGGAATTACCTGACTGCAAAACAATGCCACTTTTCTTAAAGGGAGTTAGTTTTCCACTCACCCAATTTAAACATGGCTCCACAGAAATTGCCGAAGCCTTCCAAAGGATGCTGTCCTCAGACTAGAGACCCAGGTAGAGAAATTGAAGGCTGACAGGAGCACTTTTTTTGAGTGAACCAAAAATACAGGTTAAGAGGGAGCCTCTCTTCTCAAATTATGTTGATAGTCAGATACATTGTTCAGATCTCCACTGTTGAGCCGTGAGAGCTTGTTCAACAGCCTTTTCTCCAGCCCTCTGAAAGGGGTGTGTTGCTTTGGTTCTGAGAACATTTGAAACCAGCCTAGCCTTTTTAAAAAGCATATTTAAATTTTTTTGGGGGGGTTCTGCATAGTATATATATATTTAATAAAATGTATGTGCAATCATTTAAAAAGTCAGGAAACAACAGGTGCTGGAGAGGATGTGGAGAAATAGGAACACTTTTACACTGTTGGTGGGACTGTAAACTAGTTCAACCATTGTGGAAGTCAGTGTGGCAATTCCTCAGGGATCTAGAAAAAAAAAGCACATTTAAATTTTTTGGGGGGTTCTGCGTAGTATATATACTTAATAAAATGTATGTGTGTTGAGATGGGCATGTTTGCCATCTTTCCCTCTGAAAAATGCACATTGCCTTTGCACTCAAGGCAAGGAAAGAAAAACCATAGAGGCATCGTGGAGAAGAATCCCATCCCAGCTGAGGGAGGAGAGCAAGGGATTTGTTTTTTTCTCTAATTAAAATCAAATGTGAGCGATCATTATAGCTTTTTGCTAGTTCTTTCATTCCATATCTCAGGAATCCTTCAAATATAATAACCCAAGAGGGGTATGGAAGGCTTATCCCATAGAGCTACAGGGAAATACAGACTTTTTTTTTCTCCCAAAAGCTAAATCTGAAAATGTGACTAGGGAGCTGTGTTAGGAGCTGCTTGATTATCGTGAATTGAATTCTTGACCAAACAGTGCACTTTGTTTTTTTGAGACGGAGTCTTGCTCTGTCACCCAGGCTGGAGTGCAGTGGCACAGTCTTGGTTCACTTCAACCTTCCCCTCCCAGGTTCAAGTGATTTTCCTGCCACAGCCTCCTGAGTAGCTGGGACTACAGGCATGCGCCACCATACCCGGCTAAGTTTTGTATTTTTAGTAGGGATGGAGTTTTGCCATGTTGGCTAGGCTGGTCTCGAACTCCTGAACTCAGCTGATCTGCCCACCTTGGCCTCCCAATGTGCTGGGATTACAGGTGTGAACCTGAATCTTTAAAAAAAAAAAAAATGAACAAAGCCATCAACTGAGGGTTCTTCTAACTCTAGCCTTTGCAGAAAAGTGATTCATTGCCATTGAATCTTTTTAAAGATGAGTGAGATTTCTTCAAATCTTAGTGTATTTTATTTTGTAAAAAAAAAAAAGAAAAGGCTGAGAGTGGTGTTTCATACCTGTAATTGCAGTACTTTGGGTGGCCTGGAGTTTGAGACCAGCCAGGGCAACAGAGTAAGATTCCGTGTCTACAAAATTTAAAAATTGGCCAGGCACGGTTGCTCACGCCTGTAATCCTAGCACTTTGGGAGTCCGAGGCGGGCAGATCACAAGGTCAGGAGTTTGAGACCAGCCTGGCCAATATAGTGAAACCCCGTCTCAACTAAAAATACAAAAATTAGCTGGGTGTGGTGGCGGGCGCCTGTAGTCCCAGCTACTAGGGAGGCTGAGGCAGGAGAATTGCTTGAACCTGGGAGGTGGAGGTTGCAGTGAGCTGAGATCATGCCACTGCACTCCAGCCTGGGCGACAGAGGAAGACTCAGTCTCAAAAAAAAAAAAAAAAAAAAAAAAGGAATTGCCTGTAGAGAAGATGTTAGCCAGGCGAGGTGGCTCACGCCTGTAATCCCAGCACTTTGGGAGGCTGAGGCGGGTAGATCACTTGAGGCTAGGAGTCTGTCTCTACTAAAAATACCAGAATTAGTCGGGTGTGGTGGCACATGGTAATCCCAGCTACTTGAGAGGCTTAGGCATGAGAATCGCTTGACTTCTGGAGGTGGAGTAAGGCTCCGTCTCAAAAAAAAAAAAAAAAAAAATTAACCAGGCACAGTAGCACATGCTAATTTTTTACTCAGGAGGCTGAGGTGGCAGGATTGCTTGAGCCTAGGATGTCAAGGCTGCAGGAAGCTGTGATCACACCACTGCACTCCAGCCTAGGCAATGGAGTGAGACCTTGTCTCAAAAACAAAACAAAACTAAAAAAGAACACTATCTATTTCACTTCTAAGTCAAAATTTACATCAAGACTTATCACGCTGCTCCTCTAACCAAAGAGGCCCATCTAAGTGAAAATCAGAGATGGCTGAAATTATAAGATGAACTCTTAGAAGAAAAGGGGCCGGGCATGGTGGCTCACGCCTGTAATCCCAGCACTTTGGGAGGCCAAGGTCAGGAGTTGGAGACCAGCCTGGCCAACATGGTGCACATACTGTGCAGATATGGCTACGAGAAATAAGGAACCAACATGGGCGTTGATGACAAGTTTTGAGACATTTTGTAATCTGTGATCTCTGTACTATACATTTTGATTCTTTCACTCAGAGGCTGACTGGAAGATTCCGTCCCACCTTGCTTCTTGCAGCTTAGAGGCTGGCTGATCTCATTTGTGCATGATTTAGTTTCTCAAGAGCTCCAGACGAAATGGCATCTGATCATTTGTCTCCTGCTTTCTATGTTGCTTCGCATTAATTAAAAGCATTAATCCGTAATTCTCTCATTTATGCAGAAAATATGTTGTGGTATACATACCAACCCAAATGTTTGGCAGTGGTGGCACAGACATAAACAAGACATGGCTTTTAGCCCTCAAGACACTGTGTCTATAAAAAATAATTTTAAAAAATTAGTGGGGCATTGTGACACACACCTATGTTCCCAGGTATTGAGGAGGCTGAGGTGGGAGGATCATTTAAGCCTGGGAAGTTGAGGTTGCAGTGAGCCGTGATTGCAACCCTGCACTCCCGACTTGGCAACAGAGTGAGACCCTGTCTCAAAAATTAAATAAATAATAAAAAATAAAAGGAGAAAGATGCATGTAGAAATGATTGCAACGAGAAATGGTGAGTGCAATGAAGGGGATTAAAGCCATAGTGCATGGTGGCCCGAAGGTGTCTGAAGTCAGCCTGGGTCTTGGTGATTCTCTCCTGTTTGTCATGTCTGTGTCACAGATTCAGGGACATTATAAGAAGTGCCTGGGCCGGGTGCAGTGGCTCACTCCTGTAATCCCAGCACTTTGGGAGACTGAGGCGGGCAGATCACAAGGTCAGGAGTTTGAGACCAGCCTGGCCAATATGGTGAAACCCCATCTCGACTAAAAATACAAAAATTAGCTGGGCGTGGTGGCGGGCGCCTGTAGTCCCAGCTACTTGGGAGGCTGAGACAGGAGAATTGCTTGAACCCCGGAGGTGGAGGTTGCAGTGAGCCGAGATTGTGCAACTGCACTCCAGCCTGGGTGACAGTGAGACTCTGTCTCAAAAAAAAAAAAAATTGCCTGTAGAAAAGATGTTAGGCAGGTGAGGTGGCTCATGCCTGTAATCCCAGCACTTTGGGACGCTGAGGCGCGTGGATCACTTGAGGCCAGGAGTCTGTCTCTACTAAAAATACCAAAATTAGCCAGGCATGGTAGCGCATGGTAATCCCAGCTACTTGAGAGGCTTAGGCACAAGAATCGCTTGAACTCTGGAGGCGGAGGTTGCAGTGAGCCACGATCATGCCACTGTACTCCAGTCTGGGCGACAGAGCGAGACTCTGTCTAATAAATAAATAAAACAAATAAATAGAAAAGATATTACGGAGGATGTTGTTCAATTTTTGTACACTGTGTGGCTCTTTAGGAGATCCCTAGAGGCAATTGTCCACCTGACTTCAGAATCAGAAGTAGCTCTGCTTTTCCTGAGAAGTGGTGTGGGTTTTGCCTTATGGATGCTAACTGAGACTGGATCAGGTTCCCTTTTTTGTATCAGCTGCTGGTACAAAATTGAGAGTTGAGAGCCAAAACTGTACCCTTATCAGCTGTCAGTAACTTCAGGTATGTGTAGAGCAACAGACAGAGTCTCGCTCTGTACTCTGTTGTAATTTCCTGCACTTGGTTTTTATTTTTTATCTTTCATTTTCCATGCCTTTTAATTTGTGTCATTTTTGCTCTATTTTAAAAAAGCCTCCATAAATATTTCTAGTATAAGGCAGACTATATATATGATAATACTATATAATGATAATAACAAAACCCTCCCTGTCTCAGGAGGGGACAAATGATAGGGGAGGTGAATTGGATAGTGGAACAGGATATTTCAGGCAGAATGAACACCATCTCAAAAAGCAAAGAAATGTGAAATGGGCATGAGTTCTGGCTTCCATTTTTGTGTCATGAAAGGAATTCAACTAACAACACATTCCCCCTCACCCGCTTAACATTGTCTTCTTGTTCTATCAAGTGCGTTCTGGATATTTCTAATGTCTTCGATTAGGATGAACAAGCTTGGAGGAGGTAATCACAAAGCAGCTTTCTCCAGCTTATACCATCCAACCCCTTTTAAGTCCACCCTGGGGGCTTGTTAATCCCCATGGCCCTAGAATAAACTCAGGCAGGCCCCAGGACTTTCCTAGGCCCTTTTCACTTTATCATAAAGCAATGTCTCAAATGGAGGAATTAAACTACCCGTTCCGATGTAATTCCAAATTGATGACAGTTGAGGCTTTTGCCTTCTCCTTGCTCAAGAGGGAAGCCTCAACTGGGGAAGGGCTAGAGATGGTTTCTTCTATCTTTGCTAGTTTTTCCCTCCCCCATTTCCCCAGGGATGGAGCTCAGGGAAGGAGTGAGTAGAGGAGCAAGGAAGTTATTGCTTGGCTGACTTTGGCATGGAGACTGTAGTGCCACGGGAGCCCCTCGCATCCACTTTTTCACTCCATCTCTTGCTTCAGCGACCAGCTGTAATGGGATTTGCCTGGAAACAGTATATTCTTTGCTTTCTGCTCTAGGGCCTCTTTGCGTCCACCCTGCAGCATCCCAAAGGGACCCACTCAGCCTTTCTGATGCATGCTTGAGAGCATTATAAACCCATAGAGCAATGTTTGGCCATCAGGGTGGCAACTGGAAGACAAATGCTTCCTCTTTCTTTGTCTCAGAAGGTCAATCTTGTAGAGCATCCTACAAAGCTCCTTAGCAAGCCCTCTGGTGAGACTGAGCCCCAGTTGCTCACAGAGCAATGAGTTCAATGATGCAACCTTGGACCAGCTCTTTCTCCTCCCCTTTTACTCTTTCTAACTCCCATTTTTTATTTTAGTGGTCATTTCCCAAAACAAACTACCTGCATGCAAACCCTTGTCTTAAGCTCTGCGTTTTGGAGGAACTCAGGCTATTGGAGATATCAAGCAATTAGATATCTGTTTAGTTTTTGCAGCAGTTTAGAACTTACTTTCTTATAGATGCTTTTATGAGTTTATTAGAAAACCCTGTCCCTGGGGACTTCTCATCCATGGTTTCTTGACAGAGCAATCAATCACCTCTTTATTTCCATGGGTCATTATTTTCACCCATGGCTACTAAGGTAGGAATGGCTACATAATCTGTGGGGCCCGGTGCAAAATGAAAATGTCAGGATCCTTGTTCAGAAAGTATTCAGAATTTCGAGAAGGCAATGGCAGTGCATTACACCTAAGTGTGGGGTCCCTCTTAGTGGAGGACCCTGTGTGGCTGTACAGGCTTCATATTCATGAATCTAGCCCTGCCTCTGGCCTTTATATCCATGTTTGCAATTAGGTAACTCCACATCAGGTCTCTCCCAGAGAGCTCTACATCTGGCCCATGAAATGCCACATCCTTTGCCCAGCACTCTGTTGACACTGTTGCATTTGCCAGCCTTTTCTAGATTTCTCAGTGTAAGTCATATGCAATGCATGAGTTATTATTATTATTATTTTAGAAGTGGAGGCCTCACTCTGCTGCCCAGGCTGGTCCCGAGCTCCTGGACTCAAGTGATCCTCCTGCCTCAGCCTTCCAAAGTGATGGCATTACAGATGTAAGCTACTGTTACCAGCCTGCATCAGTATTTGTGCTAGCCAGACCTCCAAAAGGTCCCCAGTGATCCTTGCCTCTTGATTTTTATGACCTCCCATAAAAATTTAGCCCTGACCTCTGTGACCAATAGAATATGGCAGAAATAACAAGGCATTACTTCTGAGGGTAGGTCATAAAAGGTATTGTAGCATTTTGGCTTTGTTTTCCTGACTTGCTTACTCAGGAGGAAGCCAGCTACTCCAGGACACTCCAGGACACTCAGGTAACCCCATGGAGATGACATTGCAGAGAAGAACTGCTCGAAAGCCAGTACCCACTTTGCTATCTGTGTGAATAATCTACCTTTGAGTGGGTCCTCCAGCCCACATCAAGCCTTCATATAACAGCAGTCCTGGAGGACATTTGATTGCAACCTCGTGAAAATTGAAGTAGGAACTCACCAGGCGAGTTGCTCCTGAATTCTGCAGGCATAGAACCGTGAGAAATTACAAATCATTATGGTTGTTTTGAGTCACTGAGCTTTGGGGTGATATGTTATGCAGCAAAGGATAACTAATACAGTATTAGAAAGCAAGCCTTCCTTTAGGTAGGAAACAGCTCTTTTCAAACAAATCTTCAAGCATCCTGTCTCTCAATTTCCATGCTTCCCATGGACCAGATGTTGCTGGTCATCTCTGAGAGACAATTTGAAGGGTCATGTTAGATCCTGATGAAGCAGGCTGCCTGGAGGGACCATCTAACCCTAGGAGAGAAAAGCTGCAGTTGTCTGGATAGCATTGATCCTGTTTATACACTCAACACTCAGTGTGAGAGATTTTAAAAATTTAGTATGAGAGATTTATATAGATATCTTTGCCACTTATTTTTGTTTTTTATTTCTCTATCTTGTTCTAAGATTTCATTTTAGAATATGCCTCAACTTTCATTTTCACCACCAGTTATATTTTCTTACCCAACTTGAAAATCAATGGGACCAATATCTTGGGATATTTCCCTCCACCGTATCCTCAGTGATATCATCTCTGTGAATTGGTTTTGGGAAAATTTCTGCATTGCAGAGCTTAACAGATTTAGAGTAACAACATTCTTATAACAGCCAAATTGGGTAGCCGTGGCCTTGGAAAACTGAGAAGTCAAAAATAGTAGGAATATTCATTATAAAACGGAAGTCTGGAAAGCTGCCCATGTTCTGAGAAAAACCTTTTAGCCAAAGAACTCAAATTCCCATTCAGATTTTCATGGGTAAAATTCCAAAAAAAAAATCTTTTTTTAGCAGACAGAGAGACAGAGAGAGAGAGAGAGAGAACCACTTTTGTAGCTGTGACCTAATTCTGCTAACAAGGAATTTATTACTGAGGACTAGATAATTTATTTAGTATCTAATCACAGACTTATTTTCATGCAACAAGGACCTGGGATTTGTTAGTGCCTTCAGGGAACTACAGTACTAGTTACTGCTCTTCTCTAACAACCTGTGTGACCTCTCTGCATCTCGTTCTCTTTCTCTGCAGGAGTCTGAGAATATCTGTTGACCAGAGATAAACTATCAGGAGGCTTTGAAGTGCTGTAAATGCTTTACCTATTTGAGGTTTCATTATTATTTTGTCTTTTACATTTAGTCATTTTCTGCAAGAGGGGAGAAAAACGGCTTATGTGACATTATAAAAACATTAAAAGTCAAATAAAAAACAAGCCAATGCATGATGACTGTTGAGCAAGGTTCTGTTAATTGAATCATATTTCTCCATTGATTTGCATAAATAGTGATGATTGGTTTCCATGGGGGCAGGTGGCTTGCAACGAAGCAAAATCACACTCAAAATTGCAGGAAATCTGTAAGCAGTTATTTAAAATACTAAAATAGGTTATGGATATATGAGTGTAATGTGACAGTGAACCTGTATGATTCTTTGAAGGAAGGTCTTTAAAGAAAGGGGGATTTCTTTGATCCCAGGACTTTCCCTCGAGTCTGGAGAAAGTAGGTTTTTCTGCTTATTATAGAAATAAGATATTCCTGGGTAAATGTGGAAATTAGATGTGTATCTCAGGGTTTGGTTGGACAGCAGAAGGTGCACCATAGATTCCAAGGAGCAAGGGCTTTATTCAAAGGACTTAGGACTATAAAAGACATCTGGATCTCCACTGTGGCTGATCTTATCCTGAAGTGCCATAACAGAAGTTCTCATGAGCTCTAATGCTCAAGTATGTGTGGAAATGCCAATCTAATGTTCTTAGACTATGGTGGGAAAGCTGGTGGTTCTCAGGAACCGTGTGGGAAGCTGCTGTGAACCACACAGGCCTGGCTGCAACTACCTCCACGGCTAATGACCCCACCTCCTCTGTGCCTTCTGGGTCTAGCCGAGTCCTCTCACTGGCAAACTCTTGCTGGGAACCACACGGGAAGCGGATTCTTGGAAATGAGCCCTTAGAATGGGAACTTAGAAGGGAGAGGGGATGATGCTGAATCCATGGAGGTCTGTGTTGGCTCCCCTGGCATCACTTGGGTCATCTCAGTGACCTCATCAGCAATGTCAGGAAGGTGGTATCATTCATCTCTTAATTTTCTTTTGAAAAAGATGATAAAAGTGAGGCTCAGAGAAGTGAAATAACCAGCCTAGTCATACAACTGGTGTTTAGCCACTAGAATTCAAACTTGGGTCTATCTGAGGGAAAATCCCTAGCTTCTTTGGTATTTTATACATATACACTAGTGGTTCAAACTTTAGCTGTGTTAGCATCACCTGGAAGAATCATCCACCCCCAGAGTTTCTGAGTCAGCAGGTCTGGGGGTGGAGTGGGAGGGGAGTGACCTGAGATTTGCATTTCTAACAACTTCCCAGGTGATGCTATTGCTGCTTGTTCAGGGACCACACTTTGAGAACTCTAGAGTAGGAAGATGCTCCTCTTCTTTATCTCGATCTACAGGGGTGCTCAGGGCCAGGCAGATTGTACAAAATACCAAATTTGCTCTGAATATTTCTATTGCATTTGAATATGGTTCCTATCAAGTAGCATAGATGCTGTGGTGCTTGGCTTTGTGTGTGTGAGTGAGGGGTGTGTGTGTGTGTGTGTGTGCTTGTATTTTAGCTACATAGCCTTAGCAGGTAATTGTACAGCTGTATGAAAATGAATGGGCTCATATTTCTGACTGCTACCTTATTTGGAAACCAAGGAGGGTACCTGGTGCTATGCACATTTTCCTGATGGAGCTGGAATACCAAATTAAACTTTTGAGTTAATGATTTATTTATTATTTCATTGTGAGTTTTTTTTTAAATCAGCATTTGATAAGTAAATGGTCCAAGTCTTACTTTGGCATTCATGGGAGTGACATTCGTCTTGACGAATTATTTGCTTATTCATTGAAGTGTAATTTAATTCTATAGAAATTCCATGGCAATTTAGCACACATTAATGAGCAGATACTGTCTCATAGCTTAACGAATCTGTCATCCTTTTAAGGTGGGGGAAAAACCATTTAAGGAATCAACAGTTAACTAGAAGGTTGGACATGGTGGCTCACACCTGTGATCTCAACACTTTGGGAGGCTGAGGTGGGAGGATTACTTGAGCCTAGGAATTTAAGAGCAGCCTGAGCAACATAGTGAGACCCCATCTCACTAAAAAAAATTAAACAAACAACTCCCACAAAAAAATCCCAATCAACTATAGGAGGAAGTCTATTCAGAAATTTATTGGACTCAACCAACTTTATCTTGGGCACAGATATGCAGATTTTAAATGCCTGGTCAATGTGAAGGGGTAACTGCTTTCCCTCTCTGGAGAGAGTCAGAAAGACTGAGGCCTTGCTTCCTAGTAGCTAGAGAATGATGGGCTGTCATGTAACCTTTGGGCCCCCTTACCTGTCAGATGGGGGGATGAGTTCTAATATGGATTTTATAGGATTGTAGTGGAGGTTAAATGATATAATGAATGACTATAAAGGTTCTGAAATATTGTTGATTCTCAACAAATTATTGATTGTTATAGTATTACAATGCTACTATTTACCTTAGTGACGATTTTCCCCTTTTCTTTATTTCCTTTCATTCTTCCTTTCCCTCTTCCTCCTTCCTTATTTCCTTTCCTTTCTTCTACTTCTTTTCTCTCTGTGTGTTTTGAGACAAGGTGTCGCTCTGTCGCCCAGGCTGGACTGCAATGGTGCGATCATGGCTCACTGCAGCCTCAACCTCCTGGACTCAAGTGATCCTCCCACCTCAACCTCCTGAGTAGCTGGGACTACAGGCGCATGCCACCATATCCTGCTAATTTGTATTTTTTTGGATAGAGACAGGGCTTCACTATGTTGCCCAGGCTGGTCTCGAATTCCTGAGCTCAAGCAATCTGCCCGCTTTAGCCTCCCAAAGTGCTGAGATTACAGCTGTGAGCCACTGTGCCCGGCTCCTCTACTTTCCTTTTTTATCGTTTACCTGTTTATTATACCCTTATTATAAAGGGTACAACTCATAAACAGCCAAATGGAAGAAACATGGGTTGCATGGAGCTTCTGTGTCCTCTCCAGGTGTGCTGTGCTCTCAGTATGCCCATGTGTTCACCAACCTGGAAGCTCCTCAATGAATATTTCTTTCAAGAATCTGAGATGAGCCATTTTCTGGCCCAGAAAGTCTGGCCATTCCAAATCCCTCTCCCCTTCCCCAGCCATGTAGCCTGTCCCTTTTCCCACCCATATGCACATTGCACTTCTCTCTATTGTCCTTTTGTGCCAAATTCCTCCTCAACCTTCAAGACAAAGCTGGAGTGTCACCTTCTCTGTGAAGCCTGCCATGATCACCTCCACCTATAGCAGAGATCAGAGGTGTTGCCAGCATACCCTTCCTTCTCAGTGCCTTCCATCTGATGCTGAGATAGTCTGCATTCATGTCTGTATCCTCCAAATGCTGGCAGCTCCTTGAGGAAATGACCAAATGTGGTTTCCATATTCGTGACCATAATACCTGGCCCAGAATAAGCAGTTGGTGAATAAATTAATGCTGCCTCGGGTGCACATAATGACTATCAATCTGATGATTTGGGGCATCAAGGTTGATACTAGGTTGAAACGAGTGAGGTACCTAAGGCACACCTTTTTTTTTTTTTTTTTTTTTTAAATTTCCCTGAGACGGAGTCTCACTCTGTCGCCCATGTTGGAGTGCAGCGGTGCCATCTCGGCTCACTGCAACCTCCACCTCCTGAGTTCAAGCAATTCTCCTGCCTCAGCCTCCGAAATAGCTGGGATTACAGTCATGCACCACCACGCCTGGCTAATTTTTGTATTTTTAGTAGAGATGGGGTTTCACCACATTGGTCAGGCTGCTCTCAAACTCCTGACCTCAAGTGAGATCCACCTGCCTCGGCCTCTCAAAGTGCTGGGATTATAGGCGTGAGCCATCATGCCCTGCCTAAAACACAACATTTAAGGAGGTGCATCAGGACACTCGTGGTGGACACTCTGAGTTACTGAAAACATCAGACTCTTCATCTACAATCATTGCACAAGACAATTTTTACTGGCATCTGGGCTTTAAAACTTGAATATTAATGTTTTTGTCCATGTATTTCCAAGAACTGATATTATATTACCCTGTGTCTTGGCATGTGTGAGATAAGGGCATCCTTCAGTCTCTGGTCAGGTTGGCTGAGAGCCTGTCACATGCCAAGCCCTGTGCTACTTACTGGGGGTACAGTGCAGGCATGATGGACAGCCCCATCTTCAGCAGCATCTCAGCTCTCAAGGGCTCAGAGGGATGAGCATGGAGCAAGAAGAATACTCATCAAGAATTGTATGTGAATGGCTATAATACAGTATTAAACAAAGTTCAGTTTAGTAGGCATGGTAGAGAGAAAATGTTATGGGCATGTGAAGATGACTTCTAGCTAAGAGGATGGACAGACCTTGTGAAAGAGGTGGCATTTGATGACTCACACTAACTTTGTCAATGTTGTTCATGCCTCACTTGGTTCCCCTTCACTGGGTCCAGCTGCCAGGGTGGTTGATTTCTAAGGCCAACGGTGGCACCTTTCTCTGAAGAATTTCCCTCTGCTAATAAAAGCCCCCACTCCCATCCCCGTGAGTGGCTGTGTTCTCGCCACATGGATGGCTCCCAGATAATGACTTATTCATGCCTCAACTCAAAGTACGGCAGTTCTGTGGTGCCATTCACATTCTAGAGCTCGGGCTGAGCCTAGATTTCAGCTGAAGTCACCACGTGGCTTAGCTCCTTGGCCTTTCTCCCCTCCCTTTTCCCTTATGTTTCTCTCCAGACAGTGCCCCAATATACCACTTACACAAGAGTCCCCATCTTGGGCTATGCTTCTAGGGATTCAGGCTTAAGACAAAAACCAACAAGGACAACAACAATAGTACTACTACTCATAACTTGATATTTGCAGCGTTGTACATGTTCACTGATTTAATTTTTATAACACCTTGTGAATTGTTATTCCTGGTTTGCAGACGAGGAAGCTGAAACTCGGAGAGGTTAGAGTTCCTTTGCCCAAGTTCCCACAGTTGCTAAACTGGGAGTCAAACCTAGGAAGTCTGGCTTTTGGTTCCCTGATAGCAAGTACTCCATGGCAACTTCATCTCTATATACCCCAGGGCTTGAGAGCTGGGGCATGAGGAGCTCTGCATGAGGGTGCAGGACTCTGGGGTGCTCTGTGAGAAGAGTGCAGGATGTGGAGTCAGGCAGCCTGAATTTTAGATCTGGGCTGTGTCTCAGGGCAGTGCCACAGCTCCTCCTTGGGCCTCAGACTTTTTACCTGTGGAACGGGTTGCACAGCCACTTTGCAGAGCTGTTATAGACCTCCTGTGAGGATGTGCAGTCCTCATCCTCATGCCTGGCACGTGGCAGGCAGTCAGTTCATGTTGCAGTCAGCCTGTCTGGGCCCATCTGGTGGCAGAGGCAGAGCAGCTGGCCCTCAGCATCCAAGGTGTCTGGAGCACCAGTGAGCGGGGACACCAGCTCTGGTCCTGAGACAGAGGCTGCTTCGAGATGGGTGGAACTTCTTTAGTTCTCCCTGCTGTGAGAAGGAGATGAAGGTGACTTAGCTCTCATCAAAATACAGCTGCCCACGGTGTGGTGTGGTGTGGTGGCTCTATCCTGATACTTTACAATCCTCAACATGTGGTTTTCTGGTTCGGTCCAAGGTGGTTGCTTAGGGGCCAGCAGGAGGGTGGAGAGATGGGCTGTCTCATCCATAGGATGGTGCCTGGAAGTTACCTCACTTCCATTTATATCCCTTTGGACAAACCTGAGTTTGTATTTACACCTTGCTGCCAGGAAGGCTGGAAAATTGAGATTTTATTATTGGAACAAGGGGGACAAGTAGCAGCTTCTGCCTCAGTGGACAGTCTGGTGCAAAGATAGTGGTCATAACCTGGAAGTCTTCATGGGCACTCACTGTGTGCCAACCACATTTATTACAGAGCTGCTTTTATTATAATATTTTCACAGTCACCCTATGAGATGGGCACTATTAGCGGCATGCCCATTGTACTGATGAGGAGGCCTGAGGGCAGAGCCTGGATTAGACCCCTGGCAAGCCAGCTTTAGAGGCTACACAGCTAACCACCACCACGCTGTATGGAGGGTTCCAGAATGGATAAACACAGTTTTCACTAATGGATTTGCTGTTTACTAACCCTGTGGCTTTGGGTAAGCTATTTTTCCTCACAAGTTCTTAGTGTTCCCATGACAGAGTGGTGTATGGATCAAATGAAATAAAAACATGGGATAGCTGTTTGTCAACTGGAAAAAGCTAGAAGGAAGACTGACTATGATTTCTTTTGTGACCTGGGGCTCTGATTTCCAATGGCAGTGGAGAGAGAGAAGCCATGACTACCTGACTGCCAGCCTCCACAAGACAACGTCGTGTGCATGAAATGCTCTTTTTTACAGTGACCCTTGGGACTCAGCCCACAGCCCACAGCCCCCATTCTTTCACTGCCTCCTATTTCTGTGAGGTTATAACCACGCCTGTAGAATCACTTTGCCTTTCTGTATTACTCAGCTGGAATAACACGGCAGATGAGGGCAACAGAAGGAAAACAAGATATGGAAGTTTGCTAAATAGAGAAGATCTGCTACTTCACTAGGAAAAGCTGGATCCTGAAGAAGATTAAGGTAGAATTTATCACTAAATCTTGCCGCATGACGGTGAGCCACTTCTCTGCCTCTCTCTCTCTCTTTTTTTTTTTTTTTTTGAGATGGAATTTCGCTCTGTCACCTAGGCTGGAGTGCAGTGGCGTGGTCTCGGCTCACTGCAGCCTCTGCCTCCCAGATTCAAGCAATTCTCGTGCCTCAGCCTCCAGAGTAGTTGGGATTACAGGCATGCACCACGAAGCTCGTCTAATTTTTGTATTTTTGGTAGAGACAGGGTTTCATTGTGTTGGCCAGGCTGGTCTTGAACTCCTGGCCTCCTGCCTTGGCCTCCCAAAGTGCTGGCGTGAGCCATTGCGCCAGGCCAGCCACTTCTCTTAGGAATGACTAAAAAGCCTTTATTATTCTTTGTCCATAACTTGCAAGACTCAAGTCCACCAGTGCTAGACTGAAGTGGGTGTCTCAAAGCATGGTGCAGGAATGTCTCTGAGTCCAGTGCCTGGTGCACTGGGGGCTCAAGGATTAATTGCAGTGAATGAGTGAGCAGCTTTTGGCTTGTGTGGCTAAAAGGTTTTTCTATAGCAGCTGCTAAAGTGGTTGTGCATGGAGCTGTCTCTGCAAACTGGGTCAACAGGTCAATTGGGCCTTTTATATGCCAACCAGGCTGCCTATATTTACGTTTAGGGTCAGATCTAGGGCAGAAAACGATGCCGGCAAAGGAAATCCATTTAGAACTTTTCTCTGCTGATGCTGACTACATGGAGGAGCTGTTCATTATTTATAGACCACACAATTGTGTTTTGTACAGTAACCTTATTTGGGCATATAAATAAGCCAAGGATAAGAGAGGAGAACAAAAATGCATTGATTTTTTTCTTCTCATATGAAAGGTAGATGAAGCGATTTTATATTTGAGGTTTCCTGGCTGGCATATTACCCAGACAGCAGGAATTAGAACAGATTTAATCTTCCAATCCATACTAATGGGGGCATTAAAAACACTGTTTATTACATTTATCTTTTTGACACTTTTAATATATTCCATTGCAGCCTTGCAGCATAAGTGCTGAATAATGATAATGTTTAGCGTTTATTGAATGCTTATTATGATTGTGCCAGACATTGTGGTAAGCAACACACATTGTCTCATTCTATCCTTACCACACAAGTGTGAAAAGACACCTATTTCAACTCACATTTTACCGATGAGAAACTTGAGGCAAAAAGAAGTGCAACAATTTGCTGAAATCCATTTAGCTCATAAGTAAGGAAGCTTCTTGGGGATTGAAGTCAAGTTTCTTCTGTGAGTTTATGCACTTGATGGTCACACACTATCGAATGATGGGGATACCTGCAGCTGTGGGGCAGGGAAGTTCTTTCATGTGCTGAAAGTGGCAGGTGACAGAAGCAAAGGGAGCTAATCCTCAAAGTTTGCTTGCTGCATGCTGAGCAAAGGGCTAAATCTTTTGCCTACAGAGTCTCATTTTAAACTCGGAGCAAGGTTCACCTACTTCTGGGCATCTCTAGAACCTTCTGTCTAAACCAAAAGAGAATCTTGAATTTTCTTAATTTACACTTTTAAATAATTTGGCAGTTTCCTGACATCTAATCTCAAGGGGTGCGGCACCAATGAATTAGTTGGTTCATTTATTCATTTACATCAATGCTTTATTATCATTTTTAGACAGTCTTGCTCTGTCGCCAGGCTGGAGCTGGAGTGCAGTGGTGCGATGATGTCAGTTCACCGAAATCTCTGCCTCCCCGGTTCGAGGGATTCTCCTGTTTTAGCCTCCTGAGTAGCTGGGATTATAGGCACCCATCACCATGCCCAGTTAATTTTTTATATTTTTTTAGTGCAGACAGGATTTCACCATGTTGGCCAGGCTGGTCTTGAACTCCCTACCTCGGGTGATCCACTTGCCTCAGCCTCCCAAAGTGCTGGGATTACAGGCCTGAGCTTCTGTGCCTGGCCAACATCAACCATTTTTTTTTTTTTTTTTTTTGGAGACCAAGTCTCACCTTGTCGCCCAGGCTGGACTGCAATGGTGTGATCTTGGCTCACTGCAACCTCTGCCTCCCGGGTTCAAGCGATTCTCCTGCTTCAGCTGGGATTACAGGCGCACACTACTACTCCCGGCTAACTTTTTTGTATCTTTAGTAAAGATGGAGTTTCCCCATGTTGGCCAGGCTGGTCTCGAACTCCTGACCTCATGATCCACCTGCCTCGGCCTCCCAAAGTGCTGAGATTACAGGCGTGAGCCACCGCGCCTGGCCCATCAACACATTTTTTTGAGCACCTACCATGATCTAGGTGCTACAACTTTATCAGCAAACAAGATAGACAAAGACTTCTCAGAGAGGTTATGTCTTGGAGTGAGGAGACAGAAAATGAGCAATAAACATGACAAATAAATCAATAATGTAGTGACAAGTGCTATATGAAAAATTTGAAGAGGGTTAAGGGAGTCAGAAGTGCTGTTAGTGAGGATGCCTCAGTACAGGTCTCTCTGAATGTGATGTTTGGGCAATATTTGAAGAAAGCGATGGGATAAATCCTAGCGATACCCGTCAAGAAGAGGGAGCAGTCCGTCAAAAGATCTTAGAGAGGAGATTGCCTGGAGTGATCGAGGAACCACAGGCTTCAGCTCCAGGTGACGGGGCAGAGTGAGCACTGAGAAAAACACAAGAGCAAGGCAGAGAGGTGATGCGGCCAGGCAGTGTGGGGCCTTCTAGACTGTTCAAAGGACCTTGGCTTTCACTCAGTGAAATAGAAAGATACTGGAGGGTTTGGAGAAAAGGAGTGACATGGTATGCTTTTTTTTTTTTTTTTTTTGAGACAGAGTCTTGCTCTGTCCCCAAAGCTGGAGTGCAGTGGTGTGATCTTGGCTCACTGCAACCTCTGCCTCCCAGGTTCAAGTGATCCTCCTTCCTCAGCCTCTCGGGTAGCTGAGATCACAGGCATGTGACACCACACCTGGCTAATTTTTTGTATTTTTAGTAGAGACACTGTTTCACCATATTGGCCAGGCTGGCCTCGAACTCCAGACCTCAAATGACCTGCCTGCCTCAGCCTCCCAAAGTGCTGGGATTACAGGCATGAACAACTGCGCCCAGTCTGTACACTTTTATTGAGCAGCTACTATTTGTCAGTGTTGGGAATATCAGGATTAAAGAAACAATCTCTAAGTAAGTCATAGTTTTACTAAGAGAGAAATATAGGGCAACATCTACAGTCCAAATGAAAAGTGCTGTGACAGAGGTGAGAGGCCACCGACACTCAGGACTGTGCCCCACGTTCCTTGCCACCTTGTGTGTCTCCTTATGCAATCAGTTCCCTCCCACCTTGTAAACTGTGTAGCAAATAGGGTATTGCAGAAATGAAGGCATGTGAGTTACAAGGTGGGTCATATAGGACTTTGCAGTTTCTGACTCTTTTTCTTGGATCTCTCCCTCTAGGAGAAGTCAGTCCATGTTATGAGGACACTCAAGCAACCCTGTAGAAAGTTCCATGTAGTGAGGAATTGATACCTCCAATCCATGGCCAGTACCAATTTACTTATCATGTGAGTGCATCCTGGAAGTAGATCCTCTTGTCTCAGCCATGCCTGAAGATGACTGCCGTCTCATGGGAGGCCCCACCCCGGAACTGTCCAGGCAAGCTGCTCCCACATTCTTGATCCACAGAAACTGTGAAATAATTAATGTTTAGGGTTGTTTCAAGTCACTTACGTTTTAAGTTCATTTGTTATGCAGCAGTAGATAATGGAAACTCCATAAACAGGAGCCCAATCTGGGAAGGATGGAGATGGTAATCAGGAGAGGCTTCCTGGAGGGGGTGTTAGCTGAGCTATATCTTGTAGAATGAGGAGGAGTTCTGAGTAGGAGTTAGTGAGGCAAAGAGTGTTGGGTGCTAAGGCTTTCTGGGCAGGAGGAACAATATGTATAACAGACCACTTCAGGCCCCATCTGCTCTGCAAAATCTTCCCTAACCATTCACTGCCTGAGTCATTCATTTACTTACTCATCCATTCGACAAGGCTTTGATGACAGCCTTCTATATCCCGGGCTCCATGCAGAGCACTGGGGTTGCTGTAAGTTGCATATTCTGAGACTGCTTGGTTAGGCATAGAAAACTCAAATGCCCACCGGGGCTAGGCAAGTAATGGAAGCCAGTGAAGCTGCGTGGTGCACTGGGAGTCAGGGGTGAGGCCAGTGAGAAGTGGAGAGCCCAGTTCCCAAGAGAGGCCCGCCATTTCTCAGCTCCAGTTGTTTGCTGGCATGCCAGAATGTAAGCCCAAATCTGGCCAGATCTTCCAATTTATCAAGATAATCTAGAAATTGTATTTTAGTATAAAGTCTCCTAATTTTCAAAAGGCAGCCAGCCCAAACTTGTGGTCAAATTTCTCTCTTTCCAGCCTTCTGTTCAGGGGCTCCATGAGTTGGCTGGTGGAGACTTCAGCTTCTCTCCTGTGCTGACTGCCAAACTTTGTCCTCTGCCTTCTGGTTAGCTTGAGTCCTGTGTGACTAGTGCAATGATTAATTGTCTCAATAGTTTTCTAAGTGGTGGCATATAACACCTGAGCTCCACTGATCTCTCATGAGGGGAAAGAAAGTTGGTGTTTATTCACATGTAGACTTCCATAGCTCCTCAGCACAGCCCTCTATAGCCCAATACTGTTATGGTAAAGGTGTCAAAGCAAAATTACAGAATGTAAGGCAGTTAATCTGGTGGACAGTGAGCACTTTGTGCATTTCTGAAGCCATGATACCTACTGATAGCATCCAGGGTTGGCCACCTAGTGACTTTTCAAGACACTGGTATGTGGCTGTGGGAGTGTCCATATCTTAGAGAGAGGACAGTGAGTTTATGGAAGCCTTCCTGTGTGCAAGCATGGGGCTAACTGTGTGCAAGCATGGGGCTTCCTGTGTGCAAGCATGGGGCTAACTGTGTGCAAGCATGGGGCTGTGCATAGAGAAGCTTATTTAATCCTCCCAACAGCCCTGGAAGATTGGTGTTATCATTGTTCTCATTTACAGATGAGAAAACAGAGTCCCAGGGAAGCTTACTGATTTGTCCAGGGTCTTGCAGCCAGTAAGAGGCAGGGCAGCATCTCTTCTGGGACTGTCAAAAGTCTATATTCTTATCTACTCTGCCGTAAGTTTTCTCCCTGGCATTGAAAAAAAGAAAGCACTGGGGTTTCTGAGTTCTTATTGGAGAGGAACTGAGCGATGACAATCTGACAGGAGGAGGGTCAGGCTGTGGGACATGTAAAGCAGTGCCTATAGAGCAGGCACAGCTTATTGTTTTTTTTTTCTCTTAGAATGAGGCTCTTTCCCTTCTTCTCCTCCTACCCCCAAGTAAGCCCTTGGTGATGCCACTGAGAGGGACCTGGTTATGAAAGGAATTTCAAGGACAACCCATACATCAGATTTAGTGACATAGTTTGTATTGAGCTTGTGGGTTATTAGTCAGGTGAATCTTTTACTCTGTTGTATCGTGTACCTTGATCTGTGGTGGGAAGTGGCACAAAGGAGAGGAAATGCCACAGGCTTTGGAGCCTGGGAAATGTAAGTTTCAATCCAGATTTACTCACTAACTAGCTGTGACCTTGGACGCGTTGTAACCTGTCTGAGCTCCAGTCTCCCCTTCCGGCACACGAGGTCAAGAATACGCAATTTACAGCAACCTCAGGGCTCTTCGTGGAGCCTGGGACAGAGGAGGCTCTCACCAAAGCCTTGTCGAATGAATAAGTAAATGAATGAATCCGTCAATGAATGATTAGGGAAGACTTTGCAGAGCAGATGGGGCTTGAAGTAGTCCTGGAGGATTTAATACTTGGAAAAGAGGAGGGAGAGAATTGAAGAGAGGGAATTGTAGGCAGGGAAATGACATAACCAGCAGCTTGGTGGAGAGAATTCCAGGCTTGGAGGATAGTGAAAGGCCAATATGGCTTCTGGTGGAGGAGAGGATGGCCTAGGAGGGGCCTGCACCGACTTCCCCATCCTGATTAAATTTCCTCAGTGGCCAAAGAGCGCTAGGTGCTGACACTAATAGTTCCTTTAACAGGGCCTTTCATCTCCTATTCAAAGTGCTTTGCAAGTGTTAATTAAATCTCCAAACACCTCATGAGGTAAATATTATTTATCTACCTTTTGTAGATGAAGACATTTAGGCACAAAGAGCAGTGATTTTCCCAGGGCAATGTCTAGATGGGTGCCCATTCCCACCTTCATTCCAGAATTGCCAAAACAAGTCTTTAGAAGAAAGCAGAAAAAACAAATCAGATCTTTTTTGCCATCCTCCCTCCTATACTCTCATACATATAAAAAACAGAAATTAGGACAAAAAAATAGATGTTATTTCAGATATTTCTTAGTTATTTTAAAGTCCCCCCAATGCATTCTCAAATGTATACCTCCCTTCCCAATTTTTTAGAACTTACAGGTTACAAGGTTGAGAAAATTGTTCAGTTGAATGATTCACAAGTATATTCAGGCCTAAAAATCGGTGCTTCACATTTCTCTTCTGTAACATGGGACCCCTCTTTCAGAGTGGTTGTGAGGATTAAAGGAGTAAATTTATACAAAGGCACTTATTTCAGGGCCAGACCCATATAAAGTACTTGATAGAGAGGGTGATGATGATGATTTTAGTGGAGCCAGAATGCCCACCTTCATCTTCCAAAGGACTCCTGACATTTCCTCTCGAGTGCCCTTCTATCACCTTGATTCATTTGACCAGTATGTATTATCCTCCAGCACTGTGCTAGGTTGTGGGAATACAACAATGCACAAGCAGGCCAGATTTCTATTCTCTGGTTCCACCTTGGCTTACAGTCCAGTTAAGGAGTCAGACATTAAAAAAAAATACAGTTATGTACTATTCCTGCCAAGGTGAGCCCTGGAAAACAGAGGTTCACGATGCTCTGAGTGAGCTAAGAGAAGGGGCTCTTCTAAGTCAGGGAGAGCAGCCAGGGCTCCTAGCGGGGAGGGGTGCTCTAGCTGGGATCTGAAGGATGATACAAGGTAAGTGGGTGAAGAAGAGAGGGAAAAGGACACCAAACAGAGGGGACAGCATGTGCAGAAAACCCCAAACTAAAGAGATAAAAAGTGTCATTCAGCAACCATTTCCAAATTCCTTGTTTGAAAAGAATGTCGGGCACTAGAAGAGAGAGACAAAACATGAGAAATTAGCCCCAGAGGAGTGTGAGTCAGATGATATAAATTGGTACTGACCTTGGAGTCCAGTTTGATAAGAAACAGAGAAGGAGCTGGAATTGTTCAGAGGCCTTGGCTAATGGCTCTGCCCAGGGAAGTTGAGGCAGGCTTTCTGGAGGTGGCACTAGAGTTGAGCTTTCTTTTATTCATTTGTTAGCAAGAATGATTGAATATCTATCTACTTGGTGTCAAGCAGTAGGCTCTGCCCCATGGTAAAGGAGGGACCAGGAGAAGGTTCCTGCCCTGAAGGAAGCCACAGGGGAACAGGGGAGGCAAAGGTTCTGATGCTGACCGAGGAGGAAGGAAGGAGCGTGGTCTCATTCTCATGTCTGTCTTGGGAGTGCAGTGGAGGAGGGGCATGGTGAGGAGTCAGATGGACCTGTGAACGCGGGTGTAGTTGAATACGTAAGATTTAATAATGATATCGAACTAGCTTATAATAGCACCTTGTATTGGTTTAGCACTTAACAGTTTAGGAGGTACACGCACGAGCCCATTGGCTATGACAGCAGCTTGGCAAGGAAGTAGAACAGGTATGATTTCCTGCATTTCCAAGACAATGAGATTGAAGCTCAGGAAAAATAAATTAAGTGAATGATTTGATTTTTACGAATTACAGTGCCCTTTGTCAGTAAGACATTGGAGGACCTCGGTTTTGGATCCATGCATTTTGATTTTGGTTTGTGTAGTTTTTTTCCCTGAATCTCCATCTGCATTAGTGTTTCTGAGTGTTCACAGCTGAAGATTAGATAGATTTGGGGCACACAATGGACCCGCCACATGAGCTGTTAGCCCACCTGGAGCAAATGGCATTGGCTGCTAGCCCCACTTACGATCTGAAGAACAAAACTGCATTTCTTTACAAAATGTGCTCTAAGTAGGGTGAGCATCATGGACCATATAACCTGGGACACTTCCAAGAGTAAAATGGGGTGGGAATCATAATTACTATAGGATGACAGGCTTACATGGAGACTAACCCTGACCAATTGGGTCATATGGTCACCCTACCTATGAGTCATCCTTCTCACTAATTGAATTCTTCCTCTGGTCCTCACTTTTTTCTGAATTGTTTACTCATCCAATTATTGGACAATCATTTACCGGGCCCCTCTATTTGAGGTTCTGGGCTACCAGGGATGCACAATCCAGGATTTCTCCTCCAAAGAAAGAAGGATTCTTCCTCCAGAGATGAAATCAGTGAATTCTGAGTAACTGTCCCGGATAAGTGAGCAGGCACAGAGCCGCTTGTAGGTTTCACTCGCCATTTTCTCATGTTAATGAGCCATCAAAGGAGATGTTCCTGGAGGGTGGAGATCATGTCTGCTCTGTCCTCTGCAACACATGGGGCTACGGGAGGTATTCATGGACACCAGGCAGGGCCTTTCAAAGAGCGAGGCACACCAATTCCTTCTGTAAAATAGCAGTGCTCAGCTAATGAGTCCCTGTGGGGCCCCCTACTCCTCACATGCCTTTCTTTCTGTCCTCTCCCTTTGTTTCTTGGGTTGTGTAACACTCATCACATTAGTAATTATTTGTGAGCACCAGTTTAATGCTTGTCGGACAAGAAGTTGGGTTGTCCCTAGTACCTAGCAGGGGCCCTGGTTTGTGGAAGTCTTCAATAAATATTTGCTTGCTGACTAATTGACTTAAGGCCCAAGGCCAGGGACTGCCTCTGATGAGAACCTAGGAGAAATAAATTTCCTGAGAGAAAAATGGAGTGCAGGCAGGGATAGAGGGGAGCTTACAGGTCTGGGTCTGGTGGATAGAAGGTGCTTACTTGAGCAGGATATTCAAAAGAACAAGTTGGGCGTGGTGACTCACACCTGTAATCTCAGCACTTTGGGAGGCCAAGGCAGGTGGATCACTTGAGGCCAGGAGTTCAAGACCAGCCTGGCCGACATGGCAAAACTCCATCTCTACTAAAAAAAATACAAAAAATTAGCCAGGCATGGTGGCGGGTGCCTGTAGTCCCAGCTACTCGGGAGGCTGAGGCAAGAGAATGGTGTGAACCTGGGAGGTGGAGCTTGCAGTGAGTGGAGATCATGCCACTGCACTCCAGCCTGGGCGACAGAGTGAGACTCTGTCTCAAAAAAAAAAAAAAAAAAAAAACTAAACTAAACTAAACTAAATAAATAAATAAACATTAACTGGGCGTGGTGGTGCATGCCTGTAATTCCAGCTACTTGGGAGGCTGAAGCATGAGAACTGCTTGAACCTGGGAGGTGGAGGTTGCAGTGAGTGGAGACCACACTGCTGCACTCCAGCCTGGGTGACAGAGCGAGACTCTGTCTCAAACAAACGAACAAACAAACAAAATGAGCAGCCTGGATAAGGAGAAGGAATAATACTGCCTGTGTCTCGATATCATTCTTGAGTCCCTCAGGTAGGAGTGGTGGCTTTGTGCCTGCCCAGCCTTTCTGCCATCTGCCTTATCCAGCAGTAGGTCTTGGCCTGACACCCAGATGAGCGGAGCAATGGAACAAGGAGTAGAATTTCCTGCCTGGACTAAAATGTGGCCCCATTTCCAGGATTCCAGATGTCCCAGTGAAAGTGCCAGGAGCAGCTCATAGCCAGGTGTGTAGAGCTCAGCCATGCTGGCACAAAGTGGTGTTCCCATCATACTCTCTCATCAGGCACCCCCAAATATGGTATTGCCCAATTTTTTTCACTCCGGGATAGGTACTGGCTATTATATTTGCTGCAGGACTGTACCTGTGGAGTGACCTGGATGGAGCTTCTATCAGGGAGGACTTTGAAGAGGACTTTTGTCTTTGGCCATGGTGGGGTGGGGGGAAATGAGAAGGGCTGGGCCCACCCCTGAGCCAGAGGAGAGAAGCTGGGGCTGCAGTGATGGTCTGGCAGTTGGTGAGTGTCAAGCAAACCATTTATGGGCTGTATCTGCTATGTCATTCAACCTGAATGGCCCCTGCAGCCTAATTGCTGGTGTTCAAGTCCCATCTCCACCTCCTGTTGGCCATGTGGCTGACAGCAAATTATTTATCTTTCCTTTTTCAGTTACACCTTCTTGAAAATGAGGATGACAATAGTAGCCACCCCAGTGGGTTCTTATGACAAGTAAATCATTTAATATATGTAAACTCTAGGTCTGGCACAGTGGCTTACATCCGTAATCCTGCCACTTTGAGAAACCAAGGCAGGTGGATTGCTTGAGGCCAAGAGTTCAAGACAGCCTGGGAAACATGGCAAAACCCCGTTTCTACTAAAAACACAAAAATTAGCCAGGCATAGGAGTGCACGCCTGTAGTCCCAGCTACTTGGAAGGCTGCGGCATGAGAATCACTTGAACCTGGAAGGCAGAGTTTGCAACGAGCCAAGATAGCACCACTGCACTCCAGCCTGGGTGACAGAGCAAGACTATCTCAAAAAAAGAAAAAAGTCTTCAGAGCAGTTTCTGGCATAAAGTGTTAGCTAAAAGCAAAATAAACAAATAAAAACCTGCACTCATATCATTTCCCAACATGTTCTATGCCCTTGCACGCTTTCACCCTTGCCTCTTCCCAGTATCCACCTGCTTTAACCTTACCTCTCCTTCTAGTCATACCCTTATCATCTCATTCATTCATTTATTCAACAAACCTTATTGGATATCTAAGACTTGCCAAATGTTGGTCAGACCATACTATAACAAACAGGCAAAATCTCTAACCTCAAGAAACCTACAGTCCAATGGGATAGATAAAATAGGGAGATACATAATTTAAATAAAATAAAATTGATATATTTTCTGAGAGAAATGAAGATAAACAGAAGAGGTAAGTACTTTTAGCAGGAGAGAACTTGGAAGAATCTCTGCAAGAGACACCATTTAACTGGGTCAGAAAAGTTGGGTAATATAACACTATAATAATTATTATTTTATAACAATAATAATAGCTTCCATTTTTGGAGCATTTGCTATGTCCTCTAAACTATGTGCTTGTCAGGGATTAGCTCTTGCCACAAATCCTAGGATGTAGGTACTATCATTATCCACCTTCCCTCTGACAGACGAAGACACTGAAGCTTTGAGTGGATAATTAGCTCATCTAAGGTTTTATAGCTATCAAGTAAAGAATTGGGATTTGACCCTAGGCTACCTGGATCTGGGGCCTGTGCACCACTAAGCCCCACTGAGAAAGCACTGACCTCTTTATGCTGGAAGCCTCCCCATGCTGAGATACTGGGATTCCTCATTCCAAAGCTACTGAACCCCTGGAATGCATCGGGCACAGTGCTTTGTATGGACCCTATCTATGTCAATCATCCTAGTTCTAGCTGGTTTTCAATACATATTTGTTAGTTAAATTGCAATTGGCAATGTTTTTGAAGGGCTTATCAGACACGAGGCACTATTCTAAGAGCTTTCCATGTATTAATCCATTTATTCCTCACAATAGTACTAAAACGGAGTATACATTATCCTTATTTTACAGATGAGAAAACAGAAGCGCAGAGAGTTTAAACTACTTGCCCAAGATCATTCAGCTAGGGAGGGGAAGTCCTGCCTAGGAGACATCCCAGGTCTTTCCAATTCTGAATATCCAATTCTTATATCTTTCTGGTTCTGTTTTTGCCATGTCCCTTTCTGTTAGGGTGGGGTGATTCAGGCTGGGATGGGGGTACCCACAGATGGCCAAACAATTTTGAAGCAAGCCAATTGTTGTATTTCAGGGGTTGAGATAGAGACCTGCGATGCCCTTTCCTGGATTTGAAACACACTGGGCTACTGGTCCTTCAAAGGATTTAGGATGTATCTATATTTTGCTGCTGCTGACTCAGGGAATTAGGCTGATTGACACTGGGAAGCTTGCTTGAGTCTATATGTGCCTACGGGAACAACCCCACTGAAACTTCCTAGGAGACAGGCTTACAGAGGCCCCCTGTAAGAAGACCCCAGATTCAGAGAAGACTGTGGCATAAACTCTCCTGTGCATGTATCTGCCTTTCTCACTAGACTCTAGGCTGCTCTGAAGGCAAGCACCAGATTGGTGTCATCTTTGCAAGCTTCTGTCCCCCCTGAGTGCCTGGTTAGGTGCTCTGCACATAGTAGGTAATGTAAACACATTGATGGAATAAAGAATGCGGAATCTTCAGAACAGAATGTGGTTCCTGCAGGCACCTCTGTGTGATTCATGGCAGAAATGCTCCATTGCCTGCTTGTGTGAACTTGGCTGTTTACTTTGCCTTTCTGGACCTCAGTTTTCTCATCTGTCAAGTGGGTTAAAACATTCTCGGCTGCTGTGAGGATTAAATGAGATAATACAGAACTTAGAACAGTGCTTGGCACATGGAAAGTGCTCCATGAATATGAATTATTCTTAATATTGTTAACATTGTCAGTATCACCAAACATCTGTCAGGTATAGTGTGAGTTCTGAAGCCAAAGAGACCTGGATTTGAATCCTGGTTCCTTTACTTCTTCTCAGGTGAGGTATTACAGCTCTGTATGCCTCGATTTCCATGTCTGTGAAGTGGGGATAAAGCTCATTCTATAGGGTGCTGGAGATATGCAAGTAAAGCCTTAGTTTGGGGGGACATTTAGTGACTGCTCAGGGAATGAGGTGGCCTTGATGATGTCCATGGCACAGTCTTGATTTTGTACATGAGAAATAGAGGCAGCAAGGAGACTTGGTGGTTAATTTCAGGGCTTTGCCCTCCGGGACAGCCAGATCTCCTTACTGTCTTGAGCTGCCTAAAAACACTTTGTGAAAAGAACTTGCAGTGGGCCAGCCTTCCCCTTTCGCCCTTCCCCATCCTGAGTCCTCTTGGACCCTTAAAGGTGGCTTTTGTCCTTATCCAGGCTCCTGTGGCATTTAGACATGTTGGTACTGCAAAGGCTACCCCATCTGAATTGCAAAGCATCACCCCGCTGCATTTTCAGAGGAGCTTTGAGGCTGCACCGGGCCACCAGTAGTGAGCCTTTCATTTCAGGACTGGTCTGTATTGTCCTATTGAGGTTTCTGTCCAACCTTCCCCTTCAGGAAAAAAACCTGAGAGGAAGGGCCGACCTGGGATGCTTTATTTTTATTCTTTTGGTGGTAACGTCTAGTGCAATAAAACCCAGGCCAAAGGGATGAAAAATGGCTTTCTCTCTGTCTCTCTCTCTCTCTCTTTCTCATTCTCTTTCCTGCCTTCCCCAAACCATCCAAGCTGCGGAGCCCAGCCCTGGACCATTTGCAGGTCCAGCCTCAGTGCAAGCCCTCCCTGGGTTTGAATAAAAAACCACAAGCCATAATACACATAAAATCCTAATGTGCCTTCAAAATTACCTCATCTTTTATTTAGAGGTTATTCCGCCCTTGTCTTTCTTTATCGCTCTTTATATGACTGAAGTGGGTGAGCAGCACCAAATGAGGCCATCGCGGTCGCCGAGCGGAGGGAGTGTTTATGGCCTAACTTTGGCAAGGCAACAAGGCCCCAGGAGTGCCTTCATTTCAGCACCCCCGGCCCTCCCCAAAGCCAGCTCATTCTATTTGGAGACTGTTGCTGCCTTCCAGTCCTGTTTTTTTTTTTTTTTTTAATCTTTTTCTTCCATATGTGAATTTTATTGTATTTCTAAGTGAAAGGGAGGTGGCTTTCCGAGAAGCTATGATTTTTGAGTAGGCTGCAAATGCCTGGCGGAGGCTGAGGCCCCAACGCTCCCAGGGCCAAAGCCTCAGCCCGGCATTCCCAGCTGAGGTCCTTGTTCTCTGAGCTCAGGATCCTTGACATTTAAAGGGCAAGAGGAGCTGTGATTTATACTGAAGCTCAATTTGGAGAAAGTGGTGGGGAGATTGGACAAATTGCTTTTTGCAGGCTAAAGCGGTGGTTCTGACTTCAGTACCCTGTGTATAAAAATCTCCTGGAGGGATCACTGAAATAAAGTGCTGAGCCCCATCCCCAGAGGTTCTGATTCCATCGGTCTGGTTGGGGACAGTGGGGTGGAGGGGTGGGGGCTGATAGTCTGCATTTCTTTCCATTTTTTTTTTTGGAGTTGGAATCTCACTCTGTCTCCCAGACTGGAGGGTAGGGGTGCGATCTCGGCTCACTGCAACCTCTGCCTCCTGGGTTCAAGCGATTCTCCTGCTTCAGCCTCCAGAGTAGCTGGAATTCACCAGCATGCACCAGCACACCCAGGGCTAATTTTTGTATTTTTTAGTAGAGACGGGGTTACACCATATTGGACAGGCTGCTCTCAAACTGCTGACCTCATGATCCGCCCGCCTCGGCCTCCCAAAGTGCTGGGATTACAAGCGTGAGCCATCGCACTTGGCAAATAGTCTGCATTTCTAAAGAATTTCCAGGTGTTTGCTGAAGGTCAGGCTCTAGATCACACTGAGAAGCGCTGGGCTAGAGGTGTCAGTAAATGAAGGTGAGCTGGTGTGTGTGTGTGTGAGAGAGAGACTGAGGTACACACACACCCAGGCAAGCAATGACTTTACTTTCCGAAGGGAAGCTTGCTACCCAGGGTGAAGGTGGGCTTCAATGATTGATAGTGAATTGGATTCTAGATTTTAGCACTGTGAGACCCTACAACCTACGATGAATGCAGCCCAGTTTCCTTCAACAGAGATTTCAAAGAGCTAGTAATTATCAGACTTTGGAAATGCCTTTACCCTGGTCCTGCTGAGAAGCAGACTGTGTCCTTTATATTTCACAAGTCTTTGAAATTGAAGAAATCTCTAAGGACCTAAGAGCCACGTCTCTAAGCAGTATAGCACAGTGATGATGAACTCAGAGTCCAGGGTCGGAGCAACGGCCTTTGTCTTAGTGATCCTGGGCAAGTTAGAAAACCTCTCTGAGCTTCGGTTTCTTTAACTGGAGAAAGGGATAAAATGAGAATCAACCTCAGAGGGTGTTGTAAGGATTGAATGAAATAAGGCATGTAAAATGTCTTACCATAGTGCTTGGGACTTGGTTAGTCCCAATAAAGTATTACTGTTATTATTGTAAGCACGTGCCTGCTCTTCTGAATGTTTTTAAGTTAGTACTTCTTTAGATTCAATGGGCACCTAATAAATACCTACTATGTGCCAAACTCTTTTATACTCATTATATTGTGTAATCATCTGAATTTGTTGAAATGGGTGTATCATCCGATTCTACTGACGAGAAAACTGGTTCTCAGAAAGGTTAAGAAATTTGCCCGGGTTATTTACCAGTTACAAAGCTTATAAGTGGTACACCTGAGATTAAACTGAGACAGACTGGTCCTCGTCCCTCCACAACCCAGATGGAGCTAGAATTTGCTCCTAGCTCTGCCACTGGGGAGCTCTGTAATATCAGGCAACATGCTTACCTTCTCTGGTCCTCATGATGTGGAAAGTGAAAAGATTGGATTATTCATGGTGAAGTAGAAGGTTGCTTGCAGGGGCTCCAATAATAACAGCTAGGGGCCTGGCAGCTATTTCACAAGCATTTTTACTGGACCTAATCAGGTTTCATTCAAGTCATCCTTAATTCAATAATTTAACAAGTATCTGTTGAACATCTACTATGTATCTAGCACCATTTTAATTACTAGAAATGATGCAGTGAATAAAACAGAGCAGGCCAGGTGCAGTGGCTCACACCTGTAATCCCAGCACTTCGGGTGGCCAAGGCAGGTGGATCACCTGAGCTCAGGAGTTTGAGACCAGCCTGGCCAAAATAGTGAAACCCCGTCTCTACTAAAAACACAAAAATTAGCTGGGTGTGGTGGCGTGTGCCTGTAGTCCCAGCTACTTGGGAGGATGAGGCAGGAGAATTGCTTGAGCCTTGGAGGCAGAGGTTGCAGTGAGCCGAGATCACCCCATTGCACTCCAGCCAGAGTGACAGAGCGAGATCTTACCTCAAAAAAAAAGAAAAAAGAAAAAGAAGAAGAAAAAAAAAAACCCAGAGCAAAATCACTTTCCTTTCTGTGTTTATATTCTACTTGGAGGGGCTGGTGGTAGAGTGTTGGCTATAAACATATAACATATAAACATAAGCAAGTATCTCAGGAACAGGAAATCAGCGAGGAAAGCTGCTCAGTTGAAGCCATGCTTAGAATATTCCAGGAACATCCAGGAAACCAAGATGGCTAGAGTGGAGTGAACGTAAGGAAGAACGATAGGAGGGCAGAGTGTGCAGGGCCTCATGGGTCACGGCACAGACTCTGGCCTTTGCCCTGGAAGGGGAAGCCATTTTTTTGGGTGGAGGTTCACTCGGAAGAATATCCTGAGACAAGAATTTGAGTGCAAGTAGTTTATGTGGAAAGTGATTCCAGGAAGCACCAGAATAGGAGTGGAGAGGTAAGACAGGAAAGAAAAAGAACCCAATAAAAGGGGTAATATCAAGCTGGTTGCGACTGTAAGCAACTGTAGCTCGGTCTTGCAAGGGACCACTGGGAGACAGTGTAGAGAATGCTTGCATGTCATCACAACCCAAGGCCGAAGGACCTGGGAAATTGATCCACCAGCTCTCTGACCATTGGTGGTTGAAGGCCATGTCCAAAGGTGTTAACTATCTGGTACATTCTGCTTGCTCTGGACTTGATTATGTGTGCTTCTCCAGCCAGGAAAAGGGCCCTGAGGCAGAGGGTTGCAGAGCCTAATTGGCTTGCACAGCTGAATGCAGAATGGATATGGCCAGGGCATTAATGCCTCTGTGACTCCACTGGGAGTTTTTGAGCAGGGCAATGATGTGATCAGATACATTTAAATGGGTCACTTTGGATGATGTGTTGAGAATAGGTAGGGTGGAGGGCAAAGGAAGAAGGAAGGGGAAATAGCTGAAAAATTATCACAATAATTCATTTAATGGAAACGTGGATCAGATGACTGCAGCCCCAGATAGTGGAGGTAATATGTTTTACTCACTTTTTTAGAAAACACATTTTTGTTTCAATAGCTTTTGGAGTACGAGTGTTTTTTGGTCAGATGGGTGAATTGTATAGTGCTGAAGTGTGAAATTTTAGTTGAGCTTATATTCTGAATGGATTCTGTAAGCTCAATCAAAACTCATTATTTTTAAGCATCAACGACGGTGTCCACCACAGGGCTAGATGAATTCTTACTTAATTTCTTTTCTTCTTCTTACATGCTTAGAATTGCAGCCTTGACTTCAATATGATGTATATCCAAACACCTTGCAAATTAGCTTATTCGTGCATTGACTATAGAAAACTCTGTTAGTCTTACTTTGTAGGAGTAAACATCAAATGCTTCTGACAGCGACACTCAAATGACATGCTAAGATTACATCTTCAGAAGTTTAAGAATATAAAGAAACATCTTGACTTAGAAAACACTACCTTTTTGTTTATATAGGTAATGAGTTTAGGGATCTACAACAACTCAGTAGTTAGTTGTGAATTGCCTTTGGCTTCAAGGACATAATACCAAGCAGTAGGTATATAATATATATTTGTGGAACTGAATTGAATTGGCTTATAAGAAAGACACAATATTTAAATCCTTAGCTGTGAAGAACTTACCAGGGCTGCCTATTATTTTTAGAAGATTTCCTTGTCTGATCCTGCTTTGAAGTAGCTAACATTGGCTACATGTCTGCTATGTTCCGTGGACTTTACAAGCAGTATTTACATTAAGTCCTGTGGTAGCCAGTCTTGAAGATGGCCCCGATGATCCTGCCTCCTTCCTGGTGTTCACACTTTTGTGTAGTCCCCTCCCACATTGTACCAGGGTGGGTCTATGTGGCAGAATTGGTGGTTTCTCACCTTTTTTTTTAAAGGGGAGGGTCTCGCTCTTTCACCCAGGCTGGAGTGCAGTGACATAATTACGGCTCACTGCAGCTTCGACCTCTGGGCTCAAGCAATCCTCTCACCTCAGCTTCCTGAGTGGCTGGAGCTACAGGTGCACACCAGCATACTTGGTTAGTTCTCTTTTTCACAGAGACGAGGTCTCACTATGTTGCCAGGGCTAGTCTCGAAGTCCTGGACTCAAGCAAACCTCCCGTCTTGACTTGCCAAAGTGCTGGGATTACAGGCATGAACCACGGCACCAGGCTGTGTTCTCACTTTTGAGATTAGAAATATTTGCAGCTTCCATGGTGTTCCCTCTTTTTCTCTCTTGGATCATTCACATGTCATGAGAAGCCCCAAGGTGAAGCCTACGTGGTGAGAAACTGAGGCCTCCAGCCAGCAGCCAGGTTAATGGGTTTGAAAGCAAATCCTCCAGCCCAATCCAGCCTTCAAATGACTGCAGCCCTAGGTGACAATGTGACAGAGGGCTCATGAGGAACCCTAAGCCAGAACCACCCTGCTCATCCATGCTTAGACTCCTGATCTTTGGAACATATGTGAGTGAAAAATGTGCTTGTTGTTTTAAGTCATTAAATTTGTGGGTAGTTTGTGTTACACAGCAAAGATAATTAATACAATTCCCATAATAGTTCTTTAGAAATGGATATTGTTTTCTATATTTTTACAGTAGAGAAAAGCAAAGCTCACAGGGTGAAGGATAGAAGGACCATATAACTTATTGTTTAAACTGGGACATTTTGAGCATTAAAGGGGTGTTCTTATTAATTACACTGAAACAGCAGGTGTAAACTTGGACAGTCCCTGAGTCCTGGCAGAGTATGAGGGAACATCGCTTTACTTACATAATTCAACTGGGATCTTCAGCCACCAAGTATCAGAGTTGGGACTCGTCTGAAGTATGTCAGTTTCCAAAGTGTACACCTTCCACTGTCTCAAGCTGCTTCCCTAGCTATGTGCTAAGCACATATCCAGGAATAGTAGAACTCCAGACATGAGAAGTGATATACATGCACAGTGTAAATGTATTTTGATAACTACATTTTATTTTTTTGAGACAGAGTCTCACTCTGTCACTCAGGCTGGAGTGCAGTGGCATGATCTCAGCTCACTGCAAGCTCCACCTCCCGGGTTCACGCCGTTCTCCTGCCTCAGCCTCCCGAGTAGCTGGGACTACAGGCGCCCACCACCATGCCTGGCTAAATTCTTTTTTTCTTTGTATTTTTAGTACAGACGGGGTTTCACCATGTTAGCCAGGATGGTCTCCATCTCCTGACCTCATGATCCGCCCGCCTTGGCCTCCCAAAGTGCAGGGATTACAGGCGTGAGCCGTTGTGCCAGGCTTGATAACTACATATACATGTATGTAAGTACAGGAAACAAACACAGATTAACACTTGGTTATTTTTTTCTTTGTGTCTTTGTGTGTATTCTACAATTATAAAGAAGTGCATTCTTTTTAAGGCTGGGCACGGTGGCTCAGACCTGTAATCCCAGCACTTTGGGAGGCTGAGGCTGGAGGATCACAAGGTCAAGAGATCAAGACTATCCTTGCCAACATGGTGAAACCGCGTCTCTACTAAAAATACAAAAATTAGCTGGGCATGGTGTTGCGTGCCTGTAGTCCCAGCTACTTGGGAGGCTGAGGCAGGAAAATCACTTGAACCCAGGAGGTTGCAGAGGTTGCAGTGAGCTGAGATTGCGCCACTGCACTCCAGCCTGGCGACAGAGTGAGATCCATTTCAAAAAAAAAAAAAAAAAGAAATGCACTCTTTTTAAAAACAAAAATCTCTTTAAAATATTAAGTGAAGAGCTCTTGGCCAAAGGTTTGGAGGAGCTGCATGCATGCAGGTATCCCAGGTAGAGAAGCTGAAGTTTAGAATTTGCCAGTATGAGTCACAAACTAATGACCAAGCACCCTTGTAAAACATTCATGTTTTCATCTCTGGGTGGGTCTGTGTTGGCAAAAAAAAAGAAGCTGAGGGCAGAGAAATTTCCCAGGAAATCTAAGACAGGTAGTTCTAGGATGAAAAAGTCTTTTAGGTTGGTCAAAAGTAATTGCGGTTTTGCCTTTACATTTTTTTTTTTTTTGAGACAGAGTCTCGCTCTGTCTCCCAGGCTGGAGTGCAGTGGCGCGATCTTGGCTCACTGCAAGCTCCGCCTCCTGGGTTCATGCCATTCACCTGCCTCAGCCTCCTGAGTAGCTGGGACTACAGGTGCCCGCCACCACGCCCGGCTAATTTTTTATATTTTTGGTAGAGATGGGGTTTCACCGTGTTAGCCAGGATGGTCTTGATCTCCTGACCTCGTGATCCTCCCGCCTTGGCCTCCCAAAGTGCTGGGATTACAGGCCTGAGCCACCACGCCCAGCCTGCCTTTACTTTTAACAGTAAATACAGCAATTACTTTTGCCCCGACCTAATACTGTCTAAGCCTGCAACACACACAATTGTCTGAGGACTTTAGGCAAATAAGGGCTGGTTTTTCTTTGTATTTCTGTCTCCCTACTGTATCTGTTTCTTTCTCGCTTCCTTCTTCCCTTTCTTTTTTTCTCTCTCCCCTTTTGCCTCTCTTCTTTTCTCCTTCGCTTCTGTCTTTTCTTTCTTCTCTCCTTCTCCACCTGACTTCTTTCATTCATTATTCCACAATTACTTACTGGATGTCTACTATGTACCAGGAAATATGCTAGATGCTAGAGATACTATTCATTCCTTCAAAAAATATTCAGTCCTTCTTATGTTCCAAGCACTATTCAAAGCATTGAGTCTCTAATAATGAGCTAAACAGACAAAAATTCCTGCCCCTCTGAAGCTCTAGTGAGGCAATATGGACAATAACCAAAATAGATAAATAAAACACATAGCATGGTGGATGGTGATAAAGTCTATAGAGAAAAGCAAGGTGGAGAAGGGACATAGGAAATGACAACGTGCTCAGAGTGTGGTGGGCTTTGGTTTTAAGTGGGCTGGTTAGGGAAGATCTCACTGCAGGGATAGGAGGAGGTGAGGGAGATGGTCACATAAATAAAGGTGGGACAGGGTGTTCCAGAAGCAAGGGCAGCGGTGCACAGGGCCTGAGGTGGGCATGTGCCTCATATGTTCAAATAACAGGGAGGAGGCTGGTGTAGTTGGAGAACTGCCAGTGAGCAGGCATGTCCCAGGAGGTAGAGCCAGAGAGCTAATGGGTGGACAGGAGGGTCAGGATGAAGATTGTGTAGGTTCTTGTAGGTAAGAAGAAGGACTTTGACTTTGAGTCTGAGTGAGGTGGGAGCCAGTGGGGGCTTTTTGAGTGAGGGAGTGACATCAACTGATTTGCATTTTAAAATTTTTCTCTGGCTTTATAGTGCTGGTGAATAAAGGTTCAGCTTTCCCTCTGTTTTTGTTGTTGTTGTTGTTGTTGTTTGGTTCTTTTTGAGATGGAGTCTCCCTCTGTTGCCCAGGCTGGAGTGTAGTGGCGCGATCTTGGCTCACTGCAACCTCTGCCTCCCGGGTTCAAGTGATCCACCTACCTCGGCCTCCCAAAGTGCTGGGATTACAGGTGTGAGCCACCATGCCCGGCCAAAGGTTCAGCTCTCTAAGAGCTCATAGCCCTAGTTGGGGAGAAAGCCCTGGAAACATTTATGAAAGTGAAATAAAATGCTACAGATATATGATAGAATTTGTCCCAGGGATGGGAGCATGAAGGAGAGCACTTGGCCTGGACTGGAACCCACTTGAAGGAGGTGTCAAGAAATACTTCATAGAGGTGGTGTCATTTGAGCAGAGGCTTGAAAGATGAATGTAACTTATTTATCAGCGGAGAGGGAAAAGGGCAGTCCAGGAGGAAGGATCTGCATAAGCAGAGGTGTGGAGGCTTTAGAGGGTATGGCATGCTGGGAGAATGACCACAAGCAGTTTATTACAGAACTGGAGCAAGGAGAGTCCGGATGGAGAGAGAGTCAGGAAAGGACTGGAAAGATCCTGTAGCCCCTGGAAACTCCAGGAAACAGGAATTGGAGGTTCTCGAGTAAGGTCTAGTAGAGAAGAATTGTGACCAGACTATTGTCATGGCTGGAGTGCAGACAAAGGTTAGCCTATATAGTTGTCACCTTTCAAGTTGTCCCATATATTGCCAGGAAATGGTTTGAGGAGTGTGATTTAGCCAAGGCAGGATGCTTCCTGGCTTTGCAGCTCCTCCTCCGTGAGCAGTCCTGGGCGCTGATACAGCGCTCAGGAATGAGCCTCTCATCAGGCACTAGGCATGCCACGTGCAGGCTCCTGCAGCCCAGCTGTTGCCCTGGCAGCTCCATGACCACACCTCTGTGCCTAGACACGGATCAGAACTGGGAGAAAAAGAGAAGGTGGTACCTTGTATCCCTCTCACCCTGGGGTCTTTCAGGATCTGCCCCAAGGAGCAGAAAACGTGTGTGCCCAGAGCAGCTTACTCAGGAGACGCTTGCTGTATGTAAGGCCTTGGGACAACTGTAAGAGCCCTGAGGGCACGGAGTGTGGGCAACAGGTGATAGCAAATCAAGGAGCGTATTTAGCAATGCCTGTGCTACCTAGCAATGACAAATCTATGAAAATAGCAACACCGCAGGGATAGGGACTGCAGAGTGGGAAGAAATGAGGGGTGACCATGTTGAAGAAACTGTGTTTCGGCAGAGGAGAGAGCAGGGCAATGGCGTGAGGTGGGAATGCTTTTGGGTGGGCTTCAGAAGCAGTGAGGTCAGTGTGGCTGTCGTGAGGTGTGGAGAGTTGGGGAAGAGGAAAGGAGGTACCTGAGTTAGCTGGGGCCACGTTGCATAGGGCCTGGTGGGCTGTGGTAGGGACTTGGAATGTTTCTCTAAGTGCAGAAGATTTTGAGCTGGGGAGATGTGATTGAATTTATGTTGTAGGGGCAATAGAGACTAGGGAATTGAACAGGAAGCAGGGAGGCCAGGAGGTGGTGGCTGTAGTGGTCTGGAGGCTTGGATGTAACCAGGAGGCGTGGACAGAGCTGCAGGTCAGACTGGGTCCACATTTTGAAGGGGATCTTAAAGGCTGTGAGAGGGGCTATTACATGCCACCAATATTGATTGTGCTCCTACCATCAGGATACAGAGATGAGACAGTGATTCCTGTCCTCAGGGAGGTTACATTCGCATGGGGAGAGACACATAGCAAAAGAGACCACCAAGGCAAGTCTGCCAAGAGATGATGACAGCCCAGAGGGCATATCACTAAGAGAAGGCCAGGAATGATCTCACGGAGCAAATGGCAATTGGGCTGAGTTTTGAGGATGTAGAAGTTTGCTCAACAGGTAGGAAGCTGAGCAGGAAGGGAATTTCTGGCAAAGGCACAGTTGCTGGTTCAGTGGCATGTTTCCCTCTGGGGAATCTGGGAAGACTGGGCCTGACCGTGGTTCCTGATGGGATTGCCGGTAACTGGCTCCAGAAAGATTATTTGGTGGATAAAAAAAATGCACGATATATTTGGAAAACTACAAGTTAGCCTCTAAGCTGGCAATGTGATGAGAGCATGGCAGGGTGCCTCCAGGTTCTCTATGGTAACGGGGCTCTTAAGAGTAATTGAGGGGACTGTGAGGCTGTGTTTGCACAGTTCTCTGCATAAGATTTGGAAACAGCTGACAATGCACATTAAAGAATGAGGGTGTTGCTAATGGAGGTCATGAGAGTCACCACTCCCTAAACTTGCTCCTTGGCCCCCTCTTTGAGCTTGGAGATAAATCTGTGGAGGCTAAGGTTGGGTGGGGCAGTGTATGTCCTGCTAATGAGTTTGGACCACAACAAACAGGGAGCTCTTGATGGGGTTCCTGAAGGTGAGTGAGAAGCTCAGGTGAGTCCTCTAGGGAGTTCACTCTGGAGTGTTGAGGGAGACAGAGTAGATGGGACAAGACAGCAGCTGAGGAAGAGGATGGCTAGAAGGCTGTTGCAAAATTCCATTGTGATCTTCCCTTTGTAAAACCTTCTTTGGAACACACCCCAGAATACACTGGAAAATTCAGAAAAGTGGACAATGGAGAAAGGACAGGAAACAATTCCCAGAATCCACAGCAGCTCCCCAGCACCCCGGGCAAGCACTGCCTCCCTGCCAAGGTTCAAGTGGGGCTCTCTTGGCAGCCTCCATAGGAAATGGCCCGGGGCAAGTTCCCGGGGTAAAAGGTGCAACCTGGGTGTGGGCCGGTTTCCTTGTGAAGGCTGTGGCTTCCCCTCAGGCTCACCCTTGCTGATGCTGAGTAATCTGCAGGCTGCAATCTGCCCATGAAAGAACACTTGCAACACATTGTGTGAGGATCCCAGGTAAACAGCCAATGTGTGTGCCCAGAGCTGCGCTTACGTCTGTCTTCTGGGGAAGCCTCCCTCCCCGCTGGCCTTCAGGCTGTGCCTCCACCCTGCCTCTATCTTGTTCTCTTAGGTTGCCCTGTCCTTCCCTGGGAATCAGGTCAAGAGCCCTGCTGGCAGGTGTCCTAGAGCATGAATCAGTCCCCTGCAAGGAGAAGGTGGGAGATCTTGGCTGAGATCAGGCAGGAAGGTTTATTGGATGATGCATCTGGTCAATAGCCAATCTATTAAACTCCCCTGAGAGAATTAGGAATCTTCATATGATAGGTCATCTCTTTGTGGGAGAAGTTTAGGTAACTGGAAACCACATTTTGGTCAAGAATGACTCAGTTAATTTTTCCATGCCTTTAGAGAGGATTTAATTTTGCACAGGTGGGTGACTTCAGAGTGGTTGGTGAAAGCTGGCTGGCTGTCATTTTGTCTGGCAGTGCAGAGTGGCAATTTATCCCTTTAGGTGGCCCAAGATTTGGGTGGCTGGACTTTCCAAGGCAAATTAATTTAATTTATTTATTTATGCTGAGCCTTGGGTTAATGCTTTCAAATGGTTTATTTCAGAGACCTGATAACCTGCGGACTGACTTTCTCCTTCTAGACTTGTGTTGATTTGATTCAACAGACCCTCGTGACTCATGAAGCACCTATATGTACCAGTCATTGTGATAAATCTGGGGATTAGACAGGGGCAAAACTCAGTCCTTGTTGAGTTAGCTCATGGTGCAATACTGGACTCAGACATAAACAAACATACAGAAATGATAGGTTTGTGTGGCATGCTGAGGGCCAAGGTAAGAAGGAATTCATTCTGTTGGATAAAGCGGGGAATCAAGGAGGCTTCCTGGAGGAAGCGAAATCCTAGATGAGTCTGAAAGGGTAAATAGGAATGAATGCTCTCCAACTCTGATGGAGTTGATGATCTCATGGTTGGCCTCTTGTCATACTGACAAGTTTTGAGTATGAATGATTAATTTGTTTGTAATATTTAATAAAAAGAAGAATGCATTCACAAGCATCACAAGTGAATCCATCCCCGACTTCTTAGTAATTTCCCCTTTTACACCCTGCTAATATGATCCCTGTTTTTTGCCCTTTATGAAGTGGTCCACAGTGTGAAAAATTTGAAAGGCCGCAAAGAATGAATAGCTCTTCAGTAAACGAATTGGAAGAGTGTATTGGGCATGGAGTCAAAGGTTGACCTATGTAATTCTTTTGACTTTTTTGTTTTAAAATTACTATGATTCCTCCAGGGCAAGCACTGCTTTAATAATTCATCTTTCTATCTTCAAAAGTCAGCCCAGTGACTGTCCCTTATTCCACAGATGTGGAACCAATTCAGGATTGTCCTTGTGATTCTTTTTCCTAAGTGGAATACTGAGCCCACAGCTTGCGTGTCATATGTGTGGACTTTTCAGCATATTCTTTTCTGGCCCAGAAGTCTGGATTCTTCTTGTCTGTTGCAATAATATAAAGGTTGGAATTTTCAAAGTCTTTCCAAACCAATCTTTCTACTTATTTGGCTAGGCCCCTTGGAAGGGTTCTCTAACTTGCTTTACTTTCCTTGTTTTTGATTGAAGTTATTCAGAGCTGTACATGAAGAGAAGTCCCGCAGGGACCCTGGGATCAGAAGAACTCTGGGAAATGCCTGGCCCAGCCAGTGCTCTTCTAAAGATCCTCATCCTCATGGAGATAACCACTTTTAAGGAAGAAAAGAGGATCTGGACCCTACCCATCTCAGTCTCCATCAGATCTTATGGATGCTCCAGGAACTGGCCATGATTCTCCTCTTTTCTACCATCTTGTATGTTGGGCTTTGTAGAGGATAGATGTTTTCTAGAAGAATGGCAGACAAGGCAAGGTCTGCAGCTTGCCATTGATAGTGTCTTTGTCAACATATCTGTGTGGAATTGTGCAGCTGAGAGGGGAGAAGAGAAATCAGAGAGTGGATGGACTGCCACAGTTCAACATGTAATGATGCTTTCAATATAGAATCCACAAGGCAACCTGCATGCTGGGCTCTGTGCTAGGCACTAGGGGTATATCTATGAGATGCCACCCCACCTCCCACAGTCTTACAATCTAATGGGGAAGAGGGATATGTCAATAGACAAATGCAGCAGATGGCAAGTGCTGGGATATGAAACAATAAGCAGAAGCCACGGTGTTCTCTGGGACTTCTGAGCTGAGTCCCAAAGTAATTAGATTAATCCATCGTGGGAGGTGGAGTGGGTAGGGGGAGCTCCTGAAAGCATGATCAAAAGTGGAGAGCTAAGGCGAGAGAGAAGAAAGAAATGAGATTCAGCAAAGAGGAGGAGAGCAATGAAGAGCCATGTATGACCAGGAGAAGGCAAATTGTTCAGACTAAACATGACAGTAGGGTGGGTTTTTGAGGGTATCCACTGCACTTACAGAGGCAAGATTCTCTATGGTGACCTTTCAGTGAGGGTGGGCAAATACACTACTTTTTGAGTCAGCCATTTTTCACTACTGAGCATCTCTGGCCTTAGCAAGTTCTGAGTGTGAATACTTTCTTCTATTTCTAAGCCATTCAACAAATATCAAAGTGCTTTCCCATGTATTGGTCATCTTAGGCAACCTGGGTGGACATTTAGAGCAAGACGTAATGAGTTAAGCACTCACTAGAGCTAGGGCATCTTAGAAAAGTCACTTAGCTTCACTGAGCCTCAGTCTTCCTATCTGTGAAATGGGGATAATGACCCTTATGTCACCTGGTGGGCAAGATCTAAATAAAATCATTGTAGTTAGGTCCATAGTAGGTTCTTTCTGATGTACCACTGTGTACCTCATGCTGCTGCTATTCCAGTGGGATATATCCAGTGGGGTTATGGGCATGACGTTTCGTAACCCCACCATCACTTGTATCAGCAAGTCTGTCCTAGGTTCCCCCACTAAGCTTCCTGGATGAGGCACCTAGTGGCATTCCCTAGTTTGAGTGTGGGGCATTTGGTAAACTAGTCCTTATGTATGCCTGTCAGATGGAGGGTACTGTCTTTAAGATGGGCTCATAGCTGAATCTGGAAGGTAAGTGCTCCAGCCAGTAATAAGTTTTCTGTAGGATTCAAAGTTCCCTTGCTATTTCCGCTGACTTTGCTTCCCCTCACGTGTCCTCTATCCCAACCTATTATGTTCACCAGCATTAACTTGCCTCCTCAACTCTGTTTTTGCATTTTGAAATGGACTTTCCCTTAACCTATATTCCTCTGGTTCCCAAACTCCACCTGCTTCAGTTTTTTTTTTTCAATATCATCTATATTTCCTTCACTAGATTATAGCCTTAGTCACTTGTACCCTTAGAATGAATATTTTTTTCTGTCATATCTTTGTTTGAACCTTTTCACATTTGACTTCAGACATTACCCATCTCCTTCATCTGACCACTTTCTTCACTTTTTTCATCTTTCCATATTGGTTGTATGTCTACTGAGCAAGCGGCTCTGTGCAGAGCATTCAAAGATGACTGAGATACAGTCTTGTGGGTAGAGAGAGATAATTAGAATGCACCCTGGAGAGTGTTAGGTTGAGGGAAGCAGAGATTACAGGAGTCCAAATGTCTTATCCGAGGATCTGGGATAGGCTTGAGAGAGGATGCTGAGCTCACGTAGGTGAGGAATTGTCCTACGTGAAGGAAAAGAGGCAGGAGACGGCAGCTTGGAGGCTATATTACTTCCTCTGGGGCTGCCATACCAAAGTACCACAAACTGGGTGGCTTAAAACATCAGAAATGTATTTTCTCACAGTTCTAGAAGGTAGAAGTCCAAAGTCAAGATGTTGGCCCTAGAGCTGTGCTCCTTCTGAAGGCTTTGGGGTGTATGTGTTTAATGCCCTTTTCTTAGCTTCTGCCCTTTTCTTTTCTGGCCTTCACAGAAGGCCAAAGAGCAATCCTTGGCCTTCCTTGGCTTGTGGATGCATCGTTTCAGTCTCCACCTCTGTTTTCACATGGCCCTCTTCCCTGTGTATCTGTCTCTGTGCTGCTTCTCATCTTATAAGGACACAAGTCAGATTGGAATAAAACCTATTCTAATTCAGTGTAATCACATCTTAACTTGATTATATATGCAAAGACCCTATTTCCAAATAAGGTCACATTTTCAGGTCCTTGGGGTTAGAGCTTTAACATGTCTTTTTGGGGGACATGGTTCAACTCATAACAGAAACCTTGCAGATAAATCATTTTGGCCGGTGCACAGTTAAGTGGTGGATTATCAAGAATATGGAATTTTAGAATTTTAGCTTCTTGGTTGATTTTTGGGAATTAACGTACAGGAGAGCAGGTTTAGAAGTGACAATAACACTTTGAGAGGCCAAGGCGGGCGGATCATGAGGTCAGGAGATCGAGACCATCCTGGCTACCATGGTGAAACCCCGTCTCCTCTAAAAATACAAAAATTAGCCGGGCATGGTGGCAGGTGCCTGTAGTCCCAGCTAGTCAGAAGGCTGAGGCAGGAGAATGGCATGAACCCGGGAGGTGGAGGTTGCAGTGAGCCGAGATCGTGCCACTGCACTCCAGCCTGGGCGACAGAGTAGAGTGAGACTCTGTTTCAAAAAAAAAAAAAAAAAAAAATAGAAGTGACAATAACAATAACAGAGGCTGGTCTTCTGGGAATGATGCGATACTCTTCAGCCAGCCTTTCTGTTTTGAGCGAAGCCCCAGCCTGGATTCAAAGAGAGTCAGGGCGCTTCCTGTCTTCCTGTCTTTCTCCTCTCTCCTGCTACTTGTAATGAAATTCAGAGCAATTAGAGATTTTCTGTCTCATCCCTGGAATGGTGCTTCTCCTGCTGGCCCTATCAGGCTGGTGTGTTGATGTTATCTGGGAAAGGCTGTAGTTACTAGGATGAAGAAGGCGAGAGAGAAATGGAATTCACACAGATCAAACGTGTAATCAGAAGACATTACTGAGTCTTGATGATGCTGTTCAGGGTGTATTTCCCTTGAAACGCTTCTTGAAAGACAGCAGCTTAAACAAAGGGGCAAGATGAGATTCACAGAGATAACATTTCAGAGAGAATGTAGGTACAGCTAAGCAGAGCTAAGCAGTGACAGAAGGAGAAAGTGTGTCTGAAGAAAAATCTTCATTACTGATTTGAAAGAAAAAAAAAATCATCAAATCCCTCTGCCTTGTGGGTCTTACAGGAGGCAAACTTTCTTTACAAACTGTGTGTTTGTGTTTTGAGTGATTAAGAGTTCAGGGACAAGTTCAAACACACCTAACTTCAATTTAAAAGTAAATGAGATGACATTGGAGGAAACTTACAATAAAATGTCACTCTTTACCTAACACCATTTTCTGTGGAATTCAAAATATCCATTGTTTAAAAGTGACATGGTAACTACCATCTAGTTTGCTGAACGACCTTCTTTATGGCATCATAGTATTAGAAATGGCTTCGGAAGGAATCACTCAACTGCATTTATCTGGCAGGAGAAAAATGCAGGTAGTATTTATTTTAGGGTGTGGTAGGGGATGTACCCTAGCAAGGATCCTAGAAGTCAGTGTCAGGTATGAGAACAAGAAACATTCATTTATTCCATGCATACTCACTGAGTCCCTACTATGTACTGGTATTATGCGGCAGTATGAATATTCTCATTTGTTAAATAAAGATACTTGAGTCTGCTTTCATTGTTGTGGGTTTTGTTATTAAGGGTAACACAGTCATGTGTTGCTTGATCACGGGGACTTGTTCTGAGAAATGTGTTGTCAGGCAATTTTGTCTTTGTGGGAACCTCGTAGAGAGTAGGGTACTTACAAAAACCTAGATGGGATAGCTTACTACACACCTAGGCTATAGGGTAAAGCCGATTGCTCACAGGCAACAAACCTGTAGAGCATGTTACTGACTGAATACTGTAGGCAATTGTAACAAATCACTAGGCAACAGAAACTTTTCAGCTCTGTTATTATCTTATGGCACCACTGTTGTGTATGCAGTCTGTTGACCAAAACATCATGTGGTTGATGATTGTACTTATAGTACTAAGTGCCAGGCATTGAACTGTGCCAAGTGTCAGGGCTGAATGAGCTCATTCAATTTTTCTAATAAGTCTATGAGGTAGTTACTGATATCTCCCCTGCTTTACAGATGAGGAAACTGAGGCACAGAGATAAGGAATTTGCATAAATTTTTATAACAGGTAGGAGATAAGTGATGAAGAGACACTGAATGATTGAAAACTCATGGGTTTGGTTTTCTTATGTGAAAAATGGATTTAAGGAAGGCAGCAGATGCAAGCACGGAGGCAGGGAAACTGGTTGATGTGTGGATTGAGTGAGTTAATGTGTGTCAAATGCCTAGAATGGTCACTACACAAGTATTTGCTATTGTTCTTATTTTTGTTGTAATCAGTCAGAATGGTCTAAGTCAGTGGTCAGCAAACCTTTTTTATGCAGAGCCAGATAGAAAATAATTTAGGCTTTTTATGCTCTTAGGTCTCTCTTGCAATTACTCAATTCTGCCCTTGTAGCATGTAGGCAACCATAGTCAATGTGTAAATAGGAATGAGCATGGCTGCATTCCATTACATGTAGTTTATAAAACTATAGCCCACAGACTATACTTTGCCAATCCTTGGTCTAGACTATGCTGTAGTTATAATTCCCAAACCCTATTGGTTTATAAGTGTTTACTATTATTTCTATAACTATCAGTCAGAGTAAGCTAGACTATGCCGTATTAACGAACAACCCCCAAACCTTAGTGGTTTACAAAAACAAGGATTTTATTATTGGCTCACATTACATGTCCACTGTGTATTGGCTGGGGAACTCCAGTTCCTGCTTCATGACTCTGAGTCCCAGGCTGATAAAGCAGCCACCACCTCAAAGGTTTCTGATTCGTAAGAGAGAGGGAGAGAGACAGAGAAAACTTTTGATGTGATCCTGTCCAGAAGTGCACACGTCACATCTGTTCACAACCCTAGTGATTGGTAGGCACTAGGCACATAGACCGAACTATTCACAAGGGGCCCAGGCAGGACAATCCTACCAGGTTCCTAGAAGGCAGGGAGCTGGGCACATTTGGCAAGCATTACCAATGGTTATTGTTACCTACTAATAAGCGTCTAAGTCATGTGTTACAGCTATGACCACATGGAGAAAGAAACACTCAGTGTAATTTCAAATTGCAGAGGAAAAAAATCTGATTGGTTCATTCTGAGTCAAAGATCCATTGTTGGTTTAATTAACTGAAGAGGGTTGGGGTATCATATTGTACGAATGTAGTCGCTGGGAGCCAGCCCATCCTTTGGATGAGGGGAGGAGGAATCGTGAAGAAAGTTAAGGGACTTATTTTAAGTTGGTGAAGTTACTTCAATATTCATATACCTTAATAAAGAGCCAGATAACAGCAGTTCAACTTTCTGAAAAGTCAGTGGATAGAAAGACAGCCCTATATATAAATGAAAGCGAAGGAGAGTTGGCATGGGCAAGTTGAGGCATGAGTCCTGGTTGCATGACTAACCGGGTATGTGGCTTGGGATAAGTCATTTCAGAATGTATTGGCATCTTGGGTTTCTTGTCTGTGAAATGAATACTTAGTAAAATGGCAGACAAAAGAAGTACAACTTGCTGAGAAAAGAGAGATGTGTCAGGATGTTTTGGAATCAAATGGGATAATGGATGTGAAGATGCTTTGCAAATCATATTCTGGTTTTCTTAATTGTGCAGCCTTGGCCACCTTGCTTATCATTTCTCAGCCTGGCCTCCTTCTTTAACTTGGAGATAAAAAGATCTGCACTTCAGAGTAGTGAAGATTAGAGGCAAAGAAAACTGAGCACTACAGCATTAGGTCTGGCAAGACACCCAATTAACGATGGTTCTTATTACTACTGGTTTTTACTTGTGACATTTGAATTCATGTCTCGCTGGATTCCATGATTGACTCAGCAGATCCGACTGGTTGAGTGTGTTTATTTTCTCTTCTTTCTTGCTGCCATTGACATCCATGGCTCATGAATATGCACTCTTTCATGAGCACATAGGGCATGAGTAAGGCTGATCCCTCAAGCAGGTGAGCTTCTATGAGATGTAATTAGCGGGATAGTATCCTAAATTACACCCTTCACCCACTGGTCTGTCTGGGATTCTCATTTTTTGGGTCATGTATTGTGTATTAATCAGGGCATTGTTTCTATAGGAAACTCATGAAAACAAACATGTAATCCATCACTAGATAGAAGCAGATGAGATATCTGACCTTCTGCTAAGGGATTAGTCTTGGAAGGAAAAGGGCACAGGACAAATGTGACTGCATATTGGAAAGTTGGAATTACCCAAGGAATTAAAACTAAATGCATGGGACTTACCTGCAGAAATTCTGATTTAATTTCTCTGTAGTGTGGCCTGGTTTTGAAGATGTTTAAAAGCTCCCCAGGGCCGGATGCAGTGGCTCACTCCTGTAATCCCAGCACTTTGGGAGGCCGAGGCAGGCAGATCACGAGGTCAGGAGATCCAGACTAGCCTGGCCAACATAGTGAAACCCTATCTCTACTAAAGATGCAAAGAATTAGCCAGATGTGGTGGCACATGCCTGTAATCCCACTACTCAGGAGGCTGAGGCAGGAGAATCGCTTGAACTCGGAGGCAGAGGTTGCAGTGAGCTGAGACCGTGCCATTGCTCTCCAGCCTGGGTGACAGGGTGAGACTCCATCTCAAAAACAAAAAACAAAAACAAAAACTTAAAAGAGCTAACTTTTTGTTAAGTACCAATTATGCCTAGAGTTGCCCTGGACCTTTTGAATAGACCACATTCTACTTCATGTAAGGCACAATAGATTGTGTGATGCTTCTTTATTTTATGTATCAATAAGATAATTTTTTAAATGCTACCAATTATAGTTGTAGGAAACTATGAATTGTAAGTGGCATCCTAGTGTCAGAGATGTTAAAATGTGAGGAATAAGCATCTTAGAATAATTGCACCACTGCACTCCAGCCTGGCAACAGAGCGAGACTCCGTCTCAAAAATGAAAAATAAAAAGCTCTCCCCAGATGATTCTCACGTTCAGCCAAAGTTGGAAGCCACTAGTTTAGAGCACAGGATACTGTTAGAGAGAACAGATCTATTTGGGAAACTGTGATAAGCAAACAAGGGGAGGGGGCAGATGAGGTGCCAGGGTTTCTTCAAAGAGGAAATATGAGAGGGTAGGAGAGAGAGAAGATGGAGAAGGCAATTTCACTCACACTTAATCTAAGCCTGAGAACTGTTGTGAAATTTGTTAGGAAGAAGTGGTGAGAAGGGAGAAGATGAGGGCTAGTCTCAGAGCACCCCTGTGACTGTTAATTTTATGTGTTCAATTTGACTAGGCCATGACACCTGGATATTTGGTCAAACATTATTCTACACCTCTCTCATTTAGATGAGGTAGACGTTTAAATCAGTGGAGTTTGTGTAAAGTGGATAACCCTCAATAACATGGGTGGGGCTCATTCAATCAGTTGAAGGCCTTTATAGAAAAAGACTGATTTCCCTGAAGGAAGAAGGAATTCTGCCATCAGACAGCTTTTGGACTGGAACTGTGATTCTTCTCTGGGTCTTCAGCCAGCCCACCTACACTACAGATTTTGGACTTCTCAGCCTCCCAATTGTGTGGGACAATTTCTTTAAACTTTCTCTTGGCATGCGTTCGTGCACACGTGCGCGTGCGCACACACACACACACACACACATCCTATGGGTTCTATTTCTCCAGAGAACCCTGACTTAACAACCCTAATGAGGTGGTATTATTAGTTGCCTCATTTTACAGTTAAAGAAAGTGAGATGCTTAATAACGTGCCCAAAGTTGCACTTTCAGGAGTAGGGGAGACACAAGACACAGGATGTAAGCCCAGGGAGTCTGGCTCTAGCATTGCCTGGGCTGACTCTCAGAGTCTTTTCAAAGAGGGTGTTGCTGTGGTACACAGTCATGAAAAGCTAGATTTTTTTTTTGAAGACCACCTCAACCCTCAAACCTTAAGTTTCTTTGTTTTCAAAACAAGGGGGACTTTTTAGGTGCCATATGAATTTTAGGATTCTTTTTCTATTTCTGTGAAGAATGATGATGTTATTTAGATGGGAATTGCATTGAATTTGTAGATTGCTTTGGGCAGTATGATCATTTTCACAATATTGATTCTACTTATCCATGAACATGGGATGTGTTTCCATTTATGTTGTCTATGACTTCTTTCAGCAGTGTTTTGCAGTTTTCCTTGCAGCGGTCTTTCACCTCCTTGGTTAACAATATTCCTAAGTATTTTATTTTATTTGTTGCACCTATTGTAAAGGGAATTGAGTTCTTTATTTGATTCTCAGCTTGATCATTGTTCATGTAGAGAAGTGCTACTTATTTGTGTACATTGATTTTATATCCTGAGACTTTAGTGAACTCGTTTGTCAGATCTAGACAACAGATATTGGCATGGATGTGGTAAGAAGGGAACACTTTTATGCTGCGGATGGAGATGTAAACCAGTACAACCACTGTGGTAAACAGCATGGAGACTCCTTAAAGAGCTAAAAGTAGAACTACCATTTGATCCAGCAATCCCACTACTGGGTATCTATCTAAAGGAAAAGAAGTCATTATATTAAAAAGACACATGTACATGCATGTTTATAGCAGCATAGTTTGCATTTGCAAAAATATGGTACCAATCTAAATGCCCATTAACCAATGAGTGGATAAAGAAAATGTGGCATATCTACACTATGTAATACTACTCAGCCATAAAAAGGAATGAAATAATGTCTTTTGCAGCAACTTGGATGAAGCTGGAGGCCCTTATTCTAAGTGAAGTAACTCAGGAATGGAAAACAAAGTATCATATGTTCTCACTTATAAGTGAGAGATAAGCTATGAGAATTCAAAGGCATTACAATGATATAATGGACTTTGGGGACTCAGTGGAAGGGAAGGTTGGAAGGGGGATGAAGGATAAAAGACTACACATTGGGTATAGTGTACACTGCTCGGGTGATGGGTATACCAAAATCTCAGAAATCAACACTAAAGAACTTATTCATGTAGTCCCAAACCACTTATACCCCAAAAACTATTGAAATAAAAATTGAAAAAATGAGGGGAACACCAGATGAACCCTTTCAGACCTGTTGACCTGTAACAACTAAGAGCAGACATTAGAAGCTGATACCTGCCCATTGGCAATCGTAGCTGTCAAGAGTTTCAGCAGTGCCGCTAGGTAGTGAAATTAACACCTGCTTTGCCTTCTTCCCTGCCTTCCCTCTGCTGGGTCTCATCTCGCCTCATTCTCAAGGGCTGACCCCTTAACTCACTGGGACCTGTTTGGTTTCTCAACTTGCATTCGAATCTTCCTCAGTGGAACTCTTCCTGCTGCCTCTGTCTGATGTATTAGCAATGTCAGAAGATCAGAATGACTGCTTCCAGCCAAACATTTGGTTGGTTTTAAATGTATTCATCTCTTGTCATACCAGTTACTGGCACTGTTTTTAAGCTTGTGTGTGTGTGTGTGTGTGTGTGTGTGTATTGTGTGTTATTTTCTAAGTAAGTAATTAAATTTTTAAAATCATACAGCTCTCTGTGTAGATCAGCTTTGTGCAAATACTTTGAATTTTATTCCAGGTTATAGCACATCAATTTGTTTTCAGCATTTTCTCAGTCTACTTTTCATCTGCCTGAACTCTGGTAGACTGAAGTCCAGTTTTGGGTGATAAAGTGATTAGTAGCATTTCTCTGCTTTTAGAGCACTTGGGATTCAAGTCTCCCCTATATCTCTTCTTCTGTATCTCATTGCTTTTGTTTTTTTTTTCCCATCTTGACACCTTTTCAGTATATCAGGCATCTTTCTTCATATATATATATATATATACATATATATATATATATATATATGCTTTTTAAGACAGAGTTTCACTCTTGTTGCCCAGGCTGGAGTGCAATGGCGTGATCTCGGCTCACCGCAACCTCTGCCTCCCAGGTTCAAGCAATTCTCCTGCCTCAGCCTCCCAAGTAGCTGGGATTACAGGCACCCACCACCACTCTTGGCTAATTTTGTATTTTTAGTAGAGACGGGGTTTCTCCATGTTGGTCAGGCTGGTCTTGAACTCCCGACCTCAGGTGATCTGCCCACCTAGGCCTCCTAAAGTGCTGGGATTACAGTGTTGAGCCACCATGCCCAGCCGTATCTTTCTTTTTAAATCAACTTTACTGAGGTATAATTGACACACAGTAAGCTGATGTATTTAAAGTATACAATTTGGTGTTTTTACATATGTATACATCCACAAATCCATCCCCACAATCAAGATAATGAACACATCTATCACCCCCAAATGCATCCTATGTCCCTTTGTAATGACTTCTGTTTTTGCACCCTTTCCACACCACATGTTAGTTTACATTTTGTAAAATCTTATATAAATGGAAGCATACAGAGTGAACTCTTTTTGTCTGGCTCTTTTACTTATTTCTGAGTTGGTATTTCATTGTACGGCTATACCACAATACATTCATTCATTCGCCCAGGGATAGACATGTGGTTGCTTTTAGTTTTTGAATATGACAAATAAAGTGTCTATAAACATTCAGGTAGAAGTCTTTGCATGGACATATGTTTTCTTTTTTAAAAAATTATTTATTTATTTTTTAAGATGGAGTCTTGCTTTTGTCACCCAGGCTGAAGGGCAGTGGTGCAATCTCAGCTTACTGCAACCTCCGCCTCCAGGGGTTTGAGTGACTTTCCTGTCTCAGCCTCTTGAGTAGCTGGGATTACTGACATGCACCACCATGCCCAACTAATTTTTGTATTTTTAGTAGAGGTGGGGTTTCATCAAGTTAGCAACGGTGGTCTCAAACTCCTGACAGGTGATCCACCTGCCCAGGCCTCTCAAAGTGCTGGGATTACAGGCATGAGCCACCATGTCTGGCACTGTTGTCATTTTTTTTTGTTTGTAGATATCTAGAAGAAGAATGGCTGGATGATGAGGTAGGTATGTATTTAACTTTTAAAGAAGCTGCCAACTGTTTTCCAAAGTGATGGTGCCGTTTTAACATTCCCAGCAGCAGCATATGAAAGGTCTAGTTGCTTCACATCTTTGCCAACACTTTGTATGGTCAGACTTTTTAATTTTAGCTTTCCTAATACACGTGTAGTGGCATCTCATTGTGTTAGTGTGCATTTCTTAATGATTAAAGATGTTGATTTCTTTTTTTTTTTTTTCGGAGACAGAGTCTTACTCTGTCACGAGGCTGGAGTGCAGTGGTGCAATCTTGACTCACTCTGGCCTTGACCTCCCAAGCTCAGGAGATCCTGCTACCTTAACCTCTTGTGTAGCTGAGACTACAGGCACGTGCCATCATGCCTGGCTAATTTTTTGTATTTTTTGTAGAGACGAGGTTTTGTCATGTTGCCCAAGCTAGTCTCAAATTCCTGAGCTTAAGCAATTTGCCCACCTTGGCCTCCCAAAGTGCTGAGATTACAGGTGTGAGTCACTGCACCTGGCCTAGCATATTTTATGTGCTTATGTGCCATCCATATATCTTCTTTGTTGGAGTATGTGTTTAAATCTTGTTTAAATCTTTTGCTAATTTCTTATTGAGTTTTCAATTTTCTTATTGTTGAATTTTGAGGATTCTTCATATATTCTGGACATAAATTCTTTTTCAGATATGTGACTTGTAAGGACTTTCTTTCAGTCTGTGCCTGTATCTTTTGATAAGTGGATTTTTTTTTTCTTCAGATAGAATCTCGCTGTGTTGCCCAGGCTGGAGTGCAGTGGTTTCATCTCAGCTCACTGCAACCTCTGCCTCCGGGGTTCAAGTGATTCTTGTGCCTCAGCCTCCTGACTAGCTGAGATTACAGGCATGCATAGGCATACCCAGCTAATTTTTACATTTTTAGTAGAGACAGAGTTTCGCCATGTTGGCCAGGCTGGTCTTAAACTCCTGGTCTGAAGTGATCCACCTGACTGGCCTGCTAAAGTGCTGGGATTATAGGCCTGAGCCACCATGCCCAGCAGAAGTGCTAATTTTGATGAAGTCCCATTTATCATCCTTTTTTTTTAATGCTTTTGCATCATATGTAAGAAATCTTTGCAAAACCCAAGGTCATGAAGATTTTCTCCTATGTTTTCTTCTATAGATTTTAGAGTTTAAGGTTTCACATTTAGGTTTATAATCTATCTTAAGGTAATTTTTGTTTGTGGCATGAAGTACGGATCCAAGTTTCCTTTTTTTTTGCATATCAAGATCCAATTGTTCTAGCATCATTTGTTTCAAAGTCAATCCTTTTTTCTGCTGCACCTTTGTAAAAGTTCATTGTCAATTTTCATGAGTTTATTGCTAGACCCTGTATTCTCTTCCATTGATCTATTTGTCTATCTTTATACAAATACCACAGTGTTTTGATTCTGAAACTTTATAATAATTCTCAGGATCAGGTAATATTAGTCCTTCAACTTTGTTCTGTTTTTACAGAGTGTTTTGTTTGTTTGTTTTTTATTTTTTTGACTATCCTAGGGTATTTGCATTTTAACATGGGGTAATGAAAGATGGTCTCTGTTAATGTGGCTTTATTTTCTCCACTTATCAGGAGGTCCCTGAGGGGGTCACTTACATGCTTCACATCTACTGCACTGCCTTTTGAGAAGAAAAATGTCAGGCTTGACTAATTTCTCCAAATTTGGAGAAGGGCTAAATTCTGAAACTCATGACTTTTCAGAGCTTCCTGGCTGATAGCATTTTCTCCTCACCTTATAACCTGCCTCCTTAAGTGATCATCTTCAAGACTGGTTTGAGATGCAGTGGGACTTTTAAGTGAGACTAAATTCCCTGAGAGTGAGAAGTTGGTCTGTGTTCCTCACTTGCCTCCCCAGAAACAAGCACATCGTCTAGTGCTTAGTAATTGCCCAATGACTATTCTTACAGCCAAATCTGTTGCCAAGTGAAGCTTGCTCTGGGAGTTAAAGTCTTGCCTCGTATTGCTCTGCTTTCTGGTTTCAGGGAGGATTAAGGTGAAAGGAGGGCCTCTGGTGGCTGTGGAGCTCCCACTGTGTGCAAGGCATCATGGCAGGAATCCATACATAGGCTATCCCACTTACTCTTCACCATTACTCTACAACAAGGAAATATTATTCCCATCTATTACTAATGAGGAAATGGAAGTTCAGAGGGTGTGTTAGTCAGGGTTCTCTAGAGGGACAGAACTAATGGAATAGTTATATATAAGGGGAGTTTATTAAGTATTAACTCACATGATCACAAGGTCCCATAATAGGCTGTCTGCAGGCTGCGGAGCAAGGAGAGCCAGTCTGAGTCCCAAGGCAAAAGGACCTGGAGTCTGATGTTCGAGGGCAGGAAGCGTCCAGCACGGGAGAAAGATGTAGGCTGGGAGGCTAGGCCAGTCTCTCTTTTCACATTTTTCTGCCTGGTTATATTCTAGCTGTGCTGGCAGCTGATTAGATTGTGCCCAGATTAAGGGTGGGTCTGCCTTTCCCAACCCACTGACTCAGATGTTAATCTCCTTTGGCAACACCCTCACAGACACAGCCAGGATCAATACTTTGTATCTCAATCCAATTAAGCTGACACTCAGTATTAACCATTCCAGAGGGGTTAGGGAACTTGTTACCACACTGCAGAATTGAAATTTGGACTCCTACTTTTCCCAATACTTTAACCTCCCTCCATAAGTAAGATATGCCAAAATCACTTACTTAGAAAACATATAGCTAAAATGCATTAAGCACTTACTGTGTGGCAGGCACTAGGGACTTGGTGAACAATGAGTGGTTTGTGGTAGAGGCTACAAGGGAGGCAGGGATGGGGGACATTGATTAGGAAGAGAAAAAGGCACTGGCTTTGAAGGGTATTAACTACTAGACTAAAGAATATGGGCTCTATCCCGTAGATGTTGGGGAATAGTGGAAGGGATTTATTCAAATGCAGAACAGGATTGGACTTATATTTAGGAAGAGCATCCAGCAGCAGTGTGGAGGGCAGACGGCTGTGGGCGAGGAAGGAGTCAGGAACAGTAGTTATGACACCACCGAAAAAGAGAATAAAGATGATGGTGATGAGGCGGCTGAAGGAACTGAACACTTATGTATAGCGACACTGTGCTTAGTGTATTCCATGTGCTTGCTCCTTTAATATTCAGAACAACTGCATGAAGCCAATACTACTATGATCACCATTTTCCAGATGAGGAAATTAAGCCACAGAGGAGTTAAATAATAATCATTCCAATCATAATAGAATAAGCCCTGAAACCATGTTCCCTGTTCACGTCTGTAAGGTTCTCCTACAGTTTTCAGCCAGTAAATCGCAGAACCAAGATTTGAGCCTATATATCCTAGATGCAAAGCTGTATTTGTTTCGTCGCTTACCAAATCACCTCGCATCACAGACACCCAAGGAGGGGAGAGAGAAATCTTTGTGATCACAAAGGCCACCTTGCTCCCCCTCCCAGCCCCATCCAGACGTGTGAATCTCTCCTGTGCCATCTGCTTAATCATCTCCAGTGATGAGGGTCTTCCTCTCTGTCCAGGCATCCTGGGCCAGATTTTGACACCAGCATTATGAAAACCTGATCCTTTTTGTTGAGCCCTGGTGAACTTGGCTTGCTGCTTCCAGGGCTTTCTCTGAGCCTCTGCTGGCATTTTTTTCTACTTAATAAGCACCTGAGGGTGTGAACTGTGGCTACTGGTACAATCTGGGACAAAGTCCACCAGGGATTTTAAGGAGTATTCTTTGCATGCAAAATATCACAAGGTGGCTGAGGCCATGCTAATTGGCTGCATTTGAACTACAACAATGTTCAAACCCAGCAAGACAATTAAAGCTGAAAATGATCAGCTGGGATTAAAAGGATCCAAAGGGTAATTGCTTCATAACAAGCTACATTGCTCCAAGTAGCAGGAAGGATTGACGAAACTGGAATTAATTATATTGGAATACTTGTTTATTTTTATAGCGTGTTTTTTTTTTTTTTTTGGAGGTACTAAGATAGTTTATTAGAATTTTGAATATAAGGTAAATATATCAAAACCAATACCTTTTCTGTTCCGGCAATAACAAGAGGATCATATAACTTTTGAAAATTCAATTTATAAAACAAAGATACAATAAAAATTTTATAGTTTTCTTTTTTTTTTTTTTTTTTTTATTATACTTTAGGGTTTTAGGGTACATGTGCACAATGTGCAGGTTTGTTACATATGTATCCATGTGCCATGTTGATTTCCTGCACCCATTAACTCGTCATTTAGCATTAGGTGTATCTCCTAATGCTGTCCCTCCCCCCTCCCCCCACCCCACAACAGTCCCCGGAGCGTGATGTTCTTTATAGCGTGTTTTAAAATCATTTGGATTTGGCCAACTTGTGCCTTTTCCCTAATACTCCTGGGTTTGGTTAACTGCCTTGGATTTATCTGCCAACTGCAATTACTCCTGTTCTTGGAAACTACAGAGGCACAGAAACATACTCACCATTTATCAGTGTGATAAATACTTTTATTGCCTTGGTAATAATGATGCCTACATTTGTATAGTGCTTGTAACGTTTTCAAAATGACTTACATCTATTATCTCAGTTTGAGAACAACCCGATGGTATGGTTAAGGGCTGGGGTTCCGATTTGGAGATGATAAAGGCAAGGAGCAGTGAGCTGCACAGCAGATTAACATTAGTGCTCACACGAGAATCCCGTGTGCCTGCTCTCACCTGGGGTATTCTAAGAAGGAAGCATCTTGTTCAGCAGGGCTGAACACCGCCAACACAAAGTGAAAAAGTAATTGTTGGTGATTAAGAGGAAGGTGAAACTCATTGATAAATTAGCTGTTTGAACTTTACAACGTGAAAGAGATCAGTCGTTGGTCAGATAGGAAAGGTGCTTTTAGAAATAAAGTTTCTGCAATAAAACCTAAGGTATGAACTTTGGTTTGGAGTTGGTAGTCTTGGGCTTACATTCTGCCTCTTCTTCTTTGTGATTCTGTATCTGTTAATTGACTAGTCTTCTGGATATCTTAGTTTCCTCTTTTGTACAATGGGTCTAACAAGGACATTTCGCCGGTGTTATGGTTAAGGTCAAATGAAACCATGCATGTGCTGGAGCTAGACAAATATGGGATACTTTGGTCACCGGCATTTTTCTGTCTGATGTTCCTACTTTAACTGTGATAAGATATTCAGAAGACCAGCCACCTTTGCAGCTTGTTTCTTGAGAGACTTCATTCTCTACATTTTAAGGTGTGTTTAAAGGGATATTGTCCTTATGATAATAGAACGAGTTACTAGGGTTTCGCAATTTAGGAACAGGCAGAAGTCTTTTCTAGATACACACAAAGTGAATCGACCACCATAGACCAAGCAGCATCTAAGAGATGTGCCTTCTAGTTTTGAAACGGATACAATTTCCAGCTTTTGTGACAACCCTGCCAGTTTAGCCCGCTCTAATATTTGTTCTGGGTCTGAGATTTTCTTTCTTTCTTCTCTCTTTTCTTTTCTTTCTTTCTTTCTTTCTTCTTTCCTTCTTTCTTTCTCTCTCTCTTTCTCTCTCTCTCTTTCCCTTCCTTCCTTCCTTCCTTCCTTCCTTCCTTCCTTCCTTCCTTCCTTCCTTCCTTCCTTCCTTCTTTCTCTCTTTCTTTCTTCTGAGACGGAGTCTGGTTCTGTCAACCAGGGTGGAGTGCAGTGGCATGATCTTGGCTTACTGAAACTTCTGTCTCCTGGGCTCAAGCCATCCTCCCACCTCAGTCTCCCAAGTAACTGGAACTATAGGCATGTGCCACAATGCCCAACTAATTTTTGTATTTTTTTTTATAGAGACGGGGATCTTGCCAGTATGCCCAGGCTGGTCTCAAACTTTTGAGCTCAAGTGATCTGCATGCCGTGGCCTCCCAAAGTGCTGGGATTACAGGTAAGAGCCACAGTGCCTAGCAGGGGTTGAGGTTTTAAAACAACACCAGTTTCTCAATGTAAAGCCTCAGGGTATAGAAAGGATTCTTTCAGATTTTGCAGTCTAGTAAAGACTGTTTTTGTGCAGTGCACTCTGGACTAACCCTTACAGATAGAAAGTATTGTTCTAGGCATTGTAGGGCATGCAAAATAAATAGAAGTTAGTGTGTCTCCAAATATGAACTTAGAATCTAGTTGGAGGAAAAAACCAAATACACATAAAGTACTTACATTTAGCTCTCACCAAGCTTTTGCTTGGTGCCAGGAACAAGGTGGAGCCCGCTGTCTGTATCATCTTATTCCCACCAGGTAAGTACTATTTCTTTTATCCTTAGTTCATAGCATAGAAATTGAGGTTCAGGTAGTTTAAGGGCCTTTCCAAAGACAACTCTGTCCACCTGTCTCTAAAGGCCACACTTTAACCACCTGCTAATCAGTACTTCCAAACTCAATGAGTGGGTCCTCCCAGCCAGCTCTGAATCTGGGTTCATGGTTCAAAATGTCAGGAATTAAAGTGCAAATGAATAGATTGCTTACAAAAGCAGTCACTTTAAGTAAAGGCAGTGAAGCCACAGGGGAGAAAAGTAACTTCTGGGATCCAACTGGCCTGGGTTTGAAACCTGGATCCATCAGTTATAGCCTGCAAATTGTTCAGCCTCCCTGGAACTCAATCTCCACATCTCCATTAAGGAGGGAGAAGAATGCTCTCACTTTAACTGAGATAACCTTTAGAAAGCAGCTAGCACAGAGCATAGCACAAAGACTGGCCAATACGTGGCTCCTTCACCCTGCTTCCCATTCAATGGCTGCTCAACAGCTTCCTCTGACCAAGAGACCCCCACTTCCCATCTTTCCATCATGCCCCCCACGAGCTGCCTTATCCATTCTCTCTTCATAGATGACAGCGAAAGGTGGCCTGCTCATCTGCTTTGAATCTTGCTGGTCTCTGGCTTATCTCTTCCAATCCCTGGTGCATTCTTGGCTTCGCAGGGATTCAGCATGCCCACAGTCTTGTGGGGTCACTGATTGAGCCCAGTTCCCTGTCTTGACAGTGGCCTTTAGAACATGAAAGTGTGTTTACACTTCACAAATGTGTTTGAATTTCCTAGAGCTGGCATCAGAGGAACTAGAGCCTCAGCTTAACCTCCTGCAGCCTGGTTCCAGCTGAGTGCTTTGTGGGATGCCATTTCTGTTAGAAAGTTTGTCCTTAAACTAAGCTGCAACCTGGCAGAATGGTTCTGAGCTGAAGAACTCAGACCTGGCATCCAATTGCCTTGATTTAGAACCACCTGAGAATGGATAGTGAGCTTGTTTCCAAATGTTTTACTGTTATACATAAAACTCCATGCACATCCTCATGCACACTTGTGAGAGTGTCTCTGGGAGTACACATCTCAGAGAGAAATTGCTGGCTTAAAGGTATGCGCACCTTTAGGTTGACTAGGTACTGCCAAATGGCTCCTCAACTTGTTGCAATAATTCACACTACCATTAGAATCTGTGAAAATTCCAGTTCTTTCCTATCCATTCACTTTTGGTATTGTCTGACTTTAAAATTTTTGCAAATCTGATGATGTGAAATGACATTATTATTTTTAATTTGTATTTCTCAGATGGTTAGTAAGGATGAACATCTTTATATGTGATTTTTGACTAATTGCGTTTCCTTTTTTGTGAATTGTCTTTCTCTATTTTTTGCTTACTTTTTTATTGGGTTGTATATTGTTTTCTTATTGATTGCTGAAGAATTCTTTATATTATTCTGGATATATATATGAATATGCATATATATGTGCATGTATATATATGTGATTATATATTCTGTATTATACATATTCTGTTTATATGCTTTGAAATATTGTTTTCTAGTTTATGTGTACCTTTTCGTGTAGTTTATGATGTCTTTGTAAGAAATTATATTTAGTAGTCAAATTTGCCATCTTTTTTTTTCATAGTTTGACCTTTTTGTGTAATTCTTACCACCAAAGACCATGCACCTCTAATAACCAGGAAATAGAGTCAGTAATGGGGGCATGAATAAGTAGAAGCTGACACCATTGAGAATTCTGTCAAAAGTTCTCTTGGAAGGGTTAGCTGTGAGGTTGTTGGGGTTTTTTTTCAACTTTTAATTTTTTTTTTTGAGACAGAGTCTCACTCTGTTGTCCAGGCTGGAGTGCAGTGGCACGATCTTGGCTTATTGCAACCTCCACCTCCTGGGTTTAAGAGATTCTCCTGCCTCAGCCTACAGAGTAGCTGGGATTACAGGTGTGTGCCACCATGCCTGGCTGATTTTTGTATTTTTAGTAGGGACGGGGTTTCATCATGTTGCCCAGGCTCGTCTCGAACTCCGGATCTCAGGTGATCTGCCCACCTTGATCTCACAAAGTGCTGGGATTACAGGTGTAAGCTACTGAGCCCGGCCTCAACTTTTAATTTTGAAATAATTATATCCTCATAGCAAGTTGCAAACTAACGTACAAGGTGGTCCCAAGGACACAACACCAGCTCCCCCCAATAGTAACATCTTGCATAGCTATAGAACAATATCATCACAGTCAGGAAATTGACACTGGTGCAAGCCACAGCGCTTGTGTGTGTGTGTGTGTGTGTGCACGCGCCTGCGTTCTATGCAGTTTTTTCGTAAATGTAGATTTGATCAGCCAGCACCACTGTCAAGCTACAGAGCTGCTTTGTCACCATAAGCTTTCTCATCCTATCTGTTTGTAGCCTGTGATTTTGTTTTGAAGCATCTTAAAGACATTACATCCAAACTCATTTTCTGTTTCTCTGGATGACTTCCAAAGAGTAAACTTAAATGCACAGTTTATTTTTTATTTTTTTAATTTTTTTCTTTTTAATCCCTGTCAGCTTCATTAGCACAGTTTTTAAATATACATATACAATATGCAAAGCAGAATGATCACAGGCTCTGGAATCTGGTGCACCTGGATTTGCAACACAGCACAGTTATTCACCAGCTGGACAACCTTGAGTCACCTTTCTGAGCCTCATTGATAAGAGGGTGGGGGGAGACAGTACTTGCAATAATATGCAACATTGCTGTACAGTGGCCAATAAGTGCCTCGTGAGTGGTAGTTACTGTAATTGAGGTTTCTCCTCTGACAACAACCTCATTACTCTGATTTTCTTCCACATGAGTAGAAATCATGGCTGTTGTGGCCTCTGCTTGTCATCTCAGCCGATGAAGCATCTTTTTTAAAAAAAATTATAAATTGACAATTTATAATTGTGTAAATTTATGGAGCACAAAGTGATGTTATAATTTACGAATACAGTGTGGAATAATTAAATCAAGCTAGTTAACATATCCATCACCTCAAGAACTTAACATTATTTTGTAATGAGAACATTTGAAATTTACTCTCTAAGTACTTTAGAAATGCACAATACTACACACAAACTACAAACTACAGACAGTTCTTGACTACTTAGGTGAGACAATTTTTTTGACTTTTTCATGATGCAAAAGCTATACGCACTCAGTAGAAACCATATTTTGAGTACCCATTCTATTTTTACTGCCAGTACAGTATATAATAAATTTGTGAGATATTTAATACAATATTTTATTATAAAATAGGCCTTGTATTAGATGACTGTGCTCAATTATGGGCTAATGGAAGTGTTCTGAGTGCATTTAAGGTAGGTGAGGTGAAGTTATAATGTTCTGTAGGTTAAGCATATTAAATGCATTTCGACTTAAGATATTTCCAACTTTCCACGTTTATTGGGACGTAACCCCATCGTACATTTAGGAATATTTGTATATTTACCTTGCTGTGCTTTAGGACTTAAAACAAAACAAAACAACGGTTTTCCTTCTGTCTAATTGGATTTTTTGTACCTTTTAACCATCACGCCTATCTCCCCATCCCTCGAAAAGCTCTTACTGCTTTTATTTCATTTTTGTCTTCCTCTTCCACTGTGCTCGCCAGCAGGACTGATAACTGTGGCAGAGGCCTCCTGAGCTCGTTAGCTGGGCTCTCACATCTCTCTGGTCTTTTTGTCTCACACATTTTCTGTTTCATCTGCGGCTTGCCTTTGCTGTCTGGCTGGGCAAATCCTCCCCATGCCAGTGCTGACGTCACAGTGCCCTTTTAAGAGGAGCACCCCGCTGGGTGCCAATGGCTCCTGATCTAAGCAGAGAGGGCTGAGCTGGGGGGAGCCAAGAGCTCCTTCCTGGGGCTGGGGGAAGCAGCTATTCTGGGAAACAAACGCTCCAGGCATCTCATTAGCATAATCTCAGGAATTAATGGCTTGATTGATGTTTCACCTTTCCCTGCAGTTTTCTATAAATGATAATGCATTAAAAGGAGATGGAGGAAAGAAAACATGACACGACATATATTATTTAGGTGTTTGCAGAGCGGCTGACACACAAACACACACAATTTATCAACAGTCACTTTTTGCATGGTGTTCTGAGCCCCAAGCCTCCAAGATGTGGAATTAATTTCATAGCAGGTGATTTTAGACTATTTCACATGGGCCATCTGTCGCTTCTTCATTTAACTCTCTGCTGTTACAATAATTAATCATTTCAGGGACTGGCTTGGCCCAAGCAAGTCCACTCTGGCTGAGAGCTCTACAAAAGGGGGTAACGTTGGGTTACTTGCTTTAAAGTGGTGTGCTCCTTTGAAGCAGGTATGTTCAATTTTTTTTCTTGTTCTCTTTTATCTGCTAACACCAGTGGCTCAAGAGCTGGTGACTGCTCCAGAGTATTAGATTTTTGTTACTTAATCTGTTCATCTTCTACATTTGCAATTGAAAGAAACAAGATCAGAGAAGTTGCTTGAATTGTCTAGGCTTACACAGCCAACCTGAGGGAGCTGAGACCAGAACCCCTGGTCAATTTTTCATACCTTGGTCTTGCTGTCTTTCGTCTGAAGGGGTTCTTCAGAGAAAGAAGAAAACTCATCAGAAATAATAAGAAGAGAACCCTAGAAACCCTAGGGGTATCTCAGTGTGGGATATTTGGGACTTACTCAAATTAAATGCTACATGTCAACGATGTAATCATTTCAGAAATCAAAATGTAACCAGCTCTAAGATGGAATTAGTGCCAGAGGAAACGAAGAGACATGAGGCATTGGTCTACCGTGCTTGATGAAACTGTGGCAGAGAAAAAACACCACGCTGCTTTTTAAATTGAGTCGCATTCACCTGCCATCATTTATTGATGGACTTACTAATGACACAAATATTCTTTCATTGATTAATCAGTTCATGCCAACACTGGGCTGGATGCTAGAGATACAGTGAAGTCCATGCACTCATGGGACTGATAATTTAGTCGAGGGACATAAAATGAAGAGTTAAACAAACAAATACAAATTGGCGTAAATGCTACCAAAGAAATAAACAAGGAGTGAAGATGGGGAAGTACTGGTGGCTGTTCCTCCATGTGTGTGTGGGTGAGTATAGACCGGATGGTCACAGAAAGCCTCTTGAAGGGAACTGCGCTTGAAATTGGACCCTGAAGGATAGGAGCTGACATGTGATCGCAGGAGGAGGGCAGTCCCAGGAGCTGGTGCTGCATCCATAATGGCCCTGGGGTGGGAAGGAAGATCAGCACCACAGAAATGGAGTCAGGGGCTCAAGAACCTGAGGAAGAGGTAGAAGAGTAAGTGGGGCCACTGTAATCCTACAGGGGATTACACCTGTAATCCCAGCACTTTGGGAGGCCAAGGTGGGCGGATCACCTGAGGTCAGGAGTTCGAGACCAGCCTGGCCAACATGGTGAAACCCCATATCTACTAAGAATACAAAAATCAGCCCAACGCGGTGGTGTGTACCTGTAGTCCCAGCTACTCGGGAGGCTGAGGCAGGAGAATCGTTTGAACCTGGGAGGTGGAAGTTGCAGGAGCCAAGATCGCGCCACTACACTCCAGCCTGGACGACAGAGCGAGACTCAGTCTCAAAAAAAAAAAAAAAAAAAAAAAAAAAAAAAAAAAGGGGTAAGTGGGAGGAAGATCATCCAAGGCCTCTCCAGGTCACGGTAAAAAGTCTGGATATGACTCATGGGAACCACAGGATGGATTTTACTGGGAAAACAGAGCCTGATGTATACTTCCTTTTCCCCATTTTACAGATGAAGACACTGAGGTGCAGAGAAACTTGCTGAAGGCGACATGGTGATAGGTGGAGTAGCTGGATTTCTAACCTAGCCCTCTTCAGCTTCAGAGTTCAATGCTCTAAACCAGGGGTCAGCAAACTGTGGCCTATAGACCAAGTCCAGACTACTGCCTGTTTTTGTATAAACAAACTGTCATTGGAGCACAGCCATTTCCATCCATTTGTGTCATGTCAGTGGCTGCTTTCCCACTACAAAGGCAGAATTGAGGAGCTGCAACAGACACTGTGGTAGGCAGGGCCCAAAATATTTACTATCTGGCCCTTTAGAGAGAAAGTTTATTGACCCCTGCGCTAGAATGGGGGCCTCAGGCTGGGAGGAATCACGTCTGCTTTGCTCCTGGTGTTTCCCCTGAGTCACTCAATGATTGGTATTTAGCTAGTACCCCTCAGCATCTGCTGAATAAATGAAGAATGGGAGGTGAGTGCACAGAATTGAGAAATTAGAGTCAGAGATTGGGTGGCCAGGACTGGCAGGAGATAAGAAACACAGGCTGATGGGCATAGGCTCTGCTTGGAGTGCAGCAGGTAGACGCCTGCTTGGCTAGAAAACAGCATGCAGAGGGGAGGGGCAGGGTGTCAGGTTAGAGAGACCACCTGGGGGTTGATTGAGAAGAGCCTTGAATGCCGTCATCATGAAGTGCCCAAGACCTTTAAGTGGCTGAGTTAGCACTCACAGAGGGGATGGAGGAGACCTGCTTTCCCAAGATGAAGATTGTAATTGGTTATTGATGTCCTATTTGTATGCTAATGCTGCTTAATAAAATAGCTAAACCATAATTAACGCTCCAGCTTTCTCTCTCCCTCAAAAAAAAGAGCCCACGGAAAGGTCAATGGATTTCGTATAATAAATTAATAAATAATGGGAAACACAAGAAATCAGTTCCTGAGCTATAATCTTTTCAGGTTTTATTAACTATCATTTGTTAGAAGCACTGACAATGTTTACATTTTGCTTCTGCCATCTTCTTGCCAGTTCCAGGAATTTTTGGAATCGGAATCAGTGTTGAGTGCAAAAATATATTGTTTGCCAGAGTTTATCTGTTTGAAAATCAAGACAGGTTACCTCTGTGATCTGACTTCTCTCTCTGTGTCAGTGTTTAGGCCAATGGTATGGCAGCACATTGGCAGACGTTATGGTAGGTGGAAACCGTGATGAACAACACTATGATGCCAGTTACATTTAGTTGGTAATAACAAAAATATGCCAGGACCCTCTGTAGTTAAAATTCTTACCCCTGTCATGCAAATTCTGCCAGAGAGAAGACTAGCAAAAATTCAGCATGACATAGGGGTACCCATGAGCTTGGGCTCCGGGGTCAGACACTCTGCATTTGAATCGCAGTCTCTCTTTTCAGTAGCTGTGAATTTTGTCCTTGCTTCTTCCATGCCTCATTTTATTAAACTAGGAAACAGGGATTTCAGCAATGCTTGTTGCATAGAGTTGTGAGGACTAAATAAGAAGATGCACGTACAGTGCATGTTAGAATGTTGGGCACACAGTAAATGTTCAATGAGTGTTGAAAGTGCTCGAGGACAATGGCTCATAAGAAGCCAAATGTATCAGTAAATTTGTTAGCTTTAAAGAGAACAACAGACACTGGGGTCTACTTGAGGGTGAAGGATGGGAGGAGGAAGAGGAGAAGAAAAGATAAGCATTGAGTACTGGGCTTAATACCTGGGGGATGAAATAATCTGTACAACAAACCCCCATGACATGAGTTTACCTATGTAACAAACCTTCACATGTACTTCTGCACCTAAAATAAAAGTTAAAACAATTGTTAGCTTTGAATTTTCTCTTCAACTATCAATCAATTCATTGGTAGCGTACCTAGTCCTGTGTTGTGTGTTTTGGGAAGACGCTAAAAGAATATTGGCCAAAGTCATCCTGGCTGCCAAATAATTTACAATTCTTGCTGTGAAATCATGTCAAAGGTCTCTGAAGCAATCAGAGGACAACCCAATGGAATAGAACTCAAATGTTCATTTATTGGGTATCTACTAAGTATCAGGGACTAGGCTGGGTGGTGATAAAGAAATGAATCAGAAGAATGTAGCTCACAGTCTAGTGGTGTCTGTAGAAAAAAACTTCAATAAAGGGCAATGGAGTCAACATTATAAGTGTTTCCTCAAACAAAAAAAATAAGGACCTAGTTCTACTAATGATACGACTTCATCAAATTTCTGGTCTTAATTTCCTCATTTCATGTTTCAACCAAAGACATAAAAGATATTTACCTTGCCCAAGGACTCACTCCCTAAGAATGTGTAATATTTGCACAGAATTCTTGTTCCATACTCAAATGATCAAGGATACATTTCCAAAAAATACATTTAAATAATAGAAGTCATAATCCCAGCATTTTAACATCACTTTAAGTCTTTGAATTCTTCTTTTTTTACCATCATATTTTCAAGTAAAATTTTAAATGTAATTCCTATGAAATTTCACATATCATTAGGACCATAGTTGTACAGAATCAGATACTAGCAATAATACCCAATTTAGAACATACTCTCATCATTTTGTGCCTATGGATTTTTGTGCCCTGGGTTTTCCATTTTGTATTCAGCAATACACAAGCATTTTGATGTTGCTGCTTAGTTTTAATGAATATTTCTGGTATCATCATTGTTGTTGAATGTATGGGTTGTCTGGTTTCACACCTTGTCACATACTTTACATTACGGCTTATATTAAACTATGTACGTTTTCCGAAGCATAAAGGTACTGTGGGAGTAGGCAGAGTCCCAGCAGGGAAAACATCAGATGTCACTGAGCTCTCCTCTTGGTCTTGGCCATGTAAAGAACATGTCAGAGTGGTGAGGCTGAGTATTCCCCTCGTAGGATCCATGGCACCACTCTGCGTGCTCTGATAAGCTTGACCAACCTCTTTTCATAATTATCAATGTTTTGCAAGTATTATCTATCCTTCTGTTTTTTGCTTCAATATTATCAAGTATATTCGAGGCATCGTATTTACATGCTCTGTAGTGGCTGCCTAGTGTTATGCATCACACTGAGTGGATTTTGCTCATAAAACATTTCCATTGTTAGGTAACAAATAATTTCACAGTGGACATCTTTAAGTCTGAAGCTTGTTGGTTTGATAAGGGCTAAGACATGAAACCTTTCTCTTTCTCTCACAAGATCTGATACAAATGAATGAGAGATGTTAAGGCCAGTTAGATACAGAATAAGGTATCAGCTATGCCAATTTCCTAAAATTTTTTTTCTGAATTGAATTTCACATCTCTTATTGTTCAGTACAGACCAAACTGTCTCCCCAGATGGAGCATGGAGAAAGAAAATTAGCCCAACATATGTATGAGCGTTCTTCTGTGGCTCCTTCTCCCAAATCCACTCATCAGCCAAATTCCTCCCTTCCCTCTGGGACTGCAGGGAAAAAGAGAGTATCTTCTGGGATGTGGAATTTCCCCTCATCAAAAGAAAACAGACGCTGGGAGATAAATGATTCCCCTTGTAAAGCTTTTGGATTTATCCCCAGGAGGGGGATTCCTGAGTTAAAGGGGAAATACATTTTTATCGCATAGTGCCAAATTATTTTTCAAAAGAGCTATACCTATGTTGGCTTTTAAGCTGCCCAAATTTTAAATTATCCAACATGCATAAATACCTGGGGAAGTGTATTTAGCATAATTGTATTTCAATAAGCATATGAAGTAGAAATTGTTGACTGTTCCCTAGTAGAGATTGCCAAAACTCAACTAACCAACCTGGGTATTAGCACCCTTAAACAGAGTAGGGGCCATCTGAGCTGAATCAGGCACCAGTTGGAAAGTATGAAATTACTGACTTTGTTTAAATCTAACTGCAATTTATCTGTGGGAGAAGCATTGAAAGGTGACATTTGTCTTAGTGCGTTTCCCTTTCATTTCCGGAGCTGGAGTTCATCAGTCATGCAGCTCAAGTGCATGATACATGCAGATGAATATTTATTATAGATGATGGAGTATCCTTCTGGCAACATAATACACTTCATTCACTGGGAAGGGAATTCAAACAGATTCATGACAGACTACTTGTATGACTGGAGGAGGCTTTCACCTCCCTTCAGGAGAAATCCATGGAGAATCTGCCATTTTGGTGCAAGGAGAATCCACTTGGGTAGTGTCCATGTGCAAACTGATTTTAAAACATCATGGCTCGAATTTAGTTAAGTAACTTTTATTTGGAAAAGAGTTGCTATTTCAAAAATAATTCATTAGTGGTTGATGAAAAAAAAACCAGCTTTATGCCTGAATTCAGCCAATAGTTTTGAAGCACATTGGTTGTGGAATGCAATCTGTTTGAATCATGTTAAGTTCACTTGTGAAGATACAGAGTTTCCATGTGTTAGAAAAGGATCTTAAAATAAAGCGTACATTTCCAACATTGATCTGTTACTAGAGGTTAAGTGCTTCTTTCTTAGGAAATGCAAGATCAAAGACAATGAAATGACAGGAAAAAAAAATACTCAGAGCATGATTTTTTTTTTTTTAATTTAGAAGCCACTCCTTTTCCCAGGAGAGCTGAGCAGAGAACTCACTAGAAAAATAGCTTCCTTGTGTCCATTAAGCTACCTTTTGTTTTCTTTTGATGACCGATGGGAATCTTGTTCATTAAAATTGTATGGATGCCTTCTCCTTTCCTCTCACTGTTTATTTACACATAAAAAATAGATGATTTCCAGGATCCAAACATCATGCCTGCTAAGGCTGCTGAAAACCTCCATGCAAACAGTCCTTTCTGCAGAACCATTGTGAGTTTCCTAAAATATACTACAGCGTATTCAAGTGGGTAAATTTGTGGAAGTGTAGACAAGGCTGACTATCTGAGAAAAACCAGTGTTACAACGAGCCTTTTTTGTTTTAACAAAGCAGAACCACTGTGCCTTCCCAGTCTCTGGACACATGCCTCTCTCATTGCATGCTGAATAGAAGTTACAGGAGGTGCAGTGAGTATGAGAGACTGAAACCAAAAGTACAGCCATTGAGGAAGGTTAAACTCAACTTGACCTCCAAGGCTGATGGACGAATGATTAGAAAGAGGATATGCGTATCTAAATTGCATTCTATCTCTATTACAGTCTAACGACATTACTAAAATTGCTGTTTGATAATTCCTCAACGCGAAATGTGTCCACTTATCTCTGACTATACAAACAATCATTGATTCAGCCTCTCAATGTGAGTCTCACCAAGTTATTATGGGCAGATGGTCAGACCATTGAATTAGGGTTTGAATCCAAATCACCTCTTTATTTTTTTTTTTCTCTCTCTCTCCATTTCTCCTTTTCTCTTGCTGTCTCTCCAACAAGTATTTGTTGTGGTCCCGTTATTTAACACAGTTTCATTTCTGGCTGTGCCACTTGCTCACTGGTGATCTTGACAAAGTCACTTAAAATTTTGGAATCTTGGTTTCTCCTACATAAAAAGAGAATGATATCTGCCTTGCTTGATTCACAGACTTTTTGAAAAGCACAAAAGTCAAAGTATTTCATAGGGAGTAAAATGCTGTAGAAACATGAAGATCCCCACTTGGGCTATAGTGTTCATTTATGAATTCACTGAGTACTCACTGTGTGCTAGGCACTGAGCTGGGTTCAAGGGATATGAAGATGAATAAAATGTATTCCCTGTGCTTCACATTTGTTGAGTCCAGGAGGGGTGACAGGTGTATAAAGAAGTATAGACAAGGACAGGTGATGTGGGGAAGAGCAATTCATACAGAAAAAAGAGCACGTCAAGATCCAGATGCAGTGTGGTGAATGACAACCACGGGGTCATCTTTCACCCTGCGAGCCATGAGCATTGCTGTGTTTGTTCGTCTAGACTCCTCCTGCGCATCCCCAGAGGCTAAGCACCTCTATTCCTTATAACCCGGAGCAGCCCAGGTTGGGCCTGCCTACATTAACTTACTGGATGCTGTTGCCCTTATAATTATGACATCATTGTGTAGCTGCTGCTGAGGGTAGAGGTGGAGTGGAGAAAAAGAAAAGCAGTATGGGCCTGAGAATGGCTTGGGAGGGTGCTAACCCTCCTCTACTTGTCCCTTTTCCTGGTGATCTGGTGCTCTTGTGATGAACTGGATATGCCATGTGACAGGATCACTTCAGATGGTAGACTTACTAGAATCCTGGGAAAAAGGGGCACCTGCAATAGCTTCTCAGGCTTCATAGCTGGAGCTCTCCTTAGCCCCCCGGACACAGGTCCTTGTAGCATAACAAGCAGAAGTGGAGTCAAACAAACGGGCTTGGAAGCGTAACTTGCACACTCACCATCTGTGTGATCTAGAGCAAGTTACTTAAACACTTTAAGGCTCGACTTTCTCGTTTAGAAAATAGGAGTGATCATTACAGCAGTAATCTCCTGGGGTTGCTGGGTGAAAAATAGACATGAATTGCTCAGCACTAGCCTCCATACATAATAAGCACTTAGTAAGTGGTTCTGTTTTAGAGATTGCTCGACTTCTGGATTTTGAGAGAATTAGCAGGGGAAAGAAAGAAAAATGGTTTAATCTTCCCCCATGGGTACCACTTGCTTCTTTCAGAGGGAGAAATGCTTTTTGTAGCAAGGCTGTAGTGAAGAGAGAGAGCTGCTCCAGCTGTCATGCCAACTGCTGCAAATGAAATTTTCCCGTAGGTGTTTATGTGCATCTTCCCAGCAGGTGTTTCCCAGGTGTATTTCCTGGTTGGTGTGGTCTATAGGACTCTCTTTCCAGTTTGGCAGTCTGTGCTGTGTTTCAGTAACAATCCCAATCTCAGTGATTTAGATCCACAAAGGTTCATTTATTGCTCGTGCCATCTGTCCCTTGGAGGCTGGCAGGACTACTCGGATCATTTTGGTCACTCAAAGACCCAAGCGATAGAAGCTCCATCATGATGCATGGTTCCATGAATTTCAAGGCAGGAAAAGGAATATGGTAAAGCTTGCATTGGCTCTTTTAAAAAAATTATCATTATGAAACTAATATTTTTTTAATCAACAAATCATAACTATCTGCATTTAGGGGGTATAATGTGATGTTTGAGACACGTATAGAATGTGGAATGATTAAATCAAACTAATTAACATAGCCATAACCTTGTTTAACTATCATTTTTTATAGTGAAACATTTAAAATGTACTCTTAGGTATTTTGAAATATACAATACATTATTATCATCTACATTCAATAATGTGCCAAGTCCTGTACATTACCTTGCTAATCCTCACCCAAACCCTATTTGATAGGGAACTTTATCCTTATTTTATTGATGAGAAATCAAATGCAGATTTTCCCAGGATCACACAGGTAATAAATAGTAGTGCTGAGACTTGACCTCAGGCCTCTCAGACTTCCCAGTGTAGTGAGATTATGATTCTGTAACAATCACTTTATTTGCCTGTCTCTTCTACCAGCTGGGGGATGCCCTGAGGGCTTAGTCTGCATTTTATTCTTCATTTACTCCCAATGCTTAGCATCGTGTCTGGCACAGAGGAGGTGCCCAAGAGGGATTTGTTGAATGACTGAATGGTTAGTTGTGGCCAAAAATGGGGGGAACAAAAGGCATCAGGGGAATTAGGCAAAGGAGGCAGTGGTGCAGTGGTGAACTCTTTAGCATTGCTTTAAGATTAATGGAAACCTTGACATAGAGAGGCTGACACCATAGAAAGGCATTTGATCATCTCATTTAACAGGGGGTGTAGACATTAATAGACTGAAGGGTTCAGAGCTGAAAAATCTTTCTGCTTTAGGTCAGCACCTCTCTCTTACTGCAAATATCATGTCTGATGGTCACCTCCTGAAAAGTCAAGTTTCTTGTCTCACAGAGATATCTAGAAAGACAGTGGCCACCTTTGGAGATATAGATATGGTTCCTTTGTTCCATGCCATCTAGAAAGCACTGCCAACCCTGTGTGAACCATCAGCAATAACATCTCCTTGTGTGATAGCTTATTTTTCAGTAACTGAAAGTAAACAAACTGCAGCCATATTTGGGGACACTACCTAGTCCTGTGACTTTGGGCAAACTAATTAATCTCTTTGGACCTCGGATTATTTTTCTATTAAATAGGAGTACTGGTCTTCATAGTTACTTCCCAATATTGTTTTTGCCCACATTTTCTGATGGGACATGCAGACTGCATTTCCCAGCTTCTCTTGTAACTAGCGACTGTGTGGCCAACTTCAGGTCAGTGGTCTCTCAGAAGAGTCACCTGGCAGTTCTAGGAGCCCCCCTGAGACACAGCTCCCATGCACCTTTCATTCCTCCTCCATCCTGAGCCAGGAATGTGGATGCTGCCATCTTGAGCCATGATTTTGAGGCCAAATATGGTGGGCGACATGGAGCCTGTATTCCTGATACCAGGAAGTGTCCTATCAGCCCTGGACCAATGGCCAGCCTAATTTAGGAGAGAAATACCATTATCTTGTTTAGTTAACTGTTGTTTTAGAGATTCCTGTTACTCACAGCTGAATCTCATTCTAACTAGTAGGCTACGTCAATGTTCAATGTTTTCTAAACTTGCCTAATCATAAGCACAGCCTGAAATATTTATTCAAAACAGATTCCCAGGCTCCTCCATGGAAGATTCAAGTAAGTAGGTTGAGGGTGGGGCCCAGGAAGCTATATTTTTAATAAATGCCCTAACGTCATTCTTATGATTAAACAAGTTTGAAAAACACTGAGCCAGATAATATCTAATATCCCTTACCTTTTCTAAGCGGGAAAATGACATGTTTGTTTATTTATATATGGATATATGGTTTATTTTGAATGTCTCCCTTCAGCTGTATGGAAAGTGTTTTAGAGGATCCAGGGTGTGGGGATGGAGAGAGTATTAAGCGCAGCTGCCTGTTGAGGTCCAGAAGAGAGGTGATAAGGTCTGAAACTCAGGTCAGAAGAGCTAGGAAAGTGAAGAGTAATCTCACACGTCAGTCGGACTGGGTGACTAACTAGGTTAGGGATGGAAAGGAAGACTCCGGTTAACTCCCACGTCTCTGGGCTGGGTGACTGGGCAGAGTGATGCCCTTAGCAAGACAGCAATGCAGGTGGAGAGGCAGGTTTGGGGAAGAAAATGAAGAGGCATGTTTGGGATGCACCCAGTTTGAGGGTCCAATGGGTGGAGCTGTCCAGCACAGTCTAAGATTACAGATATCCCTTTCCTGGGCAGGGCTTGAGTGATGGTGGTAGTAATACTTAGAGAAGGTGAATGAGTTGGACGGTAAGGGTGTCATCCATCCACACCTCCTGATTCCGGCCAGGTCACTGGGTCTAATGTCCACTTTGAATCTAAACATTTCCCACCTTTAATAATGGACATTGGAGATAACAAAAGGTGGAAAGGTTGGAGGAGAGTGAGGGTTGAAAAATTACCTATTGAGGACAATGTTCATTATTTGCATGAGAGTTACACGAAAAGCCCAAACTTCACCCCTATGCAATATATGCATGTAAGAAACCTGCACTTGTACCCCATAAATATAAAAAATTTAAACATAATTTTAAAAATTAAAAAAATTAAAATGCAAAATTTCCACTTGTTTGTGTGGTCATTTTTTTTCTTCCCAACATAGAAATGAAAGAATCAAGTTATTCAATGGGCAGATACATTCATTCATTTGATCATTCATTTGTTCATCAAGGAATAGTGTCTAATATGTACTCAGAGCTGAGAATAAAATGTTGAAAAAGATAGGCATGGCTCCTGCCTTCATGGAGCTTAGACTGATGGGTGAGTCTGACAAAAAAATTAAAATTAGCTGGATATGGTGGCACGTGCCTATAGTTCCAGCTACTTGGGAGGCTGAGGTGAGAGGATTGCTTCAGTCCAGGATTTTGAGTCTACAGTGAGCTATGACTGCACCATTGCACTCCAGCTTGGGCCACAGAGTGAGATCCTGTGCCCCCCCCCCAAAAAAAATGTAAAAATAAATAAAAATCTGAACTATGAGAAGTTCTACAAAGGAACCAAACTTGGTTGGGAAGCACATAGTGTAGTAGGATGAGTACAAGGTTTGGAAAAAAAAGCATGCGCAGGTTTGCGCTCTCATTCTCCAGCTTTGCAGTGTCTGCAAATCACAGCTGCAGTTTCTCATCTGTGAAATGGGGTATTTATCAATTTCCATACCTCACAGTTGTTGTATAGTTTAGGCTAAGTGATGCTGTCCTAACAAACCACATCCACATCTCAGTGGTTTATAAGAACCACATTTATTTCTTATTCATGTTACTTGTTGGTTGGAGGCCAGCTATGACTCTGCTCCATGGTCTCGTCTCTTTGGAAGGAGCAGGTGGCGTCTGGGCACGGGTATTCATGTGTCAGAAGGAATCGAGAAATGGCAGAACTCTTATTGGTTCTGCTTGGATGTGAAGCTGAGTTCTGCTTGCCTTCCGCTAACCAAAGACATTCCCATGATTCAGTTCGGGGTCACTGGTGGGGAGGGGGTGAAACTCTTTTCTTCCATTGAGAGGGCACCAGGAGAAGCACAATAGGACATGGCAACTTCTATTTTAGAAAACTTTCTACTGACGTATAATAAACCTACAGAAAGGATATAAGAAACCTAAGATGGTAGCAAATGTTTCTAAACAATAATATAACAGGCCAGGCGCGGTGGCTCATGCCTGTAATCCCAGCACTTTGGGAGGCCGAGGCAGGTGGATCACGAGGTCAGGAGTTCGAGACCAGCCTGGCCAATATGGTGAAACCCCATCTCTACTAAAAATACAAAAATTAGCTGGGAGCGGTGGCATGTGCCTGTAGTCTCAGCTACTTGGAAGGGTGAGGCAGAAGAATCACTTGAACCCAGGAGGCGGAGCCTGGAGTGAGCTGAGATTGTGCCACTGTGCTCCAGCCTGGGTGACAGAGTAAGACTCCTTCTCAAAAAAAAAAAAAAAAAAAAAGGGCCAGGAGCGGTGGCTCATGCCTATAATCCCAGAACTTTGGGAGGCCGAGGTGGGCAGATCACCTGAAGTCGGGAGTTTGAGATCGGCCTGATCAACATGGAGAAACCCCGTCTCTACTAAAAATACAAAAAATTAGCTGGACATGGTGGTGCATGCCTGTAATTCCAGCTACTCGGGAGGCTGAGGCAAGAGAATTGCCTGAATTCAGGAGGAAGAGGTTGCAGTGAGCCAAGATCGTGCCATTACACTCCAGCCTGGGCAACAAGAGTGAAACTCCATCTCAAAAAAAAAAATGCAATAATATAACAATCCACAAATGTGAGAATCAGTTTGGGTAAATATGTTAATAAGCTTATGTAATATAAGGCTCACATGCAAACATCGAGAAGTAATTCTCTGATGATCTGCAGTTCCATTTAAAGAAACTACCCCAGGTGAAGACTCAGTGTAGTGAATGATGTATCAATTGTTTGTCTGAAATGAGAGGGTGATCATGAGAGTTGTGACAATGGCTGAAGGATGAAAAGGGAAAAAATAACTTATATTAACATCCCCATTTTTACTGAGGGGGAAATCAAAACTCAGATACGTTATACAACTTCTTCAAGGTCACACAGATAAGATTTGAGCCAGGTTAGCTGATGTAAGACTGTATTCACAACCATCAGGCTCTGTAACAGCTGCAAGGCTGGGGTAAGGCTGCCTTAGAGTTCAGCTCCTTCTTATGGCAGATATTCTAGAGAGAAGCAGGAGAGCTACTCTAAGACCTAAGCTCTCTCTCTCTCTGAGAGAACAGGGGAGAAGTTACAGGGCTCCCTGAAACCCTTCTTATCCTGCTTCCTACGTACAAAGGAACTGCTGTCCCAAAGATCCAATGGGTAATTACTGAAGATGGTGAGGTTACCTCTATCATTGCTAATGACTTGATGCAGTTTGCAGAGGGCATGAGGTCATGTTGCTGAAACTAGTCCCCCTTATCAAAGAGGAAGGTAGCACACATGGCCTGGGCCTCTTTGGGCGAGAACTCATGGGAACAGGGCTGCTTTTCCTCCTGCAGTAGAGAGGGTGAGAATTGCCTGTCCTCCCAGTAACTCAGGCTGCTCGTGGAGACCCTGTAGCCTCCCACGCTGATCCTCTGCCTGGAGGCCTTCATCTACTCACTTTTTTGACTCCTGGATGAATTGCAGGAGTCAAAAATATACCTTAGACTCCTGATGTCCAAAGCCAGATTTGGATATCACGAGTCTAAGGTATATTTACTTGTTCCAGGCACATCATTTTCATGTGTCACCAGAGTTGATTTGTCCATGATTGAGCAGCTTCCAAAGGAATAGCTTGTCGAAACTGCCAGCTGTTATCATTTTCTTTGTTTTTCTTCCTCCACTTCACTGTGGACCCAGTGGCCTTTTCTGGGTTGAGGGATGCTGTCTTACCAAAGGAAGGTCAGAATGGCACCAGGAGTGGTGAGAATCATAGGTGCTCATGAGATCTAGTTTGAAGACCACCGATTTGAATGCAAAGAAACTCTGGCATTGTTTATTATTATTATTATTATTATTTGAGACGGAGTTTCACTCTTGTTGCCCAGGCTGGAGTGCAATGGCACAATCTCAGCTCACCACAACCTCTGCCTCCTGGGTTCAAGCCATTCTCCTGCCTCAGCCTCCTGAGTAGCTGGGATTACAGGCATGTGCCACCATGCCTGGCTAATTTTGTATTTTTAGTAGAGATGGGGTTTCTCCATGTTGGTCAGGCTGGTCTCGAACTCCCAAACTCATGTGATCCACCTGCCTTGGCCTTCCAAAGTGCTGGGATTATAGGCATGAGCCACAGCACCCAGCCTAACTCTTGGCATTTTTATATTTGTCATTCACTGAATGTTTTATTATATGAGGCTCTGTGCTAAGAACTTAAGCTTTATCTCATTAAATCTTCACCGCAGCCTTGTAAAGTAGATACTTATGTTCCCATTTTACAGACGAAGGGACTGAGGATTAGATTGTTTTTCTAATATCCCCAAGGCCACTCAGCTAATAACTAGCAGGCCTGTATTCAAATTCAGGTGGGTCTGACTTCAGAGCCCATTGTCATAAGCCCATACAAGGCTGTTCTTCCTTTCCCCAGGTCATTGTGTTGTCCACAGCTACTCACTTCCTGCCCCTTCCTTTTAAGAGGACTACACGTGACCCCTTTCCCTGTAATGTCATGTAACTTGCAGTGTCTCCCATAGGAGGGAGAAGGATACATCTCCTGACTCACTGATGGACATGGGGTTTGACCATGTGACTTGTGTTGGCCAGTGGACTGTGAGTAGATGTAACATACCCTGTGCCCGAGCAGAAGCCTTTAAGAGTCTTCATGAGTTTCTGCCTGCTTTCTTGCTCTTTCTGCCAAGAGTGTGCCACATTCCATAGAGGGGTGTTCCTCCAGGCTGGATCTCAGCATAAGACAGGTGGTGCAGATTCTACAGCTGCTTATCTGCAGCCATCCACATACAACATGAGCTAGAAAGAAATTTTTTTTTAAGCCACTGGGATTTTGGCACTCTTTGTTATTGCACCTAAATCCAGCTAATACATCAAAGGATATTTGGAAACATATGGTTCATGTAGATACTAATAATCTCAGGAAGATAGTCCTGAACTTGATTCTCATTTGTGTCACTGTGGATGGGTTGATGACAATACCTGTGGAGATCAACTTAAGTAATTAGTTACAAAAACACTCAAGTCAATCATGGCGTTTCATGTTAGTATTTATTACCCCAGTGAGCACTGTTCTTGGTGATATGGAATTTAGTTCCACTACTTGATAAAGTCCGTGGATGCAGGGACCATGTTTGTTTTGCTCAAAACTATGTAGTCCATGCCACATAGTGTATACTCAATAATTACTTAATGAATGAATTAGGTTGGGAGGGGTTTTGCAATGAAAAAGTGTTTTGTGAGTGATTTTTTATTTTTATTTTTTACAGAGTTTCGCTCCTGTTGCCCAGGCTGGAGTGCAGTGGCACGATCTTGGCTCACTGCAACCTCCGCCTCCTGGGTTCAAGCAATTCTGCCTCAGCCTCCCAATGTAGCTGAGATTACAGGTGCCCACCACCACACCCGCCTTTTTTTTTTATTTTTTTTATTTTTAGTAGAGACAAGGTTTCACCATGTTGGCCAGGCTGGTCTTGAACTCCTGACTTCAGGTGATCCACCCATCTTGGCCTCCCAAAGTGCTGGGATTACAGGTGTGAGCCACCATACCTGGCCTTGTGAGTTATTAAAATTTTAACCAGCAGAAATAAACCACTCACATACTTCAGGACTTCTCAGAGACTTCAGTGCATTAAAGCAAATTGTGACTCTCTGAGAGAGGTCAGGGCTAATATGCAGAATTTCATGAAATTATCTGACCATGGAACTCTTTTCTTCCCAGGAACATCTCATAGAAACACATTCTGGAACATGCTGGTTTGGGGAATGGGGAACAGAAGCACTAGTGTTCTGCCTCATTTGCCACCTTGTCCCATGGAATAGATCTCAAGTGGGGTCATTATCTGTAGCTGATTGGAATAAGAATAAGGCTTAGAGTTGGCTGTTTACATTTCTGACCATTTCTTTCTAAGGTGAGCTTCTGTGTTGGCAGGAATATCACATTGCTAATTTATACCTCAATATCCTTTTCTGTACAAAAGAAACATCTTCTCTGCCTATCTCATATTTTGGAGGAAAAAACAAATGAGATTGAGCAGTAACAGAGCCACTTGAGGGTAGGGTCTGTGGCTTATTTTCTATGTTCCCAGCACCTAGTCAATGGGCTGGTACGTGATAGAAATCAACATGCTTCCATGAGTGAATGAATGAATTCACAGCACTAGCCCACAGTGAGCAGAAGGACCTAGGTGGTATTGGGTCTGCATAGAGAAAGGCCAGCTACAGGTGACCTGGTAACTCCTCCAAAAATCCAGCCAGTTTTTACCTAGATCTACCATAAGCAACAATTCCATTGTGCTACTTAGGAGAAGAGTGAGTCTGGCAAGTAAAAAGTCGCAAGGGAATTGCAGATGCCACTGGGTTGTCAACTTCATTCATTCCTTACTCTTCCTCATTTAATAAAGCTCTGATTTTGTTCACTCTCCACTGAAACCTTGTGTTTCTGGAGGAAAGAAATAATTGGTCTCAGCCATCAAGGTGGTCTCGTTCTCTTTGCTCAAGACTACTTTAGATATGGACATATGACACACTTCTAGCTCATAGGTATCAGGGGAAGTCAGCTTGAATGACTGAGAAAGTGTTTTTCATCTCTGAAAGAGACATTCGAGAGGGGACGTGTCCCTATTCTCCTCATGTTCCCTTTGCGGCTGTTGCGTCTACATGTGATGCCTGAAACTGTGGCTACCATCCTGGAAACATAAGAAAAAACATTGCTAATGCGGAAGACAGAGCGGGACAATGAAAAGTGCAGGTTCTTTGAAGTGTTTATGGAGGTTTCAAATTAAGCCTCCACATCCCAAAGTTTCCTTTTCTGTGAGATAATGGTCTTTACTGTTTAAACTATTAGTTGGGTTTTCTATTACTTGGTGTTGAAATTTCCTAACAAATACAAGACGACACAAAAATGAGCAACTTGTGGAGTCTGCCCTCAAAGATCTCACAGCCTAGTTGCAACGGCAGCATGAAAATAATGCCAGCATGGTGTGATATGTGCCTAAATCCAGGTATAGGCCAGGTGCTTCATGATGGCACAGGAGAATGATCTTGGTCTGCAATGGAGGGTCGGGGCAGGCTTCTCCGAGGAGGTGGCTTTTTGGGTGGAACTTTGAATGAGATGGGCTTTGACATCCAGGTGGCGTGGGTTCAAAGGATCTGATAGGGCATTGCTTGATTAAGGCTTGTTTGGTTTGGCACATGTCTGGGTTGTAAAGGAGACAGATGAGACAGTGAGAAGAAAGCAGGAGGAAATAGCCTGATGTAAAGGACACTGTGAAGGGCATGTAGGAGGCACCATAAGGGAGGCTTGGGTGCATCAGGATTCAGGAGCGGGCTGATCTGACTCTCACGGATTCATGCAGTCAATGTCATATCGATTGAATGTTTGTGGTGTGCCAGGCACTCAGCTAGAAGCTGAGGTTACAGGGTTGAGTGCTGGCCTGTAAGCTCCTGAGAGCCTGAAGCTGTTGTGGTCACTACTGAGACTCCTAGAAGCTGGCCTAGAGCTTAACACACTGGGACTCACGTGTTTGTTGACCAAATACATAACACAAATAGCATCCTTGCGCTCTTGGCTGTTGTGGATGGAGGAGGAGAGATAGGCATTTAACAAGAAGAGAAAGGTATCAATAAACACAATTTCGATGAAAACCAAATTCCATGGATACTCAACCAAGTCAGAAAAGATAATCCCGAAAAAGGGGCCAGTGAGGACTTTTTGGTGTCAACCTCTCTGGGCCTCAGTTTCCTTATTTGCAAGCTGAGGATAATAATTCTTATTTCCAGAGGTTGTTGAGCAGTCAGAAATAATATATGTAAAGTTTCTAGCATGTAGTACATTCAATATTTTTTAATGCAGCTCAGGCAAATCCTCGGGAAAAGTCACTTATGTGGGGCCACACCTCATTTTGGCATTCTCTTGCATATTAATTTGTCTGGACCAAAACCTACAGCTACTGCTTTTAATTTGTGTTGGCTGTTCACAACTCACCTCTTGACAATACTGGAAATATAAAGTATTATTATATTTCATGAAGAAAAAAACCCTTTGTGAATTTGATTGATGTCAGAATCACTCCCTCCCTTTGCCCCTGGTGAAAAATGAGCCAACAACTAAGTATTTCTGTCGCACAGAGTCAAGAAGTGGATTAATGGATCAAAATGACCATTTAACAAGGATAAAGAAAACTCAATTTCAGAGAAGCAAATGCAGACGTGGGTGGGAAAGGTGGGTGGCTTGGGTTGCCTCTTTTTCCATTAAGACGTGGTTGGTTTTTATCATACCCACACATCTGGAGGCTCCTCAAGGGGCCAATCTGAGGGGCTGCAGAGTGGTGAGGCTACCTCATGCCAAGACCTTTTGGCAAATTTTCCCTCCTAGACTCAGCTCAAGGCCACTTCTCTGTGTCCTCAAACCCAAACCACAAGGACCAACACTGGTGTGAAGCTCTAGGTGTAACTGCAGGGTTCTGTGATGAATGAGCTTGCTTCCAGAAAACAGGGGCTTAAAGCCCCCTGGGCTAAGTGCTAGCTACCTTGAAAACTAAGGGCTATAGAGTTGAAAGAAAGAGAATAGCATGTACTGCTGTGCTGGCTATTTATATGATATATGCTTTGTAATCCATATAGCAACTCTTCCATGTCTGCAGAGTTCCCATGTCCAGATGACAAAACTGAGGCTTAGAGAGGGTAATCAAATTATTCAAGGTGATAAATCTATGAAGTGGCAAAGCTGAGATTTTTAACTTGCTATTTTTCTTTTGCCCTAGAAATCTGAGTGAAGAGAAGAATTGTGGGCATCTTTCTCAAAATTTAATTTGAAAGCATGTCTAAAATATGTAGACCTGTGTTAGGTTGTTTCTATGAATCCAACCGTCTGTGTGCTCCATGTGGATGAATGGTGGGTTGCATCTGGGCTGCCTCCAGTTCTATCCCCAGTATCTTGTGCTGCACCCAACACAGAGGAGATTCTCAATCTAATGTGTTGACTAAAGAATAAATGTGCTTCTTAGCTTTTGGTTTCAAGAAGTAACTTATTAAAAAAGAAAGAAGGAAAGAAAGAAAGAAAGAAAGAAAGAAAGAAAGAAAGAAAGAAAAGAAAGAAAGAAAGAAAGAAAAGCTATCCAGAAGGGAAACCTGTAGAATTAGACACCGAGAATTGCGAGGACCTGGGAGGGCATCTAAGGCAAACCCGCATCCATGACATGAAGCTTCCAGTGACTCATTTTAGGCCTTCATTTCACAGAGAACACAGGGCAGGAAGTGACAGATGTTCCAGACATCTGGGCCACAAGTAATTATGCAGATTTTATAAAAAGTATTTGGCTGAACTGTAATAAGCTTCTCGAGCAAATTGATCAATTGATCTTTCAGTGAAGGTACTGAGTCACAGAGCATTAAGAAGACACCTCCCACGACTGAACAGGGAATGGCCAGGGCATGGGCTTGCCTGACCTGTCTGGTGGGTAAATGGCAGCCAGGGAGGGGCTGGCCAACTGAGGCCTCTGATAGACACTCCTGGCCAAAAGAGTCCAGAACTGAAGACTATGAGAAATAGAAGGGACTACATTGCCCACCAAAAACATATTGTCCATCATTCAACTGCTTGACCATCAATAAGCAAAAGTGCCATAGTAACCGACAAGAGGCCTTTTCCCAATGCTGGACTTATTCAATTATTATTAGTAATAGCAGCGGCTGTCATTTACTGAGTACCTACAACGTGAGGATAATAACATCCATTTCCCTGAGTTATTGGGACAACTGAAAGCATGCAAATTGCTTTGTACATCCAGTTCTGCTATAGTACTTCACATGTGTTCCTAAAAATCACACAAAAACCATGGGGCTTATGGAGAGAATGGGGTTAGGGGAAAATACTCAAAAATGTCACGAGTTTTATATATATATATAATCATACAGTTTTTAATTAATTTGGTGCATATATATATACCTCAAATATATATATATATATATATATATACACCCCAAATAAAATGGTAGCACAGTTGTACACATTAGTTTAAAAATGCATAAATACTCAAAAATATTGCACTTTATCTTACTGGGAATAATTCAAAGTTTACTTGTGTAAGTGGGTGTCAGAAGGGTTGTACCTTGTGAGTTATTGAGAAGTTGTGATAGAAGAGTTATTTGAAATCAGATGGAAAGTTGTTATACCAGATGTGGATGGGTGTGGTTCATAACACACACCTTTGTGTATTATGCTGAATATACAACATCCCAGCTGAGGTAACTGGCTGGGAGATGTTTGAGGTGTGTTTTGTGTACTCCTACATAATTTGGTTCAGCTGGGTGCACCTAGTTTTTCTCACAGATGAAATCTTGCATAAGCAAACATGAAATGTATGTTATGCTCAAATTGTTTCCTATTGTATCAATTGTGCTGGAACAATTTCACTTTTTCAAAACAAGCAGCATAACAGAAGTGACTTTATAGGATTCATAGCAAATGCTCAATAAATGATAGTTGTAATTGTTCTGTAGAGAATCTGACATCCATACATTAAACCTATTAGGTACATGTAAATAATCTCATTTTACAGATGAGTAAAACTGAGGCTCATAGAGGTAAAATCACTCATCGAGGGGCACAGAGCTATGAATGCTGGAGCTCTATTCACCCCTTTATGTGTCTCTCCCTGGAGTAAGTTTCCTTTTACACCTCATTATGGCATAGTATGCTAGTGGCAGAGGAAGCCACAGGATGACGGCATGCTTCTATTTGTTTGTTTATTTATTTATTTACTTATTGAAATGGAGTCTCACTCTGTCACCCAGGCTGGAGTGCAGTTGCGCAAACTTGGCTCACTGCAACCTCCGTCTCCCAAGTTCAAGCAATTCTCCTGCCTCAGCCTCCAGAGTAGCTGGGATTACAGGCACACACCACCAGGTCCAGCTAATTTTTTTTTGTATTATTAGTAGAGATGGGGTTTCATCATGTTGGCCATGCTGGTCTCGAACTTCTGACCTCAGGTGATCCACTCGCCTTGGCCTCCCAAAGTGCTGGGATTACAGGCATGAGCCACTGCCCCTGACCGACTGCATACTTCTAGAACATCATCTTTACCAGCTTAAAGTATTATTGCCTAGAATGCAAATTCATATAATTTTTAAAGACTAGACAAATTTCTGAGACTTTTCCAGTCTGTGCTGCTACCTCAGCTACCTCCTCCTTCTCTGCCCTTCGGGATAATGGAGTGAAAAATGTTGAAGAGCACTGTGATATCTCATGCTACTTCCTGATGTGGCACAAACCCCTGTATTTAGCCAAAAGTTGCCTCCCTGGAATGCTCACCACTGTGTCCTTAACTAAGTCTTGTTTTCTCTCTGCTGAACTTGGCAGTAAATAGTTTATAGTTTGACAATGTCTTCTGTAAATTCTGGGGTTGAGAATTGAGCACACTATTCCAGACATTCCTTAGCAAACCTAAACACAGAGGATCCTGTCGTGCTCTTGGCCTAAGGTGGGATTAACTTTTGTAGTAGATACCCCACTTTACTAGTCCATGCAGATCTCAGGGCCAACTAAATCCCAGATCATTTTTGTGTAAATTCTTGACACCTGGTATCCCTTCTTCGTTCTGAGCTCAAACATGGGATTTACATGTATGCCCATTAAAATATCTTCTACTTGGTTTTAGTCCACCAAAAATCCATTTTCTCCCTACCTTTTATTATGGTATGCTTCCAACTTATTCCAAAGTAGAGAGAATAGTGATATAATGAATCTGCATAAACCCATCCCCTTCATGAAATTCATCAATTTTCAGCTCATGGATGACCTTGTTTTGTGAAGACTCTTGTTCACTTATGACACTGCATCTCTCCTGGCCTGGATGTTTTTAATTAAGCAAGTCCTAGACCTCATAGCAGTTCACCTGTATTGCATTATGTATCTCTAAAATATAAGGATTCTTTTATAAACATACTTATAAGATCATTATCACACCAAAATAAATTAACAATACTTTTCTTTTCTCTCTCTCTCTTTTTTTTTTTTTTGAGACAGGGTCTCCCTCTGTTGTCCAGGCTGGAGTGCAGTGGCGTGATCTCGGCTCACTGCAACCTTCTCCTCCCAGGCTCAAGTGATCCTTCAGCCTCAGCCTCCCAAGTAGCTGGGACTACAAGCATGAGCCACTATGCCTAGCTAATTTTTGCATTTTTTATAGAGACAGGGTTTCACCATATTGCCCAGATTGGTCTGGAAATCCTGAGCTCAAACTATCTGCCCACCTTGGCCCCCCAAGGTGCTAGGAATATAGGTGTGAGCCACTGCACCCAGCCAACAATACTTTCTTAATATTGTCAAATATCTAGTGTTCAAATTATCTCAATTGTTTTTGTTTAAATTAGGATTCAATATGGATATGTCTTTTAAGTCCCTATTAATTAGGGTTTCTCCCTCATCTCTCCTTTTTTTCTCTTGAGTTTTTGTTATTAAAAAAAAGCTTCCCTGTTGTTGGTTAAGTTTCTTAAATCATAAACTTTACTGATTGTACCCCCAGTAGTGTCATCTAACATGTTACTCTGTCTCCTTTTTTTCCCTATAAATTGGCAGTAGAATTTGGAGGCTTGATCAGATTTGGTTTCAATTTTTTAATATACCTTTTTTTTTTACTATGACAAAATATATGTAACACACAATTTACCATCTAAACTGTTTTAAGTGTATATTTCACTGGCATTAAGTATATTTGCAATGTACAACAATCACCACCATCTACTTTCAGAACTTGTTGATCATCCCAAACAGAAACCCTGCATCCAGTAAACAACAACTCTCATTCTCTGCTCCCCCAGCCCCTGGCATCCACCAGTCTACTTTCTGTCTCTACGAATTTGACTAGTCTAGGTGTCTCCTTTAAGTGGAATCATACAGTATTTGTCCTTTAGTGTTCAGCATATTTCACTCGGCATAATATTTTCAGGATTCATCCATGTCGTGGCAGGTATCAGAATTTCATTGTGTGACTGACATATTTTGCTTATCCATTCATTGGTGGATGGACAATTGGGTTGTGATTTTGATTTTTTGACAAAAACACCTTTATAAAAATCACATAATGTCTGTACATCTCTCATTAAAGTCTCTTAAATATTGATTTTGTTTTATTTTTCTTATTTTATTTATTTATTTGAAATGGAGTCTTACTCTGTCACCCAGGCTGGAGTGCAGTGGCTTGATCTCAGCTCACTGTAAACTCCGCCTTCCAGGTTTAAGCGATTCTCCTGCATCCGCCTCCCGAGTAGCTGGGAATATAGGTGCCTGCCACCATGACCAGCTAATTTTTGATTTTTAAGTGAGACGGGGTTTCACCGTGTTGGTCAGGCTGGTCTTGAACTCCTGACCTCAGGTGATCTGCCTGTCTTGGCCTCCCAAGGTGCTGGGATTACAGGTGTGAGCCACCACACCAGACCTTCAATCTTGATTTTATCATCGAATCCCCAAATATAGGTTTTCTGGACCTCTGTGTGTTTGGTGCACTCCTCATTTTTCCCTGCCTTCTGCTTTTGCTGCTCCCCCTTTCTCATGAACCTTTCACCTGTGCTCACTATTCCATATCACCGGCTGCTTGAAACATCCTCCTCCCATCTTAGGGAGCAGCCAGCACTCTTCCCGAGACCTGCTCCTTCTAGCCTGTCTCCCTCGTCTCCCTGGCTCTCTCACAGCTCCACTTGCTCCGGGCTGTGGGTGGATTCCAGGGCTGACTGGCTCCCTCACAGCTCCTCATTACAGCTTTTGGTCTTTTGTTGCTTTTTTCAGACTCGTTGCTCCTTTTCCCTATGGTGCTGCCTTCTCCTCTGAGGCTTGTGCCATCCAGTGAACGCCTCTGCCTTTCCCAGCTGTGGTTGTTCCTTCCCCAGCATTCCCTGGCGACTTGGATCCTGGCTTGGGTCCTTACCTCACCTTTTTTTTTTTTTTGTCATCATGACTGACCTCAGTGTCCCTGAGAACATTGATTGTACACAGTAGCATCATTGCTTTTTCATTCCTCGACCTTGCCAACTCTGATGACCTTCGTCCCTGCTCCACCTCAGCCACCCTATCCTGTAGCCATACTCTGGCAAACGTCAGCACTGCCTGGCTTCATCTCTGAAGCCTTCACATTCAATATCCCTTGCTTTGACACCAGTTTCCTCCTGTCTGCCTCCTTCCTGCTTTCTGCTCCATCTTCTCCCCATCAGTCAGTGGCTACTGGATTCACAGCTTCCCTTTTAACTTAGGCCACTTGGTTGATCACCAGAATAACTCTCTTATCAATGCTCCTGCTTCTGTGGAGCTCTGACCCTCCTGCCAGAAGCATTCAGCCAAACCCCAAATGTGGTCACTGCTACAGCCCTCTCCTCCAGCACTCCTGCTTCTGAGCACTATTGGAAGATGCCACACGACTGTGCAGATTGGTGTTACCCCAGTATCACAGCACCTCTACTCAGCCAAATGCCTGTGCCACCTGAGAGTCCTCCTGTAAACCCCTGACCAGCTCTTGCTCTTATTGCACTCGGCAATTCTTCCTCAGTTTCCTCCTGCTCCATATCCTGTATTGTTACTTTTGGGAGAAAATAGAGTTGCTGCCCCTAGCGTGATTCCCCTGTGGTTCTTGCACCCTTGTGTACAATTTTCCTCCATCTGTACCCACCTGTCCCCCCTTCCTTCATGTTAGGGTCCACAAGACCCTTATTATTTGGAGGCCATAGTGGCTCCTAGCATCTTGGACTAAATAGAGTGGCCAAATGGCATAGGCAGGCAGGCCTGAGAGAGGGTAAGGAGAGGAAGGAGATGGAAGGGAGAAACAGAAAGCCAGTGTGAACGTTGGAGAAGTGGCGGCAGAGAGAATAAAAGTAGAAGAAGTACGTAGCCCCTCCCTCAAATATTCTGAGGGTTTTTTGTGGGTTTGCCTCTGAGTGCTCTCTCTGTGACCTTATCTCTCTTTGCTTCCCTCCAAGCACTGGTGGCAGATTGCTCTACTCACATGCCTTGTAAATAAGTCATGATGGTAATGTTTACAAAGGGCTTCACACTCTGTCCTGCAAATGCCCACACAGAAACCCTGGCCCACGGTTCCTGTCGGGGAAGGTAGACCTGTGCTCCCAGGGCTGGTGGTGAGATCTGGCCCATGGGTCCTGGTGGGGAGGGTAGACCTGTGCTCGCAGGGGTGGTGGTGAGATCTGGCCCACGGTTCCTGGTGGGGAAGGTAGACCTATGCTCCCAGGGGTGGTGGGGAGATCTGGCACTCACACTGTGGTCTACCAAATGAGGGATATGCAGACTCTTCCATCTTCAAGCTCTTGATACTTTGTAGTCATGAAGAATCCACAGAGGAAGGGAACCCTATGGAAGTCGGCTGATAACATTTTATCTCTTTATGGAAGTCTGCTGATACGTTTTATCTCTTTCTTGGCATAGTTAGAGAGCCTCAGCAAGAAACTTCTGCAACCTATATGTTTTGTAAATGGATTTGTTTTCTCTCCTCTCTTTTCATCAAGTGATCGTTTACATTTATGAGTTTTTATCTTTCCATTCATGTGCTAATAAATAGACCTTGGGAATCCTGAGATACAAAGTATACTAGCCATACCTGAGAGTCACCCATTCTACAACCTTCTGCCTGGGGAAAATCTTCCCTCCATGGCTACCGCCCCTCACCCCAAACACATACAGAATTATCCTCTAGCTGGCCAGTGGCTCATGCCTGAAATCGCAGCACTTTGGGAAGCTGAGACAGGCAAATCACTGGAGCCCAGGAGTTCAAGACCAGCTTCTGCAACATAGTGAGATCCCGTCTCTTAAAAGAAAAAAAAAAGCAAAACAAACAAAAAAATTTTTCCCTAGCATCCAGCTGTACCATTCAGCTTTTATTTGTGTCCTTCCATAGTGAGGAGTCCACTGCCTGAGGAGAAAGTCTGTTTCACTACTGGGCAATACTGCTCATCATTAGAAAGTTCTTCTGAGGTTATCTAGTTGTACCATCTTGGGTGAGTCACTTCCCCTATCTGGGCTATAGATTCCCATATGAAAATGAAGCAGTTGAACCAGACCTGACCTCCTAATTCTAAGCTTCTCTGTCCTTTGAGTCAATACAAGTTTATTCTCCTGGTTGTCTTCCTTGGTCATTAATTACTCCTTCTTATTCTCTTCTTGTCTACCCAGCTTTTAAATATTGGTTTTCCTCAGGCTTGCACTACTTCTTATGTTATATTTACCACTTTTCTGTCCTCCACTTTAAGCCATGGTAATTTTCTACATTCCCACAGCTTTAAATGGTACCCCACATGAGGAATTCTCCAAGTCAGGTCTCATCCAGGCATTCCACTGTGATATCTCTCAAGCCTTTCCACCTTGAAATTCCCCAACTAGATTCTTGGTCTTCTCTCCACCTGCTTCTGATCTAGGCTTTAAAGTCTCAGGGAGTGGCTCAAGCCAGAAGGCTGAGTTTCATATTGTTCTTTTCCTTAACCTGCCACACCAATCTGTCAGCGTGGTCTACTGGCTGTACTGAACACGGATTTCCCCAGACTGTCCACTCCACTACATCTCACCTGCCTCAGCCTGGCTCACTGCAAACTCCGCCTCTTGGGTTCAAGCGATTCTCCTGCCTCAGCCTCCCGAGTGCCTGGTATTACAGGCATGTACCACCACACCCGGCTCATTTTGTATTTTTAGTAGAGACGGGTTTTCTCCATGTTGGTCAGGCTGATCTCGAACTCGCGACCTCAGGTGATCCACCTGCCTCAGTCTCCCAAAGTGCTGGGATTACAGGCATGGGCTGCTGTGCCCGGCCTTACAAACATTTTTAAGAGAGGCCTCATGTGGTTCGGTGATTAACCCTACTAACCCTATGACTTTAGAGAAGTGATTTTACCATTCAAAGCTTCTGTTCCTTTAATCTATAAAATGAAGATGACAATATTTATCTGGCAATATTGTCAGGATTAAATAAATTTGTTCATTCATTCCTGTATACATACATACATACAATCAATAAGTATTTATTGACTGCTTCCAAGGTGCTGTACCTGGAGCGGAGGGTACAGAGATGCAGGTACATATGTAGAGTGCTAGTGCAGGGCTTGGTACAAAGCAGGTGTCTAAGGAATGTCTGTTCCCTTAGGGACGATCTAACACTCAGCTGGTCTCTGAAAACAGTTTGCACTTCCTCCTGGAGAGTTTACATTTACAGTTTTCCAACCAGCTCCAATCATAGCACAGTAGTATTTATAGAGTGCTCATTATGGGCCAGGAGTTCTGTATATATCACCTAGGGTGGTGATGACAGCCCCATAAGGGAGGCATTACCATTGCCCACCCCTTACCGATGAAGATGAAGCTTTCAGAGCTCACAGACCTGTCAGAGTTCTTCTAGCTGGTGACAGACAGGTGAGCCCTGGGCCCCAGCAGTTTGAAACCTGCTCTACTCTCTACAAAGCTGTGCTGCCTCCTGAATGCTTCATTGCCTATTCTCATGACAGGGCTTTTCTGAAATTAGAGGAAACAAACGCTCACCATAAACGGTGAACACTTAAGAACAACAACAAAAACCTGAACATTACCTCATTCTTATAACCTAACGCTTGTCACCTCACATTCATTTCCCATAACCACAGCAGTCTGGGGACCCAAACAGCTTCCTGGTCTGGCGATTGTCAATGGACAGCATGGAAGAGCGGCCTGGATGGCCATAGAGGTGCTGACCCTCCTTGCTGGTCACACAGCCCTGTGACTCAGGTTTTTCATCTAGAAATTGAGGCCTTGGGTTCTTACCTTCAACCTGTTTCTCAAGGACTTTGTGAGAATAGGGTTTCCAAAGTGTTCTGGTTTGTTCTGGGTCCCTCAGTCATATAAACGGAGCCCTCTGGCTTCCATCCCAAGTCAAAATGATACTGTCCTATTGTGGTTAAAACTGAGTTAGACCAAAATATCTCTGAGGTTCCTCCCAAGTCTGAGCCCCTGTAGTTCACCCATGTAATTATCGACTGTCTCTATAAGTTTTCTGTGGATGTCTGGAGAGCAAAAGGAAGAGATTACCTTACTTGTATTTTTGGACCATTCTGAAGAATAATAATAAGAGTAGTGGATATTGTTAGTTGCTTACTGAGTTCCAGGAACCATGTTTGATACTTAAGAATCACCTCACTTAAGGTTTGTAACAATTCATATTATACTGATGGGGGAACTGAGACCCAGAGAGATTAGGTCACACAGCTAGTAAGTCATAGTCCTGGGATTTAAACCCAGGTGATCTGATGTCCCTAACATCTATGCTATGCAGGGTATATATTGAAAAGAAGATGGCACAGAGAAGGAGACGAAGAACTTTGCTATAGAAACTATGGTGGTGAAGTAAGGGAATCAGAGAAGGCTTCACAGAGGAGGTGATGATTAGGCTGAGTCTTGCAGGTTGAGCAGGAGTGCTATAGATGATGGGGTGGGCTAGGGGAGGGGAAGGACATTGGAGACACAGGGAGCAGCATGCAGAAAGGCATTGGGGGTTAACCTTGTACCATTATTGGGAAACTGCACATGTTTAAAGGAAGAAGGCCGAGGCAAGATGGGAGAGGTAGGAAGGGGTGGGTCTTGTGGGCCACTGTATGCCATGCTGACACAAATGACTAAGCAGAGGACTGACAAAGTCAAATTTACTATTTTTTTCTTTTTTAAAGAAGAACATATACCAAAGTCTTTTAGTAGTCTTGGAAGGCCCAAATAAAGAGATAGTCACCATTATCTTTTCATTTTCTAGATTTTCCTCCTTCTTTGAGAAGGTGATATGGATTCTGTTAATTCAACATGATTGAATTAGAATTTTGCAGCGAGTGCCTCACCCCACTGAATGATAAATTAGTCCTGGGAAGACCACCCAGAAGGCTCACATAGTTCTAAATATGGGGGCCCTTGGGCCATGTACTTAGGGGAAAGGATCATGATCACCATTATCATTCACCACCATCCCCATCGTATTTACAATATCCAGAATTTATTATGCAACTATGCTAGGTGATTTGCATGCATAATCTCATCTAATCCCTCTTTTACCACAACTCCTTGATGAGCCATACTCACGACCTTCATTTTACAGGTAAGAAAACTAAAAGTTACAGACCTTAAACTTGCTTAAGATTCTAATTGACTAGGAAGAGCAGGGCTGAAAATCAGCCCCAGGCTGTGTGGCTCAAGGCCCCTTAACCCCTTCTCATGTTGACAGTCTTCGAATTTTGGTGTGCATAGCAGGCACCTTGCTCAATCTGTTCAAAAAACTGATTCTCAATTCCTCCCACCCTTCCCATGCCTGGCTGTTGACTCACTAAGTCTAGGGCATGGCCTGAGATTTGAAATCTTTAGGACGTGCTCTAGGTGGTTCTGAACCTGGCGTTTTGAGGATGAACTTTCCAGGACTGCTGCTGAGTGAAGGGCTCACCACCTTTGGGAATTCATCACCAGAGGGGAAATGAAAATATTAAACAATAATGCAAGATTTAAGTAACTCTCCCGGGATGGTGGTGACTTCACAGGTATTATGGATTAAGGACCAGATAGTGGTTTCAGGGAGGGGTCTTTATAAGCTTGAGTAGTCAGCAGCCTGATGACTCATGAGTTACAAAGTTCCACAAGATGTACTACTAAAGGATTCAACGTTGAGGCCATGATAATTCTGCATATATAAGTATTATATGGTATAAATAATGCTTATATTGCAAGCATTTCTTTTAATGGCAAAAACTGCAATTACTTTTGCACCGACCTAATCTTTTATTAATTTCCTATGGGTACTGTAACACATTTTCACAAACTGGCTTAAAACTACAGAAATTTATTTCTTTCACAGCTCTGAAGACCAGAAGTGCAAATTCAAGGTGTTAGCAAGGCTGTGCTCCCTCCAAAGGCTCCAGAGGGAGATTCCATTCCTTGGGTCTTCCAGCTTCCGGTGGCTCCACTGTTCCTTGGTTTGTGGCTGCATCACTTCAGTCTTTGCCTCAATCTTCACATTGTCTTTTTCTCTGTGTCTGTTTGTCTCTCTATGTGTGTCTCTCTCTCTCTCATTTTTTTTTTTTTTTTGAGATGGAGTCTTATTTTGTTGCTCAGGCTGGAGTGCAGTGGCATGATCCCTGCTCACTGCAACCTCTGCCTCTTGGGTTCAAGTGATTCTTGTGCCTCAGCCACCCTGTAGCTGGGATTACAGACACATGCCACCATGCCCAGCTAATTTTTGTATTTTTAGTAGAGACAGGGTTTCACCATGTTGGCCAGGCTGGTCTTGAACTCCTGACCTCAAGTAATCCACCCCCCCTTGGCCTCCCAAATTGTTGAGATTATAGGTGTGAGCCGCCGCGCCAGGCCCCTCTGTTTGTCTCTTATGTGAACACTTGCCATTGGGTTTAAGTCCACCTAATCTCCTCTACAAAGACCTTTTTTCCAAACAAGGTCACATTCTCAGGTTCCAGGAATTTGGATATGGACATATTTTTGGGGGGGCCACCATTTTGACCAGTACATTTTTGTATCACCTCATTCCTTACAAATTGCTTCTTTAGACACACACTTGTTTGAAACAAGCCCCACACCAGCCCTTGAGGCAGCTGAGATAGATATTGGTGCCTCCATTCGGCAGTTAAGGGAAGTGAGGTGAGGCACAAGGTTGGGCAGCCAGTTAGTGGCAGACTCCTGACCCAAGCCAGTGTCGAGAGATGGAGTCTCTGGTTAGGGGGCCCATCTTGAGGCTGTGAAGGTGGGAGGGACACAGAGATAAACAGCCATGAGCCACAGACCCTCTGGGGAGAGACAAACAGTACACAGTTTAAGAGTTTGTAAATCAGTGGCTCCAAGGCCAATTAGGAAGTGCAAATAAGATTTGTTTGTTCTTCACTATTTTAGGAAGTTTTTTTTAAATAGTTTTTAACATTTAAAAATCAGAAGACACTGGATTTTTCCATTTCTTTTGAAAAAAAGTAGAATATTTAGCTAACCTGAGTGCTTATTTCCGTGGGGAAACAGTTGGCAGGAGCTAGGAAGTAATTGCTCCTTTAGATAAGGCATGATTTGGTGCCTACAGCAGTGATGCAAACTATCCCAAAGCTTAGTGGAAAAAAACAACTATCTTATTATGCTCACAGATTTCATGGGGCAGGAACTTGAATAGGACACAGAGGGGATGGCTTGTCTCTGCTCTGCAATGTCTGGGGCCGGGAAGACTCTTAGGAGGTGCTCTAACACCTCGGGGCTGGCAGAGCTGTGTGTGGCTGGGAGGCCCACTCCCAGCATGCCTTCTTCATTGGTATGTTCAGCTCCTGGACTGCGATGAATTGAAGGCAGGGCTCAGTTGGGACTGTTGACCTGAATACCTCCATGTCCTCTCTCCAGGGGCCATGGCAGATGAGTACGAGGGGAACTATTCTGGGAGGAAAAATTCCTTTTATGGCCCAGCTTCTGATACCATGCAACATTACTTCTATTGCCTTGGTGGAAGAAGTGTCAAAAATTTGAGGCTCTTCTTTCTCTCCAAAATCTCCAAACAGCGTAGGTGAGCATGTTTTTTTTTAAACTTGACTCCTCAGATGGTTGAGTTAATAAAACTCTTCAGCCAATTACACAGTGTTATCCTAACACCATCGGTCCCTGCAATTTGTCTTAGATAAATGAATCTTAGATAATTTATCATTAGATAAATGATCCCGTCTCATTTATCTTTGCTTCTATTTATTTCTCTTTTAGTGCCCATCTTCCTCTTCCTATAGGCAAGATTCTAATGTATTGACATTTATCTTTCTGTTTGTAGGTATTCTGGTAAGATCCATAGTGCTTTGTATGTGTAGAGTTTAATTTACAAAAATGATGTTATCTCAGATATCTCATTCTATTTCTTATTTTCTGGACTCAGCCTGGTACTTGAAGATCTGTCCTGTTATTGTGTATACATATGGATTCTAACTGCTGTTGGCTACTCCGTTCATGTCCATTGCATAGTCCTATTCCCTCCTCCAAAGATGGTCACGTGAATGGATTCTTCCCTACTCTGCCACCGTCTGTGAGAAACAAAGCAACCCATGCTCCCCTGAGGGACCTACTGGGGAGGATTCCTTATGGAACACATCTAGGAGTGGGAGCTGGATTGTGTGGTGCATTCATAACTGATTTTTCATTTCAGCATTTTCACCCCCACCAGAAGCATGTAGATGTTCCCAAATCTGCAAGTCCCACCAACTCTTGGTGTTTTCCAGCTTTGTGTCTCTCATGTTACGTTTATTTTTTCTAATGACTAATGAGTTTGAGCACTCTTCATATGTCTATTGGGCTTCAGGTGGTTACCTTCTTTAGTAAATTACCTTCCATATCCTTAGACCATCTTTCTGTGGTTGTTCCTATCTCTTTCTTGGTGCTTTGCAGAGACATACGCCCTTTGGTTTGTACCACTCTCTACTCATTTCACAAATGGTTGTCATTTGCTGGCCCTTGGAAGTGGGTGAGTTTGCATCCACTGGTAGAACAGTTCTGCTGGAAGGAAACAGAGGTTGCAGCTGGGACTCCCTAGCCAAGGCTTGGAGGAAAAGGTAGTTAAAACAGGCTTTCTAGAGGAGGCAAGCTAGTTTTCTGTGGTGGCTATTACAAATTTGCACAAACACGGTGTCTTGAAAAAACAGAAATTTATTCTTTCACAGTTCTGGAGGCCAGAATTTCAAAGTCAGTTTCAATGAGCTAACATCAAGATATTGTTATAGTTGTGCCTTTTTTGGAGGCTAAAGGGGCGGATTCTTCCTTTGCCTCTTCTAGCTTCTGATGGCTACTGGCATTTTTTTTTTTTTTTTGACTGGGACCACATCCCTCCAACCTCTGCCTCTGTGTGTCTATTGTCCCTCTGCCCTTCTCTTATAAGGATACCTCTAGTGGCATCCAGTGCCCACCCAGAGAATCCAGAATAATCTGTTCCTCTCAAAATCTTTAATCACAACTGCAAAAACTTTACCTTATGAAGTAACATGCACAGGTTCTAGGGCTTAGGATCTCATATCTTTGGGGGGTACCATTCAGCCCCCATTACATGAGGCCATGCTTAATTTGAGCCAGGAAGACAAGAAAGAGTGGAGGGAAAGACATTTCAGGAAAGGTCTGCAAGTAAAATAACTGCAAGGAGTTTGGGACAACTGGGGCCTTGGGCCAGAGGAGAAGACAGTAGGGGCTGGGGCTGGATGCAGGGGAGTGAGGAGAGATTGGGGTCTCAGCAAATGAGCAACCTGAGCAGGTGAAGATGGGACAGCAGCCCCATGGAAAGGCTAAAATGGGTTTAGCAAAGACATTTATTTCTTTTGGTGGCTTTTATTTTTACTCTGTCATTAGTAAAAATGTACAACTACCAAATATGTGGCCTCCCAAACAGTGTTGTGAGAGCAAAAGCTACCTAATGCCTCCTTGAGACAAATCCAATAATCTGTAGAGATAGAGTTGAAAGTATGTGTAGGGATTATAATTTTTACCTTGAAGGTTTGTAGTTGAGCAGATCTTAATTTTGGAAGGTTGATCTCAGGCCAGGCATTGTGGCTCATGCTTGTAATCTCAGCACTTTGAGAGGCTGGGGCAGGAGGAGTCCTTGAGCTGAGGAGTTTGAGACCAGCCTGGGTAACACAAGGAGACCTCACCTCTACAAAACAATAAAAGTAAAAAAATAGTTGAACATGGTGGCATGTGCCTGTGGTCCCAGCTACTTGGGAGGCTGAGGATGGCTTGAGCCCTGGAGGTTGAGGCTTTTTTATCTTTATTTTTTTGAGACAGGATCTTGCTCTGTCGCCAAGCCTGGAATACAGTGGTGCAATTAATCATGGCTCACTGCAGCCTCAACCTCCGGGGCTGTCTTGGGAATTATAGTTTTTCTCTCAATATTTGATATTAGTCTAAATAAAAAGAAAATAGGTTTTTTATTTGACAATTTTCTTTTATAGCATAGATTACATGCCAGGCACTGTACCAGAGGATAGGGACATAAAAGTGAATGAACCGAAGTCCTGGTCTTCACAAAGCTTCCATTGTAGAGGGGGAGATTGATGACCAAGAAGTAATCAATGCTATAGAGAAAAGAAAGCAGTGTAACCAGGATAAAGTATTGTAGGGGAGAAGAGTGGGAGCGCCATTTTATCAAGGGTGGTCAGGAGGGAGAAGGGTACAGTGGTTAAGAAACCAGACTTCACCTTTGCCACCTACCTGTATGGCCTTGGGCAAGTTACTTAACCACCTTGTTATTAATAATTGTGTTTATTTTAACACCTTGTGTGAATTTTCTTCCCTCTGCCAGATGGGATGTGGTAGTTTTAAAACATGGCTGGGAGTCTTTGACACTATTACTTTTGAGAGGTGGGCTCTGGGTCCCCTTCCTTTGAATTTAAGTGGAATTCTGACTGCTTTGACCAAGAGTGTATAACAAAAATGAAACTGGGACTTCTGAAGTGAGGTCATAAAAAGCCACGCAGCTTCTGTCTCTGTTGCTGGAACACTTGTTCTTGGAACCCTGAGGTGCATACAGAAAGGGCGACTACCCTGAGGATCCTAGAGAGGCCTTTGATCAACAGCCTTTAGGTCATCCCAGCCCAGAAGCCAGACAAATGAGTGAATGAGCTTGCAGATGGTTCCAGCACCCTGCTCTGAGAATTACTGCCAGTCATTTGCCCCTTCTCTCCTGAGGCACTGACATCGTGTAGCAGAGATGAACCTTTCCACACTGTGCCCTGAGTGTCCTAACCCATAGATTCCATGAGCATAATGAAATAGTTGTCTTTTCCCTCCTAAATTTGGGGCTGTTTGTTGCACAGCAGTAGACAAAGGGCAACAGGAATCCACATGGCTGCTGGGTTATTATGTGGCTTGCATGAGTTAATGAATGCAAATTTAAATGTTTTTTAAACTCAATGATTCCAACCATTTTCCAGTTTAGGAATGGAGATTGCTTAGTGGAAGAATTTTTTTTTTTTTTTTAACTAATGATTTGGTCAAATTTCTAGCAATTTAATTTTTATATTTTCCTTGTACTATGTATTTGCTCCATTAAAAAATTGGAAGGCTCCTGGCTTCCTCTTTAGGAATATTGTAGATAATTGGTGTTATGCCCACCTCAGCATGGGGTGCTTTCAACATGGATGGCCTCTTTGGTCTTTGTAACTGTGGCAGTCGAGTGTGTCACATCTAGGGAAGTGTCTCATTAGTATAGACTCCTGGATAATTAAATAGTCAGCATGGATCAATCAATAGATCATTTCTGGTTTTCAGAAATTAATGTTTCTTCTCTACAACTATTGTCTTTAAAAAATGAAAAACTGAAGTTTGTCCTTGACCTGAGATGCCCACCAGCAACCACTCCATTTCTCTACAAACTTCACAAAAAAGTTTATGGAACAAATTTTGCAGAGAAGTTCTCGAAAGAATTGTCTGGACTTGTCACCATTTACTCTCTTCCCGTTCTCTATCAACTCATTTTAAGCAGACCTTGGTCTACACTGTTCTACTGAAACCAACTTCTTTTATTTATTTATTTATTTATTTTTGAGATGGAGTTTCGTTCTTGTTGCCCAAGCTGGAGTGCAATGGCGTAATCTCGGCTCACTGCAACCTCCACCTCCTGGGTTCAAGTGATTCTCCTGCCTCAGCCTCCCGAGTAGCTGGGATTACAGGCATTCGTCACCACATCCGTCTAATTTTTGTATTTTTTTTTAGTAGGGATGGGGTTTTGCCATGTTGGCCAAGCTGGTCTTGAACTCCTGACCTCAGGTGATCCGCCCACCTCGGCCTCCCAAAGTGCTGGGATTACATGTGTGAGCCACCAAGCCCAGCCTAAAACCACCTTCTATTCAGATCACCAGTGGCCTTCATGTGGCTATATCCAGTCATTGATTTGACATCCTCAGCTCCATCCTCCATCTTCAAGTGGCCTCACTTGACTGTCTGACCCAGTTGGTCATCCTTTCCTGGTAGAATCATTTCTTCACTTGGCAGCAAGAACTTCACTCTCTGTCGCCCTCCTCCACCTCACTAGCATCTCTTCATCTGCTCGACGAGTCTTCCATTTACGTGCTAACGACTCCTCAATTGTTCTCTCAAACCTGAATCTTTTTTTTTTTTTTTTTTTTTATACTTTAGGGTTTTAGGGTACATGTGCACAGTGAGATACCATCTCACACCAGTTAGAATGGCCATCATTAAAAAATCAGGAAACAACAGGTGCTGGAGAGGATGTGGAGAAATAGGAACACTTTTACACTGTTGGTGGGACTGTAAACTAGTTCAACCATTGTGGAAGTCAGTGTGGTGATTCCTCAGGGATCTAGAACTAGAAATACCATTTGACCCAGCCATCCCATTACTGGGTATATACCCAAAGGACTATAAATCATGCTGCTATAAAGACACATGCACACGTATGTTTATTGCGGCACTATTCACAATAGCAAAGAGTTGGAACCAACCCAAATGTCCAACAACGATAGACTGGATTAAGAAAATGTGGCACATATACACCATGGAATACTATGCAGCCACAAAAAATGATGAGTTCGTGTCCTTTGTAGGGACATGGATGAAACTGGAAAACATCAAACCTGAATCTTTCCTCTATGCTCCAGACTCTTGCATTCAACTACCGGCTTAGTAGGCATCTCAAGCTTGACATGTTCAAAACGGAACTCCTGGTATCTCCCAAGACTACTCCTACCCCAATCTTTCTTTCTTAAAAAATGACTGCTGCTTTCTTCCAAGTGAGCAACCTGAAAGTCTAGAGGCATCCCTGACTCCTGTCCTCTCCTGTCCTGATGGATCTACCTTCAAAATACGTTAACAACCTGTCTACTTCTCACCACTTCCACTGCCACCATGCTGTTCTAAGCTACTTCATCTCCCACCTCATCTACTGCAGTAGACTCTTCTCTCTGCTTCCATTTGTGTCCCTTTGTGGCCTGTTCTCCTGGTGATATTTTAAAATCATACACTAGGTTAGATTATTTCACTCCTTAGCTCCAAACCTTTCAGTGGCTTTTCATCTCACTCAGAGTAAAGGCTAAATTTCTAGACCAGGTGCAGTCGCTCATGTATGTAATCAACCCTAGTACTTTGGGAGGCCAAGGCGGGCAGAGGTCAGGAGTTTGAGACCAGCCTGGCCAACATGGTGAAACATCTCTACCAAAAAATACAAAAATTACCCAGGCATGGTGGTGGTGTGCACCTGTAGTCCCAGCTACTTGGGAAGCGGAGGCAGAAGAATCACTTGAACCTGGGAGGCAGAGGTTGCAATGAGCCGAGATCGTGCCACTACACTCCAGCCTGGGCAACAGAGTGAGACCCTGTCATAAATAAATAAATAAATAAATAAATAAATAAATAAATGAAGTTCTCATAGTGGTCTGTAAATTTGACATAGACCTCTGATTCTCCTTTAAAAAAAAAAATTAAACACCAACTCAAAGCAGAGGCCTCTGACTGTCAGCTGCACTTCTGACCAGATCCCTCAGTGTCTGCCCCGCTCTCACTCTGCTCCAGCCACAGGGCTCCAGGGCTCCACTGCCATTCCTCAGGCCCTTGCATTTACCATTTCCTCTGCCTGGAATGCTCTTTCCCTCAGTGGCTTATTTTGAACTTTGTTCGTATTTCTGTTCAAATGTCCCTCTCTGAGAAAGACTTCCTGTGAACTCCCAACTGAAAGATCCTTCTCTTTTCCTGCTGCTTTGCTTTTTTTTTTTTTTTCTTGGAGGTTAACACAGCCTGACATATGTATTTATTGTATAGTTCCTATATTATAAACCCTATTATGCAGGAACTGCATTTTTAATTTATATTTTTATTATTTATTTATTTATTTTGGAGGCAACCCTTCCTGCCTCAGGTGACAGCACCCTAGGATCCTCAGCCTCGCCTTTGGTCCTATATCCCCTTGGGGACCTCCCCAAGGAGGAGGGGCCGGGGCAGTGGTAGAGGATAATTTATATTTTTAAACAGTTGTATCCTCTGCACCTGGAACAGTGACTGGGACATAATGGGCATGTAAAAGGAATCTGTTAAATGAGTAAATAAGCAAGCAAATCAAAGAAAAGATTCCTCTTTGCATTAGGCCAAGTTTGCAGAGTGCTGTTTTAGATGATGTATATGAAAGAGAAAGGTGAACTAGAAAAAACCTTGCAAATTTCAGTACTTATTGTTGCTGCCTTTTGGGAAAAGCTCATGTCACCATGGCAAAGAAAGATGGGGTCTTGGATTTGAATTTTTTCTGTGAGACTGCCTAGTGCAACTCTCTTTGATGGCCGTATATATCCAGAAATATCTCATTTAATCACCCCTAAGGAGCCCATTCCCTAGCCTTTTTTTTTCTTTTTAAACAGTTCCTTTATGCTTGATATGTATTGACATGGAAAGGGCTTTTAAGAAAGGGAAGGGGTTTCGTGCTCCTTCCCCCACACCTTGTCCTATGCATCGCTGCATCTGACATGAAATGACTTTGAAATCTGAAATAGCCATGATGTCTTGGGTGATGTCAGAAAAATGCTCTAATGGAGATGCAAGTGCCCAGAGTATTTCCTAATAAAATAGAAGTGGTTTATACAAGATCATGCAACCAGGGGAATGCAAGGAGGAGGTACTCACAAGCAGAAAGCCTCGTTTCTCCCAGGATGGCTCTGGAACTGTGGGAGGTGCTGCCGGATTCTATCAACTCCTGTGAACAGCTCCTTATTGACCAACAGGGAGCTGCGTGGTTTACAGATGGCAGCTCCAAGGTCAATGGACACCATCCTGTCTGGAAGGCTGTTATTTTGATCAAGGAAGGTAAAGGCAGATCAGCTCAGTGGGCTGAATTGCATGCTGTTTTCCTAAAAGTCATGGAAGAATTAAACAATAGTAGAAGCCTCTGTATTTTTTTTTTATTTTTTATTTATTTATTTTTTTGAGATGAAGTCTCACTCTGTTGCCCAGGCTGGAGTACAGTGGCATGATCTCGGGTCACTGCAACCTCCGCCTGCCAGGTTCTAGTTCTCCTGCCTCAGCCTCCTGAGTAGCTGGAATTATAGGCAGGCACCACCACCACCAGCTAATTTTTGTATTTTTAGTAGAGACGGGGTTTCACCGTGTTGGCCAGGCTGGTCTTGAACTCCTGACCTCAAGTGATCCGCCCACCTCGACCTCCCAAAGTGTTGGGATTACAGGCGTGAGCCACGGCACTTGGCCTGTATTTGGGTTTTTATTGACTCACTAGCACTGAGCAACGACCTGGCTCCATGGTCAGGGAAAAGGTCAATGGAAACCTGTCCAATTAAAGAGACGCCCATATGGAGCATGGCCCTATGGAAATCTGAGAGGTGCATTAATGTAGAACAAGTCAGTGCCCATCAGAAGAACCCCTTTCCAAGTTCAGAAGGTGACTACAATCAACAAGCAGATATTCCTGCATGCTTCTTTGAGGTGGCCACCTGGGTCCCTAAGATGAGTGGATATGTGAGCAGTGCAGAGATAGACTGAATCTAGACACAGTCCTCTGGCACCTCTCAGGCACAAAATGCCAGTAAAAGCTGTTCTGTATGCCAAGAAAAGAGATAGAGATTGCTAATGGCTATCGGGCAGATTCTCTGGTGGGAAGGCCCTGAACATAGCTGGCAAGTGAGACTTGTACTAGCAGCCCTGGGGGTGAAAAATGGGTCTTGTCAGGCACAGACTCTGACTGTGGAGTGGGCTTTGCTTACTTGGTGGAAGATGTAAATGCTCAGGGTATCATAAAAAACAGAGAGAAATGTAGAATGGCTTTGGACAACTTGGACAGCTGACCATCATTTCTTCAGACCAAGGAGCACACTGTACAGCCCATAATGTCCAACAATGGGCAGAGAGATATCCTCCTGAGAGTAATCGTTTAATAGAGAAGTAGCATGGGCAATGGAAACATTGGTTGTCTAAAACAGGGGGAGATAAAAGCATGAAGTGCTGGGGATGCTGGAAATAAAAGCATGAGTGGGACTAGAGTGTCCCCACTAGATTTTTTTCTGTTTTTCTGGTTGAAGAGGAGCTGGGGAGGATGATGGTATGGCTATACAGTTCTTGTCAAGAGAGTATGCTGGTATGACAACTATAATTTTTTCTTTTCTTTTTTTTTGAGATGGAGTCTCGCTCTGTCACCCAGGCTGGAGTGCAATGATGCAATGCAATGATGTGATCTCAGCTCACTGCAACCTCTGCCTCCCGAATTCAAGGGATTCTTGTGCCCCCAGCCTCCTGAGTAGCTGGGATTACAGTCATGCACCATCACACCAGGCTAATTTTTGTATTTTTAGTAGAGATGGGGTTTCACCATGTTGGCCAAGCTGGTCTCAAACTCCTGACCTCAGGTGATTCACCCACCTTGGCAACCCAAAGTGCTGGGATTACAGGCGTGAGCCACTGCACCTGGCTATAATTTTTTTCTTCTCCAAATCATCCAAAAATTGTGTTTTCTCTGTTACCTGACACAGTGCTGCTAGGACCAGGGCTGCAACTACAAGTACCAGAAGCAGGGATGACTCCTAATAAGAAAGTGTAACAATGACAATGTCTTTTTTTTTTTTTTTTTTTTTTTTTGACGGAATCTCACTTTGTAGCCCAAGCTGGAGTGCAGTGGCACAATCTCAGCTCACTGCAACCTCCAACTCCCAGGCTCAAGCGATTCCCATGCAACAGCCTCCCGAACAGCTGGGACTACAGGTGCGCGCCACCATGCCCAGCTAATTTTTTGCATTTTTGTAGAGATGGGGCTTCACTATGTTGCCTAGGGTGGTCTCAAACTCCTGAGCTCAGGGGATCTGCCCGCCTCAGCCTCACAAAGTGTTGGGATTACAGGCATGAGCCACCGTGCCCGGCCTATGTTTTTAAACCTTATATCAGAATTCCAAAGGGCCTGATGGGCATGTGCCTTCATCTAGCAAAACTGATCTAAGAATAAATGCAGCTATTGTGCCTGGTGGTAAAAATAGCTCACTAATTCTGCACCTATGTAACCTTATCCTATCAGAATGGAAGTGGACTGAGAAGGAGGTACTTGGTAGACTTGTACTGCTGCCTATAATCTAGACCAGCACAGTGACGATTCTAATGTCCCTTCCAAAGGTGAAAAAGTTTGGGTATTCATGGAGAGAAGGAGAAATGGTAACTGAGAGTAAAGAAATGAAACCATGGATTCTTTTTTTTTTTTTTTTTTTTTTATTTTTTATTATACTTTAGGGTTTTAGGGTACATGTGCACAATGTGCAGGTTTGTTACATATGTATCCATGTGCCATGTTGATTTCCTGCACCCATTAACTCGTCATTTAGCATTAGGTATATCTCCTAATGCTGTCCCTCCCCCCTCCCCCAACCCCACAACAGTCCCCGGAGTGTGATGTTCCCCTTCCTGTGTCCATGAGTTCTCATTGTTCAATTCCCACCTATGAGTGAGAACATGCGGTGTTTGGTTTTTTGTCCTTGCGATAGTTTACTGAGAATGATGTTTTCCAGTTTCATCCATGTCCCTACAAAGGACACGAACTCATCATTTTTTATGGCTGCATAGTATTCCATGGTGTATATGTGCCACATTTTCTTAATCCAGTCTATCATTGTTGGACATTTGGGTTGGTTCCAACTCTTTGCTATTGTGAATAGTGCCGCAATAAACATACGTGTGCATGTGTCTTTATAGCAGCATGATTTATAGTCCTTTGGGTATATACCCAGTAATGGGATGGCTGGGTCAAATGGTATTTCTAGTTCGAGATCCCTGAGGAATCGCCACACTGACTTCCACAATGGTTGAACTAGTTTACAGTCCCACCAACAGTGTAAAAGTGTTCCTATTTCTCCACATCCTCTCCAGCACCGGTTGTTTCCTGATTTTTTAATGATGGCCATTCTAACTGGTGTGAGATGGTATCTCACTGTGGTTTTGATTTGCATTTCTCTGATGGCCAGTGATGATGAGCATTTCTTCATGTGTTTTTTGGCTGCATAAATGTCTTCTTTTGAGAAGTGTCTGTTCATGTCCTCTGCCCACTTTTTGATGCGGTTGTTTGTTTTAATCTTGTAAATTTGTCTGAGTTCATTGTAGATTCTGGATATTAGCCCTTTGTCAGATGAGTAGGTTGCAAAAATTTTCTCCCATTCTGTAGGTTGCCTGTTCACTCTGATGATAGTTTCTTTTGCTGTGCAGAAGCTCTTTAGTTTAATGAGATCCCATTTGTCAATTTTGGCTTTTGTTGCCATTGCTTTTGGTGTTTTAGACATGAAGTCCTTGCCCACGCCTATGTCCTGAATGGTATTGCCTAGGTTTTCTTGTAGGATTTTAATGGTTTTAGGTCTAACATATAAGTCTTTAATCCATCTTGAATTAATTTTTGTATAAGGTGTAATAAGGAAGGGATCCAGTTTCAGCTTTCTACATATGGCTAGCCAGTTTTCCCAGCACCATTTATTAAATAGGGAATCCTTTCCCCATTTCTTGTTTTTGTCAGGTTTGTCAAAGATCAGATAGTTGTAGCTATGCGGCATCATTTCTGAGGGCTCTGTTCTGTTCCATTGATCTATGTCTCTGTTATGGTACCAGTACCATGCTGTTTTGGCTACTGTAGCCTTGTAGTATAGTTTAAAGTCAGGTAGCATGATGCCTCCAGCTTTGTTCTTTTGGCTTAGGATTGACTTGGCAATGCGGGCTCTTTTTTGGTTCCATATGAACTTGAAAGTAGTTTTTTCCAATTCTGTGAAGAAAGTCATTGGTAGCTTGATGGGGATGGCATTGAATCTATAAATTACCTTGGGCAGTATGGCCATTTTCACGATATTGATTCTTCCAACCCATGAGCATGGAATGTTCTTCTATTTGTTTGTATCCTCTTTTATTTCATTGAGCAGTGGTTTGTAGTTCTCCTTGAAGAGGTCCTTCACATCCCTTGTAAGTTGGATTCCTAGGTATTTTATTCTCTTTGAAGCAATTGTGAATGGGAGTTCACTCATGATTTGGCTCTCTGTTTGTCTGTGATTGGTGTACAAGAATGCTTGTGATTTTTGTACATTGATTTTGTATCCTGAGACTTTGCTGAAGTTGCTAATCAGCTTAAGGAGATTTTGGGCTGAGACAATGGGGTTTTCTAGATATACAATCATGTCATCTGCAAACAGGGACAATTTGACTTCCTCTTTTCCTAATTGAATACCCTTTATTTCCTTGTCCTGCCTGATTGCTCTGGCCAGAACTTCCAGCACTATGTTGAATAGGAGCGGTGAGAGAGGGCATCCCTGTCTTGTGCCAGTTTTCAGAGGGAATGCTTCCAGTTTTTGCCCATTCAGTATGATATTGGCTGTGGGTTTGTCGTAGATAGCTCTTATTATTTTGAGATACGTCCCATCAATACCTAATTTATTGAGAGTTTTTAGCATGAAGCGTTGTTGAATTTTGTCAAAGGCCTTTTCTGCATCTATTGAGATAATCATGTGGTTTTTGTCTTTGGTTCTGTTTATATGCTGGATTACATTTATTGATTTGCATATGTTGAACCAGCCTTGCATCCCAGGGATGAAGCCCACTTGATCATGGTGGATAAGCTTTTTGATGTGCTGCTGGATTCGGTTTGCCAGTATTTTATTGAGGATTTTTGCATCAATGTTCATCAAGGATATTGGTCTGAAATTCTCTTTTTTGGTTAAATCTCTGCCAGGTTTTGGTATCAGGACGATGCTGGCTTCGTAAAATGTGTTAGGGAGGATTCCCTCTTTTTCTATCGATTGGAATAGTTTCAGAAGGAATGGTACCAGTTCCTCCTTGTACCTCTGGTAGAATTCAGCTGTGAATCCATCAGGTCCTGGACTCTTTTTGGTTGGTAAGCTATTGATTATTGCCACAATTTCAGAACCTGTTATCGGTCTATTCAGAGATTCAACTACTTCCTGGTTTAGTCTTGGGAGGGTGTATTTGTTGAGGAATTTATCCATTTCTTCTAGATTTTCTAGCTTATTTGCATAGAGGTGTTTGTAGTATTCTCTGATGGTAGATTGTATTTCTGTGGGATCGGTGGTGATATCCCCTTTTTCATTTTTTATTGCATCCATTTGATTCTTCTCTCTTTTCTTCTTTATTAGTCTTGCTAGCGGTCCATCAATTTTGTTGATCTTTTCAAAAAACCAGCTCCTGGATTCATTAATTTTTTGAAGGGTTTTTTGTGTCTCTATTTCCTTCAGTTCTGCTCTGATTTTAGTTATTTCTAGCCTTCTGCTAGCTTTTGAATGTGTTTGCTCTTGCTTTTGTAGTTCTTTTAATTGTGATGTTAGGGTGTCAATTTTGGATCTTTCCTGCTTTCTCTTGTGGGCATTTAGTGCTATAAATTTCCCTCTACACACTGCTTTGAATGTGTCCCAGAGATTCTGGTATGTTGTGTCTTTGTTCTCGTTGGTTTCAAAGAACATCTTTATTTCTGCCTTCATTTCATTATGTACCCAATAGTCATTCAGGAGCAGGTTGTTCAGTTTCCATGTAGTTGAGCGGTTTTGAGTGAGTTTCTTAATCCTCAGTTCTAGTTTGATTGCGCTGTGGTCTGAGAGACAGTTTGTTATAATTTCTGTTCTTTTACATTTGCTGAGGAGAGCTTTACTTCCAACTATGTGGTCAATTTTGGAATAGGTGTGGTGTGGTGCTGAAAAAAATGTATATTCTGTTGACTTGGGGTGGAGAGTTCTGTAGATGTCTATTAGGTCCACTTTATGTAGAGCTGAGTTCAATTCCTGGATATCCTTGTTAACTTTCTGTCTTGTTGATCTGTCTAATGCTGACAGTGGGGTGTTAAAATCTCCCATTATTATTGTGTGGGAGTTTAAGTCCCTTTGTAGGTCACTGAGGACTTGCTTTATGAATCTGGGTGCTCCTGTGTTGGGTGCATATATATTTAGGATAGTTAGCTCTTCTTGTTGAATTGATCCCTTTACCATTATGTAATGGCCTTCTTTGTCTCTTTTGATCTTTGTTGGTTTAAAGTCTATTTTATCAGAGACTAGGATTGCAACCCCTGCCTTTTTTTGTTTTCCAGTTGCTTGATAGATCTTCCTCCATCCCTTTATTTTGAGTCTATGTGTGTCTCTGCACGTGAGATGGGTTTCCTGAATACAGCACACTGATGGGTCCTGACTCCTTATCCAGTTTGCCAGTCTGTGTCTTTTGATTGGAGCATTTAGCCCATTTACATTTAACGTTAATATTGTTATGTGTGAATCTGATCCTGTCATTATGATGTTAGTTGGTTATTTTGCTCGTTAGTTGCTATAGTTTCTTCCTAGCCTCGATGGTCTTTACAGTTTGGCATGTTTTTGCAGTGGCTGGTACCGGTTGTTCCTTTCCATGTTTAGTGCTTCCTTCAGGAGCTCTTTTAGGGCAGGCCTGGTGGTGACAAAATCACTCAGCGTTTGCTTGTCTGTAAAGTATTTTATTTCTCCTTCACTTATGGAGCTTAGTTTGGCGGGATATGAAATTCTGGGTTGAAAATTCTTTTCTTTAAGAATGGTGAATATCGGCCCCCACTCTCTTCTGGCTTGTAGAGTTTCTGCTGAGAGATCAGCTGTTAGTCTGATGGGCTTCCCTTTGTGGGTAACCCGACCTTTCTCTCTGGCTGCCCTTAACATTTTTTCCGTCATTTCAACTTTGGTGAATCTGACAATTATGTGTCTTGGAGTTGCCCTTCTCGAGGAGTATCTTTGTGGCATTCTCTGTATTTCCTGAATCTGAATGCTGGCCTGCCTTGCTAGATTGGGGAAGTTCTCCTGGATAATATCTTGCAGAGTGTTTTCCAACTTGGTTCCATTCTCCCCATCATTTTCATGTACACCAATCAGACGTAGGTTTGGTCTTTTCACATAGTCCCAAATTTCTTGGAGGCTTTGTTCATTTCTTTTTATTCTTTTTTCTCTAAACTTCCCTTCTCTCTTCATTTCATTCATTTCATCTTCCATCAGCGATACCCTTTCTTCCAGTTGATCGCATCTGCTACTGAGGCTTCTGCAATCTTCGCGTAGTTCTCGAAGCTTGGCTTTCAGCTCCATCAGCTCCTTTAAGCCCTTCTCTCCATTGGTTATTCTAGTTATCCATTCTTCTAAATTTTTTTCAAAGTTTTTAACTTCTTTGCTATTGTTTTGAATTTCCTCTCGTAGCTCAGAGTAGTTTGATCGTCTGAAGCCTTCTTCTCTCAACTCATCAAAGTCATCCTCCATCCAGCTTTGTTCCGTTGCTGGTGAGGAACTGCGTTCCTTTGGAGGAGGAGAGGTGCTCTGTTTTTTAGAGTTTCCAGTTTTTGTGCTCTGTTTTTTCCCCATCTTTGTGGTTTTATCTACTTTTTGTCTTTGATGATGGTGATGTAGAGATGGGTTTTTGGTGTGTATGTCCTTTCTGTTTGTTAGTTTTCCTTCTACCAGACAGGACCCTCAGCTGCAGGTCTGTTGGAGTTTACTAGAGGTCCACTCCAGACCCTGTTTGGCTGGGTGTCAGCAGCGGTGGCTGCAGAGCAGCGGATTTTCGTGAGACCACAAATTCAGCTGTCTGATAGTTCCTCTGAAAGTTTTGTCTCAGAGGAGTACCCGGTTGAATGAGGTGTCAGTCTGTCCCTACTGGGGGGGTGCCTCCCAGTTAGGCTGCTCAGGGGTGAGGGACCCACTTTAGGAGGCAGTCTGTCCATTCTCACATCTCTAGCTGCATGCTGGGAGAACCACTACTCTCTTCAAAGCTGTCAGTCAGACAGGGACATTTAAGTCTGTGGAGGTTCTTGCTGAGTTTTTGTTTGTCTGTGCCCTGCCCCCAGAGGTGGAGCCTACAGAGGCAGGCAGGCCTCCTTGAGCTGTGGTGGGCTCCACCCAGTTGGAGCTTCCTGGCTGCTTTGTTTACTTAAGCAAGCCTGGGCAATGGCGGGCGCCCCTCCCCCAGCCTCGTTGCCCCCTTGCAGCTTGATCTCAGACTGCTGTGCTAGCAATCAGCGAGACTCCGTGGGCATAGGACCCTCCGAGCCAGGTGCGGGACACAATCTCCTAGTGTGCCATTTTCCAGGCCCATTGGAAAAGTGCAGTATTAGGATGGGACTGACCCGATATTCCAGGTGCCGTCTGTTTCCCCTTTCTTTGACTAGGAAAGGGAACTCCCTGACCCCTTGCACTTCCCGAGTGAGGCAATGCCTCGCCCTGCTTTGGCTCGCGCACAGTGTGCTTCACCGACTGTCCTGCACCCACTGTTAGGCACTCCCTAGTGAGATGAAACCGGTACCTCAAGCAGAATTGCAGAAATCACCAGTCTTCTGTTTCGCTGGGGCTGGGAGCTGGAGACCAGAGCTGTTCCTATTCGGCCATCTTGGCTCCACCTCTCGCCGAAACCATGGATTCTTACTGAGGGAAATTCAATATTATGTTAACTACTCAAAAGAATTTCAGAGCAAGAGATGACACTGTCCCTTAGCTCAGTGATTCAAGCTGCCTGAGAGGGTGAAGCTGTGTATTTACCCAGGCCGCTCCTGCTTGTAGAACCTGACAAGATCAAAAGGAAGCCTGCAAACCTGAGTGGCCTCACCCTGGGAAGATAATCATGCAATATGATGGAGTGGACTAATTATTACTGACTATGTATATTCTTTTGATGTAAGGGATCCGTGTCGAAAACCAGGGAGTGGACTGTGGTGTTATGATATATTGGTTTCCATCCATGGTTCCTGGCCCAGATCTCTTAAAATCCTTGGGTTCTCCACACTGCTATCTTTTGTGTGTCTTTTGTCTGAGAGTTTCAGGGTGAGGTTGGTCACCCAAAAGACCAAGGCAAGTTTAGAGGGTGGAGACTTTCAACTCACTCCCCAATCTCTGGGGAGGAAAGAGGGGCTAAAGGTCAAGTTGATCATCAATGTCCAATGGTTTAATCAATCATGCTTAAGTAATGATTAACCTCTATAAAAACCCAAGAGAAGAGGATTCAGAGAGCTTCTGGATAGCTGAATGCATGGAGGTTCCTGGAGGGTGGCTTGCCCAGGGAGGCTGTGGAAACTCCACACCCCTTCCCCAGTATCCCACCCTATGAATCTCTTCATCTGTATCCTTTGTAATATCCTTTAAAATAAACCAATAAATGTGGGAAAAAAAATCACAGGAGACCTAATAGCTTTGTTGACATCACCATCTGTTATGCCTAGAACATTCCCAGTTTGAATCCCTATTAAGAAAGGGAAATCCATGGGTTTGCCAAGCCTTGCTGTGGGTAAACCAATGTTAGTTTCTTCCAGTTCACGGTAGCTTCTTGAAGAAGCTCCTAGGGAAACCATCTGGCCTTGGCAGTCAGGAAGATAGTTTCAAACACACAGCCTAGCCCACCCACACTTCAGAGTAATTGTAGCTAAAATGGCACTTCTTACATGCCAGACACTGTTCTAAGTGCTTTGCGGGTTATTATCTCATGACGTTCTTACAACAACCATAGAAGGTAGCTGCTATTAATATCCCCATTTTATGGATGAAAAAACTGAGGACATGCATAACTTACTCAAGGAATAGAGCTAACAAGAAATAGAGGTGGGGCACTCCACTTTCAGAGTCCAATATCTGTTTCCTTTTTTGCTTGCTGCTCAGACCTTTCCATTCTCTGTTTATATCTTCATCTTGGCCTCCAGTTTAGCTCTCAACCTCCTAATATGTTTAAGATACCATAATTATCATGAACATTGATTTAGAAATTGCATAGACCTGAATTCAAAGTCAAATTTTACCAAGGGGTCTGTGTGGTCTTGAGTAAGTCACCACATCCTTCTGTGTCTCGTTTTCCACATTTTTGTTATGCTGGTGATTCAAATATCTACTCTACAGGGTTGTGTTAGGGGTTAAGTTGGGTCATGTGTAGAAAATGCTCTGCACAGTGCCTGGCACACTCTGAGTACACCTACACAGCAGATATTATTGCTGTTATTGTCTTTGTTCTTACTGAAGTATGATATGGGTCTATTTAAAGTTCTGAGGCTCCAGTGGAGGTATTTGAGGTGTTCCCCTGCCCCATTGGCTCCACAGGACCTTGGGAAACTCTCCTTCTAGGCTGCCCCAAAGGTGTCCCAGCCCTGCATTTGCCCATCCATTAGACCTCATGAATTAGACCTGGATGGCTTGATGCTCACCATTTATATTCCTAGGTGTACACAATCTACTTGTTAATAATGTGTCCTGGAATCATCTTAGGGTTGAATATTCAGGTCACATTTGCTTTGGTCCCAGTGTCAGACAAAACAAGCCCCGAATCACCCTAAAGTCTACCCCAGGCCTTCTCTGTTTGTCTTTCCAAGAGTGATGGTCATTCCTTTGGGATTTGGGCCTTTCAAAGTTGGTGAGGTGCATTCCCACAGTATTCTCACCTCTCTTGACTCTTCATTGTCTCCGCATCATTCTTGTTCTTTTAGTGGGAGGAAGACCTTGGTGGGGAGAGATGGATTCAAGCCTTCAAGAGAGTAATCATGCTCTCCCAAGTCCTCTGAAAACCTACTGCCATCCTTTATTTAAGAACTTTATAGGTTTCCAAGTGTTTTCACACATTCTCTCAGCTGACCCTCACTGTGGGTCACTATCCACAGTGTGTACTCCAGTCATACTAACATTTTTTATTTCCTGAGAAATTTCCAGCAAATGTTTTATTCTGCAAATCACAGATTTAATTGTAATTAAGAAAATAAAATTATAATTGCTTTTAGCATGAGACTGAAGCATGTTGCTCCTTCATATCTGCTACCATTTCTTTCCTAGAGTCTCTTAATGCCAGCTACACAATGATCCTTCATTAAAGATGCATGAGATGTCAGGGTAACATACAGCAGGCTCTGTAGGAAGAGAGATGTGAGTCCAAATCCCAGGTTTGCCTCTCACCAGCTCTACGACTTTGAGCACGGCATTTAACTTTAATTCTTTGTGCTAAAATCAGGCTAACTTGCTCCCTGTCTCATTGGCTTGGTGTAAAAATTAAATAAAATAAATAAAGCATTTAACACAGTCCCCGACCCACAAGATGTACTCAAATATGATTTAAAGTTATTATTACTCTCTGTCAGCCACCCACTGTGTGATAAGCCCTATTCCAGGTGCTTTACATACACTGTCTCAGTTAAACTTTATATCAATCTTATGAGATAGAATTGATGATATTTTTTTTACAGTGAGAATGCTGAGTGCCAGAGAGGTTAAGAACCTTGCTCCTGGTCCAGAGTCAACTTTAATGGCAGAGCTGTGTTCACCTGGATCCATCTGTCCCTGAAACCTATATTGTTTTCCACTCTGCTTCATAGTCCATAAAGTTTTTTCTGCCTCAATTATTTAAGCCCTTCCTTCCTATTTAGATCCTGATCCTTCCCTAAACAAACTCTCTTCTTCAGTCAAGCTGATATCTTTAATTTTTGAGGACCCTGCTTTATGTAATCCTACAGTATCTATTAGTTTATTAATTAATTCAAGCAATGACTCTTGAATACTGTGTCTGAGGCTGGGCTATAAAAGTGAAAAAAAACACAAGGATTTCACTCTTGGGAAAGTTGCAGAGTAGTAAAGAATTATATGAAAGGAAGTTAACGTGGATGTTTTGGCTGAGATCCTATGACGACAGATTATCACACACCAAAATGTGTTGTGAGATTGACCACCCAGAAGAACTTGTGAAAAGTCGGTGGTCAAGAGTAGTTAGCTCCCTCTTAAGTGCCTCACTTACACCAGGATAGGAAAGTGTCAGGAGGCAAGATGATTTAGAAGAAAGAGGACTTCCTGGTAGAGGCTGCTTCTCCACTGAGCTCAGTGGGTAGGGGCAGGGAACATGTCCCTCATTGGAGTCTACCTAGAAGGGTTTCAGCAAGACCACTCAGCGAGCAGAGTGTGTATCTCTCGAAGTTGCAGGTTGCAGTGGACTTAAGCCTGACTCCCACCTGAGACATTTGAGGGATAAGAGATGTCCTGGCCAGCTACTGATGGACGATCCAACGGAGAGAATGCTACACTGTGCAGCTTGTCCTCTGAGAGCTTTTCAGGGATAAAAATACAACACTCTTTCCATGTTCTATATGCAAGAGAGTCAGAGTGGGATTGTAGTCTGTCCGTTCCGTAGGGTTTCCTAGAGTGGAGCTGAGATCTCAGCTGGAGCTATGGCCATATTCTTGGGAGATGTGGAAGGAATAAACCATCAGCCAGAACAGAAGTGTGCACCCTCTGCATCAAGGGAGCTGTAGGTCAGAGCAAATTTGGAGGGACCCCCAAAGAACCCACAAAAATATCTCTTAAGAAAAAGAGGCATCTTTGAATATCTGCTGTGCTCAAAGAATATAGAGCCAGCTTACAAGAATACCAAGCAAGCAAAAATTTTCATGTGCCCCTTGCCTTAATTTTTACCCTTCTCCAACTCCAGAGGGGAAGAAGCCACTTAGTAACCCGATGAAGGAGAAGTCCGAGCTCCAGGCTTCTCAGCTAGCATGGGCCTTACCCAGGGAACATGAGAAGATTGACCTTGGAATCAAGTTTGGATTGCAGATTATTGTATGAAGAGGCATTCCAACATCCGAAAGCAGGATACTTCATGATATAAAGGAACACTGACTTTCATTAATTAGCAGTGATTAGAAAATTCATTGGATTGTACAAGTTTTCATTTGAGGCCAGAGGATGACCTTTCCCCATTGAATACATTTTAAAGGGATAATGGGAGCACAGTGATGTTGCTTTCTGCTCACACCCCACAAACCCAGCTTGTTCAGCACTCTGGCTCTAGTTACAAGTGAGATCTAGGAGGGAAATGTTCCATGAGTGAGGGGGCCACTGCATAGCACCATGGGGGTACTTGAGCAGCACTATTTCTGCCACCTAAAATTTTATCTTTCTATTATCTGCATTCCTAAGATGAACTCAGCTTTCAAGGTCCAGGCCAATTTTCATTTCCTCCATCCCTGGTCACATCCAGCCTTATCTCCTTGGAACTACCATAACATTCACCTAGCCCATTTTTTTTTTTTTTTTTTTTTTTTTTTTTTTTAGTTATAGTTTAAATTCTAGGGTACATGTGCAGAACATGCAGGTTTATTACATAGGTATACATGTGCCATGTTGGTTTGCTGCAGCCATCAACTCGTCATTTACATTAGGTATTTCTCCTAATGCTATGCCTCCCCCAGGCCCCCACCGCCCTGTGTCCATGTGTTCTCATTGTTCAACTCCCACCTATGAGTGAGAACATGCGGTGTTTGGTTTTCTGTCCTTGTGATTGTTTGCTTAGAATGATGGTTTCCAGCTTCATCCATGCCCCTGCAAAGGACAGGAACTCATCATTTTTATGGCTGCATAGTATTCTATGGTGTATATGTGCCACATTTTCTTAATCCAGTCTATCATTGTATATGTGCCACATTTTCTTAAGCCAGTCTATCATTGATGGACATTTGGGTTGGTTCCAAGTCTTTGCTATTGTGAATAGTGCTGCAATAAACATACGTGTGCATGTGTCTTTATAGTAGCATGATTTATAATCCTTTGGGTGTATACCCAGTAATGGGATCGCTGGGTCAAATGGTATTTCTAGTTCTAGGTCCTTGAGGAATCACCACACTGTCTTCAACAATGGTTGAACTAGTTTACACTCCCACCAACAGTGTAAAAGCGTTCCTATTTCTCCACATTATCTCCAGCATCTGTTGTTTCCTGACTTTTTAATGACTGCCATTCTAACTGGCATGAGATGGTATCTCATTGTGGTTTTGATTTGCATTTCTCTGATGACCACTGATGAAGAGCATTTTTTCATATGTCTATTGGCTGCATAAATGTCTTCTTTTGAGAAGTGTCTGTTCATATCCTTTGCCCACTTTTTGATGGAGTTGTTTGTTTTTTTCTTGTGAATTTGTTTCTTTGTAGATTCTGGATATTAGCCCTTTGTCAGATGGGTAGATTGTAAAAATTTTCTTCCGTTCTGTAGGTTGCCTGTTCACTCTGATGGTAGTTTATTTGCTGTGCAGAAGCTCTTTAGTTTAATTAGATCCCATTTGTCAATTTTGGCTTTTGTTGAAATTGCTTTTGATGTTTTAGTCATGAAGTCTTTGCCCACGCCTATGTCCTGAATGGTATTGCCTAGGTTTTCTTCTAGCACTTAGCCCTTCTTTTATATTTGTTACGTGTCCTTTCACTCACTCAAAGGCTCAGATTATAAATTTAATAAATATATCATTTTTTGATATCCAGAGTGCTGAATAAGCTGGATTCATGGGGTGTGAACAGAACGCAACATCACTGTGCTCCCATTGTCCCTTGATACAATATTCCCCTTGATGCTGCCTCTATAGCATCATAGAGTATTTGTTTGCTAGGGCTGATAGAATAAAGTACTGCAAACTCGGTGGCTTGGACAAGAGAGTTTTATTTTCTTCCCATTCTGGAGGACAGAAGTCCAAGAGCAAGATGTTGAATGGCTATGCTTCCTCTAAAATTGAGGATGAACCTATTCCATGCCCCCTGCCTAGCTTCTGCTGGTTTGCTGGCAGTCACTGGCATGCTGTGGCTTGTAGACTCATCACCCCAACCTCTGCCTTCATCTTCACAAGCCAGTCTTTCTGTGTGCATGTCTGTGTCCAAATTTCCTCTTTTTGTAAAGACACGTCATGTTGAATTAGGGGTCTATTATACTCCAGTATGACCTCATCTTGGATTAACTAATTATATCTGCAATATGCTTATTTCCAGGTAAGTTCACATTCTGGAGTACTGGGGGTTAAGACTTCAGCATATACATTTTGAGGGGACACAATTCAATCCATAACAGTCAACTATGAGTTTTCCTTCTCACTCTTCTGGGAAGTTCTTGCTCCTGCCTCTTTAAGCCAAGCCAATCCACAGACACACTACACACCCACTAATCTCTAATGATAACCCAGGTACTCCCTCTAGGGTCTGGGCCAATTTTGCTTAGACCCTTTCCCATAACCCCTCTTGAACTACTCTTATTTTATTCATCCAATTCTTTACTTCTTTTTTTCTTTTTTTTAAAAAACTTTCTGGCTTTGCAACTCAACTTTGATTTCTGCCTCTGGTCTCTCTGGTCTTTTGGGGATTCCAATTTCAGTTTTCTCTATCCAGTAGCCTTTGGCTTGGCTTTTCTTCTGGCTCCTGGGGCCTAAATTGCTCTTGTTCTGGGCATATGAAATCCAACCTTGACGTCGATCTACTCATTGGAACCCTAGGGGGGCCAGCCTGGCCTCCCCTCAAGGCTGCTCAGTGTGTTTGGCAGGCTTTCCTGAACCTCTCTGAAACTCAAGGACCCCGTGTGGAACAGATCTTTGTAGCAGAACCTGCGATGTGCTCATAAAAATGCACACAGCTAGGTTTCCTGTCCGAGTCTCCAGGCAATTAGGTGTGACCAGGTGCCTGTTTCTGGCCAATGGAATGTAAGCACAATGGAATCACAGGCCTAGCCCAGAAAAACCCTCCAAGCAATCCTCTTCATTCTCTTTGTCCCCATCTGCAGTCTGGGTGCAGGGGGTTCAAAGATCCTTGTGAAGGATGAGGGTTATAGAGCCCTAAGGTAGAAATAATTTAGCCTGGGCCCCTGAATCACACACAGATCACATACAGTACAGACAGCTGCCCACTGAATCCTTGCATTTTTTTTTTTGAGGTGCTTTGTCACCAGGCTGGAGTGCAGTGGCACTATCTCAGCTAACTGCAACCTCCGACTCCCTGGTTCAAGCCATTCTCCTGCCTCAGCCTCCCAAGTACCTGGGATTACAGGCACGCACCTCCATGCCCAGCTAATTTTTGTATTTTTAGTAGAGACAGGGTTCCACCATGTTTGCCAGGAGGGTCTTGATCTCCTGACCTCGTGATCTGCCTATCTCGGCCTCCCAAAGTGTTGGGATTACAGGCTTGAGCCACCATGCCCTGCCCCTTGCATTGTTTTATTGGAGGAAAAAATAAACTTCTATTGTGCTGAGCCACTGAGATTTGGGAGGTGTTTGTTAAGCAACTAGGTATGATGACCCAAACTGAGATGTCTTTGAGGATGAAAAGAAAAACACCTAAGTTTGTTTCTATCATTATTGCATTTTCCCCTCATTCCTTCCCAAATATTTAACCCCCACCTCCAGGCTGTTTTGAAGAATGGAGAAAGAGAAATGGACAAAGAGAATTGCTTCCCAACTTTCCCAGTCTGTTGACTATGGAAGGCTCCTTCTCATGTGTGTTGGAGTTGACTTTCAAGTCAGGAAGTCAGGGGGTCGGCTTATGATTTACAGTTGATGACATATGCACTCTGACTTTGGGATTTGCCCTCTCTCGCTCTGTATGTATGTATGTGTATATACCTATATGTATGTATATATATATTCTGTGTGTGTGTGTAACATCCCCTCTGAGCCTTGTTTAGTAGGCTTTTGTAAGCTGAAGTTTGGTTTATGGTTAGGGAAAAGATAATACAAAGTAAAATCGACAGAATAAGTGAAAATTCTCTCAGGAGAGGACAGAAAGGGAAGATGATCTGAGGAAGATCATTCTCCTGCATACTCTGTCCGATGAATATTTAATGAGTCAAACATGGACAGCAGATGAATGCAAAGAGGGACACAGCATCTCAGCACAGAATAAGGGAAGCTCAAGACTTTAATTAGCAGAAACTTTCAAAAGCGTATAAAGTGATTAAAGGAGCTTTGCAGAGTGTGTCTTTAGTATGTCCTAAGGATGGAAGAGGCAGGGGAGGCATAATACCAGGATCCCATGCTTCAACCAAGATTTAGGAAGCAGACTCTTGCTCTAGCCCCAGTTCTGCCTTTTTCTATCACATGAGCCCTAAAATCTAGTTAATCTCTCTAGGCCTCTGTTTCTTTCTCTAACAAATAATTAAAAGACCCATCTTATAAGGTTGCAATTTGTAACTTACCTGAACATTCAGAACTGTAAAATACGAAGGCTTTACTTTGAACTTGGCTTCCCCACTTTGGGTGCTATAATCTTGTCCCTAAACTTTTGCCATCACAAGTTGTTCCCTATATTGGGGTCAGATTCTGAAAGATTTTGAAAGCCAGGCTGAAGAATTTGGACCTGACCCTGTAGGTGAAGGAGAAACTTCAGACAATGAAGGCCACTAGACCCTTGAAGACTGGGTTTGTTAATAATTTCCCAGGAGCATTTTCTGGTTTCTATCTTTCCTCTCCCAGGGTTAGGAAGCTGTAAACTTCTGTAATTCCATACTTATCTCCAAAGCTTTAACTCACTGCCCTCCTTAAACTTTCCTCTTGAGATATGCTGAGAGTGTCCTTCAATCTTCTCTGAACACAGAGATTTGTTCTTGTTCTCCTGGGGTCTGTGGCCTCATTTTGCACAGAACCAAACTGTCAGCTGCCATTAAGATACTTGCCCTCTTAAGACCACCTGGTAGGGCCTCTACAGTGGCTTTCTAAGGACCATTGACCAGGTGTTAGCTATGCCTCAAGCCTTTGGCCAGATTATTGCTGAAAATCATCAGGTGAAAGTCAAGCCAATAATTTCAGGGGACCTTAGTACCATGACAAAGGAAGCCCAGAGGCTTTATGAAGGCCCCATTGATTCTTTATGACCTTCATAACCACTTAGAATACACAAAACACAACTTCTCTATGGGTACAAGAATCTCAAGCAGAAAGGGGGGCAGCCTTCATCTGATGAAGAAGCTATTGAGTGTTCCATTAACCTAGGCCTTGGGAGACCCACTGCTCAATTAATAGAAGGAGGGTTTTTTTGTGTTTTTTTTTCCAATGTCTTGGAAAACTGAATTTGAAACACAAACAATTGCAAAGGTCAAAGGTATAGCAGCTTCAGGCTGGATCTTAGTCCCTTTGTAGATCTGCCTGTAAATGTTGAAGCTGAGAGGTTGACCTAGGAGGAGTCAAGGACTCTGAGCTGCAGTTAAGGAGGCTCAGGTGTCCTGACCACCGTAACCATGTTAGAGACAAGTGGAGTTCCAATGGGCAGGTGGCACTCGCAATTAAGGAATATTTAATAAACAAAGGAAGGGTCAGTTGGCTTCTAGGAAAAAGATTTATTTTGATTTTTTCTTTGAGGCCATTGCATAGAGATTGGGAGAAGGAAGGGCATGTACTGGTGGATAAGCACCTACACGGAAAAAGGCACCTGCTTTCAATCTTGTTGTTATTTAATGGTAGAGGTCAGGCAAAAGATCCACTTGTCCCAGAGTTTTAACATAAATCTCTATCTGGACAGCCCCAGGGCTCTGCCTTAGCCTGGTGACATCAGTAGGTAACTTGGACTGCATGCTCACCATGTCCCAGGCAGCCGGCTGAGAGATGTGCACATGTTGTCTCAGTTCTGTTATAGGGTAGTTTTTAAAATAAAAATCTCATTTGCAAATGAAGAAACTAACACTCAGAGACGTCGAATGATATTTCAAGTCCACTTGACCAGTAAGTGGCAGCCAGGAGATCAGGGGTCATAAGTCACCCTACTCACTCCTGTAACCCTGCTCCTAGAATGATGTCTGGCATAAGTAGACACTCCAAAATATTTGTTAAGCAAAGGATTGAATCTGACTTCAGGGTCTGTGTCATCATGCTTCACTGCCTCAGGTCTAGCAAAGTCCTTCTGGGACTTAACTGTTTGGAAAAGTTGTGTGACTTTTCTTCACCTCCACTGAATAGTATGACATAGAAACAGTCATACTGATGGGTACTTCTGGGTGGATGTGACATGCCTCTAATCTAGAGAAGGACATTGAGATTTAGATAAGGGTATCTGAAAGCAGCAGAGGTAGAAGCCAGCAGGCAGGCAGGGACGCAGGGCTATGGTCTTGAACCTGTCAGTAAAGAACTCTCGGTGTTTGAGAAGTCATCTTTCCTCTTGAAGCTTGGTGTGCATGATCTGCTACATGATGTTTTTCTCTAGCTATCACTTTTTAAGAGCCAAGAGTCCAAGGAGACTGCAGAATCTCCCAGGAAACTCATCCATCTGTTTCTCTTCTGAACATTGTCCAGAGACCACAACACACATTGCCTCCCATGTCCATGTCCATTTCTCAGCATATAGGTGAAAACTTACATCCACACAAAAACTTGAACACAGACGTTTATAGCAGCTTTATTCACAATTTCCAAAACTTGGAAGATGTCCTTAAGTAGGTGAATGGATACATAAACTGTGGTCCATCCAGAAAATGGAATATTATTCAGCACTAAATGTAAATGAGCTACAAACCATAAAAAGTCATGGAGGAACCTTCAGTGCATATTACCAAGTGAAACAATCCAATGTGAAAAGTCTACAAACTATATGATTCCAAACATATGACATTCTGGAAAAGGCAAAACCTATGGAGACAGTAAAAAATCAATGGTGTCCAGGGGTCAGGAGGGAGGGAGGTAGGGCACAGAAGATGTTTAGGGAAGTGAAACTTCTCTGTAGGATACTATAATGATGGACACATGTCAATATACATTTGTCCAAACCCATAAAACGTACAATACCAAGAGTGAACCCTAATGGGTTCTGGGTGATAATGGGCTCTGGGTGATAATGATGTGTCAATGTAGGTTCAACTGTAACACATGAAACAATCTCCTGGGGGATGCTGATAATGGGGGAGGCTGGGAATTTGTGGGGGCAGCAGGTATACGGGAAATCTCTGTACTTTCAGCCCAATTTTGCTGTGAACCTAAAACTGCTCTAAAAATGTCTATTAAAAGGAAAAAGAAGTACATAAACACCATTTGGGAAGACTAAAACACATTCACTTACACTTTATAGAGCTTCTTAAATTATTGCCATTATGTGTTTTCCCAATAAACTGATCCTATTAAAAAACAGTAAAATTATGAGGAAATTCTCCTGGAAAAGGGTTTTCCTACCAGGAAATGTGTTGAATCACTCAAGTAGATGGTCTTGGCACTGTCTCCCAGATCTCCCCTTCTGAAATGTCACTGAAGGCCCTAAGGTTTCTGTAACTAAGGACGCTGTCAGGCGGTCTGACTAGGGTGGGGTCCCAGTAGAGTAAGCTTCATCTACTCACCTCAGTTTTCTTAAGGGTGAAGGAGCCAGCATTTATGAGCAACTACAATGGGTCAGACACACATTTCATCTCTACTTCAAGGCTTTGCTTGTGCGGTTCTCTTAAAACCCTCTTTCCCACCTCAATTTGTTGAATTCTGTTCACCCCTTGCTGTCCTGGGCTCAGATATCTCTTCTTTCCAAGGCCAGTGCACAATCCAGCCCACCTGCCCTCCTCCCTGAGGTCCTCCAGCTCTTGCTGATGTCAGCCCTCCCTTTTCTATGGAATCTGAGAATTCACTGTCCCCAAGGGAACCCTGAGCCCCTCTGCCCACTTTGTAGATAAGCCCACTGAGGCAACTTGCCCTAACATGCCAGCTGCTTTGCCACTCAGCCAGGACCCTATAAGGTCTCTGGACACCATGAACCATGAATTTGTGCCCTCTCTCAAGTGAGTTTGTCAGGACATGTAAAACAAGGAAATAAGTAGATCTTACTTTTCCTGTATACTGTTTAGAACCACGATGGGTTTTTGACATCTCTTAGAAGTGTGGATACATGAAGATTAAAAGACCAGCAGAGCAAAAATGCCATGGTACCTCACTCTTTATAGTCATAGAAGTATCTTTCTCTCTTTCCATTCCTTTTCTCTCCATTTCCTAAACCAGCGTTTCTGAACCTCAGTACTATTGATGTGTTGGGCCAGATAATTCTTTGCTTGTGAGGCTGTTCTGTGCATTGCAGGATACTTGGGAGCATCCCTGGCCACTATCCACTGGATGCCTGCAGCACTCATCCCCCAAGTTGTAATAATCAGAAATGTCTCCAGACTTTGCCAAATGTCACCTGGGGAGCAAGATGGCCTCTGGTTGAGAACCACTGCTCTAACAGCTTCTGGAGCACCTACCCTGTGCCAGACAGTGCTGTAATTTCTGAGAAACCCCAGATCTTCTTCCACCCCCCATCATAGGAAATCATGGCTTTGGAGAAGGCTGCTTACAGGAAACCATAAAGTCATTCTCTGTTTTCTCACCTTGGTTATGAAGATAACACAATCAGGTCACAGAGGCAGGGTTTTTGGAACTTCAAAGCTGAGCCGTAGGGAGTGGAGGGACAGGAGTTGGGAGCAGAGGTCTTATCGGTAGCTTGAATGTTCCCACCCTTATCAATCCAGAAGGAGGGACCCTAGGGGAGAACAAGTGGAGAGTCAAAAGGCCAGGCTGCTTGCAGCTTCCTACCTGTCTGTGGACTAAAAGGACCAGGAAATAAGTAAGGACTGAAGAAAGGAACGCAAAGTAGGAGGAATGCTGAAGAGATAGTGGAATTTTGTGGGTGGGGAGTGTGAGTGTGGAGGGGGAAACTTCGCTGACTCCACATGAACTCATGGTGCCCTGGAGTGGACACCAGGGTTCTGGAACCACAGAATCTGAGAGCTAGGTCTTGGCATTAGATATGTGAGCATCACCTGGAAGTCACCAGGGCCTAAACTCTGGGGACATGCACTAGGTAGATGCGGCTTTGAAAATGTCTGTCATAGATCATGAAGGCCTGAACACAGGCAGCAGCAATTGGGATGGAGAAGTGAGATTCCTGATAGGATGAATTTACTGAAGCTGAGGGCAAATCATTTGTAGAGGTTTGAGGGAGTAGGAGAAATCGAAAATAATAATAATAAACCCCTTTATATTACTTATGATGTGCCAGACATTGTTTGATGCACTTTATATAAATATTAACTTACTCTATCTTTACAACAACTCAATACAGTAGGCACTATTGAAGTACTTGTTTTATAGGTGAGAAAATTGAAGCACAGAGATATATAATAACCTGCAGGTCACGGGCAAATGAGAAGAACTGGGATCTGAAACCAGACAGCTCAGTTCTAGCACTTGTGCTTTTAATCACTATGTTACAATCACTTAGCAAACAGAACTTGGGCAGCTAAATGGATAGTAATATAATAAACTCAGGTACAGCCTGAAGGAGGAATAGGTTGAAGGGAAAACAATGGGTTCTTCATTGAAGATGTTATGTCTGGCATGTGTGTAGAGTACCCAGGAGCTGTTACCTGGAAGGTAGTGTAGCAGGTTAGCGCTGAGCTCAATACAGAGGTCCGGGTAGCTGAAGCCATGGACCTGGGTGTGTGGCTCAGGGAGCTATGTGCAGTAAGGCAAGAGTGCCAAGGAACTCTGGAGATCACCAACAACTAAAGAGAGATGGAAGAAGAACCAAGAAGAGAGAATGAAAAAAAACATCCATCAGTGTTGAGAGTAGGGCCCTGGAAATTAAAGGCGAGGTGAGTTTCAGGAAGAAGGGCAAGGTTACTAGGGACAAAGTTGTAAAGAAAGCCACTAAGATAAGACTTGAAAAGAGGTATTGTTCTTCAACCGTTTCAGGCATTTCTAATTTATTTTCCCAGCCAGAGGGGAAACTTCTTGAGGTCAAGTGTTACATTCAGTGTTTCACTGGGTACCTCTTCGGGCTATCCTAGTTTTTAGTGCAATGCTAGGCATGCAGAAGGCATCCCCCAAATACCTGTGGGCTGATGGTCATTCAGGTTCCTGTTGGTTTTTCTTATTAAGACAATGACTTTATTTATAAGTTTGTCCACACCAGTTGAGAAGGAGATATGACGTTCTGAGTCTTACACAATGTTGGATAGTCTATAACCACTGTACTCGGCATTGATGATGCAGATGATTGGCAGATGCAGCATCATGGTCCTCTCTACCTCAGGAATTGTGATATACATAAAGGCTATCATCATTGAGGACCTACTGTGAGTCTGGCTCTGTACTGTACATTTGACATTTTCAGCTCAGATTCTCACAACCTGGCAAGGTGGAACTTACTATCCTTTCTTTCCAGAACAAGTGACTGGGTTGAAAGATTGTTGTCTTGCAGGGCCACACCATTAAGCAAAGGCACTGCCGAAGTAAAGATCCAGGTCCATCTGCCTCTAAAACCTTTGGACTCAACATGCCCCAAACTGAGCACCCTCCCACCCCCTTAACTGCCACTGCTTTATTTCGGGAGTCACCACCATTTAGGAGAAATTTACCATAGCTTTTTCTTTGTTGTTCACTCTTTTTTTTTTTTTTTTTGAGATGGAGTCTCACACTGTCACCCAGGCTGGAGTGCAGTGGCCCCATCTCCACTCACTGCAGCCTCAGCCTCCCTGGTTCAAGTGATTCTCCTGCCTCAGCCCCCCGAGTAGCTGGGATTACAGGTGCCTGCCAACACGCTCAGCTAATTTTTTGTATTTTTAGTAGAGATGAGGTTTCACTCTATTGGTCAGGCTGGTCTTGAACTTCTGATCTTGTGATCTGCCCTCCTCGGCCTCCCAAAGTGCTGGGATTACAGGTGTGAGCCACCATGCCTGGCCTGTTCTTCACTCTTCTATTGAACCTTTTTCTCAGAATGTGTCCTCCAAACATAGCTGAGGTAATTAACCTAAGTGCAATTTTGATCACTTCTAAATTCCTTCAGTGACTCTCTCTTTATGATAAAAGGGATATGACATTCTATCATATAAGCCAAAACCCCTTAGCCTACTCTACTAGGCTGTCATCAACTGACCCTTTTTGCTTCTTTAGGCCCTTTTTGTCTCACTCATTCTCCCCTCCAGCCAAAGCAACCTCCTTGAACTTCCTTGAAGATGCTCTACTCTCATTTTGCATATTCTATTCTCCAAGTTTCAATGCCCTTCCTCCCTTTCGTTCTGGGTTAATTTACACTTGTTCTTTAAAACTCACTTTATCCCCTCCTCTCAAAAGCATTCCCAGACATTCCTAAATATTATTAAAAGACCTTCCTCTATTTTCCTCCTCTGAGTACCTTAACACCCTGGTTACAGATGCCTCAACACTGTGCAGCGCCCTTTCATTTCTCTTGTTTCTCGCACTTGACGCTGAGGCCTTGCAGGACAATGATTACATATGCTTCCAGTTCAGAGCATGAGCTGAACCCCTGCCTGTTAAATAAGTGAATGAGTTTTGGGGGATGAACTGCATCAAGGTTGGAATGTGATAGAGGAAGGGAGGGTATCAGGAACAGTAAGTAGGTGGAAGCGTTGGCCAGAGGGTAGGCATTGCCGTGGGGAGTTGGTATAATGCCTCTTCTACGTTTACTTCTTGCTGCCACTCCTAAAGTCATGGAGGATACCCCACCTCTGCTTCCAGACAGTGATAATCCTACTGGGACTGTCTGGGCCAAAGCCTTGCCTTGAGTCTCATCTTCGGAGTCCTGTTCTCTTTTGGCAAGACCAGGACCTTGCACATAGAAGTTCCCCTGCTATGGAATGTGTGTTGGGACATGACTGAGAGCCAGATGGAAAATGTCTCCGAAGTCCTAAGCCAGGCTGGAAAGATAGGTGGATGATAGTGAAGTCCATCCCTCTGTTTCAAAAATAGTTGGCAGTAAAAGTAATCCAGGATCATGCATCTGAAGTGTTGGAAAAGTTAGCAAGACTCGGGGGCTGAAAGGAGAGTAGCTGAGATGACGAGAAAGTGAGCTATCTCTTCTCCATTATCTCTGCCCTCCCATCTTCAAACTGAGGAAAGCATTTCTGTTCTAGTGGGAACATGATGCCTTTACTGAAAGGAATGCCTAATGGTGGAATTTCCAGATGGTTAAACAATAAGGGAGACCTTCCGTGGGATCTTTTGGGCCCCTGAAGTCACACCGAAGGGATAGCATTAGCTTTTTCTGCTTATAAGTCCAGCCCTATGTCAGTGTGTGACACAATGAACAGGAATATTTGGCAGTTACAGCTGGTGAAACATTTCCCCAGGTATCCTCAGATTTGATCCATACAACAGCCTAGTGATGAGATTATCTCCTCCCCACTATCCCATTCTAAAGAAGAGGAAACTGAGGTTCACAGAGGTCAGGTGACCTGCCTGAGATCTTACAATCATTCATTCATTCTTTCATCCATCCTTTCATTGTTTATTAAGTACCGACATTGCTCCAGGCAATATTTTCCTACTGAGGCTAGATACCATGTAAGACAGACAGCTCCCTGTCCTTAGGGAGCTTACATTCTACTGGGGGAAACAAAATAAACATGTGAGTTATAAGTTGATAACAGGGAGACAAATAAGTAGACAAAGAGCATGAGCAGTAAAGAAAATGAAGCCATGGAAACTGGATAGAAAGTGCCCGACAATGGGGTGGTGGAGGGATGTATGTGCTATTTTGGAAAGGGTGATTGGGGAAGGCAGGTGGAGGAGACAAAGATAAAATTTTAAGGAAGACCTATTCTACGCTTCTTTTATTACCCCCTTCCTGCAGGGAGCTGCTGTAGGGACTTCCTTCTTCCCCCACATCTTTTTTATTTTTTTCTTCTAAGGAGCTCCCAAGTACCTTTCTTAGAAATTGATATTGTCAGATGCATATTTATCAGGGTCTGTAAAGACAACCCTTGGACTCTTCCCAGGGACAGCTCGGAGATGGGAAAATGCAAGTGCAAGCCCCACCCTGGCAGTGTGTCGGCAGCTGTCCTGGAAAATAAAAACACAGGCCGTTTACAGATTCAGGAAGCTGAAGTGTTTTATGGGCACAGTCATTAAATGTAAACACAGCCTTGTTTCTTGACAACATCTCCAGGAAGCCATTCACTGGGACGATAGAAGGCAGAGAGGAAACTTAACAGTCTTCAAATATTTGAAGGACTGTCATATGGCAGGAGGACCAGGCTTGTTGGGGGCAGCTACAGGGAATTAAAGCAGAGCCAGTGGCAGGAGGCAAGAGGGAGGCAGGTGACAGCTTGGCACTGGGAAAAATTCTGTAATAATCTCAACTGGCCACAGTGGAATACAGTGGCCTTGAACCGGGGTGAGATGCCTCCCTCCATCACTAGGGGCATACAGCAGAGGTAGAAGGTTCACCTTCCTTAGTACAATGAATGATTTGCTGACAGATTCATTCATTTAACTAGTGCTCATGAAACATTTACTATGTACTAGACATAGATGCAGTAGTGAAAAAGACATGAAAGATCTCTGCTTGCTTGCTTGCTTGCTTGCTTGCTTTCTTTCTTTCTTTCTTTCTCTCTCCCCTTCCTTCCTTCCTTCCTTCCTTCCTTCCTTCCTTCCTTCCTTCCTTCCTTCCTTCTTCCTCTTTCTTTCTTTCTTTCTTTCTTTCTTTCTTTCTTTCTTTCTTTCTTTCTTTCTCTTTCTCTTTCTTTCTTTCTTTCTTTCTTTCTTTCTTTCTCTCTCTCTCTCTCTTTCTCTCTCTCTCTCTTTCTTTCTCTCTCTCTCTTTTTCTTTCTTTCTTTTTTTGAGACAGAGTCTCACTCTGTTGCCCAGGCTGGAGTGCAGTGGTGCAATTTCGGTTCACTGCAAACTCTGCCTCCCAGGTTCAAGCAATTGTCTGCCTCAGCCTCCAGAGTAGCTGGGATTACAGGCAGCCACCACCACGCCTGGCTGAAAATTTTGGATTTTTAGTAGAGTCAGGGTTTCACCATCTTGGCCAGGCTGGTCTTGAACTCCTGACCTCGTGATCCTCCCGCCTCGGACTCCCAAGATGCCGGGATTACAGGTGTGAGCCATTGCACCCGGCCAAGATCTCTGCATTCATGAAATCTCCATCCTAGTAGTGGAGACAGACAATAAGTAAGTGAACAGACAGATACAAAGGTAATTGTAGCTAGTGATGGGTGCCATTGTCCCAATAAAAGGGAATGTAAAAGAATGACTGTATTGTGTGTGTGTGTGTGTGTGTGTGTTTAATGTGTGTGTGTGTAATAGATTGTGCTTTACTGGGTGGCTAAAGAAGGTGTTTCTAAGATGATAACCTCTGAGGTGTGACCTGAGTGATCAGAAGGACCAGCAAGGACAAAGGCCTGGAGGTTGGAAGTAGCTTGGTGCACTCAGGAGCAGAGAGAAGCTCAGTGTGGCTGGTGTAGTGAGCAGAGGGACAGAGCACTAGGCAATGAGAGCAGGCAGGGACCAGATCCTTGTTGGTCCTGGTAAGGCGGCTGGGTATTATGTAAAGGGCATTGAAACCTACTATCCAATTGCATTGGAGGAGCTGTAGCAAGGAGACGATTTTTGGTTGGGAGGTTGGACTGGTTTCAACCCTGGCATCAGAATCACCTAGGGATCCACATTTGGGATCCAATGGTTTAAGTGAACTCTAAAATTCCTTTCATGGTGAGGATTTGAGGTAGTGATATGAGCTTCCATATGGGATGATACATTTTGCTCAGGATATCTGAGAATGCATGGCCCATTGGAATTCTGCTAGTGTATTATCTACAAACCAGTTCATTAGGGTGGGTGGGCTCTAAATAAGCTTAATTTACTTCAACAATTATTCTGTGGATTATCTTCTATGTGGCAAGCACTAAGTATGCACAAGGGGTAAAGTATCGTGCCTGGAAAACAGCAGATATGCCATAAATACTGACTGAATGAATAAATGGATGAATGTACCAGACATTCTGCTGGGCACCAGGGACAAAGAGATGAGGAAAAGATGTGTGAGAGACATTACAGATGACTCTGTCTTTATTAGCTCATGTGATATGGTTTGGCTGTGTCCCCAACCAAATGTCATCTTGAATTGTAGTTCCCATAATCCTCAAGTGTCATAGGAGGGACTCAGTGGGAGGTAAGTGAATCTTGGGGACATTTACCCCCATGCTGCTGTTCTCATGATAGTGAGTGAATTCTCACGAGATCTGATGATTTTCTAAGGGGCTTTTCCCCCTTTGCTTGGCACGTCTTTCTCCTGACACCAGGTAAAGAAGAATGTGTTTGCTTCCCCTTCTGCCACGATTGTAAGTTTCCTGAGGCCTCCCTAGTTCTGTGAAACCGTGTCAATTAAATCTCTTTCCTTTATAAATTGCCCAGTCTTGGGCAGATCTTTATAACAGCCTGAGAATGGAATAATACATCAGGGGAGGAGAATTGCAAGAGGAGTGTTTGCAGACTGCTAATGGAAGGGTAAAAAGACATAAAATGTAAGGGAAAGGAATATGTGTTTGAGTTTGGGAACCGGAATACCACAGGGTGTTCCTGCAAAAGGCAAAATGCGGAGACAATGCTGGGAGCATTTGTAAAATCTGAATTCTTCACTTCCAGTCTGTTAGGTTCTGGCTTCTGGTGTCACAGGGGAATCTGCTTTTGATTTTATAGGGACAACAGAGAAAACATTGGATGGTCAGGGACAGGAACTTTAAGGCTTCTCAGGAAGATCAAGCAGCTTGGACACATGGCCTTCTAGTTTTCTCTTTTGATGGGAAAACAGGGAGGATTCTGCCAAAAAGCTCACCAGAACATTCACATCTACCAGCTATTGTAGCCTGCCAAATCTCTGTGTGCAGCAGTCTGTGTTAACCTAGTCAAATTACCATCAAGTGGCCCGAAGCCACAGCCTAATCGGCCTCACCGTTTTTCCTCACCCTAATTTAATCATCTGGGAGTGGATTTCTGGAATTGCCTCTAATCTAGCGAACACATATCTAAGACGCTAAACTAAACAATTAACCCTTTCCTGGGGCCAACAAACCTTTGGTAGAAGGTACAGTTTTGGTGTCTGCAATTTGATTTAAACTTTTTGTAACTTCTGGGAGGAGAGGAAGGAGAAGGAATTTGACTCTTCCTTATTATGGTCCAGACACTGCTAGATGTTAATATTCATGACTTCTGCACACCAGTTCTGTGAGATAAGTATTATTAACTCCATTTTAAGCACAGGAACACAGAGCTTCAGAAGGGTTAAGGAACATGGTCAGGGCCACGCAGCTTAATAAGTGGCAAGATTTGATTCCAAGCCTATCACCAAGACCCAGGCTTTCCCCCATAAAACTCTTTCTGCTCCAGAACTGTTTAGTAAGCAATAGTCACATTTTATACATCTTGAAAATTTCCAGTGCTTAGAAATGGAGCAATGCCATTCTTGGATGCTTATGCTCCAGGGTAGGCATTCTTTATCTTGGCTGCCCATCGGAATCAGAGTTGAGATGAGGATTAAAGAGGGATGAATTAGTTTCCTAGAGTTGCCACCACAATATATAAAATATACATAATAATTATTTAGAGCCTACCCACCCTATATTTTGATATAAAATATATATCTATATATCTATATATAGATATATAAATAGATATATATATATATAAAGCCCTGGGTTCCAAGCCCCAGAAATTCTGATTTAACTGGATTTGGAAATGTAGCCCAGGCCTTTGTTTTTTGTTTTTGTTTTTTTGTTTTTTTGGTCTCGCTCTGCCATCCAGGCTGGAGTGCAGTGGCTCAATAATAGTTCACTGTAGCCTTGAACTCCCGGGCTCAAGCTATCCTTCTGCCTCTGCCTCCCAAAAGCTGGGACAACAGATGCACAGCACCACATGTGGCTAGTTTTTACTTCTTTTGTAGAGGTGGGATCTCACTATGTTGCCAAGGCTGGTCTCCAGTGATCCTCTAGACTTGGCTTCCCAAAGTGCTAGGATTACAGGCATAAGCCACCATGCCTGGCTTTTTTTCTTTTTGAGTTGGAGTTTTGCTCTGTTGCCCAGGCTGGAGTGCATTAGTATGATCTTGACTCACTGCAACCTCCACCTCCTGGGTTCAAGCGATTCTCTTGCCTCAGCCTCCAGAGTAGCTGGGACTACAGGCACACACCACCAAGCCTGGCTAATTTTTGTATTTTTAGTAGAGATGGGGATTCACCATGTTGGCCAGGATGGTCTAGATCTCTTGACCTCGTGATCTGCCCGCCTCAGCCTCCCAAATTGCTGGGATTACAGGCGTGAGCCACTGCGCCCGGCCCTGCCTTTGCTTTTTATCAGCTCCCTAGTTGAGGATGAATGTGTGTTGGTCCCTCAGCTTCCACCAAGAGTGAGCAAGACCCAAATAAACGGAATGAGTTGGAGAGAGCCACTGGGCTGTGGAGGGTCAGCTCTGTAGGGGCACCTGAAGAGTCCAGTGCATATAGTCCAACAGATCAAACAGGATTAAGATCCCAGAATCTCAGAATAGTGGGTGGGTGCAGAAATGGGGGGCTTCAAGTGGTTGGTAGTGTTGAGGGAGAAGAGCTGCATAATCCCAGTGAGAATTGAATTTGGACTGGGGTCGAGGGAATGGGAGACACGAGAAAAGGCTCCAGCATCCTAAAAAAGAATGGAAGGTCTGTGGCCTGGGAGGAGCCCCAGTGAGCTGAAGGTTTCGGTTAGACTCTGTCCTAGAGACGTACAGGGATATGGCCACAGAATAATAAAGAAGACAACGATGATGGTGATCATAAGAACATATCTGACATTCACTAAGTGCCAGAAAAGCACTTAACAGGATTATCTCTTCAACAGTGGGTTGAACTGAATGGTAGCTACCCGCCCCCATCAAGAGATAATATTTATGTACTAATTCCTGAAAGAGTAAATGTGACCTAATTTAGAAATAGGATCTTTGCAGATGTAATTAAGGTAAAAATCTTTAGATAAGATTATCCTAGGTTGTCTGGCTAGGCCTTAAATCCAATGATAAATGTGCTTATTAAGAGACAGGTAGACCAGCCTGGGTGAAAGAGACAGGTAGAAGGAGATTTGAGATAGAGAGAGAAGAGGAGAGGCCATGTGCAGATAGAGCAAAGATTGCAGCCATAAGCCAAAGAATGCCTGGAGTCACTAGAAGCTGGAAGAGGCCAGGAAGGATTCTCTCCTGGAGCTTGTAAAGAAAGCATGACCATGCTATTACTTTGATTTCAGATGTTTAGCCTCCAGAACTATGAGAGAACACATTTCTGTTGCTGTAAGCCTCCTACTTGCTGGAAATTTGTGGTGGCAGCTCTAGGAAACTAATTCATCCCTCTTTAATCCTCACCTCAACTCTGAGGCTGGCACTATTACTACTTCTATTTCATTGAGGAAGAAACTGAGACTCAGAGCTTTACAATGCTTTGCACAGAGGTTGCAGATTGTGGATACAAGATGTTAACTTCACTTCAGAGCTTATGAACACTCCTACCATCTATAAGCTCCATAAAGGCAAGAACTGTCTACTGAATTTCTGCTAGAACCTGAGGACTACAGAGGAGCTCAGGGGTCCTGCCTTGCCCCCATGATTTTTAAACTTCAATGAAGTTTCAGGACACAGAATCAATGCACAAAATTTCAAGCCAAGATAAAAGCCAGGACCAGCCCAGGACCAGGAAAAGCATGCTGTGCTTTCATTCATTCAGTGCCAAAAAAGATCCAATTTTTAAAAACTGAGATTAAATTTACATGACATAAAATTAACCATTTTAAAATGAATAATTCATGGCATTTAATACACTCACAATGTTGTGCAACTACCACTTCTATCTAGAACATTTTCATTACCCCAGAGGAAATCCTGTTCCCATTAAGCAGTGCCTTCTAGTCTCCTTCTCCCATTCCCTGTGGTGTTCTCCTCAGTCTGGATTTGCCTTCTGGACATTTTATAAAAATGGAAAAATACAATATGTGATCCTCTGTGATTGGTTTCTTCAGCTTAACATCATGTTTCTTGGATCCCTCCATGTTGTGACATATATCAGGACTTCATTCCTTTTTCTTGCTGAATATTCTACCGTGTGTGTACCACAATTTTTTATCTGTTGATGCACAGTTCGGTCACCTTTTGACCGCTGTGAATAATGCTGCTATGAACACTATCATACAAGATTTTGTGTGCACAAATGTTTTTATTTACATTGGGTATATACTTAGGGGTGAACTTGCTGGATCACATGATAACTTGTAATGAGGAACTGCCAAACTTTTTCACAGTGGCTGAATATTTTTCAACCACATGGATTGAGTCCTTGCAACATGCCAGGCATTATGTTTTAAGTTTTGATTGAATGAAATCCTTGAAACCAGTCTATGAGGGATGTACTATGTTCCCCATTTTACAGATGAAGAAACTGAGCTTAAAAGAGATGGAATAACTTTCCCAAGATTATGCTTGTGAGGAGCAAGAATGCAAACCTAAGTATGTCAAGCCCAAAGTTTGTGCTCTTGGTCACAATGTCCTATTGCCCCTCACTGTTCTCACTGGTGTGAAAACACATTGAGGACAAGGAGAGGGTGAAAGGATGCCTTTGTATATTCCATAGTGCCCAGCCTAGGGTTGTATATTGTGCACATTTTTGGTAAACACTTGCTGAAGAGGGCTAAGAATCTATTTGATGAGTGTCACAGTATCTATCCACGCTACTTTTTTTTTTTTTCTTTTTTTGAGACTGAGTCTTACTCTGTCACCCAGGCTGGAGTGCAATGGCACAATCTTGGCTCACTTTAACCTCTGCCTCCCAGGTTCAAGTGATTCTCCTGCTTCAGCCTCCTGAGTAGCTGGGATTATAGGCGTGTGCCACCACGCCCAGCTAGTTTTTGTATTTTTAGTAGAGACATGGTTTCACCATATTATCCAGGCTGGTCTCGAACTGCTGATGTTGTGATCTGCCTGCCTCGGCCTCCCAAAACTCTGGGATTACAGGCGTGAGCCACCGTGCCCCACCTCCATGCTACTTTTTACCTCTTTAATACTTTAATACATTTATGACAATCTTAACATAAAACAGGATTTAGCTAAACTCTTGCATATGGCTACAAATCTGCTCTGCTGGAAAGATTTTATAATGTTAGTCAGTAATCTTCAGGCAACTTAGCAGCATTGTGGGGCTCTCTATCATACATACAACCCTGCTGGAGATTTGGGTTGAGGACTCACCTTCAAAGTACTTTAAAATGTTGAAGCTGCAGGTGTGGATGAGATTCCCAAGAGACAGAGCAGAGAGCAAATGAAGGCAGTTAGTTTTTGGCAGAAAAATTGGAAGACATTCATGTTTGGAAATTCCTGTGAAAGAGGAACTTGCTGAGAAGGCACGACCTGAGAGGTGGGAGGAGAGTCAAGCTCGCGCTCGGTCCCAGAATACAAAGAAAGGGAGATGGCCTCCAGTGACAAATGCTGCTGAGAGTCAGAAGAAAAACATAGAGCACAGCTTCATTTAAGTGGGCCTGATGAGTTCATGCATGGATCAGAAAGGCTTACCTTCTTCCTAAAATGCAAATCTGTCATATCACTTCCCTGCCTGAAAATTTTCAGTGGTCCACAGCTGCCTTCAGGATAAAGCCCATGAGGCTTGCTCAGCCTGTTTCTGCTGCCTTCTCCAACTGCATTGCTCCTAACTCTTCCCAGGTGTCTGGCATTCCCAGTTGTTTGTTTCTTTTGTTTGTTTGTTTGTTTTTTGAGACAGAGTCTTGCCCTGTTGCTCAGGCTGGAGTGCAGTGGTGTAATTGTAGCTCACTGTAGCCTAAAACTCCTGGGCTCAAGTAATCCTCTGGCCTCAGCTTCCTGAGTAGCTGGGACTACAGACATGCACCATCACACCTGGCTGTCTGTGGTCTTCTTAATGCTTTCTTCTCAGCCATGCCTCTGTGCCTTTGTCTGTTTTCTCAGCTGGTAATGCCTTTTTCATCCTGTTCAGTCAATGAGGTCCCAGCCAGCTCCAGCTTTTACTTCTGGATAAAGTCCTCTCTGACCCCTGTGCCTGCCCCCAAAGTAGTTCTGACCTCTTACTCCCCCATCTCTAGTTGGACCTCGAGCAAATCTTCTTTAAAACCTTCATCTCTGTATGCAGCAATTGCTTATTTACAGGCTGTGTCTGTTGGTAGACTGTGAGCTTCACGAGGGTAGAGCCCATGTCTCATTGCGTTTTGTCTCCTCTGTTCCCAGGCTTGCAATCACTCCTTGATGAATGAATGAGTGGAAGAATGAGTCAATGAATGGGTAGCTGAATGACCATCTGAGAAATTCCAAGGGTTAGAACTGGCAATGCAGAACACCTGTGTAGGACAAGAAACCACCAGCCGGCACCTGCCTGTTTCTGGTCTGAAATGGAAGCACCCCCAGCCCTCTTGACCCCTCAACAAACACCTATTATAACTTTAACAGTCTCTACAAATCATTTTCATAAGTGAGGCAGCTCAGGATAAGCATGGTTTAGTGAAAAGACAAGGGCTGGAGGCATACAAACTGGGGTTCCCTTATTTCTTAGACCTGTTCTATAAACTAGGAATGATGTCTTCTACCTTTTCATCTTCAGCCAACATTGAGTGTATGATACTATGCTATGCTAAGTTCTGCCAAGAAAAAAAAATAAGCCAATCATCCTATTCAGGAGTTCCCATTTCTTGGGAAGAGTTTCCAGGGTTTTTGTAGCAAATGAATGTAAAACATGAAAATCATAACAACAACCCCTTACTAAGTGCTGGCAGTGGACGGAGCAGTGCCCAGTGATAAGTACTTTCTGTAATTATCATATTGAATGCTCACAGGAAACCTACAAGGAAGGTATCATTAATTATCTCATTTTGCAGATGAGAAAACAGGCTCAGACAGGTTGTGTACCTTGAATGAAGGATATGGGCACAAGTCTGGCAGGTACACCAGAGTCACGGGCTTACATACAGCCCCAGTGGACTGACCCTCACATACACAGTGGGGACAGCAGAGCTGTGTCTATTGTGTTTTGGGCTTAGCCATGTCAGTTTTCAGCTCCCTGGCTGCGGTTAAGGGGACTTATAAGGCCCAACCCCTAGGTTCTAAGCAACATGTTTATCCTTAAAGCCTTAAACCTTTTCTCCTGTGTGAGTTTTTTTTGTTATTTATTTATTATTATTATTTTGGGGTCTCCTCTCTTGGATTTTCCTTGTCCTGCAGAATTGTAGCTGAGATTCATTGCCAAATATGGCTCTGCAGCCCCTCCTGCTCCAGTGTCTCTGTATTTGGAAAGGTAAGTATCTGCCTGCTCCTTTATGGGGAAAGGGAAATGATTGCTCCTGGCAGTAATCCAAAAACTGGAAAAACAAGGAGTTGAGGAGTAGGGAAGACGAAATAGTATCACAGAGAGAAGGCTGGACTATTAGACTTGCTGGTTGGGAGCTGCAAATATTTAGGTAAAAAAGACTCAGAGTGTGTATCTTGTTTGTATCCAGGCACATCTCTGCTCTTGCTGAAAAGACCAGGAAGCCAAGGAGCTCGAAAGAGACATGCAGGAGCCTGGAGGGCTGCTAAAAATAAAGCTGGCTGTCAGGGAACTGGAACTCACTTTGTACATTGCACATAAATACTTCCTCAAACTTCTGCTAGCTAGTGGAGCATGCAAGAGGAAGACTGGGAAAGGAGAAGGGGCCTTGGTTGTGAACAGGAACTGGTGGGAGAATGGGGATGGGAGTGTGGATGGAAAGTGTATGGCCCTTAGCAAGTAGCTCAGCCTCTAGTTTGGGACTGATGTAGAGGAGAAAGGTGAGGTTTAAGGAGGCTGGGAGGTGGAAGCTTTTGGTTCCAACTAAGTTCTCCTGAGATTGACACTCTGGGAGACCACCAGGGGAAGGATGGAGCTGGAGGGGATGCAAGAAAAAGGAGGGGGCTGTATTAGTCCATTCTCATGATGCTATGAAGAAATATATGAGACTGGGTAATTTATAAAGCAAAGAGGTTAATTGACTCACAGTTCTGCTGGTCTGGGAGGCCTCAGATAACTTACAATCATGTTGGAAGGGGAAACAAACATGTCCTTCTTCACATGCCAGCAGCAAGGAGAAGTGCTGAGAAAAAGGGGGGGAAGCCACTTATGAAATCATAAGATCCCATAAGAACTCTCTCACTATCATGAGAACGGCACAAGGGTAACAATCCCCTTGATTAAATTACCTCCCACCGGATCCCTCTTATGACACATGGGAATTATGGGAACTACAATTCAAGATAAGATTGAGGTGCACACACTGCCAAACTATATCAGGGGCTAACATTAATCCGGCACCCCCTATGGCAAGGTATTATGCTGCCCAGTTCTGGAATCAAAACCTTATCTCAAGCTTGAGGGAGGGATGGTGTCACTATCCCTCTCCCACCCCTGACAACTGTAGATGCCACGGATCAAGAGGTTTCATGACCTGTCCTGGATTATGTAGCCAAGTGGCAGTTGGGCTTCAACTCTAGAGGTCACTGATTCAGCAGACAAGGCCAACACTTGTGTGAATACTACAGAGTCCTCGGAGCACAAGAAATGCCCTTGGATGTAGCATAAATGCATGTCCCCTTTGCTGGAAGTGCTCTTCTCTCTTTTGCCTGCTTGAGAGCACCTGCTCATTCCTGAGAAGTCAACTCAAGCACCACTTCTGGCTTGAAACATTTTATTCTGTTCCTAGGTAGATGCAGGTGTGAGTGGCTATGAGCACATTTCAGACATGGTCCCTACTGTATTTCTGTAATCATTAATTTCCATCTGTCTTGTGCCCACAAGGCCACGAGGCACTCCAGAGAAGGCAGAACAGATATTTCTCCATCTCTATTACCTGCCACAGGGCAATAATTACTAATTGTGGCTAATGGTCATTGAACACGTACCACATGTTAAGCAACTCAAATGCAGCATCTCATTTAATCGTTACATAACCCCATGAAGTACACAGTATTGCTTATGTTCCTTACAGTGATACATAGAAACCCAGAAATCATGGAAGCTTAAGAAAATGAACTTAATTTATTGCTCTCATAAATCAGGAATTCCTGATTGGGAAGTGATATGTCTATAGTGGGTGCTACTGGAGCCCTACCCAGCGCCCAGGCCTCCACTGGTACAAGGGGCTCACAGCTACCCCGCTTTTCAGAAAATTGATTTCTGCAGAATGGCTGGGGGAGGAGAGATGGATCTGCCTCACCCAGGAGGTCACACCTCCCACCTCGTGGGGTGGCAATGGTGGGCTTTAGACAATTACTGCCTGATACAGGTACTAAGACCACCCTCCGCACTTGCTTCCAAGTGGGCCCAGCTCTGGTGGAATTCAAGCTCCAGGGTTCCTGTGGAATCTTGCCGCAGCTTAGTACCCTGCTGAAACCACACACTCGGTTATTTCCTTTTCCTGTCCTCTCTTGCTTTTTACACTTCCTTTTCCCTGAGATCCCTCCTTCAGTGAATCACATACACTTTAATCCCTGTCTCAGCCTCTGCTTGGAGGAAACCTAGTCCAAGACAGTAGCTCTCTGCTCCACATACTTAATCAGGGATTCCGGCTGACAGATGCTCTGTATTCAACACACAGCTTCTGAAGTCACCCTGGGGCTCAGCATTCTGCCAGCAGACAGAGAAAGGAAGAAAGAGAGCAGACAGCAGTAAAGGAGGTTGTATGAGTCAGGTCTGGACGTGGTATCCATTGCTTCTGTGCACATTCTTTTGGCCAAGACTTAGTCACAGCCACACCAAATTGCAAGGGAATCTGTGCAATAAGCATAGGCTAGTTCTGGGCTAGGAGAAGAGAAAAATGGGTTTTGTGACCAGCTGAGCCAGTCTCTGTGATGACAGACATTGTGATGACACCCCATTTTAAAGGTGAGAAAACTGAGGTTTAGAGGCTTTAAGTAATTTGCCCAAGGTTGCAAAGTCAAGACAAAGGCAATTTATTACCAGAACCTGTGTGCTTGACCACTCTGTATGTTACTACCTCTGTAGTTACTACCTCTGTAGTCCAGGGTTGTTGAATACGGCCAATGACTGACAATGCTGAGGTTCTTGTTTGCTGTAGGTGCCTTGACCTCATGGCTGTACGGGCAAGGCTTTGCATTAGCAGTGTGTTGGAATCCACTCTGTCTTGGCAGAGACATCCCTCATTTAAACTATAAAGTAAATTAGAATAAAACACCTCTGCTCTACGTCTTTCCGGGGACCATCTGAACAGAATATTTCCAGATTTCTAAGATTAAATCACAAGACACCTGTAAAGATGACAGCGGGAAGAAAGAGGCAAAATAAAATAACATTAAAATGTCACCAGTTACTTTTCCTCCAAGGGTTTAGAATTCCTACCGGGACCTTCACAAGTCTGGAACTTTCGGCCCTATATCTCACTCTCCACTCATGGCAGCCTCCGGGTGGCTCACTCCACCCTAGCCAATGTAAACTTCTCTCTGAGTGAGAGAGGGGAAGGGTTTCCAGGATGGACTGGGCCTGAGATTGCCTGCATTCACATTCTGGCTGGATCACTTCATGGCTCTGTGATTTTGAACTATTAGCTTACCCTTTCTGTGTCCTAGTTTTGGTCTGTAAAATTGTAATAATAATACCAGCAACATAAGTTTGTAGTGAGAATCAAATGAATGTCTGCTAGGACAGTGCCTCTGCATACTAGCATAATGTCTGTGTTTGCAGTTATTATTGTTATTCTTTAGCAAGCTCCTTCCTGGCCCAGGGTTTAACTGTAGGCAGAACCCTCTACAGTTCTAACTGTGTCATCTTCCACCAGGATTGACCTTCATTGTCACATCCTTGGGGGAGGCCTCCTTCACACTCAGGCTAGGTTTGGCCTCCTCTACCCTTATTTTGCAAGGCTGGGACTAGGGTGAGGCAAAAGAGGGACTCACTTTTGGGTGCAAAATTTTAAGTGGGTGCCCATAAAACCCCCTTCATATCAAGATAAATAGTATTTTAATGCAATTATTTAACATATCAAAATTAACGCAAAAAATTCAAGGTGAACAAAATCGCAAATTTTTAATAAAGACCCATGCTGTTCTGAGCCAAGCTGGTGCCTGAAGGAAAGGAAAAATGTATATTCCAGGCTTTTTTGGAAGCAAGCACTCAATAATATTTTCGGTGTCTATTTCTTTATCTTGCTTTCACTGGAGAAGATTGTCATGTTTGATAAATTCATGTGACCAAGTGACAATCTTAAATGATTTTTTTAATTAGCTTAAGCTATAATAAAAAGGTAATAAATTCTGCTTGGTAATAAATAAAATATTTAAACATAAAATAATGTTGTGAGTTTTAATATCCTACTTTTACATTGTTCAGTGATTTTCAGCTACTTTAATGTTCTGGGAAAAAAATAACCATTAAAATATGCAAAATAATGTCTATAGGGGTGCATATTTTCCTTATGCCTTTGGCTCCATTGTGACTTGGCATGATGCTTTGGGCTTTGTTTACATTTTGGATAGTTTCTTGAGCACGAATGTTTTTGTATTAATTTTGATTTGTCTTTTCCCTGTTTGTTTTTGCTCCACCTTAAATTTTGCACATGGGGCCAGTGCCTTATTTGCCTCCCCCACCCAATCCTGGCCTCATTCTTTGGTAGCATTTATCAGAACCACAGTTAAATAGTTCGTTGTACCCTTTGATCAACATTTCTCTTTCTCCATCTGCCCCCTGGTCCCAGCCGCTGGTAACCACCATTCTATGCTCTACTCTCTACTTTGACTGTTTTTGATTCCACCTTTAAATGAGATCATGTGGTCTTTTGTCTTTCTTTGCCTGTCTTATTTCACTTAGCATACTGTCCTCCAGGTTCATTCGTGTTTCTGCCAATGACAGAATTTCCTTGTTTTTTTTTTTTTTTTTTTTTTTTTTTTTTTTTTTTTGAGATGGAGTTTCACTCCTGTTGCTGAGGCTGGAGTGCAACGACACGATCTCAGCTCACTGCAACCTCTGCTTCCTGGGATCAAGCTAAATTCTCCCGCCTCAGCCTCCAGAGTAGCTGGGATTACAGGTGCACCACCAGGCCCAACTAATTTTTTGTATTTTTAGTAGAGTTGGGGTTTCACCATGTTGGCCAGGCTGTTCTTGAACTCTTGACCTCAGGTGATTCCACCCACCTCGGCCTCCCAAAGTGCTGAAATTACAGGTGTGAGCCACCACGCCTGGCCCAGAATTTCCTTCTTTTTAAAGGCTGAAAAATATTCCATTGTGTATAGACACCACATTTTCTTCATCCATTTATCGAATAATGAATACCTAGGTTGCTTCCATATCTTGATTATGGTGAATAATTCTGCAATAAACATGGGAGTGATCTATTGCACAGAATGTTGACTCTACTAAATAGTAGTCCATTATATATTTCAAAATTACTAGAAGAGTAGATTTTAAATATTTTTACCACAAAAATAATATATATGTGAGGTGATAAAATTGTTAGATTTAATTATTCCACAATGTAAATATATATACTATATAGAATTATTTGTTAATTACAAATAGAACTTAAAAATTTTTTTAAAAAGAACTAAAAAATGTCTATAAAGAAAAAAGTTAATAGTGCCACTACTGTTTGATTCTGCCACGAATCAGCTCCCTGAGGGCAGAGGCAAGGCCTTTTTTGCTCCCCATTGTCTTTCCTGTGCTGTCACAGTGCCTGACCCCTAGCAGGCGCACAAAAACGTGGGCTGAACAAATAAATGAGGAGATTTCTAAAAGAGGCTGCTCTAGTGTGAGTTTGTGGTTTCAGTTCATTCTTCCAAGTGTTTAAGAAGGTAAGCGTCTATTAAAAATCTTCTATGGGCCAAGCACTAGTTGTACAGCTCTAGGGATGGTGAAGGCCATGCCTTGACCATCCGTGGGCTTGACTGGTGGTGAAGATTGATGGACACCTAGTTGAGTGTTGACAAGAGAGATGCTGAGAGAGAAGGGCAGTGGGGTGAGGTAGGAGGCTGCGAGAGCACAGAGAAAGAGGAGGAGGGCCACCCTGGAGGTTCAGAGAAAGACTGGTTTTGAGAGGATGTCTGTGCCACGTTATGAAGAAAGAGGTGATGGGTGGGTGGACGAGTGGGGAAATGGAGTTTTGGACAGAGGGTACAGCACACACAAAGGCTTCGGGGCCAGGAACCAGCATGCTACGTATATGTGGGAACTTCTAGAAGTTTGGCCTTTTGGGCGTAGATCTTTGGCATAGATCAAAGCTCTAGAACTCTGCTTGGGCAGGCTTGGAGAAATGGGCTGGGGAGATTCCTACAATGTTGGACTTCCATTGTCTTTCTGGGGTGGGTGACCAGTAGTTGATTTCTGAGACACTTAGACTCATGGCTCATAGACTCCCAGATAACTGGGAGTAGCAGGAGGTCATCTATTATGTGGAATATGAAAGACTGGAGCTGAAACTCAGCAGAAGCCTGAGTCTGGAGCTAAAAGTGGTTATAGCACTAAAACACTCTCCCCAAACTCAACTGCAACCAGTTCAGCATGTCTCTCCCCATCCCCTTGATATGTATCCAGGGTTGTCACCTGCCACTAGAGTGTCACTCACACCACATAGGGGTTTAGTAGCATCAATTTCCCTCTTGAAGTAATCTCAGCCAGTTCCTGACACAAGGCAGAGCATGGTTGCCGGGCCTGAGCCACATTTGTCTGTTACAACTCTCTGGTCCAAAGTCACAGTTGAAGCAGTGGACACCACCCCTTTGCCAAACAATTGTCGGTCCCCAGCAATGTGCTGGGAGAGCTTATCACAAAGGCCTTGTGGGGCTTCCTGTCATAACTTTGCACAAGGTGTGGGGTTATCTTTCAGGAACCTTTGGAGTTGAGAGTTGAGTTGTGAACCCTTCCCTGCGGCCCATTTCATCCTGAGATGAGTGTGATCAGGGAGATGAAAAGGGGGCCTGCCCGGGTTGTTAAGGTTTACATTATCAGCTCCTTCAGCCTATATCAAAAAGACATTTGTGGTGGCATTTGGCCCCACAGAGGAATCTGAGCCATCTGATTGCAGGTATGGAATCTCGCAATCTGCCTTTTTTATCTGCATCTGCGATGCATTAACTCCCCAAGGTGGCAGCTTCCCTTCAATAACCTGGTTTCAGCCCTGAGAGTTCAGCAGAAGACATCTTGCCAGGGAGGAAAGGCATCTGGCCATACCAGTGAGGCTGAAAAACCCAGCAGGTCTGGGAGAAAGAAGTCCTTTTCATATTTACTAAACTCACCCCTCCTCCAAGTGTGGAGACACCTGGCTTCTGTTTTTTTTCTAGCTGTATGATCTCAGGTGATCACTTGGTCACTCTAAGCCTCAGTTTCCTCACAAATAAAATGGAAATGATTTTGCCTGTCTTTTAGGATCAGTGATAATGCACCCAGAAAGCCTGATGCACAACACATGCTTGATGAGGGTTTGGTGACTTATGCATGTGGTTCTCTCCTCCTTGCTCAGTCTCTCCTCTGATCAAAATTGGAAAAGGAAAGTACTACTAGGACAGAGGCATTTAGTAAGTGGGGCTCAGATACTAACTGCAAATATTGAGCTTTGATCCCAGTGTTGGGTCTTTCTTAGGACATTTTCTTTCCTTTTCAAACAGATCAACTTTTACAAGTATACTTTAGTTCACATTAATTATCCCATTGTAAAAATGCAAATTTATTTTGTCTTCTGCAACTTTGGGGAACTAAGCCTTAGTTTGGCCTCTGACCCATGTTTGTCTCCAGAATTGCCCAAGGCCGCCTGTGGAACTGGAATCTGCCAGCCAGAGCACCTCTCCCGCTGACCCCATTCCTTGAAGCTGGCACCCAACTCTCATCTCTTGGGGTTAATGATGTGGTAGCTTCTCCACTCGGCTCTGGCAGTGACTGTCTCGATGATTCTAGGCAAAGTCTTCTATCTCTCATGCCCTCGAACTCCCGGACTCCCTTTCTGTAAAATGAGGAGCTGCCATGCAGTATTTTTCAATGTCTCTCAGCTTCTGTTGAGGTATCTTCTATTTGTACACCCTTCATGAGAGAGCTGTTGTCCACTGATTAACACTGGCTTGTCCCTCAGGCTTGAGTTGACATTGGTCATCCAAATTTCTCCTTGATCCACTCACCCAAGAACCCACTTCTTTGCCTCCTTCAAGAGGGTGGCTTGTCAGAGTGATGGCGTTTTGTTGGCAGGCAGACCTAAGCTCAAATCTTAGTTTTGCCTCTTACGAACTGTGTGACTTTGGCATGATTCATTTATTTCATCCCTCTGGACCTCAGTTTCTTTATTTGTGAAATGGGAAAGCAGCGACAGAGAACGCAAAAGCAAGTGAGTTTGGCCATGTTTCCATAAGACTTTACTGATGGAGATTGAAATTTGATTTTCATATATTTTTTACGTATCACAAATAGTATTCTTTTAATTTTTTCAACCATTAAAAAATGTAAAAATCATTCTTAGCCTGTGGGCAGGCTGCACTAAAACAAAGGGAGACCAGATGTGGCCTGAGGACTGCAGTTTGCTGAAACTGCTCCAGTCGTTTCTCTCTTCCTGGTCAGGGGCTGCAGAAGCTGAGTCTGTTCTTCCGCTTGTCTTCAGAGTTTATCACTCAAGTCTGGGAGGAAGGCAAGAGGCCCTCCCTTTTCTTTCTGCTGTTGAGGCAGCTCCAGCCTCCCTCTGAGAACTGCACAGGGAGAGAAGCCTTTTCTGGCTGCTTTTCTCCCAGTCTCAGCTCACACCCAGGTTTTTGGCATTGTGTTAGATAATTTCGCTAGTAGATGACTCGTCCATACAACTATCATTATGTGGGCCTCTGTGCATCAGGATGTGAATGTCTAAAGTGAGGGGACCTTCAAGCCAATTATTAAGCCTGGGAAAGTTCATGCATCTGAGAAATTATGCATAGGCTATGTATATGCACATCACCTACTCCACTCCTATTATACACACCCCAAGAACATGGTGAAAACATGCAAGAAAAAAAAAAAAAGAACCAGACTGGCCGGGTGTGGTGACTCATGCCTGTAGTCCCAGCACTTTGGGAAGCCAAAGTGGGTGGATCGCTTGAGCTCAAGAGATCGAGAACAGCCTGGGCAACATGGCGAAACCCTGTCTTTACAAAAAATACAGAAGAATTGGCCAGGTGTGGTGGCGCACGCCTGTAGTCCCAGCTACTTGAAGGGTTGAGGTGGGAGGATTGTTTGAGCCCAGGAGATGGAGGCTGCAGTGAGCCTTGATTAATTGCACCACTGGACCCCAGCGTGGGTGACAGAGGGAGACCATGTTTCAAAAAAAGAAAAAACAAACAAAAAACCCAACAACAACAAAAAACCAGTCAGACATTTTTTTCATTATGAAAATGCTATTTCTTTAAATGTCTGCATCATTGACAGTATCTCCTTCATGTCCTGGAATGTGAGAAGGTAGCACACTGTATATGCCTTTTCAGGGTGGGAGGGAGAGAAAGAAGGGAGGCGCAGGCCCAGACAAGAGACCTTTAACATTTCCTCTAGGAATTTTTCTTGGCTCTCTAAGGCTGGGGATTGACAGGGATAATGAATTCATGGCTCAGCTGGCAAATCCAATTAAGCTTATTAACAGGGTGGCCTTGCCTTGGGCCTGCTCTGTGGTGGGACCTTGGCAGAGAAGGAAGTGCCTTCTGTGCCTGGGGCGTCTGATTCCCTCTTAGGCAGCCGAGGAAGCTGCAGTTAGGGCATTTCAAGGGAGAGCAGAACTGCACACTTATATAGAGTCTGTGGTGCATAATCTAGAACTAGGATGACCAACCATCCCAGTTTTCCCAGGACTAAGAGGTTTTTCTGGAAAAAAATAACAGAAAGTCTAGGAAAAACTGGGACAAGATGGTAACTTTATATCTTGCCTCAGGAAAAAATGAGGCCCATTGTGTTCTTGAAGGGATGCAAGTAATCTCCTATGTACATCCTCTAGAACAGGCATCAGCAAACTTTTCATAAAGGACAAGATAGTCAATACTTCAGGCTTTTTCGGGCCACATGGTTGCTGAGTCGCAACTACTCAGCTTAGCTGTGGTGATGTGAAAGTAACCATAGACAGTATGTAAATGAATGAGTGTGGCTGCGGCTCCATGAGGTGTTATTTATAAAAACAGGCCAGATTTGGCTGTGGGCTGTACGATGCCAATGCTTGCTCAAGGAGGTATCCAGTTTTTCTACCTCTCTGTATGCCACACATATATACACAAACAGGCACACGCATTGTAACATTGTTTGGGAAGCAAGACAGCCCAGTGGTTATAGAGGGCTTTAACTTTGGGGTTAGAGAGATCTCAGCTTGAATCTTGGCTTTCCCACCTGCTAGTTGGGTGACCTTGAGGATCGCATCTCTGAGCCTCTGAGCTTCAGTTTCCTCATCTAGAAACTAGGAATAATACAAATGGGATCGCCGGGCACGGTGGCTCACATCTGTCATCCTAGCACTTTGGGAGGCTGAGATGGGTGGATTGCCTGAGCGCAGGAGTTCAAGACCAGCCTGGGGAACATGGTGAAACCTCGTCTCTACTAAAAATACAAAAAGTTAGCCAGGAGTGGTTGCATGCACCTGTAATCCCAGCTACTCGGGAGGCTGAGACAGGAGAACTGCTTGAACCCGGGAGGTGGAGGTTGCAGTGAGCTGAGGTAGCACCATTGCACTCCAGCCTGGGTAACAGAGTGAGACTCTTCTCAAAAAAAAAAAAAAAAAAAAAAAAATGGGATCTGCCTGCCAAGATAGAAGGAAAGGGGATTTGGACTTCACCTCTTGACTGGAGAGGTGTCAGAGAACATGCAGTCATCTCTAATCCACCAGAAGAGTGGGCCGGGAGGGGTGACAAGGTTATTCAGCACTCGATGCCTCTGTATCTAGCTTTCAGCTAGTTGCCGAAGCCAAAACACTCAGTAAGATGACATATAGGTGTTTTCCTTGTAGAATTCACGGTCACATAGAAAATTTAGATAGCTAAATAGCCAATTATAGTAAACAGGGTTGAATTCCAGATAGTGAGAAGGCAAGAGTGAAGGAGGCTTCTGATTCTTTAAGAGAAAAAAGGTTCGATGAGGGAACTACATCCCTTTTGCTGCCTTAGAGAGCAAAGAGGAGCAGCTGCTCAGGAGCCACCAGGGTTGGTCACATGTGCAGGTGGCTTCTCTTTGTGTGAAACTGGGTGAGGCTGTTTGCTGCAGGGGTGTGGGCTCAGAATGTGTGTGGATATGTTTGTGTGCCTCCTGGTAGATAACTTGTGGGCCTGTGGCTGTCTGATGACAGAGAAAGGGCAGCTCTGATGTAACAAGAGACATGCTCACATCTGTAACTTGAAGAAGCCAAGACTTTAGGGCCAGAAGGGTCTTAGAGATGCCTCATCCAATTCCTTGTCCTCTTCTCATTTTACAGGTGACTAAATGGAGGACTTGTCTAAAGCCTCTCAGCTAATTGGTCCCCTGATTCCTCATCAAAATAACATATTTCACAAGCAAGGCCAATTGGATTCTGGGTGAACTCAGTGGTTGAATTCAGACACTGTTCACTCGCTGGCCTCACCTGATTTGGGGTTGACAGAAGAAGGCAGGGTGAATGTTGAGAAGACGAGAGTGTATGCTCATCAGAGAGGACTGGGCACAGTGCCAGGCACAGTTCTCAGAAAGGGCTGGTTGAATTTGAACCTGCATTTTGATTATGCTTCATCTAAATTGCATTCAAAGCTAACATTAAAAAATTTCAACCTAAATTAAAATTCTTACATTTTCACTTAAATGAATAAAACCCCCAACTTAAAACTGCATAAACTAGGTAGGCAATCTCGGGGAGATGCTGTTGTGTTTCAAAGATACCCTCAACGTGTTTAAAGTATGAGCTGAAAATCTTGGATGAGTTTCAGAAGATAGAAAGAACCTAAAAGCCTAAAAGCCCAGAATCAAGCTATGTTATGTTGAGAGAAGCACACTGGCATTCTTGACCTGGACTCTTGGTCATGGTAGTATGATGCTCAACCACAATGCATGTTGCTCAGTGATGTCCTGGCCTCCTCATGTGGCCATCTCTGATATAGCTATGCTATAGGATACCTTAGGGAATGTCAGTTCCTCTGCCTGGCTGAAGAGGCATGATGTCTGAGTCAGTCCCATAGTGTGAGAATCTCTTCTCCAAGATAAGATAATGTCAAGTATGAAACCCTTGGTACATGCCTAGCAGATGTTTGATTTGTATTTCCATCCAGGAGATGCCACCCCTGGGCTTGTCCTGAAAACAACTAAGTCCAAGGGGTTATTAGACTGCTTAGAGAAGGCTTCATCTAGAAAGTATTAACAAAAGTTTTAATGTATGAGCAATGCATAATCATTGCTAAAACATAAAAACAAAACAGAAAATCTGAAAGGAAATAAAAATTATGCTATTCAGATATGACTACTTCTAAAATTTTCAGGTGTATTCTCCCAGAATTTTTTCTATGTGTGATATGAATGTATTTTTTAGGCAAAATTGAGAGCACACTGTAAAGCTCTATGACATTGAACAAGTGACATGAACTTCCTGAGGTTTAGGACTCTTTTCAACAAAATAGGAGTGATGATACCATGAGGATTATTGCTTCCTCTCAAAACACTGCTGCCATGCCATAGGAGGCCCAAGGCACATGCACAGGCCATACATGAGTGCTCAAAGAATCGACCCTGCTGAGCCCAGCCTTAAAATCATCCCAGCCTGGGCATCAGCCACATGAGCGAAAGACCCTGGGTGATTCCAGCCCCCTGACATTTGAGTCACCCACAGCTATTTGAGTCACTCATAGCTATTTGAGTCTTTCTAAATTAGACCCCAGACACTGTGGAGCAGAGACAAGCCATCCCCACTGTGCTCTGTCCAATTTCTGACCCACAGAAGCAGCGTGCATAAGATGGTGATTGTTTTACTTTACAGTTTGCATATAGTGTGGTTTGTTTTGCAGCAACAGTGTCTATATAACTGGACTGTTAACTTTGAGGAGCACTTTAGAGTAAACCCTTACCTGTGTGTGGTATCCCTTTCCATTTCCTTGAGGAGATTGTTCTTCGGGTTGTTTTCTCTCTGTCCTGACTCCTCTGACCCTCCCACTCCTTCCATTCAGCCTAAAAGCGGAGTCAAGCCTTCTGCAAGGGGAAAATTCCTTCCCCTGTCTCCATCATTTTGAACTACAATCTTTCCCTCACCAATTCCTCGTCAATTCCGTTCTTGAAAGAGCATTTTGTACTTCCTACCTTGACTATGTTCAGTCTAGTTTATGCTATAAATATTCTCGTGTCAAACTCATCATAAGACTCTGCCTAAAGGCCATTTTATGCCACTTGATCATGCTCAGTAATCTGAAAGTCCTCTCTCCCTCAGTTTCCAGGTTACCTGCATCTCTCCTGTGACTCCCCTTTCCTTATTGAGTGGTCTTTGGCTATTTCCTTCTATTCACCATCCCTAAACTACTCCCGGATCGTCTCCTCTATTGCTGTTGTTTCATTGACCATCTCTGAACAATTCTCAAATCAACACCTCCAAAGAGGAGCTCCTGAGCCTCCAGTCAATGTTTAACCTGTTCTAAAGACATCCTTGGTCATCTCTTCAGTGCTTCAAACTTATGACTCACAAGACTGAACTTAATGAGCACTTCTCTTTAAAATCTACTTCCTTCTTTTTTTTTTTTTAATTCATGACAATGTCAGGTATTCAGTCAGGCCTTTGCTTCTGGAATCAAACAGATCTGAGCCGACTCATGATTCAGCCACTTAATAGATATGTGTCCCTGAAGAGATTACTTCACTTTTCCGAGGCTCAGCTTTTCCTCTGTAAAATGGGGATAATTGTGTTCTTACTTCATAAAAATATGAGAATGTAGTAGTTGTTAGAAAGTGTAACTGTTACCATTTTTAGTAATTTCAAAATGTTACCTTCTCTGAGCATGATATAATACATGCTCATACAGAACATTGGGAAAATTCTGTGAGCAAGAGGATTGCTTGAGGCCAGGAGTTCGAGACCAACCTCGACAGTAACTCCCCCTAAGATTAACTATAAATACCATTTGACCCAGCCGTCCCATTACTGGGTATATACCCAAAGGATTATAAATCATGCTGCTATAAAGACACATGTACACGTATGTTTATTGCGGCACTATTCACAATAGCAATGACTTGGAATCAGCTCAAATGTCCATCAATGATAGACTGGATTAAGAAAATGTGGCACATATACACCGTGGAATACTATGCAGCCTTAAAAAGGATGAGTTCATGTCCTTTGTAGGGACGTAGATGAATCTGGAAACCATCATTCTCAGCAAACTGTCACAAGGACAAAAAACCAAACACCGCATGTTCTCACTCATAGGTGGGAATTGAACAATGAAAACACTTGGACACAGGAAGGGGAACATCACACGCTGGGGCCTGTCATGGGGTGGGGAAAGAGGGGAGGGATAGCATTCGGAGATATACCTAATGTAAATGACGAGTTAATGGGTGCAGCACACCAACATGGCACATGTATACAGTTGTAACAAACCTGCATGTTGTGCACATGTACCCTAGAACTTAAAGTATAAAAAAAAAACTAAAAAGAAAATTCTGGCAAGCATTTTGTAATCCAAGGATAAACGCTGCTAACATGCTTATGTGCTTCCATTTCTTTTGTCTTTTTTTTAAAAATTATTTTTTTAGAGATGGGTTCTCACTCTGTTGCCCAGACTGGAGTACAGTGGTGTCATCATAGCTCACTGTAGCCTCGAACTCCTGGGCTCAACCTATCCTCCCACCTCAGCCTCCCAAGTAGCTGGGACTACAGGTGCACACCACCACACCCAGCTAATTTTTAAATTTTTGTAGCAATAGTGTCTCATTATGTTGCTCAGGCTGGTCTCAAACTCCTCAACTCAGTCTCCCAGTGTTTTCAGATTACAGGTGTGAGCCACTGCACCTAGCCTCTCTTGCCTGTGCGTGTGTGTATGTGTGTGTGTGTATGTGTGTATGTGTGTGTGTGGTGTGTGTGTATCCATGAGCGTGTGTTAGGAAATAGGGCTTTTCTGGATGGCTCTACCATTTTCTTGACCTCGCAGGGTAGAAGGCTTCATGTCATCCTTTGTGTTCTCTCTCATATTCTCATCCAAGTCACTAAATATTCCAATAGTATTCCCAGATTTCTCCCAGATGCCATATTCCTTCTTCCACACTGCCACTTTCATAATTTACCTATTTCCCCATCTTCAGGCTCTTTTTCCACTTTTTATTCTAAATTTCACATGGCTGGTTTCGCCAAACCAAAAATCTGAATGTGCCTGTCCCTTGCTGAAAACACCCCTCTGGCTGCTCTCAGTCTCTGGTATCAAGTCCTCTCCTTCCATTCCAGCGTTCTCTCTCATCTCTCCTGTATTCACTAGAGCCATATTCCCTGGAAGAGTCAGGCCTGGTCATGCCTGTACCCTTGAATATGCCGCTTCCTCTGGGCTCAGATATTTGCCTGCTTTGTTGCCCTGGAAAACTCCTACCTACCCACCACATCTGAGCGCAAACGCCAGCTCCTGCATGAAGCCTCCCCATTTCCCTCTACCCCGTAAGACAAGAAGCTCTTGTGTCTCTTTCTCTGTGTACCCCTTAGCACCTTGCCACTACTCTAGCTATACGTTCTGTAATGTATCAGGTTACTTGTTCTCTGTGAATTCCTTATGCGAATTGCATCTTCAGTAGCTGGAAAAGGGCTTGGCCCATGAAAGTTGCTCAGTAAACATTTCTTAAATAAATGAATTGATCAGTGGTGTGATGTGGAGTATCAGAAAGATCAAAGGAGTCTATGCAAGAAGACTTAAATTGGCATTTTGTTTCTTCCATATTTTCACCTGCATGGCTCTGGGCAAGTGTCTCTAAGCCTTGTGGGGTTTTGTTGTAGTTTGTTGTCTCCTTAGCAAGGTTGATGAGATGCTCCAATGAGACGGTGGAAAGGAAAATGCTGTGAAAAATAAAAATAGAACACTATGCAAGGATTCTTTATATGGTTATTATTAATTGAAAAATAAGTAGGAGGTGAGGCTCAACACGATCTTGCCTGGTGACCATGCTGTGTGCACAGGGACTTGGTTGAGAATGGGAAGTCCCATGTCTAATCATAAGGCCTCCTTCCAGCTCCCTTCTGGGTCAGATGAGGATTTTTGTTCCCATTCCTGCCTCCCTATGCTTGTTGTGAGTCTCAGGTGAGACAATTCATGTTAAACATCCATGTGGATAAAGTGCCTGGAAAAGGTACTGGAACTATCCAAAGGCACAATGCTTATTCTGGTGAACTTGGGACCCTCCTGGGAGGTCCATACTCCTAGCCTTTGCCTGGGATCCCCAGTTTCAATCCTGCTTTGAGTCTCATTTGACTGATGCCATGTCTCCTGGTCCTAAATTAGGCTGCAGGCTAGTTCCTTCTTTTGATTCCACCCCAGTGCTGTGGTGAATTCATGTCAAGACGACTCTCTCAGAAGCTCACTATTAAATTAACATCTAGCCTGTATCCAGAAGGGAAGAACCCTACTTTTCTACTCTCTGTTGTTCTCACTGATGCTGTATCAGGGAAGCTTTCCATAACCTTCCAGAAAAGGTTAGCCTCCTGAAATTCAGTTATCTTGTGTTCCTGCTTTTTAACGTTGTAGTTTTATTACAGTTATCATGGTATCGCTGTTTGTAATTGTTATCAGTGTCACTCTGGACCATATCTGGTTCACTCCTTTTCTCCTTTGTTTATCACAGTGCCTAGCACATAGAGGGTGTCAATAAATATTTGTTAAGCAAATAAATTAAAGAATATTATGAACTTACTTAGTTTCTTCTACATGCATTGCACATTTCTACTTCAGTACCTTTGCTCCTGCTGTTTGCCCAGCCAGGAATGTGCCCACTTCAATTTCTCCCTGCATACACACACACACACACACACACACACTCATGCATGCATGCACACACACCTATTAAATGAGACCATGTATGCAACACGCTTACCGAGCACAGTAAGAACACTTAGTAGTAATTAACACCCACTGCTGCATGTCTGTCATACCGAGTCTCTAATCTGCATCTCCTTAATCGCCTACCACTTACTGCCTAGTGCACATAGCATGTGCTCACTCAATACTCAGTTGCATAAATGCACCATCTCTGGAGTTTGTCTTCATTATGGAGATGGAATGGCATTTATGGAGTTAAGTGATGGGTGTTTTTACCCCACTTTCCACATAAAACACTGGTGGTTTACAGTGGAGAAGAAACTTACCCATTGTGTTTGGTCCTGAGCTTGCATCATGGGTGAGAGTGAGGAGGTGATGGATACAAAAAGAGCAAGACAGGACACAGTTCTTGTGCTTAAGGATCTTGAACTTTGACTCTGCGATAAGCAATGAACTGTAGTGAGCATCCACATCAACCCTAGAGTCAGACAGACATGGCTTACACCTTGGTGTTGCCACTCATCATCCTTGGGACCTCAGGGACTTACCTACCCACTTTAAGCTTCAATTTCCACACACCTAAAAATGGCAACCAAGTAGCCCAATGTCACAGGGTGGATGTGCTGCATGGTAAGAGCTATCAAGATCGCCTGTGAATTGTTGGTCATCCTCCCTGCTTTCTTCCATGGGGAGGTGTGTTGCATTCCTCTCTCTTTCACCACATGGACGTAGAGGAAAGATTTCTTCAGTAATCTTCCAAACTTTCCTCTTCTCTCCAGCATCACTTGGTTGGTGCCTGTGCTCTTCCCTGAGATTTTGTGCGAGTCAGTGAGTACAGCAGGGAAATCACTGCGCATGAGCCTAATTGAGATGGAGATATTGGCAGCAGCCTCGACATACAGGTGCTTTGAGAGCCCTGCCAGATGGCTTCTGCAGTTTCATGATCCTCCCTGGGGTAATCTAAGCCCCCATCAATTGGTGCCTCTGGGAGCTGTTCTGTTGCTGCCTTACCAGCCACCTGTCACTCAGAACCCACAAATAGTCTACACCATGGTACCAGCATAAGGATGGGGAAGCGCCAGTTTTGGTGTTTGATAAGCAAAGTTATTACTTTAGAAAGGCTGGAACCAGGGGACCAAAGGCATGGGAAAGGAGAGAACCCCATCATGATTAAATATTCATTTAACAATCTCGCTGCTGGTGTCAAAAACTGATGGTGATGCCACATAAAATAAAATGGATGCTGAGACTCCAGGTGGTACCAAGGGAACCTTGCTTCCCTCCCACTCCTGGTTCCTACACCTTTCATCAAATGAATATATTTCCCCTTACACTAAAATATTCTTGCTGTCTGAAGCAGCTTTTCCAAAGTCCAACTCCTGACTTTTCAAATTATATCCAAATGACAGCCAAATGCTCTTTGTGTTCCAATAAGCTGAGTTCACAATATGGATGGGTTGGCCGAGGTAAAAGGTAGTGCTGATGCTTCCTGTGAACAGGGGGCCTGGGCTAGGAGAAAGGTTTTGGGCTGGGCCAGGCTGTACAGTGTGCCTCTACGCTGCCACCACCTGTGCAGTCCAAATCTTCCCCTTGCTAAGGTTGCTGGTGGTCTCCTGCCTGAGATCGTGTTCCTCTGTCCTCTTTCAAGTTCAGAGCGTTTGACTTTGTGACTCAAGAATTTTGAAATTCTCTCCTCTGGGGCTTTCGGGAAGCACTTTTATGCAATTCTTCTCCTAGCTCTTTGCAATTTCTCATTTTTCCTCCACTGGCTCTACTTTTAGATGCTTTCTTTAAGTTCTTTTTTTCATCTTGATTCCCTTTTAGATTTAAGCATTCTTTCTGAAAGACCACATTCATCTCCTGGATTGTAATCAATAATTGCAGTAGGTGGAGCAGTACTATCCCCCTTTAGAAGATGTCTATGTCTTAATTTCCAGAATCTATGAATATGTTACTTCACATGGCAAAAGGAACTTCAAGGATATAATTAATTCAATGATTTTCAAATGGGAAGCTGATCGTGGCTTATCTGGTTAGGCTCAGTGTAAACACAACAGCCTTATAAGAGGAAGACAAGAGACTTAGAGTCAGACAGAAAGTGACATACATAACAATGGCAACAGAGGGACAAGAGAGGTCAGGAGATATATTAGGGTTCCCTAGAGGGACAGAAATAATAGAATATATATATATAGGAGTTTATTAAGTATTAACTCACACAATCACAAAGTTCCACAACAGGCTGTCTGCAAGCTTGAGCAGCAAGCAGAGCGAGTCCATGTCTCAAAACTGAAGAACCTGGAGTCTGATGTTCTAGGGCAGGAAGCATCCAGCATAGGAGAAAGATGTAGGCTGAGAGGCTAGGCCAGTCTCACGTTTTCACATTTTTCTGCTTGCTTTATATTCACCAGCAGCTGATTAGATTGTGCCCACTAGATTAAGGGTGGGTCTGCCTTCGCCAGCCCACTGACTCAAATGGTAATCTCCTTTGGCAACACCCTCACAGACGTGCCCAGGATCAGTACTTTGCACCCTTCAATCCAGTCAAGTTGATACTCAGTATTAACTATCACAGGAGATGCTACACTATTGGTTTTGAAGACAGAGAATGGTGCTACAATCTAAGGCATACAAGTGGCCTCTAGGAACTTGAAAGGCAAGGAAATAAAACAGATTATTTCTTAGAGTCTCTAGAAGGAATAAAGCCCTGCTGACATCTCATCTTGACTTTAGCTCAATGAAACCCATTTGGACTTCTGACTTCCACAACTGTGGTATAATAAATTTATGCCACTTTAAGCAACTAAATTTGTGATGATTTGTTACAGCAGTAATAGGAAACAAGTACAATAATCTACTTAAGAAAAATCTACATAGCATTTGGTGGTCATGGGAAACTGGAATTAAATCCTGGTTCTGTCTCTTACTAACTGTGGGACCAAAGACAGGTTATTTGATCTCTATAGTACTAGTTTTTTCCAACTATAAAATGAGGAAAAGAGAACCTATTACATCTCAGATAAAATTGGGCTACTCTGGTCTCCTCCCACCACATGTCACAGTCAAAAGACCCAGCCACCTGCATGACCAGTCATCTCAGAAATGCTATAGGGAATTTCATTCTTAACACGCAGCAAGTTTTTTCAAAATGTCTTTACCAATTTCTTTCTTTGTTTCTGTCATTTTTCTTTCTTTCTCCTCCCCCCGTCTCTGTGTGTGTGTGTGTGTGTGTGTGTGTGTGTGTTTAATAGGATGTTAAAAATGAGACCATTTCTGTCTCTCTGACTTCAGCAAGAAAAATCAATAAAGAAAGAACCTCTGTCTTCCAAGGGAAGTGCTACCCCATCTTGACGGGCCTTGCAATGGGAAGGCTGAAAATCAGAATATTGGGTCATCACCTACCTTTTGAGAGTCACACTAGAGCCCACAGGCTGAATCCTGCCTGCTATCTGTTTTCGTAAATAAAGTTATATTGGAACACAGCCATGCCCATTTGCTTAAGTATAGCCCATTGCTCTTTTCTTTTCTTTTTTTAAAAAATTGCAGAGCTGAGAATTGCCAGAGACTGTTTTGCTTGCAAAGCTTAAATAATGTACTATCAGACCTTTTACAGAAAAGCCTTACTGACTACTGCTTTAGGATTTAAAACAGCTGATCTAACAAGACCATGTGTGGGGCAGGGTCATGGAGTTCTGTAGAAATTTCCTTCCCACCCCCTGCATGGTGACAGCAGCTTTAAGGACCACTTGAAGAGTTTGATATGCACCCCCTAGGGTTTAGGGAACCCAGTGGACAGTTATCTGACTTTTCCTAAGAAATCTGAATAGCAACTCTGTGGTTTCTTCATTGGGGCTGCATAGAAGAGAGAAAGGACAGACATTTGTGGTGAATATTTCCATCATTTGTGGTACTAAAATTTGCTGGGGTCTGTCTCATAAGCAGAAATGAGCTGAAGCTCATGTGGTCTTCCCAGAGGTGAAATGGGACACCAAAAAGAAAGTGTCTCTATGAAGTGGACCACCAAATGCCAGGGCTGAAGGTTGGAGTTGAAGGCAGTCCCAGGAGAAAAAACAGTGACTGTGAGAAAGCAAGTTAAAGTTCCTGATGGAGAATCTCTGAGAAAAGTTACAAAGCACCTCTTGGAAGAAACAGTCAGCCTTTACTACCTCCAGGTCTGGAGAGCACCAAAGCTGGATAGTGACAGTACCAATTGACTATGCTTCAACATTCTCCTCTAATTCTTCTTTCCATAAGCCTAACTCTGGAATATTCAGGATCCAAGGCTGGCTATCTAAGGGGAGATAAAGCAGAAAGGAAAGTTGGGCCACAAAATAAAGCAAATATCCACAGCATCTTACAGGATCAGAGATCCGCATCTTCCCTGAGCCTGGGAGAGGTGAGAAGTTTCAGCTCTGAATGAAGCCCAGAGAAGAATCATTGTCTTGACTTAGGCACAATAATTGAAAGGAGAATGGCAGTGGTGGTCTTTTTGGTGGCCAAAGTAATTGGAAATTTTATTACCAAGTAGTGATTGTAAAAACCATGGAAACTGTCTGAGAGTTCATCCAAGAGCCAAGGGAAGAAATAGTACAGAGGTAGTTTGGGAGGCAGTGGTCAGAAAGAGAAAACTTACTTTCTGTTCTCACCTTAGTGAGTTCAGCCTCATGGCTAAACTATACATAGGTTATTTCTCCCTGCTTGACACAGCAGCTACCCCATTCCCCCTTGTCTCTCACCTAAAACTCCCCCAAACTATCTCCCTCCATTCCAATCTGAGCTGAGTTTTTGCCTCTTACTCCCTTCTCTGATGTGTTATCCTCACTCTTCTCTCTTTAGAATGTAAGCTGCATGAAAGCAAGGGTTTCTGTTTCCATCACAGCTCTGCCTTCAGCACCTAGAACAGCGCCTCTCACAAACGATGTGTCCAGTTACAATAGTCCTTCCTATCAGTAGCTTCGCTTTCCAGGATTTCCTTACTTAGGGAGTTTCAAAAACATTGAATGGAAAATTCCAGAAATAAACAATTCATAAGTTTTAAATTGGGTGCTTTTCTGAGTAGCGTGATGAAATCTCGCACTGTCCCACTTTGTCCTGATCAGGACATGAGTTCTCCTCTTGTCCCGCATCTCCACATTATAGATGCTCCCTGCCTGTCAGTCACTTAGCAGCTGTCTAGAATATCAGATCGACTGTTGTGGTGTTGCAGTGCTTCTGTTCAAATAACCCTTATTTTACTTAATAATGGCCCCAAAGCAGAATAGTAGTGATGCTGACATATTGTTACAATTGTTCAACTTTATTATTAGTTATTGTTGTGAATTTCTTACTGTGCCTAATTTATACATGAACTTTATCATAGGTGTGTATGTATAGGCAAAAACACAGTATATATAGGGTTTGGTGCTATCTGCTGTTTCAGTAGTCCACTGAAGGTCTTGGAACACAGCCCCTGTGGATAAGGGTGGACCACTGTAATGGTTGTCTAATAAATAAGAGCATGGGGCAAATAAGTCTTGTCTTTCAGATTACCTCTCAGTTCTCAGAAGTATCCATTGCCTCAGTTAATATAAAATCATATCCAAGGTTCTTTCTCTTAGACAGTAGTGGAAGGGAGAAGATAGAAGTAGGAAAGGATGGGAGAGAAGAAAGACAGGAAAAGAGAGAAGGCAACGGTGGAGAGGAGGGAGAGGTGGGATGAAGGCTTGGGTGGGGAGAAGATACAAAGTATAGAAGGCAGGAGGTGGGAGTAGGCTATGGTGAGGAGAAGGCAGGCAGGAGAAGGTTGTCTTTCTCTGTTTCAAAGGGCTTTTGATAAGATGAAATTGAATAATGTATATGAAATGCTGAGAACATTCTGTGGGATGTAGTGTATGCTCAAAATATTTCTTACATGTAGCTAATACTGTAATAGTTTTTCCTTGTTCAACTATCTGCTGGACAATTCCCTGATAGCAACTCAAAGCCAAAATTTCTCAAATGTTACTCATTTTTTTCCCCATCTTACCTGCTCCCACACCTCCTGTGCTCCCTCTGGAAATTAGTAAAATAGCAAAACTCTCTTGCCTCTGAGGTGAGATACTTTGCAGCATCTGTGACTTTTTTCCCCCGGTGTCCCATTGGCCACGAAATCCTCCTTCTGGATGCCTCTGGGACATGTTTATTCCTGGCCACTTCCACTGCCACAGGCTGAACCCAAGCTTTTGCATTAACCTCATGTGTTTGTGCAGTCCCTCCTTGTCATGCATGACTATATTAGTTTGTTCTTTCATTGCTATAAAGAAATACCTGAGACTGGGTAATTTATAAGAAAAAGAGGTTTAATTAGCTCACGGTTCTACAGGTTGTGCAAGAAGCATAATGCTGGCATCTTCTCAGCTTCTGTGGAGACCTCAGGAAATTCACAATCATGGTGAAAGGTGATGGGGGAGCAGGCACATCACATGGCCAGAACAGGAGCAAGAGAGGGACGCAGGGAGGTGCCACACTTTTAAACAACTGGATCTCATAATAACTCACTCACTATCATGAGAACAGCACCAAAAAAGATGGTGCTAAACTATTCATGAAAAATCTAGCCCCATGATCCAATTACCTCCCAGATTGGAGATTACAATATATCCTTACCTCCAACATTGGAGATTACAATTCAATGTAAAATGTTGACAGGGACACAGATCCAAACTGTATCAATGACTCTCTTCAATTCTTGGTTCACATGGCTGGAAGCTTAGCCTTGCCAGAATATATATTCTGTCATAACAGCTCTATGCTCATGAACCTTCTGCCAATGCATGTTGCCTACAGGAGAAAATGCAGCCTGCATAGCAGGGGACTGAGCACCCTCGGGGTGCATCTCTTCAGCCTGTCTCTCCTGCATTCTGTTCCTCTGCACTCCTCATTGACCTTTGGGGAATTGCATGCTGTTTCTCAAGCTCCATGTGCCAGAATGCTCCTCCTTTCCTTTCCTGTCCTTGCAGAATCCCTACCTTCTTTCCAGCCTGGCTCCAGAAAACCATCCCTAATAAGCAATATTCCCTTCTGTGTTCCTGTGCTCTTGGTTTCCACCTATCTTTTGGTATTTAGGTGGAGTCTTCAATTTTATTTATTTGTATTCATAGCTGTCTGTCCTCCAAATGAACTGGATATTAAATGCATTCTTTATGTTGTTTTGTTTTGTTTGCTTCACCAAGCAGTACTTAAGACAAAACAGAACCTGAGGCAATAATTCTTTGAATAAATAGTGCAAATCTTGATTTCATCTCTAGGTAGCTGGGTGACCCTGGACTTGAGATCTAACCTCTGGGATGACATGGGTAATGTTGGATTCAAGTTTTTTGTTTTTTGTTTTGTCTCTTCAACTTAAAAAGAAAAGTTAGAGATAATTCACATACCATAGAAATAACCCATTTCAATGTACACATCAGAGTATTTAGTATATTCAAATAGTTATGAAACCATCACCACTATGTAAGTCCAGAAAAATGTAATCACCTCCAAAAGAAACTCTATAACCTTTAGCAGTCACTCTCCACTTCATACTTCAGCAAGTCCCTGAATAATAGCAATCTCCTTTCTGTCCCTATGGATTTTCCTGTTCTGGACAGTTAATATAAATAGAACCATAAAATGTGTAATCCTTTGTGACCAGCTTCTTTCACTTAACCTCATGTTTTTAAGGTTCATACAATGCAGCATGTGTAATCCCTCATTCCTTTTCATGGATGAATAATATTCTATTGTATGGATATGCCACATGTTATTTATTCATTCATCAGTTGATGGACATTTGGATTGTTTCCCTTTTGTGGCTTTATACAAATGCTACTGTGAACATTAGTGTACAATGTTGTGTGAACATAGTTTCCACTTCTCTTGTACAAATACCTACGAGTAGAATTGATGGGTCATATGGCATGGATTCAGTGTTAGCTGAGAAAATGTACACTTCTCATAGAGCATGTTATGGTTTCATCTAATAGTTACTTATTGAGGACCTACTCTGTTCCAGACACTGTTCTAGGTGCTGGAAATTTAGCTATAAACAAACTAATAAAACTTCCTGCCCATAGGGAGCTTATATGTTAGTTTAGAGGAGGCAGGCAACATACAAAATTAATGAGTAAAATATATAGCATACTAGATGGAGATAAGTGGGCTATAAGGAAAAGTAAAGCAGATAAAGAAGAGGTTGCAACGAAATTACAAACATGGTTTTCAGGGAAAACCCCACTGAGAAGATGACATTTAGGAAAAGATTGAAGGAAGTAAGGAAGGGCCTTCAAGGCATTTGGAATAACAAATTTAAAAGCATGATGAATAGCAGTTGGTGGGCTCACAGAACAGTAAGAGGCCAGTGTGACTGGGGAGGAGGGAGTGAGGGGAGACAAGAAGAAGCAGAGGACACAGTGGGGCAGGAAGTGTGGGGTCATGTAGGGCACTCTAAAAGCTTCAACTTTTAGTCTGAGTTAGAAAGGGGCCAAGGAAAAGATTCAAGCACAGGAGTGACATGATTTGACTCATATTTTTATGGATTCCTCTGGCTGGTGTGCTGAGGGTAATAAAGAGACAATGACCCAGACTCCAATTGAGAGGCTAATACAACCATCAAGGCAACAGATGACCATGGCATTGATAGAGCGTTAGAAAAGGGGATGAGCGTTAGAAAAGCGTTAGAAAGTGGTGGATTCTGGAAAGAGCATTCATTCATTTAAAAATATTTATAATCACATACTATTTGCCAGAGATTCTTATAGACACAGAGATTCAACAGGGAACATAGACTTGCTAAAATGAGTGCAATCATATTGGTCAATATGATTGACCTCTTGCTCATAAATTGAGCCCCAAGGAGATTTAAACCATCATCCATTGTTTTCTACTTACTAAATTCATTCAACTTGATTTATCAAATGCCTACTGTGTGCAAGGCCCTTTGGTACCACTAATCTAGAGCTGTATAAGATACAGTTTTGCCCTCAAGAACACAGACAAAATTGCTGACCTGCAGAACTAAAAAAAAGTAGTTATCGTTTTAAGTCAGTAATTTTTGGGAGGTTTGTTTTGCAATGTAGTAAACTGATACCTAAGTCCTTAGTACATATTTACTGAAAAGATGAAGGAAAGAAGGCTACATTATGAAATTGTTTCTGTGCCCATCCATCCTGAACTCAACAGTCATGTTCTCTTTCTGTTTTCCTTACTAAGGGGAAGACAGGATACTGATAAGCAAAGTGAGTGGGTTGGGGAATTTCTGGGTGCCCTCCACTCTCTGCAGGGTAGTGCGTCATCAGGATGCCAAGGCATGAGGGCCGTGAGAAGACTTCCCAGCTGCCTCCATCTGGTCTTCTGGAAGTGCACCTATGCGAGGTGGTCATCTTCAGTGCTTGGGATGCACTCTGCACTACCCATGTGCACCCAGAGCCTGAGGATCTGACAGTGTCAGGCCTGAGGTTTTTGAATTATGGTTCAGTGTTAGCTTGGTGAATCCATTTACATCCTATCAACAGTGTGGGCTCACTTTGCATCACTTTACATCTATAACTAGGTAATAAAATTGGCCTCACAATCCTATTTCAGGTTTCACCAAGTAGGGTAATACCAGAAGAAGCTAAAATGAGACAATGACAAGGAAGTGAGACCTCCCTTCTCTTCTATGTGCTCATTAGGAGGCTTCGGTGGAGTTGGGGGAAAATTTCCTTTTCTCTCTCCCCTAGGTGGGGTAGATCAAGAAAGAGAAGCTAGAACGTTGGCTTTTTAATGCTTTAACTACATAGCCTGGTGACCCTTGGCTTTCAAAGGGAGAATAATTTTGTCAAGGGTTTCTCCTTCCTCCTGGGCTATCTGCCCTGGGCCCAAGGATACAATGCCTCAGATGCTTTCATTCAACTTGTATTTACTGACACCCACTAGATATATGTTGGTCCTTTCAGAGCTTCATTCATTGAATGAAGATGATAGGGTAGTTGACATGGATCAATTGTTCACTATTTGCTGGACACTGTGCCAATCTCTCAGCCTACATCATCTGTGGAAGTCCACACAACAACCCTTTTGGGTGGATATGCTCATGAGTATTGCCTTCTAGATGAGGAAACTGAGGCTCAAAGAGATCATTTCCTCAGGGTCACAGAGATATAAGATGTTGGAGCTGGGATCCAGACCTCAAAGTTTGGCTGCAAAGCCTATGCTCTCAACCACAATTGCTTCTTCTGTTTATTGGTGGTCCCAGTGAGGGGAAGAATGAACTCAAATGGAAGGTGTAGGCCTAATCCTCAAACCTCAAAGCAAGAGTAAATGCTTTTAGCTTCATTTTACAAATGGTGAAACTGAACATTTTATGACTAGACTGTGATGGATGGTGGTGGTGGTGTTTAATTTAAGAAATTCTTATTTGACCATTGAACATTAATCACATAGATGAGGCATGAACAAACATATTTGGAGGTAAGTATCATGACAACATGATATCTTTTTGTTTATTTTTCTGTTTATCTGTATTTCAAGTGCAAAAAAGCAATTGAGATATAATTTAAAATTACTTTATAAGAAAATAGCTTGTTAAATGCAGAGATTGAATGTTAAGTAGTCTCAAGTTAGGGTCAAAATGCCATCGATCTGAAAATTGTTGTCCAGCTTTGCAATTACTCTGAGCTTTGTGTCTGAGCTCTTTCTGACAAATCAGGAAACAAGAAATAGCTCCGGATATACTGGTTCCTGACACTCCATTCCAGTCTGATATTTGTGATGGATTTAATTGGCATCAGAATTCTTAAAGGACATACTGAGCATTTTGTGCAATTCATACTGCCACACCATCCTTCAGAGTAGAATTTTATCAGCTCAACATAACTGGGCACTTTAAATCATTTCAGGACCTCTTTTGGGCAGTTACTTCCATCTCCAAATAACACACAAAATTAAAGCTTTTAAATTATTACTTAGTAAGAACTTACTGACATATCATTTCAAAGTATGGTGTAAAGGGAAGAAAATAATGAAATAATGAAAAGGGTTATAGAGATGGGGGAAGGTTGTGATTTAACCTTCCTAGAAAATATGGGGACTTATCTTATATAAAGTTTACATTCTTAGTAACTCCTTTTGTTTTTTCTGATCTCTTTATGCCTTAGTTTGCCTTTCTCATATTCTACCAACTTGTTCTACTTCTTTCTCCACTAAATGTAGACACAAGAAAATCTCACTATTTCCATGCATTGTTGGGGAGACAGTGTCTTTTTAAGTAGCATTACTCTTGTTTTACCCTTTCTTTGTTGAAGATACTAGAACTGAGCTACCTGTTGGGATAGCTCATTAAAAATGATAATAATAACAGCTACTCCTTACATTGTTGAGAACACATTATATATATGAACTTGAATTAAACTTTATAACAACTCTCTGAGGCAGATATTATTATTGTGCTTATTTTGTTGATGGGGAAGCTGAGGTACAGAAAGCCTCATTTATTCAAAGTCATGTGGCTAGTATGCCGCAAAGCTGGAATCTGAATTCTGGCAATCACTACCCCACATCACCTTTGATTAAATGGGATTATTGCACTAGCAAGTCCACCAATGAGCCAGCCCGTATTCAGTTACTCTACCCGAGCCTCTGTCACTAGTGGCTTTTTTTTTTTTTTCGGGGATGGTGGTGAGATCTAGCATATGTTGTCAAGCACACAGTTTAAAATATTTCCATATTAGAATCCTTCCCTGTTCTTTTTTTGAGAGCCTGATGTCAACACTCCCAGCTCCAAGAATAGCTCTTGGAAAGTTCTTGAAGCAATTGCAAAAATATTCCTTCCCTCTCTCTTTCACTGGCTGGTTTCCAAGTCTTACATTATGGGTTTGGGAGTCTAAATAGTGTGAACCTGCAGGCTAAGACACAATCTGGAGTTCCAAAAGAGGGATACTTTTCGGCAGCTGGATGCAAAAGAGAGCAAAGTCATGTCACCTGTATCCTGCTGAATTTTCCTCCTACAGAGAGGATAAAGGTACTTACACAACACCTTTCTCCAAATGTTCAGACAAATTGCTTGTACAATAGTTAACAATATAATTCAAAGCAGAAGCTGAAATCCTCATGCAGATGTGCCCCATAAAGAGATATCCCTGAGCTTTCAAGTAAGTGGACATGATCTCTCCTTTCATTATTGCCTTCTTATTAACTACGTCTAGGCAGTTACAAACCTTTTAGGAGCCTCGGTCTCCCCATCTGTAAAATAGGATAAGATTAGCTTTCCTGCAGGATGGTTTAAAGTTTATGTCAGATATCATATATAAAGAATGCAATTGAGAGCCTGGTGTATAGTAAGCAGCCAGTAAATGCTCCTGTATGTCCATTTGATGACATCTGTGTCTATTTGTCCTTTCCATGCTCTGGTCAATAGCTTTCCTGCACTTTGAATACTTGCCTATATGGACATTGGCTCATGGGAAATAGAGTCTAGATAAATGCATGTGAGGTTCATTGGTTTCTGCAGGCATTCCTTGTGTGCCTAGAACTGAAATAACTTCTGGGAGGTGGTACTGAGGGAATTTAAAAAGGGAGATGAGGTTGTCCTTGCACACAAAGAGTTTATTCTCAGATCTATGAACACACAAGGAAATTAATGAGAAGAGAGTTTTTTAAAGCTCAGTAGCCAATGGATATTGTGAAAAGGATGTGAATTGTGTACATAAGTAATCGCTGTGTTTCCCCCACTTGGAATCCCCCCCACCTCCTGATGATAGACACTTGTGTCTAATTCATCATGTGTTACAGTTTTATGTGTTTCCTGTGTTGGGTTCATACCCACCTTGCTGAATTGACTAGTGTTCTCCAACAGAAATGTCATGTAGGCCACATATACAAGTTTAGATTTTCTAGTAGCCTTATTTAAAAAAAAGTAAAAAGACACAGATGAAATTAATTTTAATAAAATTTTTAACCCAATATGTTCATAATATTATTAGTTCAATTAGTAATCAATGTAAAAATGATTACTGTGATGTTCACATGCTTTTTTGCCATTTGAAGACCAAGTCTTCAAAATATGGAATGTATTTGACCCTTACGTCACATCTCAATTTGGCCTGGACACATTTCCAGCGCTCAGTAACCATGTGTGGCTAGTGGCTCCCATGTTGGGCAGGGAAGAGCTAGACAGTGGCTCCCTTGATGGACAGGATCTTTTATTCTTCTTTGTGTCTCCACTCTATGCATCTTTGTACCTGGAATCTGCCTTATGCCAACTTGGTGTTCAATACTTTTGTTATATGGGTTTGAGTTCCATTTTCACACTTCTGCACTTGCCATCTTACCTGACTACTTTTCTCGCCACTGCTTCATTGAATGTCACTGTCTTCATTTCTCAAAGGTTGCCCATATGCCCCCTTCTATCACCCTGAACCCCTAGCTGGCACTGGTCCATTGCTGCAGTCAGAGAGAAACTTGTTAACGATGCACCAAGTAATAGTTCAGTTTAACCCTGCTGTGTCTTCAGGATCTTGTGGCAGGCTGTCTTCAGTCCTGGAAATCCCACTTAAAGAGTAGAGGCTGAGAGATTGGAACCAGTTAAAAGGAGAGGAGCAGAGAGTGATAAAATGTTGCCAAGGTGGGATTTATGTAAAGAGGTTGAGAAAGAAGTGCATGTGAGTCTGCAGAGGAGGATGAGCCAGGTGAGGTGCTCAGACTCTGGCAGGCACATGAAAGGATGTGCCAAGGAGGACAGGGACCAATTATTCTCATTATCCAGTAAGCAGGGGTTGGATCACTGGCAGGACCGTTGAGATTGCAAAGGAGACAAAATTCAACTGTAGGGAGGAAAAAAGAGGTCTGTGGCATCAAATATACCTCTGTCTGAAGCTACTCTATCCACAGTCTGTGACCCTGAGTAAATTACTTAATCTTCCTGGACTTGAGGAATTGAAGGAATTTCTACAATTGAAATAAAGTTTCAACCTTAAAGGTTATCTTGACTATGCAATGATACTCAAGTGTCTGCTGTGCATGAGATGCCAACAAGAAAACTAAAGGAATTGAATTCATTTTAAACAGAAATATTTCTTATTTTCAATTCTTCCAATTCCACCCCTCCTCCAACTCTTTGGCTGGCTTTGGAATTCTCGTGAAATTAGATGTCAGTGTTTCCAAATGTCTGAGGAGAACACTATTAATGGTATGAGATTGTGAGAAGGTTGTTCTTTTTTGAATTCTCTTTCTATTTGCCTGGAGAGATTCTCAGTTTGGTATCACTCTTTAACACCTCTCCAACATTTGTTTCAGTCTTTCTCAAGGACAACAGAAAAGGGCTCAGGAACAAAGCTTTGGGTGGGCAACATTTATCTACCTGGAATTTAATAGCATAGTAAAATTTACATAGTTACTTCTATTTAGGATAATTCATACTTAAATTCCATTTATTGAAATGCAATAGTTTTCTTGTACAGTAAAGTAATTTAAGATGAAAGTGACTCAATTAAATACAGTAAGTTGATAATGGTATGTATGGTACAGTCCTGGTAAAATTGTAAAGATGCTCCAGAAATGGCTGAGGTTTGGGCAACACTGATCCAGGCCAACGTTGTCCTTTTATGGCGGGAATTAGAGTGCCAGTGAGGGGAAGTTTCTTGTTTGCCTGTGGACAGCAAAACTTGAATTCACATTGGAGCAAGATCTGCTCTGGGTTTTGGAGAAGTGGGTGATAACTTCTGCCCTACCATTGCCATATGCCCTTGGTCAAGTCACTTGCCTCTGAGAGCTTTTGTTTCTGCTAAATTATATTGATTCGTGGAGTCCTTACTACTCCAAAACTTACTTGGGGATATCCCCAATCCCTTTGTCCTTTCATCCCAAAAATTCTAATGGAGGACTTCATTCTCTAGGGGTGGAAATGAGGACTCATAAGGACAGGGGAAAAGGTTGCTACCTGTTCAGCCTCATCATCTTCTTATCTGAGTGACTGATTCAACGTCCCCATAGAATGGATTAAAGTGACAGCTCCTTGGACCCAATATGGCACTGACTCTTTCAGAGGATGGTGTGGGACTAACTCCTTGGACAGCAAACTTTCTCAGGATGGCTCTATATGTAATGTCTGCTTTTATTTTACTGATGGCTTTAGCTTTATTAATGACTTCCAGAATACAGGAACAATATTGGTAGTTTTTCCTGCAAATGGATGTTTGACCGTGAATATTATTTGGTTAATTTTCAAACTCTTTTTAGTATTTAGTTAGGCTAATTAGAAAAGTTAATAATATATTCTTAGTCTGAGATATGTAGTTATCCTAGATAAATATAAGGTGCCTTACCAATATAAGGTAATGCCTTATATTACCATTGTCTTATAGAGCAGGGGTCAGCAAACTTTTTCTCCAAAGGGCAAGATGGTAAATATTTTAGGCTTGTAGACCATGTGGTCTCTGTCACATTACTCAACTTTAACATGGTAGCATAAAAGCAGCCATAGACTACATACAAACAAATGAGCATGGCAGTGTTCCAATGAAACTTTATTTACAAAATTAACCAGCATAATGAATTTGGCACTCAGTCTATAGTTTGCCAAATCTTGCACTAGAATGTGTTTATTTTTCTAACCTTTCCTCTATGCCACATGCACACACATACTCACATCCTCATTGACTTTGTTTAGGAAGCAAGATTGCCTAGTCTTTAAGGAGGGCTTGGACTGGGATAAGACCTTTCTGTGTGGTCAACCTGATGTCCTGTGAATCATAAAATGCATTAAAATTTTGTGCCTTTTAGAACTCATAAGAATTAAGTAAGATACAAATGTGATGTACCTGACATATGGTAAATAGTAGGTATTATATTCCAAGCTCTAATCTCCATCCCACCCCCTTCCCCGCCAACGTAATATCAAACCAGAATTATAGAATTTATGTCTCCCTCACAAATTCCTTGTAGAACAGCTCTTTCCACCCTACATGAGATTGGGTCGTGCAGACACAATCTTCTCAGGTGCCGTGTGTGGCTATTCTTGGCTTTCTGGCTTGCTCCTCTGAGTCTAGGGTGTGGAGAAAATCAAGCGGCCTCTTCCAGGAATTCAGTGGAAAAGAATTTCTAGGCAGATTGCCTAAAAGCTACACTGTGTTCTTAGAAAGTGGCTGTTGTATCTGTTAAGAGTTGACTATGTGAGACCATTGGCAGGAGTTGTTCTTTGAGGAGTGACCCTGGGTCTTAGTGCTCCAAGGGCTGTGAATAACAACAGCACCACCATTTCCATGACCAAAGACCCACACCGCCACCCAAACAGTCCTGGGATGGGGTGCTTCTGCCACTTCCTACAATCTGGGGACACATTAGCTCTGCCCAATCCGAAGCTAAAAACAGTGGAAGAGAAACAGCAAAGAAGACAGGACTTCAGCAGGTGACATGGGCTTCTTTTCTTCAGCTCTGCCTCAGAATGGCCATTCCCTCCCTGCCATGTTGGTACAAGACCTCCAGAAAGCTCACTGCCTTGGAGTCATTGAAAGGTAGAGCTGAAATGGCCTTTGAAAATGCTCTAGTGTAACTTCCTCATTTTCTAGCATTGGAGGTGGGGCAGGGGCAGGGGGTTATGTCACTTCATAAAAATCACACAGATGTGATATTAAAGCCAGATCTCCTGGATTTCCCAGTTCAGGGCTATAGTCACAGTGAAATATTGAATTTGAGAATCTTCCTGTGATTTAGAAGGAATGCCTCTCTTTTTATTTTATAACCCAAATTACCAACCAGCCCCCTATACCTGTATATGTCTATAATTAATATACATTTTATAGAGGCATATGTGTCCATGTGCATATATTATATCTACCTCTGTGTGTGTATGTAGATGTATATAAATACATAATTTATATATTTACATATATAATTTTTATATATACATAATTTACTTTATTCATAAATTTATTTTTCATCTACTTTGTAAATATTGAGTGATTTCTATGTTTCAAGTACTATAATTATGACCCTGGTAGTATGTGTGCATATTCATGCACATGCATTCATGTGTGTGGTGGGGAGTATGCCTCAATAGTAAGCAATTCACAGTACTGGCTCTCATAGTTTCTGTAGGTAAGAACTTTAAAAGGGGTTAGCTGGGCCGATCTTGCTTGTGGCCTCTCACTGGATTGTGGTCAGATGTTGGCTGAAGCTTCATTCTTCTGAAGACTTAATCAGGGCTGGAGGACACCTTCCAAGTTGGCTCATTCACAGAGCTAGAAAGCTGGTGCCAGCTGTTTGTTGGGGTCCTTAGCTCCTCTCTACAAGGACACATTAGTGTCCTCAGGCCATGGTGTCTGGTTTCCCTAGAGTGGGCAATTTATGAACCCCAGGTGGAAGACACAACACCTTTTATGACCTAACCGTGGGAGTCACATATCTTCACTTTTGCCATATTTTATTGATCACATAGGACTGGCCATACATTCACATGAGAAGTGTCTCCAAAAGATCATGAATACCAGTAGGTGGGAATCATTGGGGAACATATTGTGAACTGGCCACCACATATTCTAAGTCGGAAATGTATGGATAGTTATAATTATGTGTGGTAAATACCATGAAAGCAGAAGTATACAGTGTAAGAGAGTAAATGATGGGTATAAATAACCTTATCTGAGATTGGGGAAGGTGGCAGTAGTGGTGTTGTTAAAGACTTTTTGGAGAAAGTAGTATTTATGCTGAGACATGATAGTTGAGTAGAAATTGGACAGTTTGGTAGTGGATGATGTGGGAAGAGTATTCCAAGCAAAGGAAAGAACATTCTTTGGGTTGCAGCTAGAATGACATTTCTTCCAAAACTCTAATCTCAGGAGATGCAGGACAAAAAAGAGCCCTGTGCTTAAATAAGTTGGGAAAATGTAGTATACTGCAGTTCTTGTGAGAGGTTTACAGTTCTCACTGATATCAATATCAAAAGGCTTGAGAAATTTTGCACTAAAGATACCTTTTAACAATTTAACCCTAAACTTACTTGGACATGGGCAAATTTAATGTTCTGTGGAGCACATTATGGGAAAAGTTGCATTAGACAAATGTCAGTGCTATCAGTTATTGCCAGATCCTTTTTAGTCTTTCTTGGTAACTTGGAGAGATAAGGGAATAAGCTATACTTTTTTTCTTAAGTTTTCTTACTTGAAGAGAAGGGAGCAGAGAATTCATTTATTTATCCAGTGTGGTAGTGAACATTCTTTTAACTGCAAGAGAGGAAATCTGATTTAAATAGGCTGAAATCAAAAATGGAGGATGAGGCCGGGCACGGTGGCTCACGCCTGTAATCCCAGCACCTTGGGAGGCCGAGGCAGGCAGATCACCGAGGTCAGGAGTTGGAGACCATCCTGGCTAACACGGTGAAACTCCATCTCTACTAAAAAAAAAAAAATTAGCCGGGCATGGTGGTGGGTGCCGATAGTCCCAGCTACTTGGGAGGCTGAGGCAGGAGAATGGCGTGAACCCGGGAGGCAGAGCTTGCAGTGAGCCTAGATCGTGTCACCGCACTCCAGCCTGGGTGACAGAGCAAGACTCTGTCTCAAAACAGAAAAAAAAAAAAAAAAAAAAAATGGAGGATGACTAGCCCACATAATAAAAAGATCAGGGGTAGATCTTCAGTGTCAACTGGATCCAGGTATTCAAACCAGATCAGCAGGATTCTGAGTTGATCTTGTTCCCAGCCAGTCTCTCCCCAGCTGGTGGCTAAGAAGACCACTAGCGCCTCTAATTTGCCATATGCTAGCTTAATAACCATGGGCAAGAATGACGGCTGATTGTTCCAGCAAAAGGCCACTGATGGACATTGATTGTCCTGGCCTGTGTCCTAGGCAAGGAGAATACAGTTTCACATATTGGCCTGATCTTGGGCAGGTGCCACCTTTTGCTGCCAAGAGCTTTGAGGCAGCTCTACCCAGACAACATGGATTTAGAGAGAGGATGGAGGAGTGGTTCACCAAATGGTAGAGAAGGATCTTTGGAAGAAGAGATCCAAGTAAATACAAACAAGGTGCCTACTACCACCCTCATTAATTACTTGATTACTTATTAAGTATCAGTTCTTGTCTATACACAGGGAAAGCACCGATTGATGTTAAACCTTCTTTCAAAGGACATGGAATCATGAATGCCAAAGAGTGACCCAGGCTTCATCACCAGCTGATGGCTTTACCTCTACACCCAGTCTTCCAATTCAAGAGTTCCAATTCATGCCTCAGAGAAGCTGCAAATGACACCTGACTCTCATACAGACAAAATAACAAGGGTCTTCCTGCAGGTACCAAGGGTCTGATATGATTATAGTGAAATATTCTAACAAAGTATGAAGGCTGCACCAAGGGCAGACAGAAGGAGGTAATTCCTTTTTTCCTGACCAGTGGTTCTCAACCCTCTCTAGATACCAGAACCATTTAGGGAAATTAAATAAACATTGGAGCCCTTCCTTCACAGAGTTTGATTTAATTAGCCTGGGTTGGGTGCACTGGGAATGGGTCTTTTTAGAAGTGTTCTAGGCTACTGAGATGTGCAGCCAGATGGAGATCCACTGCTCTAAAGACCATCAGCTGCTTGTGGGCAGGAGCTGTGGTTTGTTCACCATTGAATCCTTAGTCTCCAGCACAATGCTTGTCACACAGTAAGTGCTCAAAAATTATTTTTGAACAAATAAATGAATGAGGAACATATAGAAGCAACAATTCAATGCCAAACTTCGGTTTCTCCCTCTCCTGCATACACCCTTTGCATCCTGACACTCAAGGGACAGGTTTTCTCTGATGGGGATGATGTATCTTCCAAGCACAGTGTGCAGGAATCTTGTGAATTCTCACAGCACTGTGGTGAGGAAGGTTTTTTTTTTTCCCTTTTCCCCACTTAACTAACAGGGCACTCAATCAGAGAGCACACAAATGATTTGCCTCAGGGCCTCCGAGAGGAATAATGATAGGTTTGTGGGGTCTCTGATGCAATTATAAGTAAGCTGATGGAAAGAGATTAAGGCTGCAATTTGGAAATGTAAAAGGTTAATACAGGCTAGATGTTTTTGCCCCAAATTTGATTTCTGGGACAGCTGACCAATGCTAGATTCACATTACCTCCAGTTTAGAAATGTCCTTTGTGTCAGGACTGCCTGGAGCTGCTGTCAGACTTTCTCAGCTGCTCTCACCCACCCCAGCTGTTCCTCTGGAGCATCCAGTGAGATGTAGATGATTCTAGTTCTTTCTGTATCTAGACAGGCCACTGTTTGACAGTCTTGGTTTCAGGAACTGGTGGGTTTAAGCTCCTTGTTGCACTATTTCTGAGGGGCTGGCTGTGGGGTTCAGGCCAAATAGCCACAGCAAAAGTTACTGGCCCCCAAATTGGGGAAGAGGGTACTTCTGTTAGCCCCTTTCTGCTGGACTGCATAGGTCCTTGGGAATTGACCATTTACCTCTTCCCAAAGAACTGGTTCTCATGGCCTCTGGAGCCAGACTTCCTGGTTTGTGCTCTAGCTCCATTCCTGTTAGTTGTGTGACTTTTGACAGCAACTTAACCTGAGTCTCCATTTTCTCATCTGTTACATGGGGATAAAGATCCTTCTTGAGTATAATGGCTAGGTTGGAACTTGATTGCATTTACCCTGTTGCTCAGGGATGTGGTCTCCAACCGGGTGCCATCTCCTGCTGCTGCAACTGTGGCCATAAGCTTCATTTCAGCGAATTCTCTCCCATTTGCACCCATTCCCCCTTTATTCCTAATGGTTTATCAACAGCAGTGCTTTGAAAAATTGCTTGTTAGTGTTTGTCTTCATGGTGACACTATAAGCTCCCTGAGGGCTGGGCCCATGCCCATCTTCTCAGCTCTGTATTTCCTGTGCCAAGCTCAGTGCCTGGCATATGAAAGATCTCACTCAATTCATATTTATTAAATTGTCCTAATTCTTTGATGGGTGTTGTGGTCAATCCTGACTACTCACATTGTCATCTATGCATTGGGTACAAATAATACTGTCAGAAGGAGGAAAAAACAACAGTAGTTAAAATTAGAACAATTCAAACTCATATGTAATTGTTACTGAAGTTCATGCAATCACTGAAATTGTATCTCATGGATCCCTCTTGAGGTGGGTACCTACAGAAAGTGGTAATGACTCCGTGAATTTGTTCTTACTCACCTGAGGGTCCTCAACATCCAAAGATTTAACAATATAAATAGCAAAGCTTAATCGAGACTTGAAAACCTTGCTCTCTGATCCAGATTCATGGGGCCTCAGTTCAGATCTCTGGGTTTCTTAGAGCAACTGTCTAGAATGGGAACTCTATACTGAGATTGAAAATGACTCTCTCACAGAGTTAGGAAAGACTAATAAAAATGCTGTGTTTAAGGAACAGAGCATAATTTCTGGCACTCGATGAATACTCCACTTCTTCACATTGATGAACGTGCCTTTCACTTAGTGTCATTCCTCATGTTGTATTTATTTGCTTATTCTTTCATTTTGGCTCTGTTATCCAAATTCTACCACTATCTGTGTAAGTTTGGGCAAGTTACTTGATTTCTTTGCCCAATTTCCATATCTGTGACATAGAAATGGTAATGATATCTCCTTTGAGAGTTGTGGAGAGAATTCAATAAGATAACACACATGACGGAAACATCATAAGCACTTTATAAGAGTTATTAATTAGTAATTGTTATTTTATTTATTAGGTACTAAGTATAGAGTGTTAAATGTCTCAGAGCACAAGTGTGGACTAAGACTTGAGAGCAGAATTAAGTGGTTATATGAGTGAGAGTTGGCACTCTTTGAGCATTTCCAGTATTCTCAAAAGTTTTACTTGAAGCCTAAAAGAATGCTAGTCCTTAGATAATTTCACATTCAAGTGGATAAAAAAGTGGGGTTGATCTTTGTGGGATGTGGCAAGAGAGATGAAAGCGTGGATGTGTAGGCTGAACCTGGATCATAAAGTTAGGGTTGATGAGAGATGGGGTCAGAACCATGGAGAACTTTAAGAAGGGGTGGGGAGGGGCTCCACACACTGGGAGAAAAGAGTCTTGTGGGATTAGAGGCTGTTGCCCCACTCTTTTCTTCACATTGACATCTGTATTTCCAATAGAGAGTCCTCAATGGAAACAATCTTTTCCTTGAAGGAAATATCTGCTTTTCCTTTGTTCTGGAGATGCTGTAGAACATTGTTCTTCCATTACATAAAACCTTTTATTGGAAGTTTCTTATGATAATTTTTATTTAGAGGTATGTTCAAGGAAAACACCTATCTCTTTTTGCCCTATGGATATTAAAAGATGTACCTTCTGTCTGTATTTTCTATTAATTTCTGGCCCACAGGGAGCTCAGAACACAAATCTCAGCTCAACTGCAGCTAATGGTAAAAACCTCATGATTGTTTTGTTTGCAGTCTCTTTCTCTCCCAAATCTATTAATTCTTTTACCTTTCTTTTATATTCTCTAACTATACTAATTTATATTTTTCTCTAGTCCTGGTTTTAGAATTTATATTTAACAATTTTATTTTGTATTTTTTTTTTTCTGTTAGCATCTTCAGATCTGTCATGGGAAAAGTTGGGCTCTAAAAAATTAGCTAACTGAATAAGCAAACATGTTCCTTCTATAGGAGGAGTTGATGAGAAAAAGAAGCGAGGCAAGGACTCATGGAGAGTATGGCTAGATAAACAACCTCAGCAGGCACGTTATCACGTGCACCAGAACTGTACGTGTGATTATTTACAGCAGCTCTCCAAATTACTCTCATCTCTGACTACAGAGTTCTCTTTCACATAACTTGCACCTGTGACTTTTACCAGACGTGACAATTTGCTTGGTTATTCTGATAAAACTTTTGGATTCTTCCTTTGTCTTTTCATTTATTTCCTGTTACTGACCCATTTCCAGCTCTGGTCCTCATCTTTATAGTCTATATTGAATATATGTTCATTCATCCATCTTCATTTAATTTCCATCATTGATTCCTGGGTGGTTTCCACTTCTGACCCTCATCTGTACCTGCTAATACCATTCTGTCCAACGTTCTAAGGTTGAGCTTCACTCTTGGCCATAATTCTCCCGGCTACATGTTCAAATCCATACCACCATGGCAGCTTGACGCCTGCTTTAAAGAGGAACCTAGGAAAGGATAGTTGTTTAGCTCAAGGGGATGTGCCTGGTCCTTGGGAGTCCTTAAGGTCCACTCCAATTCTGAGGTTCTATATTAGAATAGCAAAGAACAAGTAACACGCATTGCCTCAGTGCATCACCCACAGCAAGCACTCAGTGAACATTCATTCTAAAAATAATAAAAGAACACTCCGGGGACTGTTGTGGGTTGGAGGGAGTGGGGAGGGACAGCATTAGGAGATATACCTAATCCTAAATGACGAGTTAATGGGTGCAGCAAACCAACACGGCACATGGATACATATGTAACAAACCTGCACATTGTGCACATGTACCCTAAAACCTAAAGTATAATAATAAAAAAATAAAAAAATAAAAAAGCAAAAAATAAAGATAATAAAAGAACTTACAGTTTTAGAATATTTACATTTAAAAAAATGGATCCACATATGTAGTATTTGCAGTTCCAGGTCATGCATGAGAAAGACTGAGTCTCAGATACCTTAACTGATTTACTCAAAGTCAACAGTAGTAGGAAGTGAAGATTCCTTTGCACATGAGCACAGATATTCTGTTTCCAAAGTTCATTCTCCTCACATTGATTACACGGACACATTTGAAGAGAAGTAAGAAAAGAGATATTTTGGAAGGCAGGAGGGTAAACCACTTAGTGTATTCCCTAAAATGTAAGAGAATCTTTAAAATATTGTATAGTTTCTCAAGAATGTGTACTGCATAAATACACCACTTGAAAGGGGGAAAATGTGCATAGTCTGAGGATGAGAAGCCTTGCTTACAGAAAAACATTCTTGCTCTTCTTTAATTATGCCATTACCAAAAAAAGGATAAGTATATATTATTACACTTTTACCAATCCTGACAATTAAGATTTTAATCTGGATGACTACTAGAGCTTGTAATGAGATTGTATCCCCTATTAAAAGAATGATCCAGTAGTGTAATAAAAAACATTTCAGTTCTACTTAGTGTGCTACTGGTCTTAGAGGGAAGTGCTAAAGGCATTAACATGCATCCTAAGTGAGGAAGAGCCACAACAGAATGTTTATGGTGCTTGTAAGGTCTAAAGTACTTAGAATTAAAACCTTGTGGGGTTTATTTTGTATATTTTTCTCCAATCCAGTTGTTCCAGATTTGGAAATTTTAATTGTCCTTTTTTCTTTGTTAGTATATTTCTGAAAGTACTGTAATTTAAAAAAAAAATGAGCAGAACCAGTAGAGAAATGTGCCAGCTTTTGATACATTGAAGGCTATTGGTAAATTCTCTAAGTAATGTTACAATGAAAGACATCTTTATTATTACCTTGTATGTTTATTTTAACCCCTTACAGTAAGTGAGATATCTTTTTTGATTTCTTCTGAATCTAAAGATTTTCAGTTGTTTTCAAAATACATTGGTCTAAAAACTTTGCTGATAGTGACCTATTGTCTGCGAGTCGCTTCTCATTTTATGCCTGAATTTTCTTCCTGTACAAGTAGCCACAGGAGGAATTCTTGGGGGGTTGGGGAGCAGATAACAATAGGCCTACTTCAAACTGACTGGCTAAAGAAAAATAGATCAAAAGATCACAGGTGATAATGAAATCTTGGAGTGTAACTACTCTGAGGGACAGCTGCATCTAAAGGCTCTCTTGATCATGTCCTTGAGTCTTTCTCTCTCACTCTTACTTTCTACCATCTTAGCTACACCACACACAGAGAGTGCAAGCCTTCCCTAATTGTTTCTGCAAAAATTCTGATGAGGAGCCTCTTTCCATAGTTTAGGTCACACGCTCATCTTGGGGCCATTCTCTGAGACTTTTTCCTGTGCAGGCTGAAGCCACAGGACCACCCTTGGTGCAGGAGAGAAGAGCCTTGATTCTATCTGAATCAAGTAATTGACAGAAGGAGGCTTTGGTTCCCTGAAGAACAATCAGGATGGGGTAACAATCAGGACATTACTAGAAGAAGCAAGCTGAGAGGAGAGCAGTGAAAATCTCTAGATGCGGTTCATGGTAGCTGTCCATTATCTCCCTCGGCGCTGTCTTGATGAGCTTCCACCTCCTGCAGAATGTTAATTTTTGGATAACAATGAGTCTCAGAAAATTATTTCCGCCATTCAGGCAAAATCATTCTGAACTTCTATCTCTTTGTTCCAGTTTAAAGCTTTGGGACCATACAGAACACACCCAGTACTTTTTTTCACATGATAATGTCCTTGATACGTGGAAACAACAGCCTTGCCTCCCTGTAGTCTTTTTTTGTGTGTTCGTTTAATGCCAAACTTCCCTTGTTCCTCAATCCTTTCTCTTATTTGAAGCTAGAGTCATCTTGGATGTCTTTTCCTCTACATTCCCCATCATACTTATCCAATCACTGAGTTCTCATGATTCTACCTTCTCAACTAGCTCTCAGAACATCTTTTCTTCTCGATTTTCATCACCACTACTTTAGTTTGTGATGTTATCATTTTTCACGGGAACTACTGCAAGGGTTCCCAGTGGCTTTCTTTTACTTTCAGTCTCACTCTCTTATTTCCATTATTTATTCTGCCATTAGAGTTATTTTTTCTAAAACATACCTCTGTAAAGGCACAAAACAGCACTATCAACTCAGAAGCTGCTTCTTTATACTTGGTGCTTGCATAACTCTCAGCTATGCAACAGTCCCACTATTCAATATAGCCGTGTGTCTATTGCCATGCTATTCTATTGCACACTGGCTCCCTCTACTAGAATGTAAGTTTCTAGAGGGAAGTGTCAATGTGGCATCCAACTCCATCTCCACAGCTCCTGGAACATAGGAGTCAACATGTTTACTAACGTTTCTTGAATCACTGTGGAATAGAGTGGACCTGGTCTGTTGACCTCTCCTCATTCTGGCTGCTCCCCTTTGCACCATTACTCTTGAAATGAGGTTCCCAGAACTGGATCTAGTATACCTGGTGTGTTGTGATGCATACAGCATAAGGTATAAGGATTCTTCCACCTTTTTGGTTTCTTTGCTTTAATGAAAGCAACATGTAGTCAAATTGATGTTTATGTCAGATTCATTATGCAGTTACCTTAACTGAGATAATTCTGTGTTAAACCTAAGGGTTCCTTCCCCCCTCATGTACTGGAACTTTCCGACTTTTTTTGCATAATTGACATGTAGTTGTTTTAGAGTAGTTTCTAGAGTGCAACAGCCTATTTATTTTATTTTATTTTAATTTTTAGGGAAAAGAACTGAGACTGAAAAAGAAAGTATATGTTAATTTTGGAAGTATATTATTTTCCATAGAGGGGTCTTTTGTAATTTTATTTAAGTCTACACTGTGGTTTTCAACTGTGTGTGTTTGGGAGGGGGCAGGGCACTGTTACCCACCTAGGGGACGTTTGGAAATGTCTGGAGACAGTTTTGGTTGTCACAGTCTATGTTTATGGGTGGGTGCTACTGGCATTTAGTGGGCAGAGACCAGGAATGCTGCTAAATATCCTACAGTGCACAGGACAGCCTGCACAACAAAGAATTATCTGGTCCAAACTGTCAATGCTGCCAAGGCTAAGAATCTGATTTAAGAGCTAAAACCCACACCATCACCCCAACACATTGACCAGGAGAAATAAAACAAATACTTAAAGTGATACGCTTGTCAGTGGTGGAACAGAGTTCTCAGTCTTTCAGTTTCTAATTGTTGTTGTTTTTCCGATAACGTTGTATCATGGGAATTATTCTCGCTTCGTGTTTCCGGAGGTTAAAAAGAACACATATCTTTTGATTTTGTTTTTTCCATCCTTCTTTCTCTCTGTTTTGTTGTTGTTGTTGTTGTTTATTTGTTTGTTTTGTCTCACTCTGTCACCCAGTCTGGAGTGCAGTGGTGTGATCATAGCTCACTGCAGCCTCAAACTCCCAGGCTCAAGCAATCCTCCCACTTTAGCCTCCTGAGTAGTTGGGACCACATGTGCATACCACCATGCCTGGCTAACATATATAATATTATATATTCGTGGAGACAGAGTCTCGCTGTGTTGCCCAGGCTGGTCTCAATTTCTGGACTCAAGCAATCTTTCTGTCTTGGCCTCCCAAAATGTTAGGATTACATTAGGCATGAGCCACTGCACCTAGCCTCATCCTTCTCTCTTTAACCAAGAGCACATAAATACGGAGTGCTTTACCTTTCCTAAACCTGTCACTATCCACTCTGGATTATTGGCTTCTCAATAAATATTAACCTTCAATTATTGTGTTGAACAAGTTGTATTATTGTGTTGAACAAGCATCGACCAAGGACCCCATTAATATGTGCCATATGCTGCCCGTAGATACTCAGTGAGTCAACAAAGAGAACCATATATCTATTCTATTCCCAAGTCGTGCACAAAATGTTATATTATCATTTTGCCAACTATGTCCTGTAATGTTCATCAAACATTCTAGTTCCCTGCACAGAAATAAGGGATTGAGATCTAATATTTTGAAAAATTTGGGGAATATGATGATGTCTAAGGCTTTATATTTTTCCTCAAGGAGTTCACACTTCAGTGGTGGAGACGTGTAAACAGACTAATTTCAACACAGCAAGAATTTCTGTGAAAGCAGTATGCACCAACTCTTACAATAATTCAGCAAAAGGGCATCTAACCCAGCCTGGGGGGTCAGGAAGGATTCTTTTAAGAAGCAATATTTGAACTGAGTCTTGGCAAGGCGAAAAATGGGCAAGAAGATTTGGAGAGAGAAAACTGTATAATCAAAGATGAGGAGAAATGAGATGCTTGTCTTGGCTCCTTACATTAGAACAGAAACTTGGTTCAGAGAAAAGCCACTCCGTGTCTCATCTCTGCCCTGGGGAATTTAATCCTGCTGTAGATGCAGGTACTAAGAGAGCCTACTCCCGTTATTCTCTAATGAGTCAAAGTTCTCAGGAAAACCTTATTCTATTTTTTTGTCTATCTGATTCAGACAGAAGTTATTAAACACTTCTGGCTTTTTTTTTTTTTTTTTTTATCAGCCAGACACTCTGCTAGCTATTTCATATCCATGCTCTCCGTGTACTCGCCTAACAAAGCTTTGAGCTGTATCTTGGATTAGAGACAGCTGGGCGTTTTCTGATTTCCACTTCCCACTTCTTTTTTTTTTTTTTTTTTTTTTTTTTGGAGACGGAGTCTCACTCTGTCACCCAGGCTGGAGTGCAGTGGTGCAATCTCTGCTCACTGCAAGCTCTGCCTCCCAGGTTCATGCCATTCTCCTGCCTCAGCCTCCTGAGTAGCTGGGACTACAGGCACCTGCCACCAGTCCTGGCTAATTTTTTTTGTATTTTTTTTAGTAGAGATGGGGTTTCACTGTGTTAGCCCGGATGGTCTTGATCTCCTGACCTCGTGATCCACCCTCCTCAGCCTCCCAAAATGCTGGATTACAGGCATGAGCCACTGCGCCCAGCATCCACTCACCACTTCTTATTAGTGATAAAATCCCTTGTGCTGGACACATGGCAGTCCAGAATAACACTACATTTTCCCACCTCCCTTGCAGCTAGATGTGGCCGTATGACTAGCTTCTCCAGTGGGATGTAAGATGAAGTGTTGTGTGGAAACTTCCAGATACTTTCCTTAACAGAGATCTGGTGTAGATGCTTTGCCCCTTTTTCTTTATACATTCGTTCCTGCTGGTTTGAAAGTGGGCATGAAGGCTAGGATTTGAGAAGTCTTTTTAGACTATAGCATGGAGGAAAAACAAGATAGAAGGAACCTAGGCTCTGAAATTTCTGTGGCGCAGAGCTGCTGTGAGTTCTTGACTGTCTACCTTTGGATCTTTTGCAAGTTAGAAAAATAAATGCCTGTCTTGCTTAGTCCTCTGTTACTTTTGGGCTTCTTTTACTTGCAGCTGAATTGATCATATCCATTTTATAGATGAGAAAAATGAAGCTCAGAAAAATTAGATTATCTTTCACTAGTTTCCACAGTAGTAAATGTTTAGAGCATAGGTATTCTGATTTTAAGACAAAGGCTTTTGTCACTCTTCCAGGCTGTTTCACTTGGTGTGATTTTTTTTTCCTCTCTTGCTTTAATTAAATTATGATTGCCTGTGGCTGGCCCTCAACATAGTTTGACCCAGAAGTCCTTTAATGTTGATCTGATTTAACTCTAATTTTCAGGAAATGGCTCTTGGGGATCTTTACTTCAGAAATTAAGGAGCTGAAAGATTGGTAGGGCAATAGGTAAAGAATGTTCATTAGACACCATGACAGTAAATTTTCCTATCTTCATTTTGTAGTACAATCCATTGTTTATCCAATCATCTTTTAATTAATTAGCAATTAAGCTTTCTAAGGATATGAAGATGCCCATTAATAAAGCTTGGCAAATTGCTCTCATGGTCTGAGGAAAAATGAGTTTTAGTCATCTATTATTTTAAAGTCAAAATAAGTTATCTTTCTTATTATAATTTATTTATTTTAGTCAGGAGTCCTCAATGTGTCAAATACTCTGAACAAAGAACATGTTGTCATCCCAGCTATGTCTTTGTGAGCTTGAGGAACATGCTAATCCTAATTGCTAGTTAAGATGACACCCCAAATAACTGGATAGTAAAATGAGATATGATTATTTCATCTTGTCTTAGGACAAAATCATATATGCACAGAATAACAAGGACCTAACAGTTAGTTATCCCCAATATCCTCATTTTGGAAAATGCAAAATGAAACAAGCAAAACATACAAAGAAAGAAAACCAAAATGAGTGCCAAATAACTCAACTGGCTATTTGACAACCCAAATTGACCTATATTTTGGTTAAACTGCATAGACATAACTCCATTTTCCACTTTATTGAAACAGGCTTTAAAATGCATCTGTCACAGGCTAACAAAAGCAATGCACTATAACGAATGAGATTAAAGTGTGTTCCTTGTCGGCAGGTGTCCTTATGCAAATTATGTTGATCATAGTACAGATGTTTCATCCCTTCAACTATCTTTGCTCAGCAATATGGACCCTAATATCACCAATTAGTTTGTGCCAGTTATGATCCAATTCTGGATCATAACTAGATAAACTAGAGTCTTTGCCACCCTCTTCTCTATCTTCCTGTCCCACAAGCTTTTCTCAGGAACTTGGCTTGTGTGGTTTTCTCCAAATGGAAAAGCTTCCAGCCTCTCCTGATCCCAATCTTACTCTTGTTCTAAGGGTCACTAGTCTCATCTCTGCACAAATATTTGCTCTTTTTGTCAAAACCTTTTGAGAATCCAGAAGGTACTGGATTAATACTTACTGATGAAACAAATGGAAAGTAGGTGGCTGTGTTATTCTAAGCTCATGTTCACTTTCTTGGCTCTAGATATGGCCAAAATATGTCTATTTTATTGGGCAGAGATTTTGTGTTGGTTTATAATGCCATCGAAATAAACTGAGTAGAAAGTGTGATAAATACCAGCTGATAATATATTAAACAATGGACCGGGCATGGTGGCTCATACCTGTAATCCCAGCACTTTGGGAGGCCAAGGCGGGTGGACCACGAGGTCAGGAGTTCAAGACGAGCCTGGCCAATATGGTGAAACCCCATCTCTACTAAAGATACAAAAATTAGCCAGGTGTGGTGGCACGCACCTGTAGTCCCAGCAACTAGGGAGGCTGAGGAAGAAGAATCGCTTGAACAGGGGAGGCAGAGATTGCAGTGAGCCGAGATCGCACCATTGCACTCTAGCCTGGGCCACAGAGTGAGACTCCATCTCAAAAAAAAAATATATATATACATATATACACATATACACATATATACATATATACACATATATACATATGTACATATACATATATACACATATATACACACACACATATATATATACACACATATATATATAACACACACATATATATATATAACAGTGGAAAGAAATACTGTGCAAAATGTAGTGGTTAGGGTCTTATTACTATTACTTATTACTTATGTAGTGGTTAGGGTCTCATTATTATTACTTATCACTTATTATTATTTGGGATTACTGCTGCTCTCTAGGTGACTGCTTAATGCCAAGTCATAGCTGAGATTTCCCAGGTTGATCTTCAAATCCTTGGGATTCCTAAAAAGAGAAGGTACTCACCTTCTCTTAAAATGGCAAAATCCAAAGCACCAACAACAGCAAATGCTGATGGAGATGTGGAGCAATACAAACTCTCATGCATTGCCGATGAGGATGCAAAATGGTACAGCCACTTTAAAAGACAATTTGGCAGTTTCTTATGAAACTAAACTGATTCTTACCATGCAATCTAGCTGTTGCACTCCCTGTTATTTACCCAATGAGTTGAAAATTTATGTCTACACAAAAACTTGCACACATATGTGTATAGCGGCTTTATTAAAAATGCCAAACCTTGAAAATAACCAAGATGTTTTTCAACTGGTGAACAGATAAGTCAACTGTGGTATATCCAGACAGTGGACTGTTATTCTACTCTAAAAAGAAATGAGCTATCATGCTATGCAAACACGTGAAAGAATCTTAAATGCATATTACTAGGTGAAAGAAACCAGTCTGAAAAGGCTACATGATGCATAATTTCAACTGTATTACATTCTGGGAAAGGCAAAATATAGAGACAGTAAAAAGTTCAGTGGTTTCCAGGAATTAGGGTAGAGGGATGGATAAATAGCGCACAGAGTTTTTGAGGTAATAAAACGACTCTATTTGATACTATAATGGTGGATATATGCCATTATATGTTTGTTCAAACCCATATAATGTGCAATGCCAAGAATGAACCTTGATGGCAACTATGAAAATGACGTGCCAACATAGGCCCAATTGTATCAAATGCACCACTCTAGTGGGAAATGTTGGTAATGAGGGAGGCTGTGAATGTGTGGGGGCAGGGGATATACAGGAGCTCTTTGTACTTTCTGCTCAATTTTCCTGTGAAGATAAACTTTCCCTAAAAAATAAGGTCTATTTTTAAAAAGAGAAAGAATGGACATTTTTGCACCTACAATGTGTCAGGCATTCTGGTGGGCACTTTGATTAAACGATCACATCTATCCATTCAAAAGCTGTGGGCTGGGCGTGGTGGCTCAAGCCTGTAATCCCAGCACTTTGGGAACTTCAGGCAGATGGATCACTTGAGCTCAGGAGTTTGAGATCAGCTTGAGCTCAGGAGTTTGAGATCAGCCTGAGCAATATGGCGAAACCCCATTTCTACCCAAAATACCAAGTAAGCGGGGCGTGGTAGCGCACACCTGTGGTTCCAACTACTCAGGAGACTGACGTAGGAGGATCACTTGAGTCTGGGATGTGGTGGTTGCAGTGAGCCGAGATTTCACCCCTGCACTCCAACCTGGGCAGTGACAGAGTGAGGCCCCATCTCAACAACCACAACAACAACGAGCAGCCGATTAGAGAACTCAGGCTCAGAAAGCTTAAGCAGCTTTTCCAAGGTCACAGATGAAGTAAGCAACAGGAAAGAGATAAGAATTCACACCTGTCAGTTTCTGAAGTCCTGTTTGTCTTTATTCAACCATGGTACCCCTCAAGCCTATGAAGTTTGGAAAAACATCCCCCAGCCCTCCACTCTTCTCCCTGGCAGCTCCACTCTACGAGCAAGCTGGGCCCATTGTCCATATGACTCATGGACAGAAGCCGGAAACTCTACCTGAGAAGTCCTATAAAAAACAGTCTGGCTTTCTGCCTTCCTCATTACTGCACCTGGGATAATTATACCAGCCCTTTGTCTGTGGAAACCGACATCAAAGGTCCTGATGAAGAGTATCTCTGGTGGGAACTATGATTATCCTTATTTTATGGCTGGAGAAACTGAGGAATGGATTCGTTAAGTGGCTTGCCCAAGGTCAGCTGGTGAGTCAGGGAATTGACTGTATCTGTTGGACTCCCATGCTACATGCAAACTCTTGCACCATAGTTCTGCTCTTAGCCCCAAATGCCTGCCGTGTTCATTAGACTATTACCATTCCCTGGGTAAAACATTAAGGGATTAAATCCAGCAAACCATAGCATCTGTATCATTCTGAGGTCTGCAGGAAAGACACCTCTATTTCTGGGAACTAGGTCAGCAGTCTTAGTGTTTTGACTGAGCTTCTGGAGTAGGGATCTTGGGAATGAAATTGCACCAGCTGAAGAAACCCTCAGCCACATAATCAGTGGCCACACTCATCCCCCAGCGAAGTTCACTCTGCTGGTCATTGAGGAGCCTCAGTTCATTTTGCCTTTGGCTCACACTTGGGTTTTAAAGTACAGTGGCACATAATGATTCTGTGATTGAGGAGAGTTTGGGATGTAGAGAAGCCACAAGGGATAATGCAGTTTTCTGACCCAGGACAGTGGGGCCGTATTACCCCCTTGCCTGAATGAGTGAAGTGCTGCCAGATTGGTTTCAGGACACTGGAGAAAGAGCCTCCTCGAGATGGAAGCTCAGACCTTGAGTTGAGGGACACAGCCAGCTCTAAACCAAAAACCTTGACTTTTCTGTCTTCCTGCTTCCAATCTGTGGCCACCTGGCAATGAGGGAGATGTGGAGAGACCACTGATGTAGCCCACACTGGTTAGTCTCTTCGGCTGAGAACAGGTGGAGAAGGAGCAAGAATGGAGGTGGATGAGCACACAGAAGGTACCCAGTACATTACCTAATTTCCTGTGGTCCCACCTAGAAGCCCTCCCCAATGTCTACACTCTAAGGAATAATGACAAGAATTCATAGTGGAGTGAATTAGATAGATTTAGACTATGCATGTATCCTTAGACAAATTACTGAGAGTTACTATCTCTGAACCTCAGTCTCCTCCTCTGCAAAATGGGGATAGAAATAAATATCTCATAGGATAGGTGTGAAGTCCATATGAGAAAATATACGTGAAGTGTCCAAGGTGGTGGCTGGCACATAATAGGTGTCCACAGCTCATTTATTACTTTGCATTTGGCTTACTTACCCACCCCACCCCCTTTTTGCATTACAAGCCATGCTTCAGTGAACGTTTCTGTGCATGGACTTCCCTCTTGTATTGTAGATTTTATTGTATTGTGTACTGGGTTTTATTCTTAAGACAGTTGTAGAATTGGATTCACTAGAAATATAGATTGGCATCTGCCTCATTGTACTCTCCCACCATTATCCTCTTCCATTTTGTAAGATAAGGATACGGCCTCATCAGAATTAAACATTTTGGTCAGCCTAAGTACAAATCTGACCTTGCTTTGGAAAAGGGTAGATTACAAAAATCTTAGTCTTTGCTCCTTGGATATTGGTTGGTTTTCCATAGGATAAAGGACCCCAACCTGGAATTTTGTTTGGTGGCTCCAGATTTAAGTATATGTGATTGCCCATTTAAATTGGTCTGAGCTTTTATGCTACCTGTTCATTTTTTTCATATAATAAACTATTTGACACTTCCACAGACCCGTGGGTCTGTAGGTAGGCATTTTATATGATTATACTTGGAAAGAGCTAAGTTCAATGGTTTGCCCAAAGTAGCACAGTTGCTGAATTATAGTACTTAGTGTAGCACCCATTTCTTCTATTTCCCATGCACTGTGCTATGGCCATCATGTAAAACCGTCAGAAATTATTAACCTATGCTTAATAAATATAGGATTAAATGAGTTTACCCAGTACTAAAAATTCTGGCATAGACCTAACTTCAGGGTGCACATAAATCATCCTGTAAACTGGCAATTCTTCCCTCTGAGGACCTGTTGTGTATGGAAGGTACATTTCATTAGGCTCTCTAAAGCCCCATTTATTTAACAGCTTTCTTCCAATTTAATATCTTGCATCTAATGGCCCTGGTGGCATGATGATAGACATCATGGAAATGCAAAGCGATGGGAAGAGGCGGATAAATACACTGGTTTATATGGGGTGAATTATGTGTTAGAATTGCCCTTTCCCTATCTGCTTGTGAGTTCACTTCCTCACCTGATTCACCTCTTAAGCGTTATTTCATTTTAAGACCACCTTTTAAGGGGCAGGATGTTTGGATGGCTTGGTGCAGAATGGATTTTGGTAACAGGCTGATTTCTCCAAAATAGCATTTTCCTTTTAGAACACTGTGCTTTGAGGAATCATTATCAACATATAAATTGAAATTCCTAGAGCCTAGGGCAAAGGTGATTAGAGCTTATGTAGAACTCAGTAAAGAAGACATTAAGGTATTAATTCTCAAATAATTGACTCCAATGTGCATAATTATCTATTCTACTCTCTCCCTTTCCTTGTTCCCAATCAGCCACCCCTCCCCCACTTTCCTCTACCCTTTGCCCCCTACCTTTTTTTTTTTTTTTTGAGACAGAGTTTTGCTCTTGTTGCCCAGGCTGTAGTGAAATGGCGTGATCTCAACTCACTGCAACTTCCGCCTCCCAGGTTCAAACTATTCTCCTGCCTCAGCCTCCCGAGTAGCTGGGATTACAGGTGCATGCCACCACGCCTGGCTAATTTTTTGTATTTTTAGTAGAGACGGGGTTTCACTATGTTGGCCAGGCTGGTCTCGAACTCCTGACCTCAGGTGATCCACCCGCCTCGGCCTCCTAAAGTGCTGAGATTACAGGCGTGAGCCACCGCGCCTGGCCCCTATTTTTTAAAAAAAATATGTATTTATTTATTTATTAGAGATGGAGTCTTGCTCTGTCGCCCAGGCTGGAGTGCAGTGGCGCGATCTAGTCTCACTGCAAGCTCCGCCTCCTGGGTTCGTGCCGTTTTTCTGCCTCAGCCTTCCGAGTAGCTGGGACTACAGGCACCTCGCTACTTTTTTTTTTTAAATTTTTATTTTTACTGGAGACGGGGTTTCACTGCATTAGCCAGGATGGTCTCGATTTCCTGACCTTGTGATCCACCCGCCTTGGCCTCCCAAAGTGCTGGGATTACAGGCATGAGCCACCGCACCTGGCCTGGCCTCCATTTTTATTTGACCAAATTGTAAGCAAATGTAAAACTCTCTATTTTTATTTTATTATTTCTTTATAAGTTTGTCACCTATGTACAATTCCCTAAATGATATAAGGCTTAGTTCTGTCTGTTTGGGCTCTATGTGAACAGAATCATACCACATATGTTTTTCTGTGACTTGTTTCTTTCTCCTGCCATTGTGTTTTGAACTTTATCCATATTAATGTGCATAGCTGTATTCATTCCTTTTGACGAGTGAAGCAGTGGTCACCAGAAGTTGTTCATCTGTTCTTGTGCTTGTCTGTAGGGGTTCACCTGCAGGACCTGGATGACACTGTTTGTGGGGGTGTTGGGGTAGAAAAGTCTATGGCAGCTCCAGACCTTGCCTGTTTGCCCCAAGAACTCAGATATTATAATTTTGTGGTATATTCACTGTACATGTTCACGTTTATTGCTCAGTGCCAAAACATTCCACAAATGGCTGTGCCAATGTACTTTCGCACCAGCCATGTGTTATAGTTCTCAGTGATCCACAATTTAACTGACACTTGGTGTTGTACACCTTTAAAATTTTTGCCAGTCTGTCATGCATGAAATGGTAACTGTTTGTGGGTTCAATATATATTTCCCTGGTTATCAAAGAGGCTAAGCATTATATGTTTTTGGACCATTTGTGTGTCCTTTTCTGTGCAATGCTTGTTTATAACTTTTTCCCATTCTATTGGGTTGTCTTTTTAAAAATATTTGGTTTGTAGGAAATACTTATAGATGCCAGATGCAAAGCCTTTATTGATTATGTTTGAAAAAGTCTTCACTCAGCTCGAGGCTTTTTGCTTCTTTATTGTGTCTTTTGATGAAGAAAATTCTTAACTTCAATATAGTGAAATTTGTCTGTTTTTTCTTTTAAGGTTTGTGTTTTTTTAAAAACATACTTCTACACCCCAAAACCACAAACATATTCTCTTATGTTGCTTCTAATAGCTTTATAGTTTGCTCTTTAACCTTCAAATCATTCCACTTGAAATAGATCTTTGGCTGGGATCAAATATCAATGTAATACTTATAAATAATCATTATTCCAGTGCAATTTATTAAAAAGTTATTTTTCCTGTGATCTGCAATGACTATTTTGTAAATAACAGTTTCCATTTTGGGTATATGTTTGTTCATAGGCACTGTATTTTTTTCCATTTGTCTTTTTGTTAATTTCTGCACCAGCACCACACTGGCTTAATCCCTAAATCTCTGTAACAATTATTGATATCCTACTGGGGAAGTCCCATAACTTTGATTTACATCCTCAGGAGCATCTTGGCTATTCTTGAACTTTCGTTCTTTTGTACAAATTTTAGAATCAGTTAAGATATATGAAAACATGCTGTTAGGATTTTTGGTAAATAACATTAAATTTATAGATCAATTTGGGGAAAATTAGCATCTTTAAGATACTGTCTTACTTAGAATATTATATAGCTTACCATTTATTTAGATTTCCTTTAATGTCTTTCCATTAAGTTTTACCATATTATCCATAAATGGCTTACACTTTTTTAAATTATCGTGTGTATTATATTTAATAATGCCACCATAAATATATCTCTTTAGAATTATATTTTCTATCTCCTTTTTACTGAGAAAAATTGATTTATATTTTCTGTCTTTCTGACTCTTTTTGTTTATAAATTCTGACCCAAACTTTAACATTTCCACAATAAAAAAAATTTAATTTTAGTATATCATATGTAAACACCAATTACATTTTTTGAGGATGTACAAGTTTTTTGATAAGCCAAGATTTCCATTTTAAAGTCATAAGAATCAATTGAGTCTGATTCTTAAAGATCCATTAAAAATTCTTTCTGGGAAAACTGCAAGAGGTATCTTGTGTAATATTAGGATACCTCATTAAAATATTTGCACAAGTATTGCTTTTTTAAATTAACCTTTTCTTTTGAAATAATTGTAGATTTACATGGGGTTGAGAAATAATACAGAGAGCTCCCACGTATTCTCTACTAGCTTTCTGCTAATCCTAACATCTCTCAAAACTATAGTACATTATCATAGCCAGGATATTGATACTGATACAATCAAGATAAGAACATTTTCACCACGGAAGTTTCCCTTATGTTGCTATTTTATAGCCACACTGCCTTCTCCTAACCCCCACCCTTTCCCTAACCCCTAGCAAGCACTGATTTTTTTCCCCATTTCTATAATTTTATCATTTCAAGAATGTTATATAAAGAGAATTATACCGTGTGTAGCCTTTTAGGAGTCACTGTTTTTGCTCAGCATAATTCTCTGGAAATTCATCCAAGTTGTTGTGTATGTCAATATTTTATTCCTTTCTATTGCTGAGTAGTATTCCATGGTGTGAATGTACCACAGTTGATTTAACCATTTACCTATTGAAGGACATGTTTTTGGTTATTGTGAATAAAGCTGCTATGAACATTTATGTACAAATTCTTGTAGAACATAAATTTGTATTTCTTTGTGATAAATGACTTTAGTGTTGTATTTTTTATTTTAGCTCTTCTGATGGATGTGTAGTGATATGTCAATGTGGTTTTAATTTGGATTTCTTTGACAGCTAATTATATTGAATATTTTTATGTGTTTATTTGCCATATACAGTACATACACACACACACACAAACACACACCCTCTTTGGTGAAACATCTCTTCATGTACTTTGTCTATTTTCTAATTCTATTATTTGCATTTAATATTGAGTTTTGAGAGTTCTTTATATATTCTAGATATTGGTTGTTGCTTGGATAGGTGGCTTGCAAATATTTCCTACAACTGTAACTTATCTTTTTAACCCCTTAACAGGGTCTTTCACAGAGCAAAATTCTTAATTTTAATAAGATCCATTTTTATGAGTGTTTCCTTATATGCACTGTGCTTTGGTATTAATTAAAAAATTTTTTTTCTACCTCTAGATCTTTAAAGTTTTCTCTCTTTTTAAAAAAATTTTATACTTTTACATTCTACATTTAAGTAAATCATCTATATTGTGTTCATCTTTATCAACTGTGAGATTTAAGTCAGGGTTCATGGGATTTATTTTTTTTCATATGGATATTCAATTGCTTTAGCACCATTTCTAGAAAAGGCTATCGGGCCTGGCGTGGTGGCTCACGCCTGTAAACCCAGCACTTTGGGAGGCTGAGGCGGGTGGATCACCAGGTTAGGAGATTGAGACCATCCTGGCTAACATGGTGAAACCCCGTCTCTACTAAAAATACAAAAAATTAGCCGGGCATGGTGGCGAGCGCCTGTAGTCCCAGCTACTTGGGAGGCTGAGGCGGGAGAATGGGGTGAACCCGGGAGACGGAGCTTGCAGTGAGCGGAGATCATGCCACTGCACTCCAGCCTGGGCGACAGAGCAAGACTCCATCTCAAAAAAAAAAAAAAAAAAGAAAAGAAAAGTTTCTCCTTTCACCATTGAATTGCCTTTGCACGTGTGTCAAAAATCACTTGGGTGTATTTGCGTGGATCTTTCTGCTTTCTCTATTCTGTTTAATTCATTTATATGTATATACCTGATACGGTTTGGCTTTGTGTCCCCACCCAAATCTCATCTCGAATTATAATCTCCACATGTTGAGGGAGGACCCTGGTGGTTTCCCCCATGCTGTTCTTGTGATAGTGAGGGAGTTCTCATGAGATCTGATGGTTTAAAAGTGGCAGTTTTCCCTGCACCTCTCTCTCTCCTGCCACCTTGTGAAGAAGGTGCTTGCTTCTCCTTGCTTTCTGCCATGATGTAAGTTTCCTAAGGCTTCCCCAGCCATGTAGAACTGCGAGTCAATTAATCGTCTTTTATTTATAAATTACCCAGTCTCAGGTAGTATCTCTATAGCAGTGTGAAAACGGCCTAATACAATGCCTCTGCCAATATCACAGTCTGGAGTACTCTGGCCATATAGTCAGCCTTGAAATACCACTTCACTATTTTTTTTCCAATATTGTTTTAGCTATATTTACAAAAAAATCTTGCATAGATTTTTATAAGAATTGCATTAAAGCTGTGTATCAATCTGAAGAGAATTGACTATGTTGAGTCTTTCAATCCATGGACATGCTGTTATTCCATTTATTTAGATGATTTTTAATTTTTAGTCAATATTTTATAGTTTTCACCTACAAGTACTGTGGGGGTTTTGTTAGATTTATGCCTAAGCATTTTATATTTTTAATGAACATAAATTGTATTGTATTGTGAATTTTAATGTCCATATGTTTATTGTTGATACATTCAAAGACAATTGATTTTCCTTTATCTTATAGCTTACAACCTTACTGAACTAACTTATTAGTTCTAAAAATCTTTTTATATATTTCTCGAGATTACCTGTGCTGATAATCATGTCACTTGCAAATAAAGACAGTTTAATTTCTTCCTTTCAACACATATGCCTTTTTATTTAATTTTCTCCTCTTATTGCACTGGCTAGAACTTCTAGTACCCTTACGTTGAATGAAGCTTCCGATTGTGTTCTCTGTTTTTTTTTTTCTCTCAGATTTTCACGTATCTGTTTTCCTTTTCTGTTCTTCCTGTGGGTTACTTAAACATGGTTTATAATTTCATGTTGACTTACCTATAATATTTTTGATGGTATCTTTTTGTATAGCTTTTTAAAGTAGTTGCTATATATGTTAAATTGTATTTACATAGTTTATAATAGTCTACTGGTATTGAAATTTTACTAGTTCAAGTGAAGTGTAAAAACATTCCTTCCTTTGTATCTTCATTTATAATATATTGTCTTAAGTATTTTCTCTACATACATTCAGAACCACCTAAGACAATATTAAAAATGCCGCTTCGACTATCAAACATAAATTAGAAAACTCAAAAGGGGAAGCAAAATATATGTACCTGTAATTTTCCTCTTTCTGTTGTTCTTTCTTCCAGATATCCTTGCTGTTTGGAGAAATTCCTTTAGTCATTTTTTTCGGGTAGTTCTGTTGACAAAAATTCTTCTTATTTTTCATCTGAGAATGTCTTGATTTCCCCCTCATTGCAGGAAAATATTTTTTTTTTTGGTTATATAATTTTGAGTTGACTTATTTTCAGCACTTTAAATGTGTTATGTCACTTCTTTCTGGCTTTCATGGTTTCTGATGAGAAATCAGTCATTCATACATTTTTTCTCTATAAAAAGTCATTTTTTCCCACTGTTTTCAATTTTTTTATTTGTCCTTAATTTTCAGAAGTTTGTCTATAATGAACCTTGCCATAGATTTCTTTGGGTTTGTCCAGCTTGTGGTTTGCTGAGCTTTTTGAATCTATAAGCATATATCACGTTCTTTGCAGGGATATGGATGTTGATTTATAATGTAATTGCTTTCTGATTTTGTCATTTTTCTCTTTTTCATGTGTACATTCTTTGTCATTTTTCTAATCCATTAACTGTTGGTTGTTATTCTTTCAACAAAAAGATTGAAGTTTATAAATATTACTTTATATCACTTAGCTGTTACCCAATACACTTGGTGACTTACTCTCAGTCATATATTTATAGGTCTCTCTGGGGCTGGCTGATACAGGTTTATACATATAGCTCTGTATCAGTTAGCTATTGCCACAAAATATGCTGTGTAAGGAACTACTACAAAACTCAGTGTCTCATTCTGATTCACACTGATTCACATGTGTGAATTGGCTGGGTTTGGCTGGTCTAGGTGGGATTCTGCTGTTTGCTTTTTTCCAAATTATAGGTTAAGTTCAGGTCTGTTCCATGTGTCTCTCACCCTTTTTAGACCATAGACTAAGGCATGTTTTTCTCATCATTTTGACAGAAGTATAAAAGGCCAAACCCCATTTTATATATATAAACATATTTAAGCCTTTGCTCCAATTATATCTGCTCTTATACTGTGTTAGTCTGTTTTTATATTGCTGTAAAGGAATACCTGAGACGGGGTAAGGTATAAAGAAAAGAGGTTTTATTTTGGCTCACAGTTCTGCTGGCTGTACATGAAACAGGGCTTGCTATGCTTCCGGTGAGGGACTCAGGAAGCTTCCACACATGGCAGAAGGCAAAGGAGGAGCCAGGGTATCACACAGCAAGAATAGAAGCAAGAGAGAAAGGGGGAAGGTGCCACACTTTTTTAAACAACTGGCTCTTGCGTGCAACACAGGGTGAGAACATGAAGCCATCAAGCCATTCCTGAGGGATTCACCTGAATGACCCAAACACCTCCCACCAGGCTCTGCCTCCAAAATGGAGATCACATTTCCACATGAGACTTGGCAGGGACAAACATCCAAATCATATCATATACTGTTGGTTAAAACAAGTCACCTCAGTGGGTGGGGCACTTAACACACCCATGGTAGAACTGGAAAAAGGGTGAATATTTCTGAACAATAAACCAAACTGTCATAAAATCCAGGCATTGATTTGTTTGCCATCCTATTTTGTTGTTCAGTACCATTTATTTTGCTGTTTCTCTCTCTCTCTCTCTCTCACCCCGTGCACACACAGAGGTAAGGCCAGGTGAGCACACAGTGAGAAGGTGGCCCTCTGCAAACCAGGAAGAGTCCCTTCACCAAAGCTTGGTCATACTGGAACCCTGATATCAAATTTCAAGCCTCCAGAATTGCGAGAAATAAACTTCTGTTTTTTAAGTCACCTAGTCTATGATATTCTGCTGTGGAAGCTGGAGCAGACTAGGCACTGATATATTTGGATTTATTTGAAAAATTTGGTTATGTGCTTTCCACTTCTCCTGTCTTTTATGTTTCTTTTCTTTTTTTTTTTCTTTCTTGCCTTCATTGTGATTGATTTAGTTTTTTTTTCCGTTTTTTTCCCCTCTACTTATTTGGCAATTATATGCTGTGTGACTATCATTTTAGTAGTTACCTACCTATTTTAACACACATACCATATTAACAAAGTTTAAATGTATTATCTTTTCTATACCCTTGAACAATATAAAAATACATAATATTTTAACTGATTATTTTTCATCCAAACTCCCTTGCTATTGCTGCCCTATATTTTAATTCTATTGCGTCATCCTCTAGTTCCCACAAGTTACCCCTCTTTGTGCATACAATTGCAGATTGACTATGGTTTTCTCTTAGCTGGTTGATGATATTACTTCACTATCCTAATTCACAATGGTTTGACTTAGGTTTTTGGACTTCATGACGGTGTATAAGTGATATTCATTCCGCAGAAAGTGTACTTTCAGCATTCAATAAATTACATAAGACATTCAATACTTTACTATACAATAAGCTTTGTGTTAGATTTTCCTCAACTGTAGACAAATATAAGTGCTCTGAGCATGTTTAAAGTAGGCTAGGCTAAGCCGTGGTCTTCAGCAAGTGAGGTGTATTAAATGTTTTTTAACTTAAGATAGAGTTATTGGAACATACTCTCATTATAAGCTAAGAAGCATCTGAATGTCCTGGGTTCCCATTTTTTGCTATTTAGAAGTTAGATAAGAATAAAATTTTTATTCTCTCTTAAGCAGCCTTTTTTTATTTACACAAATAACTATGCAAAATTACTACATAATATTTTGTCGAATTTATGTTCTGTCTTTAATCTATTTTTGGATTTGTCCTTGTATCTATCTACATCTATCTAATATTTATTCACTAAATTATGATCATACTGATATTTAATATGATTTATTCACTCTTTTATTTAAACTTATATCAAGAGCAAGCCTCATGTTATTAAATATTCTTCTCTTGCTAAACATTTAGCCTTCTTTCCTCTTCTTTTTCCTTCTTCCTCTCCTCTTTCATCCTCCTTCTTCTCCTTTTATTCTTCTTTTGATACTATATAAATAATAGTGTGACAAACATTTCTATAGATAAATCCTTGTCTATGGCTCTCCTATTTCTATATTGTAGGCTTTTAGGGGTAGAATTATTGAGTCAAACTACACAGATCATTCAAGGCTTGTAATAGTGCTGAAAAGTGGCTTTCCAGAAAGGCTAGTAAATGTCCATTCTGACTAACTGTGCCTGAATTGCTTCACCTCATGACACCCAAACCATCATAGGATGCTATTAGTTTAAAAATCTTTTACAACTCGATAGTGAATAATGCTTTAGTCTGCATTTGTGTTTATACAACTATGTATTGTTTTAACATTGGTTTGCTCAAAGGCTTATTGGTAATTTCAAATTCCTCTTCTCTGAGTTGTTCTTTCAATCATTTGGCAATTGTACTTTTTCAGTTTTGTCAGTCTATGTAAGCTTTCTTTATATTAATACTGCTTTGTCTTATGCACGTTTATAGACTTAAAATCTGCCTATATCATGTATTAAATTAATTAGCTCAATAATTTAAACATTCAACAAAATTTCCTGAATATCTACTATATGCTAATATCTACTACATGCTAATAAAGGAATCTGTTGAAAATCTTAAATAGTAATTATTTTATTTTATGGATGCCATTTCTTCAAACATTTCTTTTGGCGTATTATGACTTTCATGTTGTAGGATTATTATTTTTGTTTTTAAAGCACATCATACTTTACTAAATAAATGGCCTGGGAACTCATCTTGAGCATTAAGCTATGCATAATTTTAATAATAGGGTATATTGAGTACGCATTAAATACTGTGCTTAGCATTTGGGATATATTACCTATTCATTAGAATATATTACCCATTTTATAGATGAGAAAATGAGGCTTAGGAAAGTTTAGCACGTGCCCTAAGGTCACACAGGAGGTATGGCTTGGGACCCAGTTTTAGACCCCCATTTATCTGCCTACGAGACCCATACTTTCCTTTTTGTTGACACTACCTCTCAGCAGCAGTGAGTCCTTTTTGGGCTTCTGTGCATGTCAAACTGCAACCGGGTCCTGTTCTCTCTTCCACGACACGCTGAAGTTTTAGGAACAAAAATAAAAATTTGTCCTTCTTGATCAAGTGGTTCCATTAGCAGAGGGTCCCATCAGGAGAGAGAGCTTTGGCACTGTCCCACGTGGGCATCTTTCCCATGGCAATTCTTTTTATATCAATCGCTTCCTAGTCCTCTTTTCCTCTAAGGTGGAGAAGATATCAATGAGGTTTTTGGAGGTGAGAGAACAACACAAACCCTGATCCACTATGTAAACCCAAATCAAGAAATTATCTTGCTCTTTCCATCCTCTCCTGAATATCTTGATTGTCTCCTCTCTTGCTTGATAAATATTGGCTGTCCAGATTGCGTTTGGAGAAGATACAGGCCTGGGAAATGTGAAACATGGCACAGATGCAGGCACGGTTTCTCTTGTAGGCAGATGTCCCAGGGCCAGGGGTCAATTTAGGGGGATTATTCAAGGGTGTTTCATGTGCCATCATTCTTTTCTCTTGTCCAGCTGCTTTTCCCCAATGACTGCTAGGATGATGACTATGAGTGGTAACCTTGACTTGCCTGAAATGGAAAGGTCATTGAAACGTCCGTCATGACCAGTCTTATGCTCTGCCCCCTCATTCATGCAGGGGAGGAAAAGCTGGAATCTCAACTAACAGTCTGATCAATGGAGATATTTGTGACCCAGTTCTGACCATGTCTTTCCTGGATGCCAAATCCTTCAAAGGCTCACTACTTCCAATGGATAAAGTCCAAGTTCCTTAGCATAGCACAGAAAACCTTTCATTCCCTCCCTCCATCTTTTGCTTCATTTCTGTTTGCATCCACAGTTGGCTTCTAGGTGCCACTCACTTTGAACTACATTAGGCCTTTGCACTTGCTGTACATAGAAAGCAGCTTCATCTCCTTCCTCAGCAACATGATCTTTTCTTCCTTGCTGGGAACCATTCCTATGGACCCTTTTCCTGACAGCCTACATCTTCCCAAGCTGAGTGGTTTTCTCCCTACTTTGCTTTATGTGTGAACTTGGCACTGACGTTTGCATCCCATCTTTCTTTCTAGTCTATGGGCCTTAATCTCACTCATCTCTGGATTCCCCTGCACACAATAGGCACTAAATACATTTTTTTAATTGAGTAAGTGAATGAATGATGTCAGACCTTTGTAAAATATTTTATTTATTTAATATATTTTTTCTCTATTATCTAACTTTTATGTTCATAATAAGCCCACAGGTGGGATTATTTCCCCCATTTTGGACATTAGAAATTTAAAGACCACAGTGGCATTGTGACTCTCTAATTTGGCAGACTGGTGACCAGCATACAGTTCTTAAGTCTTAGGGAATTGAAGCCAGAACAGAGCTTGGTTGATTAAACATGCCAGTAGTGTTCTTATTGTTCATGTGCCACATTGATTAACACTGTTGAGTTCTTTGGTTGGTTTTGAATTATGCTTATGTAGAGAAAAAATTTAGGCTATTTGCATGGCTCCTTATTGCCTGCAGAAAAAGTTCAGACACCTTAGCAAGGCATTCAAAATTCTGGCCCTAATATAGAATGTCAGCTTTATCTTTAGCCACTTAGCAGCCATATTGCAATACTCCTTTACTGTACACTAGGGTGGCAGACCTTTTCTGTTAAGGGCTAGATAGTTAATATTTTGGGTTTTGTGAGCTAGATAATCTTTCTTACAACAACCCTGCAACTACGGTTTGAAAGCAGGCATAGATATTACTTAAATGAATGGGTGTGGCTGTGATTTAACAAAGCTTTATTTATAAAAACAGTATACTGAATTGGGCTCAGGGTCATAGTTTACCAATCTCTGTTATAAATCATTTCTGAAAATATCATGGATTATTTCCTTTTTCCCTTTCCTCAGTTCCCTGTCCTTATCTATGATTCTCACATCTATCTCCTTTCCTTCCTACCTTTCTTTCATCTTTTTAATGTGTGTTCAACAGGTATCCATCCCTGTGAGTCATCCTTAAATCACTGCACCTCCCCTGTTGCTGGTTCTAGGCATCATACAAAGGGAAACTCCATCAAGGAATCTCATTGTTCGTGGTTTTAGCTTCAAATCTTTTGCCCCGAATCAATCTTCACGCTGTATTCCACCTTGTTTTTAATTTTCTTTCTGATGTCCTGGCTCATTTTTCTTCTATCAGTTTAGGCTCCTTCATCCTTTAGAATTGATGGCTCTTCTCACCTTCACAGTGATGATTCTGAGTTCCCCTTTGTAGGATCAGAGTCAGGCCCCTCTGGCTCTGCTGCCTGGGGCCACCTCAGGTAAATCTCTGCCTAGTTTTATCTGGTGCTGTGATGCCCTAATTTGGTGCCATTTTTTCACCATATTCTAAGTAACCTGTCTGCCTGATTGCCATGGCCTTGCCAGTTGAAATCAAACACTGTGGGTGGAGCCAAGATGGCCGAATAGGAACAGCTCCGGTCTCCAGCTCCCAGCCCCAGCGACACAGAAGACGGGTGATTTCTGCATTTCTGCTTGAGGTACCGGTTTCATCTCACTAGGGAGTGCCTAACAGTGGGTTCAGGACAGTCGGTGAAGCGCACTGTGCGCGAGCCGAAGCAGGGCGAGGCATTGCCTCACGCGGGAAGCGCAAGGGGTCAGGGAGTTCCCTTTCCTAGTCAAAGAAAGGGGAAACAGACGGCACCTGGAATATCGGGTCAGTCCCGTCCTAATACTGCGCTTTTCCAACGGGCCTGGAAAACGGCACACTAGGAGATTGTGTCCCGCACCTGGCTCGGAGGGTCCAGAGTCTTGCTGATTGCTAGCACAGCAGTCTGAGATCACGCTGCAAGGCGGCAACGAGGCTGGGGGAGGGGCGCCCGCCATTGCCCAGGCTTGCTTAGGTAAACAAAGCAGCCAGGAAGCTCGAACTGGGTGGAGCCCATCACAGCTCAAGGAGGCCTCCCTGCCTCTGTAGGCTCCACCTCTGGGGGCAGGGCACAGACAACCAAAAACTCAGCGAGAACCTCCACAGCCTTAAATGTCCCTGTCTCACTGACAGCTTTGAAGAGAGTAGTGGTTCTCCCAGCACGCAGCTGGAGATCTGAGAATGGACAGACTGCCTCCTAAAGCGGGTCCCTCACCCCTGAGCAGCCTAACTGGGAGGCACCCCCCCAGTAGGGACAGAGTGACACCTCATTCAACCGGGTACTCCTCTGAGACAAAACTTTCAGAGGAACTATCAGACAGCTGAATTTGTGGTCTCACGAAAATCCGCTGTTCTGCAGCCACCGGTGCTGACACCCAGCCAAACAGGGTCTGGAGTGGACCTCTAGTAAACTCCAACAGACCTGCAGCTGAGGGTCTTGTCTGGTAGAAGGAAAATTAACAAACAGAAAGGACATCCACACCAAAAACCCATCTGTACATCACCATCATCGAAGACAAAAAGTAGACAAAACCACAAAGATGGGGAAAAAACAGACCAAAAAAACTGGAAACTCTAAAAAACAGAGCACCTCTCCTCCTTCAAAGGAACGCAGTTCCTCACCAGCAACGGAACAAAGCTGGATGGAGGATGACTTTGATGAGTTGAGAGAAGAAGGCTTCAGACGATCAAACTACTCTGAGCTACGAGAGGAAATTCAAAACAATAGCAAAGAAGTTAAAAACTTTGAAAAAAAATTAGAAGAATGGATAACTAGAATAACCAATGGAGAGAAGGGCTTAAAGGAGATGATGCAGCTGAAAGCCAAGTTTCGAGAACTACGCGAAGAATGCAGAAGCCTCAGTAGCAGATGCGATCAACTGGAAGAAAGGGTATCGCTGATAGAAGATGAAATGAATGAAATGAAGAGAGAAGGGAAGTTTAGAGAAAAAAGAATAAAAAGAAATGAACAAAGCCTCCAAGAAATTTGGGACTATGTGAAAAGACCAAACCTATGTCTGATTGGTGTACCTGAAAATGATGGGGAGAATGGAACCAAGTTGGAAAACACTCTGCAAGATATTATCCAGGAGAACTTCCCCAATCTAGCAAGGCAGGCCAGCATTCAGATTCAGGAAATACAGAGAACGCCACAAAGATACTCCTCGAGAAGGGCAACTCCAAGACACATAATTGTCAGATTCACCAAAGTTGAAATGAAGGAAAAAATGTTAAGGGCAGCCAGAGAGAAAGGTCGGGTTACCCACAAAGGGAAGCCCATCAGACTAACAGCTGATCTCTCAGCAGAAACTCTACAAGCCAGAAGAGAGTGGGGGCCGATATTCAACATTCTTAAAGAAAAGAATTTTCAACCCAGAATTTCCTATCCCGCCAAACTAAGCTTCATAAGTGAAGGAGAAATAAAATACTTTACAGACAAGGAAACACTGAGTGATTTTGTCACCACCAGGCCTGCCCTAAAAGAGCTCCTGAAGGAAGCACTAAACATGGAAAGGAACAACTGGTACCAGCCCCTGCAAAAACATGCCAAATTGTAAAGACCATCGAGGCTAGGAAGAAACTATAGCAACTAACGAGCAAAATAACCAACTAACATCATAATGACAGGATCAGATTCACACATAACAATATTCACGTTAAATGTAAACGGGCTAAATGCCCCAATCAAAACACACAGACTGGCAAACTGGATAAGGAGTCAGGACCCATCAGTGTGCTGTATTCAGGAAACCCATCTCACGTGCAGAGACACACATAGACTCAAAATAAAGGGATGGAGGAAGATCTATCAAGCAACTGGAAAACAAAAAAAGGCAGGGGTTGCAATCCTAGTCTCTGATAAAATAGACTTTAAACCAACAAAGATCAAAAGAGACAAAGAAGGCCATTACATAATGGTAAAGGGATCAATTCAACAAGAAGAGCTAACTATCCTAAATATATATGCACCCAACACAGGAGCACCCAGATTCATAAAGCAAGTCCTCAGTGACCTACAAAGGGACTTAAACTCCCACACAATAATAATGGGAGATTTTAACACCCCACTGTCAGCATTAGACAGATCAACGAGACAGAAAGTTAACAAGGATATCCAGGAATTGAACTCAGCTCTACATAAAGTGGACCTAATAGACATCTACAGAACTCTCCACCCCAAATCAACAGAATATACATTTTTTTCAGCACCACACCACACCTATTCCAAAATTGACCACATAGTTGGAAGTAAAGCTCTTCTCAGCAAATGTAAAAGAACAGAGATTATAACAAACTGTCTCTCAGACCACAGTGCAATCAAACTAGAACTCAGGATTAAGAAACTCAGTCAAAACTGCTCAACTACATGGAAACTGAACAACCTGCTCCTGAATGACTATTGGGTACATAATGAAATGAAGGCAGAAATAAAGATGTTCTTTGAAACCAACGAGAACAAAGACACAACATACCAGAATCTCTGGGACACGTTCAAAGCAGTGTGTAGAGGGAAATTTATAGCACTAAATGCCCACAAGAGAAAGCAGGAAAGATCCAAAATTGACACCCTAACATCACAATTAAAAGAACTAGAAAAGCAAGAGCAAACACATACAAAAGCTAGCAGAAGGCTAGAAATAACTAAAATCAGAGCAGAACTGAAGGAAATAGAGACACAAAAAACCCTTCAAAAAATTAATGAATCCAAGAGCTGGTTTTTTGAAAAGATCAACAAAATTGATGGACCGCTAGCAAGACTAATAAAGAAGAAAAGAGAGAAGAATCAAATAGATGCAATAAAAAACGAAAAAGGGGATATCACCACCGATCCCACAGAAATACAATCTATCATCAGAGAATACTACAAACACCTCTATGCAAATAAACTAGAAAATCTAGAAGAAATGGATAAATTCCTCAACAAATACACCCTCCCAAGACTAAACCAGGAAGAAGTTGAATCTCTGAATAGACCAATAACAGGTTCTGAAATTGTGGCAATAATCAATAGCTTACCAACCAAAAAGAGTCCAGGACCTGATGGATTCACAGCTGAATTCTACCAGAGGTACAAGGAGGAACTGGTACCATTCCTTCTGAAACTATTCCAATCGATAGAAAAAGAGGGAATCCTCCCTAACACATTTTACGAAGCCAGCATCGTCCTGATACCAAAACCTGGCAGAGACATAACCAAAAAAAAGAATTTCAGACCAATATCCTTGATGAACATTGATGCAAAAATCCTCAATAAAATACTGGCAAACCGAATCCAGCAGCACATCAAAAAGCTTATCCACCATGATCAAGTGGGCTTCATCCCTGGGATGCAAGGCTGGTTCAACATATGCAAATCAATAAATGTAATCCAGCATATAAACAGAACCAAAGACAAAAACCACATGATTATCTCAATAGATGCAGAAAAGGCCTTTGACAAAATTCAACAACCCTTCATGCTAAAAACTCTCAATAAATTAGGTATTGATGGGACGTATCTCAAAATAATAAGAGCTATCTACAACAAACCCACAGCCAATATCATACTGAATGGGCAAAAACTGGAAGCATTCCCTCTGAAAACTGTCACAAGACAGGGATGCCCTCTCTCACCACTCCTATTCAACATAATGCTGGAAGTTCTGGCCAGAGCAATCAGGCAGGAGAAGGAAATAAAGGGTATTCAATTAGGAAAAGAGGAAGTCAAATTGTCCCTGTTTGCAGATGACATGATTGTATATCTAGAAAACCCCATTGTCTCAGCCCAAAATCTCCTTAAGCTGATTAGCAACTTCAGCAAAGTCTCAGGATACAAAATTAATGTACAAAATTCACAAGCATTCTTGTACACCAATAACAGAAAAACAGAGAGCCAAATCATGAGTGAACTCCCATTCACAATTGCTTCAAAGAGAATAAAATACCTAGGAATCCAACTTACAAGGGATGTGAAGGACCTCTTCAAGGAGAACTACAAACCACTGCTCAATGAAATAAAAGAGGATACAAACAAATGGAAGAACATTCAATGCTCATGGGTTGGAAGAATCAATATCGTGAAAATGGCCATACTGCCCAAGGTAATTTATAGATTCAATGCCATCCCCATCAAGCTACCAATGACTTTCTTCACAGAATTGGAAAAAACTACTTTAAAGTTCATATGGAACCAAAAAAGAGCCTGCATCGCCAAGTCAATCCTAAGCCAAAAGAACAAAGCTGAGGCATCACGCTACCTGACTTTAAACTATACTACAAGGCTACAGTAACCAAAACAGCATGGTACTGGTACCACAACAGAGACATAGATCAATGGAACAGAACAGAGCCCTCAGAAATGATGCCGCATAGCTACAACTATCTGATCTTTGACAAACCTGACAAAAACAAGCAATGGGGAAAGGATTCCCTATTTAATAAATGGTGCTGGGAAAACTGGCTAGCCATATGTAGAAAGCTGAAACTGGATCCCTTCCTTACACCTTATACAAAAATTAATTCAAGATGGATTAAAGACTTATATGTTAGACCTAAAACCATTAAAATCCTACAAGAAAACCTAGGCAATACCATTCAGGACATAGGCGTGGGCAAGGACTTCATGTCTAAAACACCAAAAGCAATGGCAACAAAAGCCAAAATCGACAAATGGGATGTCATTAAACTAAAGAGCTTCTGCACAGCAAAAGAAACTATCATCAGAGTGAACAGGCAACCTACACAATGGGAGAAAATTTTTGCAACCTACTCATCTGACAAAGGGCTAATATCCAGAATCTACAATGAACTCAAACAAATTTACAAGAAAAAAACAACCCCATCAAAAAGTGGGCAGAGGACATGAACAGACACTTCTCAAAAGAAGACATTTATGCAGCCAAAAAACACATGAAGAAATGCTCCTCATCACTGGCCATCAGAGAAATGCAAATCAAAACCACAGTGAGATACCATCTCACACCAGTTAGAATGGCCATCATTAAAAAATCAGGAAACAACAGGTGCTGGAGAGGATGTGGAGAAATAGGAACACTTTTACACTGTTGGTGGGACTGTAAACTAGTTCAACCATTGTGGAAGTCAGTGTGGCGATTCCTCAGGGATCTAGAACTAGAAATACCATTTGACCCAGCCATCCCATTACTGGGTATATACCCAAAGGACTATAAATCATGCTGCTATAAAGACACATGCACACGTATGTTTATTGCGGCACTATTCACAATAGCAAAGACTTGGAACCAACCCAAATGTCCAACAACGATAGACTGGATTAAGAAAATGTGGCACATATACACCATGGAATACTATGCAGCCATAAAAAATGATGAGTTCATGTCCTTTGTAGGGACATGGATGAAACTGGAAAACATCATTCTCAGTAAACTATCGCAAGGACAAAAACCAAACACCGCATGTTCTCACTCATAGGTGGGAATTGAACAATGAGAACTCATGGACACAGGAAGGGCAACATCACGCTCCGGGGACTGTTGTGGGGTGGGGGGAGGGGGGAGGGACAGCATTAGGAGATATACCTAATGCTAAATGACGAGTTAATGGGTGCAGGAAATCAACATGGCACATGGATACATATGTAACAAACCTGCACATTGTGCACATGTACCCTAAAACCCTAAAGTATAATTAAAAAAAAAAAAAATATTTTTCCAATCCTAAAAAAAAAAAAAAAAAAGAAATCAAACACTGTGTGCCTGATCCAGTGCCAAATTCCAAGAGGATGGAGGGGTTGACATAATCTGTGTTCTTATTCTGTAGCCCAGTCTAGCAAATAAGTAATACAACTAATTCTAATATCATACAAGAAGGGAGTATCTCTGGGGAGCTCGATTTGAGAGTGATGACTCCAAGATGAAAGGGTATGGTAAAAGATGGTTTCAGTTCCAACATCTGAGTTTTACTTCCTTGTTGAAAAAATTGCTACAGTTCCTGTTGTCTCCTATGCCAATTCCAGCTTCCACCACCTCTCCTTCAATGTCTTCAGTTGCCTCTCATTGGTTTGATAACCCATTGAATTATACTTCTCAATAATCCCCAATATAAATTTCTTCCTCAGGTACCTGAGCCATTTTAGTTTTCCCTGCATATAGCATGCCAGTTCCTACCTACAATGCCCAACACCCAGCATCTTTTGTCACCTCAAAAGGTCATATAACCAGCCTGAATTTAAAAAACTTTAAATATTTGGCTGGGCGTGGTGGCTCACGCCTGTAATCCCAACACTTTGGGAGGCCGAGGCTGGTGGATCAGGAGGTCAGGAGATTGAGACCGTCCTGGCTAACACAGTGAAACCCCGTCTCTACTAAAAAATACAAAAAATTAGCTGGACGTGGTGGTGGCTGCCTGTAGTCCTAGCTACTCAGGAGGCTGAGGCAGGAGAATGGTGTGAACCCGGGAGGCGGAGCTTGCAGTGAGCAGAGATTGCACCACTGCACTCCAGCCTGGGCAACAGAGCGAGACACTGTCTCAAAAAAAGAAACACGAAAACAAAAACAAAAAATAACTTTAAATATTTACTAAACACCATATCTAAAACTTTTTGTCTTGTTCTTGCCACTTAATAAGTCCTCGATAAATACCCATTTCTTCCTGCTCACAACTCTTTTCTTTCTTTCTATCTTTCTAAATCCTAACCACACTCCAAGACGAGCTTAACTTTTTCTTCCTTTGTGAAGATTTTTAGCCAATGTAGCCAACACTGACTTTTATTCCTAGTCTTAAGAAGCTACTAAACAAAGGCTTAAAGCATAATACATCTAATTCTTGACTATATTCTGTTGCATATGCTATTTTATTGCTTCCTATTTAGACAGACTTGCTCTGTCCATGGGTAGCTATGTGATCTTGGAGAAGTTACTTAATTTCGCTGAGCCTCTAATGCCTCATTGGTAAAATGAGACTAATAAGTTTTCTCCTACCTAAAATAGAGTTCACCTTTCAGTCACTTTTTGTCACATGTTAGAAAATGTGTTATCATGTTCTCACTCATAGGTGGGAATTGAACAATGAGAACACTTGGACACAGGAAGGGGAACATCACACACTGGGGCCTGTTGTGGGATGGGGGGAGGGGGAGGGATCACATTAGGAGATATACCTAATGTAAATGACAAGTTAATGGGTACAGCACACCAACATGGCACGTGTATACATATGTAACAAACCTGCACATTGTGCACATGTACCCTAGAACTTAAAGTATAATAAAAAAAAAAGAAAAAGAAAATGCGTTATCTAGTGTGGTTACTTTTTTTTTTTTGTCTGTTATCTTTTTTTTTATTATTATACTTTAGGTTTTAGGGTACATGTGCACAATGTGCAGGTTTGTTACATATTTATCCATGTGCCGTGTTGGTTTGCTGCACCCATTAACTCGTCATTTAGCATTAGGTATATTTCCTAATGCTGTCCCTGCCCCCTACCCCCAACCCACAACAGTCCCTGCAGTGTGATGTTCCCCTTCCTGTGTCCATGAGTTCTCATTGTTCAATTCCCACCTATGAGTGAGAACATGCGGTGTTTGGTTTTTTGTCCTTGCAATAGTTTACTGAGAATGATGTTTTCCAGTTTCATCCATGTCCCTACAAAGGACACGAACTCATCATTCTTTATGGCTGCATGGTATTCCATGGTGTATATGAGCCACATTTTCTTAATCCAGTCTATTGTTGTTGGACATTTGGGTTGGTTCCAAGTCTTTGCTATTGTGAATAGTGCCGCGAAAAACATACGTGTGCATGTGTCTTTATAGCAGCATGATTTACAGTCCTTTGGGTATATACCCAGTAATGGGATGGCTGGATCAAATGGTATTTCTAGTTCTAGATCCCTGAGGAATCGCCACACTAACTTCCAAAATAGTTTACAGTCCCACCAACAGTGTAAAAGTGTTCCTATTTCACCACATCCTCTCCAGCACCTGTTGTTTCCTGACATTTTAATGATCGCCATTCTAACTGGTGTGAGATGGTATCTCATGGTGGTTTTGATTTGCATTTCTCTGATGGCCAGTGATGATGAGCATTTTTGCATGTGTTTTTTGGCTACATAAATGTCTTCTTTTGAGAAGTGTCTGTTCGTGTCCTTCGCCTGCTTTTTGGTGGGTTTGTTTGTTTTTTCTTGTAAATTTGTTTGAGTTCATTGTAGATTCTGGATATTAGCCCTTTGTCAGATGAGTAGGTTGCAAAAATTTTCTCCCATTCTGTAGGTTGCCTGTTCACTCTGATGGTAGTTTCTTTTGCTGTACAGAAGCTCTTTAGTTTAATTAGATCCCATTTGTCAATTTTGGCTTTTGTTGCCATTGCTTTTGCTGTTTTAGACATGAAGTCCTTGCCCACGCCTATGTCCTGAATGGCATTGCCTAGGCTTTCTTCTAGGGTTTTTATGGTTTTAGGTCTAACATGTAAGTCTTTAATCCATCTTGAATTAATTTTTGTATAAGGTGTAAGGAAGGGATCCAGTTTCAGCTTTCTACATATGGCTAGCCAGTTTTCCCAGCACCATTTATTAAATAGGGAATCCTTTCCCCATTGCTTGTTTTTGTCAGGTTTGTCAAAGATCAGATAGTTGTAGATATGCGGCATTATTTCTGAGGGCTCTGTTCTGTTCCATTGATCTGTGTCTCTGTTGTGGTACCAGTACCATGCTGTTTTGGTTACTGTAGCCTTATAGTATAGTTTGAAGTCAGGTAGCATGATGCCTCCAGCTTTGTTCTTTTGGCTTAGGATTGACTTGGCGATGAGGGCTCTCTTTTGGTTCCATATGAACTTTAAAGTAGTTTTTTCCAATTCTGTGAAGAAAGTCATTGGTAGCTTGATGGGGATGGCATTGAATCTATAAATTACCTTGGGCAGTATGGCCATTTTCACGATATTGATTCTTCCAACCCATGAGCATGGAATGTTCTTCTATTTGTTTGTATCCTCTTTTATTTCATTGAGCAGTGGTTTGTAGTTCTCCTTGAAGAGGTCCTTCATGTCCCTTGTAAGTTGGATTCCTAGGTATTTTATTCTCTTTGAAGCAATTGTGAATGGCAGTTCACTCATGATTTGGCTCTCTGTTTGTCTGTTATTGGTGTACAAGAATGCTTGTGATTTTTGTACATTGATTTTGTATCCTGAGACTTTGCTGAAGTTGCTAATCAGCTTAAGGAGATTTTGGGCTGAGACAATGGGGTTTTCTAGATATACAATCATGTCGTCTGCAAACAGGGACAATTTGATTTCCTCTTTTCCTAACTGAATACCCTTTATTTCCTTCTCCTGCCTGATTGCCCTGGCCAGAACTTCCGGCACTATGTTGAATAGGAGTGGTGAGAGAGGGCATCCCTGTCTTGTGCCAGTTTTCAAAGGGAATGCTTCCAGTTTTTGCCCATTCAGTATGATATTGGCTGTGGGTTTGTCATAGATAGCTCTTATTATTTTGAGATATGTCCCATTGATACCTAATTTTTGAGAGTTTTTAGCATGAAGTGTTGTTGAATTTTGTCAAAGGCCTTTTCTGCATCTATTGAGATAATCATGTGGTTTTTGTCTTTGGTTCTGTTTATATGCTGGATTACATTTATTGATTTGTGTATGTTGAACCAGCCTTGCATCCCAGGGATGAAACCCACTTGATCATGGTGTATAAGCTTTTTGATGTGCTGCTGGATTTCGTTTGCCAGTATTTTATTGAGGATTTTTGCATCAATGTTCATCAAGGATATTGGTCTGAAATTCTCTTTTTTGGTTATGTCTCTGCCAGGCTTTGTTATCAGGACGATGCTGGCCTCATAAAATGAATTAGAGAGGATTCCCTCTTTTTCTATCGATTGAAATAGTTTCAGAAGGAATGGTACCAGTTCCTCCTTGTACCTCTGGTAGAATTTGGCTGTGAATCCATCAGGTCCTGGACTCTTTTTGGTTGGTAAACTATTGATTATTGCCACAATTTCAGAGCCTGTTATTGGTCTATTCAGAGATTCAACTTCTTCCTGGTTGAGTCTTGGGAGGGTGTATTTGTTGAGGAATTTATCCATTTCTTCTAGATTTTCTAGTTTATTTGCATAAAGGTATTTGTATTATTCTCTGATGGTAGATTGTATTTTTGTGGGATCGGTGGTGATAACCCCTTTTTCATTTTTTATTGCACTATTTGATTCTTCTCTCTTTTCCTCTTTATTACTCTTGCTAGCAGTCTATCAATTTTGTTGATCTTTTCAAAAAACCAGCTTCTAGATTCATTAATTTTTTGAAGGGTTTTTTGTGTCTCTATTTCCTTCAGTTCTGCTCTGATTTTAGTTATTTCTAGCCTTCTGCTAGCTTTTGAATGTGTTTGCACTTGCTTTTCTAGTTCTTTTAATTGTGATGTTAGGGTGTCAATTTTGGATCTTTCCTGCTTTCTCTTGTGGGCATTTAGTGCTATAAATTTCCCCGTATACACTGCTTTGAACGTGTCCCAGAGATTCTGGTATGTTGTGTCTTTGTTCTCGTTGGTTTCAAAGAACATCTTTATTTCTGCCTTCATTTCATTATGTACCCAGTAGTCATTCAGGAGCAGGTTGTTCAGTTTCCACGTAGTTGGGCAGTTTTGAGTGAGTTTCTTAATCCTGAGCTCTAGTTTGATTGCACTGTGGTCTGAGAGACAGTTTGTTATAATTTCTGTTCTTTTACATTTGCTGAGGAGAGCTTTACATCAACTATGTGGTCGATTTTGGAATAGGTGTGGTGTGGTGCTGAAAAAAATATATATTCTGTTGATTTGGGGTGGAGAGTTCTGTAGATGTCTATTAGGTCCACTTTGTGCAGAGCTGAGTTCAATTCCTGGATGTCCTTGTTAACTTTCTGTCTCATTGATCTGTCTAATGTTGACAGTGGTGTGTTAAAATCTCCCATTATTATTGTGTGGGAGTTTAAGTCTCTTTGTAGGTCACTCAGGACTTGCTTTATGAATCTGGTTGCTCCTGTGTTGGGTGCATATATATTTGGGATAGTTAGCTCTTCTTGTTGAATTGATCCCTTTACCATTATATAATGGCCTTCTTTGTCTCTTTTGATCTTTGTTGGTTTAAAGTCTATTTTATCAGAGACTAGGATTGCAACCCCTGCCTTTTTTTGTTTTTCATTTGCTTGGTAGATCTTCCTCCATCCTTTTATTTTGAGACTATGTGTGTCTCTGCACGTGAGATGGGTTTCCTGAATACAGCACACTGATGGGTCTTGACTCTTTATCCAATTTGCCAGTCTGTGTCTTTTAATTGGAGCATTTAGCCCATTTACATTTAAAGTTAATATTGTTATGTGTGAATTTGATCCTGTCATTATGATACTAGTTGGTTATTTTGCTCGTTAGTTGATGCAGTTTCTTCCTAGCCTCGATAGTCTTTACAATTTGGCATGTTTTTGCAGTGGCTGGTAGCGGTTGTTCCTTTCCATGTTTAGTGCTTCCTTCAGGAGCTCTTTTAGGGCAGGCCTGGTGGTGACAAAATCACTCAGTGTTTGCTTGTCTGTAAAGTATTTTATTTCTCCTTCACTTATGAAGCTTAGTTTGGCTGGATATGAAATTCTGGTTTGAAAATTCTTTTCTTTAAGAATGTTGAATATCGGCCCCCACTCTCTTCTGGCTTGTAGAGTTTCTGCCGAGAGATCAGCTGTTAGTCTGATGGGCTTCCCTTTTTGGGTAACCCGACCTTTCTCTCTGGCCGCCCTTAACATTTTTTCCTTCACTTCAACTTTGGTGAATCTGACAATTATGTGTCTTGGAGTTGCTCTTCTCAAGGAGTATCTTTGTGGCGTTCTCTGTGTTTCCTGAATCTGAATGTTGGCCTGCCTTGCTAGATTGGGGAAGTTCTCCTGGATAATATCTTGTAGAGTGTTTTCCAACTTGATTCCATTCTCCCCGTCATTTTCAGGTACACCAATCAGACGTAGATTTGGTCTTTTCACATAGTCCCAAATTTCTTGGAGGCTTTGTTCATTTCTTTTTATTCTTTTTTCTCTAAACTTCCCTTCTCACTTCATTTCATTCATTTCATCTTCCATCACTGATACCCTTTCTTCCAGTTGATCATATCGGCTCCCGAGGCTTCTGCAATCTTCACGTAGTTCTCGATACTTGGCTTTCAGCTCCATCAGCTCCTTTAAGTGCTTCTCTCCATTGGTTATTCTAGTTATCCGTTCGTCTAATTTTTTTTCAAAGTTTTTACCTTCTTTGCTATTGTTTTGAATTTCCTCCCGTAGCTCAGTGTAGTTTGATTTTCTGAAGCCTTCTTCTCTCAACTCGTCAAAGTCATTCTCCTTCCAGCTTTGTTCCATTGCTGGTGAGGAACTGCGTTCCTTTGGAGGAGGAGAGGTGCTCTGCTTTTTAGAGTTTCCAGTTTTTCTGCTCTGTTTTTTCCCCATCTTTGTGATTTTATCTACTTTTGGTCTTTGATGATGGTGATGCACAGATGGGTTTTTGGTGTGAATGTCCTTTCTGTTTGTTAGTTTTCCTTCTACCAGACAGGACCCTCAGCTGCAGGTCTGTTGGAGTTTGCTAGAGGTCCACTCCAGACCCTGTTTGGCTGGATGTCAGCAGTGGTGGCTGCAGAACAGTGGATTTTTGTGAGACCACAAATTCAGCTGTCTGATAGTTCCTCTGGAAGTTTTGTCTCAGAGGAGTACCTGGCTGAGTGAGGTGTCAGTCTGTCCCTACTGGGGGTGCCTCCCATTTAGGCTGCTTGGTGGTCAGGGATCCACTTTAGGAGGCAGTCTGTCCATTCTCAGATCTCCAGCTGCATGCTGGGAGAACCACTACTCTCTTCAAAGCTGTCAGACAGGGACATTTAAATCTGCAGAGGTTCCTGCTGAATTTTTGTTTGTCTGTGCCCTGCCCCCAGAGGTGGAGCCTACAGAGGCAGGCAGGCCTCCTTGAGCTGTGGTGGGCTCCACCCAGTTGGAGCTTCCTGATTGCTTTGTTTACCTAAGCAAGCCTGGGCAATGGCGGGCGCCCCTCCCCCAGCCTCTCTGCTGCCTTGCAGTTTGATTTCAGACTGCTGTGCTAGCAATCAGGGAGATTCTGTGGGCATAGGACCCTCTGAGCCAGGTGCGGGACACAATCTCCTGGTGTGCCGTTTTCCAAGCCCTTTGGAAAAGCGCAGTATTAGGGTGGGACTGACCCGATTTTCCAGGTGCCGTCTGTTACCCCTTTCTTTGACTAGGAAAGGGAACTCCCTGACCCCTTGTGCTTCCCGAGTGAGGCAATGCCTCGCCCTGCTTCGGCTCACGCACAGTGAGCTGCACCCACTGTCCTGCACCCACTGTTTGGTACTCCCTCGTGAGATGAACCCGGTACCTCAAAGGGAAATGCAGAAATCACCCGTCTTCTGTGCCACTCACACTGGGAGCTGGAGACCGGAGCTGTTCCTATTTGGCCATCTTTGCTCCACCCCCCTGTCTGTTATCTTTCTTCTCCCACCAGCAAGCAATAATTGACATGAGACTGAAGATCTTGTCTGGTGAGTTCAGTGCTATATCCCTAGTGCCTAGAAGGTGTTATTAAATATTAGTTGAGTAAAAGATGGTAAGTCACTTGCAGGTGAGTTTTGAAGAATAACTGAGATGTAGTTAAATGATTGGCCAGTACATGGTCATTGATGAGATTTCAATAAAGGTGAATTTCCATAACACAACCATTGCTGCTTATTTCTCTCACCACCATTGCTACTACTATTACTACTATTGACTAAGGCAGATGGAACACTCTCCCCTTCTAAGGCAATGATGCTGATAAGAGCAAATCTACCTACAGTGGAAGTGATCTCCTTGGAGCTGCCAGACTCTGAGAGTGAGCTGTGTGGGCCTCTTAGTGAATACAAATATTAATAAACAAATGCAAACACCAACAAATGATGTGATTAAACATCATCTGGAAGGATAAGGAGAGTTAGAGTAGTCATGATTTCATTCAGTTAGTTTCTACCTTCTTACTTCTCTGTTCTTTATTATTCTGAGACCAAATGACCATTTGGATGTAAATTCGAATTGATTGCTTAGCAAATTGGCCAAAAGGTTAGATCCTCCTCTTATCCTACCAGTTGATACCATCTTCTGTTTTTTCCTTCTTGACTTATCACTCTGTAGCAATGAATCAGTGTTGCTAAAAGTACATGTTGCAAATTCCTTTCATGTCCTTATTAATTCATTGTTGACACAATTAATCAACTATTTCCTCCTAGCTTTTTATTGCCTAATCTTGACTTTGTTATTAATATGTAAGCTAGACAAAATACTCCCACTTTCTAAATGAAGAAATAGATACTTGCTGAAGTGTCCATGATTCCAAGGGCACAGAGTGGTGGGGCCAGAATACTTCAAGCTTCAATTCTTGCCTCCTTCCACTTCCTCACAGTTTCCTTCCAACCAGATTTCCCCCTGAGATTTACCATCTCCAGCAAACACTTGTTGAATGTCTACTACATGTCAGACACTCTGATAGGTGCCTGGAGAAAACAAAAAAGAATTAGATGTCATGCCTGTCCATTCAACTATCGAGACTGGTTGGAGTGACAGAGAAGAACATAGAGTGTCAACAGAATGTAACGTGTGCTATATTAATAATGCATACAAAGTGTTACAGTTGCAAAGCAGAAAAGAGTGGCTTCCTGACACTAAAAAACACCTTGGAGAAATTGTCACATATGAACTGACCTTAATAGCTAAGTATGGCACATGGATAGGGGTTTTCCAGGTGGAGAAAGTGGGAGTGGCACACCAGGAAGCAGGAAGTGGAATTATAAGCAAGCCCAGGTATATGGTGAGTAATGTACTGAGCGTCTCATATTGGTGGGACATTGAAAAGCAGGAGTTGACACAGAAAGATTGCCCCAGTGAATGGGGACCAGGACACAGATATGTCACACTAAGGATGTGAACTTTATTTCTAAGGGCCAAGGCAAATGACTTCATTTTGTCTCCCGTTTCCATGGTGACTTCCTCATCAAAGGGAAGTCCTCTTGCCAAACTTGTCATGGTGACTGCTACAGTTCACCCTATGGACATGCTTGACACAAGTGGGCCATAATAGCAGGTGTCTACTCTACCACAACATGGAGACCTCCTGCATATGTAGGCAGAAAACTGTGTACATACATGTGCCACACACCCAGATGTCCTCTGTCATTCAGGAGCTTACCATCCCAGCGGCCTGTGAGTGTAGATGACAAACGGTATGGGCCACGGGGACCTGGGAGCATGACCCCAGAGAGGAGCCAGAATTCTTCAGAACTGCCAACAAAGGGCTGCATATTCTTGATCAATTGTTCTTTGTCTAGTTCATTTACTGAACTTGATAAAATTGACAACCCTCACAGTGCTACTTCCTTCCCCTATCAGGATAGCTGTGTTTTAATCTCAAAGCTGCCTTTGACCTGAGCTCCTGGAAGGAGCACTCTTCAGGGACAGCATTCAACCTGTGTCCTCATTTCCTTTACCCTTGGCTGCACCGTCCTTGAGCTAAGGAGAAATGTTACTGTCTGTGCATGGAAAGGATTTCCTGGCTGCTGTTTGCTTTGGAGCAGATCTGGAGCTTTCTGTGGTTATCTCAGTTTAAGTCTGTCAAATGACATTATTTTATTTTTAATGACAATGTGGTAGTAGAAAGAGCCCTGGAGTAAAAATCAGAAAGAGGGGGCAAGGGGAGAAAATAGAAAAGAAAAAGAAAAATCCCGCCCTTGTTTCAGGCCTGCTGCTCTCCTCGCAGGCTGTGTGTTCCAGGTCTCAGGTGACTTGACATCCCTTGCTGGAATTCACTGAAACTGAGCTAGTCCTGATGACACTGGAAATTACAGAATTTTGATGAATGTTAAAGAAGATCACATAGTGAGAATGACTTCTAAGTTTTAAAGTGTTTTTTACATTTGATCAACTTTCACTGTTTTTAATTTTTATTGAACACAGTTATAAATTATAATGGCTTTTTTCCCCCCTCCAGGAAGTGACTCCCAACTATCCCAGTCTTCATGATATATTCTTTCTCTGAGCTGATGAGAAGATAAAACTTCATATTTTTGAACTTAGACATAATACTTCTTTTGTTATTCCTATATTTATGTATTTCACGCATAGGATGAGGTCCTGGCAGGTATCCGGTATGTCTTTATTTTTCTTTCTGCTTGGCACAGTGCTGAGCACAAAGTAGACACTCTGTATTATCCAGTTAAACTGAATTTCCATTTGTATGCTTACTTGAACTAATAGAGAGTATATAGCTCTGAGAAAATTTATTAATTGAGGTCATGTTTATTCTAAGATTATCAACTAACATAATACATTTGTTTAAACTCAGGAATCAGTAGTTTATGTTGGTCATTAATGCATCTCAGTGAGATATGGTTGTTTATAGCACTTTGCAAGAATATGTGAGTTTTCCATTCTAAGGAAACCAAAGGATGATAATCAGCAAAAGGAAGTTCCTCCAGAGCCATGGATGGATGTGTGGCGTAGACTGTAAGTTCTCAGCCTTATCCACCATTGCCTGCGTGCTTCCCAGCTTTCCTGCAGTGAGCAGGTCCATGAGTCTGAGTCTTGACCAGTGAACAGTGTGTGGCCACAGGAAGGGCATGCATCAGGTCCAGCTGGTGATAAACCTCTCGTGTGAGCCCTCTTACATTCTCTTTTTTCTCATTGGCCAATAGAAGCATGAAATCCAGTGAGAGACTCCAAGGAGAGCTGAGGGCAAGGGTCAGCAAACTGTTCCAGCACACAGCCAGATAGTAAATGTTGTAGACCTTATGGATGATACAGTCTCTGCATCTGTTGCAATTATTCAACTCTGCTGTTGTAATGTGAAACACGCGTAGATAATACGTAAACAAATGAGCATGACTGTGTCCCAATAAAAAATGTGTTTACAAAGACAGGCAGTGGCTGGATTTGGCCCACAAGCAATGCTGGATTTGGTCCACAGGCAGTAGTTTGCTGACCCCTGACCTAGAGTAGGCCGATGCCATAAGATGCAGGGATTTCGAATCCCTGAGTCACTTCTTTGAAGGCTGCTGGCCAAACACGCAATTGGACCAACATGGGTGAGAAATAAAACTTATTGTTAAGCTGCTGTGATAGTTGGTTTGTGAAACCAGCTGATATTAAGCATTATGACTAATTGTGGAATATTCTAGAATTTTTTAAAACTCCCTAGTTCAATCAATCATGAATCCTGTCAATTTTGTCTTTAATTTTTTTTTTTTTTTTTTTTTTTTTAAGACAGAGTCTCACTCTGTTGCCCAAGCTGGAGCATGGTGGCATGATCTCGGTCTTGGCTCACTGCCACCTCCACCTCCCAGGTTCCAGAGATTCTCGTGCCTCAGTCTTTTGAGTAGCTGGGACTACAGGCGCCTGCTACCACGCCCAGCTAATTTTTGTATTTTTAGTAGAGATGGGGTTTCACCATATGGGCCAGGCTGGTTTTGAACTCCTGGCCTCAAATGATCTGCCTGCCTCGGCCTCTCAAAGGGCTGGGATTACAGGTGTGAGTCATTGCACCCAGCCTAAATAGTTTTAATATCTTCTATATCCCTACTCCCACTGCTCAAGTGCAGACCCTTGTCATTTATCATCAATACAACTGCAGCAGCCTCCGGACATCTGTGGCCTCTCGCCAGCCCATCTTCTACACCGTGGACAGGGAAATAGCTGGAGGGATGCTCCACACACAGAGATGAAGGCTGACTGTCTCTTGAGCCTCAGCTCCATCATCCTGTCCTTTGAAAGATCCCCTGCTTGAGGCCTGATGTCAGGCTGTTTAAAACGCAGCCTCAGAGTCAGAATGTCTGGATTTAAATAGTAACTCTGGCAGGGTGGAGTGCACTTTGGGAGGCTAAGGTGAGAGGATTGCTTGAAGCCAGACATTTGAGACCAGCCTGGGCAACACAGTGAGACCCAATCTCTCTAAAAAAAAAAAAAAAAAAAAAGAGAGAGAGAGAGAGAAATTAAAATATAAATAAATTAAATAAATAAACAGTAACTGCCACATTTAATGGCAACTTGGCTTTGCTTGCATTTGTTCATTTCATTGAGGGTCATGAATCCTTCCTCATCTGCGTGTTGTGGAGATAGCAGGTGACTGTGTTTGTAAAGCAGCTTCTAGCATGGGACTGTCATCTTCCATTGCCCTCTGCTGTTGTGATATCCTGCACTTCTTTCTCAGGAGGTGAGAATAGGAGATGATTTTGCTCCCCTGGATACATTTGGCAATGTCTGGGGACACAGTTAATTGTCACCACTATGGGGGTGCTAATGGTATCTAGTGTGCAGAATCCAGAGATCTTGCTAAACATCCTACAATGAACATATCAGTGCCCACTTCTCAACCCAAAAATAATTATCTGACTCCAAACGTCAATATTGCTGAAGATGAGAAACTCTGCTCTAAGTAGACCTATGTGAGATTTTGAAAATTCACTACCCCAGAGGTATTTATTTGCTAGTCATGAAATGTAAAATGTTTCTGAAATTGCGGGTATTTCAGGTGGCCCTGGACTCTCTGGTTTTTCACAGGCCACCCACCTCCTTGGTCATGATAGGTATTGATGGTATCTGCTGGACCCAGAAGGCATTCGAATTTGTTATTTGTTACCCCTAGTGGACTTTCACTTCCCCTAACAGACAGTAATTTACTCAAGGCAGGAACTTTTTCTTTCCAGATTAAAGTGTGTGTAATTGAATGGATAATGACCCCTTGAGAGGCAATTTCCCACCTATGTATGCCAAGATCTATGCTCAGGGTCTACTTCTTTCTCAGTGTTCTTTACTGAACTCGTCCTCCTCTGATGTCCTTTGAATTTAATGTCTGAGCAGCTCAACTGTGATCAATTATGTGCAGGAAACCACAGAGTTACATATGCCTTATTTACGAACGTCTGCATAGAGGGATGGTTTCAAGCTCTGTTGAGGATCCTAGAGAGGGAAGTGGAGTTTTTAAGGTATCTGGGACCTTCTTTTTGCATCATAAGCCTTCACTGATCCCCTAAGGGCCCATGATGGTCTTCCCATTGTGTTCCTAGGTTCTCTGTGTTTCTTTTTCACCAACTGCCTGATGCTTGATGGGCCTGTGGGAAGATAACTAGAGGGACAAAAAGTTCCCTGGGTTACCTCTTTTTCTTTATGACACAGGGAAACATCTTTTTGTATTTTCTCAACAGAAAGCATGTGGGCTTACTACTTAATATAGCCCAAATATGGGAAAATGGAAGAATTCCTGAGTCCAGGGGCAGGGGTGTGTAGGAGGAACATACAAGGTCTTCCTGATGGCTGGTCAGGGAAAAAGGTGGAACAAGTACTGGACGTTGCCTGAAATCAGAAGCTAGTGAAGGGGCGGGCGGGTTAATTAGAGGTGGGGGATTGGGAAGTTGCAGGGGAGAGCACAGGAATGGAAAAGAGAATTGTCTTTTTAGAATCTGATTCTTGTCTGTAGTTTTTGTGTCCTCACCAATGCTTTTGGGTATGTTGTAAGGGGTGCAATAAAAAAGTTGCAGGCTGTCACTTTTTCTGTGATGCCTATCCAAATCTCCTATACTTGAAGAAATCGTATCCCATTCTGTGACCACATTGTCCTCTGTTTTTACCTGCAGGGTGACCCTCATCACTTATTATTTTTTTTTTTTGGTCTCTGCTGGTTTCCCTCTTTGCACCCACGTCCTCAAGGCAGGCTCCAGGTTGTATGTGATTTGTGCCTTGAGCATCTCCTGGGTTGGCTTATGAGTGGATGTGAGTAGACAGCTGCTCATCCCTATCGCGGGTGGCCAGATTTGCATCCTCAGCTTCCTGCTCTTGACTCCTCCCTCCAATAGCTCCAACAATAGACGAATCCTATTAATTCTACTTCTGCATTGCTCTGCTAATTTATCAGCTCGTCTCTACTTGCACTGCCTCTTCCCTGGCCCAGCCTCATTACGAGTCAGCTGCGGGGGGATCAATCTCCTTACAGGGTCTCCCTGCTTTCGGACTTGCTCCCTGCTGGGCCCCCTCCTGCCTATTTACAGCGGCAGAGCTAAGAGCTTTTTTATTACACAATGCTGTCAACATGGGGAGAATATCCTCATGGTGATACATGTGTCAGATACAGTTCAAAGTGCCCAACATACATTCACTCATTGAATAGGCATCACAATTCTAGGTACAGCTGTTTTTATTTCTCTTACGTCTTCTATTTTAGAAGAGAAAACTGAGTTGCAGAGAATTTAAGAGACTTGTCTAGAATCATGGAGTAAATGGTGAAACTAGGATTCAGAATCACTTCTTGAAGGTTTTCTTTATCCTTTGATGATTTAGGGTAGACGGGTCAAGGAGGCACTGCACTTAGTAATGTACTGAAGAACAGCATTTCTGTGATTTTGGGTTCCATTTAAGCTTGAGTTTGTTTTATTCATTTATTCAAGAATGCATTAAAAACATATGAATTGATATTGCCACCGTCCTAGGTAATGGGGATACAGCTTCATATTGTCAAGATCCTTAGTCTCTTATGGGCTTTGCTTTCTTATAGAGGGAAACAGACTGTAAAGAACAATATACTTCAAAGTTAGGGATAAATATCTTAAGAAATATTTTTTAAAATTTAAATTTAAATTTTTATTTTGGGTTTGGGTGTATATGTGCAAGTTTGTTATATTGGTATATTGTGTGATGCTGAGGTTTTGGGTATGATTGACCCTGTCACCCAGTTACTAAGCATAGTAACCAGTAGATAGTTTTTCAGCCCTTTCCCCACTCCCTTCCTCTTTCTTAGGAATAAATCTTAAACAGAGAATTGAACTAGATGGACCCTGGAGACTATTTGTGGCCAAGAGCTGAAAGCTTATCAAGAACAAACTAAAAGAAGATTGTAAATAAGAGTGGGGAGCCTTTTTAAAAAAAAATTATTATACTTTAAGTTCTGGGATACATGTGCAGAGTGTGTAGGTTTGCTACATAGGTATATGTGTGACATGGTGGTGTGCTGCACCCATCAACTCGTCATCTACATTAGGTATTTCTCCTAATGCTATTCCTTCCCTAACCCCCCACCCCCCAAAAGGCCCCGGTGTGTGATGTTCCCCTCCCTGTGTCCGTGTGTTCTCATTGCTCAGCTCCCACTTATGAGTGAGAACATGTGGTGTTTGATTTTCTGTTCCTGCGTTAGTTTGCTGAGAATGATGGTTTCCAGCTTCATCCATGTCCCTGCAAAGGACATGAACTCATCCTTTTTTATGGCTGCATAGTATTCCATGATGTATATGTGTCACATTTTCTTTATCCAGTCCATCATGGATGGGCACTTGGGCTGGTTCCAAGTCTTTGTTATAGTGAACAGTGCTGCAAGTTTCATACGTGTGCAAGTGTCTTTACAGTAGAATGATTTATAATCGTTTGGGTATATACCCAGTAATGGGATTGCTGGGTCAAATGGTATTTCTGGTTCTAGATCCTTGAGGAGTTGCCACACTGTCTTCCACAATGGTTGAACTAATTTACACTCAGGTGGGGAGGCTTTTTGGTGGACAGAGTTGTCAGTGCAAGGGTCCCAAGGTAGGAACAAGCTAGGTAGGTTTGCAAACAGCATGGCTGGAACATAGAAAAGGAGACAAGTAGCTCAAGGGGGTGTCAGGAAGGAAGCTCAAGTCAAACAGCCCTTTGCACGCCAATGTGGAGAGTTCTAAGTTATTTTAAGCAGAGGAGTGATGTGATGGTCTCAATTTTGTTTCTGTAAGCTCACTCTGGCTACCAGTGGAGAATGGAAGAGAGGGCCAAGGGTAGAAGCCAGCAGTGCAGGAGAGAGGTGAGGGAGACTAGACCTTTGAACAGGAGTAGTGAGAATAGAGATAGAGAGAGGCAGAACTGTATTTTAAAGCCTTGCTGAAAAGAAGTATTGTGCTTAGAAGACTGTAGTTGTACATTACGGCAAGGAGACAGAAAGTAAGCATCCAGAGAAATGATGCTCCTTGTTCCGTACATTGTTACTCTTGCTGGGCTCACTGAGCTCAAAGAATGGCTGTTTTCTGTTGCAAAGGTTTAGACTATAAAGTACTGGCACTAACTCATGTTAATAGACAACCAGAGACAGAGCCATAAACCAGAGCAGGCCACGTGGAGCAGGAGGGTCCAGATCTTCACTTCAAAATGAGCATCCCCTGATGGACTGATGGGGGCCTGCAACCTTCCATCACTCAGTAAAATCTCTGCAAGCCATACGAAATGCCTGGCCTGAGCATATCCGTATTCTCCACTCATCCACACTTGGCCCCATCTCTTTATCTTCTTTGGTCCCATAGGAAATGTGTTGGAGATTTCAGAAACATGCTTATTTATAAGTTGCAACAAATTGAGAAGGCTGGCTATGGAGACACAGACAAAGTGACCGCACAAGGAGCTTCTAGGTCTGTTCATCCCTTTAGATTCCAGCTTCACTTGATAAATAACCATGGCTGTGGGTTTCTGCTGCTGTGCACCTGCAAGTCTTGTCTGTCTTGCGATATTCCTGACAATGCCATTTCTCCCAGCCTGTGTTTCTTGAATAATCTGCACTAAAGAAGCATATGGGACTTTGAGCATGTCTGCTGTGCAGCTGTAGGGTTGGGGAAGGCAAGTTCAAGTGTATAATATGGCTGTGGAATATGACTCAGGGCTAAACGTCTGCTCTAATGGTATGCAGTGGGGTAGCTCACGGCCAAGATCCCCACACCCAAGCTGCTCAGACTCAGTGACCTCCTTATGTTAGGACTTGGGTTTTTAAGCTGGACTCTGTGAGTAATTTTATTTTTCATTTTTTCCTGATTATCCATTAACAATTGATCATTGTGGAAAATTTAAAGAATTCAGAAAAAACTGAATGGGGCAGAAAAATGATTTCCTCATTACTCTATTATCCAGAGGCAAACCACTCTGTGTTTTGTATATTTCCTTCTGGGCTTAAATTCTTTTTCTCCCCTATGCGTTTCTTGCTTTTTTATGGAGCTGGGTTTATACCATATGTGCAAATTTGTATCCTACATTTTCCCACCTACCTTTTTCTCAAAATTCCTTTTGCATTGTATTAAACATTCTTGGTGATGCATTTCTTTATTCTCCAAATGTATACAAACAGTAATAACTACTTGGCGTTACAGATACAGTGGTGACCAATCCAAACACCGTCCTTATTCTAAGGGAGTTTTCAGTCTGGCAACAATATGAAAATTCATTTTTATTTATTCTTTCTTTCTTGTTTTTATTTTCAATAAGTCTTTCTTTTATTAGCCATCAGAATGCCACTAAGGATGTATAAATGTGCATTGTAGGAATGTGCCTCGGTGGGTTTATATAAACTTTTACCTTGGTGTCTTAAAGTTAAGCAGAAACCACTATGCCCTTTTAACAGATGAAGAAATGGCCACAGAAAAGGAATCAGTTTTCATGGTGAAGTATGAGTCGAGATCTTCTCATTTTGAGTCAAACTGTCATTCTTTCTTCAAATAATATTACTTGAGCAACAATCGTGTACAAAATGTTCTGCTAGAGTATATGGACCTAGCCATCAGAATTGCAAAGAACTTGGGCAACTCGTTCTTGCCAAGTGTTGGCTCATAACAATTTAAGCCTTAAGGAGCTTCCAATTTCAAAAACTTCCCCACCTGCAACATCAAAACGTTGGCGAGGAGCTCCTCAAGCTTCCTTTAATCTGGAATATCTCTGATTCATACATTCTCCAATTTTCTTCTTACCCCAACCCAGAGTATTGGCTAAGAGCCTGGACTTTGAATTTAGGCCACTTGGATTCAAACCCAGGCACCACTATTTAACTAGCCATGGGGATTTGGGCCATATCACTTTATCTCTGAGCCTGTGTTCTCACCTCTAAAATGGAGATGATAATAATACCTGTCTCCTAGGTTTGTTGTGAAAATTAGGAGCAATAAGACTTGTAAAGTGCTTAGCACACTCTCTAGCACATGATAAGCATGCACAAACATGTAAACTCACAAGGGTGTCTGCATTATTCCACCACTGGAGAGTTTAAGAGTCTCCACTTATTGGTTGATGCCACTGAGACTTTACATACTCAAAAGAAGCTGATCCTTCTTCTTTTTAACTTTAAAAAGAAGTATGTATTCTTACTTTAATATATGAGGGAAGTGGAATACAGAGAGATGGCCTAACTGTCTCTGATAGAAACCAGACCTGTTTTAGGCATTATACCGTTTTTGAGGGGTGGAGCAGATTGAGAGTATAAACGTTTGTTTTTTCTTCCCTAATGCATGCATGTCTGGGTAATATGGAGAACAGAAAGATCCTATGGTTAACCAGATGTTCCCACCAGAAATCCTTGGCTCCAGTGGGCTGAGGAACCAGTGCTGGAAAGGTTGCTGCAGACCAATGCCATCCCAACAAAGCCAGGTTTCAGTGACAGCAATGGACTGGTGATGTCTTGCATTGGATGGTCTGATCCTATGGTCACCCAGAGACTTCTGCAATCCACTTAGGGATATATTTTAGAAGAGTAACTCAAGGATGTGTCAGCAAGTTAATAGCTGCTGTGAGATTGTGTGCTTTTACAATTATGAGGGCCATCAGGTACCATTATGGGGGAGAAAGTAAGGGTAAAATTGGCCCCTTTTCCCCATGACCAAAATTACCATCAGGAAAGAGCAGCCTGAGGGCAGTGCTATCAAGAGGGGAGAGCCCCAAGTTGTATGACTGGTGATGATGGCAGGTTGATGATGCTTCTTACCACATTGCTATCCTAAGCAGCAAGTGGTCCCGCCTCAGATTTGCCTCTACCATCCCTGCCAGGAAACCAGATGGCAGGAAGAGCCCATGAATCACCTCCCTGGGATGAGAACAGTACTTGTGTATTCTTGCCTTTGTGGTTGCTTACTCTTTCGCAGTTCCAATAAACAGGCCAGTGTCAATGGCCTGCTGGAGAATGCACTTGATTCCTCTGTGTACAGTATCAGAATATGATTTTTAGTTTCAATGGTAAGAAATACGAATAGTCCTATATTCACTCTTTTCCTCATTCCCACAGCTGTGACTGGACTTTTGGCCTCTGATGATCAACATACATCCCACCTCCACCCCACTGATGCTTTTTAACTTTAAGAAGCTCTTCAGTACCACCGGAATTTTCAGGGGGTAGAGGGGGTCCCTAGAAACTGATCGAGGGCCAATCTGCAGTGAGTTACCCAAGAGTTTAGACTTTCCCTTCGTTTAGGTCTGTTGAGTTTAATCAATATTTATTGTCTGAGCACATCCTTTGTGAACATCCCTCTGCTAGAGTCAGGAAATTAGAGATGAAACACTCATGGTCTGTGCCTTAGAGGAGCTCTCCATTGAGCAGTGGAGACGGGAGAAAATGGAGAAGGAGAATGTGCTCTGCCAGACCCAGAGGAGAGACTTGGGGAGCCCTCAGCAGAGGCCCTTAACTCCTTTTTAGAAATAGGGAAAACTTCCTGGAAAAGGAGACGTTTTCATCTAATCATTCATCATGTCATATATTCATTCAATAAACATTTATTGAGCCCTTGCTATATGCCAAGCTCAGCACTACGTTCAAGGGACTCAGGAGCCAATGAGTCAGACGGTGTCCTGCCTTCATGGAGCTTCTATATAATCTTGAGGAAATTCAGAAGGAATTCCAAGGACAAAATAAGTGATGGGATGGAGAAGAGGGAATGACATTTAGATAGAGCAACAAGGACAAAATAATAAAATGCTCTGCTTCACATGTGCAGGGAACTAGAGTGACTTTCAGTTAATACCTATGGATTGAAATACCAGTAGTCTCTGACTATAGAAGGTAGGCAAAGGCAGAACCTTCAAACCCTCTAGATGAGATTAGAGAATTTACTGTTTTACCACAGATATCCCTGTGTTAAAATCTAGCACTTCATTAGTAGCTGGTCAATGAATTCTAGCACTCAGCACCTAGTAGATGGTCAATAAATTTTTGTTGAAACATTAAGTAAATTAATGTTGGGCCAAACTGAACCCTGGTCTTTGGATACGTGATACTTGTTTCAATTCCCATAGAGAGAAAAGGAAAAAAAATATTTAATCATTAATGAATTTCAGAGATGAACACTGAATTAGAGCTGATCTTAGCCACATGGCTGACACCCTCTATTTACATCTTAAGTGCTAAATGCCAGCATAGATTTGCAAATTCTGTGTTGATTTTCATGGCTGATGCAATCGAATGGGGCCTTGAGTAATTTTCAGTTCAGCTGTCCAGCATTTATTTAGTGGTTTAACAAGAATTTATTGACCACGCACTAGGTGCTAAGTACTGTTCTGAGATTTCCCCTAGTCCAGACTATTCAGAAAATGGGGAAAAATCCTGTGTATTGATATCATTCATTCATTTGTTTAGCCAATATTTTCAGATCCCAGCTGTGACAGATGCTGTAGTAGATGCTGGGACATGGAGATTAATAAGGTGAGGTCCTGACCCTTGAGGTGCCATCTCTTTGGGAAGCTTCTCTGGACCTCTTATTCTTCCCAACAGAGAAAACCCCAACATCTCTGTGCTTCATGTCTGTAATGAATCTCTCTTGTTCTGTGTGCATCCCTGAACTCTGGGCTGCTCCAGTGCAGATACTCCATGTTGTTCAACTTTGATTCTTCTGTGGTTTGGTAAAGACTCTGCAACAGCAAATTGAATTCAACTGAGAACTCACAACCTGCTGGGGAAACAGACATGGGATGCAACAATGCATCAGCATCTTTCAGAGTCTGTGGACAGGGCATTGTGGGGTTAAGAGCTTGAATAACTGGGATTACTTGGGCAATGAGTGTTACAAAAACATCACAGAAGAGACAGCATTTGAGCTGGGCCTCAGAGATGATAAGGATTTTGCTAGGAAGAAAAGAATCCTGTGAAATGGAAGGAAGTTTTTGAAGGAGCACTGGTGTACTTATTGTACTCCTGCAGGGTTCACTCCATCTGTTATCCTATAGGTCTAGGGTATGTGCTCACACTCCAGGATTGTGCTGGAAGTGGCTGACCTGATGTTGAGATTGTTTCTTACTCTTCATTATTTCTGACTGCCCATTTTACAGGTGGGAACCCTGGTTCCCAGAGTGGGAAATACATAGTTGAAGCAGAGGTGGCTGCAAATTCTTGATTTCTATGCTCCTGCCTTTAAACCTAGCTGCTTCTTATTCCCTGTGTTCTCTTGCCAGTTGTAGTCTTGGAGTTTCCTGTAGGCTTGGAGAGGATTTCCTTTTGGATGGTGTTCAGATGGAGCAGACATGTTACTTCCTTATCTGCTGCTGTTGTTGAAGAGTGGCCAGCTGCATCTTTGGGTTTCCAAGATACAGCTGAACAGCCAGAGAAGACCTACTCTCCTCTAATAATAAAGATTGTTCTCTTTTTCAGATTTATCTTAATATGGGACAATCCTAGACTGAGTGAGACCACAGTTTTAGTATATGGTTAAAGAGACTGGGAATGAGGAGGTTAAGGATGGCTATAACTGAAGGAATTGTGTCCTCTAGCCAGTTGTTTATTAGGGTCATGTTTGTCCTCTTCCCAAAGCCATACCTTATATCCCATACACAGCCACACACACACAAAAATACTGCATCAGGATTTGGTCCAGGGTTGATCTTGGAAAGTGAATTAATATGCAAATAAAAATGCAAATTGAATTATGTAAACAGATATGAAAATGAGACAGTAAGAAATAATTTAGCCTCCTTTCCCTTTATTGTATCTCACACACTACACACTAGCATGAGCAAAGTTCTTGGAGTCTTATTAAACTCCAAACAAGAATCTTATTTTCAAATCATTTTTATATAGTCACTGCCCAGTCTTCTCCGCTAGGGGCAGGGCAGCGAGGGAAAGCCCTCACTCATTGAGCACTTACTATTTGCCAGGCCTTGTGGTAGGCAACTTGACAATCATTATCCAGTTGAACACTCACCACAGCACTGTAAGGAGTGTGCTATTGATCCCTATTTTACAGATGAGGAAACAAAAGCTCAGAGAAGTTAATGGCCATGCCCAAGCTCACTCAGTCTTGAAAGGGCAGAGCTGGAATTTGTATGTGACTTGATTTAAGGCTAAATTGATAAAAAAAAAAAAAAATCCATTTCTCTTTCTAGTTTTAATTCTGCTTTTACGACGTGAGGATTCGTCTTCTCTCCCTCACTCAAAACTCTTAAGTCTACCGTTGATAGCTTTAGTGGCTTTAACTATTATTGTTCACATCCAGTGGGGAAGATAAATTTGCCCATGGAAGATGACGAGAACTTGTGTTTCGCAGAAGTTCTCACAAATGTCTCACTGACACTGGTTGGTTCATGTGCTCATTGGCTAAAGCTCATGTTTGAGAATGAGGATGGGGACAAGATGACGTTCACACTTGGAAATCAGGATCTCATCAAGAGAAATAAAAGAATTCCTACTGTGCAGGCAACCACAGATGTGTGCAATACGGTGTCCAGAAGATACTGGTTGTGAAAGTAAATTTTGGGAAATAAACCAAAAAAATTAGAGGCTAACAGAGCCATTAAGCTTGTACAGTGACACCATATAAATCCTCAATAACATAATTAACCTGATGTAAATAAATTAAGCCTCACTTTGCTAAGATATTGGGTTTCTTAGGTTACCAAATGTTTTCTAAACACTTTGAGTCTCACGGTATTACTTTGATGTAGGTTTTATTATTTTCATTTCGTATGATAAGGAAAAAAACACTTCAAGATGTAAAGTCAAGAAACAGTGTGGTAGGAACTTGAATTGAGGACTTTATATGCGTTTTTTTAGTGGTCTTTTCACTATCACACTCCCAAGTTTGAATACTAGAACCATTTTCCAATCAATGCAGAACCGTTACAACTGGCAGGTAGATTAAAAAATAAGCTGGTGTGAAGCAGTTTACACCGCCCACCCACAATTCCTGAGAACGTCAGGGCATTCGGGGAGTCAGCGTTACGTGACACAGTTCTGGATTCAGAATGCCCTGGGTCCTGGCTCCAACACACATTGGCTGTGTGACTTGGGCAAGTTATTGGATCACTCAGAACTGAGTTTCCTCACCTCATAAAGTGGAAATAGCCCTACCTCATCTATATTTCAAAATGAATAAGTAGACCATTGTAAATAAAGAGCTCAGAACAGTGCCTGGCATATTGTAGACATTCAGAGAAATACAGACATTTGGGATGGATGACTCTCTCAGTTTGCTTGGGACTGAGGAAGTTCCTGGCATGAGGAACTTTCCGTGTTCAAAAAGGGAAGGCCTCAGATAAATTAGAGCTAGTGTTCACTTTGGGTGACATCAATAATTGTAATTCTGAGAATGAGATGGCTCCGAAAAAGGAATACTCCTATGCTTTGGTTGAATTATTTAGTTTAAACTAAGATATGATAAGTCCAAACACACTAAGATTTCCCATCTAAATGTTAGCTGCTGTACTACTGGGCAGAATGGCTGTCCTCAGAATTGAGTTTGACACATTAGATAAACATAGCCCTGCTGGAGGCGCGTCAATAACTGGAAGGTCATGTGCAGAGGTGAAGGGGCTCTGAACTGGGAGCTGGGACTCTAGATGGTCACCAGGCTGCTGCTCTGGGTAAGTCCTGCACCTCTGTTTCCATTTTGGGAAAAGGTGCAACCTAGATAACAAAAAACAACATGCACTCCTCTAGTTATTTACAGTTCACAGGTGCCTTTTCTTGCCACTATCTCATGTGACCCTCACTGTAATGCAGTGAAGATGATGTCACCCTCAGTATTTGCTGCCCCCAATTTACAGAAGTGGAAAATGAGGCTCAAATGAGACAGAGCATCTTTCTCAAGGCCTCACAGCCAGGAGGTGCCCCCAACAGAACTCAAGCCTAATTCTAGAGCACTTCTCTTTTTCATGTCACCTCTCTGCCTAGCTGAACACAGAGGTCCCTTCCTCTTTCATGATCTCATGACACCGAAACTCAAAATTGTGTCCTTTTAGTCTAAGGGGTAAAAGTCAAAGCCTTGAGCTAAAGTTCCTTTGGCTAAACATCTTTTTGGAGCATTATTCGTCATCTCTCTGACCTTTGCAGGCACAGGAGAAAATGGGCAAGGGTTTCTTTCTCCATTAGAAGAAAAGAACTTCTATGACCTCTGTGGAATAAGAAAACATGATGGTTTCATGGGCAGTGATTGCTCTGAGCAGAAGTTAGCAGAATAGAAACAGATCATCTAAGTGCAGCCCATGACTTGGGAAAATTTTTAATTTAGCAGAAACCTAATTACTCATTTATATGTGGTACACTTTCTCTCTTTTCTCCAGAACATGTGTGCGTGCACACACACATAAAGCTAATTATGATCCAAAGATTCCTCTGGAAAGGGTAGTTAATTGGTTCTAAGAATACCTCCATCAACAAAAACAGTGACACACTTGTCCCGGGTTCTGAGGAATCAGCAGGAAGGCTTGCCTATGAATTCTCAGTTGCAAAGTAAACCTTTATTTCAGTACAACATGTTTTATGGTGCCATAAAAGAGGAGGAAAGTCAATAGTTCTATCTAATACCAACGGAACCAAGAAAATACTTTACTGATTCTCTACTGTTTAAAGGGCAAAAGAATATGAATAGTTACCCTTAACAAAGTATTTGAAAATCTTAGAGATTTGACTTCAGCTTTTGCTCAAGCAATTGAGGCTGCCATATTGAGGTAGATGATGCATGATTACTTCCCCTATGAATGGATAAAATCTAGGAACCAAGACAAAATTTCTTTGCTAGAGAATTTGGAGGTGGCTTGAATCTCTAATTGTATTCAACTATCAAACTATTGAGACTCATTAATTGAACAAATATTTGTTTGTGCAGGGCTGTATTCTGGGGCCTAATGGTTTGGTCTGCAAAGGGAAAGGAGACCAGGGTTAGACAGGAATTTCCGTTAATGAGACTCCAAGCTCGACCCGTGAGAATTGCCTGGCTATATCTTTAATACATACATTTCTTACTCTTGCCACTGTCATAGCCCCAACTCAAGATCATTGCTTCCTGAGGCAGCTTCCTGCCTTCAGATCTGCCTTTCATTCTCCCTAAGCATTCAGAGAGACTGTTCCAAAATGAGCATATAGTCTTGACCCTCCTTCTGGCTTGAATCCTTTCCTGATTCCTTATTGTCCTTAGAATAATACACAAGCTTCTCTGCAGCCTGAGCAACATGGTCCCCTGCTTACCCTCCCTGCCTGATATCTTCCCTCCCACCCTCACCTCCCTCTGCACTTGATCTCCTTCTTGATCTCCCTTTCGTTTTGGAAACATATTCTCCCCTCTCTTGCTTCCAGGTCTTTGCATGTGCTTCTTCTAAGGAAATGGTCCAGTGTTGCCAGTGCAGGTTATGCATGTATGAACTTGAAGTGGCCAAACAGAAAGATTTGGTGATTGCAACCATGAACTTGTGATGAGGAACAGGGCAAGTGACATTCTTTGCTTGTCAAATGACTTTAAGCCAATCTTCTCCCCCTTCTTCTTCTATGGTATTTATTGGTTCATATAACTATGGAGGCAGCTAAAGTCGTGCACAGAATGGCTCAAGACCTTCACTAGAGGGACTGTATCATTTTCGGCTTTTGAAGGTGAAAGGAAAATCCATTAATGATCCTCTCAGGACAATAGGTGTAAACTGAGATAATCCAAGGCTGCTCCCACAGGGTGGCAACAATCTCCCCCAGCCACTCCTTGATTACTGTGGCTGGAGTGAGAGGTGCTCTGATTGGCCAGGCCTGAGCCCCATGTCCACCCCTGGAATCACCCCACCTGAATGCCAAAAACTGTGAGTTGGGGCGGTGTGGTTCCTCAAACTGGAAATTAGGTGCTTGTGTCCCATTTGAAGGAAGGGTTGCTGGGTGGTCAACACAATAAAAGTGTACATCCCTTTAGTAGCTGTAGTTTTGGATTGGCAGTGAGGAACAGAAACGGCATAATAACTTTACAAAAGAAAGAGTACATTTTGATGACTTCTGTAAAATGGGAGATTATTTTGTTCCAGATTAAATGCTTTACGGTTACATCAAAAAGCCAGCAACTGTTAACTATGAGGCAAACCCGATGTGGGGTATATGAGAACTCTGTACTGTTGTTGAGATTTTTCTGCAAATATGAAGCTGTTTTAAAATAAGAAAAGTTTACTTACAAAAAGACTAGCTACCAATGTAACACATATCTTATTATAGACAATAAATACTTTCAATTCAAAGTCGTATTACACAGCTTTCAGGTAAACAAAATAAAATTCTGTATTTTTCAGGGGAGAGAGAGAAAGAGAGTGACTTCATCTTTGATGGTGACAATAAGCATATAGCAAACATTTTTGCAGAGGGTAGTGGAAATGGAAAGAACTTTAAAAATTCAATTCAGTTTACCTTGGTTTAAGAAATGCTCTCTTCTTTTTCTGAATGTCTATGTTTGTCGGAAAAGGAAAAGTAGGGACCAAGGAATTATTCTGTATTTTGGTTTTATTTGTACATACATTTGTTTGTCTCAGCTGTACTGTATCTTGTAGTTATACCACTTAATTATTATACAAACTGATGAAATATGAGTGCAAAAGGAGAGTCGATGAAGTATAAGATAAATGCTCCACACAGGCTTGATAAAGACAACTTACTAACAAAATTAATGTTGAATTAGGTGTGAGGAAGACAACTGTAAAAGTTCGAGGAAAACATCATAGGAATCTACTGGGGTCTTAGTCAGATTTCGTCCCAAGTGTTTTAAGTTATCATCCTCCTCCAGTGAAAAACCAGGAGTTATGGCTTACACAAGAAACATGATTTGAACATCAACGACCAAACCCATCATCAAAGAGAAGGTCTGAGCCTTAAAATAAAAGATTTGTGATGACATAAACATTTACATATTTTTCAACTAGATAGATGTTAACCCATTTTGACAAATTTTTCAATTAAACAACCAACTTTGAATCCATTCATATTGAATAGAAGGGCTTTATTCTATTGATGAATTGTAATAAATAAGAAAAATCTAGTTGTTGACTTTTTTCTAGCTTGCAAAAGCTGTTCTACATGTGATGCGTTTTTCCTGAACACCATTAACCTAAGAACCAGAGTTATTTCTGACAGTACAAAGCAGAGCTTTGGGGAGATGCACAGTTTTGGTTTGGAGGCAATAAATTTCCACAGTTGTTTATCCTTCCTCTAGCCTTATTACTGGAGAGTGCGTTATTCTTGCCAAATGAATCAATTGAAATGAGAAAAATAAATTATTTGAGCTCATTTATATGTCATAGAGGTACGTAACTTCACAAAAATCCCACAGCGTTTATATTTTTAGAAACTTCCTGCCATAGATTTGGTTCTAGATTTGAGCCTTTGTGTCCAAAATTTGTGGATTATTTACACTGCAGATCACTCATTATGGATTCCTCTTAGGCCATTCCCTTGCCCTTATGACTAATAATTGTGCTGACTCTCTTACCACCTCTTTCTTACTATCAATGAGAGGTCCTTAGATAATGTATAATTCTTTGAAGATAGGCCTGAATTTGCTACTGTTTAAATAGTAGCCCCATAATAACATTGTTTCCTGTGTGTATAGTACTCGTTTGGTTTACACGTGTTTTTACATGCATTTTCTCATTTGAGCGACATAATAAACCTCTTTACATCCTTGTTATAATTGAGAAATCTGAAATTCAAATACTGCAAGTAATTCATCTGATATTCCTTAATTAGTAATTGGTAGACCTGGTATTCAGATTAGGAACTTCTGAATTCAAAGCCAAAGCTCTTTTCTGAAACACCAACACAAACATAAAGTAGGTCAGGTTTATGTGTTCCTTTTGGTTTACTCATGTCACAAAAATCTTTTGTTACCTTCTGTGAATGCATTTAACAAAGAGTTTATAGAGCATTAACTATACGCTAGACAATTGGTTAAAATAGATGTACATTGTTATAAAGCAGAAGCCTTATTCTGGGGATGTTTGGGGACGGAGATTGGACCACTAACAACACTCACACGCTGAAGTTCATACTTGAAATTCCCTATGCTTGGTTTTCACATGCATCACACGTAGCATGCAAAACTCAGGGAAACACAAATATTCATTTTAGCACACTGCCATTGGTTAACTGCACAGTTATCAGTAAGCAATATGATGGTGTGAATATGTGCTCTTAATAATTGCCACCATTTCCCATGGAGTGAGCATGTATTTATTTACTACACTATTACTGAAAAGAAAAGTGTGTGACTTTCTGGTAACTATGTAATTAACTTGTACCTCACAATGTTATTGTAGCTTAAACTGCATCTGGTGACTTCTAAAGAGCTGTTAGGAACAATGCAGACCATGCTTTGTGGTTCTGTCCAAGAGAATGCATATGTGTTGAGCATATTTGTAGTTGATTATTTTTGAGCCAACTGTTGGTGTCAATTTCAATTTATTGTGGGCTTGTGCCAGAGAATACGTGCTTCAGCAGAAAATATCCCTTGTATCTCTACTTATTTCTTGCACTTTTTTCTACTGACTATATTACTCTCCTCATTCAAATATCTGCTAGATTTGTTCAACAAAGCAACCCCAATGCCTGTCCTTTATATACTTCATAAACTGTGAAGTTTACGATGTAGTTTTATGAATGCGCAGCATAGCCATACTGAAACGGATCTCTTTGCAGGTCTCATTTTTAAGAGCTTTACTTGTCTGAGTGACTGAATACTTTTTGTTAATCTAATTTATATGTTTAATGTAATCTCGCTATCATATAGAACAGTGTGAAATAGAAGAGAATTGCTTTATCCCTCTCTCTGCTTCACTAACTCAGTGCATATTAACATCTGGCATATTTTCTTTCAGTCTTTTTTCTTGAATATCTGTGATTTAAAAAATACATGCATAGTAGTAACCACAGTGTGCAGATTTTTTTTTTTTTTTTTTTTTTTTTTAGACTGTGTCTCTGTCACCCAGGCTGGAGTGCAGTGGCATTATCTTGGCTCACTGCAAACTCCACCTCCCAAGTTCAAGCAATTCTCATCTCTCAGCCTCCTGAGTAGCTGGGATTACAGACATGCACCACCATGCCCAGCTAATTATTTGTATTTTTAGTAGAGATGTGGTTTTGCATGTAGTATGCAGAACATTTTATATCATGTTTCTTCCCTTAATATTATGACTTTATTTTTCTGTGCTCCAACATAGTCTTATAAACATCTTTTGAAATGAAATGGATGGATATTTTTTCCCATTCTTTTGGATAAGTAAAGCTAAAACCTTTGGATATTATGTATAATATAAGCACGAGAAGACATTGAAAGGTGGAGAAAAGAAGGCAACTTGTTGGAAGCCTCAGGACTCAGAGTATGACATGGCAGTGGGATTCCTGCGTTTTCTTTTGGTCTCATCTATCCCAGGACTGGTCTCTCGAGGAACTGGCAACATGGAAGTGTCAATGAATGCAAATGAAAAGAGTCCCAAGACAAGATTGCTCACTCCAGCCAGAGGACCAGGAAAGGGCAGCCTAGAAAAAAAAAAAACAAACTTTTAGACATCAACTACCAAACAGTAGTTCTACCGTTTTACTATTGTAAAAACAGTAGCCCATTCCACCTTATCAGCCAGGGCTGTGCAGGAAGCTTTGACTTTCACCCTCACCAAGATGTAAGAAGGTGCCCAACCCCCTTGACTGGGTGGCATCAGAAAAGGTAAAGTAGGAACTTGAGAATTTCATCCTCAATGGTCAGCAGGGAGTCCATCTCCCCCACACCCCTCACCTCCCTACCACCATCCACCCCACTACCAGCCAGAGTGGTACTAGCAGAGGCCTGGCAGGAGCCTGAATTCCCACTCCCACCCAGCTGTCATGAGGAATCCTCCCCCTTTCTGAGTCTCAGCAGAGACTGAGTGGAGTATCTGGACATCCACCTTCGCCTTATAGTGTCAATGTAGTGTCACTCTTTCCCCTCTGGCTTGATATGAGAGGAAGCCCTCTAAAACAGAGAATTTAAAGAAAATCTAGAGTTTCATAATCCAAATGTCCAGGATTCCATTAAAAAAACACTTATTATACAAGAAACCAGTAAATTTTGAAAAAGAAAATACAATCAAAGAACACCAATACCTTGATGACAGAGATTGTAGAATTGTCTGGCAACGATTTTAAAGCAGCCATTACAAAAATGCTTCAGTGAGAAATTATGAACATGTTTGGAAAAAAAGAGAAAAAAGTAGAAAGTATTGGCAAAGAAGATATAAAGATGAACTCAGTAAAAATTTTAGAGCTGAAAAATACAATAAACTGAAATAAACAACTCATTAGATGGTCTCAATAACAAAATGGAAGGACACGGTAAAAAATATCAGCGAAGCAAAAGATAAAATAATGGACAGTTTTTGAATCTGAATAACAGAAAAAAATACAGAAGAGAATTGAACAGAGCCTCAGAGACCTTTAGGACTAATACAAAAGACTGAATATTAATATTGTTGAGGTCCCAGAAGAAGAGAAAGAAGTCATATCTGAAATGTCTTTAAATAAATGATTGCTGCATTTCTTAAATTTGACAAAACACATAAACCTACAGATTCAAGATACTGTAAACCTCAAACATGATAAACCCGAGAAATCTCAAATACGATAAGCCCAAAGAAATCCAAAGTACAATAGTACAAGATATAACAGCCAAGACACACCATAGCAAAACATTTAAAAACTAAAGACAAAAATTCTAGAAATCAGTGAATTAGAAACAACATTTTATTTATAGAGAAAAAACTGTACAAATGACAACACACTTCTCATCAGAAACCATGGAGGCCAAAAGAAAATGGCATATTTTTTAAGTGCTGAAAGACAAGAACTATGTCTTTCCAAAATTAGTCTATATCCAGAGAAAATATCCTTCTAGGATGAAGGTGTGATAAAGATATTCTCCGATGAAGTAAAACTAAGAGAATATGTTGCTAGCAAGGGAGGTTCTCAGAAAGAATTCCTCTAAAAAGAAAGTAAATGACAAAAGAAGAAGCCTTGGGTTATCAGGAAGGAAGGAAGAACAATAGAAAGAGTAAAAATACCAGCAAATACTGTAGACTTTCTTCTCTTGAGATTTCTAGATCATATTTGATGATTGAAGAAAAAAATATAACACTGTCTAATGGGGTTAAAAAAGTATATGAAAGCAGGAAATGTCTAAAACGATTACATTATTGTTGGAAGAAAGCAAAAGGAAATAAGCATGGTGGTGTGTAACTGTAAAGGAGTAGCATAATAATCTTTGTGGGAGGTAATACTTCTGTATCTTGCAGAAGCACTTACAGAAATCTACACAAGTGATAAAATGACATAGAAGTACACATGCACACATGTGCAAACTTGTGCATGCACCTGCCTGTCCCCCTCGCCACACACTGTACCTCTGTCAATTCCTGATTTTGATATTGTATGATAGTTATATAAGGTGGAACCATAGAAGGAACCTTGGTGAAAGGTATACAAGACCTCCCAGTACTATCTTTCAAATCTGTAATTTAGATAATTAATAATTATGCACTGACAATCAATAATTATATCAAAATAAAATGAATCGTTAATGGATAAACAAATTTTGTTGCATTCATACAGTAGACTATTACCCAATAACAACATGGATAAATCTCATATGCATCATGTTAAGTGAAAAAAAGCATACACAAAAGTTTGTGTACTGTATGATTTCATTTATATAATGACCTAGAAAATGCAAAACCATAGGGAAATAACTATACCAGCAGATTCCCTGGGGCAGGAAGTGAGTATTGACTATTTGAAGGAAATTTTGAGATGATGCAAGTTTTATATATCTTTTCTTAAATTAAAAAATAATTTAGAGATAAAGTCTCATTATGTTGTCCAGGCTGAAGTGCAGTGGCTATTCACAGGCATGATTACAGTGCACTGCAGTCTGGAACTCCCGGGCTCACGTGCTCCTCCTACCTCACTCTTCCCAGTAGCTGGGACTCCAGGCAAGTGTTACATATCTTGTTGACAATGGTTATATGACCATATACATTTTTAAAAATTGACATTTTTAGAATATATGAAACTCTATGTAAATTATATCTCTACACACCACGTTTAATAAAAACGAAAAGAAAGCATCATGAAATCCTAAACTATACCCACAATAATTATATATGTAGTTTTTTATTTTTTACCATAAAACATTATGTGGTCATAAACACCTATGAGCAAAATAACATTGTTTCCCCAGGATCTTTGTATTACTTCTGTAGACTGCACTCCCAGAAGTTGTATTACAGAGGTGGATGGAGAAGAGTAGAGGAATAAATTTTAGGCACATTTTTACAGGAATATTTGCATATGCAAGTATGCAAAATTACTTTCCAGAAGTATTTATATTTTTAGCCAGTTTATAATGCCACTAAAGTTTTGAAAGTACTTCTTTCCCCCACACCCTTGTGGGCAATAGAATTTTGATTGCTACTGTCAGTTGGTTCCACTTGGCTCAGATAACTCTTCCTGATAATTGAAGGGTTTGCATTTATTTGAGACCTTGTAATTATGGCATATAGGATTAGCAGAGCAGAACTGAACCCACGCTATTTACAGTTTACTAAACATCCCCTTGAACATTCACACACATGTATGACAAACTACAAACACTCTTCATTGATAACTATAGTGTCATTCTGGTAATTATCATTGATTTTATTTACCAGAATATTGGTGATGTCTGCAGACAGGAGAATTAGTGAGGTATCTTATTTCAGTTCTGGGTTGAGTCCCCTTCTTTTAATCTTTATTCTTTGTCCTCTGCCTGTCTGTTATTTTCATATTGTCTCCTTGTCCCATTCAATTGTGTCTATCATTCCATTTTACATTTAAATGATCTCTTGATTTTGCTTTGGGTTAATTCTCAATCTGTCATAAATGTGACTTGATCTGTCACAAACTGCCCAAAATACACATTTTAGGATCTTGCGTCTTCATCTACTATTTTTCTATATTTGCAATCATGCCTTTTTCTATTTTCTGTTATTGGATACCTGTGACACTTTACTCCAAGGAGATGTAGCTTTCTCTAATATTTTTATTGCAAAATGTGCCTACTGTAGTAGGTGCATTTTGAGGTGCTTTGTCTTTGGTCTGCAATGATGGGCTGTGTTTTATAGTTGCTCCTGGCTTCTGCTCAAATATTAATAATTCTGGGGTAAGCATCTCCCTAAAAGAATTTTCCCCTACTCAGGAGAATCCTTCTGCTTCCTTTTTGCTTCCTCCCTTGCCCTAATACATGAACATGTTTTCACTTGCTTTACCTCATTTAACTTTCAGATTACTCTCAGAAGGAGATTCAAATGCTTCCATTTTGCATGTGAGACCACCAGATGGGAAAGGGTCCACAGAGAAACTCCAACCAGTCTGCATACTGGGAGGAGTGCACACTGGGGTGGAGCCACAGAAGTTCTCACCATTTGCAGTGGGGAAGAGCCTGACCCTTCCTATTCCTGAGTGGTAGCTGGGATTCAATTGTGAGGCAGGAGGCACATACTAGGAAGACTCTGGCTCTGCTGAGTCCCTGTTCTGCCCCCATTTTTCCTTTTGCTCAATAAATCCCATTATTCTCACCCTTCAAATTGTCTGTGAGCCTAATCTTTCATGGCCTTGTGACAGAGAGCTTGTCTTTAGCTGAACTAAGGAAAAGTCCCACACCACACACACACAATATGATGACAAAGCCCTCCCCACCAGCACTACTACTACTGCCAAGAGCTGTCCTCTAAACAGTGTGACCCAGCTTTGTGGAGAGTTGGCCAGGTGGGCGTCACCTGAGCTCAGGGACAATCTCCTCTGCTCTGGTCTTGCCTCATTCCCATGCTGGATTTGAGCCCAGGTCTCTTGACTTTCCTTCTTTCTTTCCTTCCTTCCTTCCTTCCTTCCTTCCTTCCTTCCTTCCTCCCTCCCTCCCTCCCTCCCTCCCTCCCTCCCTTCCTTCCTTCCTTCCTTCCTTCCTTCCTTCCTCTAATGTCTATTGAGCACATATTAAATGGCAGCTTCCTTCTAGGATTTGGAGTTTTTCAACGAAAAAAAAAAGTGGATTCCAGCTTTTGTGATATTTGTATTCTAGTGAGTGGACACAGACAGACTACAAAGCATAAAAGTTATAAAGTGGTGAGGGGTGGTTGCTATAGACAAAAAAGTATAAGGGAGTGTAGGGGCTATCAGCAGTTCTGGGGGATGATGGGATTGCAATTTTAAATGCAGAGGTTAAGATATACCTCATTGGAAAGGTGACATTAGAGCAAAGGCTTGATGTCTATGTGAAGAGCATTCTGGACACATGGAGCAGCTGGTGCAACGGACTGAAGGTGGAGCATGGGTTGATTGTGGCTTAGTGATGAGGGGCAGTGCAGGCAGAGGTGCAAAGAGGCATCGGGGGGCCTTGTCATGAGAGGCTCTGCAGGTCATGGGTGGACTTAGATCTGGTGCTGTCCCTCTATGTTGTGGTCAGCAAGATGATTTCACCAGCAGCTTATTCAATATGCTTTCTAAGAAAATCATCATTTAACCAGTAAGTGTGGATTCTCCTGGCCAAATCCTAGTGTGCAAATATACTGGAAACATTCAATCTCGTTTCCAGCAAGGCTTGGGATAATTTAGAAACTGTTCAATCAACTCAGTAAATATGAATTAAACATTTACAGTTGTATTAAATATTCGAAAGATAGGAACCAAAACAGTCTATCAAGTAATTGTACATATTTGTGCATTTACAAAATGCATATTCATGAGAGCTATGTAAATATATATTTAGTCATTTCCTCTTTCATGTGAAGTGCTATGGCTGAACTACAGATGGTAACTTTCTTGCATCTGATTATGAAAATGGCACAGTAAAGCATTCTGACATTGTCCTTAGAAAAAGATCATTGTTTGGCCATTACCATGAGTTCAGTGTTCTTGGAACTGGGGAGAAGAAAGTTCTAGAACATGTCTGTTTTTGTGGCAGGCATCTAGGGAGGAAAGGCAGTTATTTCTAGGATATGTGGCTCTCATACTTTTTCCACCAAGGGTCACAAAATGGAGGAGGTTTATGTGTAGGACATGCTGAAGTCCTGTGGGCTCTGTATTCCAGCCACAGTGCCACCCTTTCTTTCTCCATCAGGAAAGCATATTGGGAGGGTAGGGAGTGAGAATAATGACATTTTGGGTTAATATTTAATTCATTCTAATTTATTCGAAAACGTGTCTAACTTCGCATGATATCTATTAATACTAACATGACTGGCAACCCCTCACAACTGCCTCTGACAACTCTTGTGGGTCCTTCTGCCACATCTAAGGACTCTCCAGATAAGGAGATGGTGAGAGAACACACATTCTAATTTTGTCTTTGTGTGAAGGTCTTATGTGAAAATCTTTCTGGAAATTAGAGTTTTTTAAAGGGATCTCTATTTCCTAAGGTCCTGATAGTCTTACTAGCATTTGCCAGTTAATTCTGTGAGACCCAAATGTGTGCAGAGCCTGGCCAATTTATCTCAGACTAGGTCTCTTCCTTAACCCTCCACTATTCCCCAAATATTTACACAGGTGGACTGGGTAGTTAGACTGATATTTGTGTCAGCCTTGAAAACTCAGGATGACTCTCGAAGCTGACTGCACATGAAGTATCGTTGCTTGGATCTCCTCTTTTGGAGACTAAGGGAGCTTGACTGTGTGCAAGTTAGCAATAAGGACTGACTACTGGATTAGGTGGACCACGTGGATATCAGCTTGTGGTGGCCTTTTGGGATATTCTGATCTCACTCAGAGTAAAAGCCTAAGTCCTCACTATGACCTAGAAAGCCCCTGTGATCTGTGCCCCAGATCTATGACTTCACCTCTAACTAGTCCCCCTCACTTGCTTAACCTCCTTCCTCAATGGCCTCTCCGCTGGCTCCTTGAACCACCCCAGGCCCTTTGCACCTGCTATTCCCTCTCCTCAGCATGCTCTGCCCCAGACAATTGCAGTGCTAACTTCTTACTTCCTTCAGATTTCACTCAGAAATGACTTTCTCAGTGTGGTCTCCCATGACCATTCTATTTAAGATTTCAACTACTTTGCCAGCATTTCACTTCCCCTCCCTTCATCTTTTCTTCCAAGAACTCACTGCCCTCTCGCATACTGTATCTTTTACTTATTTATCTTGTTCAGTTTCTGCCTGCCTCACCACAGTGTACATTTCACAAGGGCAGGGATTTTGTCTGTTTTGTTGACTGCTGTAGCCCTGGCATCTTGAGCAGTGCCAGCACCTGGTAGCATTAAATAAATATTTACTGAATGAATGAGTGGCTTCATGCTTAAAAGCAAGAAGAGAGACCTTCATAGAGAAGTAGGAAAATGAACTGTTGCACAAATAAAGGGCCATGTAATGAGAGAGAGAGAGAGAGAGCAAGAGAAAGAGGTGAGATGCTAACAGATTTTCCAAAAACATTCCAGTTCCCACTTCCCATCTTTCATGAACCAGGATTTTTACTTCCTATCCATGGGCTATCCCTAAAAATTCCATTTTCTTAAGCTACTGTAATTGGGCTTGTCTTTATCGCTACCAAAAATCTCTAAGAAAAAAAAAAATAGAGTCAGACTAGAAGATGCTAATTGTTTTCTCAATACCCAGTGTGTCTTTGGAGAATGGGGTTCTCATGTAGCCAACAGTTTTGTGGGTTCTCTTCCGTGTTTCCTTTCTTGAATAACTAGGTCACAGACAGCTGGTGTTTCCCATGTGGCAAAGGGAGCACACACAGAAATCCCCACCTCCTCTCTCTTTGCTTTTCAAGCCCTGCTGAATGCCTCCTAATGATTTCATCTGCTCAGAGGTCTGCTGGCTTTTCCACTCTCGTAGAAGCTGGTGGCGCCGGGGGCTGATGCATGCTCTGACTACTGACTTGAAACATGCTTTGATGAATTAGTGCAACTCGGCCAGCCATTTACTTTAAATTTTACCCTTGATTCTTCCTCTAGCAAACAATTAAGGAGCAGCAGTGGCTTCCTGCAGGGGAGACCAATGCCTTCTGTCCTCTGAGGAAACAGCTTGGCATTCTTCCAATTGATGAATGGCATGGACCAGGAGCACCAGTTATCTTCAGCTTCTAAGCATCCGAATAAATAAACATACAAGTGCATAACATAAAACAAATTCAAATTACAAATGAGAAAACCAATCTAGGTTACCGGCAAGTCCTATGACTTGATGTGGAGGCCTGGAAGTGCATCCTTGAACATTGCAATGCAGTGAGCCAAGGAAAGATGAGAGGCCACATGAATAACTGGGCCAGTGACAAGACACATGTCCTCCTCCTTGTGGGGTGAGTAGCCCAGTCCAACCCCAAAAGCTCCTGAGTAAGAGGAAAATGTCTCTTTAACAGTATTAAGGGACAATTTATTATGTGTATCCTTCCAGGGAAGCACAATGTCAGTAAAGGCCCATTGCATTTGCATTATTTCCAGACAACAGCAGCAGCAGAAAGGGACACTGATTTATTTCAGAGCGAGCACAGGTGAATTTAATGTCTGTTGGGACTGAGCCAGGGAGAATTTAACCCGTTCTGAGTCTTTCTAATGCTTTAGGGGGAACCATAGGTTTTTGGAATGGTTCTATTGGCTTCTTTGGTCAAATTCAGTGTCCCCAAGCCTGTGCTTCTCAATCACTTGGTAATAAAAGCTCTTACAGGGTGGAGGGGAGAGAAAAAAATATGTTTAAAAACAGAAAATCTGGTCTTATGCCCTGGCCACGTTAATTTCTTTCTGTGTGACCTGGGCAAATAATTTAATCTTTTTATGACTCAGTTATCTCTTTTGAAAAATGGGTATAATAATGCTCCCTGCAGGATTTTAATGAAAATCAACTAAGCAAATGTATTAATGAGTGACTTATATAATGAATTGTATAAATGACATTGTTTTGGTGTGATATCAATTTGGGATTCCTGGGACACAAACAGAAGTTTAGGTATTATCTTCAGGTATGGTGTCTTGGCTAGCTTAGCTAGCAGAGAGCTTTTTTACCAGAAGAATCATTCAGTGGGAGGTAAAACAGTTACTCTTTGAATTCTGGAATTAGAGTTACGAAATTCAAAAGGTCATGGTAGAAAGTGTCTTGGAGACATCTCTTCCAAGCCTCTGTTTTGGTAGATGGAAAAACTGAGGCTTAGGGAAGCAAAGTAGACTGTAAGCATCTTGGAGGATGAGGTCAATCTTAATTATCTTTGGTTGTTGTTTCTTATCAGTATACACCAGAATACCCTGCATCCAGAGAATGCTCAAAAAGTGTTGGTGGAAGTGACAGAATTCCATCACCATTAAACACAACTAGTGTTGTGGTTGACAATGGTAGGTTGGAGTATTTTCTCTTCTGATCCAGATTAGATCAGAATTTGATATTGTTTTAATATTAAACCTTGAAAGGAATGCGTTTACTGGTCAACTGAGGCGTCTTGAAAAGGGACATGACCCCTATAAAGCCAGAAACATCCTGGTAAATCCTCTAGTTTCAACTTCTGACAGAAACTCCTTGAAGTCTTAAAGAACAGTTCCTGTTATTAAACCTTCACACAATTTTAACTTACACAGTAGCACACAGTTACAAAATGTTACCCAATACATTACCTTATTTAATTCTCCCAATGATCTGGTGAAGTAGGCATTATTATTTCCATTTCTCAGAGTAAGAAATTGAGGCTCTGAGAGTCTGAGTGATGATCCAAGGATGTATAGGCACTGTCAGGACTGGAACTTGAACCTAGAACTCTTGATTTAAGTGTATTTCATTAACACTACCTTGTAAAGTACCAAGTAGAATAGATGTCCCTTGAGCCTGTTTCTTCCTTCCTCCTTTTTCTCTCCGCTTCTTTCCCTTGTTCCTCTCTAGGCACTGAAGCAGGTGAAAAATCAATACAGCAGCTTCTGTCTTTAAAGAGTTTGCAGCCTCCTGAAGAGGGTTTACAGGTAAAAAAGGTAATTCTAAATGCAGAGGATCTTTATTACACACTAACCCTGATTGAACACAGCCCAAAAGGGTTAACTGACCTGCCTGGAAGATGGGAAAGAGAGATAAAACACAGTCCAAGATACAGCTGGTGCTGGAAAAAGAAATCACTGAAATCCCAAAACACCCCTTTCAAAATATCTAGACTTTCAAAGCCGTGTCTTTCCTTCTCCCCTCTCTTAGATGTGATGAATGAGAGATGTGTGTGTGTGTGACACATCCAACTGGAATCTGCAAATCGCTGATCCTTTAAAACCTATTTTTGTAAATACCAATAAAACAAGTCTTGACGCTTGTTCCTGAGTTCAGGGAATTCATTCGACCTGGAGCCCTGGAGGAGGAAAGCTATTCCCTAGGAAATTTTGCCCTTTCAGGTATCTCACCTGAAACTGAAACTCGTCTCTCACTCTTCCCTTTTTCTGCCTTTCTTTGATTCAGAGCCTGTAATCCCTTCTGGTTTTCCTCCTTTGTCTGCCTACACTTTGTCTAAGCAACAGAATAGTTTAGTTTGCCAAATGAATAATACCACAAAGTGTTGAAGTCTGGAAATAATGCCTCATGGGCACTCCATAACTATTTGTTTAATGAATAAATGAATCGGTGAATAAATGAATGAATAATGGCCAAGTTCAAATACTGGCTCTATCATTTACCAGTTGCCCAACTTTAAGACAGATATTTAACCTGTTTGTGCCTCAATTTCTTATCCGTCCATATTGTGTATAGGAGATTATAAAAATGAATATACAAGCACACCTTGAGATATTGTGGGTTTGGTTACAGACCACTGCAACAAAGCAAATATTGCCATAAGGCAAGTCACGTGAAGTTTTTGGTTTTCCAGTGCATATAAAAGTTATGTTTACACGCTGTAGTCTACTGTGTGTGAAACAGCATTATGTCTAAAGCATGTACACATCTTATTTTTTTAACTTTTTGAGACTGAGTCTCAGTCTGTCACCCAGGCTGGAGTGCAGTGATGCGATCTCAGCTCACTGCAACCTCCACCTTCCAGGTTCAAGTGATTCTCCTCCCTCGGCCTACCAAGTAGCTGAGATTACAGAGGTGCATGCCATCACACTCAGCTAATTTTTAAAAACTTTTTTTTTTTTTTTTTAGTAGAGGTGGGGTCTCACCATTTTGGTCAGGCTGGTCTCAAACTCCTAAACTCAAGTGATCCTCCCGTCTCGGCCTCCCAAAGTGCTGGGATTACAGGTGTGAGCCACCATGCCCATTCTTAAATGTACACATCTTAATTAAAAAAATATTTTATTGCTGGCCGGGTGCAGTGGCTCATCCCTGTAATCCCAGCATTTTGGAAGGCTGAGGCAGGAGGATCACCGGAAGTCAGGAGTTCTAGCCTGGCCAATATGGTGAAACGTTGTCTCTACTAAAAATACAAAAATTAGCCAGGTGTGGTGGTGGGCGCCTGTAGTTCCAGCTATTTGGGAGGCTGAGGCAGGAGAATCACTTGAACACAGGAAGCAGAGGTTGCAGTGAGCCGAGATCATGCCACTGCACTCCAGCTTGGGCAACAGAGTGAGACTCCATCTCACACACACACAAACCTTTATTGCTAAATAATAAACTTGGGCCTTCAGCAAATCATAATCTTTTTTGCTGATGGAGGGTCTTGTCTCAGTGTTGATTGCTGCTGACTGATCAGGGTGGTGGTTGCTGAAGGTTGGATAGCTATGACAATTTCCTAAAATAAGACAAGAATGAAATTTAGTGCATTGATTGACTCTTCTTTTTACAAAAGATTTCTCTGTAGCTTGCAATGCTGTTTAACAGCACTTTACCCATAGTATTACAGATCTTTCATAATTGAAGTCAATCTTCTCAAGCCCTACTGCTGCTTTATCAACTAAGTTGATTGTAGTGAATCTTTTGTTGTCATTTCAACAATGCTCACAACATCTTCACTGGGAATGGATCCCATCTCAAGAAACTTTTTTTTTTTTTTTTTGCTCATAAGAAGCAACTTCTCATCCACTCAAGTTTTATCATGAGGTTGTAACAATTCTGTCACATCTTCAGGCTCCACTTCTAATTCTGATTATCTTGCTGTTTCTACCACATCGACAGTTCTTGCCTCCACTAAAGCTTTCAAAGTCATCAATGAGGGTTAGAATCCACTTCTTTTAAACTCCTATTAATGTTGATATTTTGACTTCTTCCCATGAATCACAAATGGTCTTAATGACCTCTAAAGTGCTGAATTCTTTCCAGAAAGTTTTCAATTTAATTTGCTCAGATTCATCAGAGGACTCACTATCTATGGCAACTGTAGCCTTATAACATGTATTTCTTAAGTTATGAGGTTTGAAAGTCAAATTATTTCTCAATCCATGGGCTATGGAAGGAATGCTGTGTTCACAGGCATAAAATAACATTAATCTCCTTGTACATCTTCATCAAAACTCTTGGATAACTAAAAGCATTATCAAAACTCTTGGGTAGCTATATTATTGATAGGAACCTTTGATTTTCAGCAGCAGGTCTGAAGCATGGGCTTAAAATATTCAGCAAACCATTCTGTAATCAGATGTGCTGTCATCTAGGCTTTGTTGTTCTATTTACGGAACACATACAGAGTAGATTTAGCATGATTCTAAAGGGCCCTAAGATTTTTAGAATGGTAAATGAGCGTTGACTTTAACCTAAAGTCTCCATCTGCATTGGCCCCTAGCAAGAGAGTTACCCTGTCTTGTGAAGCTTTAAAGCCAGGCATTGACTTCTCCTCCGTAGCTACGAAAGTCCTAGATGGCATCTTCTTACAATATAAGGCTGTTTGGTCTAAAGTGAAATTCTGTTGCTTAGTGTAGCTACTTTTATCAATTATCTTAACTAGATCTTCTGGATAACTTATCTTAACTAGATCTTCTGGTTAACTTACTGCAGCCTCTCCATCAGCACTTGCTACTTCACCTTTCACTTTTATGTTATGGTGATGGCTTCTTTCCTTAAACTTCATGAACCAGCCTCTGCTAGCTTCAAACTCATTTTCTGCAGCTTCCTCATCTTTCTCAAACTTCACAGAATTGAAGAGAGTTAGGGGCTTGCTCTGAATTAGGCTTTCACTTAAGGGAATGTTGTGGCTAGTTTGATCTTCTATCCAGACTACTAAAACTTTACCCATATCACAAAAAGATTGTTTTGCTTCTTATCGTTCATATGTTCATGGGAATAGCACTTTTAGTTTCCTTTAAGAACTTTGCCTTTGCATTCACAACTTGGCTGTTTGGCACAAAAGGCTGAGCTTTGGACATGCCATACTCACTAAGCTTAATAATTTCTAGGTGTTTTTTTTTTTTTTTTTTTTTTTAGACAGAGCCTTGCTCTGTCACACAGGCTGGAGTGCAGTGGTGTGATCTTGGCTCACTGAATCATTTCTAGTTTTTTATTTACAATGAAAGATGTGTGACCCTTCCTTTTACTTGAATACTTAGAGTTCATTGTAAGATTATTAATTCACCTAATTTCAATATTTTTTTCTGACTCAAGGAGTAGAAAGCCAGAGGAGAGGGGGAGAGATGGGGGACATGGCTGGTTGGAGTGGAACAGTAAGAACACACACATTTACCAGTTTACTGTCTGATATGGGTGCAGTGTGTGGCACCCCAAAACAATTACAATAGTAATATCAAAGATCACTGACCACAGATCACCATAACAGATAGAATAATAACAATAAACTTGAACTTACCAAAGAATTAACAAAATGTGACACAGCGAAATGAAATAAGCCCACACTGTTGGAAAATTGACACTGATAGATTTCCTAGATGCAGTGTTGCCACAAATCTTCAGTTTGTAAAAAAAATGCAATATCTCTGCAAAGCATAGTAAAGAGAAGTACAATAAAAAGAGATATGTCTGAATTTATGTAATACATAAAGCACCTGAGATTCATTCTGGTACTGAAAAATGATTGTTTTTATTATTATTGTCAAAGAGACATGTGTGTGTCTTGGGAGCCACAGGAGGAATGTTCTTGAAGGCTGGGGATGCTTGGGAGAATGGTCTTTTGTTAGCTATGAGGAGTTTAGGATTTAATTACACATAGGAAAGGATGCAGGAGAGGGCATTTCAGGCAGTAATACTAGGGTAAAGGAGCAAGGTCTGGAATTTTCTGAAGGTAAGAGAGATAGAATGAAAAGCGAGGAGTCAGAAAATGCTGTAGAAAGAGGTGAGGAGATGTGGGGAATGTGGATGGTCAAATGGGTTCGTAAAACTAAATTGTTGATTATGTATTGCATGGCTATTACGTGCTGCTGATACAAAATGTGACACAAACTATGTGCCCAAGAAGGGAGCCTGAGATTCCACATCGTAATAGTGATAAGAGTTACAGCAGAGGGATATTTCACATGCTGTTAGCCCAGAGGAAGGAGTATGTCCTTCACTTAGGCTTCCAGAGGCCTCACAGTGAAGGCCTGCACTCTCCAAGGATCCATTCATTCTCTTTCACTCTCTTGCTAACTAGCTTATTCACTCATTTAACATACATTCTTGAGCACTTGTTTATTTGCTAGGTGTTGATCTGGATGCTAGGGACAAGGCAGACACAATCATTGAGCATACGGTCAGCAGGAGATTGCTCAGTGTTGATAGAGAGAAATCCTGTCCCAGGCAGAGAGAATGACATGACAGAAAACTAAACCAAACCAAACCATGGAGCACTTAGAAGCAAGCATGGGCTTTCCACAGTAGCTCAAGGGGAAAGGCATGGATGGTACGGGGTCCAAGAGTCAATTGGAGGTTGAGGCCGTCATCATGTGCCAGACATGGGAAGGGGATGGAAGATACCAAACAGGAGAGGAGGATGGCCAGATTTATAGTTCAGTATGAGACCACTGGTGGCAGGTGGAGTGGAGTGGTCTGAGTGAGCCCTCAGAGAAATACCGCAGGAGAGACCAAGGAGCTCCCCATGGAGGCAAAGGGACAGTTGGAGCTAGAGAGTGAGATGAAAAGATGTTTCTTGAGGCAGAGTTCTCCCCACAGTGAGTCAGGGGTCAAGGAGAAAGCACCAGCTACTTGTTGGAGGGTGGGGAGGGGCAATGAGACCCTAAGTGCAGGAAAAGGGGGCCTGAGGGTGAGGAGGAGGTAAATGTTTCCTTCACAATGGCAGGGACCATAATTGTGGAGGAAAGACAGATGATCCATTTCTGCCAGGTGCCATCCCTAGCAATTCCCCTCTGCAAGGACTCACCCTAGCCCTCTGGGAATAAGGAGTGGGTTTATTGGCATCAGTTTCATGGTTTTGTAATGGGAAAACTATGATATCTGAGGATGAGTCAATCGGTCCAATCAGGACTGGTTGAAAACAACTTTGATGGAGAAGGCTGGGAAAAAAAACCATCAAATCCCTAAGAATTCCATGTGTCAAAACAAAACCAACACATCTTGATTCATTGCAGTTCTTGTGAAGTCTCTTCTATCCAGCTAATGACTTCCCATGCGAGGGGAAGCAGCACGAGGAAAAGTCAACACAACAAACTTTGCAAAGTCTTTGCTCTTACTTAAATTTCTTTTCTTCCCAGATTTTCCCATACCGCATTCTGAAGAACACAGGCAGAAATCTCCACCCCCTCCAGCATTTTTTTTTCTTTTCTTTTTTTTTATTATTGTACTTTAAGTTTTGGGGTACATGTGTACAATGTGCAGGTTTGTTACATATGTATCCACGTGCCATGTTGGTGTGCTGCACCCATTAACTCGTCATTTAGCATTAGGTATATCTCCTAATGCTGTCCCTCCCCCCTCCCCCCACCCCACAACAGTCCCCAGAGTGTGATGTTCCCCTTCCTGTGTCCATGTGTTCTCATTGTTCAATTCCCACCTATGAGTGAGAACATCCGGCGTTTGGTTTTTTGTCCTTGTGATAGTTTACTGAGAATGATGATTTCCAGTTTCATCTACGTCCCTACAAAGGACATGAACTCATCATTTTTTATGGCTGCATAGCATCCCATGGTGTATATGTGCCACATTTTCTTAATCCAGTCTATCGTTGTTGGACATTTGAGTTGGTTCCAAGTCTTTGCTATTGTGAATAGTGCCGGAATGAACATATGTGTGCATGTGTCTTTATAGCAGCATGATTTATAGTCCTTTGGGTATGGACTGGCTGGGTCCATACCCAATAAGTAATGGGATGGCTGGGTCAAATGGTATTTCTAGTTCTAGATCCCTGAGAATCACCACACTGACTTCCACAATGGTTGAACTAGTTTACAGTCCCATCAACTGTGTAAAAGTGTTCCTGTTTCTCCATATCCTCTCCAGCACCTGTTGTTTCCTGACTTTTTAATGATGGCCATTCTAACTGGTGTGAGATGGTATCTCATTGTGGTTTTGATTTGCATTTATTTGATGGCCAGTGATGATGAGCATTTTTGCATGTGTTTTTTGGCTATATAAATGTCTTCTTTTGAGAAGTGTCTGTTCATGTCCTTTGCCCACTTTTTGATGGGGTTGTTTGCTTTTTTCTTGTAAATTTGTTTGAATTCTTTGTAGATTCTGGATATTAGCCCTTTGTCAGATGAGTAGGTCGCAAAAATTTTCTCCCATTTTGTAGGTTGCCTGTTCACTCTGATGGTAGTTTCTTTTGCTGTGCAGAAGCTCTTTAGTTTAATTAGATCCCATTTGTCAATTTTGGCTTTTGTTGCCATTGCTTTTGGTGTTTTAGACATGAAGTCCTTGCCCATGCCTATGTCCTGAATGGCAATGCCTAGGTTTTCTTCTAGGGTTTTTATGGCTTTAGGTCTAACAGTTTCAGCTTTGTACACATGGCTAGCTAGTTTTCCCAGCACCATTTATTAAATGGGGAATCCTTTCCCCATTGCTTGTTTTTGTCAGGTTTGTCAAAGATCAGATAGTTGGAGATATGTGTCGTTATTTCTGAGGGCTCTGTTCTGTTCCATTGATCTATATCTCTGTTTTGGTACCAGTACCATGCTGTTTTGGTTACTGTAGCCTTGTAGTATAGTTTGAAGTCAGGTAGCATGATGCCTCCAGCTTTGTTCTTTTGGCTTAGGATTGACTTGGTGACACGAGCTCTTTTTTGGTTCCATATGAACTTTAAAGTAGTTTTTTTCCAATTCTGTGAAGAAAGTCGTTGGTAGCTTGTTGGGGATGGCATTGAATCTATAAATTACCTTGGGCAGTATGGCCATTTTCACGATATTGATTCTTCCAACCCATGAGCATGGAATGTTCTTCCATTTGTTTGTATCCTCTTTTATTTCATTGAGCAGTGGTTTGTAGTTCTCCTTGAAGAGGTCCTTCATGTCCCTTGTAAGTTGGATTCCTAGGTATTTTATTCTCTTTGAAGCAATTGTGAATGGTAGTTCATTCATGATTTGGCTCTCTGTCTGTTATTGGTTTATAAGAATGCTTGTGATTTTTGTACATTGATTTTGTATCCTGAGACTTTGCTGAAGTTGCTTATCAGCTTAAGGAGATTTTGAGCTGAGACGATGGGGTTTTCTAGATATACAATCATGTCATCTGCAAACAGGGACAATTTGAGTTCCTCTTTCCCTAAATGAATACCCTTTATTTCCTTCTGCTGCCTAATTGCCCTGACCAGAACTTCCAACACTATGTTGAATAGGAGTGGTGAGAGAGGGCATCCCTGTCTTGTGCCAGTTTTCAAAGGGAATGCTTCCAGTTTTTGCCCATTCAGTATGGTATTGGCTGTGGGTTTGCCATAGATAGCTCTTATTATTTTGAGATAGGTCCCATCAGTACCTAATTTATTGAGAGTTTTTAGCATGAAGGGTTGCTGAATTTTGTCAAAGGCCTTTTCTGCATCTATTGAGATAATCATGTGGTTTTTGTCTTTGGTTCTCTTTATATGCTAGATTACATTTATTGATTTGCATATGTTGAACCAGCCTTGCATCCCAGGGATGAAGCGCACTTGATCATGGTGTATAAGCTTTTTGATGTGCTGCTGGATTTGGTTTGCCAGTATTTTATTGAGGATTTTTGCATCAATGTTCATCAAGGATATTGGTCTAAAATTCTCTTTTTTGGTTGTGTCTCTGCCTGGCTTTGGTATCAGGATGATGCTGGCCTCATAAAATGAGTTGGAGAGGATTCCCTCTTTTTCTATTGATTGGAATAGTTTCAGAAGGAATGGTACCAGTTCCTCCTTGTTCCTCTGGTAGAATTCCGCTGTGAATCCATCAGGTCCTGGACTCTTTTTGGTTGGTAAGCTATTAATTATTGCCACAATTTCAGAGCCTGTTATTGGTCTATTCAGAGATTCAACTTCTTCCTTGTTTAGTCTTGGGAGGGTGTATGTGTCGAGGAATTTATCCATGTCTTCTAGATTTTCTAGTTTATTTGTGTAGAAATGTTTGTAGTATTCTCTGATGGTAGTTTGTATTTCTGTGGGATCGGTGGTGATATCCCCTTTATCATTTTTTATTGCATCTATTTGATTCTTCTCTCTTTTCTTCTTTATTAGTCTTGCTAGTGGTCTATCAATTTTGTTGATCTTTTCAGAAAACCAGCTCCTGGATTCATTAATTTTTTGAAGGGTTTTTTGTGTCTCTATTTCCTTCAGTTCTGTTCTGATTTTAGTTATTTCTTGCCTTCTGCTAGCTTTTGAATGTGTTTGCTCTTGCTTTTCTAGTTCTTTTAATTGTGATGTTAGGGTGTCAATTTTGGATCTTTCCTGCTTTCTCTTGTGGGCATTTAGTGCTATAAATTTCCCTCTACACACTGCTTTGAATGTGTCCCAGAGATTCTGGTATGTTGTATCTTTGTTCTCGTTGGTTTCAAAGAACATCTTTATTTCTGCCTTCATTTCGTTATGTACCCAGTAGTCATTCAGGAGCAGGTTGTTCAGTTTCCATGTAGTTGAGCAGTTTTGAGTGAGTTTCTTAATCCTGAGTTCTAGTTTGATTGCACTGTGGTCTGAGAGACAGTTTGTTATAATTTCTGTTCTTTTACATTTGCTGAGGAGAGCTTTACTTCCAACTATGTGGTCAGTTTTGGAATAGGTGTGGTGTGGTGCTGAAAAAAATGTATATTCTGTTGATTTGGGGTGGAGAGTTCTGTAGATGTCTATTAGGTCTACTTTGTGCAGAGCTGAGTTCAATTCCTGGGTATCCTTGTTAACTTTCTGTCTCGTTGATCTGTCTAATGTTGACAGTGGGGTGTTAAAGTCTCTCATTATTATTGTGTGGGAGTCTAAGTCTCTTTGTAGGTCACTCAGGACTTGCTTTATGAATCTGGGTGCTCCTGTATTGGGTGCATATATATTTAGGATAGTTAGCTCTTCATGTTGAATTGATCCCTTTACCATTATGTAATAGCCTTCTTTGTCTCCTTTGATCTTTGTTGGTTTAAAGTCTGTTTTATCAGAGACTAGGATTGCAACCCCTGCCTTTTTTTGTTTTCCATTTGCTTGGTAGATCTTCCTCCATCCTTTTATTTTGAGACTATGTGTGTCTCTGCACATGAGATGGGTTTCCTGAATACAGCACACTGATGGGTCTTGACTCTTTATCCAATTTGCCAGTCTGTGTCTTTTTATTGGAGCATTTTGTCCATTTACATTTAAAGTCAATACTGTTATGTGTGAATTTGATCCTGTCATTATGATGTTAGCTGGTTATTTTGCTCGTTAGTTGATGCAGTTTCTTCCTAGCCTGTATGGTCTTTACAATTTGGCATGATTTTGCAGTGGCTGGTACTGGTATTTCCTTTCCATGTTTAGTGCTTCCTTCAGGACCTTTTTCAGGGCAGGCCTGGTAGTGACGAAATCACTCAGCATTTGCTTGTCTGTAAAGTATTTTATTTCTCCTTCACTTATGAAGCTTAATTTGGCTGGATATGAAATTCTGGTTTGAAAATTCTTTTCTTTAAGAATGTTGAATATCGGCCCCCACTCTCTTCTGGCTTGTAGAGTTTCTGCCGAGAGATCCGCTATTAGTCTGATGGGCTTCCCTTTGTAGGTAACCTGACCTTTCTGTCTGGCTGCTCTTAACATTTTTTCCTTCATTTCAACTTTGGTGAATCTGACAATTATGTGTCTTGGAGTTGCTCTTCTCGAGGAGTATCTTTGTGGCGTTCTCTGTATTTCCTGAATCTGAATTTTGGCCTGCCTTGCTAGATTGGGGAAGTTCTCCTGGATAATATCTTGCAGAGTGTTTTCCAACTTGGTTCCATTCTCCCTGTCACTTTCAGGTACACCAATCCGACGTAGATTTGGTCTTTTCACATAGTCCCATATTTCTTGGAGGCTTTGTTCGTTTCGTTTTATTCTTTTTTCTCTAGACTTCCCTTCTCGCTTCATTTCATTCATTTCATCTTCCATCGCTGACACCCTTTCTTTCAGTTGATCGCATCGGCTCCTGAGGCTTCTGCCTTCTTCATGTAGTTCTCGAGCCTTGGCTTTCAGCTCCATCAGCTCCTTTAAGGACTTCTCTGTATTGGTTATTCTAGTTATACATTCGTCTAATTCTTTTTCAAGGTTTTTAACTTCTTTGCCTTTGGCTTGAATTTCCTCCTGTAGCTCGGAGTAGTTTGATCGTCTGAAGCCTTCTTCTCTCAACTCGTCAAAGTCATTCTCCATCCAGCTTTGTTCCGTTGCTGGTGAGGAACTGCGTTCCATTGGAGGAGGAGAGGTGCTCTGTTTTTTAGACTTTCCAGTTTTTCTGCTCTGTTTTTTCCCCATCTTTGTGGTTTTATCTACTTTTGGTCTTTGATGATGGTGATATACAGATGGGTTTTTGGTGTGGATGTCCTTTCTGTTTCTTAGTTTTCCTTCTAACAGACAGGACCCTCAGCTACAGGTCTGTTGGAGTTTGCTAGAGGTCCACTCGAGATGCTGTTTGCCTGGGTGTCAGCAGCGGTGGCTGCAGAACAGCAGATTTTCATGAACCGCGAATGCTGCTGCCTGATCGTTCCTCTGGAAGTTTTGTCTCACAGGAGTAGCCGGCCGTGTGAGGTGTCAGTCTGCCCCTACTGGGGGGTGCCTCCCAGTTAGGCTGCTCGGGGGTCAGGGACCCACTTGAGGAAGCAGTCTGCCTGTTCTCAGATCTCCACCTGCATGCTGGGAGAACCACTACTCTCTTCAAAGCCGTCAGACAGGGGCATTTAAGTCTGCAGAGGTTCCTGCTGTCTTTTTGTTTGTCTGTGCCCTGCCCCCAGAGGTGGAGCCTACAGAGGCAGGCAGGCCTCTTTGAGCTGTGGTGGGCTCCACCCAGTTTGAGCTTCCTGGCTGCTTTGTTTACCTAATCAAGCCTGGGCAATGGCAGGAGCCCCTTCTCCAGCCTCGCTGCCACCTTGCAGCTTAATCTCAGACTGCTGTGCTAGCAATCAGTGAGATTCTGTGGGCGTAGGACCCTCTGAGCCAGATGTGGGATATAATCTCCTGGTGTGCCATTTTTTAAGCCCGTCAGAAAAGCGCAGTATTAGGGTGGGAGTGACCCGATTTTCCAGGTGCCGTCTGTCACCCCTTTCTTTGACTAGGAAAGGGAACTCCCTGACCCCTTGCACTTCCCGAGTGAGGCAATGCCTTGCCCTGCTTCGGCTCACGCACGGTGCGCTGCACCCACTGTCCTGCGTCCACTGTCTGGCACTCCCTACTGAGATGAACCCGGTACCTCAGATGGAAATGCAGAAATCACCTGTCTTCTGCGTCGCTCTCGCTGGGAGTTGTAGACTGGAGCTGTTCCTATTTGGCCATCTTGGCTCCACCCCTCACATTTTTTTTTTTCTATCAAGGGGTTCCTGTTGCTTTTTTTCCATAGCACCTTTTACATACCTCCCCAATGGCACTTCCTCAGTTGAAGTCCCATCTCATCATCATCATCATTATTATTTTTACATAGAGACAAAACTGTTCATTTCCCTTTAGTTGTCCCATCATCTAGTATAGTGTCTGGCATGCAACTCAACAAATGAATGTTTGCTGAACAACTAAATTGTCAGTGGCAGGTAATATGTGTTCTAGAATCTTGTAATACCTGACTTTGCAAAGGAGACTCATGGAGACCAGAAGAAAAGACAGTTTTAAGCATAGGCACTCCTGTGCACTCCTCATATCACTGCTCACTCTGCGTGCTTAAAAATAATTTGTTTTAGATGAAGCTGCATGTGGTCTCTTGTGGTGGCTCATAAATTCCAGTTGGCAAAAACAGCTGGGCTAGTTGCCTGAGAACCTCTAGAGACTGTGATTCAGTAGTTTCAGGGTGGGCCCCTGGAATGAAGAAAAAAAAATATATATGCCTTTCTCTTTTCTCTTTCCTTCTCTGTCTCTTTCTCCATCCATCCATCTATCTATCTATCCAAAGGTTTAGGCAACACTGTTAAGAGGGAAAAGTAGTAGAACTGGAATTTGGAGACTTGGCTTAGTAACTTATTTTTTTAAGCTTCAGAGAACCCATCTTGAAAATGGTAACACTTATTTAACTCCCAGGGCTAATCAGGACATATGATTAAATAAGATTTATAAACATGAGAGACACACACACAGTGGATTCTCAGTAAATGTTAGTTTAATCTGAATATACTGACAATAGAAAGTGCAGTAAGACTGAGGTTTCTGGGCTAGTTCATAACTAGGAGGGAAAAATAAAGGATTTGGATGTAGATAGAACATAATGATTCATTTTTTTTTTTTTTTTTTGAGATGCAGTCTTGCTCTGTTGCCCAGACTGGAGTGCAGTGGCATGATCTCGGCTCACTGCAAGCTCCACTTCCCAGGTTCATGCCATTCTCCTGCCTCAGCCTCCCTAGTAGCTGGGACTACAGGCGCCTGCCACCACACCCGGCTAATTTTCTATGTTTTTAGTAGAGACAGGGTTTCACCGTGTTAGCCAGGATTTTTTTGATCTCCTGACCTCGTGATCCACCCACCTCGGCCTCCCAAAGTGCTGGGATTATAGGCGTGAGCCACCGCGCCCGGCCAATGATTCATTTTTAAATTTGTCAGGTTGCAGCAGCGTAGAAAGAGTCACTGCCAGGAGGTCCATGTCCCAAAGGCGTGAGGAAATCCTTTGGCAGTTGTCAATCCAACCCACAAGGTGATAGAATTAACTTCCAGAGAAGTCATGAGCAGACATTCATAGATCACCGTGCGAGAAACTTTCTTTGCTTGGGGAATGAAAGGGTGACCACTCCTGTAAATGCTGCCAAAGGGTACATCCAAGGTGGGGGTGGGGTAGGAGGCTGGAGGCCCAACTGGACTGGCTTGATGAGAGAGTTAATTAGACTCCTGGGTCCAGAAAGCAGCCCTACCCTGTTTTTCCCCCCCATGTGGAGCTGCAAGGCTGGGTGTGATCATCATGTGCTTTATAAGGAACACATATTTTGTAAGATTAAGACAAAACTTATGTGACTCTATCAGCCAAAAACATTTATTGTGTGCTTTTAATGTGCAAATATGAAAAGAACCTGGAGCTTATTAATCTGGTTTGGGTGTCCCCTCTTGGCCCTTTTAGCTATTTTGGCCATAGCTCTAACTTCATTGAATAGAAATAATTTGAGATTTTCTTCTCCGTTATCCCAGTTTTTGGTTTTGGTTGGTTTTGTTTTGTTTTGTTTCCGCCTAGCACTGAACACTGTGCATAATAGCACATAGTAGACACTAACGATATTGAATCAAAGTGGTGTCAACAGAATTGGACTGTGCCTATTGGCCCGCACTTTTAAATCAGGCTTGTGCATCCTGTTGGTATAGCTCTAGTTTGTTAGGAGTTCGTTTATGCTCCAGAGTCAACGTGAACGGTACCCTGAAGTCTCAACTGTTTTGGAAAGGTTGGTAAAGAAAAAAAAGGCAAACAATTTAACTTGATTATTAGGAAATATATAGTAATGTTAAAATGAACCTCCATATATTATAGAGTAGGATGTTAAATTTGCATGAGTTTTAAGATAGAGCACACAAAGTCAAAGTCCTCCCTTTTCTCCTGTGCCTGCCCCGAATGTTTGGGTATGCAGCATCCCTTGGAATACATTGACAATCATGCATAGTGAGCTACACGAAGGCAAGAACTGTGTTTTTGTTCCCTGTTGAATCTCTAGCATGAAGAGCACAGTGCCTGGCACATAGAAAGTACTCAACAAGAGAGTGGGTTCTGGATTATTCTCTATATGCTCCATATGCTCCTCTTCTCTGTTCAAATAGAGTGTTGACACCTGGAGGGCATGTCCTAGTTATCTTCGGATCTCTGATGCCTGGTGCATAATAAGTTCTTGCTACATCTTCATCTTGTGCTTCACTGTACGCTTATTGGGCCTATCATAGTCTTCTGCAAATACCAGGCACTTTCTGCAGTTTTATCAATGATGCTGGCTTTGATGTTATGAATATCTGTGGTCAAATCTTTTCTCTGCTATTTAGCCTTTGAGTACCTTCTTACTGAAACTTTCTTAGCCTCAGTCTCCCTGTCTATAAAGTGAGGATAACAATTTATACTTCACAGGATGGATACCAAGGACCCGTGATATCTTTAATATGAGACATTTGACACAACACATCTTCAACAAATGCCAGTCGTCTTTTCCCCTTTGTTTCAGTCTCATTTCTAGACAATTACTTCTATGGCTTAGGATAAGATTTGAAAGGGCTAAGTTTTGATTCTAGTTCTCAGCTTTAACCCTGGTTCTGCAGAATAAGGTTGTTGATTTTTCTGATTCTGAGCAAATCTCTTACTGCGTTTGAGGCTTAATGTTTCTATCAGCAAAATGGGTACAATACTTGCAACTACTCTCTACTGGTGATCTGGGAAGAAGAATGAGATAATGTCTGGAAGGAGCCTTGAGCTTCAGAGATGAAAGGTGCTGTATGAATTCAAAGACCAGAAGGTCTCTGCTATTATTCTTCAATGGTTTGTTTGATTCTTTTAGAACAGGAGGCTCTTTGACCGACAAAGTCATCAGCTCTGTCTCCTTCCTAAAAACCCTTTGAAATCATTTGTAAACACCTCTGAGTGGTAATGATTTGCTTTTGCCACTCCCACCCCTCCTCTGCCTCATTTGTTTGCTCTGAGGTTAAAGGTAATTGCTTTTGGGGTAGGAGGAAAAGTGAAACAATCCCAGGGATAATTGCCCCAAGGTCAGCAAATCTGTGTTCAAGTCCTTACTCAGACTCTCACTAACATTGGGAAAATCACTGACCCTCTCTGGGTCTGAGCTGGAAGCATCAAGATTGTACCAAATAATCTCCAAGCTTCTCCAACCAGCCTTGAGAATGTGGACCAGATGCCTGACAGAAGAGCATATTGCGTGTCGAAGTAGAACTAAAAATGGCGGCTGAGCACAATCGGAGGAAAGAAATCTCTTCACTGAAGAGGAGGGTGTTGGTGAGCATGGGTTGAATGGAGATGGAAAATACCATGAGCAATCAGATTAAGCAAGGCTCTGAAATCCAGGCAGAGAAGTTGAGTCTTGGTGCCACGTATCAACTTTCCTTCTACTGGGAGACAATATGGGGCATAGAAAAGAGCCGTATTGTGATTTTGGAGCCGTGCAAACCTGGATGACTTTAAAAACCTTTAAATCCTTGCTTTATCACGAATTAGTTATACCTTTGGACACATTATCTCACCGTCAGAATCTTACTTTTCTCTACAATGGTGATAAAAATACTCATCTTTTGGGATTGTTATGAGGGTTAATGATGTGGCACATATAAGTAGAGTAGATCTTTATTATTCATGGATTCTATATTTGTGAACTCACCTACTTGTTAAAACATACTTAAATCCCCAAATCAATACTTATGGTGCTTTTACAGTGATTCTTGGACATGCTTAGAGTGGGTGGCAAAACATCTAAGTCAGCTGACACACATGATCCTAGCTGAGGGTAAACAAGGTGAGCCTCTGCTATCTCATTTCAGCTCTCACATTGTAATAAGTGTCCCTTTCAATCTACTTAGCACCACATTTTCCCCATTTTTATGCTATTTGATGAAGTGTTTTTTTGTTTGTTTTGTTTTGTTTTTGTTTTGTTTTGTTTTTCTTGAGATGGAGACTCACTCTGTTGCCCAGGCTGAAGTACAGTGCTGCAATCTTGTCTCACTGCAACCTCTGCCTCCTAGATTCAAATGATTCTTCTGCCTCAGTCTCCCAAGTAGCTTGAACTACAGGTGTGCACCACCACTCCTGGCTAATTTTTGTTGGTGGTGATTTTTCTGTTTAAAACAGCCCCATTTCAGCATAGTGCTGAAGTGCTGTGTAGTGTTCTTAAGTGCAAGAAGACTGTGAAATGTCTTATGGAAAAGATACACATGTTAGATAAGCCTCATTTAGGCATGAGCTATAATGCTGCTGGCCATGAGTTTAATTTTAATGAATCAACAAAATATATTGAACAAGGTGTCTTTACATAGAAACACACATAAAGCCAGATTATGTATTGCTTGGATGATGAAAATGTTTTGACCAGAGCTCACGGGAACCTAACCTTCTATTTTACCTAGGAACGTTAGTTCAGTGTTCACTAATTCAGTATCCATGGAAACTTCATAAAACATAACTACTGTGAACAGTGAGAATTGACTGTATCTGAAATATTATTTATAAGTCAGCCTTTGATAGGTTATGCTGCAGTAACAAACATCTTCCAAATTACAGTGTCTTAACAATCTAAAAGGTTTATCCTTTATTCATTTTATATGTCCACTGTGTATGTCAACTCTAGATCAGCTCTGGTTTTGCCTCAGGTGCCTTCTCAATACCAGGTCAAAGGTGAAAGATCAACCTCTATCTCGCACATACCAATTTAACACCAAAGGAAAAAAAAAGCAGGAGATAAATCAGTACCAGGCAATTGTTTCATGACTTCTGTTCAGACATGCACACATCATATGCCCACTCACATTCTATTGGCCAAAGCAAGGCATGTGATCAATTCATTGTGAAGAAGAACAGATATACTCCCCTCACAGAGGCACTGTAAGCACATGCCAGTGGGTGGGGATGGATAATCCTCTTATAGATATGAAAGAAGGGGAGAGTAAATACTTGGAAAAATACAAATGCAACTTAACACAGTTACCTTTTCTTGGCACTCTTAACTTCTTAGTGTTGGCTTATGATTAGTCAAAGGACATGATGAACAGTTGTCTAAAGAAAGAACATGTGACCAATTTCTCTGAGAGAAGATGTCTTTATATACTGAGTGACAGTTACCATTAGATAGAGCTTGTCTGTATTTACCTGTACATGTTTCTTTGAGTGTGTATTTAAGGAATATATAAAGTTTAGTAAAAAAAAAAGTATCAGACAAACTTTCAATAAATGACTTTAAAGGAACCTTTAAGACTAGACTTTTGGCCCAATACCATTGTCTTATAGATAAGGAAATTAGTGCCTAGGAAAGTGAAGTGAATATATATAAAATATATGTTTACTTGATTACCTGTTTCATGTCAGGGTCAGAACAAGAAACTGTGTCTCATTTGACAAGCCCTTACTAATCCTCGACTATTTTCCAAGCGTTGCAGTTGCTGCTAGGATGATAGGGGGATGGTGAATGTCTAGATCCTTTTACTGAAAGTGTGGTGCTATCATTCATTTATATAGTGGATGGGGAAGGTGGTTTTTAGGATGGAGTTAGAGTGAAGTAGAGATGAATCATGATAGGGCAAAAAGACAAATTGGCTTTGATTCTAGACAGACTCTACTAAGATATTGCTATGAGACCTTGGACAAATCATGCATACTCCTAGAGCCCCAGTTTCCTCATCTCTAGATATTATCTACCTTAAATAATTGCTATGGAGATTAAAAGTAATGTAAGAAAAGTATCTGGCACATATGAGGCATGAGGTAAGTGGTCGTTGTTACTTTGAATAAGATAGTGATTTTAGACCTTATTGCTTGGGCAGTGGGATTCTTACTGTGACACTAACTCTGTACAGACCCATAACTTTTGGGAATTTTCCTAGTTCTGCATGGATAATGTGAAGAATTCTGCACTCAGAATTCTCTCTCCCAGCAAAAGATGAACTGGTGAGCAGAAAAGGCTAACAGGTCAGTCTTCTCCCACAGTGGCAAATACAAGATGAAGGTGGTGCATCTTCCATGGACCGTCTCTCCATTCCCATGGTAGAGCATGTCCTCACAAGCTGGCATCATAGTCCACTTAAACCAACCTTCAAGCTGGCTCAAGGGCAGTCTGACTTTAAAATCTTTATGCGCTTCCTTTCAATCTTTTTCTCTCCCTTTTAATTTGATATGAAAGGAGCACAGGTGGCTTATGATTCCTATTTCCTGTGCTTGCAAAATAGAGACATACGCACATAGGTTGTATTTACAGCTGGGGAAAAACTGGCTGGATGAAGCATTGGCTACTTGATAAGACAGAGGACAAGGTTTCTTCTTTTGCTGTTGTTGAAGACATTATCTTTGAAATACCTTTTTGATGCAGTGCACACTAAGGTGTTTTACTATGTTAGTAGCCAAGGTGGTTTTTACCCCAAAATAAGATGATTAGTGTAACCCAGTGAGTGAGTTCTAGGTGAATTGTGAGTCCATCCTTCTTAGATTTCCTATTGACTGTGAACAGTTTTTTTTGCTTGTTATTATAAGACAATGCAAACAGAACCCATTAAGTGGGTTTAGGGGAAAAAAGAGTTTTTTGAAGAATATTAGCGCTTCAGGTCTCTAGGATGGCTGGAGAGTCACATTGGGAGGCTCTATGGAGAAGGATCACATCCATACTATACAGTGGGAATGCACCAGTACAGACTCCATCGATGCTATTGAGGACAGAGACCACAGCTCACATTCTGGGCTCAGGATGTCAGAAATCCCACTTCCGGCCATCACTGCCATCTCTAGCCAAAAAATAGTTTGTACCCAGCATCGGCTCTCTCATCTTGCTCACTTCTCAGTGATACTCTCACTCATTGTGGTTGGTGTGGCTGAGGTGGAGCATTACAAAGGAGAATGGGAAAGTGAGTTTCTTGTTTCTACCTTGGGGATGTGAAAGGTTTCTTAGATGAGGGAAGGGTGTTTAAAAAGTTCTGAGCAGTGGGAAAACTCCCAATGTCTACAATAGCTCTTTAATGCTGGATATTATTATATTAAAGGAAATCAGGGAAAGTATAACTGCTGCTTGGATCTGGCTATTGGATATCGACTGTAGACCAGGGCATCTCAACCTCAGCACTTAGGTAATCTGGGACCAGTTAATTCTTTGTTGTGAGGAGCTGTCCTGTGCATTGTAGAATGGTTGGCAGCATTCCCCACTGGTGCCATTAGCACAACCCCCTTCTTGTGATACCAAGAATGTCTCCGGACATTGACAAAAATGTCTTCTAGAGAGAAGGCAACATGGCCCCTGGTTGAGAACAACTACTGTCAACCATAACACATTTGATGCACTGTCTATATATGAGGGGCATGTGAGTGTGCTGCATTGTGCAAAAAGTATTTTTGGTAAATTTGATCAAATCAGATATTGAAGGGCATTAGAGAATAGGACTGGGGGAGGAGAAGGATTTCTCATTAGTCCTCCACTTGGATGTAAACATCCCAAGTATAGGGATTTATGTTTTGTTCACAGCTCAGTTCCCAGTGCCTAGTGCATAACAAGGCTCCATGAATATTTGTTGAATGTTTGAACAAATAAAAGAAACCCAAGATTATTTTTATGACTGTCTTAATTCAGATATTTGGTCTTATTATTATATTAGAATTTCAGGTCTATAAGCGTAGCTACCCTACCCCTAAGTTATGTACCGGCCCGAGGTGGCCGCAGTCAGATGTAAGAAGCCCAAATGTCAAAACATCCTGGATATTATACACTCGTTACTCACAAGTTGCTTAATGATAGGTAAACCCTCACTCTGTTTCCACACAAAACACTCATAGTGTCCATCCTGATGCATCCCTTAGCTGAATTTGGACAACTTTGGTTAAGCAGGCTATTTGGCATTCATAGTAGAGTCAAGATTCTCAAGTTGCCTTTCATTGTTCATGTGCAAGCTGAACTGAAATTTTCTGGGGATTTTTGGGGTCTCTTTTACTTGTTGATCAAATATCTATTGAGCCAAATACTGAGAATTTAGTCATGAGCAAGACAGACCAAGTTCCTATCTTCATGGAGCCTATATTCAAATAGTAGATGGCAATGATACTCAAGTAACTGCATAAATATCATCAGTTGCTGAAAACTATAAAAAAGAACACTAGGATCAGTTGACAGAGAATGGGAATGATGATGAGGGGGCACTGAGGGAGGAAGACTGGCTACAGAAGTCCCAAGAGCAGTGACTGCAAGGATGCAGCTCTCAACCTTTGCCTCTGTTTTCTTCCCTGAATGCTGGAGAGTAGGATGAAGTGTGTGTGTGTGTGTGTGTGTGTGTGTGTGTGTGTGTGTGTGTGTGTAGGAGAAGGAGGAGGAGGAGGGTAGATCAGTACCAACTGACAGGTTTCTGTGGTGCATCAGAGGGGACATCTCTAGGGAGGCACACATCTTTCTCCCGAAAGCCTTCATGAATCTCCCACAGTTCAGATCATTTTGAGTTATGGCACTTAATATTTTTGAGTTCCAGATCTCTCAGAGAATCTGCAGTAAGTTACAGAAACCCTCCCCAGAAAAATGCATCTTAAATATAAAATTTTAGTACAATTTCAGGGTGACTATAATCTCGCTGAAGCCTTTCTACTCTGTAGAAAGTAAGTAACAAAGCTTTCTTTGTTCTACCACTAAGAAATTCTAGGGCAATACCAGTAATACTAGACATTTATTAAGGGTTTATGTCTCAGCTACTTAAAGTGCTAACTACTTGACATCTATTGTCCCAGTCAAATCCTACAATGACTCCATGAGGTAGATGTCATCACCAACCCCATTGTATGGAAAAGGAAACTGAGGCACAGAGTGAGTGACAAATTACCCCCCAAACACAGAAATTTGTCTGTCTGATTTATCTCTCTCACTAGGTGGCTTGATAATCTACTAGAGAATATGTTGGCTGAAGGTTTAGTTCACCTAAAGACTTGGATAGCTCTTAATGCACTATTTTGGGATATTCTGATGGTAAATCTTCAGGATGAAGGTAGCGTCTTCTACCACTGTATTTGCCTCAGCACCTATCCTAGCTACTGATAGCCCCTGAGAGCCCACAGCGTTTGTGTTACTAATTGGCAGACCATGCCTGCATACAATGCTGCTTGTGTTACCCCAAACCAACTGTACAGTGGAAGGGATGATGATGATGATGCCTTCCTGCTTGATAACTGATAATTTTATCGCCGTGGGTTGCAGATTGTGCTTGCAACTGCATGTAATGAGAGGGGATATTTATAGCAATTAAGATACACTAGATAAGGGTGCAGCAAACTTCTTTTGTAAAGAAACGGGTTGTACATATTTTAGGTTTGGATGGCCAAGAGGAAACATTGACAATTTTATTGTATAACTACAGACATTCTTTAACTTATGATGGGGGCTATGTCTTGATAAATTAATTTGAAGTTCAAAATATCATTTTAAGTCAAAAACACACTGAATACACCTAACCCATTGAACATCACAGCTTAGCCTAGCCTACCTTAAGAACACTCAGAATACTTCTATTAGCTTATAGCTAGGGAAAATCATTTAACATGAAGCCTATTTTATAATAAACTTTGAATATCTCAATTTGTTCAATGCTGTACTGAAAGTGAAAAACAGAATAGTTGTATGAGTACTTGAAGTACCGTTTCTACTAAATACATATCACTTTTGTACCATTGTAAAGTCAAAGAATTGTAAGTCAAACCATTGTGAGTCAGGGACTGTATTAAATATATATTTATTTAAAAAAGTAAAAACTTACATCAGTGTAGTGTGGGAAAAGAGAAAAAAGGTAGAAATTATTTTTAACTCAAGTCATACAATATACAATGTATGTATGTATACACAATGATACACAAGTCAGTGCATAAATAGGATCGGGTTCTGAGAGCTATAAAAACAGAACACTAGGATCAGTAACAGAGAAAGGGAGTGATGATGAGGCGACCCTGAGGGAGGAGAAGGCTGGCTACAGAAGTCCTCTCTGTACAATATCTGATGGGCTGTATTTGGCCCACCAGCCGCACTTTCTTGACTGCTGCTCTGAGCTTAAATCCAGACTTGACATTGGCCTGATGAATAATCTTGGTCAGGTCATTCAGCCTCTCTGTGCCTCAATTTCCTCATGCACAAAATGAAGATCGTCATGGCGCCTACTTTGTAGGGTAAAAAATTTAGACAAGTTTCTGGCACTTCATAAAGATTATATCAGATTTGCTTATTATAATTTCTTGATTGTTTGATAAAAGGTACATCCCAAGACACATGAGTGCTCTGGAATGCTTACTTGTATGTGAAGTTTAAGAACTAATGTAATATGACACTGGATGACTTTTTAAGAAATGCCTCTAAATTCAGACAGGAATACACTAACACATACATTTATCTATGCACAAAAGGAAAAATAAATCCAGGAGTAAGTGAAGAAATTGGCAGGAAAATTATTTTATGATAAAATAATCTCTCCAATCAGTTTCCCTCCCTGACTCCTTCCCTGCCCCCAACTCCTCCCATCCCCACCCAGCCCCTCTTGCTTTGAGAACTTCGGGGCACGGCAGAAGAGATGTGGTGGGGGGCGGGAGCTAAAGTGGGAATGGCAGTAAGGATAAAGCTAATTGGGCACCTCTTACTTCTCAGAGTTCCACTGGGTGCTTAAATGTATATTATATAATTCCATTTCTCAATTATTGTGCATAGTACCCAGGTGATATGGACTTAATTAAATCCATGTTACAGATGGAGAAGCGGGGACACAAAAACAATTAATAACTTGACTAAAGTCACATAGCCAGTAAGTGGCAAAACTGAGATTCAAATCTAGGCTTGTCTAACTTCAAAGAACCCAAGTCCATGCTTTTTCCAGACCATACTGCTCCTCCCCTGGCAGCATCTGCAGGAGTATATTCAAGGCAGGCACTCATCTCTGGGTGCACTTAAATTACTGGCTCTCTGTAGATACATCATTCACATCAAATTCTGTGTACAGATCTTTTGATTACTTATAAAACAGACTGTCATAACTATTTCTATTGCAAGTTGCTGTTTTATTGATGCAATTATTATTATTATTATTATTATTATTATTATTTTGAGACTGAGTCTTGCTCTGCTGCCCAGGCCAGAGTGCGGTGGCATGATCTCAGCTCACTGCAACCTCTGCCTCCCAGGTTCAAGCGATTCTCCCACCTCAGACTCCCAAGTAGCTGGGATTACAGGCACCCACGACCGCACCTGGCTAACTTTTGTATTTTTAGTAGAGATAAGGTTTCACCATCTTGGCCAGGCTGGTCACAAACTCCTCACCTCGTGATCCACCTGCCTCAGCCTCCCAAAGTGCTGGGATTACAGGCGTGAGCCACCGCTTCCAGCCTGATGCAATTTTTTTTAATGCCTTCTACAAAACTACTTAGGGCAAACTGCTCTCCTGTGAACAAGTCTAAGGCCATGGTGGGAGGAGTTCCATGGCTGCTCCTTTCCCATCCCCACCCCATATACTCAGAGAGCCCTTTCTCTGTTCTTTCTTTTTCTGCTTCGCTATCAAACATTCTTCCAGCAGCAATTGAAGGGACAGACAGTAGTATGTTTATTGGAACATTTTTCTGAATAATATATATTATATATGCATTTTTCGGGCTATATAAGTCATGCACTTTCTTATATAAGAAAGCTTGGGAAAAATTGCAAAAAATATAAAGAACAAAATATGAATTAATTCTAGTTCCACTATAGAGAAATAACCACTGCTGGATTTTTTCATGACAAGGTTTTTTGATGACCTTAATGTCTTACTTTATGCTCTTAACATAATCTAGGACTTCATGTGTTCATGGATACTCAAAGAATCGCTACTCAATTAGCCATAGATAATATTAGGAAAAATACAGGCTCTACCTCTGGTCTTCAAATAATGTTAAGTGGAATGTAATTCATAAACCATGGTAAAACTTCGTAAACCTTTGTTTCTATTACTCTCCTATCTTTCCACACCCAAAATCTACATAATAGCTTCTGGATTCTCCAACCTATCCCAAATTATCCTCACCTCTTTATAAGTCTCCCATAACCCTTTCTTACCCTATTTTAAGCTTCTTTTAAATATAGTAAGGAAGAGTTTCTCTGGCCTTCTTTTTTTCCTCAAATTTTATTTTAGATTCAGGAGGTACATGTGAAGGTTTGTAACCTGGGTATATTGCATGATGCTGAGGTTTGGAGTGCGGCTAATTCCACCATCCAGGTACTGAGCATAGTACTCAGTAGTTTTTCAACTCTTTCTCCTCTCTCTCCCTCCATCCCCCATCTAGTAGTCCCCAGTTTCTAATGCTGCCACCTTTATGTCCGCGAGTATCTGGCCTCCTTTTAAATTTGCCTCTTCTTTGCTCATTACCTAGAATTTCCATAATAGAGGAGAATCTGAAACCATACCCAACAAGAAAGAATTTTATCTAAAGTTTTACTACCTTTGCATTCTAGTCTTTCTCTACCCATTCTCCTAATCTTGTCTCATGAAATCATGGCTGCTGAGAATGAGATTTCCTTTGGAGGACAATGAAAAGGAAGGGAGGACAGAAGCTACAAAGAAGGGAGAAAGGAAAAGAGAGCAACTGAAGACAAAAATTACTTTAGAAAGTGTAAGGACATACAAACAGGGCTCGGGTTATATGTTTCACTTTGAATGAATCTCATTTACCGAGGTATCAGGAGCATTTTACTAAGTCTTTGAGAACATGAGTTTTATTGGTGATGTCGTATTCTGTTGTGGAAATACACTGTAATGTACTTTCACAATCCTCTTTTATTGGACATTTAGATCTAAATGAATTTTGTGCTAATATGAATATTGTATGATGAATATCTTTGACTATATTTTGTGTGTTGTGTTATAGGCATGTATCTTGAAAATGGCAGAGGGAAGATTTTGCTTTGTTACCCATTTCGATAGTCCTTGCCTTTTGCCAGACATGTTATTGATGTTTTGGTATTGAACTGACATATGTCTTCATTTATTTGTTTTTATTTATTTTTATTTTTTTGAATTTTTAAACTGTTTACTTGAACTATAGCAAATACACAGAAAAGTGAACAAATCTTAAGTGAACAAGTCACTAAATTATGACAAACTGACCACAACCCAGGTCAAAGAAACAGAACATTGCTAGCACTCCGGGATCCCCTAATTCACTCATATCACCCCATATCCAGCCCCTCCCCTCTCCTCAAAGGTAACCAAGTTTGCTTGTCTTATTTTTTTTTGGATTCCATATAAATCAAATCATACTGTAGGCATTTTCAAATGTCTAGTTTCTTTTGTTCTGCATTATGTCTTTGAGATTCATCCATATTGTTATATATAGTAGTAGTTTGTTTTCATTATTATGTAGCATTCCACTGTACAAATATACCAAAATTTGTTCATCCATCTACTATTGTTGAACTAGAACTATTGTTGTTACTGGACTGGGGCTATTGTAACTAATACCGCTATAAACTTTTTTGTACGTGTCTTTTGGTCCACATGTGCACACATTTCTGAGGATATATACCTAGAACTGCTGGGTCATAGTATTATATTAAATTTCAGTAGATAATACCAAATAGTTTTCTAAAATACTTGTACCAGTTTACACTTTGACCAGAAGTATGACAGTTTTCATTGTTCCACATTCTGGCCCATACTTAGAATTTCTAATCTTTCACATCTAAGTCGATTTTTGGAGTGTGTAATAGTGTTTTTATTTTTCATCCCCTGATTACTAATGAAATTACCAATGAAACACCTTTTCAAATATTAGTTGGACATTTGGATGAATGTTCTCATTTATGGGTCGCATTTAAGAATAAAGCAAACACAAAATCCTCGGGTATTTTTCTGTGGAGGGGCCCTTAAAAATGGGATGATCTTTTATTCCCTATTCTCTGTGACAATATGGGGATGTAATTCACTCTATTCCTTCAAGCTATGGACAAAATGGCAGTAGAAAGGAAGAAAGCAGGTACTTGCAAAAGATACATAACAAATTTTCACCACTTGGCAATCCACACTGAGCCTAGAACTTTCTCCTTAATTTGTAAAACCACATGAATTTCAGGAGAGACTACTCTATTTTTGAGTCATTGGTACTTAACAGATAAAGATATGGTGTTGTAAGAGTTCAATAAGCTTTACAATCTTTTAAATGCTCTTCACTCAGAAGGAAAGGTGTGTTGAAACTAGTTGGTGGGTTGCAGAAGAGGAGAAGAGAAAGGTGGAGTCAGCGGAAGAGGATGTGGGTTTTTGCCACCCTGAAATTCAGCTGAGATCTGCAGAAAACTCAAGCAGGAAAATTGAAGTTAGGGGGTAATCTTTGAAAGAAACAAACAACCTGGGGTCCTTCAAAATTTAAATGTACTCAAGCAGACAAATGGGATAAATCAGGAGAGCAAATGCTGGCCCAATGTCCTAGAGCTTTAAAAAAACCATGTGGTAGAGCATCTCCATTCCTCCCCCACCCCTGACTCCTTTTCAGTCATAATTTCTTCATTTATTTATTCAACATGTAATTATTGAAGGGAGCTTTGTGCCAGGCTCTATTTTAGGAGCTGGGATTCTGCTCTGAACATATCTGAGAAGGTTCCTCTTCTTGAGGAGCTTTTATTATGATAGAGAAGACAGGTAAATCAGTAAATAAATAAAATCTTTTCAGCAGTTAAAAGTGGATAAACATAATGAAACAGAGTAATAGGCTGAGTGTAGAGTTAGCTAAGGAATAAGTTCTGAGAAGGGGACATCTGGGCTGAGAGGCTGCATGATAGAGCCAACCATTGGAAGACCTGAGTAGAAATAGAATTTCTGGCTGAGAGAAAAAGAAGAGAAAATGTTCCGAGAGGGTGTTTTAGTTGTCTATTGTGTAATATGTTACTCCAAAATTGCATGGTTTAAAGCAATATTTTTTATCTCACAATTTCTATGGGTCAGGAATCTGGGCCTGGCTTAACTGAGTCTTCTGTCTCAGGGTCTCTCACAAGCTATAATTAAAGTGTTGGCCAGGGATGTAGTCCTGTTATGGTTGGACTGGGGATAGAAGAGCTTCCAAGCTCACTCACATGATTGATGGTACAATTCAGTTTCTCCCAAGCTGTTAGGCTGAGGGCTTCACTTCCCTGTTGGCTGTTGGCTGGAGGCCACTCTTAGTTCCTAGCAAGTAAACCTTCTCATAGGGCAGCTCACAACATGGAAACTTGCTTCATCTGAGTGAGAAAGTGAGAAGGAGAGAGAGAGAGAGAGAAAGCCAATAAGATGGAAGTTACAGTCTTTTGCAACCTAATCATGGATGTGACATCCCATCACCTTTGCCATATTCTGTTCTTTAGAGGCAAAGCACTACGTCCAGCCTACACAAAGGATGTGAATACGGAGAGGTGGGAATCACTGTGGGTGGGGTGGCCCTCTTAGGAGCCTGAGTGCCTGGAATATCAAAGTCACAGGCAGAAGGTCAGAGAGGCTTGTAGATAAGGGGGTAGTGGTGCAAGAGCAGGTCAAAGAGAAAAATGGGGGCCAGATCATGTAAGGCCTGATTGGCCAAGATAAGACATGATAGAAAGTTACTGGTAGGTTTTGAGAAAAGAAGTAAATACATTTGGTTCAAATTCTGAACAGATCGTTCAGACTGTCACATGCATATAGCAAGTAGGAGGTCCAGAGTAAGGAAGGGAAGAAGCCAGTTAGAGGCTGCTCTGGCTGTTCATTTCAAGATGGTGGTGGCTTGTCTTATGGTGGTGGCCATAAAAAGAGAGTGACAGTGGCCAGGCGCAGTGGCTCAAGCCTGTAATCCCAGCACTTTGGGAGGCTAAGGCGGGCGGATCAGGAGGTCAGGAGATTGAAACCATCCTGGCTAATACGGTGAAACCCCATCTCTACTAAAAATACAAAAAAAGCTCGGCGTGGTGGCGGGCACCTGTAGTTCTAGCTACTCAGGAGGCCGAGGTAGGAGAATGGCGTGAACCTGGGAGGCGGAGCTTGCAGTGAGCCGAGATCGCACCGCTCCACTCCAGCCTGGATGATAGAGCAAGACTCCATCTCAAAAAAAAAAAAAAAAAAGAAAAGAAAAAAAAAAAGAGTGACAGAGTGTGGTCTATTTTGGAGGAAGAGTTAGAATTTGCTGGTGGCTTAGATGAGGGTAATGAAGGAAAGTGAAATCAGTTGGTCATTATTTTGATTGCTCTTTACTGTATCTTGTGTTTATTGAAAACCTGAAACCATGTGAGAGCTAGAAGAATCCTTGGGAATTATTTAATACAGTTTCTTCACCATACTGATGGGGAAACTGCAAGCCACTTCATCTTTCTAGTCCTCAGCTTCCAGTTTTGTAATAGGAGAAGCTGGGCTAGATTTTCTGTGAGCATTAAGGAATACTCTCTGAATAAAACCAAAGCTTGAATCTGCACTGACTTCCAGTTTGTGCCTTTGTCCATTTCCTGTATTGAGAAGCTGAGAGGAAGGAAGGGTGGGTGGAGAGGGAGATCAGCCTGTGCAAAGGTGTTGAGTCCAGAGCATGTTTGATGGGTCAAAGGGGCTTTTAAAACCACTATGGTACCAAGATTCTGTGGTCCATTTGCTGGTGGAAAACAGCCTGACCATGTGCTTCCTCAGAGTGCTTGGATGTAGGGCAAAGGTCTGCAGAAATATTTAACCAGGTGAACAGATACATTATTAATAGTAATATCTACCTCTTATGGAACACATACTCTGTGCTGGACACTGTATAGCTGGAGAAAATATACATTCATTGTTCAGTTTTCTCACTCTTGCAGAGCTACTTCTATACTTCCGTTCTTGTGAAAAGCAGTTACTCAGACCAAGAAACTCGTAGTCCCATTCCTTCTCTCCCACTCACATAGAACTCATCAGCAAACCCTCTTGGCTGGATTTCAAAATAAAACCCAATTCCTATCATTTCTCCATCTCAGTGGCTACCATTGCAGCCCGAACCACCATCCTGTTTTCCTAGAGAACATTTAACATCTTCCTAACTGGCTCCCACACCTGATCCCTCCGGTCTAACACAACATAGCAGCTTGAGTGATCCTGGTAAAACTGAAGTCAGATCATGGCACTCCTACGTCAAAAGCCTCCAATTACTCTTAGAGAAAACAACCTAAGTCCTTGTAATGGTCCCATAAAGCATTGCATAATTAGTGCCCCATCCTCGCACTATCAGTTACATCTCTGATCTTCCTCCTACTTCTTTCTCCCTCGCTCACTCCAGTGCAGCCATGTGGCCTCCTTGTTCCCGGAACACAGAGGCACCACCCTCCCAGTGTCTTGCCTCTGGGCCTCTGAACTTGCTGTTTCCTCTTGCCTAGAAAGCTCTTCTTCCAGATACCTACAAAGCTTGCTCTTTCACCGCCCACTCCTCCCTTTATTTTTTGAGACAGGATCTCACTCTGTTGCCCAAGCTGGAGTGCAGTGACACAATCTCAGCTCACTGCAGCCTTGACCTCCTGGACTCAAGTGTTCCTCCCATCCCCACCTTCTGAGTAGCTGGAACTATAGGAGCCCACCACCATACCTAGCTAATTTTTTTGTATTTGTAGAGATGGGGTTTCACCGTGTTGCCCAGGCTGGCCTCCAACACCTTAGCTCAAGTGTTTGGCCTGCCTTGGCCTCTCAAAGTGCGAGGATTACAAGAGTAATCCTCCTCCACTGTGCCTGGCCCCTCACTCCTTTTTGAGGTCTTCACTGCATGTTCTTTCTCAATTGCAGTCTTTCCTTGTCATTCTGATTTGAACTGAACTCCTCCTTCCAATACTCCCTATTCTCTTTCCCTGTTTTATATTTCTTAGTATTTATCACCTTCAAATGCAATATATTTTCTTCTCTGTCTCTCCTAAGTAGAACATAGCTCCACAAAGTCTGAGGCTTTTGTTTTGTTCATTACTGTATCTCCAGAACTTAGAGCATAGTAGATGCTGAATAAATGCTTGTAGAATGAATGAAGAATCTGCCCTATGAGGCAAGTACCCTTTCCCTCTAGTTATCGCATGTGAACACTGAGATGCAGAAAAAAATTTGCATTTTGCCTGAGGTCACAAAGTTAGAGAATGGCAGAGTTAGGACTTAAACCAGAGTTTGTTAGCTCCCAGAACAGCCACCAGATTTTGTGTGTTCTTGGAGGCATAACAGAATGTGTTAAGGCCATAGCAATGGCTTTAACAGAATGTGAGCCTCAATTTCTTTATTCATAAACATGGAAAGAAGTATTTACCCCATGAAATTGTTGTAAGGGTCAAGTGGGATGCTAAGTGTGAAAGTGCATTGTAAGATATTAAATGTTTTCCTTGCATGGAAAATGTCATTATTCCTATTGTGAATACTATAGGACTACATGGGGACCTTGAACTTGGTATGTTCCCAGTCAGAAAGCAGCACTGGGTCATAAAAGACACTAGTTGTAGAGACCTGTTGTAGAAGGGCTGGGTAGAAAAAAATAAGAAAATCTGGCTTAGAGCAGTTTTGAGCTTGCTGACCCAAGTTGATCAAATTGGGGTTACTGAGCCTCAGTTTCCTCAGTCTTAGAATGAGGCTCACTCTATCCTGCCACACGACTGTAAAGCCCACTTAGGATCGCGTCAAGGAGGTCTGCAGCAGGCCTTTTTCTCTGTCATTACAATTTACACTGTCCTGTCTGTGGGCACATTCAGAAGTAATTTCATGTTTCTCAGCTTTCACTGGGAACCTCAAGCATCTTAAGGAGCAGGCAAGCTGGCGACTCATGGCAATCTTCTTTACATCCATGTCGCCACTCTTAGGGCCCAGCCTGAAAGTCTAGGGTGGTATCATTTCTCACATCTGAGTGAGTTTTCTCATTTGCAATCATTTCCCAGACAAATCTTTCTGGGAGTACGCTTTTTTATTTTTTCTGGAATATAAGCCCATACTGGAATAGACCACTTCCCCCTTAGAGAATCTTTGAAATTTTGAATCTTCCGTAATTCTCTACTAACCTGTAAGCCAGAAAATACCCCTGATACAAACTGCATAAACAAAGGATTTTTAAAAGCCTAAATAAAATGCAATACAAGGAAAGAATTTGCAGCAATAATAGAATCTCTGGTTAATTTTCGCGTATAAGGCAGAGTTGCTTCTCCTGAAAATAGAAATATTTTCCTGAACACCAGAAGATATGAAAAACTCTTGGTAATGACTGAAGCAGAAAGCCAGTAATGGGATTTGAGTAACTGGCATTCAGTCTTGCTCCTGGGAATGAGGGCATCGTTATAGAGCAGGCTGCCCCAGGCCCCTGCCTGATTGCTCCTTCAGATGCACAAGTCCCCACTGCAGGCCAAGGACACACTTGAGATCCCCGCCTAGTGCACCTCAAGACAGGACAGGCAGAAACAGACTGGAGAGAGAAATCCACTCCACAGCCCAAAGCACCAGATTATGCTCAGATTAAATGAGAAAGGAACAGACGGCGGGCTCCTGACTCCACCCTGCTAGGGAGCATCTTTCCAGGCATTTCAGAAATGCTAATGGGATGGGGATCAGGAAGTGCAGGAGGTAGAAGATGCTTCTCTTAGCCTAGGAGTCACCTGTGGGTTTACATGCCAAGATTTTTTCATTTTGCCATTTTCTACAGCCTCACACCGAAGTATTTATTGTGGCACTGAATTTTTAACTTGGCCTTACAAATAGGTTTCTTCCCTCCCTCCCTTTCTTCCTTCCCCCTCTCCCTTCCCCTTTTTCCTGCTTTTCCTTCTTCTCCTCTTCCTCCCCTTTCTTTCCCCCCACTCCTCATCTCTTTCTTTCTCCCTTCTCTTATTATATTTTTATTCTTCAAAACATAGGCTATAATTATAAAATATTAAATTGGAAGGGGCACCAGAGATTATCTTGTGCAACATCTCACTTTGCACAAGAAGAAACAGATCCGGAGAGGAGAAGTGACTTGCATCTCCTAAATTTTGTCTGATTCTTAATTGGACAGTGGGCTCAGCTAGGAGAAAATTTTATTCCAGTGGAAAACCCTAGGGAACCCCAGAAGCTGAGTACAAGTTATTCCCTAGAAAGAACCAACAGGATATTAGTTGTTAAGGCACAGAGGGTGTCTGAGAATGGGTGGGGGCATGTAAAGACAAGATCTGATCTGGCAGAGCTGGAATAAATCAAGGAGTGAGACCGAGGGCAAAAGAAAAAGGACTCTTAAGAAGTTCCCGGTCTCAAATCTGATAACACTCTGTTGTCTCACCTGCCACCACTCTGGACCTTGTCACCATTGCTTTTTTCTGGACCACTGCAGTTACCTGCCTGCTTACTCTCTATTCCCACACTCTATTGTTCTTTACTGTAGCCATTTATTTATATAGTGTACTATTTCTGTCTGTCTCCGCTATTAGAATGTGAGCTTCAGTATGACAGAAACTTTGTCTTTTTCACTGACAGAACCCCAGTGCCTCATCACATGCTTGATACATTTTAGAAACTCAGTAACATTTGTTAAGGAGATGAATGAATTTGATGAATTCCCCTGGTTTAAAGGCCTGGGATCAGGAAGCACATCTCGAGGAGGAGGCTTCTGTATTAGCCTGTTCTCATGCTGCTAATATGGACAAAGCCGAGACTGGGTAATTTATAAAAAGAAAAAGAGGTTTAATGGACTCACAGTTCCACATGGGAGCTGGGGAGGCATCACAGTCATGGTGGAAGGTGAAAGGCATGTCTTGCATGGCAGCAGGCAAGAGAGAATAAGAGCCAAGTGAAAGGGGGAACTCCTTATAAAAATAGCAGATCTCATGAGACTTATTCATTACCATGAAAACAGTATAGGGGAAACTGACCTCAAGATTCAATTATCTCCTACTGGGTCCCTCCCACAACTTGTGGGAATTATGAGAACTACAATTCAAGATGAGAGTTGGGTGGGGACACAGCCAAACCATACTGGCTTCGAAGCATACCGAAGCCACATAGCACACCCTGGCAGTTGCAATGGCCTTAACTGCAGCTCTGCGTTGTCTTCCAGCTCCTCCTCTCTCACCCACAAGTGTGTAGGTGGCAGACTAAGAGGACCAAGCCAGATAATTAGGGAAATAGGACATTTGAGCCACAAAGTCAAGGCAGCTTTGGGAGGCCGCGGTGGGCAGATCACGAGGTCAGGAGATCAAGACCGTCCTGGCCATCATGGTGAAACTCTGCCCCTACTAAAAATACAAAAATTAGCTGGGTGTGTGCATGTAGTCCCAGCTACTCAGGAAGCTGAGGCAGGAGAATTGCTTAAACCAGGGAATAGGGGAGTCGGAAGTTGCAGTGAGCCAAGATCACGCCACTGCACTCCAGCCTGGTGACAGAGCGAGACTCCGTCTCAAGGAAAAAAAAAAAAAAGAAAGAAAAGAAAAAGAAAGTCAAGGCAGCAGAGGGGTAAGAAGCCAGTGAGCCTGACACTGATGGTCACAGATGTCACAAGGCTGGGCAAATTTCTAGTCATCCGAGGGCAGTGACTGAGACTCCCATAGCAAATTGAGAAGTGGATCAAGGTTAACAATCAGAAATAGTAACAATAACTAATAATGATAACAAACATTTTTATATTGTCTTACGTTCTTAAAAGCTACAAAGCCTTTCAACATCTGGTACACATTTGGGCCACAGATTACCTCATCCAATTCAAAAGTCACCATGGCAATGCTTCTGCTCAGTGCTTGGACACAGGAATGGGCCTTGCCTTTTAAAACCTCAACCAAAGGTGGGAGATACACATGGTAAAAGATCATTATTCTATGAGAGGCAATCACAATTTTAGAGGAATGCTCAATTGCTATAGGATCACAGAAAAGATCAGCCTAACCAACTCTGGAGGAAAGAAAGGATCTGGAGCTGGTTTCTGGAGGAGGCAACAAATGAAATGAAGGAAAAGAAGCTTGTAGGGCTGCATGGACCAATATGGTAACCACTGGTCTGTGTGGCTCTTTAAACTGAAAGGAATTAGTATTAACAAAATTTAAAAGTCCATTTCTCAGTCACATTAGCCACATTTCAAATGTTCAATAGTCACATGCAGGTAGTGGCTACTGTATTGAACAGCACAGATATAGAACAGCTGCATCAATGCAGAAAGTTCTATGGGGCAGTGTAGCTGTAGAACTTGGCTTTTCTAAGGTCATTGTCCAGTTAGGAACCTCTTTTGTACAAGTAACAGAATATTTTAGCTCAAACTGGATTAAATATTAATCTGAATTTATTGGTGCATGTAACAGAATAGTCCAGAGGTAGTGGGTCCTTTAGATGAGAGTTGGTGAAGAATCTTGTTTCCCTTTATGATTCTCTCACCTTTTCCCTTCTATATATGATTGCTTTCATTTCCATTCTGGCTTTTCTCATGGTAATAAATGGTTGCAGCAGTTCCAGACTTTCTATTTGTATTCCACACCCTCCAAAGGAAAGAGGAATCATTTTCTCTCTCCGTGAATCAAAGTCATGAGCTTCACCCTGCCCCACATGTATATCCTGGAGCTAACCACTGTAGCCAGGGACATACAACCTATTTACTGGCTTAGGACTGAGTTAAGTGCTCAATCACTGGGATCAGGGATACAAAATTATACTGATTTGCTTAATCCAGTTGAGACAGGGCCTAGTCCCAGGGCTGAGAGGGCAGTGCAAACCTCAAGCCTCTGGCTGAAGCTCAGTGGGTAGGTGTTGGCAGATGCAGCAGATGCTGCAGTAGCAACCACTAGGTCCATTAGTCGCTAAGCAAATTGAATCTTGGCTGGTCCACATCTTTTTGGGCCTCAGTTTCCCATAAGCCATGTAAAGAGGCTAGGTTAGCTTTGGCTTTTGTTGATGGCTTCATGTGAGTTTTCTTAGCAGGGTTGATACTAGAGTGAGGCAAGTGAGTCTCCCAGGGTGCAAGGTTTAAAGCAGCACTCACTTTCACATTCTCCAAGTGCAGGGTCGGCACCTGAAATGAAGAGCCTCCTTCCATTTTGTACCCTGTGCACATTTGCCTTGCCCTAGTTCCTGCCCTGCTTCTCAGGAAATCAATTTGTCAGCAAAGGTGGCTTGGACCCTTCTCTTTGAATTCAAAGAAGAGTTTCCTCTTATCTGAAAGAGCAGTGGTTTCCAGGTTTAAAAATGCACACAGCTTGTTACTAGGCACTGCTATTTGCACCAAGCCAATCCATCTCCCCAATGGTTGTTCTGATGAGTTGGATGATATTACAACACAATAGGAAAACATATTACCCATTACAAATGGCATCGCATTATAAACTATAAATAATTGATAGGCAATGATATAGAATAATAACTTTCCCTCAGAGCTATTTATCTGAGGCCTTAACAATTTCGCTTGGTTGAGTCACAGACTAACCCCAGAATAGCAGGTATAATGATACCACTGTAACAGAGCAGACCTGGAAAAGGGCTTTGGGGATGCAGGGGCTGAGTGGGAGGGGGAAGCTGGTTAGGGCTACCAGTTTTAGCAAATGAAAATACAGGACACACGAATATTGCATGGAGCATACTCATACTAGAAAATTATTCGATGTTTATCTGAAGTTCAAGTTGGACCGTGTGTTCTATACTTTACGTAGCAATCCACATACATTAGCTTCCTATGGCTTCCATAACAAATTATCGCACACTTGGTGTCTGAAAACAACACAAATTTATTATCATTAAAGTCCTGGAGGTCTGAAGCTGGAAATCAGCTTCACTGGGCTAAGATCAAGGTGTTCACAGGACTGCACTCCTTATGAGACTCTGGGAGAGAATCCATTTTGCTTCTCCAGCTTCTACAGGCCATCTGCATTCCTTGGCTTCTTGCCCATACCCCTACAAATTCTGCTTCCATCCTCACTTCTCCTCTGACTCTGACTCTCCTGCCTCCCTCTTATAGGGGCCCTTGTGATTCCATACGGCCCTCCTGATTCATCCAGGAAAATCTCCCCAACTCAGGGCACTTAATTCAATCACATCTGCAAAGTCACTTTCATGGTGTAAGGTAATAGCCACAGGTTACAGGGGTTAAGATGTGGACATCTTTGGGGGAGCCATTATTCTACCTATCATACCCAGCCTAGGAAGAAATGCCTTGCCCTATGATGTGGCCTCCGAATACCTCCTCCACAAACAGCACTGGATGGCACCTGTGCTGTTGCTCCGCCCCTGAACATTTCTTAAAATAGTTAGTGTTTGATAATCTGCACTCCTGTCTGAAGTGTGATAGTGTGATAGTTTAGTTTCTGGAGCTAGGATCAATCTGGATTGGAATTCTGACCCTTCCTCTTCCTCCCTGTGAAAACCTGGTAAATTGTCTCCTTTGTTTCTTTGTATATGGGGTATGAATAACAATACTATCTCCTTTCCCTGAATTATTGTGAGGTTGAGAGGTATTTAGTGAAAGCGTGTAGCAGGCACTGTGCAAACACACAGGGGCCAGGATGCCAATGGTGCCAGTTGATGACCAGCTGAGGCTGGTCATAAGCATGGTTTGGTTAGACCCTTTCTTTTTGGAAAAAAAGGCAAAGGTAAAAAGTTATGGAGATGGCAGATTGCTCTCAAGGTGCCCACCTGATGATTCATGCTAGGAATTTATGCAACTTTCTGTAACCCAGAGCAGGATATCTCAACCTCTGCGCTATGGACATTTAGGGCTGGATAATTCTTTGTTGTGGGAACAGCTTTTCTTTTCAGACTCCATGTCTTCTCTCTGGCTCTGATATCCCCAGTGTGATAGGTCAATAATCGCAATGTCATCCCTTTGTCTCCAAATGCCCCTGGAAGTGGCCATTTTGCTGTTAGTTGTTTACATCTTAGTGTAAATGAAGAGTCTGAGACTAGGATTTGATAGAATAGAAGAGAGCAAGGAGAGGTTTTGTAGGTAAAGATTGGGGAAGCAGCAATGTCACATCCCATCTTTACAATTTTCCTAACTTCCGACCCTGTTTTTGCACTTGTTCATAGAAAACTGTGCTGTTCAATTTTCAAATTATAGAGATTTATGAACGCTCTAGACCCAATGAAAGGATTTCTTTGAATCAAGAGGTAGAATTACAAGTCTCCATTTTCCCTTTTACAAGCATTTATTTCACCTCTAATGAATTCACCATCAGCTTGCCCAGGTACTGATCCCTTTTGAAGGGCAGCATTGGGCCATCTTGGAGGTGGTCATGAAGCTCTCAGGCAGGGTGGACTTGGAACTCCCACTGGCATGGTGGTTGGGAGAAATGAGTATTGTTTTTTGTTCTCCATTAACCAGATGTGTGGCCTTGGGCAAGTCTCTTTCCTATCTTGGGCCTCCTTTCCCACATATCTACAGTGAAGGAGCTCAGTTGGATTGTGTCTGATGTCCGCTGTAGGCCTAAAGTCTTATGAATCTGGAACTCATCCATGATGGTGTTGAGGTTCCATTCTGCATTGGAAATAAAATAGCTCTTAAAGGCTGGGTGTGGTGGCTCATGCCTGTGATTCCAGCACTTTGGGAGGCTGAGGCAGGTGGATCACGAGACCAGGAGTTCGAGACCAGCCTGGCCAACATGACAAACCCTCATATCTTCTAAAAATACAAAAATTAGCTGGGCATGGTGGTGCATGCTTGTAATCACAGCTATTAGGGAGGATGAGACAGGAGAATCACCTGAACCCAGGAGGCAGAGGTTGCAGTGGGGCGAGATCGCCACGGCACTCCAGCCTGGGTGACAGAGTGTGACTCTGTCTCTAAATAAATAAATAAGAAAAAGACCACACTAAAATAGTTCTTAAGTTCTTCTCAACAGTGTGGGAGAGTTAGAGACAACTGCTGTTGGCTAAAGTGAGAATCAGTATTTCCCTTTCCTCTATGGGAAAACCTCACAGATTCAACCCCTTATCAGCCATTCATGATATATGACAATTACATAGCCTGGAAAGCTGAACGGTGACTTCCTAATTGTTTCAGGTAAGACAATGATCATGACACAGTAAACTTCTCTTTTCCCTCATTTGGCTTTTACTTTACTTTCAATAATGCAGATGATGTGCAAACTCTAAGATAGGTATAGCTTTCCTTAGTTACCCCTTATCTAGCAGCAAGAGAGTAAAATCCACCAAGACAGTAAAATCTAGCAGCAAGTATGTGTGTGTTTGTGTGTGTGTGTAACACTAATGAGCATTAAGTAAGAAGTTTTAGCACAGTGACTTGATAGAAGTGGTTAGAGAATGAATTCAACAGATAGTTATAGTTACATATGTGGACATATAGATATCTATATCTTGTCAGATTTCGTAGACTCTGCTGGAGAAGAATTCCCCCATATCTGATTTAGATGATACTTAAACGAGACTCTAGATTTCTAAGTTAAAGTCGATGCTAGATGAATTAAGATTTTTGGAATTATTGGGATAGAATGAATACATTTTGTTGTGTGCTTCAAATGCAGTGGTGGGACAGGCATAGGATACATATTCCCATTCCAAAAGGGAAAAAAAAGGAAAGAAGAAAGGAGTAGTAGGTCCCACTCCCATTCAAAACCCAACAAGGCAAATAACACTCAAATCTGGAGGACTGAAAATAATTTTATATGACTCCATTCCTGACTTCTTGACACACTGGGATATGGGTTGGTCCCCGCAAGACTCTGGGCAGCCTTATCCCTGTGGCTTTGCTAGGCGCAGCTTATGCTGCAGCTTTCACAGGTTGGAGTCACATACCTGTTATTCTTGCAAGCTGGCATTGCATGCTGGTGGCTCTACAGGCTGGGGGTCTCAGAAGTGGCCCTGCCCCCATGGCTCCACTAAGCATTGCCCTAGTAGGGGCTATCTGTGGTTGCCCTGCCACTGTGACAGTTCTCTGCCTAGGCCCCAAGGCTCTTGTAAGCATCCTTTTAAGTCGAGGAGGAGGTAGCCATGCCTGCTTAGCTCATGCACTCTGAGCATTTGCTCAGTTGGCACCACATGGATGCTGCCATGGTTTACCTCATGCTCTCTGGACTAGCGGTTTGAACCACTCCTGGGTGCACTTGAGGAGCTACAGCTGGGACAGACAAAGAGTGTTGGGACAGAATGAGTGGAGCAGAAGCCTGAGGCAGTCCTGGGTGGTGAAGCCTCGAGGTACCACCTATGAAATTGTTCTGCCTTCAGGGCCCTGGCACTCTGGGCCTGTGATGAGAGTGGCAGCTTCCAAGATCTTTGAAATGACTTCGGTGTCATTCTTCCATTGTCTTGATGGAATAGCATCTGGCTTCTTTCTAGGTATACTAATTTATTTGTCAAATAGTCACTTGACCACACCCTTGGGATTATTCTGTCCAAAACAGTATCTTTCCATTCTTTACAAGAAAATGGCTGGGCTGAGAATTGTCCAACTCTTTAAGTTCTGCTTCCCTTTTGATTATAAGCTCTGTCTTTAAGTTGTTTCTCCTTTCTCATCTTTTCCTATAAACAGTCATGCAGCACTCTCAACACTTTGTTTACAGATTTCTTCTGCCAAATATCCTAGTATATCACTTATAACTTCTGCCTTTCACAAAACATTAGAACATGGGCACCATTTGCCAAGTTCTTTGCCAACTTATAACAAGGATGACGTTTCCTCCAGTTTCCAATGCCTTGTTCTTCATTTCCACCTAAGACCTCATCAAGATGGCCTTCACTGTCTGTATCTCTATGAACATTCTGTTTACAACCACTTAGTCTCTAGGAGAATTTAGGTTCTTTCTGCAGCTGTTTTCATTTGAGCCCTCGCCAGAATTACTTTAATACTCTGTTAACGAAAATACAGGCTATTTCTTTAGTCTGATTCTCCAAACTCTTCCAGTCTCTACACATTACCCAATTTCAAGCCACTTCCACATTTTTCAGGTATTTGTTATAGGAACACCCCACTTCTTGGTACCAATTTCTGTCTTAGTTATCTGTGCTGCTATAATAAAATATCAGAGACTGGATAATTTATAAACAGTACACATTTATTGTCCACAGTTATATGGTCTGGGAAGTCCAAGATTAGAGCACTAGTATATTCTGTGTATTCTGTGTCTGGTGAAAGCTACTCTCTCCTTCTAAGACAGAGCTTTCTTACTGTGCCCTCATTGCAGTGGAAGGGGACAAAAAAGGATGAACTCTGTGTACTCACATAAGAGAAGAGGTAGGACAGAAGGGCCTAGCTAGTTCCCTCTGGTCTTTTTATAAGGTTGCTAATCTCATCTGTGAGGGCAGAGTCCTCATGGCCTAATCACACTCAAAAGGCCTCACATTTTAATAGTGTTATGTAAGTTTCAAAATGAATTTTGGAGGGGCACATACATTAAACCATAGCACTTTGTATCAGGCACTACATTATATACTAAAGATAAGATTGTGTATGAAGCTTAGACTCTTCTCTCAAGGAGCTCATAACCAATCATGGGCTATAAATAAATTAGCTAACAATCTTATAATCATGATAAGCATTATATTGAGGAAGCTTTGGAAACTATTGAAATGAACTTTTTGGCATCTTATGAAGCTCTTGTGAGGTAACCATGAAGCAGAGAGCTGAAGGATGATTAGAGTTAGGTAAATGGTAAATGGGTAGATGAGGTAAAAATCAGTTAGTCTAGGTTATGCTATGCTGTGTAACAAACAGCTCTCAGAACTTGAGATCATAATAAGATTTATTTCTTCCTTATTCCATGTCTATTATGGGCAATTTGGGAGAGTGTTACTTTATGTTTCTTCACTCCAGGACCCAGGCTGATAGGGCCGCTACCATTTAGAAAGTGACAAGAGGAAGAGAGAATGAAACAAAAGTAAGCACTGGCTCTCAGCTTCTACCTGAAGAGACAAACATTGCTTTCACTTACATTTCACTGGCCAAATCAAGCCCATGGCAACAATTGAGTTCAAAAGCATAAGGAGGTATCTGGAAGGAAGAGAATCAGAAAATTTCTGATGAGCCTCACTGACTACCTTCAGGGCAAAAATGAATAGAGGCACTCCAGATCAGAGATCTGCATTGGAAACTCCTTGAGAACCAGAAGGGTATGCTGTATTTTTGTAATTGTGAGGAGCACAGAAAGACCGAAGCCCAAATAAACTTCCTTTATTCAATATTAATTAACATACTTGTTAATTATGAATAAATTTAACTTAATGGTCAGACGCGGTGGCTCATGCCTGTAATCCCAGCACTTTGGGAGGCCAAGGCAGGCAGAGAGACCATCCTGGCTAACACGGTGAAGCCCCGTCTCTACTAAAAATACAAAAAATTAACCAGGCGTGGTGGCAGGTGCCTGTAGTCCCAGCTACTGGGGAGGCTGAGGCAGGAGAATGGCTTGAACTGGGGAGGCGGAGCTTGCAGAGAGCCGAGATTGAGCCACTGCACTCCATAATGGGTGATAGAGCAAGACTCCATCTCAAATAAATAAATAAATAAATAAATAAATAAATAAATAAAATAAAATAAATAAATTTAACTTAATTATTCTGAGTATTCAGTTATACAGTCTGTCATCTCCGTCTCACCAATACCTAGCACTGTGCTTGCCAAATAATTGTTGCAACCAAATTACTGAAACTAAACCATGGTTGATGACATCTGAGCCCCCAAACTGAGGTCTTGCCTTATTATGGTGAGGCCAAAATTTTCACACAGGCCTTTTTTTCCATCCCAATGCTTACCCAAGTCAGGGAAAAAGGCATTTACTTTCTTGGCCAGTCAGGGTGGTGGAACATTATTATTTATTTAAAACCCATTACCTATAAACCTTTTGCATGGAACCAATTAAGAAATCTTTTAAAGAAAAAGATAATATTATACTTGGTGTAACACAGTTTTTGAGGGCCTTTTTAATGTGTTAGAAAGCCCCATAGGTCTTGACAATTTTTTTCATGTCTCCCTTTTAAAAGCAAGGCTGCTGCCAGGGAATTTGGACTCTGGTGGTAAGTGCTGGTTGTGGTTTTCCTCTGAATAAAATTATGGGCATGTTGAAGGTGGGGTGAGGCAGAGAGTGGAAACTCGCAGGGAATGTGGGCTCTTATGTCGGTTAAGGTGTCAAATTTTACATGTCTGGGTTTTGTTTCCACCAGGCTCCACTCTCTGAAATCACCATTCTGTTATATATGCTTACTGGAAGGACTGGCTCTGTTTCAAAGAAATCTCTCTGAAATGGGGACATCAGAATGTAAAAGTCGATGAGATAGTGCAAGGGCCAGTTTTAGATGGAGGCAGCAAAGGTGCTATAATTTGAAAGGGCAGTATGAAAAACAACCTTTCCTGAGATTCAACAGCCTGGAGTTAGAGCCCCAGAAAACAGTGGTGAGCATTTGGTCGACCACTGTATCATGTTGGGATTTCTCTAGCCTTTGCTTTCTCAGTAGCAGGCTGGATTCTATAAACTTCCAGGCTGTAAACTGTCGTTTGCATATATTAGAGTTAGGATGATTAGAGTTTGGTAAATGGGTAGATGAGGTAAAAATCAGTTAGTCTAGGTTATGCTATGCTGTGTAACAAACAGCTCTCAGAACTTGAGATCATAATAAGATTTATTTCTTCCTTATTCCATGTCTATTATGGGCAATTTGGGAGAGTGTTACTTTATGTTTCTTCTGCAGCATATAACCTGTCCTGAGTCTAGGATCCCTCTCCTGGATATATTAGTGTCACCATTCTTACACTGGAGATTCATTCCTGTGGATTATGCTCTCGATTTTTGTTGTATTTTTGGAGACGGAGTCTCGCTGTTGTTGCCCAGGGTGGAGTGCAATGGCATGATCTCAGCTCACTGCAACCTCCACCTCCCGGTTTCCAGCAATTCTGGCTCAGCCTCCCGAGTAGCTGAGGTTATAGGTGCCCGCCACCTTGCCTGGCTAATTTGTGTATTTTTAGTTCTTGCTTTTAGAGAGAGCAGAATGTATTTCTAGCCTTTCCACAGCAGAGCTCCATGAAAAGATGTTTAAGCTCTGACTGGAGGGGAATAGAGAGTGTGGTCAAGCACATGTGCACACACAGCCTGTGACTGGCCAACTGCTCCTTGGGTTTCCAGAATTTTTAAAACATCTGCCAAAATGCAAGTGTCATCCCTTTCCTCCCTGTCTTTCTAGTTCTTTTAAGCATATTTTCTATCATGAACAGGACTCTGTACCAAAGGCAGGAGATACAATGCAACTCGTTCCCACCTATTCAGAAGCCTACAGCCAGAAGAAGAGATGAGAATGTGCAATGACTAGCACAACATAGTGGTATCGTGATAGCATTTTTCAGTTCTGCATTATACTATGAAATATTGCATAAAACTATGCAATAGTACTATTATTTGAGTTCTGCAACTACTATGCAATATTGCATAGTATTTTTAAGTTCTGGAGCCTGCCTGTGTTCAGAATCCAGCTCTCCCGTTTGTTAGCTGTCAGACCTGGGCAAGATACTATGACTTATTTTTGTCATCTGTAAAATGAGGAAACTAATATTACCTGACTCAGAGGCGTTGGGGTAAATTATATATATATGTATATATACACACATATATATGTGTATATATATACGTATATATGTGTGTGTATATATACGTATATATACACGTGTATATATATACGTATATATATACACACACATATATACGTATATATATACACATATATGCGTATATATATACGTGTATATATATATACACGTATATATATACGCATATATGTGTATATATATACGTATATATGTGTGTGTATATATACACACACATATATATGTATATATATGTATATATATATACACACACACATATATATATACGTATATATATAGCCTGACACAGGGCCCTTAATAAATACTAGTATACCCTCAATAAAAAAAAGTGTGCCTTCAATAAATATTAGTTAACATTTATTTTTAATTTCAACTTTTATTTTAGATACAGGGGATACATGTGCAGATTTGTTACATGGGAATGTTGCATGATGCTGGGGTTTGGGGTATAGATTCCGTCACCCAGGTAGTGAGTGTGGTACCCAATAGGTAGTTTTTCAACCCATGCTCCCTCCTTCGCTACCCCTTCTAGTGTCTATACTACCTATTATTCCCATATTTATGTCTATGTGTGCTCAGTGTTTACCTCCCACTTATAAGTGAGAATGTGTGGTATTTGGTTTTCTGTTCCTATATTAATTTGCTTAGGTTTATGGCCTCCAACTGCATCCGTGTTGCTGCAAAGGGCGTGATTTCATTCTTTTTTTATGGCAGCATAGTATTCCATGTGTGTGTATGTACCACATTTTCTTCATCCACTCTACCATTGATGGCCACCTGGGTGGATTCCATGTCTTTGCTATTGTGAGTAGCACAGGGATAAACATAAAAGTGCATGTGTCTTTTTGGTAGAATAATTTATTTTTCTTTGGGTGTACATGCAGTAATGCAATTGCTGGATCAAATGGCAGCTCTGTTTCAAGTTCTTTGGGAAATCTCCAGACTGCCTTCCACAGTGGCTGGACTAATTTACATTCCCACCAAAAGTGTATAAGCATTCACTTTTCTCCACAGCCTCACCAGCACCTGTTATTTTTTGACTTTTTATTAATAGCCATTCTGCCTGGTGAGAGACGGTATTTTATTGTGGTTTTGATTTGCATTTCTTCAATTAATGATGTTGAGAATTTTTTTCATGTTTGTTGGCTGCTTGTATGTCTTCTTTTGAGAACAGTCTGTTCATGTCCTTTGCCTATGTTTTAATGGGGTTGTTTTTTGCTTGTTGATTTGTTTAAGTTTCCTATAGATTCTGGATATTAGTCCTTTGTTGGATGCATAGTTTCTGAATATCTTCTCCTACCCTGTAGGTTATGTATTTACTCTATTAATAATTTCTTTTGCTGTGCAGAAACTCTTTAGTTTAATTAGGTCCCACTTGTCTATTTTTGTTTTTGTTGAAATTGATTTTGGGACTTAGTCAAAAATTCTTTGCCAAGGCTGATGTCAAGAAGAGTATTTCCCAAGTTGTCTTCTAGAATTTCTATAGTTTGAGGTCTTACATTTAAATCTTTGATCCATTTTGTATATGGTAAAAGGTGGGGTTCCAGCTTCAATCTTCTGCATATGGCTAGCTAGTTATCCCAGCACCATTTATTAAATAATGAGTCCTTTCTGAATTGCTTGTTTTTGTCAGCTTTGTCAAAGATAAGATAGTTGTAGGTATGCAGCCTTACTTCTGGGCTCCCTGTTCTGTTCCATTGGTCTATGTGTCCATTTTTGTACCAGTAGCATGCTGTTTGGGTTACCATAACCCTGTAGTATAGTTTAAATGTTGGGTAATGTGATGCCTCTGGCTTTGTTCTTTTTGCTTAGGATTGCCTTGGCTAGGGTCTTTTTTGGTTTCATATAGAAACCAGATTTTAGAATAGCTTTTTCTAGCTCTGTGAAGAATGATGTTGGTAGTTTGATGGGAATAGCACTGAATCTGTAAATTGCTTTGGGCAGTATGGCCATTTTTACAATATTGATTCTTCCAATTCATGATCATGGAATGGTTTTCCATTTATTTGTGTCATCTCTGATTTTCTTAAGCAGCATTTTGCAGTTCTCCTTGTGGAGATCTTTCACTTTCTTTGTTAGCTGTGTTTTTCAGATATTTCATCCTTTTTGTGGCTATGATAAGTGGGATTGTGTTTTTGATTTTACTCTCAGTCTGGATATTGTTGGTGTATAGAAATGCTACTGGTTTTTGTACACTGATTTTGTAAACTGAAACATCATTAAAATTGTTTGTTAAAATTCTAGGAGCCTTTTGGCAGAGTGTTTAGAATTTTCTAGGTATAGAATCACATCATCAGTAAAAACAGATAGTTTGTTTTTTTTATTTGAATGCCTTTTATTTCTTTCTCCTGACTGATTGCTCTGGATAGGACTTCCAGTACTACGTTGAATAGGAGTGGTTAGAGTGGACATTCTTGTCTTGTTTCTGTTCTCAAGGGGAATCCTTCCAGCCTTTGCCCATTTAATATGATACTGCCTGTGGATTTGTCATAGATGACTCTTATTATTTTGAGGTATATTTTTTGATGCCTAGTCTGTTGAGGGTTTTTATCATGAAATATGTTAAATTTTATTGAAAGTTTTTTCTGTGTCAATTGAGAAGATCATATGTTTTTTGCTTTTTAATTCTATTTATGTGGTGAATCACATTTATTGGTTTGTGTATGTTGAATCACCTTTGCATTCCAGGAATAAAGACTACTTGATTATGGTGTATTAACTTTTTGATGTGTTGCTGGATTTGGTTAGCTAATATTTTGTTGAGGATTTTTGCATCTATGTTCATGAGGAATATTGGCCTGAAGTTTTCTTTTTTCGTTGTGTCTTTGCCAGATTTTTGTATCAGGCTGATGCTGGCTTCACAGAATGAGTTAGAGAATAGTCCCCCCTCCTCAATTTTCTGGAATAATTTCAGTAGAATCAGTATCAGTTCTTTGTATGCATGGTAGAATTCAGCTGTGAATCTATCTGGTCCAGAGCTTTTTTTGTTGTTGTTGTTAGGTTTATTATGGATTCAATTTCAGAAGTTGATATTAGTCTATTCAGTGTTTTAATCTCTCCTGGATTCAATCTTGGGAGATTGTGTGCTTCCAGGAATTTATTTGTTTCTTCAAGATTTTCTAATTTGTGTGCATAGAGTTGTTCATAAGTTCATAAGTCTCTGAGGATCTTTTGCATATCTGTGGGATCAGCTGTAATATCATTTATTGTTTCTGATTGTGCTCATTAGGATATTCTCTTTCATTTTTTTTTGTTAATTTAGCTAGCAGTCTATGTTTTCAAAGAATAAACTCTTGCTTTCAGTGATTTTTTGTATGGATTTTTGCATCTCAACTTCCTTAAGTTCTCTAATTTAATTATTTTCTTCTATTTCATTTTAATTATTTATTTTCTTTGGAATTAGTTCGTTCTTCTTCTTTTTTTTCTTCTAATCCTCTAGGTGCAAAGTTAGATTTTTAATTTGAGATCTTTTTAACTTTTTGATGAAGGCATTCAGGGTTATAAACTTTCTCTTATCACTGCTTTGGATGAAAACAGTAATAGTAAAAGACTTCAACATCCCACTGACAGTATTAGACAGATTATCAAGGCAGAAAACTAACAAAGAAACTCTAGATTTAAACTCAACACTTGACCAATTGGACCTCATAGACATCTACACAGCACTTCACCCAACAATGACAGAATATTCATTCTTCTCATCTGCACAAAAAAATGTATTCTAAAGTCCATTACATGCTCGATTGTAAAGCAGGTCTCAATAAATTCAAAAATTGAAATAATATCAAGCACACTCTGGGATCACAGTGCAATAATAATAGTAATCAATATCAGGAAGAGCTCTTAAAACTACACAAATACGTTAAAATTAAACATTTTACTCCTGAATAATTCCTGGACTAACATCAAAATTAAGGCAAACATAAAATTTGAAATTAATGAAAATACACAACTTACCAAACTCTCTGTGATGCAGCCAAAGCCTTTTACATATTAATTCATTTATTTCTCCTGATAGTCTCTGAGTTGGTACTAGTATTATTTCTTATTTTATAGATTATAACGCTAAGGCACAGAGCAGTTAAGTAACTTCCCTTAGATCACACAGTAGCTGAAAGCTTTGGGATATGACTCTAGGCAGTCAGGCTGTAGAACCTGTGCCCTTCATCTCCTGCTCTGATAAATGGCTACTGCTACAGCTAATACACATATTATGGTATTTGAATTTCATATCTCTAGAGAGTAGTTACTATAAGCCCTGCTTTCAATAATGGAGACATTGAAACTCAGAGAGGCTAAGTTACTAGGTCTATGACTCATGGTAAATAGCAAGATCAATGAGTTTTCCACTGTCTCTCAATTTCATGGACAACCCTATCAAATGAGGCAGGGTATGTTAAATGTCCTAAGTTTTTATTTTATAGAATTAAGCTAAATATAAACCCTAGGACCAGGAACAAGAATATGTAATACTTATCACCTCGTGGTGCTTTGTATGAACGCAGGGACCTGGAGTATTCATAGTTACCTGATGCAAAAATCTAGAACCCTGGGGCCCATGCCATACCCAGAGAATCAGAACCTCTGAGGTCAGGCTTAGAAATCTGTGGCTGACAAGATTCTCACTTGTTTTTTGATGTGTAGCCAATTTGAAAACCACAGTAACAGCAGAGCTGAATGCAGATTGCTGAGTGGCATTTCTCCACGAAGTGCCCCAGAATGCTGTTGTGGGAGAAGCTTGGACAAGAGCCCCCAACTCTGATTTCAATTACTGACTCTGTCTCTCAGGACTTGTTGACAATAAGCAACCCACTCAACTTCACTCAGCTACATTTTCTTCATCTGCCTTCGCAAGGAACATAAGTGTTAACACATGTAAAAGCCTAAGTACAAAAGCTGATGCACAAAATGCAAGTTTTCTTTCCCTACGAAATTGTTCTGAAAGGACTTTTTCAATTATCGAGGACTATGCAGAAAGAATAGAACGATTTACTCTGTACAGTCCTACGCACTCAACACCTGACTTTTGTGTTGAAACATTTAATTTCTTGTGGGCACATCGGAAATCATCATGGTTTCTAAACGTTCAAGTTTCTTGTTGATGCTAACCCTAAGGTATTTCCAGTAGTCTCTGAAGCTAGTTGTCTGAAACTTAATTATCTATACATAAAGTTTGTTTCTAGAACACCCAGGCCCTCAACTTCACCTTCTTCAGTCTGAAATCAACATGTGGTGGATTGCCTCTCAAAATACGCCAAAAAGAAAAGGGAAGCACAAATTAGTTCCTTTGGGCTATGTCTAGTGAAGCAAAAACCCCATGTCTGTGTGTTCATCATTTACTGCGCATCTTTTTCAGCCTAAAGAGGCTAATCTGGTAAGCTCTAGTGGGTGGTGTTACACTTCCAGCAAAGAAGAGATTTGGATGCCTTGAAATACATGGACAATGTCATAAGGTTACCCAGGCTGGAGAAATAACCCCATTAGCTATAAATGGCAATTTATGCTGCCATGAGTCCTCTCACAGACTACGTCATAAGGAGCTCAATTATTTTCTGATTCCTGCAAAAATGGCTTCTCATAGAGAGAAAATAAAAATAAAATGGTTTCCAATCATGATTTGGCTCCCCTGTGACTTGGCTTCTGAGAAGGAAACTCACCAACTCAGACCAACCTAAACCTTTTGTCTTCTTCCCCACAGTGAAAATTAATAAACTGACACTCTGGTATATCTCCTAGCTGCATAGGCACGTTGGTTAGCCTGAGTCAGGCTGAACTCTGAGCATTGAAAAAATGATTTTCTTTCCAAACATCCTCTCTTAAATGATGTTAAGGTCTTTGGCTCACAGTCTCTCACTCAAGTGATTTCAGCCCTGAGCAGTTTGCATTCTGATGCCTGTTGGGGATACAGAAGCAGAACAAGGCACCATCCCTGTCTTCAGGCGGTTTGCAGTATTGCTGGGAAACAAGCAATCAGATAAATCTCAGAATCATACAAGATGAGACATGATCGGAGGCTCAATGGAACACATTTAAATGGGGTTGGAGAGGTAATTTGGAGCCTAGGAATGGGGTTCATGTAGAAGTGTGGTAGTCAGAGGGAGAAGTCATTGTCTTCTGCAGTCTAGATGTTTCCTGTTGGATTGGCCCAAGTGGGATAGGTAGGCAGGGAGCAGAGAGGATAGCCTGCCATGCCAAGAAATGGCCTGGGCAGAGATTCTAGACCACTTTGGAACCTCTATCATGGAGGTTCTGATCATTGAATCCATGGACTCAAGCAGAAGGTCATGTCCTCCCCACTCCCAGAGATAAGAGGGGAGGTAACATGCCTGCAAAATAAGTGGTCTTCAGGCCGGGTGCGGTGGCTCACACCTGTAATCCCTGCACTTTGGGAGGCCAAGGCAGGTGGATCACCTGACGTCAGAAGTTCAAGACCAGGCTGGCCAACATGATGAAACCCCGTCTCTACTAAAAATACAGAAAATTAGCCAGACCTGTGGGCAGGCACCTGTATTCCCAGCTACTTGGGAGGCTGAGGCAGGAAAATCACTTGAACCTGGGAGGCGGAGGTTGCAGTGAGCCGAGATTGTGCCACTGCACTCCAGCCTGAGTGACAAGAGCAAAACTCCGTCTAAAAAAACAAAAAAGTCTCGAATCTGAATATGTCAGTAAATCTTTCCATATTGGCCAGATTCTCAAAAATACTGCTTCTCTACTCTAGCCCAGTATCACCTTCCCTAAGGAGCCTGGGGAGCAGTTCTACCAAATTATACACAGGGATATGCTCTGTACTTCTCCACTCATAATTAAATAAATATTTGAATAATCACTGGTTTAATGACTGTCTCTCCTACCAGACAGTCAGCTTCATTAAATAAAAAGTACTTAGCATGGTGCTTGCCTCCTAGTAAGGACTCAATAAATGTTGTCTCTTTGTGCTACTTGAGTTTCATGAGAGCAAAGCCTATTTCTGTCTAGTCATCAGTGTATTCCCAGTGCTAAGCAAGACGCCTGGCACAAGAGAGTCTCAGTAACATATTTATTCAATGAATGAACTCTTGGTTCCACCACCCCATTCCCATCTCACTGCCACAAAACTACTTTTCTTATAGCTTTCCCCAATTCAGTAAATGATAATCCTAATCTAGGAATTCTTCAGGTCAAAAACCTTACTGTCAGCCTTGACTCCTTTCTTTCACATCCAAGCCTATTCCAACAACAACTGCAACCAACTCTGTCCTCAAAATTTACCCTTAAATGATGTCTTATCATCAATTCTCTTATGGCCACTCTAGACCAAGCAACCATGGCTTCCCAGTTTATCTGTCACTGGAATCTCCTGATGCATCCCTTGCTTCTGCACTTGGCCTTCTAGTCTCTTCACAGAATAGCCAGAGTGATTCCTTTCTAATAGAATTCAGAGCATGACACTCCTCTGTCCACACATCTCCAATGACTTCCCTTCTTCCTGAGAGGAAAACTAAAAATTCCTTAATCTTGTCCACAAAGTCCCAGGTGAGTGACCTCAGCTGATCCTCTGGCCTTCTCTCACTATCCTTCTCTAGTCTCTTGGCCTCCTCACTGTCCACAGCAGGCCAGGGAGCTTCCGCCCTTCAGCCTTTGACCTTGCTATTCTCCACCTGGAAGCCTTCTTCCCAGACATCCACAGAGCTGGCCGCATCTACAGTTGGCATAGCGTGGGTGTGAAGGAAGGAGTCGAGGCTGACAGTGAGGTTTTTGACATGGAAAACTCCTAGAGTGGAATTATCATTTACCGAGCTTGGGAAGGCTATAGGAGAAATAGTTTGGTGGCAGTGTGTGGAGAGGAACCAAGACATGTGGTTTCTCCCTCTTTTCTTTCAGGTCTCCCTTCCATGCCACCCTGTCAGAGCCTTGCCCTGATGACCTTATGTAAATGGATGCCTTGGCCTCTCTAGTCCTCCTCATCTCTTTACTATGTTTTATTGTCCCTCATAGCTCTTATTGACACTTGTCACAATACACATCTATTTATTTATTGTCCATCTTCCACTCTAAACATAGATGGGACTTTGACAATTTTGTTTAGTATTTACATATCCAACACCTAGATTAAGACCAGACAGTTAGTAGGCAGGAGGTATTTGTTGAATGCATACATGCATGAATGAGTGAGTATACACACATACACACATACACCACACACACCTACACACACCTCTATGTGTATACTTTCTAAAATCACTTGCTGTGTTCCAGGCACCATTGTAGGTGTAAACCTTTTACCAGCATGATGTTTATTAATTACAACAATCCAGTAAAGTAGGCACTATTATCTCCATTTTACAGAGGAGAACAAGAGGCTCACTGGATAAGCAGCCAATATCCCAGAGCTGGAAAGTGAAGAGACTGAGAGTCCAACTCAGTTTGAATGACTCCAGGGACGTTGACTTTCACTACACCAGAATGCCTTGTCCAGGCCCATAGACCTACTAACAACATATACAACTGCCTTGAGGTTTCTGGAGGGAGGTTTCAGAGAGTGATGTTGAAATAACAGGCTTGTGTGTCAGTCATGGGGAGTTAGGATAGAGCAGTATTTACTGTTGACAAGTCAAAACGGCTTACCCTGGGTGACTAAACTGAACGCCTTCAGATTTTCCCTTTAGGAGGAAAAGGGAAACAGAGCAGAGCATGCGGAAAAAAGTGAAAGGTTCCTCTGGCAGGTCGCCAGGCTTTCCTGTCAGGGCAATTCTGACATGCCCCTTGCAGGACTTATTACTCATAGAGGGGAAGATGAGTCTCATGGCACATTGTTTTGGGACATTTCCAAGGGAGGAGCTGGGGGAGGAGGGGACAGACTCAGCAATGGGTGGACCCAAAGTTAGCTTTGAGAATCCAGATTTCTAATCACAGCTATCTTGGGAGGTTACAAGGCAACTGATTATTCATTAGGAATCAATTACATTGACTCACTAGGTTGGGATTTGACATCTTCTTGCTACCCTCAAGTTCTCAGAAATAAATGGGGTGGGGATTGAGGTTCTGGGAATGGCAAGATTCTGAGCCCTGGATGATGGCTAAATGAAAGATCTGCTTGGGGTAGAATTCCAATATCAACAGTTGATAAAATTCTGAGCTGTAGTAAATGGCAGAATTCCACGCCTTAGTGAAGAGTAATATTCCATTATCCCAGGCCATTGAGGACCTAGGCATGGAGGGTAAAATCTGGCAAAATGTGATGTGTAGAAGAATGGCAGGTGTCCTTGAAATCTGCCTAGACTCTTTCTTCCCCCTTCCAGAATGGCAGGTGTCCTTGAAATATGCCTGGCCTGTTTCTTCCCCCTTCCAGCTTGGTTCAGAAAGTTTTCTTAGGCCTGAGGACTAGAGATTTGCAAACTCCTGGATGCTGGCTCTGCAAGTAGAGCTATTTATGACTCCCAGGGAGGATCATGCATTCCTTCAACAAACCTACACAGTTTGGGTGCAGCAGACATTTTTGTTTGCCTACCAATAGTCATGCTGAAGTTGGTTTTTCCCTTACCTGACTCTAATTATGTATGTTGAATGAGCCAGATGCATGCTTGCCTGCCTGCTTTGCAGCGGGGCAGCTATGTGAGCCAGCTCTGCCCAGGGAGATTTAAGGGTACTCCTGGTTATCTAGGATAGATTTATCTTCCTTCCTAAAAGGAGAGATACATGGCAAGTGCTCTCTCTCTCTCTCTCTCTGTTCTTCTCTCTCTCCTCCTGCTACACCACTTGCTCCATCTTGATTGCCTTGTGTTTCTTGCCTTTAAATGCAGTTATGTCAAATCGTGATACCTAAAGATAGGGATGCCAACCTGAGCCCATGAGGGAAAGACTGAGAGAAGGTGAGAGACATCAATCTAATGCTTTGAGGTCACAAGCTATTCTATCAGCTTTAGAGCCCCCACTTCCAGACGTCTTGCTAAATGTACATGTCTTTCCAGCAGCTTTAAGTCATTGGTCTGATTTATCTTACTTTTGGCATTTTCTTCCTCAGAAGCATCCTCATCTTCCATGTGAGGATTATTCAGAATATTTCTGAATGTGCAAGTTTCTACTGGGAACTGGTACAGGTTACAGGTTAGTGAATTTCCAGTTTGTAAATACTGAGTGGCTGGGAATCAACTCTCCAAGGGCCCATGTTAGGAAAGTATCATGTGTCTCAGACACAGACACAAACAAGGTTAGGAAGCACTGCAATTGGTCATCTGTTGGGTTCAATACAATTGGCAATATTTTTGTGTGGGGACTGTGCTTTATTCATTTCTGTATCCACAGGCCCTGAAACATTAATATGCATTCAGGAAATATTTACTAGTAGAAACTGGGCTGAGTACAGGAAGCTTTGACTTCTAGTTCTGGCTTTATTGTTAACATACTCTGTGACCTTGGTCAAGGCATATTATTCTTCTGGGCTTTAATTTCCTTCTCCAGGGTGGATTGAGAGTTTTGAATTAAATTTTCCCTGTTCTATGACTACAACCAATGGGCAATGGAGCTGGAATTAAGAGCCTCAAGCTTAGAGGCAGATGGTCATCTGCTCTGGACAGGTCCACATACTTTATTCTTTAAGCCATGTAGAATATTAGAAGTCAAATTGAGCAAAAGATGAATCAATGCATTATAAGACACAAAATGAAAATATGAGAGCATAACGAATCTTCTTGAGAGTGTGACTATTGCTCAAGAGACTTACAGGGTAAACCCCCAGGAAAAAAGTGGCAAATTTGGCAAATGAGGAAACTGAGGCATGATTAACTTGTTCAGTGTCACACAAATAGCAAATAAAAGGCCAAGATTCAACTACGTGCACAAAGTTGAATCTTGTTTGTGCCCACATAGTCTGCAGCCTACAGATGCTGCTGCAATTAATGTTGTATGGCATGTATTTTTTTTCTCATTTTCTTTGGTTCAGAAGTTGCTGCAATTTTCTTCTTTTATTATGTGTTTTGGCCAAACTCACACGTGTGCTTATATATGTGTATGTGGTATATATAGTGTATGTGTGCTGGGTACTTGATAGTTGCATTTGGTGGAGTACTTATTCTATGTGTAGGGTGCAAAAGAAAGAAAGAGTCCTTTAACTCTTTTAAAGTATTAATACTTAAATCAAACTTGTCTTCATTTTGTTGACAAGTTCTTGTTTTTATGGGAATAAATGCAGTGGAATTAACCACATTTCTGGTATAGAATGCGTATGCCATCTGAGATCAGATTGCAATGACTCCTATTAAGCAGGAAAGATTATGGGAGAGGTAGGAATTGAACTTGGTTAGTGGGACTTGGAGAATATTCTGGAAGAGAAGGTTTTATTCAAGAATACTTCTTAAATAAAAAGATTTAAGAATTATTGAGTAAAGCTATGGACTGTTTTCCCAGAAAAGGCATTAGGGTCAAGATCCCTGAAGTTCAATCTTGGCTTTTCTACTTTCTGGTTGTGTGACCCTGGATAAAGAAATTAAGTCTTAGTTTTTACATTTGTCAAATTAAATATCTCCTAGAGCTGTTTTGAAAACATTTAATTAGTGCATGAAATGTGTTTAGATGAGTGCCTGGTATATAAGTAAACAGTCAGCCAATGTTAGCTATTAGTATTTTAGAGAGTTTTGAAGTTTGTGCTTGACTTGATGTCTATCTTTTCATAGTTAAATAGCTATTGAGATTTCTCACTTAGTCATTGCTATTGACTCTAAGTTAAAAAATCAGTTGATACTAAATGGCAGCAGCTATGCAGATAGTGGTGGTGGGTTTGGGAGTGTTATTTCTGATATTTCAAGATGGTTCATGAATATCTTGCTTAAATCCTAGCCAGGCAATATATCAGGGAACTCTGTAGATTTCTTCTTCCATGCTAGACCTTTACTGGAAGAATGCAGAAAATTAAACTTAAAGAATAAGCTTTTATACCTTCTAGACCAGGAGACTATGGACATACAATAGAAGAACTCACCCAAGAAAACCGGGATCAAAGGCAAAATGTGTGGTAGAAGCAATGAATGCCAAAGACATGTTCTTATTTGTTACTATCTGGACCTCCTAGAAACTGAGCTTGTCATCCTAATTCCTGACACTGGCACTCCTTTCTTAAACTCTTCAATGGTTTCCTCTTTAGACTTATAGGATAGATGCTTATGTCTGAGGAACAGCATAAAAACCATCTATGATTGGAACCTGCAAATGTCTCTAACTGCATCCCTGTGCTCCCTTCCACCCTCCACTTCCCTGGTGGGTGGGATGTGTGTGGTTTGTTGTCACGCTGTTCCAGCTCTCTGTGCTTTTGCTAATGCTGTTTCCACTGCCTGACTGCTTCTCCCAACCTCTTTGGCTTTTATTCCTCTTTCAAGTCTTAGCTAGGTGTCATTTCCTCCAAAAAGCCTTCCTGAGTCCACATTTGGCTTCATTGTCCTTTTCTTTATTCCCAGAATAACTTGTGGGCTTTCTCTCTCAGCATGATCAACTGCTTGTGTATCAGTTTTTCTTTGCAGCCTGGGTCTCCTTGAGGATAGGGCAGAAGTACTCATCAAATATCTGCTGACTAGAGGTATTACCAGAGCAGCCCTTTGGAAGTATCCAGCTGAGCCAGTGGCATGTTTTCCACCACTAGGGCAGAACATCTTTCCCAGTTGCTTCTATTTCAGCTGTTGCCAATCCTTTCACTAGTGCCAAGGCTGAAAACCTGGGAGCCATCCTGATTCTTCACTTTCCTTCACAGCCATGCCATAGCCATCGGCAGGTCCTGACAACTCCACTTTCAAGTGCATCCTTAATCTGACCACTTTCACCACCTCTGAGTCTACCTTTGTGGTCCAAGTCATTTCTGATCTCTCAATTTATCTCTCTGCTTCTACTCTTGTCAATTCTCCTCCCTACCACCACACACACACAAAGAGCCTATTCTGCATGTAGCAAATAGGGTGATCCTTGTAACAAAACAAAACAGATGATGGTTCTCTTCTGTTCACCCACCTACCTCCATAGCTTTATGTTACCCTTCAAACACAATTCAAACTCTTGATATCCTTGGCCTACAAACTCCACAGGCCATGAAAATCCCTCTGGCCACCTTTTACCTCATGTTCAATGTTGCCATTGCAGCCACACGGACTCATGGTGTTCTCGAATTTCCTGAAACCATCCCGATCTCAAGGCCTTTGCACAGGTTGCACTCTCTACCTAGATTGCTCAGCAGTCAGGGCTCTGAGGCTTAGGGGCACCTTTTCTGACCACTTCTCTAAAATAGCATGCCACTTGCTCATCTCAGAGCACTTTCTAAAATAGCACCTGAATTTGATTTCCTTTACCCCACTTATTGCCAGCAGTAATTACCTTTTTATAAAAAATTTGATGATGTGTGCACTATCTGTCTACCCCAGGTAAGATCCTTGATGGCAGGAACAGAAGTTTCTTCACTGCTGTGGACACATGGTCTTACACTCAGTGAATGACTAGATCAATGGAGTAATATCTATGATAATCCTATGGAGCTTGAAATTCTCTTTCCTCCACATTCTTATATTTGGATATTATAATGATGAGAAACAGTGCTGTAGAGTCGATCAGCAGGCTGAGAGCTTATGATATTTTACTTCTTGATGTAGGATTCAAATATATTGTTTTTAAATCTTGAAATAACATTTGTGTCAGCCCATTTTTATGTGAGTTCCCCAGGTTACTCAGGGAAAATTTACCTTCATGGGACCTGTTCTTTCTCCACATTTCTGGATCATTGGAGATGCTTATGAGGTGGAAAAAAGGCAAAGTCAACAGGTCAATACTTATTGAGTAGTGAATCTGCAGATTTACATAGCAATGCAAAAAGTCCCACTGTGTCTGTGTTCTCAGAGTATGTACTAACACTATAAAACTCACAGGCAGTAGAGAGAAATCCACAGAGATGTGAGTGGAAAGAGAGAGAGCTACAGTTTGAATACAGTGGAGATGTCGGTTCTAAATTTAGTGGATAAAGAAAACAGGGCATATAATCAATGACCCTTGGAATTTCTAACTGGGACTGTAAATCATCATGGAATGCATATTTTTGTTCACATAATCCTTTTACAGTGATATTTACTATTAAATATATATATGGTTTTTTAATATAAATAACAAGTGATATAAAAATCAATGTCCTTAAATGCTAGACTTATGTGCAGTCACTTACATATTACTTTATCGGTAATATAAGTAAAGTAAGTGTTTACTGTGATAGGTGGAGGCAGCAGCAGTCCCTGTTTCCCATCTTACACTTTTTCAGAATAGATACTCCCTTGGTAGAATCATGGGCTGACACTATCACATTATAAAATTTTCTCTGGTTCTGTCTCTTCCCCTCCGGAACACACATGGATGATTCTTATTACTTAATGCACACATTAAATAACTGTATACACCATGAACTGGAGGCCTTGTGTTTTGAGTGAAAAGCTTTGGATTTGAGTTTGTGTTTCCAAACACACTTCTGAGGTAGAAATTGTCAAGAGCTTTCCCAAACTCTTTTTTTAATCCTCCTGAGCTCACCATCTCTGGGACTCTCTTGCAATTGGACAGCCATGCAATTGAGCTTCAGCCAATGAAACATGAATAGAGGACGTGACACACAACATGCCATGTTCAAGCCCCCATACTCTTTCCCTCTTCCAGCTTTGTGCTGATGAACATGGTCACCTTGAAAGATGTGTTGAATATGGCAGAGCCAGAAAATGCAAGGAGCTTCTTCTCTGGATCACCACTTGAAGAAGAGCCACTTGCTACTCAGGAACCCTATTTTGGACTGACGTAAGTAAAAAAAAATTAATGTATCTTTACTTAAAATCACTGAGATATGGGGGTTTATTTGTTACAGAAACAAGCATTGCTTTAACTAATGCACTATTTGTATGACCTTGCACAAGCTACTTAACCTTTCCGTGACTTAGTCATTGTTCCTCCCATCGTGGGGCCCTTCCCAACATAACCAGCTCAAACATTTAAAAGAGGCAATTGAGGAAAGTTCCATGAAGAGACTATTTACAAAGATGTGGGCAGAACTAAGGGAAACTCACAAGGGAGGGTGAAGCATCCCAGGGTTAGTGGCAGCAGAGACCCATTTTTACTCTAAGCCTAGGACTTGGGGCACAGGGAGGAAGTATTTACTGAAGTCTGGGGAGATGCTAGAGCTGCAAGAAAGAGCTTTCTGAAGGGAGCTGCAACTTTCAAAGGAAGGTTGCAGCCAATTTAAGACCTGACAGGAAGGAATTTAAAGTAATAAAGAGTCAGATGTCATCCTCCTACCTTCCGATCTTCCTGCTAATAGGTCTCATTGACTAAACCCAATTAGGAGCCAGAAGGCAAGGAGCTCATTTACGTAGTTTATACAAGTCATCTTCCTAGGGTGTGGGCCAGGTATAGAAGGGTAGAGAAATGGCAAACAAGGGACAAACAAGGAATTTCAAGCACAGTTTTTTAACCTACAAATTGTAATTCTTAGCCTCTACTTTATGGAGGCTGCTTGGAGCTATGGGCCTCGATATACAAAACATCTAATAAGGAAATCAGAAGAAAAGGAGTTCCACATAAAATATAGCTTTTAATATTCCTCTTTGCCATCTGCTATGAAACCACTGTCCATTGATTTTTTTTTAACTTTTTTCCACTGATTATTTTTTGTGTTTGTGTGTTGGTTTGTTTTAATCTCCCACCTAACTGTTAATGCCAGGAGTTAAATGCCAGAATGAATTTAACTCTGGTGCTTCCTGGAGACTGGCATCTTTATTTCTCCATGATTTGTGTTTGTCCATAGGTGGGGCTTGAGAAAATATCTAGTTTCAGAGTCCTTGGAAGATTCTTCCTTCTTAGCTTCAGTCACTCATTGTTATTTTCAGGGTCATGTTGCCAGGAACTTCTCCCTGCTGCAGACAACAGCCATGTCTAAACCACTCTGCTTTCTGCCTGCCTGAGTTTTGCTGCTTCATATTTTATGCCTGCTTTGGGGTTTGTATTGGATAGCATTAACTTATCATGAATGGGAGGAGTGGGTCTTTCCCAATGAGTGATGAGAGACTGGCATCCTTGTGAGGCAGACTTGGTGTAATAAAGAGGATCCAGGGTTCTAATCCCTCCTCTGCCTTTTACTTACAGTGTGACCTTGAGAAATTCCTTCTCTGTCTTTGAGACTTAGATTTCTCATCTACAACATGAAAGGCTCACTGTGCCTGTCTTCCTGGGTAGATGTGGGGAGACAATTAAATACGTATGCATAGAAGTCCAGGCATTTCCCTTCACACATGGCAGGCATTCAGAAAATCTTACAGAAAAATAAAAAATTTCTAAGGTCCAATGGAGATCCTGACCTTTTGATTATACTAGAGCTAAAGATGAAGCTGATAAAGTGCCCCAGGTCCAAAAAAGTTCAGTCCTCCTAGGCAATAAAGTGTCCTTCTTATTCTAATTGATGCCCTTTTTATTTTAAGTGTGACTGAAACATTTTTCTAGGGTAAATTGAGTTCACAGATGTCAAGTCTATTCCCTGTGATTCCTCGGTGGTAAGACGGGAGGAGAAAAAAAAATCACATTGAAACATACCTTTCGCATAAAGCAATGTAAAAAACACACATCCAAAGATGCAAATGCCAAGAACAGAAGAGCCTCAATTTCTGGGAATCCTTTGGCTGGATTCTGTTACTTTTTCTATTTTTCCATGTGTGACATACGGCACCCTCCTTTTTCTGAGTATTTCTGGAATAACTTGTCATTTGGGGAGTCTGAGATCCAGAATTACTTGGGTTAGAGCAGAACAGTCACGAGTCTAAACTCCAGCCCTCCCTTTTACTTTGGGGAGTTACTTGACAAATCTTTTGCATCTATGGAATAAACATCATAGTCACTTATCTCAGAGTTTGCTTAAAGATTAGAAAAATAATATAAATGAAGTCCTTAATAGACGGGCTTAAGAAAGAATGTTCACTAGTGGTATCAGTTATTGTTGGAAAGGCACAATTAGCACATCATTTTCGATCCAGGGAAAAAGTCTAAGGCAACGTAATCCATTGCTTTCACTTCATGTCTAAAGAAACTGAGGCTTAGGAAGGGGAGTTAGGACTAATCAAAGGCCACCCCATTAGTTTGAAGAACCCAGGTTTCTTAATCTCCACTGGGATTTCCTAGCCATAGAAACACCTTTTTATATAAAAGTGTCACCAATGAGCAAATAGAAGAAAGCCAAGCCATGAATAAATTTATGACAGTCTTCTAACTTAGATGCCATCTGCAGAAAACTGGAAATTTGGGCAAGTCTCCTAACTACCACTGGTATGCCTAATCATTAATCCCCGTTGGGTTTCAGAATGCCCTGGAGATTTTGTTGTCATTTGATTCATCAATCGGAAAATGAGTCTCAGTTTTTGGCGATGCAGTTTCATAGCAAATTTGGAAAGATGCGATTATTATCCTCTATTTCATGTCCTTCCAAGGAGCTGGTCCAGGGTAAATAGGTGCACATCTTTGAATTAAGAGTCATAAATAGGTGCATTGTTACTGAGTGGACTTAAGTTCCTAATGTTCACTGTGAATAATGAGTCAAATGTGAATCTTAATGCATTTAAGGTAGATATGATGTTCTTTTAAAAATGAATTATCAGTGCCCGGTGTGGTGGTTCACGCCTATAATCCCAATACTTTGGGAGGCCAAGACAGGCAGATCACCTGAGGTCAAGAGTTCGAGACCAGCCTGACCAACATGGTGAAACCCCATCTCTACTAAAAATACAAAAATTAGCCAGGCATAGTGGCGGGCGCCTGTAATCCCAGCTACTCAGGAGGCTGAGGCAGGAGAATTACTTGAACCTGGGATGCAGAGGTTGCAGTGAGCCGAGATCACACCACTGCACTCCAGCCTGAGCTACAAAGGAAGACACTGCCTCAAAAAAAGAAAAAAATCTTATCCAGGCCAGGTGCAATGGCTCATGCCTGTAATCCCAGTACTTTGGGAGGCCCAGGCAGGAGGATCACTTGAGCTCAGGAGTTTGAGAACAGCATAGACAGTATGGCAAAACCCCATCTCTACCAAAAATACAAAAATTAGCCAGTCTCATAACCTGGTCTCAAAATAAATAAGTAAATAAATAAAATTTTAAAAAATTAAATTAAAAAATGAATTATCTGTATCATGGGGAACGGTTAATGCTCACATTTTTGTGGAATATGTGAGGGAATGGTGAGGGCTTGGGACTATGCCTTTAGTGGTCAGAAGAGGTTCTGTATCAGGACAAATAGGATGCCTTGAAGAAAAACTACAGCTACCATCAAGTAGCACTCTAGGAAAAGGTAAAAATGAGGAAAAAAACAAGTATTTATTGAATACCTACTATGTGCCACACATTTTACCACACTTAAAAAATTATTACTCAAGTATGTTACTTTTCATTGAAAGCTCTGTGACCGTATGGCTCTGTGTGTCATATTCTCACTAGTAATGAACACAGTGCCTGAAGCATCATTAAATGTTTGTTGAATGAATGTGTTAGGAACTCTTCGAAAGTAATCTCTTTAAATCATAGTCACCTGTGAATTGGCAATTATTATCTTCACTTTGTAGATAAGAACACCAAGATTTGGAAATGTTGAATAATGTGTTCATTGTGTCAGTGGCCAATCTGAAATTCCAGTGTAGGCACCATGATTCCTGAGTCCATTCTGCTTCTGCCACACCATCCTGCTAGATTCTTCATGGGAGCCATCTGCTTGTGTTCTGTGTTATGGAATGGTGTGTCCTTCTTTCTGATTCTCATTTCCCGCAGATTTGGGGGAAATGGTTCTACCATTGACAACCAAAGGCAAAATGGGCTGCAACCAAAGAAACTCCCTTACCTAATTCTTTCTTTATAGTTGGTGGCAAGTGTGGTGTAGAGAGGGGAAATGGCACTCTATGAAGATTTAATAGTGCAAATCCTACCCTCCTGACAACCCCTTTCTTCAGCACTGGATGGGTGTATTAGTTGTTTATCATTGTGTAATAGATCACCTCAAAACTTAATAGCTTAAGAACAACTAACACATTAGCTCACAGTTTTGTAAAACAGCAGTTGTGGTGTGGCTTAACTGGGTATTCTGGATCAGGGTATTTCATGAGGTTGTGGTCAAGATGAGAGCAGGGGATGTTGTCATCTGGGAGCCTAACAGGGGCTGGAGGATCCACTTTCCAAAATGGCTCACTTACTTGGCTGTTGGCAAAGGCCTCGGTTTCTTGTTGGCTGATGGTAGGAAGCCTCAGTTGCTCACCACGTGGGTCTTTCCATAAAGCTGCTTGAGTGTCCTCACGACATGTCAGCTGGATTCCCCCAGACAGAATGATCGAAGAAAGAGAGAGCAGGGAAGAAGCCACTGTGTTCTTTATGACCTAGTCTCTGAAATCGCACACTTTTACTTGTGCCATATTTTATTCATTAGAAGTGAGTCACATTCTGTAGGAGGGTAATTAGCCTTCACCATTTGGCAGGAGAAGTATCAAATAATTGGTGGGCATATTGTAAAGCTATCATAATGGTTCTGGTAGGCCATGTTTTTGCCTCTGCCACTCAAATATTGGATGTCTGTGTCTTACAGGGATTGTGAAAAGAGAAGGGGCTTTAGAATAAGAGAGGCAAATGTTTAAACATTGAGTAAGTTTTTAATGTCCTTAACCCTTGTTTCTCAACCATAAAATGAGAATGATCATATCAAATCTTCACAGTTTTGCAGGATGGGTTGCAGGTAATAAAGTCCTAGTGCAATGTCTGGCACAAGGTAAGTGTCTAAGCAGTGGGCTCCTTTCTGTTACGTAATGTGGCAACCCTCTTCTCCCCTTTCTACCTCTCAAATATGTGTCTGAGTCAGAACACCAAAGTCACAGATGCACAGGCACAAAACAATTCCTGATTCTATTCCGTTTCCATCATGCTATGCTGCCAGTTTCTCCATGGGGCCATCTTTACTTCTGTAGTAAGGAATATTAGATTCCAGAATTGGGATATGAGTTAGAAAGGGAACTTAAATGTTCTCCTTCAGTCTTGCTCAAATTCTCACGCTTATTTGCCGTTCTTGAGTGTTTCCAATAGGATAGATATGACTTTACCTCTAGATTCTCCCACTTGTTATCCTGCCAACCTTGAGTCCCCTTTCTCAGGGTAATAACTTGCTGCTCAATTCTGTTGTGAGGTTTAAGTCAAGTAAGATGTGTGTAATTTTCTCACTAAACAGTAGCTATTATTTATTGTTTATCATTTTATCATTAACTTCTGTTCCTTTAGACCTGACTAAAATATTTCTAGTGTCATCTGAAAATATTGTATTATATTGGGTGTTGTGTGTGTGTGTGTGTGTATGTACCACCTTTTTTTAAGAAGCACAAAATGTGTTTGACCAGTTACTTAGATTATTTATTTCTCACAAAATGAAGTAAAGTCCACATTGTCTCATTTAGCAGAAAAGTGAAATAGAGTTAACAGATTGGCCTAAGCCTCACAGCTGGTAGTATAGATACCTAGATTTGAACCATGAAAATCGTTTGAGATGATGCTCTGCTTTATTTAATCTGTTCAGACAATGGCATTGTGGTCTCATAGGGAGACAGGCTAGATTTTGTGACCTGAACGTCTACTTGTTTGACTATGTGGTACAACTAAAAATTGTGAATCCACTAAATAAGCCTTTGTGTTTAATTTAGTTGTTTGGTGCAATAATAATTTCTGGGGATATTACAGGCCAGGCACTGGGATAGATAATGAGGTACAGCTAGGTGAAGGGGGCAGGATGGAAATGCTGAGGTACAGAAGGGTCATAAAGCCCATTGTAATGTTCCATTTTTGTCTCTAGATAATGACAAGCAGACAGTAACACACTGGTAGCAAACATTGAAGACTGGTGGCCCAGGGGCTCTGATGCTGATGAAATTCCTGACGAAATTGAGTTTAGTAATTACACAGTTGACCTGCTTGAAAGAAAGATATCACAGTACAACAATTTCCTTGGTTCTGCCATTTCATTTATCACTATTGTTTGTCTTTGTTGTCAGTATTAACATCAATTATTAATCTTAATGCTCATTTTCCTTCCTAGCCTTCTTTCCTGTCTGACATGTGGAATCTCTTGCTATTAAATTGAGAGGCAGGTGGAAACATTAGTCCTTCTTACGTCATTGGTCATTGTTTCTTCTGAACCAAGAGTTTTCTTCAGTGGGGGCAGGACAATTGGAAAAATCCATTCCAAGTGGCATAAAGACTGGTTTCTTTGCTCTGTACAAAGTATCCCAGTATCACTTAAGTAGCTATTTCTCTGAGGTTGGACCTCAACTAGAACCATGACCATGGGATGCAGAGAAACTGGCAAATAGGTTAAATCTAAAGCAGGTAGAAATCACAACACTTGGGATGGCAAAAACAGCTAGCTGCCTCCCAAGATCTGCTCTCCCTTTCTGTCTCAGCAACCTAACCTCATTTTATATAAGATAGCAGGCCATCCAGCTAAAAGACTGTATTTACTAGTCTTCCATGGCACTAAGTTGTGGCCAATGAGAATTAGCCAAAATACAATGTGAAACTTTTGGGAAGGCTGTTTAAAGGAAGCTGAGTTAACAGGAACCATTAATGATCCACTTAATTATTCTTCCCCTAGGTAGTCATATTTTGATAGGATGGCAAATAAAATTTTAAGTAATTAGTTTCTCTCTTTCCAAGGGATCTAAGGCAGAGACTACTGCCAAACAGAGGCACAAATCACCAAGAGATAACTAGCATTGCCCCAGTAAATTGATAGAATTTCAGCCACATCAAAGCTTTGTGATGTCTGAACCTATGTGTTCTAATCATAGGCATGTAAGTTATTTCCACAGGAGTCGTACATTGTTGAAATGGACTAATGAATTTCCCCTAACATCTTCAAGGAATAATAAAGGAGCAGACAAAGCATGGATCTAGAAATTAGTTAAGGCTGAGTACGATTGTTCTAACAGTTTCTACCTATACTATCTCACCTTAACCATCTCAGTCCATTTTCTCATAGGAAAATGCAGTAATGTCTCTACTTCATGGTTCTACTGTGAGAAATATGGGGTGATATATTTTAAGTAAGTATTGGAATAGTACCTGGCACATCAGACACCCGTAATTCCTCATCTTACTTGGTTAACGAAAGGCTACAGCCCCAGGAATCTGGGGTTCATTTTATAGATGCTTTCAGTTTGAAGATTCTATTATCATAGGGTTTTCTTGTCCAGAAGAGAAAGAACTTTAATGAAAAAATTTAAAAAGGAAAGAAATGAGGGTAGGGCTGGCATATTGCACAACTCCATGGGATGCCATTTACATTGTATTGATGCAAACAGCTGCCTTGGAATTGGACAGTGTGCACCCTATATAACTGTATGCAGTGACCCTGTTTGGAAGCTACCTCTTAAAATGTTCTTAATAATAATATCTGTTATCTGTTAAAATAAGACAAGGTTTGTCACCATGGGTTTTGTCTTTTGTTGTCTTTAGTTGAGGTTGGACTTCTCAATGCCTCTTAAGACCCTCACTTTCCCTACTCTGTGACATACACTTAGTACTTTCCCTTTGCTAATTTTTGCTTTCTTTTTTTTGCACATGCTACTCACTTCTTCTGGAATTCTGGAATTCTATCCTAATTTGGATTTCTCATGTATCTCTCCTTTTTTTTTTTTTTTTTTTTAAGAATCACCTCAAATGTTGCTCTTCTGGTTGTCTTCCCTGCCAGCTCTAGGTAATATTAAGTGTTCCCTCTCTGTACCGTCATGATGGTGTGGCCGTATCTTTGCCATTGCCCTTGTTTTAAAACTCAGGGTCCTCAGCCTGTTCTAAGAGGCTCAGTACAGTGATTATTTCTTCAGTTGTGTCTCTAGTCACTTTCTTCCCATGCTCCACCCAGAGTCAACACACTCTGTTCATATTGACTTTGGGCTTAATTTGAGCCAGGAAGAGAACTTCTTGCCATGGACTGGGGCCTATTTCTGGAGAAGAGCATGTGTAATCCTGCTCGTGGGTATATAGTATGAACACCCCATCTTAGCCATGTTATATGCTTCATGTTTTAAAACCTCTAGACTTGTGATATCAAGTCACCACATGAGGCTATTTAAATTTAAATTAATTAAAATTGAATGCAAATTTAAAATTCAGTTCCTCAGTTGCACTAGCCACATTTCAAGTGCTCAGTAGTCACGTGTTGCTGCTAGTTACCATATTAGAAAACACAGACATAGTAAATTTCCATCAGTGCAGAAAGTCCTTTTTTTGAAACAGTCTTGCTCTGTCACGGAGGCTGAAGTGCAGTGGCACGATCTCTTTTCACTACAACCTCTGCCTCACAGGCTCAAGCAATTCTCATCCCTCAGCATCCCGAGTAGGTAGGACTACAGGAGTGTGCCACTGTGCCCAGCTAATTTTCATATGTTTAGTAGAGACGAGGTTTCATCACATTGGCCAGGCTGGTCTCGAACACCTGGCCTCAAGTGATCTGCCTGCCTCAGCCTCCCAAAGTTCTGGGATTACAGGCGTGAACTACTGTACTCAGTGCAGAAAGTTCTACTAGACAGTGTTGCACTGGGCTTTTCAAATTTTTGAGAGAAAAGGTACCTTTTTGCTCTCGTTACTCAAAATGTTGTCCGAGGACCAGCAGCAGCTCTATCCACTGGTTGCTTTTATAAAACTGCAGAATCTCACACCTACTAAGTCAGAACTACTGAGTCAGAACCTGCATTGTAACAAGATCCTCAGATGATTTGCACCTGAAGGATTCACGTTCTTGAAAGTCATGCATTACTACCTTAAGGATCACTAATTTCAGCTACCGCTCTCATTTTCAAGGTTTTCAACTATGCCTGCAAATTGAAAGCTCCTGAAGGGCCTTAAAAACTGTGGATATTTGGTTTTGCCCTCAGAGTTTGTGATATAATTGGTTTGATGCATAGTTTTGGTACTGGGAGCTTGAAAATCTTCCCAGGTGATTCTAATGTGCAGCCAGGCTTGAGAACCACTGCTTTAGAAACAAGACAGAAAGGCTAAGAGAAGGAAAGTGATGGATATAGGTCACTAGTAATAGCCTCCCTTATTTCCTAACTCAGAGTCTAGTGCTCATTCTGTGACACCATACAGTCTCACCCTCAGTGGCCTGAATTCTAGAGAAGCACTCTGAACTGATCAAATTTTTTTCCCCATCTTTCTCCACTTGAAGCAATCACTCTGATATCCCCTAGTGGAGCTAACACAGGGACTGCATTGTAATTGCTTGTTAATGTCAAACTGGTAACTGATGGATTTGCCATCTGCAGAAGCCTGCCTTTAATGGCCAATGCTGGGTGTACAGGGCTTGAAACTCTTCTGGTGGAGATCAATACTCTATTATGGAAGCAACCGGCTGGCAGACACCACAGAGGCCTCACCTTTTGCCTTCAGGTGCCCTGGCTCTGCGAAGAATTCCAGTCACAGTTGTGAAGGCTGTGGGTGAGGGAGCCACTAATGAGTCCAGCAGAGCCCCACAGTGCAACTGTGGCACGTCTGCCTGCAGGGGGACAGCAGCACTGGCTATTGCCCTGCACATTAAGAAGGCCCGCAGGCCAGGCATGGTGCATCATAGGGACAGGATGCACCACGTCCCTATGATGTCCAGTCAGTTACATCTTCCACTGCAGTCAGCCTCAAATGTGCCCTATAAGAAACTGCTGGAAAAGCAAAAGAAAAGAAAAGAGAATTCACAGACACTATCCATTCCCTCTGCCCACCCTCCTTTTCTCTCTCTGAATTGTTCTCACTGCAGGTAAAGTAGAGCAGAGGGCAGAAAATCAGCATTTATAACAATGATAATAACCAGTAGCCTATATTTATTGACAGCATAGAATGTTCCCGGAAGTTGGCTAAGTTCTTTCGTTCATTTTATTACTTAATTCTCACAACAACACTGTATGTTGGAGGTGGATTTTACCAAGGAGGAAACTCAGGCTCAGAGAAGTTATATGACTTGTTCAAGGTCACACATCTAACAAGTGATAGAGCTAGAATTTGAGCTACATCTGTCACTCAGCAAAGCCCATGCTCTTTACAACCATGTAGTTCAGTTTCCCAAAACACATGCATAAGGCTTTCAGGGCATTAGTCATGTGGAGAAGAAAACTGCTGGAAGGACAGCATTTTAATCACTATGCATGTTTCACTATAGCATTTCCTGTTCTATTTTTAAATATTAGGATCTAATTTATAAACATGCATTGCACCAATTTTATAGATGCCACTTGATGATTTTTCTCTTGCAGGTATATATATATATATATATATATATATATCCATGCAACCACAACTGAGTCAAAAATATAAAGCATTTCCACCATCCCGGAAGTGTCCTCAATGGTCCTTCCAACTCAGTCTCCACATCAAGAGATAACTAATATAATTTCTATCAACAAAGATTAGTTTGCTTGGTCTTGAATTTCATGTAAATTGAATTATACAGTATATATCTGTGTCTGGTTTCATTGGCTTAATTTATTTTTAAGATTTACCCATATTGCAGCATGCCTGAGTAATTTATTCCCTTTTATTGTTGTATACTACTCATTATATGGATACATCACCGTTTATTTTCCACTCTCCTGTTGATGAGCATCTGGGTTGGTTCTCCATTACAATCAACTGCTCCCTCCCTTCAGGGTAACCTTGGCCAAAGCTCTCAGTTCCTTTCTCTACCTGGCTCTCTGACTCCAGGTTCCAGTGAATATTCTCTCCATTTGTCCCTTCTAGCCTTGAGGTATAAATCTATAATGAACCCTGGGGTACTGCAATATTCTTAAGGTCTCCTGAGGTCCTGTTCACTTGGTAAATAGTGTCTTTTCTTTCCTTTTTCTGTAAATTCCCATTAGGCAGGACAAGATTTTTATCTGATATGGTGTTACCAAGTCTCCAAATCCTAACACTCCTCACCTCTTCTTTCCACTCAGTTGCTAGCAAAGTATCTTGCAGAAGGGAGGGTTACAAAAACGTTGGCTGATAGATAGACTTGCTGAATGAGACACTAGCGTCTTGTTAAAGTATCTGAAACTAAAGCTGATGAGTTTCCTACAAGTAGCTCCTCAGAGAAATCATTGTTTTTAATTTATTTCTCCCAAGGCAAGCTAAGAAGCAGACCTAGGCCATTGGCATTCGTGGCACGGAACCCAGGGACAAGTTTTCACTGAGCTTTGTGAACTAAGATGGGCAAAGAGATTGCTGTTTCCTCACCTGGAAAATGAGTATAATACTACCTGGCCAGCCCCCATCCACAGATGTGTTGTAGAGTAGTGGATGTTAAAGCAAAATTCCCCTTAAATCATAGAGGATCTTTGTCATTCATTAGGATTATAAACAAATTCTGAAATCTGCTATTACAGTTGAATTAACCCAAACACATTCTTTGAGATTCTCACTGCATATGTCTACCATCACATCAGCCTGAGAACTGCTGCTGAATAGGTGCAGCTCTTGGCACAACCCAGTGCACATTAAATAGGATGTTATAGAATGTAAGGGCTCTCAGGAAAGCATTTGAGCTGTGTATCTTCCATTCGGTTCTCTGATGCCATTTCCACTCTCCTCTACCTTGCTCTATTCCCCAGGAGACTGACCTGTATCGACCAAATCAACAGGTTCCCATGTCTCTGGTGTCTACTTGGGTTCAGACAAGGGTGAGCACTAACAGAAGACTGAAGGGAGTAGGTGAGTGGAGTTGGAAAGATGACTCACATGCTCCCTCCCTGCAGGGTAACCTCGACCAAAGCTCTCGGCTCCTTTCTCCACTGGGCCCTCTTTGACTCCAGGTTTCAGTAAATACTCTATCCACTTTCCCCTTCTAGCCTTGATGTATAAATCTATAATGAACCCTGGGGTACTGCAATATTCTTAAGGTTTCCTGGGGTCCTGTTCACTCCTGGTAAATAGTGCCTTTTCTTTTCCCTTTCCTTCCCTTCCCCTTCCTCTTCCCCTTCCCCGTCCCCTTCCTTCCCCTTCACCCTTTCCCCCTTCCTTTCCCTTCCCTTCCCTTCCTTTCCCTTCCTTCCCCTTCCTCCTTTCCCCTTCCCCTCCCTTCCCCTCCCCTCCCCTCCCCTCTCCTCTCCTTCCCTTCCCTTCCCTTCCCTTCTGTTGCTTCTTTCATCTCACTCTGTTGCCCAGGCTAGAGTGCAGTGGTTCCCCTCAAAGTGCCCTAATTTGGGTGTGCTCCTATTGCCTGCTAAGAGCCCGACTGACACAGCAATCTGTCCAGCTTTCCAAAGCCCTGTGTCCAAACATATCCAGTGGTAATCTCCCTCTCCTTCATTTTTCTTTCTTATTACCTAGGAGAATCCTATGGAATTTATGAGGAATCCTGAGATTTATGCTTTTTTTTTTTCTATACACCAACTCCAACGCTTTTGAACCCAGTTTTTGTTTTCTTTTTTTCTAGATGTTTGAATGCTACACACATAAGACAACTGTTTCTATTTTACTAAAATGCAAAATAAAAGCTGACCATGGAACTGTCCCAAGCTTCTGTTTGGAGATGGCCCACCTAGGTTAGGGATGAAGTCTGTACAAAGTACTCGTCCCGGGTGAGTTGGAATTTAAAACCTTGGCCTCAGGATTGTAACCTTGGTGCTCCAGGATTAGATTAGGCTTTTCTGAGTGGAATGCTACCATTTCAACCATTCTAAGGAGTCAACGTTCTTATGTGATTAACTACAGAAATGGCTTTCAAGAGCTGGTATGATCAGTCTAACCCTCTTGTTTAATGACCAAATCACTTTTACTATTTAGTTCTGTTCTTCTGGGGGTGATTTAAATGATAAAATATCTTAAGAAGGAAATCTTATTGAACAAATATTATTTTGACAAAACATTTGTCACAAATAGATGAGTTTATCCTGGCTTCTTAGGGAAAGGAGGCTTGGAATATACTTAATTGTGTTAAGATAAGCTATTTTGCTTCTTTTCCCTTTCTACTCTATTCCCATTTGTAAATTTGGTCCCCAAACCATGCAGCTTTTGCATTCAAAGTGTACATATTTTACTCTCCTTTTTCCTCCTTTTGCTAGTGGCCTAGGTCAGGATCCTATCGTCTCTCATTCTGATCTATAGAAAAACTTTTTAATTAATCTCTCAGCAACCACTGTCTCCCTCCTCTAATTCATCTTCCATAATGTCATCAAGTATTCTTCTAAACCATAGAAACACTTATGCCACACACCTTTTCTGAAATTGGCATTCTAGAGTTTATAATAAGTCCCTATAATCCTCGAGGCCCCTGTCCCTGGAATGCTGCTGTCCTAGAAAGAATCCCAGCATTTTTCAGTCATTAAATAGAGGGTGCATCTTTATCCCGCAACATCTTATTTTAGGATAGAAGACAACATCCCCAGCATAGTGGGGTAAGAAATAGTGACATGATGCAATGGTCCTATTCATGGGGTTATGCAGGAGGCAATGATGCCTAATGGTACTCATGAAATGTTCTCAGAGTTATTTTGCAATTAGGGTGGATGTCACTCAAGGCTGGATCTGCACAGGGAAAGCCTAATCCAAATAAATATTTCATGGAGTGAGGATATTGCCACATAATATCCCTATTTTATGGAAAATATTATTCCTGCATTTCATCGATGAGGAAACTGATGTAAAGAGAGGGTAAATAATTCATGGCTTTGTGGTCACCCAACCGCTAATGATCTCAAATGAACTTAGATTTTCACAAGATGGACACAAAGGGGTGAGAGGCAGAGAACTGTTCTTTGGTTCCATTCCCTGCTTGCCTTAGATCTGCTGCTTGATTTCCATTCCATCTGGCTAGTGCCTATTTTCATGTCAGTTTTATAATGTGTGGATTCTTGGCCCAGCTTAAGAACTGTTGAACTGCATGCATGCTGGGCTGGCAGATCCAGGAAGGAGGAACTCTACTCAGATATTTACCCTCCAACTTTGTGCACAGGCACAGATGCTTGTGGAATGTGGATGGGAAATTCCTGATGGAGATATCCGTGCTGGCTTGAGCCATCCAGTTAGAACCAACATTTGAAGCCACCTGAAGTTCAAAAGGTTCAGACAAAGCTGGTTTATAGAAATCAGAGATAACATACTTTTTTCCTAGTCAAAGAAAGGGAAACATTTTCTGAATAACTTCCTGCTCTTATATGGCTTCTTCATTCACCATGTATTGAATGCCTAATGAATGTCCAGCTGAGTTCTGGGGCATGAAGATAAAAATGTCTGTTTTCATGTCACTGAGGAACTTACTAGCAGTCTAGTGAAAAGGACACAAATGATTGCAATACGGTGTGATTAGCACTATAATTGGTGGGCATATAGGATTTTCTGGAGAACACAGGAAGCAGGAAGGAGGGGAAGTAGAGTAGCAATTCTTGAGTGGTACTGAGTAGCAATGCTGTGCTGTTGTTATACATGTTCTTGTTTAATCTTCCATCACTGCTGGAGGGACAGTATAATTTTCCCTTGATTCTCAGAAAAGTAAAGCAATCTTCCCAGGGTCCCAAACCTAGGATTAAGGGCTCTTACTAAAGTTGCATCTGCAGGGTTCTAAGGCAGTGGTTCTTTTTACCCGGCCTTGCTGGAGGGCAGCGATCGTGTTCTTCACATGTAGGCTGTGTGCTGAAGGGAGACTTGGAATGTACCAGCCCGAGAGGAATGAAGGACATTCCAGGAAGCACGAGTCTAAGCCTTGAGAAGTCAAAGAGTCCAGGGATCATGGGATCATTTAAAAATGACCAGCCCTTCTTTATGTCTAAAGAGAGGGTCAGAAAGAAGGTGTGATAGAGGCAACTAGCAATACAGGTGGTGTCAGCTTTTTATATGACATAATGTCATTTTTGTGCTAGAAAACAGGCTATCATCAATTTGGAATTTTCATTTGTTTTGTGTTAGCAATTTACTTTTTAGATTTTCCTCCTAACATTTAACAAACTGAAGTATATAATGAATGCCCACAGGCCAATGGGAGCAAGAGAGGCAATAAAAGAGGAGAAGGCACCCCAGATTTGGATTCAGAGACTAGCCTTGTTTCTTTGATCCACCATTTAAATGTACATAAACTTTAGGCTGTTATTTGACTCCTTTGAGGTTTACTGTCCTCACTTGTGCAGTGGTGGCAATTTTTTTAGTCTTACTAATCAAGCCTCGGTATCAAACACCATCATAGATACGGGCTCGTCATGTGGACTCTAATGTGTTGGGCAAACACTAGTTTCTCAGCTTTGGGCATAATAGAAGCATATAGAATCAAAGGAGCACTCTTCTCCTTGATTGGATTTCCACCAGAAAAAGAATAAAAATTGCTTTTATGTCTCATCCTTGTTTTTTCTGCAACAGCTTTGCCAAAGTTTTTCTTCTGTTCCTCAGGCCAGTTGTAAATGGCCTTGTGTATCCTTTGAAAGACCAGGCCAGGGAAGCCAAACTGTTCCTGATGTCATAGAATCATTTGAAATAGAGAGACAGACAGATATGAACTTGTATGTGCCTCTCCTGTCCTGTGAAGAAGGTATGAGTATCCCTGGTTCATAGATAAGGGAACTGAGACTCAGCGATGATGTCATGTATCTGAGATCACATGGTGAGCAAGTCCTAGAGCCAGAGGTGAGCCTGGGTCTCCTGGGTTCCAATGCCTGTGTTCTTTCCACTCTTTTCTGTTGCCTGCAGCAAGAAAAGCTCCTTTGAGCAAATCTATAGGGCTGTCAGCTAAGTTCAAGCCAGGGTTGAGGCGGAAGTCAACACAGGGCTGTGAATGTTCTGGCTAAGACTTTGTGGAGGCTTTTACCAGCCAATCTTCAGAATAAAACCCCCACCCAGAGCGAGATGAGATCAACCTGGGCTGTAATGAACTAACAACTTCCACAGTGAGAATGCCTCTCTTGTTGGCTCCAGTAGACAGCAGGAGAGCAAGTCAGAAATGAGGAACGAGAAAGCCACTGAGAGAAGATTTTGCTACTTGGACCATTTCCTGGAATATTACTGTCAAATAAGTAAAAGTCTGATAACGTTTCAGGTGCGTGTGTGTATACAGTTTTAGAGGAAGTCTTATTAAAGAACATCAGATTCGAGACTCATACAAGAAATGCCTTCCGTTTGGCGAGACCATACTTGCAGCCAGGGGGTGCATTCACTGTTGGAGGTGTCTGCAGGTAGCGCACCTGTCCAGTGGGAATGCTCTGTCAAGATGCACTAGTGTCATCTGGGCTGATCTTGCCCACGGCTCTCTTCCCAGAGTAGAACAGGGGAGGCTGAACACCTGCAGGATATCTTGGGAATGACATTCAAAAAGCTACAGCTGTCCCAGCTGAGCCAGGAGCCTGGCAAGCACTTGGAGCACACATTATTTATGTCAGCAATCTCCGTCAGCGCCACATCTGGGGATAAAGGATCAAACCCCAACAAATTTAATTAAGGCTCATCACGTAGATGAAATTGAGATGCTAGACTAGGCAATTTGTAATGGTTAGAAAATGCCCTTCCAAGCTTCATCTAATGCATTGGCTTTTTGGCATCTCCTAGAGAAAGCTCTCACCAGATACACCCCAGAGAGATGACACCTTTTAGAAGTTCAGGGACCACATAAAGGTTGGTGATGGATGTTTTCCTCAGGGGTGATTATGGCTCTTTAGTCTAATAGCTCTCCTATTCATACCATATTAAGGGCTTAATATGAACTGAAATGGTGCTGCTGGTAGCTTTAAAAGCTGACGTAAACTTAAGGGCTCTTTAGAAAACATAATATCCATGGGAAAATAGATGGCATAAAACCATAAACAAAACACAGCTCACCAATGCATTGCTATAGGCCAAACTGGTATTACAGCCTGCTGGGAAAGGGGGCTCATTCCTTGTACATTCGTACATTTTGGGGGTAGGTCAGGAATCAGGAGACACAGAATACCTTCTTGTTGGGACTTGCTGGTAGAACTTTCGTAGGGCATGCCAAACCCTCCCCTTATTAACTATTTGACTCTTCCTACAGGCCCAAACATATTACCTGGGCAGTTGAGAAACGAGAACAGTTGTGGGACAAAGAACACATTGTTAAATTGCAGAGTTGCAGTTATTGCCTGGAGGGCCAGGTTAAAGGAAACTGAACTGTGGGGTTGGCTGGCACTGTCTGTATACACAGCCAAGTCTAAGGCCCCAATCCTGAGAAACTTGCTGGGTTCCTGCCCTTTGATTCAGAGAAAGCAGCTTTCCAGCTGGGGCCGACTCCCTCCCCCACATAAAATAAAATAAAGTCAATAGCACATAAAAATTCTTCGTACTTTTCTCAGTGCCTTTCATCTGCTGAGCTCAAAGGACGATGAGGGTATTAACTCTGGTTACACCTCTTAGTGGTAGGAGGAGAGTTTATTCGTCCCTCTGTTTTATGGATAGGGAGCTGAGATACGGAGAGGTTAAGCAATTTGACCAGGGTCACGCAATTGGTCAGAGGTGGAGCTGGAAGGGAAATCAGGTTTTCTAATTCCCAGTCTAGTGCCCCCTGCAGGCTCTATGGAGCGATGCAGCTGCTAAAAAATGCTGGAGGGCTGTGGAAGTGGAATCATGCAATAAGAGCAGGAAAAGAAGCTTGTAATCATTTGGACGACGCCTTCATTTCCCAGATGCGGAGAACGAGGCTGGGAAAGTTGATGGTGATTTTTCCAAATTCAAATAGGTAGTTAATTACAGAGTAGAGTCTAGAATTTTGGCTCTTGACTTCCAGTCCGAGGTGGTTTCCTCTTAGCTCCTGGGGAGTCTCTGTTGATACCTCCCTCTTGGTGTCTATACCAGTTTTGCAAACTTTAGCATACCTAGCAATTTAATTGGTGTTCAAGAAATGTCTGATGATCATTTGGTAGTCTCATACTAGCTTTCTTCTCTGAATTTGTATTCATTTTTTGGCAATCAGGTCAAGACCCAGAACATCCAGGAAAGTCCACCTGATCACCTCAGAATTGCTAGGGCCTCTATTATTTGAATCCCAAATTTGGCCCTGGAATTAGGGATTATTTCCTACCATAAGTCTTCTCTGTCCCTCCTCTTTACTATTCAACCCGGCAGGCTATGTTTCTATAACCCTTTGTACCTAACTCTGTTCCAGCATAAGAAACATTTGGCTATAATCTTTGATGTACTTTTATCTCTTCTCCACAAGGCCTTTTATATAAGTTGAATCATATAACGTTAAAACAATGCTGAGTTGCAAATTTAAACACTTTCTTTTAACAAATGAAGGAAAAGAGGGGTGAAATAATTTTTCCAAGGTTTCATTGCTAGTGAATCACATAGGAGGCAAGCCTTTTAAACTGAAATTTTGTGCTGTCTTTTTTGAGGGCATAAAGCATTTTTTCCACAGCTCTCTCTTCTTCACAGGAACTAGAACGATGGTGATCACTTATGACGTTGTGGTTGGTTTGAAAGGAAGTGGCTCAAAACCCATCCTCTGCCACTATTAGTGATGAACCGTAATTTTTGTTGTATCTGCCTTCTGTGTCCACACATGTGGGTGAATGTGTGTGTTCCATACCTCCACAAATCCTTTCATCTAGTCAAATATATCTTTAAATTTCTGCTTTTATTGCAAACTATATATGAAGTACATAAGACAGTGATTATACTTTGGAAGATTTTTCCAACTGCCCCTTTCCCCATGAGATTCTAACATGCCCTCCAAATTCTTTTCTAGTTGAAGATCACTGGGAAGAGTTGTATTACTTCAAGTAACTCTAACTGATACAACAAATAAATTCCACATACATAAAGGCTCACACTTATCAGAAATTTCTTTCTTGTTCAATTTAACGGTTCTGAAGATGGCCGAACATGTTGTTGGGTGATTCTGCTCCATGTGCTCATTGAGGGACCTAGGCTGACAGAACTAAGTCATCCTTAACATCTGCTTCTAAGATTGCTATGGTGATTTTAATCTCAGCTAGCCAAAAGGGCAAAGGGGCTTGAAGAAGCAGGTGTTGGAGATTCCAGGGCCAGACCTGGAAGTCACCTGTCTCAAAAGTCACATCACTGTATTTTAACTCCAAGGAGATTGGGAAATATAATTCAGGTATGTACCCAGGAAGAGAAGCATAAATTTGTTCAGAGCTCAGATCACTGATATCATCTCATTATAATGCCTATGTTGGTAGCAACCTTTTCGTTCATTCACTTTTTCATTCAGTCAATTTTTTTTACTAATAAACTTGGCTATTAATTGAGAGGTTATTGTGTGTTAGGCATGATAGTTATGAAACAGGAGGAAGCAGACAAAGTACATGCCTTCAGGGAGCTCATGGACATATACAAAAACAGTCATAATTCAAATACTTACATAAATCAATGTACACTTACATTTCTGCAGGTGCCGGTTTTGAAAGAGAGGCATATGGTGTGATGAGACCTTATAACATGCTTGTGACTTAGCCTGGGTGAGTCAGGGGTGATTTTCCTGAAGATGTGTTTTCTGAACAGAAATCTGAAGAAGAAATAGGAGTTAACCAATCGGTTGAAGGGTGAGAGCCAGGAAAAAAATTCATTGCCAGTTCCAAATAAAATTGTGTCTAACATGCAAGACAATTTCTGTTCTGAGAAGGGGGTTTAGGGATGCTACAAACACATAATTTAATTTAGTCTGGTGATCATTTAGTCTTGAATGACACCAACTGCCTGTCTTCACTCAACTAGTGGCTTTGGCAGTGACCAGGGATGAGGTCGTCCAAATGTGGACAATCCACCCGAGTTAAGAGTGGATGAGCAATCAATCTACCTGACCAACTACCTGAGCATGATGTCAATAGACCTTCTTTGGTTCAGAGGAGTTCCTGCTTTGGCTACAGCAATAATGCTCAGCTGAGAATTGTTAGGAATCTCTGGTGTACTGAAGGTTAATCAGATATGTTACTGCCTGGCCTCAGGCTGTTCTGCTACCTGAATCAATAGAGAAAGTCTTCAGTTTGCTCTTCTTGTGTGTGTGTTTTTGCCATGGTGCTCTGGTTGTGTCAATATTCACTATACTACGTTGTGTTGTAGCATGTCAGGACAATATCCTACAATAACAGGGTACAGGAAGCCTGGCACAATACAAGGGAAAAGTAAGCATGAGAAAAAGAGGAAGATGCACAAAGTCATTTATTTGCAAGATAATGAGCAGGTTAGACATTTTTATTTTTGGAAGCTGCTTGTTTCCCAGGGCTAACACCCTGCAGGTAGCACAGCCCCATGTACTCTTTAAAATGAGGTGTGATCCTATCATGACTATAACTTGATATATATGTTTTAACGGCATATCCTGCCAAGAAGGATATTAATGAGCTATTGCACCATTTGTTCTGCTGTTGCTTATACACAAATGCTGAGTCCAAATGAGATTCCTTGGGGGTTTGAGATTAAGGCTGGAAAAGAATTACTCGCATAAGCTGATTTTGTGGAACACGTTCTGTGATGGGAGTAACAAAGTTTATTTAAAAAGTGCAGTTGGTCAGACTACCTTTTCTACAGATAGATTTAGTCTAAACTAGTGAAATATTGATAACTCATTTAATTTTCCTGGCTTTCATCTCTCTATCTATGAATTGAGAGCGTGTGAGACTTTTGAAGTCTGCTGACCAAAAACAGACGAGGAGCCCCTTTCTAACTGTTGAGTGTGCATAGATGTTTTGAAGGTGCTGGTCAGGCAGGGTGAGAGCCAAAGACCTGCCCTTGGCTTCTGAAATCTTGGCTTTTAGCTGTCCCCTTCCCTTGGTGGTAGACCTAGAATTTTTTCTCCTCAGAAGCTCTTTTCTAGGCAAGACATGAAATCAGAACCCCCCAGTTTTACTCACTTGTAATTTGTTTACACTCACTCTAAACAAAGCAATAATATCCATGAAAGAATAAGTTTGAAAGGCTAGAAACTTAGTACTAACACACATTAAAGTATGCAATTATTACAATTTGAAATATCCTTCTGCACACTATGGTCAAATGCCTCCTGGGGCATGGTGGCCACTCTTTGGGAAACACTGTGCTAAAGGAATCAGCAAAAATGTGTCTGGAATAGTGAAAGTGATTCCTTTTCATAGTTGTAAATATATTCCAGTGGAACATTTGACAACTGAAGTAACTCCATGGCCTCAATTCACTTCTTCTTTCTTTCTTTCGTCCCTCCTTCTTTTTCTTGCTTTCTTTCCTTTTTCTGGGCTTTCTTCTCTCTGTCCTCCCCTTTTCACTGATTTCCTTGTAGTTGCCAAGAACAATGCCACATTTATCGTCACCATAGACCTTGAGATTAGTTTCTTGTCTGCTTCTTGAGGGCAGGGACCATATGATATCACATTTATCATCACCATAGACTTTCAGGTTAGTTTCTTGTCTGCTTCTTGAGGGCAGGGATTATGCTTGAGCTATGTGGTATCCTCAGAAGCTGCCGCAATGCCTAGCCCAGGGAAGGACTTCAGAAAGGCTATGCTAGGTGCATAGACACCATCCCTGAAGTCACAGCACTCTGGACTTAGTAGGAGAAACAGACTGTAAACCAGAAGTGGCAAATGCTGGGATCTGGGCATGCACAGGCTCCAGTGGTGAGACAAATCGGTGAGGAGTGGTCTTTGGTGCCTTTATGAAGGAGACTCGAGCTCCATCATGAAGAATGAACAGGTGAAAGAGAAGGACGTTCAAGGTAAGAAATAGCAGGAAAGCCTGAAAGGGAAAGACGAGTTTCAGGGTTACGAAAAACTTGGTTTGGAAGGTGAAGGCAGGACAGGGTAGAAAATAAGAACAACAACAACAATAATAGCAAATACTTTAGCATAGTTGGCACTTACAGTGTGCCACTTACTATTTTAAGCACTTCATAAGTACCACCTTCCTGAATCCTCACAACCACCTTGGGAGGCTGAGTATTATGAGGATCCCTATTTCATGAGTGAAGGATGGAAATGATACCAGGTTGCCCAGGTAGAATGGCAAAGCTGGTGGGTTCATAGAAGCACTCTGACTTCAGATTCTGTCTTCTTGAGGACTGTGTTTCCTGGATCAGAAAACAAGAGTGGAAAGATAAAAAAAAGGTGGTGTGTACAGAGAACTAAATATCTAATGGCGCAATTGCAGAGACTGGGGTGTAGGTTAGTGGTGATAGTAAAATTTCATGATGGGAAAGGTGTCATTGGGTAGGTAGCCACTCACCTTGCTCACTCCTCAGAATAGCTTGGAATGGCAAAGTGGCTATTTTGCCAGGTGGTGGAGGAAGGTGTCAATCAGCAAACATTCACAGGCACTTCCTATGTGCCAATCAGTGAGTTAAGTATACAGAAAAGTATATAATGCTCTCCTGCCTTTGAGGTTGATACCATCTTTGCCTTAGAAAGGAAACAGACAAGCAGGCAGTGATTTCTCAAAGTGATACAAGTCATGGTCCTTCCATAAAACCATGGTGGGTGGGGATACAGAAGACAGAACCTGCTTGGAACATGTGTGTGCACGTGTGCGTGTGTCTTAGGCAAAGCTTCACAGAGGACACACCAAGGAAGCTCAATCTGGAAAGATGAATGAGAGTTTGATAGAAGAGGAATAGAAGCATTTCTGGCAAAGAGAACGTTGTGAGAAGGCAGTGTTGTAAGAGGGCAGGAAGTGTTTGGGAAAGAGAAGTTTAGTTTGGCTGTGTGTCCAGAATGATGGTTGGCACATAGTGGATGCTTCATGGTTTTGAATGAATGAATGAAAAGATAAATGAATGACATCAGTGGTGGAGGAGGTTAAGGGGGATTATTGATGAAGGTCCTGGTAGGCATGGCCATAGAAGGTGGTCTTTATCTTGTAGGCAATGGGAGCCCATTGTGTTTTCTGAACAAAGGAAAAATATAATCAAATTTATGGATTAGAAAAGTCATTGTTGCAGCTGTTTTGAGAGTGGAATTGAAGTGGTGAACTTTGCAGTGGTCTAAGTAAAAGAGGCAGTGGGGATCAATAGGAGGGAAAAGGTTTGAAACACACTTGTGGGGAAGAATTTAAAGGAGAGCAGGGAAGACAGAGGGTGGGGGGGGGTGGAAGTCACAAGCATTGGTTGTAAATCATGGCCCAAAGCATTCGACACTTGACCCAGTGTCTTACATACGGACCCATGGGAAACAAAGTCTTCCACTGGGCTTATTCTGTGTCATGTGTCACCACTTATCTATCAAACAGGAAGCCTTAATTGGAGATGAAGATTTAGAAAAGGGGCAAAGTCAGTATTGACAAAATACCAAGAAATTGGCAGCATATGTGTGTGTATGTGTGTGCATGTGTGTGTTTCAGGTTGGAACACTTAAGAAATGTATTTTGGCAGAAGTGGAGGAACAAGGAGTCTGGGGAAATAAAGCTCTTTTTTACCAGAACTTACTCAGTGCTGGAGTTCATTTATAGGAAAGTGAAGTTCCTATGGAGAGAACAGGGGCCTCTTTCTCAGAGGTCTTGCTCCATCCAGCTTGCTGGGTTTTGGCAGTAGGTGGGGAAGGGCTAATACTGGGAAGGGGAGCATTTGTGGGATCAGAGCCTTCACTATCGATTAAATGTGGTCCATTGCTCTCATATTTTTACTATCCCCATGTGTCCTTCCCTTCAAACTGGCAGCTACAAGCAGCAAAAGGAAATTGGAGCCCGTGTGATTTTTGCCTCACTGGTTTGAGCTTTGACTTTATTTATGCCTTTAATTTTCCATTTAGCAGATAATTGTTGCTTTGCATTCTGTTTCACGAAATGTCCTGGAATTGAAATTAGATTCTGCCCTTGGATATGCATCTCTGATTCCTGTTGACAGTCCCCATGATATCATCCTTTAAGCTGAGCTCTTTTCAAAGCAGATCAAGCTTCCACACATGGAGTTTCTCTCTCTCCTTTCTTTTCCATTGAAGGGCTCCTTTGGAGCCACTGCAAATGGTTCACCAGTCCCTTCCAGTCTTGATCCGTTAACACCTGGCTAAATCTTCAAGCAGTCAGCCACGAGGAAGACTTCTACAGGAGAAGAAACGTGGGCTTTGGGTTGGCCACCTTGCTCTGCCACTTGAGTGTGAAGTGACATTGGGAAATTACTTAACCATTATGGCCTCTGTAAAACGGGAATAAAAAGCAACTTATTCCGAAGATCATTGCAATTATTTAAAATATGAGGCCTAAATAATGAAAACATGCCTAGAATCTCATGTACAGTTAGTAAATATTAATTATTGTCAATTTTATAACTTTTTTATTTACAAGGGCTTCAGACAAAGGAGAGGGCATTGGGGGCTTGGCATTTTCATGAAAGATTTCTTGGAGGTTGCTTTTCTGCAAATATTGAATTAAAAGAAGACTTCTTCAGAGAAGAGAAACTTCATTTAGATCTTGAAGGATGAAAAGATTTGGCTGGACAGAGATGACTCCTTGGCTTGGACTGACATATCGAAGGCTCTGCCTGGCCACCGGGTGCTGAGAGGTGTCAGTTGTATGTCTGTTCTCCTGTGGAAAATAATTTCTGCTGCCATTGCTATGCAGCTTATGGTGTTCTTCTGAGTGAAGCTTGCAGGATTAAGGCTACACTTCCATCTTTACCTACACCGCCTCCTTCGTCTCTCATCACATATCTTCTCTTGATATGTGTCTCCCCATCTTCTCTCAGTGAGCCCAAACACTAAATTCTTGGGCCTTAAAATGTGGATATGAATTGTGTAGCTCATTTTTGCCATCCCTTAGTGTTGCCGAATGTTTTTTGTTTTTTTGTTTTCAGAGACGGAGTCTCACTGTCACCCAGGCTGGAGTGCACTGGTATGATCTTGGCTCACTGCAACTTCTGCCTTCTGGGTTCAAGTGATTCTCCTGCCTCAGCCTCCCAAGTAGCTGGGATTACAGGCATGTGCCACCATGCCCAGCTAATTTTTGTATTTTTACTAGAGACAGGGTTTCACCCTGTTGGCCAGGCTGGCCTCGAACTCCTAACCTCAGGTGATTCACCCACCTCGGCCTCCCCAAGTGCTGGGATTACAGGCGTGAGCCACTGCGCCCAGGCTGAATGGTTTTTAAATTGTTCCCTCCCTCTCTCCTTTCCTCATTTCCTATATCCCTTCTTCCTTCCTTCCCTTTCATCCTTTCTGGTATGATGATCGTTTGAATACAATGACCACAACTGGCTTTAAATTCCAACTCTGCCACTTATAAACCACAAGCAAAATTTTCATATCTCCAAACATCTGTTGCCTTCTCTGTAAAATCAGAAAAATAATTATATACATAGGAATCTCAGGATGATTAAATGTACTAATATATGTCAGGGCATCCTTCAGCACTTCTGACCTAGAATAAAAGCTCAATAAATGCCTTTTTTAGTTACTATTCAACAAGCATTTGTTTGATGAAAAAATATATATGTATATTTTAGACACACATATATACACATATGCATACAGACATTATACAAATACATATAAATATAATTAGAAGAGTGCAGAAGACAATTTGGAGTAGCTGAGACCATTGAGGTCCCCAGGCAAGAAGCTCCAGAGAACAGAACTCCATGGGTTTGCTCATCCTGTGCCCTCCCCTGGAATGACATTTCTACTGATACTATTTCTTTTAAAAATGCTATAGATCCTACAGGGCCTCAGTTAACCTTACCGCATTGCCTAAGCTTTTCCTCCTGCCCCTCCTTCTCACCACAGTGCCCAGTACAGTGCCTGCAAGCAACAGAAATCTAATACAGATTCCCACAACTGCATACATTGAGACAAAAATAAATTCAAACTCTGCCACTTATAAACTAGTTGTCAAATTGTAGAAAACTTTATTCCATCACATCAGTTAAAAGGCCAACAGGAACCACATCTCCAGTATTTGCTAGTGGAACTCAGTCAATGCTGCCCCACTCTGTGCAAGGACTGTGATGGTTCAGCTGAAAGAACAATCAAAGAGACCTTATAAGTAAGTGGTGAGATGAGTTCAAAATCAACAATAGGGAAAAACCCACATTTTGTGTGAATTAATTTATAATCATAAATAAGATATATTCCATATGTAGGAAATAGTCCCCTTTCTGCTTTGTTCACTGCTGTATCCTTTGTGGACTGCACAGCCTTCAGCACTCAATGGGCTGTAATAAATACTAGGAAACGAGTGAATGAAGGAATGAATGGGTAACTGAAGGAAAATAAGCTGGCTTAAACTGCTACAATTTGTTGAGTGCTTATTTGCATGCCAGAAACTTAACATACATTATTTAACCTGAAAACCATTATGGTAGACTCTGTTATTATTTTCATTTTTCCCAATGAGGAAATTAAAGTTTAGAGAAGTTTGATCCCTGTGCCAAGGCCACACAACCAGATCTGGTGGTTTTATCCATCAGAATACACAATTAAATGCCTTATTTTAATCTCACCAAATGGTAAAATAAAAAATTAAAACTTTAACATTGTAATTTAGTCTGAAACTGATTAAAATCTCTAGTGGTTCCTCAATCAGGTGGGGATATGGTTTCATATTCCATAGGGCTCTGCCTCAGTTTCTCCATTTGTAAAGTGGAAATGATGAAGCCTGAATTATCTCTGGGAAGTTATGAGATTTAATTAGGGCAATGGTTATAAAGATGCTTTGAAGTTAGAAAGTGCTTATTAATATCAGGGCTCATGACCGTGTTTCCAAATAGGATATCCTTGTCTTTAAAGCCAATTGCCTGGGATGAGCCTCAAAGGACCCCCAGGAGGAACAGTAGGAAACATTAGCCTTGGATGCCTAATTCAGCCCATATGGTTTTGCAGCAATTCCATAAGTAAAGAGGAGACTGAATGATCCCATCTCTTTAACGTTCAAGTGTGGGAACATTAAGAGTTTGCTCCTTAATGATTATAACATTCAGGAATGTTGGCACCTTTTCTTCCTGACTTCACGTTATGAAACTCGGGGAGTGTTGAGTAACAGGATGTACGTTCATGCCATTTTCAGTTTCTTTGGGGGTTCATTTTGGGAAACCTTCCTTCAAGCAAGAGCTTCTTCAGTGGTTAGACACGGAACAGCCCTTTAACCTCAGGGCTATTGCCTCCAATGTGGTGTAAAGGTCCTAGTTTGTGGAGTAACAGTTGGATCCTGTTCCTCATCAGTTAGGAGTCATTGTTTGCAAATATGTTCCCCGATGGAAAAGGATTAGATCCTGGACAGTAGAGAACATTATGTTCATATTGCAAAATCTTGGTACAATCTAGTCTTGGGCTGATGGGAGATTTGATGAAGCATTCTTCTTCTTGGCTGAAAATGTCATCGTAGGGCTCAGTACACTGCCATATCCGGTCCCTTTCCCCTGACACACTCCCATGCACACTGCAAGGCAAAAATTAAATAAATCTTTTTGGTTCTGTTGGAGTTGCCCCAGGGCTATGGGAGGACCACAGGACTCAGATCAGAGAACTGATTTTTGCCTTGCTAATGTGTTACTTGAACAGGTTGTTTTAAATCTGCAGTCTAAATTTTCTTATCTGATTTGGTAACCATAATATGTGATACTTTTTGTCACCCAGGGTTTTCATAATTATCAAATGAGTCTATATGTCTGCTTCTATCTGTCTACTGATCAATAAAGAAATGGGAGGCAGTCTAGCATGATGGCTATGATGTGGATTTAAATGCTGTGTGGACTTGGGAAAGTTACTTAACCTTTATAAGCCTCAGTTTCTTCCTCTGAAAAAGAGAGATAAAAATGACAGCACCTGTCTCAGAATGTTGCAAAAATTAAATGAGATGATCTATGTTGAAGGACATAGCACAAAACTTGGCACATGATAAGCTTTTGATAAATATTAGCTATGGTCATTATCCTCATTGTTAGGAGAATGATTTTAAAGATTATAAGATTCTATACATACAGAAAGTGTTATTACTGTTTAAATTTGCTCTCTGTCTGGGTAAAAAGCAATTCTGAGGCTTACCAATTGTTCCTTGGAAAAATGAATTATTCACCAGGTTATTGGCTTCAGCACATTTCATCCTCAGCAGGAACAAGAGAAGTGCAAAATCTGCTGGCTGCAGCTGTGGCCCACTTACAGGGGTGCACTTGAGGAAACAGCTCAGTGAGAACCTGATTGCAATTGTTTCTTGTGAGGTCAATGTCTTTTGCAGATTAGGATCAATGTTGAAAAGATGCCTGGAAAGTGAATCTTCACATATTGAAAGCTCTCTTCTTACTTTTTCTTTATAAATGTACAAATATGTTCATCCAGAAACTGAGATATAAAACACACCGGGAAACATAACCAATAGTTCCAGTCACTGCTTCAATGGGAAAATAGTAAGTGTGTTAATAAGATAAACCAAAATTGCAAATTAGCTAGGTTTTCCTTTGCAATGTGGTATCTTATACCTAGAAGAAGTAATGCATGCCGACAGAACATCAGAGCCACCTAGGTGGATCTTTAACATATATGCAGGGATCTGTTCTCACTCATAGGTGGGAATTGAACAATGAGCACACTTGGACACAGGAAGGGGAACATCACACACAGGGGCCTGTTGTGGGGAGGGGGGAGGGGGGAAGGGGGAGGGAGAGCATTAGGAGATATCACTAATGTAAATGACGAGTTAATGGGTGCAGCACACCAACATGGCACATGTATACATATGTAACAAACCTGCACTTTATGCACATGTACTCTAGAACTTAAAGTATAATAAAAAAAAACATGTATACAGGGGTCCAGCTATGCCCCTTAAGCTTCTGATTTGTACGTCTGGGGTGAAGTGCAGGGTGTTCTGTGCTTTTGTTTGTTGTCACTCCATGTGTGATACTTACGTGAGAAACACTGAAAGGGAAGGCAGTAGCATCCTAACTGAACAGCACCCAATCACTAATTTAATAGTTCAACTCTTAATATTTTGCCTTGACTATATATTCATTTGATTGTGCAGATCTTGTTTTCTAGCTCTTAATTTTGAAACTGACTTTTTCTTTCTGTATCAGCCTATCTGCGCTAAAGAGAAGGAAATTTGGTTGTGGAAAGGGAACAGGTGGCAGGAGCATAGCAACGGAAAAAACAGAGAACTGTGATTAGAATACACAGACTACTTTAAAGAAAGTGAAACAAGATTGTATTTTTGGAACCAAAAAGAGGCAAGGAATTCTGAAGAGTGAGTTTTCCAATAATGAATATGCAGCTACTGAATTATGAAAGCTGGAGTTACGAAAGTCTGTTACTTTACTCAGTTTTGATTAGTAAGATCTGATCTGCTTAAAATAAAACACATAGATGCATATTCCCAAAGTGGTTTCAATAAAAAGAACAGAAGAATCAAAATCTATAAATGTGATTTCCGTGCAGAAGCCAGTGGGCTGTCTGTTTACAGGTATGGTAGACAGTTTCCAAGATGGCTTCACCAACACTGCCCACTTCAAGAGGTGGAGTCTTAAATCTAGGCTGACAGTAGTGATTGTTTAGTAGAATGTGGCAGAAATGATGTCCTGGGACTTTCAAGGCTAGGTCATAACAAGTCTTACAGTGTCTGCCTGAATCTCTTAGAACACTCACTTCTGGGAAGCCTCAGAACCCACCTGCCATGCCAGGAGAAACCCAAGTGACATGGAGATGACATGTGTAGTTTTTCTGGTTGACGGTCCCAGATGAACAGCTGAACTCTGCCACAACAGCCACATGAATGAGCCATTTTGAATGTTTCTGTTCAACCTAGCCCTTGGATGACTGTAGCCACGCCAGCATTCCAGCCAGTACCATGTGGACCCGAAGAATCGCCCAATGAACTTCCGGAATTACGAGACAGAATCAACTACTTTTCTAAGCTATGACGTTTTGGGCTGGTTGTTAATGCAGCTATAGATTACTTAAAGAACCTGCTCACTATCCTATATTTGCAAGTAATGGGGAGATATTAAATTGGTTGATTTTGCATATTTATCTCTGTCCACACAACCAGCCAGCCAGCCACTCTTCCACCCACCATCCTATCTATTCAACTATTTCTTAAGAACTTATTGTACATCTACCACGAAAAGAGCAATGGGAGACACAAGTTTATTCTTTCATATTACTTAGAATTTACTATTGCCAGATATTGATCAAAGAGTTGTGGACACACAGGCAAATGAGTTGAAATCAAAGGAATAAGACAGATATGGTACCTGTTCACACTCCAATGGGGGGAAGATGAAAAGCACAAATATATTTAAGTAAATAAATGGTGTCATTTAAAAGAGTGCTACAGAGGAAATAAAATATGGTTATGGGATAAAGATTTCCTGAGGTACCAGCTAAATGTGCCGGTTGTACAAAGGATTGCTGAAGAAAGGTTCTCTAAGAAGTGACCTTTGAATGGCAAAAAAAGACAGCTGGGTAAAGAACTGCGGTACAGGATGCACTTTTTAAAAAGAATAAACAGAACAGAGGTCCCGAGAAGGGAATAAGCTTGGTATGGAGGAGGAACAGAAAAAAATGCCAGAGAGGAAAGAATGGAGAAGTAAAAGGGAATAAGAGCATGGAGAAATACAATTCAGAATATACCGTGGAGAGCGTGTTCAATATTAAGCAAGAGAGAAACATGATTTGAATGTGTTTCCAGAAGATCACTCTTGTGGCTGGATGGAGAATGAACTGTCAAGGAGAAAGAGGTGAAGCAGGGAGATGGCTAGGAGGCTCTTGCAGTGGTCCAGGAGAAATTTGGTGGTAACATGCACCAGCTGGTAGCAGTGGAGGTTGCCAAAAATGATGCTACTCAGAATGTATCTTGGAGGCAGAATCAATAGTACTTGCTGGTGGCTGGGCAACTGAGTGAATAGTACTATTATTAAAGGAGATTGAGTAGATTGGAGAGAAGCAAATGTGAAGTGGAGGTGGGAAAGTTCTGCTCTGGCCTTAGTAAATTTAAGATCACTAGGCATGCTAATGAAGGCACTCAATAAACAGCTGGAAACACAAGCCTGATAATCAAGGGAGAGTTCTCAACTAGAGTAGTCAGCACATGGATTTTATTTAAAGCCATGGATGTGTTTCCCCAGAGAGAGTACAGAGTGCATATAAGCCAAGCACATTACTACATTTAAAAGTTGTGAACAAGAGGAGGACCCAGCCAAGGAGATTCTGAAGGAGTAGCCAGGCAGGCAAAAGCAGAACTAGGAGAATGTGTGGTCACAGAGCCAGATGAAAAAAATGTTTCAGAAAGAGAGGTGCGCACAATTGTCAAATAAGGCTTAGAAGTCAGTAAACTGGGGCCCGTTGGATTGGGCCAGATGGAGGATGTTGATGAGCTTCACAAAAGTAGTTTTACTGATGTGGTGGAGACAAAATCTGATAAAAGCAGGTTAAAGAGAGAAAGAGAGGTGAAGAGTTGGAAACAGCATAGTCAATCCTCAATAAATTTGTCTGTAAAGAGAAAAAACTAAGGCAGTTGTTGGAGGGGGGCATGAGGTTAAGGAAGTGTTTTTTTTTTTCTTTTAAGATAGAAGGATATATTTATATATCAGTATATTTATATTTTAATTAGAATGATCTAACAAGAGGGAAAAATCGCTGATTTAACAGATACGTAAAAATTATGTAACACAAAATTAGAAAAGTTAGAAGTCTATTTTGAAACTTTTGAAAATTTCGCTTAGATTTAAAGGTGCTTTATTGATCTTATCTGTAGTAGGGGATACTGATTTTCTCCCCTGCCTTTCCAACATTCAGACGTATGCACCTATATGTACAGTAATAAGAGGGAGGAACGATTGATAGGAGATCTATGAGATCATTTGAAATGCAAAACCTTTGAGTATATAAGAGAGGATGCAGTACCTGGCTTAGATAGGAGCGGTAACTGTTCATATATACTAACAGGTAAGGATTGTTTCTGCCTTTCTCACTGTAGATCTAAAGGGCTCCATTCAGCCTGGGCCAATTATAATGCCCTATACTCTGGGCTTTTCTGATTTGTCTAGGGATGAGCACATGGCCTAAACCAGGCCAATCAGCATCTCTCTCTGTGGTTTCAAATAGGAGCTGAAGGAGGAGATGTGTTCATCTCTACCTTAGAATGTGCTTCTAGATCAGCCTCTGGCATGGTCTGTGTTGCACGGAAGATGCCTATCTCAATAGAAGGTGATGAAGTCAGCACATCAATAGAAGCATAGTTGAGAGATGAAAGGACAGAAAGCCCTGAGAGGTTTTTTGCTCTGGCAGAAACCCATCATACAGCTTAGACCCATCTATCCACATTCCGTGTTTTAGAGGAACCGGTAAGTTCCTGTCTTTTTGCATAAACAAATTCTAGTTGGGTTTCTATTGTTTGAAACTTAAAGAATCTTGAGTAACAGCCCAGCCCATGAAGGAAAAACTCCTGGCACATGTAGAAACAGCCATCCTTCCCAACCTAATGGTGATCATTACTTCTGCAGGGAATGCCTTAAGTATGTGAGAGTCACTATTTCTACTGACAAGCTTACTGGGATAGCCCAATCTGACTTTTCTTTTAGATTCGATTTAAAGCTGTTATCTGTATCTGATATTTGGATTTGGATTAGGAAATCCTATCTGAAAACCATCACCAACCACAAGGCTGTGGCTAAGAGGAGACAGCAGCGTCAGCATTGGATAAGTGTCGCAAAAGAAAATTAGCCGCTCTCTCCCCCTTGATATTTTATTCACATTCAGTACTGGACAGAGAAGGTGGAAACTAGTAGTCTAAACTGGTCTGGGAAAGTAGAAATTCCTTGACTTGGTGTTTTAGTCATTTTGGGATGACATATCAAATTACCATCAACTGTGTGACTTAAACAATAAACTTTTTTTGTGTGACGGAGTCTGCTTTGTTGCCCAGGCTGGAGTGCAGTGGCGCGATCTCGGCTCACTGCAAGCTTTGCCTCCCGGGTTCATGCCATTCTCCTGCCTTGGCCTCCCCAGTAGCTGGGACTACAGGCGCCCACCACCACGCCTGGCTATTTTTTGTATTTTTAGTAGAGGCGGGGTTTCACCGTGTTAGCCAGGACAGTCTCGATCTCCTGACCTCGTGATCCGCCCGCCTCGGCCTCCCAAAGTGCTGGATTACAGGCGTGAGCCACCGCGCCCAGAAAACAATAAACTTTTATTTGTCACAGTTATGGAGGCTGATAATCCAAGATCAGGGTACCAGCATGAGCAAGTTCTGGTAAGGGACCCTTTCAGGTTGCAGATTGATGACTTCTCACTGTCTTTGCAGGGTGGAGAGCTAGACAGCGCTCATGGGACCTCTCCTTTAAGGGCATTAATCCCACTCATGAGGGCTCCAGCCTCATGACCCAATCATCTTCCAAAGGCCTCATCTCCTAACACCATCACTTTGAAGATTAGGATTTCAACACATGAATTTTAGGGGGACACAAACCCTTAGTCTATAACACTTAGCCTGAATGCTTGAGTATGTGTGCGTTTGTTTCTCTAAGTCAGGGGTGAGTGTAGGTCCTAAAATCACACCCAGGGTCATTGAAGAGGCGTCCCGAGGGAACAAGCTGCCTGGGGATCAGGGTGATGCCAGCCAGCCTTCACCTTAGTGCTCATAGTAAGCTCTCATTTCACTCTGGCCTAATCAATACAAGAAAAAAATGTTCTTCTTTTTACCACCCTTATGGTTAGGAAAATTAAGAGTAACTTTTTAACAGAAAATGGGATTTGGTACTTATTTTTAAAGGGTAGTGGCCCGGCGCGGTGGCTCACGCTTGTAATCCCAGCACTTTGGGAGGCCAAGGCGGGCGGATCACGAGGTCAAGGAGATTGAGACCACGGTGAAACCCCGTCTCTACTGAAAATACAAAAAAATTAGCCGGGCGTGGTGGCAGGCGCCTGTAGTCCCAGCTACTCGGAGAGGCTGAGGCAGGAGAATGGCGTGAACCCGGGAGGCGGAGCTTACAGTGAGCTGAGATCTCGCCACTGCACACCAGCCTGGGTGACAGAGGGAGACTCCGTCTCAAAAAAAATAAAAAAAATAAATAAAGGGTAGTATGGCTGGCACTTTTCTGGAGTAGCCAGCTGTCAGAGGGACCATCATAGGGCAGCCCAGCCAGGAACCTTGGGATCATCTTCTAAAATCAAGTCATCAGGTCCTGGTCTCCTCTAGTCTTCTTAGATCAGACTCTGACCTGGCCCAAATGTGATCTCTCAGCACTGTTCATCCTTGGCATCCTGGAAAATCTGTATTGTATCTTTGTATCTTTCTTTCTTTCTTTTTTTTTTTTTTTTTTTGAGATGGATTCTTGCTCTGTTCCCCAGGCTGGAGTGCAGTGACACGATCTTGGCTCACTGCAATCTCTGCCTCCTGGGTTCAAGTGATTCTCCTGCCTCAGCCTCCCAAGTAGCTCGGACTACAGGCACATGCCACCATGCCCGCTAATTTCTTGTATTTTTAGTAGAGATGGGTTTTCACCATGTTAGCCAGGATGGTCTCAATCTCCTGACCTCGTGATCCGCCCGCCTCGGCCTCCCAAAGCTGTTTTCCACCATGTGGTGCATTTGCTTTGAAAATCACCTTGCGGTTCCCCTCCTGCCCAGCTCCCTGTGAACTTTATCTGGCTGACTTCTGGTCACTTTTTGTTATTCCCCCTAATGTCTCACCTCTGCCACCAGTTCTTCTTTCCTGTCTCGGCCTTGGTTTTGTGCTTTTCTCTAGGTTTTGATGAAACTTCTTCATGTTTTAATATGATCATTTGCATATAGAGTTGTCTTCAGATGTTTCCCTTTGGGCTTGATGAGGAGAAACTAAGGAAAAATGGACTTTTTCTGAATAGTTTGTGTTGCATGTGCCTAGACTTGGAGTGGGGGGGCACTAATGTCAGCCTATTGGGTGATTACCTTTCTGAAAATGAAACAGTGAGGTACACTTCTGCGGATAAGAGCAGAGACTCATGTATATTCCAATTTGCAGTCATCCTGGGAGTAGGTGAGTCCTAGAGTGGCAAGTGAGGACTTGGGAAGTGAGTGTGATTCTGGACTCTGAGAAAAATGCCTTCTTTTATAGGTATTGGGTGCAAGGAGGGGTCATAGTTTGGCTGCATTTAAATGCAATGGATTTAACTAGAGAGATTTCAGTGGGAAGAGCATGCTATGTCTGGCCCCATGGAGAGAAGCTAGGAGTGCAATGACAAGCCAGCCTAGCGCTGGCCAGGGAAGGCCAGAGCGGGGATCATGGTTATTGTGTTGTTAGTGTCCCTGAGCCTTTAAAAAAAACTTCAGAAACAATTACATTTGGTTCTCTCTTCTGCTGTGTGGAGTGAAAGAGGAAGACATGGTGCATGCCTGGTATGAAGCAAGGAAGGAGTGAGATGAGGAATCCTCCAAGGCCAGACAGGGCAGTAGCAGCAGTGGCCACCAGTGGAAAGCTTGGAGTCTGTGCCCAGTGGAGCAGTTATCTCTCAAGGATCCCCAGTAGCAACCCAGAGGCAGGAGGAGACAAATATGAGCATTCTGTTCGTTCACATATACAAGACAGCCCTGGAAATTTTAATTTCTGCAGTTAAGTGGTTGGAAGTCTGTTCCGCCATGATTTGGGTTACTCGATTATGGTTTCATTTTATTGATTTAAATCAGTGGCTCTTAACTGGGGGTGTCTTGGAGTATCTCCCCAGAGGGCATTTGGCCATGTCTGGAGACATTTTTGGGTGAGGGTGGGGATGTTATTGGCATCTATTTGCTAGAGGCTGTTAAACACCTGCAAAGTGCAGGAAAGTGCCCCCGCCCCTAACAAAGAATGATCTAGTGCAAATGCCAATAATACTGACAAATAGTTCCTGACTTAAAAGAAACTGAACAAAGAGAGCATTGGAATCAAAGCAGTTCCAGTTCCCTTCCATCCAGCTACTCTTATGACTGCCTAAGCCCCTCTCTGCAATCTCTCACGGGCTGCAGGAGAAGCAGATTTCTCAGTTTCTGCAGGAACGCAGCTTCTTCATGGCAGAGCTGAATATAGAACCTGCCAAGGAGAGATGCAACCTTGTTTACATTCTTGTTGGCAGCTAATGAAGAAGCTGCTGTGTACTCGAGCTATTATCTAAACCAAAAATAACACATGAAAATGATTAATTTCATCTAAAAATAAGCAGGCGCTATGCTATGTCAGCCATGATAATCAGGCTCTGAGCTGATTGTACTGCAGCATTGGAGTGGAACTTGGGAACAAAGGGAGAAACAAATTTGAGCTCATAGTAATCATCTCCTACTGCCTTTTCTTTTCTTCCCTCTGTTTCTTCTCTTTTCTCTTCCTACTTTGTTATTTTTCCTTCTCTTTTTTCTCCACGTTTTCCTTGTTCTCTGTAGTTTCTTCCTCCTCTCTTCTTCCCCCTTCTTTTAAAAACACTCCTCTCTCTTATTTCATTATTACCAGTATTATCCTCAGACTGCAGTGGATCCATCCCCATTGCTTACAGCACAGCTTCCTACAGCAGTACCTGTCTCTACATGTAGCACATAATATATTGTTAGGGGGTGAGTAAATGATCAATTAATTGTTAAGGATCGAAATTATTTTCATGTTTTAATTAAAAAATTACTGCATATAATCTATTATTGCATGAATATTCGTGCCTAATTAGGATAAGACCAAAGGTAGGTATTTAAGCCAGAAAAACATTTCAATTTTTTAAAAATTATACTGGCTTACATTAGGAAAGGTTATATGCAGTTGCTGAAAATTGACCATTTTGACTTACAAAAATGATAACTTCATATGATTTCACCTAATAGAATAAAACTCATGTTTCTTAGCATATTCAAAGTTGTTTACAGTCTGGCCCCACTTTATCTTCCAATTCTGAATTTACAATTTTCCCCTAGATAAAATCTAGGCTTTGGTAGATCACTGAATATTTATCAAATACCAGTTGTAAACTAGGAACTGGAGTAGGTCCTAGTGATGCAGATATGATTGAGATCAACAGTCTCCTCGAGGGGCTTACTGTCAACAGGAGGAGACAGGCGCATGGTTTCAGGCAAAACATATTAAGTATTAAGATGTGGTTTTCACTGCGATGTGGTTTTTATTGCTACTTAGAGATATCTGGGATAGTGTCATGGAGATTTTTGGTCATCACAATGATAAGGAATATCATTGATATTTAGAGAGTGAAAGTTAAGAATACTTAACTTTCTACAATGCATAAAACAATCCTATTCAATTAGTCAATGAAGAACCAACCCACCCTACTGCCAGTGGCAGCCCCATAAGAGAAACTAATGGGGGTTATTACTGGGAGCAAAGAGGAACAACGCAAAGCGGTATCTTGCTAAATTTGGGAGTTCAGGAAAGTCTTCTTAGAGGAGGTAGCATCTCAACTGAGACTTGAAGGACGAGAATGATTGGGTTTGTGAAAGTGGGAAAGGCCTTCTAGGAAGAGGAAAAAACAAGTTATTTCAGGAGTCCTCATCAACTTAGTCTCTTCTTGGTTTCTCACTTGGCTCCTGATGTGTGATAACTTTGTATGCATCTCCCTGTCTCTAAGGGAGATTTCATCTCTGTCTGCAGAAATCGTTCCCATCCTTCAATAAGTGGCTCATGTCCTATTTCCTTTATAAAATCCCCTTATTGACTCAATTGAAGGTAATTTCTTTCTAGGCCTTTTGACCTCAACAGTGCTCACTGCCTTCATACTTTTCTTTCCTTCCCTCCTTGGTTGTAACATTTTGAAAGGAGAAAGATGTTACCTTTTTTTTGCATGTGGTAAGTGACATCTAACAAATAGTATTTTATGTGTCTTACAATATCTTATATTAGTAATACTTTGTGTTTTTTTAAAGATTAAGAATGTGTTTATCAAATTTGCTCCTCAGAATGGCTCAATTAGGCAGTTTCACAGGTAACTTAATCCTATCATGTAGGTCAATAATTTTCAGCTGGGGACAATTTTCCCTTCCGGGGGACATTTGGTAGTGTCTGGGGACAGTTTTTATTATCATGTGGGAAAGATGCTATTGGTATCTAGTGTACAAGGGCCAGAAATGCTACTAAATCTTCTACAATACAAAGGACACCTTCCTACAATGAAGAATGATCTGACCTGAAATATCAACAGTGCTGAGGTTGAGAAACATTGATGTAAGTTAAGAAATGCAAGTGACTGGGGGGTGGAGCCAAGATGGACGAATAGGAACAGCTCCGGTCTATAGCTCCCAGCCTGAGCGAAGCAGAAGATGGGTGATTTCTGCATTTCTGTTTGAGGAACCGGTTTCATCTTGCTAGGGAGTGCCAAACAGTGGGTGCAGGACAGTCGGTGAAGCGCGCTGTGCGCGTGCCGAAGCAGGGCGAGGCATTGCCTCACTCCGGAAGTGCAAGGGGTCAGGGAGTTCCCTTTCCTAGTCAAAGAAAGGGGTAACAGACGGCACCTGGAATATCGGGTCAGTCCCACCCTAATACTGCGCTTTTCCAACGGGCCTGGAAAACGGCACACTAGGAGATTGTGTCCCGCACCTGGCTCAGAGGGTCCTATGCCCACGGAGTCTCACTGATTGCTAGCACAGCAGTCTGAGATCAAGCTGCAAGGTGGCAGTGAGGCTGGGGGAGGGGCGCCCGCCATTGCACAGGCTTGCTTAGGTAAACAAAGCAGCCAGGAAGCTCGAACTGGGTGGAGCCCACCACAGCTCAAGGAGGCCTGCCTGCCTCTGTAGGCTCCACCTCTGGGGGCAGGGCACAGACAAACAAAAAGTCAGCAGGAACCTCCACAGACTTAAATGTCCCTGTCTGACTGACAGCTTTGAAGAGAGTAGTGGTTCTCCCAGCACGCAGCTGGAGATCTGAGAACGGACAGACTGCCTCCTAAAGTGGGTCCCTCACCCCTGAGAAGCCTAACTGGGAGGCACCCCCCAAGCAGGGACAGACTGACACCTCACTCGGCCGGGTACTCCTCTGAGACAAAACTTCCAGAGGAACTATCAGACAGCTGAAATTGTGGTCTCACGAAAATCCGCTGTTCTGCAGCCACCGCTGCTGACACCCAGCCAAACAGGGTCTGGAGTGGACCTCTAGTAAACTCCAACAGACCTGCAGCTGAGGGTCCTGTCTGTTAGAAGGAAAACTAACAAACAGAAAGGACATCCACACCAAAAACCCATCTGTACATCACCATCATCAAAGACCAAAAGTAGATAAAACCACAAAGATGGGGAAAAAACAGAGCAGAAAAACTGGAAACTCTAAAAAGCAGAGCACCTCTCCTCCTCCAAAGGAACGCAGTTCCTCACCAGCAACGGAACAAAGCTGGGTGGAGGATGACTTTGACGAGTTGAGAGAAGAAGGCTTCAGACGATCAAACTACTCTGAGCTACGGGAGGAAATTCAAAACAATAGCAAAGAAGTTAAAAACTTCGAAAAAAAAATTAGAAGAATGGATAACTAGAATAACCAATGGAGAGAAGGGCTTAAAGGAGCTGATGGAGCTGAAAGCCAAGTTTCGAGAACTATGCGAAGATTGCAGAAGCCTCAGTAGCAGATGCGATCAACTGGAAGAAAGGGTATCGCTGATGGAAGATGAAATGAATGAAATGAAGCGAGAAGGGAAGTCTAGAGAAAAAAGAATAAAAAGAAATGAACAAAGCCTCCAAGAAATTTGGGACTATGTGAAAAGACCAAACCTACATCTGATTGGTGTACCTGAAAATGACGGGGAGAATGGAACCAAGTTGGAAAACACTCTGCAAGATATTATCCAGGAGAACTTCCCCAATCTAGCAAGGCAGGCCAACATTCAGATTCAGGAAATACAGAGAACGCCACAAAGATACTCCTCGAGAAGAGCAACTCCAAGACACATAATTGTCAGATTCACCAAAGTTGAAATGAAGGAAAAAATGTTAACGGCAGCCAGAGAGAAAGGTCGGGTTACCCACAAAGGGAAGCCCATCAGACTAACAGCTGATCTCTCAGCAGAAACTCTACAAGCCAGAAGAGAGTGGGGGCCGATATTCAACATTCTTAAAGAAAAGAATTTTCAACCCAGAATTTCATATCCAGCCAAACTAAGCTTCATAAGTGAAGGAGAAATAAAATACTTTACAGACAAGCAAACGCTGAGTGATTTTGTCACCACCAGGCCTGCCCTAAAAGAGCTCCTGAAGGAAGCACTAAACATGGAAAGGAACAACCAGTACCAGCCCCTGCAAAAACATGCCAAATTGTAAAGACCATTGAGGCTAGGATGAAACTGCATCAACTAATGAGCAAAATAACCAGCTAACATCATAATGACAGGATCAGATTCACACATAACAATATTAACGTTAAATGTAAATGGGCTAAATGCTCCAATTAAAAGACACAGACTGGCAAACTGGATAAGGAGTCAGGACCCATCAGTGTGCTGTATTCAGGAAACCCATCTCATGTGCAAAGACACACATACACTCAAAATAAAGGGATGGAGGAAGATCTACCAAGCAAATGGAAAACATAAAAAGGCAGGGGTTGCAATCCTAGTCTCTGATAAAATAGACTTTAAACCAACAAAGATCAAAAGAGACAAGGAAGGCCATTACATAATGGTAAAGGGATCAATTCAACAAGAAGAGCTAACTATCCTAAATATATATGCACCCAACACAGGAGCACCCAGATTCATAAAGCAAGTCCTGAGTGACCTACAAAGGGACTTAAACTCCCACACAATAATAATGGGAGATTTTAACACCCCACTGTCAACATTAGACAGATCAACGAGACAGAAAGTTAACAAGGATATCCAGGAATTGAACTCAGCTCTGCACAAAGTGGACCTAATAGACATCTACAGAACTCTCCACCCCAAATCAACAGAATATACATTTTTTTCAGCACCACACCACACCTATTCCAAAATTGACCACATAGTTGGAAGTAAAGCTCTCCTCAGCAAATGTAAAAGAACAGAAATTATAACAAACTGTCTCTCAGACCACAGTGCAATCAAACTAGAACTCAGGATTAAGAAACTCACTCAAAACCGCTCAACTACATGGAAACTGAACAACCTGCTCCTGAATGACTATTGGGTACATAATGAAATGAAGGCAGAAATAAAGATGTTCTTTGAAACTAACAAGAACAAAGACACAACATACCAGAATCTCTGGGACACGTTCAAAGCAGTGTGTAGAGGGAAATTTATAGCACTAAATGCCCACAAGAGAAAGCAGGAAAGATCCAAAATTGACACCCTAACATCACAATTAAAAGAACTAGAAAAGTAAGAGCAAACACATTCAAAAGCTAGCAGAAGGCTAGAAATAACTAAAATCAGAGCAGAACTGAAGGAAATAGAGACACAAAAAACCCTTCAAAAAAATTAATGAATCCAGGAGCTGGTTTTTTGAAAAGATCAACAAAATTGATAGACCACTAGCAAGACTAATAAAGAAGAAAAGAGAGAAGAATCAAATAGATGCAATAAAAAACGAAAAAGGGGATATCACCACCGATCCCACAGAAATGCAATCTACCATCAGAGAATACTACAAACACCTCTATGCAAATAAACTAGAAAATCTAGAAGAAATGGATAAATTCCTCGACAAATACACCCTCCCAAGACTAAACCAGGAAGAAGTTGAATCTCTGAACAGACCAATAACAGGTTCTGAAATTGTGGCAATAATCAATAGCTTACCAACCAAAAAGAGTCCAGGATCTGATGGATTCACAGCCACATTCTACCAGAGGTACAAGGAGGAACTGGTACCATTCCTTCTGAAACTATTTCAATCGATAGAAAAAGAGGGAATCCTCTCTAACACATTTTATGAAGCCAGCATCGTCCTGATACCAAAGTCTGGCAGAGACATAACCAAAAAAGAGAATTTCAGACCAATATCCTTGATGAATATTGATGCAAAAATCCTCAATAAAATACTGGCAAACCGAATCCAGCAGCACATCAAAAAGCTTATCCACCATAATCAAGTGGGCTTCATCCCTGGGATGCAAGGCTGGTTCAACATACACAAATCAATAAATGTAATCCAGCATATAAACAGAACCAAAGATAAAAACCACATGATTATCTCAATAGATGCAGAAAAGTCCTTTGACAAAATTCAACAACCCTTCATGCTAAAAACTCTCAATAAATTAGGTATTGATGGGATGTATCTCAAAATAATAAGAGCTATCTATGACAAACCCACAGCCAATATCATACTGAATGGGCAAAAACTGGAAGCATTCCCTCTGAAAACTGGCACAAGACAGAAATGCCCTCTCTCACTGCTCCTATTCAACATAGTGCTGGAAGTTCTGGCCAGAGCAATCAGGCAGGAGAAGGAAATAAAGGGTATTCAATTAGGAAAAGAGGAAGTCAAATTGTCCCTGTTTGCAGATGACATGATTGTATATCTAGAAAACCCCACTGTCTCAGCCCAAAATCTCCTTAAGCTGATTTGCAACTTCAGCAAAGTCTCAGGATACAAAATCAATGTACAAAAATCACAAGCATTCTTGTACACCAATCACAGACAAACAGAGAGCCAAATCATGAGTGAACTCCCATTCACAATTGCTTCAAAGAGAATAAAATACCTAGGAATCCAACTTACAAGGGATGTGAAGGACCTCTTCAAGGAGAACTACAAACCACTGCTCAATGAAATAAAAGAGGATACAAACAAATGGAAGAACATTCCATGCTCATGGGTTGGAAGAATCAATATCATGAAAATGGCCATACTGCCCAAGGTAATTTATAGATTCAAAGCCATCCCCATCAAGCTACCAATGACTTTCTTCACAGAATTGGAAAAAACTACTTTAAAGTTCATATGGAACCAAAAAGGAGCCCGCATCGCCATGTCAATCCTAAGCCAAAAGAACAAGGCTGGAGGCATCACGCTACCTGACTTCAAACTATACTACAAGGCTACAGTAACCAAAACAGCATGGTACTGGTACCACAACAGAGACATAGATCAATGGAACAGAACAGAGCCCTCAGAAATGATGCCACATATCTATAACTATCTGATCTTTGACAAACCTGACAAAAACAAGCAATGGGGAAAGGATTCCCTATTTAATAAATGGTGCTGGGAAAACTGGCTAGCCATATGTAGAAAGCTGAAACTGGATCCCTTCCTTACACCTTATACAAAAATTAATTCAAGATGGATTAAAGACTTAAATGTTAGACCTAAAACCATTAAAACCCTACAAGAAAACCTAGGCAATACCATGCAGGACATAGGCGTGGGCAAGGACTTCATGTCTAAAACACCAAAAGCAATGGCAACAAAAGCCAAAATTGACAAATGGGATCTAATTAAACTAAAGAGCTTCTGTACAGCAAAAGAAACTACCATCAGAGTGAACAGGCAACCTACAGAATGGGAGAAAATTTTTGCAACCTACTCATCTGACAAAGGGCTAGTATCCAGAATCTACAATGAACTCAAAACAAATTTACAAGAAAAAAACAAACAACCCCATCAAAAAGTGGGCAAAGGACATGAACAGACACTTCTCAAAAGAAGACATTTATGCAGCCAAAAAACACATGAAGAAATGCTCATCATCACTGGCCATCAGAGAAATGCAAATCAAAACCACAGTGAGATACCATCTCACACCAGTTAGAATGGCCATCATTAAAAATCAGGAAACAACAGGTGTTGGAGTGGATGTGGAGAAACAGGAACACTTTTACACTGTTGGTGGGACTGTAAATTAGTTCAACCACTGTGGAAGTCAGTGTGGCGATTCCTCAGGGATCTCGAACTAGAAATACCATTTGACCCAGCCATCCCATTACTGGGTATATACCCAAAGGACTATAAATCATGCTGCTATAAAGACACATGAAGACGTATGTTTATTGTGGCACTATTCACAATAGTAAAGAGTTAGAACCAACCCAAATGTCCAACAATGATAGACTGGATTAAGAAAATGTGGCACATATACACCATGGAATACTATGCAGCCATAAAAAATGATGAGTTCATGTCCTTTGTAGGGACATGGATGAAACTGGAAAACATCATTCTCAGTAAACTATCGCAAGGACAAAAAACCAAACACCGCATGTTCTCACTCATAGGTGGGAATTGAACAATGAGAACTCATGGACACAGGAAGGGGAACATCACACTCCGGGGACTGCTGTGGGTTGGGGGAGGGGGGAGGGACAGCATTAGGAGATATACCTAATGCTAAATGACGAGTTAATGGGTGCAGGAAATCAACATGGCACATGGATACATATGTAACAAACCTGCACATTGTGCACATATACCCTAAAACCTAAAGTATAATAATAAAAAAATAAAAAAATACAAATAAATAATAAAAAAAAGAGAAATGCAAGTGACTTACTGAAGGCCATACAGCAAATTGATGGCAGATCAGCCAGAACTTAGGACATCAGGACAGTGAAGAATGGAACAAAGGATGCACTACGGCGCCAGGTAATCTGGCTTCCAGTTTGATCTGCTTACCAGAAAGTTCCTGGCTTTCATCTCACATTCCTGCTTTGTCCTCCATTGCTCCTTCTTGTCATAGTTTGAATCTCCAATTGCCCAGTTGCTTTATTTTGTGTATGTTCTTCAACCTATTTCCTTTAACCTCTTAAGCCTGAGTTTCTCTCTCTACTCATAACTTAATAAGATTGGCATCATAGAATAGTTGATAAAATACCTTTAAAGGCATATGTGGAAAGGTGGAGGTGATGTTTACCATTATCACACTATGCGCTGGGCTCAGTTCTATGCAAGTTATAGGTATTAAGTCACATACCCCTCACGATAGCCCTGTGAGGGAGGAACTATTATTAGTCCCTTTTTATAGATGAGACAACTGAGCCACAGGGAGGTTAAGTAACTTAAAGGATCACCGCTAGTTAGGTGGTGTAACTGAGATTGGAACTCTGAATCCAGGTGCTTCCTCACTCACTATACATATCATACACTACATATTACTATCTGGGCACCACATTCACCTTCCTATGGTTCTCCCATTTTACTCCTGTCCTCCCACTATTAAATGCTTACATGCTGCTGTGGGGAGAAGGTGCCTGGCTCAGAACCCACACTTCTGCTTTGTGTACCCTCCTTTGGGCCTAAGCTGGGTATCCAGTTGCTAGGTTATTTCTACTTGGTCTCTGTATCAGTAAGACCCAAGTTGCAACCAGCAGCAGCAATCCAAAAGATAAGCAAGGAAAAGCAACTGGCTCAGACTCACTCAGCTGACCACAGAGGCTTTCAGGGTATTCTTGTCTCCTAGCTGGGGCATCTGTAAACCATACTACAAACTAGATGGCTTAAAACAACAGAAATCGTATTGCTTCACAGTTCCGGAGACTGAAAGTCTAGAATCAGGCACTCAACAGGGTCATAATCCTTCTGAAACCTATAGAGAAATCCTTCTTTGACCCTTCTTAGCTTCTGGTAATGGCCAGCAATCTTTGACGTTCCTTGGCTTTTAGATGCATCACTCCATCTGTGCCTCTCTCTCACAGGACACTCCCTTTGTACGTCTCTCCATCTGTGTCTTCATGTGGTGCTCTCCCTGTGTGTGTCTCTGTGTGCGCTCCTCTTCCTATAAGGATACCAGTTGTATTGCGTTAGGGGCCCACACCAATCCAATCTCACTAAACTAATTACATCTGCAATGACCTTATTTCCAAATAAGGTCACATTCTAAAGTATTGGGGGTTAAGATTTCAACATATCTTTTGGGAGGGGAGGGCGGGGGTGGGAGATACAGTTCAACCCATAACTCCAGGCAAACATCTTTCTGTCTTTATCAATCTCATGGAAGCTGGGCTCTGCTCAGGGCTTGGCCACGTCTGAGCCTCATTCTGTCTTCCTTAGGCTCTCTTTGGAGGATAGATACTTCCTTTGCAGCTCCTTAATCTTCAAGGAAATGAGGTATTGCATGTCCTTGTCAGAATCCCTGCTATTTCATACGTTAGTTGATCCAAATAAATGAGCTCTTGAATAAATACCATCTGGCCCTGCTGAGTCACTTTCTCAGTGGCCCTGTCTCTGCCTCCCATCAGAAGCATCCATCTCTATCGATGTCACGATTACCAGATTTCATGGGTAGAGCACATCTTCCTTCCCTCTTGGATCCCTGCATCACGGTCCTGAGAGGTACCCACCGTGGGTTGTAACCCAGCTCTCTCAACTGTAATGCTGCTTCTCAGTATCCCTAAAAGTAATGTTATAAAGAAGACTCATTCTTCTTTTCTCATCTTCTTTTATTAAAATATATGCTTATAAGTAAAACAAAGCCTTTTACTTATTACAACAACTTTTGTGAAAGCTAAAATAGAAAAAAAATTCACCCATATTCTCCCCATGGCTAATAGAAAAGAACTGTCAGAAACTTCCTATGTCATTTTTATTAAGATGCATGCGTATTTTTACATTAACTGCAGTATATATACAATGTTCTCTGTTCTACCTTTCTACTTTCATATTATTTTTAAAGGAATTTGTATGTTACAACATGGTCATTTTAATGACCATATTTCCTTTGGGTTAGTTTACCGTAATTTAATACATCAAAATGTATTATCAAACATTTAGAGTTTGGGGACTTTTTGTTACTTTAAATAACACACTGTAAATATCTTGCAATGAATTTGTTTGTACAAGTTTTTTGTTGTTGTTGTTGTTGTTTTTAATTTATGCCTTTAGAAGAATGCAGGAGAATTCCTTTGTCAAAGTGCATGATTATATTGGCTCTTTATTTATTTTACAAATTTGATCTCCGAAATGATTTTTCCAATGTGTGTGTGTTTCTTTTTCCCTACAGTCTTACTAACGCTGAGCTTTGTCATCTTAAATTTTCTCTAAAACTATTTTAGTGGGTAGAAAAGGATACTTTAATAGTCTTAATTTGCCTGTCTTTGGTTAGCAGTGAGAACAAACACCTTTACACTGCATCTTATTGTCTAACACTCTGATGCATGTAAAAACTATTGGCCTCTGCTTCCTCAGACCTAGGTTACCTCTGGCAATGAACCTTTTGCTAGCAATCCACACCTTCAACAAGAATAAGCAACGTGTCTCCCAGACTCCTCTTCACATATCTGCCCTTCTAGCAAGCTATTTAGGAGCTCAAGTAGCTGTGGGTGGTGGAGTTGTCTATGCACTTCAGCTTCGTTCTTTCTGTAACCCAGGCTTTTATTGGACCACAGGGACAGGAAAGAACAGCTCATATCATTAGCAGATGCTTCATTGGCTGGGGGATAAGAGTAGGGAGGTAATCACTCAAACTCTTTCTGCAATGCTGACTACAGGATATTATTAGAAAGAGCAGATAGGGTATGGATGGTTTGAATCAGGAAGCTGAAACCCTAGTGTTGTGTCCCCAAAATACACTAGCATCAAAGGCAGACCTGTGGATCCCAGTAAACTATATTCTGAATACCAACATATAATGAAGTTTTGCTGGAAAGCAGAAGGAATAAAAAGAGAAGGAAGATGTGAAGGAGGGATTTAGGTATCTATTGGACCCTTGGCTATACCAGGGGTTGGCAGGCATTTCTATAAAGGTCACATAGTAAATATTTTAGGTTGCAGGCCACATGGTCTGTCACAACTACCCAGCTCTGCAACAGTAGCACAAAAGCAGCCAGAGATGATACTTAAATAAATGGGTGTGGCTGTGTTCTAAACTTTATTTATGGACACCAAGATTTGAATTTCATCTACTTTTTGATGTGTGACAAAATATTATTTTATCTTTTGATTTTTCTGTTGACCATTTGAAAATGCAAAAGCCATTTCTGGCTCACAGGTCATATAAATAAAAGCAGTGGGCTAGATTGGGTTTAGGAGATGAAGTTTGCTGACCTCTAGGCTTAACTATCAAAGAAAAAAGAATGGTGTTATAAAGTGGCTTTCAATCTTCTTTTAGCAGAGACATTTATAAAATCCTACATATAAAGTAGATGAAAGTGTCTCTGCTGTGGTTGAGCAGAGGAGAGCCTGGAGGCTGTGTCCTAGCCTCTTTCTTCCCCTTTCTCTGCTCCTTCCCACACCTAAGGCAGCTTCTGGATTATCTCTGCTGTGGAACACAGGCTGACCTAGAAATCCTGAGACGGGAGTTTAGTTGTTCCTCTGCTACCCTGAGCACCTTGCATGGGACAGGTTCTCATTAAGCTCATTAACCCAATTAGTGGATGGAGGGCTGTCCAACAGTCTTTGAGATCTTGGGCTGGTTTCTCTAGCTCACTGGTTTCAGTTTCTTCTTCAAAAATCAAGCTGGAGATGAAGACAGAAGGATGGAATGATCTCTGAAGTCTCTTCCAGCTTTTTCAAGATTCCAGGTTGCATATTCTCCAAGACTGGAAAGGTTCTGGCTCGTGAAATTTGACAAATATAAGGCATAGTCTTGGCTTCACTCAACTAATTGGTACTTTTTTTTCTCAAACTCTTGCTCCTGAGTTGATTAAGTGTAATTGAAACTCATACAATAAAAAATGTGGGTGTGATAATGGGAGTGCATTGAAGCTAAATTATCTAGACTTTCTGATTGCACTAATTAAAAAGCATGAAAGGTTTCTTCAACTGGAAGATCAGTTCCTTGAAGTTAGAAATGATGTATTTTTCCATGCCTGTAGTCCCAGCTACTTGGGAGGCTGAGGCAGGAGAATGGCGTGAACCCCGGGGGGCAGAGCCTGTAGTGAGCAGAGATCACACCACTGCACTCCAGCCTGGGCGACAGCGAGACTCCATCTCAAAAAAAAAAAAAAAGAAAAAAGAAAAACAAATGATGTATTTTTCCTTATTTATATGGCTGATAAGACTCTGAGCATAGTAGATGCTTTAAAAATGTTTTTGATGAGAAGACATTTATGCTGCCAGCAAACATATGAAAAAAAGCTCATCATCACTGGTCATTAGAGAAATGCAAATCAAAACCACAATGAGATACCATCTCACACCAGTTAGAATGGCGATCATTAAAAAGTCAGGAAACAGATGCTGGAGAGATTGTGGAAAAATAGGAACGCTTTTACACTGTTGGTGGGAGTGTAAATTAGTTCAACCATTATGGAAGACAGCGTGGCGATTCCTCAAGGATCTAGAACCAGAAATACCATTTCACCCAACAATCCCATTACTGGGTATATACCCAAAGGATTATAAATCATTCTACTTTAAAGACACATTCACACGTATGTTTCTTGCAGCACTGTCCACAATAGCAAAGACTTGGAACCAACCCAAATGCCCATCAATGATAGACTGGATAAAGAAAATGTGGTACATATACACCATGGAATACTATGCAGCCATAAGAAGGATGAGTTCATTGTCCTTTGCAGGGACATGGATGAAGCTCGAAACCATCATTCTCAGCAAACTAACACAGGAACAGAAAACCAAACACTGCATGTTCTCAGTCATAAGTGGGAGTTTAACAATGATAACACATGGACACAGGGAGGGGAACATCACACACTGGGTCCTGTTGTTGGGTGGGGGGCAAGGGGAGGGATAGCATTAGGAGAAATACCTAATGCTGATGATGGGTTGATGGGTGCAGCAAACCACCATGGCATGTGTATACCTATGTAACAAACCTGCACATTCTGCACATGTATCCCAGAACTTAAAGTATAATAAAAAAAGTTTTTGATGTTAATGTTAATAATAACAGGTACCCCTCCTGCTCCTTGCTGGCTCTTCTACCAGCCCTCTTTCTCTTCTTCAAATATACCAAGCTCATTTCTACCTTAGAGCCTTTGCTTTTCCTCTGCCTGGAATTCTCTACTTCTAAGTCATACAGTTGGCTATCTCTGTTCATTTAGATTTTGGTTTTCATAGCATCTCCCCAAAAAGGTTTTCCCTAGACACCCTACATAAAAGGGGCATCTCTATTCTCTATGACTACCCCATGTGATAGCCAGAATTCATGGTCTTACACTCATGTAGTCCCATCTTTCACTGAACTAGGGTTTGTTTGTTTTACCACCTGCACATGGCAGAAGCTATAACTTCTAAGATTAGGTTATAAATGACTGTGACTTCCATCTTGGGTGTTCACTGTCTCTTTTGGGTTACTTGCTGTGGGAAAAGCCAGCTACCATGTTTTGAGCACATTAGTCCATCTGATGGAGGGGTCCATGTGGGACGGACTTGAAGTTTCTGGTAACCACCAGTGGAAAATTGAGTCCTATTAACAACCACCAGTGTAAGTTTGGGAGAGGTTCCTTTCCCTGTTGAGCTTTCAGATGAGGTTGCAGCCCTTTCCAACAGCTTGAGTACAACCTTGAGAAAGATCTTGAGCCAGAACCATCCATCAAAGCCACTCCTGATTTCTAACTTACAGAAACAATGCTATAATAAATATTTATTGTTTTGAACTAAGTTTTGGGGTTGTTTATTGCACAATAGATAATTAGTATACTCTGAATTTTTTTTGTATTGCTTTATATTTTTCTGAAATTTCCTTATTGACTGATGTAGTGAGTGGGGAAGGGGAATCATAAATAAGTAATTTGCCACACATATTACAAGCACAATGAGAGAATTATGTTTGAGTTAATATAGACCAGTGGTTCTCAAAGGGTGATCCCTGGGCCAGCAGCATCAACATCACTGAAAATGTAATAGAAATGGAAATTCCTGGGCTTCATGCTAGACCTACTAAGTCAGTAACTGGGAATGAGGCCCAAAAACCTGCATTTTAACAAGTTCTTCAAGTTATTCTGACGTACACTAACATTTGAGAGCTACTGGTATAGCATTATGAGAGCATGAAGGAGGGCTAAGACTGAAAAGTGGGGCCTCAAGAATGACTTCCTGGAGGAGGTCACAAATGAGCCAAGTATGTAAAGATTATTTAATTCTAAGCCCCTAAGATGAGTATAATATCAGTAGAATTATAGAGGTAAAGAAAATTTTGTTTCATAAAAAATTACAAAGGTGACTCTCTTCACCAGTACAACAGGAAGTCTTCCTAGTAGGGTAGATAACTATGTAGGTGAGAGTTTTCCAAGAGGAAGGAAGGGAGAAGGTAATTTTGGCAGCAGGAAAGAAACTTTGTGAGAGAAAGCCAAAAAGAAAGGATCCTGCAGTGACTACACTAAAGGGTCATTAAGCTGTGGGTAGCAGCAGGTGATGAAGCTGAAAATGTAGGTTGGAATTAAATTGCTCCAAGCTGGGCTAAGGATTCGGTGTGTGGACAACAAGAGAAGCATAGAATTCGCTGAATTCTAACATTCTGAGAGCAGATGGCAGGATGGCATGTATCTCTGAAATGGCAGGGAGGCACCTGTAACAGGAGGCCATCAAGGTGAGTGGAAGGAAAGGTAGCTGTCCCCTTCCCCTTCATTGGCTGCACTGCCTCTGGGGCTGGAGGCCTCCTTTGTCTGCTGAGATGACAGGCTTTTCCAGTCCTTCAGGCAGAAATTGCTGGCAGGTTTGATCACAAAGGGCAGGTTGTTCTTGGGACTAAGAAAGACAAAGAGAGCTTTTCCTTGTAGCCAGGAGGCAAATCTTGCTTCTCACACCAAGACTATCTTTGCCCTTCTGTCTCTCCCAAGCGCTCCTTCTCCAACAGAAAACCCTACCTGCCACTCTCCCTGCAGTCATTTGACTAGAGTAGGACCAGGTGTATTTCATGTCACTTGCCTTTTGAGTTAGTGATCTAGAAGTGACTTCCCATAGTATGATTAATATGGCTTGCCCTTCTTTGAAGCCACTGGGACTGTGTTGTGTCCAGAGCAAAGAGACTGGAATAACCAAACTGTATTTGCAGCCTGAGGTACTAGGGGTGGCTTAAAGCTGGTTCATTAAACAGGGATTTGTCTTTCACATATAGATCTACAAGGCTGTGTTCCTAAGGAGGTAGGTGGCTACTTTGTGGAGATGCTTTGCATCCTGGGACGTAAGCCACACACTTATTAAAAGACACTAAGTACTTGTTGAAAGAAAAACAGACTGACTAACAATAAACGAATAGATGAATGCTGAGGTTAAAAGAATTTGGACTTTGAAACCAGACAAAACTGGGTTCAAATTCCAGCTCTTGTCATTTATATAGGTCATATTGGTCAAGTTATTTTGCTTTCAGAGTGTCTATTTTCTTATCTGTATAATGCTGCTATTTGAAAGATTTTTAAGAAGATCAGGCATATAAATGTACTCAGCATGATACATAGGACTCTGTTGGCACCTCCAAAATGATGAGTTTCTTATAAATTAGTGGTTTTTAATTATGGCTGAATATTAGAGTCAACTGGGGAGCTTTTAAACCCCCTCACACCTGTTTCCTGCCCTAGACCAGCTGAATCAGAATGTCTGAGTGTGGAGACTGAGGATGAGTATTTTTCATAAACTGCCCGGGGTGATTTGGATGCACGAGAAGGTTGAGCATCACTGCTGTCGTTGGCAACTATAAAAGGTGATTGGCAACCCTGGCTGAAAATTAGAATCACCTCTGGAGCTTCTAAATTACTAAAGCCTGAGTCCTGTCCCTCAAAGAGTATGCCTTAAATTGCTCTGGAATAGTGATGTCAGTATCAGAATCATTTAAAAGCTCCCTATATACAAAGCCTTCCAGTATATGCAAAAGATCTTCCTTCTTACCCATCCACCCACTTACCATACTAACTTATTTTGTGACTATATATTAGAAATATTATTTAAAAATCAGGAGTAATTGATTTTTCATTTAAGTGTTCACTACACTATCTTTACTTATATTAATACTTTATTCACATACATTGTATTATAATTAGTTGTTTACAAATCTAATTCCTATTAAAAGTGTGAGCACCTTGAGATACGGGATGTAATTTTTGTCTTTCAAGAATCTGGCACAGGACCTGGATGAGTAAGTACATATTATTATTTGTGAAACACCTGAGTTCATACATGGACTTCCCACAATGGTAAAGTTGACTTTATCCATGTGTATAGTAGGAGTTGCAAAAACTTATACAAGGATTTAATTTTGAAAAGAGAAATTAATCTGTTAGGACTTAAGGTTGCAAATGCAAAAAAAATTTACCCGCTTAGCTTTAGGAAAAAATATATTTGTTTGAGTAATCATATATAAACATAAATAACTGTAAACTATGCACACACAGAAAAAGATAGTACAGAAGTAGTGTTAAGATATAGCATTATTCCAAGATTTAAATAATGTTACGATTGCCCAGTCTCTCTTTCATTTGCTAGTCTAAGGTAATCACCTTCTCAGACAAATTGCCCTCCTTATGGAAGAAAGACAGCTGCTGAGGAACCAGATTTTATATTCTCTTGAGGAACCAGATTTTATCTTCTCTCGGGTTTAGGTAAGCAGAAAGAGAGTTTCCCAGAAGTCTAAGCAAAAGTCTCATACTATTACTCTAGCTCTGATTGGAACAGATATCTACCCTTAAATCGAGCATTAGGGTCAGGAAGAATAAATACTGTGAGTATCTTTGGCCTATGGTGGTACTTCAATCAAGGCACATGGGCTGAGGCTGTTGGGAAAGGTGGTTTTCTGGAAAACAATCAGAGCGTGGTTATCTGAAGAAGAACTGCTGGATGCTGGTAGCAAAACATGACAGATACTCTAATCAGAATCTATTCAGGCAATTCACTTAAATATGTTTTAAATACAAAATTTAATAGCTTTTATATATATTATACATATTTTTATATACTTTATTATATATTTTTATATTAGAAAAGAGATTTTCTCATACACTATGGATAAATATTCTTCCTTGTACATTTAGATATATCATGCCATTATGAGATATTGCTGCTGCTGTTAATGATAGAGAATAGTATTACTTCCAGATTCTTCCTGATCACTGTTTGGCTTTGAGAGAATCCAGAGACACCGTGTAATTCTAATTTCCACATGGTAAACATGCAAGAGATTAATTCATCCATCCATTCTTCCATCCATCCATCCACCTATCTATCATCCAACAAACATTAACATCCACCCATTTAACAAAACTATGTGTTTTAGGTTCTCAGATTTCTGAGACAAGACAAAAATTCCTCCCTGCAAGGAGCTCTGAGTCTTGAAAGGATGGATATTCGTGAATTCACTGTAAAAGAGCATGGTAAATGCTTTGCTCAAAGGATGAGCAAAATGCGGCAAAAGCGCAGCACGAGTGGAGGCCTTGGTGCCCAGAACAATAAGGCAATTTGATTTCCAGGAGAAGAGAAGCTCAGTCCACAGGTATAGATTCTATTCTCTGGGGCTTCTTACAATCTCCCAGTCTATGGCTCAGTTTCCTAGGAAGAGACCCCTAGGCTTCCTTTATCCCACTTGCTTTGGTGCATCTCTGCAAAGCCCAACAATCTGAGCAAGTTAGGGAGAACGCTAGCATGAAGGAAGTGCTCTTAAAGAAGTTAAGTGGCAAACAAGAAATTTGTGCCTCAAACAGATCTCTGACTAGGTCATGCTACAAATGTTGTGTTCCAGGGGTGCACCTGGAAGGAATTATGATATACCTGGACCACATGCACAATAAAATGTAACAGGAGGTGGAACAGCCTTCTTTGTTGGCATACCCACTCGTGGTATGATTTTAGAAGACAAGAAAGACTCACTTTTCAAAGTCGCTATCAACTGTTTCCTTAATGCTTTGATCTGTTCACAGACATGCCTGGAATATTTAGTGCTTTCAGCTGCCATCAGTCATCTCTCTCTCAGTGTGGCTGACCGTGCTATCACAGGTAAATTTGGGAAGGGAGAAATATTTCCATCCTACTCCATTGACATCTATTTAGTGTCTTCTAAGTGTTGAACCGTTGCTAGCATTGGAGAAATAGAGACGAATAAGACAGAAGTGTGTTTTCAAGAGATTTTCAGTTTATGGGGAAATGGCAGCAAACAGTCACAGCGCAGGATGTTAAGAGAGAGACAACACAGCATCATTGTGGGAGGAGCATTTCATCCACCACAGAGCTAGCCTCCTGAAAATAATGGGGGAACCCAGTTTTCTATAGATATTGGCATCTCTCCTAGAAGTTTGCTGAGGGTAAGCCTAAGCTGGGAGCCTGAGCTAATTGCTATATTTTGTGATTTTCTTAGGTGATTTTGTTCTTTCAGATGTTTTATTCATGGAAGTAATTTTTTCATAGCTAATCCTGAAGATGACATAATGGTAACATAACTGAAGATTAGTATATTCCAAGTTTCAACTAATAAAGTTAAAATTGAGTAGATATTAGGTATCAGCATAGAAAAAAATTCACAGAAGATACCTGAAACCCAGTTTTATTAATTTTAAAAAACTCTATCCCATGCAGAATATAAAATGGTCAGAAGCCAACAGACAGAAGATTATTTGGGGATAATTTCTTGGAGGAGCTGATGACAGGCTTTGACTCCTCTCAGGACGTGTCTGGGGATGTCTGTCCCTCACTTCAAGCCAAGTGAGAGAGGTGCTTCTGTGAGACCATTCAGAGAGCATAATGTGTGTATCTAGGATTTGGGAGTGAGTAGTGGATTGATGTCTGACTCCCTTCAGGGGACTCTACTGAGCAAAAGGGAAAGACTGGGGAGCTGCTTGGTGGCCACATGAGAAAGAGGTGACTCCTTCTCCTGGCACGCAGCAAATCATGGAGTGAATAGGATGTGTGAGTATCCTCTGGACCAGATGTGGGCACACAGGAGAGAGAGAGAGCTAGCCTCGAGCTCCTTTGCCTTCTACCCATGGGACTCCCTGAGTGTGTGCGTCAAGGGACATGTTGGGTAGGTAGAGAACTTTATCTATGGGCCTGGGTGAATCCGTGTTCTGTATAACTGAGGTTGCAGTAGGTGAGCTTAACAAAGGCATGTAGCTCATTTTGTAGATGAGTTCAGCAAAAACATTTAGCTCATTTTGAGTCTGGCCTACTGAAAAGTGTTTAGTCTATAGGGTTCACCTATTAGGCCCAGAGAGAGCAGAGCTGATTCACAGCAGTACAACAAATAAGAAAGTAAGGACTTTCCTATTTCCCTTACCTCTTTTTCTCTCCTCTTCCACCCTGATCTGAATGAAAATGAGGATCAGAAACAGTAATTAGTCAGTGGAGAAAGTCACACGTGAGAACGTGAGACGTGATTCTTCCCCAAGGTGGACTACCTGCCTACCACAGGCTCTAGCAGTTGGGGTGGACCAGGGGAAAGGAAGGTCTTATCCTTAAATATAGATAGGGGTTTTCGTTCATGTATTAAACTGAATATTTTGATTTATGATTAGAGATTAGGCATTCAAGACTTATAAAAGTGATCCAAAAAGCCTTGGAACAACCTGAATTTTCACCTAGTGGCAGGGGAAAGATTATCCTTGTTAGTAGGTTTAAAAGGACAGTCGGGGACAAAAAAAAATAAAACTAGTTGTATGACTAAGCCCTATGAGTTCTGTGTGTTCAGAGTTCTCATTACACATATGCCCTCATCCATTAAAAGAGGACCCATAAGAGACGAACTAAAGTTACACCGGGCTAACACCCACATAAGTAATGAATGGTAGGCGGGAGTCCATCTGGACTAAATTAGTCAAAGTGTGGGTCTGGGCATTGGAGCAGGAAGTGATTCTGAGAGCTCCCTCATGAGGCAGCTGTCCAGAGGAGGAACTCTTGGGGTTAACCAGGTTATCTCGACTCCACTAAAAGCCAGCTTAGGTCTCTCTTGCCTGAAGGGTTTTCTCTGACAAGAGGAGATTCATAATTCATGCCGCTAGCTCTCATCATGCCTGTCACGCTTTGTGTTGGACACGAATTTCCTGTCTCCTTCCAAATTTGTGTGTGCCAATTAGTACAGAAAGAGGGGGCTGCTATCCCTAGGGTAGAAGCTCTCAAATTTTAGGACTCATCAAAATAATCTGGGATTCTTTTTAAAACAGAGTCTGGCATTCTTCTCCCACCATAAGATTCTGTTTCAGGAAGTCTGCAGTGGAGCCTTAGAATCTGTAGTAGTAGCAAGGCCCAGGCATTTATGAACCAAGTGGCCTGACGACTATACTTTGAAAATAACTGCTCTGGAGTTTGTATTCTGAATGAGTGTATTCCAATAAAACTTTATTTGCAAAAACCAGTGGCCATAGATTACTGCCTCTGGTATAGAGCATTATAGTTTATAGAACACTTTTCAACATCCTACTCTGTTGGCTCTGGAGGAATAAGATTTCCAAGGAAGTGAAGGACTCGTTATAGGTCACCAGCAATCAGGTGACACTACTGAAAACCCTGCCCAAGTCCACTACTTACAAATGCAGTCTTCCTTTATCTACAATTCCAGCTACCATCAAAGTCAGGGTATTGTAAAGGTTTTTAAAATAGTTTCTTGTATATGGCAGCCATATTGATAGACGTGGGCTGGCTTCACTGTGCAGTCTTTAATAAACAAGAAAGCCTATTTTTCCTTATTTGCTAGATACTAACTATTTACTGTCATAAAAAGTTATAGCATCAGGAGTACGCTCAAGGAAGGGCCTCAAATCATTCTTTTCTGTGTATGTGTTTGTGTCTTCAGAACCTAAAATAGGAATCTCAGCCTCAAAATCCCCACAGGGCCAAGACAGTGAACATTAAAAGATGAAGTAATAGAGTGGTAGCAATTGGGACAAACTTAGGAGTACACACCCATTTCCACCAGCCACCCAAGTCAGGACAACAATTGCCCTGCAGAAATTCTGGCCCAGTGCTGCCAAATAATGATTTTTCTGAGATACTAGAAATCTAGATTTTCACGTGAAATATCCTGATTTTAAATATTAGCAATTTCCTTCCAATTTTAACAAAACGCTGGTGCAGATCAACGGCGTAGAACACACAGACCAAGTCTGAGGGTTATATTCCACTTACATATCACCAGTTTATGATCTCTAACCTAGCACATAGTAGGTGCTTTATAAGTGTTGGTGAGAGGTATTGTGTTTCATTTTATAGATGAGGAATTTCCATGTTATAGAAATTCTGCGATTGTCTATAACATGGGTCAGTGCTCCTTCTGTTAAGCAAAACCCAGCTCCTAGGTGCTCCAGCAATCTCTTCCTCCCTGCTCTCTTTCATTAGAAAACTATTGACAAATGTTTTCTCAATCAATTACTGTAATCAGTCAGCTGCAACATTTACAGGTCACGAGAGCACATCAGCAACTGTCAGTAGGTCAGATAATCATGATTCCCATTTGTCAAATGTGCAGTCTTTCCCCATTACATATGCATCTCCATCCAAAGTGCAGAACCTCATAAATAAATGGCTGTTGCAACACCCTTTAAGAAACTGGCCGGGAGAGATGAGATCATGATGGAAGTGGATCCAATTGAAAACCCCATGGCCACTCAGCCACTTAAAACTGTGCTCTGTGATATAATAATTAACATAGACACTGGAATTTTGTAGCACCGACTGAGCCGTCTGTCTTTAACACAGAAGAGTAATATCTGACATTTATTTTTATTTACTTTTTTACTGCTCCAAAATGTGGTGGTCTCTAAACACCTAGAAGCCTGAGATGAACTGTTTCTGTTTGTTTTCTCAGGCTGTAGCAGTGAAGGGGAGCAGGAGAGTGGAGGTCTGCCTTTTTTTTTATTTCACATGTGAGAAGCCTCAAGTCTGTATTCCTTGTTGAGTGACAGCATTTCCGGGGAAACCATATGGCAATTATTAAACATTTACATAATGCCATCTGTATACTCAGTGCCTCATGAATCATAAATGAGACAAAAGCCCTTCTCAGCAAGCTAAGGACTTGCGTAAAAACTAAGCAGAGAAAGTGGAAGAAGTGCAAGGGAGTGGAGCCTGTCAAGTGGAATGGTGCAAGTAAATGAGAAAGGAAGTGATGGGACCTCAGAGGAAACCTGAAAACACCAGGGACTGAGTGTCTGTGGCTTTAGCAGAGACAGAGAAGCAGTACCAGAAAAATCAATAATAATAATCGAAATAATGATAATAATAGTAATAGGAGCAACTTTTTTTTTATCCACTTGCTGTCGACTGGGTAAAAAATAAAGTGCTTAATATTCAGTTTTACTTTATGCTATCACCATATAAAGTAGGGATTACTGCTGCATTTTGTTGATGTAAAAACTGAGCTTGACAAGGTGATGTGACTTGCCCAACACCAAGCACTAGTAAGTGGCAGAGATGGAATTCAGGTCTACATGTGTGAGGTCTTAGGTAGCTTTCGGTGAGTGTTGAGGGTCATGAAGAAATGGTATTTGTCTTAATTCTTTTTGCTACTTTGCTGACTTGACTGCTATGGCTATTAAACAAGTGAGAGAAGGCCCTTACTTTGATGTCATCTTCTCTCTGAAGCTTGTGAGATTCACCTTTCCTCGCTTTATATCTGGTTATTGTCTAGCATAATAATGAAAATACTGTTAATACAAATTATAAAAGTAATAATGACAGCTATTATTTAGAGTGCTTACTATGCACTAGAAATTATTGTATTTTCTATTGTTTAATCTTCATGACAATTCTGTGTAGTGGGGCTATTTATCCCTACATGATATCCGGGAAAACTAGAACTCAGAGGGAATAAAGTAACTTGTTAAAGGATTTGAACTTAGGTTTGCTCCACACTAAACATTGGGCTATAGGGTTGTTGAGACAGAAGGAAGTTTAGGAGTCAAATAAGCCAATCCCTTGCAATATAAAGATCCCAGAGAGAATAAGGAATTTGTGAATGACTTCAAGGTAGAAAGGAGAAGAAGCCAAACTGGACCGTGGGTCAGCGGACTCCTCTCCAGGTACTTTTTTTCCCCTACTAACATGCATCATGTTGATTACCTGCTTCAGTTCTGTTACTTTTTGGGAAAGCAAATCAGAGGCCAAAAGCAATCATGTCATTGGAATAAACACATAGGCAAACAAAAAACACGAGGAGCAAAGAATGATATTAGTATCAAGACTTTTGAAACTACCTGATTAAAAATACTTGATTTGGACTTAAAAACCACATCAGATCATCTTTACAACTGAGCTAGTGCAGGTGGTTCTAACAGTAGTCATTAGGATGAGCAAATGAATGATTGGACAGACAGGGACAATAACTGGTGATTAAGTGGTAGCAGATAGACACAGACCTAGGTCTGGTTCACTCAGTGCATTTTTTCAAGGGAGAAAGTCATCAGTCTTGGAGATTTCCCCCACTCAATATGAGTATCTCTAATTTATTACATACATATCTTAGGCTGGGCTTTTAAAGCAATATTATTTTTTATTTATAGGGGAATTTAAATATGGCATTTTTCAAAGTGTAAACTTCAGATCTAACCTATCAGCTGGAGTCATAAATCACAGCTTCTTCATTTCCAAATCATTAGGGAGACTGAAAGCTTAAAGTATTTAATTTATCCAAACCACATGGGGTAGTTTATCATTGTGCATGATGTACCATTTTTTTTTATTTCATTGCTGACTAGTAAAATTTTGAACAAATCATGCTGAGTTTTGGGGGTATATGAAGGCAATGCAAACCTTTTGCATCTCCAAGGAGTAGGTAATATGAATATCCGTATGAAAAATGTGTAGAAATGGAAGTTAACATAATACTTAGGATAGCTCCCTGACATTACAGGGTACCTCATATTAGAACCCATTCTGCATGAAATAAGTTAGATTTTTTAAAGTGAGAAAAATGTGGTGGTTTGATGAATAGAAATGGATAAAATGAATGAATGAGATAGATGCAAAATGGACTAGTCCCTTCTTGGTAAGACAACACATTTTTTTCCCTATTTATAGGTTTCTCTCTATAAATAAAGTAAAACCTCCTGTACTTGCCTTGAAAAATTATCTTACATTCACAAGAAAATATTTCAGATTATTTGATGAGTAAGTCTTTTTTTTTTACTTTACTCAAAATCTCATCTGGCCTCAAGTTCATGACTGGAGAAGTGAGGTTACTTATCTCTTTTGAAAGTAGTGGGCATTCCTTAGAATACCAAAGATTTAATATATTAACAATACCAAAACCCAGGATTTGAGCCCAGATCTGTTTTAGCTCCAAAGCTCACAAGCTGAGGCAATCTCAGCACCATCCAATGCTCTGCCTTTTAGAGAACAACAGATAGCTCTAGGAAAGAGTAAGCTGATGAGAACATAATCTTCTTCTCAGCTTAAAATAGGCTTGTCTCCCAAGTGCGGCTCTATATTTACCCATTGTTTCTATTTGTGCATCGAAGCCTTCATTTATCTCTGCACTCCCATGTTCATTGAAGCATTATTCACAATAGCGAAGATATGGAAACAACACAAATGCCCATCAACAGATGAATGGATAAAGAAAACGTAGTATATATACAAAATGGAATGTTGTTTAGTCTTAAAAAGAAAAAAATCCTGCCATTTGTGCCAACACGGATGAACCTGGGAGACATTATGCTAAGTGACGTAAGCCAGGCACAGAAGAACAAATACTACAAGATTCCACTTTTATGACATGTCCATAATGGTCAAAATCATAGAAGTAGGGACCACAGTAGTGGTTGCCAAGGAGTGAGAAGATGGAGAGTTGTTGTTCAATAAGTATAAAGTTTCAATTATGCTAGATTAATAAATTCTAAAGGTCTTCTATACAACATATTATCTACTGTTAATAATATGATACTGTGCACCAGAAAATTTAAGAGGGTAGATCTCATGTTACACGTTCTTACTGCCAACACAACAAAACTGGAAGGTGATGGGCAAGTCCATTACCTTAATTGTGCTGATGGTTTTTGCGTATATCCAAACTCATCAAATTGTAATAAATATCACTCATTAAATATGTGCAGGTCTTTGTATATCAATTATACTTCAATAAAGCTTTTATTTATTTATTCTTTTTTTTAAAGCAGTTCTAAAGTCCCTGAAGTGAGCTTGGTGCTATGCTAGGTGATGGACATTTCATTCTAGTCCCACATATGTTAAAAAAATTTAGACAAAATTAAGTTAACAAAGTTTATTTGAGCATGAATCAGGCAGAACTCCCCTTGGAAAATGTTCAGAGAACTCTGCTTCAGCAGCATGAGCAGCGGGCTTCTGTAGAGTGAACATGAAAGCAAAGAAATTGCTTGATTGGTTACAGATAGGCCTTTTGCCTTGTTTAGGTACAATCTGGTGGGAAGTCTCTAGTTGGAGGTTAGTTGGTGATTTCAGATTGGCTAAACTTAAGTTCTGTTTTTTCAGTTGTAATCCCCAATATTGGAGGTGGGGCCTGATAGGAAATAATTGGATCATAGGGGTGGATCCTTCTTCAATAGTTTAGTACCATCCCCTCTTGGTACTGTAGAATGAATTCGTTCTCATGAGATCTGGTTGCATAGAAGTTTGTGGCACCTCCCCCTTCTCTCTCTCTTCCTCCTGCTCCAACCATGTAAGATGTGCCTGCTTCCCCTTTGCCTTCTGCCATTATTATCAGTTTCCTGAGGCCTCCCCAGAAGCCACTATGCTTCCTGTACAACCTGCAGAACTGTGAGCCAATGAAACCACTTTTCTTTATAAATTACCCAGTCTCAGGTATTTCTTTATAGCAATGCAAGAATGGACTAATACAGAACCCAAAACACTGGAGCCATCTCAGCCTAATGGCCTTCCAATTAAATGTCTTTTAAAAGTTTTAAGACTCAAATTTGGCATGGACTGGACCTGAAGTAACTGCCCTAGTTTATTCTACAACTTTAGATGACTCTAAATCCTTCTTATGCAAAAATTTCTACTTATATCCGTCACTTTTTAAACTGTGGAGTCATGAAACATTTCTGAGCCTCAATTTCCTTATCTGCAAAATGGAGGTAATAATATAATACCTGCTTTTCTAACTTAGAAAGATTAGGTGAGATAGCATGATGCAAAATATAAGTACAAGGAATGACAATAGTACTAACTATTGGGCTTAGAGTTAACGACTAACATTAAGCACTACATGATATAAACAATTTACATGTTCCATTTCACATAATCTTCATTAAAGTCTAAAGAGAGAGAGAGATAATACTATTCTTTCTTCTCTATAGATGAATGAACCGAGTCTTTAGAGAGGTTAATAACTTGCCCAAGATCATGGACTATTGAACACCAACACTGCATAAAATTACACTTATTGTAGTGAAGGCTGAGAGAACCCTGAAGACTGTAAGGTGACTGTTGACTTGGCACCCAGCTATGACATGCTGGAGGATGCTCATATCTGTGGACTATTTTAGCCTTGGCTACGTAGTCCCACACCTCAGATCTGACATATCCGATTGAAAACATTTTCAATGAGCCACACATGGCAGCCAACGCTTCCATTTCAGAGAGGAAATGAGAACACTCACATTTAATAGGCAAGGCTATGCTAAAACCTTTATATATTTTGCCTTATCTTGGCCTCATAACAATGCTATGTGGTAGTTGCTATTATCTACCTTTATAGGTCTAAAAATGGAAGTGGGAAGAGATTATTTACTTATAATCTGCTTTTATGTATAAAAATTCAATAACATGAATATACATGTTCACTTAATAAAAGTTGAAAGAAAATATGAATACAAACATAAAAAGTCAGAATCATGGAAAATAGGGATGCTGAGAAGATAAAAAAACAGAGGATAAGTTGGGAATGATGCAGATGTAATCACCTGACAGGTTCTGCTTGCCCATTGCACAGACAAAACCAATTCACTGAGACTTGGTGGTTGCAGCAGAGAAAGAGTTTAATTAATGCAAGGCTGGGCAAGTGGAAGGACTGGAGTTATTACTCAAATCAATGTCCCCGAGAACTCAGAGGCTGGGAGTTTTATGGATAATTTGGTGGGCAGGGGCCTAGGGATTGGGTGCTGCTAACTGGTTAAGGACAAAATCATAGGAGTGTGGAAAACGGTCCTTGTGCACTACTGAGTCTGCCTCAAGGAGGGGGCCACAGGACTACTTAAGTCATGAGTCATGGGTCTGAATGGGGTCATTCGGTTACCAGAATCCAAAAGTCGGAAAAACATCTCAAAAGAACAATCTTAGGTTCTACAAGAACAATGTTATCTACAGAAGCAATTGGGGAAGTTGCAAATCTTGTGACCTCTGGCCACATGACTCCTGAGCAGGATTAATAGAAACTATGCTTATTCTGAATCTTAGCAGAATTCAGGTTCCTCTCATAATTCTAATTTCATGGCCTTTTATTTGTTTTTGGTTCCTGAACAAGGAGGGGGTTAGTTTTAGGGAAGAACTATTATTATCCTTGTTTCCAAGTTAAACTATAAACTAAATTGCTCCCATGGTTACCTTGTCCTATGCCCAGGAACGAGTGAGAACAACTAGCCTGTTAGGCTAGAAGTAAAATGGAGTCAGCCATGGTAGATTTCTTTCACTGCCATAATCTTTGCAAGGGTGGTTTCACAGATATCATTTTATGTATTTAAATTTAGCCCCAGACAAACCAGTGAGCTTCATGATAGAACTAAAAGGAAATACAATCAGTTACACAATTTGTCTCATCCCTACAAAGGGAAAAAACATATATGTCAGTATGTCAGGATCAGCAAAGCTTTTCTGAGAGACAAGATGGTTATTTGTACAAAGCCACAGATTTAGAAGGAGGTGGTGATACTAGCTTTAGGACGTGGGTCTTGCTGTCTTCCATCCCCATGCCCTTGCTTTATGGAAAGCTGTTTCCTACTCTGTCTAGCTTGGGGAAAGAGTGTGTTTGCTCTGGTTTCTGTTGATATGGTTTTGCCTTCAGCACTCACCTTGCTTCAGTATAATTAAAGTGTTTTGTCATAGTTAAAAAGAAAAGATGTTAAATTTTAATTCCCTATGTGCATAATGTGGGCAGGTTTATTTATTTTCCCCTGCAGCTAACACAGGCACATGGAGGGATAGGACCAAAGGATAGAAAAGGGGAAAGGATGAGGAGGAGGCCCTTCTTAGTGGATACCTTTATAAACAAATTAAGCCAATGAGTAGAGATGACAAGGACAGTGGATTCCATAAAGTCCATCAGGAAAAGAAAGAGACGGAAGGAAACAAAATGAAAATGAAGCAGAAGCATCTCCTGTGGCTCAAGCACTACCCTTTGACAGAGGAAGGCTGTAAGCAAGGAGGCATCTAGATATAGATTCCAAATGAGGATAACTGCCCCACCATGGGCCTAGGGAGGGGCTCAGAACTTTGCCCTATTGTCCTTCATTAGCTTGAGTGCAAGACCCCTAATTCTTTCCTCAACACAACTCTTCCCCATCCCCAACAGCGAATCCTGGACATCTTACTACCACTCTGTGTCCAGGAAAGAATGAACTATATAGTTGGACACATCTGATTCCAATCCCAACTGTATTATTTTAGCCTTGTGAACATGCTCAAATCATTCCCTGCCTTTGGGTCTCAATTTTCTCTCTTGTAATGTGGACATAACAATCCCTTGGCTTCTGAAAAAGGCCAATCTGCTCACTAAAATGAAAGACTTTAGGAAACTGCAAAAGGTGACACAGTGAAATATAAAGAGATGGAATTTTCTTCAGGATTCCTGCTTCTATAAGAACACTATGGAACAGAAGTGACCCTCATTATGTTCACGTAGACTAAACAAAAAATAAAACAAAACAAGACAAGCAAATGCTAATTTGTATGAGCTAGCCAGTCAATAAATATACAGTGATGAACACAGAAGACTTTACTCCCAACGAATGCTCTGACCGTACTTTCAAGTGGATTGAGCTTCATGCTAGGTTTCCTACAGACTTCATTGTTATATCCCAGGAAATCACTTACTTTGAGATAGCTACTGGGATTCCCATTCTACAGGCTAAGAAAATGAGAATTGATGAGACATTTTGAGGCCAGTAAATGACAGAGCCAGGCTTAATCTTGATCCACACTCTAGGACTCCAAATCTTGTCCAAGAAGTCATTTGGAGATCCAACAAGCACTGGCCAACAAGCTTCCCTAAACGGGGCTTGAGCTCTGGAAGGAGTTAATGCCCAGACTGTATAATGATATAATTATTAGAAAAGAGATGGACTGAACAAGATAGAATTTGAAAATGTTTAAATGTCTGCAAATGTGTTCCAGGAGGAATGGAGAAAAGTATGCAAGGCCTAGAGCCTGAAGTTGACATGGATATCTTCCTACTTGGGATGTGGCTACTGTTAGCATAGTGGCAAGAAATGAAGGGAAACAAGAATAATACCTAGATTTTCTATCAAGATTCTATATGTTTCAAAGTAATTTTACATATGTTATCTCATTCAAATTTGCCCCTTACTCCACACACCCCTCCAATGCCCTACTTTAGTCCTTTTATCTCCCAGTGGAGTTCCTTTCATAGCTCAACTTCCTATCTTCTCTGGGATACTGAGAGTGATCTTTGGAAAGGCAGATCTGACCATGACACTCTTCAAACAAATTCCTTTGATGACTGTCTGTTACTTTTGGGAGAATAAGAGTTCGAATTCTTCTCATGCCATCCAAGGACCCATCACCCCCTTTCTGCCTCAGCTCTTACACGCTCCCATCACAGCCTCAGTGTTGTTTCTACTCTGCTGAGCTGCTTGCCTTTCCCTGACATTCTGAACAATTTTACTCTTCTGAGCTCTTGCTGTTTCCTGTGCCTCCACCCACTCCTCTTCTGCTTTTTCTATAAAATTTCATTCTTCATGGAGCAGCCCTGTTGTCAGCCAATAACACTCTTTCAGTTAGAATCAGTCACTGCCCCCTCTGTGTGGTCACTGCACTTTGTTGGCAGTATTTGCATTTTAACTTGGAGTATGGTCTGATTGGTTTTGTACAGAGTGAGCATGGTATGTGTCTTTCTAGCTCAGGAGCATCCTTGAGGTCAGACTCTCTGTCTTTTTCATCTTTGTGTCCTTACCACTTAGCATGGCATCTTAGCATAGCAAAGACAGAACACATGTTTGTGGAAGTAAATGTGAATCAATTGTCATAGCATCACCAAATCCATCATGCTCTAGTGTAGAAAATAAAAACCACACTAGTTGTCTTAATGGAAAATTTAATAGAGAACTGGCTAAATACAAGAGGAATGAAAAGGTAACAAAAAAAGTGAAGTTACTGCAGGAAGCAGTTATTAACCTTACAAATATAAGAGATTGGAATTATCAGATTCAAGACATTGGAAAAGAGACCCTGTGAAGATGGGATCCCCACTGGTGAAGAGAAGGTGCTGCCCCACCAGTTGGCACTGGTACCTCTCCAGGGGCATGTTGAGGCTGGTCTGAGAGTGGAAAAAAGCAGAAAACTTGAATCATCTGTTGCCACTAGATGAAGACTGTTCCAGGATGACACTTACAGGAATAGCAAACAGTGCAGCAAGAACAAGTTCTTCCTTTTTTTTTTTTTTATTGAGATGGGGTCTCACTCTGTCACCCAAGCTGGAGTACAGTCGCATGACATCAGCTCACTGCAACCTCTGCCTCCCAGGTTCAAGCAATTCTCCTGCCTCAGCCTCCAGAATAGCTGGGATTACAGGCATCTGTCACCATGCCCGGCTAATTTTGTATTTTTAGTAGAGACGGGGTTTTGCCATGTTGGCCAGGCTGGTCTTGAACTCCTGACCTCAGGTTATTCACCCACCTCATGCTGGGATTGCAGGTATGAGCCACAGTGCCCAGCCAAAAACAAGTTATTTTTCATTCTGGACTCTTGCCTTCCAGTTTGGCAGAACAGAACAGGGGGGCAAGCAGCTCAGGACTAGGGCAGTTTTCAAAGTCCAAGCAGGGTATAGGAGGGTGGGTTTGGAGCTGAGAAACAATAGCTTAGTAACTGGTGTAATCTCTGTGAGGTGGGAAGGTGAGATTATTACTGAGTACATGTGGAGAAACTCATTTGTAAGTGGCTCAGTGGGTGTTCCTAGTTACGCAGTAATTCAGTGGCAGGGCTGGTCTCCAACCTTCCTGCTGCAAGAAAGATCCACACCTGACCCGGCTGATTGTAAATCATTGAAAGCAAGGACAGGATCTGATTCATCTCTGGACTCAGGGAGATATTCATCATTCACAACTGGCAATCATGCTCTCCAGCTAACCAAGATAGAAGCCTCCTAGAACATTCTGGTGCACACCAACTGAGAAGCAGCTCTGCCTGTCTTCCCAAGTGCCTGAAACACAGTTGACACTCGGCAAATGCTTGTTGAATGGAATTAAATTTCATATCAAGAGAGTGTGACTGATTAAGAAAGAATACCTCAAGAAAATTACTACTGACAAAAACATTTTTGTAGTTCCCTATTTTTCCCTTTACATTAATATAAATTTAATATTATTTATTGAGCACCTACTATATGCCATGCTGCATGCTAGAAGCTCAATATATTCCATGTAATTAAAGGTTGAAAATGAAAATTTTACAAATTCATTATCTTTGGGCTCCTTTTCACAGTGGATGGATCCGGAAAGGACTTGTGAATGAATGAAGTGAAGCTTTGATGACTGGAGGTCATGGATTTCTCATTTAAGATAAGAAGTGGCATCCTATGCCAGATGGTTTCCTTCCTCTGCCCTTGCATTTTTTTTTTTTTTTTTTTTCCTCTCTCAGGAAGGGCACCACCATTCTCTTGTGTTTGGCACATTCCAGTTTAGTGCTCACAGCTCTATTATGGCATCCACTACCCTGTAAAGTCCTCTTTCACCCTCTATCAGCTACTGTCACTCATCTCTCCTTTTTGTGATATTTTTAAACTGTGCATGTCCATCAACACCCATAAGAAAATGTGGCATATTATCAGCATAAAGAGCTATCTTTCCCAGGAGACTAAGAATTCCTCAAGGGAAGAAGACCTCCTCTTCCTTGTCCTGCTCCTCCTGCTCCTCTTCCTCCTGCTCCTCCTCCTCCTTCTTCTTTCTTCTTCTCGCCTTCTCAAGAAGGAATGATAATTCCAGTGCCTTTCGCTGACACATTCTAGATGCTTTCTGTCAACGGAGGGATGCTCACTTCAGCTCCTGGACCCGAGGTGCCATCTGCATTCCTGCCCATGGAGATCTTTCATCACTGGATATCTAACTGCTGCTTGTCTGGCCTCTCAGGCAGACATCATGCCCCATTCATTTTTTGCATACCTCTGTAGTACTTACACATCTATCGCATCTTTCATCTCATATCCTCATGACATTCCCTTTCTGTTTGTTATCATTACACCCAGAATGGCTCTTTGAGGTCTCACAGTCATTTTCTTCAAGGTGGAGAAACTGTGAACCAGGAGAAATTCTGGGTCTTCTCAGTCATAGAAGGCTGAAAATGCAATTAGCCATTCTCAGGACAAATAGAATCTCTGAAAGGCATCAAAGGAAGCTCCTTCCTGCGTTTTCCTTTCCTTGTCCTTCTTTTTTTACCCTATCTTCTCTCCCTCCCCACTCATAGATATATAAAACTGGAAAGAATTAAGAAATCCTGTCACCTAAAACTAATATTTTGACAGATGAGGATAGAGAAGATGGGCAGATTGGGGTTCCTAAGTCCCTGATTGTCTTCTTTAAAATGATACCACTGTGACCCCTTATGACTTTTACTTGTGTGGATACGGTTAGGCCCTGCCACCACTTCCGTTTATCTTATTTCCTGAACTGGCTGCTTGGCCTTGTCTTGGAGAGGCAACATGTCCACTGGTAACTCCTTCCATCTCACTGCACATGCCACCACTCACTGCTTGTTTATCAAGAGGTAGAAGAATTTTACTCAAAATTGTGGTTTAAAAATGAAGCAAAATAAAACCTTGATTACAGAGACATATTCAGACACTTGGATTTGTCACTAGGAGTAGCCAATTAGCATTATGTGCTAATTCCATGACATCATGCATATGTGACATTGATAAAGAGACACTGATATTGGGTGTCTATGGTATGCCAGGTAATTTATGTATAATTAAATTAAAAGGCAGATATAATTTCCAGTGTATAGACGAGGCAATTCCAGCTGAGTAAGTTTGAGGGTTCTAATGTAAGGGCTAGGCGTTTGGGCTCTGGAGTCATAAAGACATATTAGTACCTCCCCATCTGAGCTATGCTACCTCCTCACTGTGCAACTGTACGCAACTCATCCTTTTTGTGCCTCACTTTCCTTTTCTGAAAATGTAGATGAATAACACTTTCCAGATCAAGTTGTTTTGAGGATTAAATCGAAAAATTAATGTAAGAAGGTTTAGCATTGTGCCTAGCACATGCTAAATCCTTCTTAAAAGTGATAATTGCCCCAGATCATGGAGCTGCTAAGTGTGATGCAGAGGACTCTGAGAAAGGCAGAGTTTTGTTTCTACCCTTGCTTCTGCCATCTTGCCTGCAGTGTTGGGTTGGCATGAAAATTATAGATAATTTGAATAAAAAACCTAGCACAATAACTACCCTGGAATAAATGGAAACTCCATTCTTGCAGTTGGCTCGGGGTAAAAAAAAAAAAAAAAAAAAAAAAAAGAAAAGAAAAATTGGAGTCATTTTTGACCTTTCTCTCTCATACCTCCCTGATACCATCAGCAGATTCTGTGGCTCTGCCTTCAAAATAAGTCTATGATTGGATCATTTCTCACCGCCTCTGCTGCTGTCACTGCCTTGTTTGGATTACTACAGTGGCCTTCTACCTGATTCCCCTTGCTCCACCCTCCCCAACTTTCAGCCTAGTTTCCACCTAGCAGCTACAGTCAGATTGGAGAATGTGAGTTAGATCAGTAACTCTGCATCCTCCCACAGCAGCTTTGCAATTTGCTCAAAGTAGAAGCTGAAAACCTAACAAAGGCTTACAAAACCTCTGTGAGCTGCAAACCACACCCAACCCCAGCTTCAGCTGTCACTGTTTGCCACTTTTATTGGCTTTTTTTTTGTTCATCAAACACCAGAATACCTTAAACATTTGCATTTGCTGTTGCAATGCTCACGCCTCAGATATTGACATGACTGATTCCTCTTGTCTCTTGAATTTCTTCTCAAAGTTGCCCTATTGATGATGCCTCCCTATTTAAAGTTATACCTGGTTTCCATCGCCATTGCCACCGCAACCATGCTGAGCTCTCTTTCCCACTTTCTTTGCTCTATGTTGCGCCTCCCGTGAGCTGACCCCTTGAGTGTATGAATAATGACTTGATGGTTTCTACTACTTATTGTCAAAATATTCTAGTATCTAATTCTGAGTTGTTTGGCTGTGAGACTGAATATTCTACTTAATTTTTCCTTGGCAGTGAAATATGGACAATGATACATACTTATATGGTTCTGCATGCTTGCACTTGGTCACTCGTTTTTTGAGAAGTAAATAAAACACCATTTCCAAACAGTCTAAACAGAGTGGCTGGCATACACCAAGAGTCAATTAATAGTAATTGTTTTTCATTTGATTAAATGAATTCCATGGCCGGGCACGGTAGCTCACACCTGTAATCCTAGCATTCTGGGAGGCCGAGGCGGGCAGATCACAAGGTCAAGAGTTGGAGACCAGCATGACCAACATAGTGAAACCCCTGTCTCTACTAAAAATACAAAAAAAAAAAAAAAAAAAAAATTAGCCGGGCATGGCAGTGTATGCCTGTAATCCCAGCTACTCAGCAGGCTGAGGCAGGAGAATTGCATGAACCAGGAGGGGGGGGTTTTAGTGAGCCCAGCTGAGATCCTGCCATTGCACTCCAGACCAGGCAACAGTGTAAGACTCTGTCTCAAAAAAAGAAAGAAAAGAAAAGAAAAAGAAGTGAATTCCATTCAATTTGGCTTGACAATGATTTATTGGGTTATACTTTAAAATTAAAATAATAGAGTTTCCCTTTTAAAAGGCATACCAATTATAAATACAGAATTAGTTGTGAAAATGAATATTTACTCAGAATAAGATATCACAAGTTGCACAATGAACTAAAATTAACAAATATAATTAATGTCAGAAAAATCTACATAGTAATATTTTAATTAATTACTTTTAAACACAATTGAATAAAACTTTTTTCCTACTTTTTTGGGCTGTCTGTCTTTTCAAAGATCTCCCTGCCAGATGACAGTGGTGTCTCAATATCATTTTCTTTACAGGGAATCAGAAGTTAACTCAGTCTTTCCTCTAGCATGGTTGACTGGAATTTGTGTTTATTATTGATAGTTGGGATGCATAAAACATATTACCTCACCCACAGGCAGTCATGCTATTTGTAGTACTGCTAGAGATGTGTGCCCTATAAATATTGGACTGCTGATACGTTCTATTTTGTGATTGCACTCAAAGAAGAAAATAATGCATGATGTGTTTATAATTGTATCTGCTGCACAGTCTGCACATCCTGTGAGAAAAGTTGCTCTGCATCGACTGGGCATCCTGACTTTCTTACTGCTTTCACTGTTGTCCCTGTCCCACTTTATCAAATCAAGCCTTGTCTCTTACACACAGAGTCATACTACAAAGGGTTGTGCTGAGATGTGAAAACTTCAGAGGGACTATTTGAAATATTGTTTAAAAAAGATTCATCTAATCAAGATGCCATAATGTCCTCTCTCTCCACCCCCATATATAGCAAAGAGGTGTCTTTCTAATGAAATTTATTTTTTAAGTTAAAATATTTATAAAATGGATAATCTCTTTAGCTCAATTGTCTGTTCACATTAATTGCATTAACATTTATATATGTATGAAGAAAAAATTTAAACTCATAAAACTTTATGATCACAGAAAATTGAATATACACACATATCTATGTGCATAATTATATGTATAGTATGTGTATAATTTTGTTGTAGAGATGTGTGTTGGAGTAATCAATGAAAAACCCTAAAGTGTGGAAAATATGTCAATATAATAGTCTCTGGAGAAAGAAAGTGGGAACATGTTTGCTAGGAAAAAAGGAAGGCGATACAATTTCAACTGTTGGAAAAGAGTTCATACCTGTATAGAAAAACAAATTAAATGGATAATAACTATATCAAATTGCCATCACATTTAAATTCATTTAGATATTTTTAAGAGTGATGTAAATATTGAGATTTGCAAAACGCAAGAAATGACATCCTTTGCAACTCTAGTGAAAAATGCTAGATATCAACCTAAAAATGTGCAAGGATAAATAATTTTTAAAATTTTTGCATCGGGATATATCACTGTCTAATTAATAATGATCCACAAAGTTACCCATGTCCTAATTCCTGGAACCTGTAAATATGTTAGGGTCCATGCTAGAGAGGCATTAAAGTTGCAGATGGAATTAATGTTGCTAATCAGTTGAACATGAGATGAGGTTGTGTGCTTGGATTAGCCAGGTGGGTCCAATGTAATCACAAAGCCTCTTAAAAGTAGAAGAGGGAAGCAGAATAAGGAGAACCAGAGAGCTGCGACCTGACGATGACTTCATCGGATGTTTTTGGCTTTGAAGCTAGAGAGACCATGAGCCAAGGAATGTGGGTGTCCTCTAGAAGTTGCCAAGACAAGGAAATAAATTCTCCCTTAAAGCCTCCAAGAATGAAAGCAGTTCTGCTGACTCCTTGATTTTAGCCCAGTGAGACCCCTTTGGGGCTTCTAATTTCCAGAACTAAAAGAAAATTATTTTTTCCCGTTTTAGGCCCATAAAATTTTTAATAATTCACTACAGCAGCAATAGGAAAGTAATATGTACATATATTAACTGACATTACTTTACTACCATTTTTCAAAGAGAAAAAACAGACCTCTTTGTTACCTTTTCAAGTAATCAAAATACTGAATTGAAAAGTAGTAAAGGAACACTTTTTCATCTCAAGTCCATGTATATAGCAGTCTGAACATTTTAGAATAATGGTTCTCAAACTTTAGTGGGCACCGGAATCACCCAGAGGGCTTATAAACACAGATTGCTATATACTTCACCCACAGTGTTTCTGATTCAGTGGGTCTGGGGTGGGGACAAGGACTTTGCCTTTCTAACAACTCCCTGGGTGCTGCTGCTGCTGTGGGCCTGAGGACACTTGGAGGACCACTGACCAAGAAGACTGAAAGAGAGAAGAGGCTTCTGAGAAGTCAAACCTGTGTTAGAAATTTTATACATTAATGTGTATGTTTTATTCACAGAAATGTCTCTTTAGCCCCTACTTAGAGCCCATTTACTCTGTTTTGAATAATACAACTCAATTTTACTACCAATTTTTTCTGGCTTATATCAGACTATAATAATAAATGACAAACAGGAGGCACTGGCATTTGCTAGACATGAGCAAATTTGCAACAATAATGAAGGAAATCAGGCTGCCTGTGAGGCAGAAGAATGAGAAACCATATGAACTTAAAATATTCACATGGCATATGAATATATGAAGTTAACAGACATACAAAGTTGAAATATTTAAGTATCTGCTTCCTTGTAGTGAATTGGTGATTAATCACCAATACTTGTTTTGCTCTGAAATTGCAATGTCCAATAGAAAAGCCACTAGTCACACGTGGCTATTAAGCACTCAAAACATGCCTGATATGAAGTGAGATGTTCCGTACACGTAAAATGCAGATGGAACTTTGAAGACTAAATATAAAAAAAATGTAAAATACCTTAACAATTTTTAAATATTGAATACATGTCGAAAGGATTAAATTTAGGATATATTGAATTAAAATACAGTATTAAACTTGATTACACTTGTTTCTTTTACTCTTTTAAAGAGATGGCTTCCAGAATATTTTGACTATTCTGAATAACAGTGACTGAATGGGACACTGGTATTTTGTTCAAGACTTTTGAGTTTCTTGAGAGCAGAATGGATTTATTTCCTCAGACTGCCCCAGACCCTTTCGCAGTGCATGGTCTATGGGTAGTATTTGTTTTATATGTGTTGAAAGAATAAATGAATGTATAAGTGAATGGATTAAAGAAAAATGTTTGTGGAGGTATCACACCATCTGATTTCAAACTATACTACAAAGCTGTAGTAATTAAGACAGGATGGTATTGGCAAAAGAGTAGAAACATGGACCAATGAAATAGAATAGAATATTCAGAAATGAGCCCACACATACATGGTCAATTGATTTTTGACAAAGGTTCCAAGAGTGCACAATGAGAAAATGATAGTTTCTTCAATAAATGGTGCTAGAAAAAACAAATTTCTACATGCAGAAAAATGAAAGTTGACCCTTTTTTCACACCACGTATAAAAACTTAACTTGAATTAGATTAAAGACTTAAATTTAAGACTAGAAACTCTAAAACTACTATAAGAACACATAGGAAAAAACTAGAAGACATTAGTCTAGCAAAAATAGACAAAATATTACATCAAATTAAAGGACTTCTGCACCTTAAAGGAAACAATTACTGGCATGCATAGACAACCCACAGAATGGGAGAAAATATTTGTAAACCATATATCCAAAAAGGGGCTAACACCCAAAATATGGAAGGAGCTCACTTAACAAAAAACCCAATTAAAAAATGGGATCTGAATAGACATTTCTTAAAAGATGACAAACGGCCACAAATATATTTTCAGAAAAATTCTCAATATTGTTAATCGTATAGGAAAGACAAATTAAAACCATAAGAAGATATCACTCAACACTTGTCAGAGTGGCTTATATAAAAAAAACAAAGATGTCCTTGCCCACGCCTATGTCCTGAATGGTATTGCCTAGGTTTTCTTCTAGGGTTTTTATGGTTTTAGGTCTAACATATAAGTCTTTAATCCATCTTGAATTAATTTTTGTATAAGGTGTAAGGAAGGGATCCAGTTTCAGCTTTCTACATATGGCTAGCCAGTTTTCCCAGCAATCCTTTCCCCATTGCTTGTTTTTGTCAGGTTTGTCAAAGATCAGATAGTTGTAGATATGCGGCATCATTTCTGAGGGCTCTGTTCTGTTCCATTGATCTATGTCTCTGTTGTGGTACCAGTACCATGCTGTTTTGGTTACTGTAGCCTTGTAGTATAGTTTGAAGTCAGGTAGCGTGATGCCTCCAGCTTTGTTCTTTTGGCTTAGGATTGACTTGGCGATGTGGGCTCTTTTTTGGTTCCATATGAACTTTAAAGTAGTTTTTTCCAATTCTGTGAAGAAAGTCATTGGTAGCTTGATGGGGATGGCATTGAATCTATAAATTACCTTGGGCAGTAAGGCCATTTTCACGATATTGGTTCTTCCAACCCATTAGCATGGAATGTTCTTCCATTTGTTTGTATCCTCTTTTGTTTCATTGAGCAGTGGTTTGTAGTTCTCCTTGAAGAGGTCCTTCACATCCCTTGTAAGTTGGATTCCTAGGTGTTTTATTCTCTTTGAAGCAATTGTGAATGGTAGTTCACTCATGATTTGGCTCTCTGTTTGTCTGTGATTGGTGTCCAAGAATGCTTGTGATTTTTGTACATTGATTTTGTATCCTGAGACTTTGCTGAAGTTGCTAATCAGCTTAAGGAGATTTTGGGCTGAGACAATGGGGTTTTCTAGATATACAATCATGTGATCTGCAAACAGGGACAATTTGACTTCCTCTTTTCCTAATTGAATACCCTTTATTTCCTTCTCCTGCCTGATTGCCCTGGCCAGAACTTCCAGCACTATGTTGAATAGGAGTGGTGAGAGAGGGCATCCCTGTCTTGTGCCAGTTTTCAAAGGGAATGCTTCCAGTTTTTCTAAAACACCAAAAGCAATGGCAACAAAAGTCAAAATTGACAAATGAGATCTAATTAAACTAAAGAGCTTCTGCACAGCAAAAGAAACTACCATCAGAGTGAACAGGCAACCTACAGAATGGGAGAAAATTTTTGCAACCTACTCATCTGACAAAGGGCTAATATCCAGAATCTACAATGAACTCAAACAAATTTACAAAAAAAAACAAACAACCCCATCAAAAAGTGGGCAAAGGACATGAACAGACACTTCTCAAAAGAAGACATTTATGCAGCCAAAAAACACATGAAAAAATGCTCATCATCACTGGCCATCAGAGAAATGCAAATCAAAACCACAATGAGATACCATCTCACACCAGTTAGAATGGCCATCATTAAAAAGTCAGGAAACAACAGGTGCTGGAGAGGATGTGGAGAAATAGGAACACTTTTACACTGTTGGTGGGACTGTAAACTAGTTCAACCATTGTGGAAGTCAGTGTGGTGATTCTCAGGGATCTAGAACTAGAAATACCATTTGACCCAGCCACCCCATTACTGGGTATATACCCAAAGGACTATAAATCATGCTGCTATAAAGACACATGCACATGTATGTTTATTGTGGCACTATTCACAATAGCAAAGAGTTGGAACCAACCCAAATGTCCAACAGCGATAGACTGGATTAAGAAAAGGTGGCGCATATACACCGTGGAATACTATGCAGCCATAAAAAATGATGAGTTCATGTCCTTTGTAGGGACATGGATGAAACTGGAAAACATCATTCTCAGTAAACTATCGCAAGGACAAAAAACCAAATGCCACATGTTCTCACTCATAGGTGGGAATTGAACAATAAGAACTCATGGACACAGGAAGGGGAACATCACACTCCAGGGACTGTTGTGGGGTGGGGGGAGAGGGAAGGGACAGCATTAGGAGATATACCTAATGCTAAATGACAAGTTGATGGGTGCAGCAAACCAATATGGCACATAGATACATATGTAACAGACCTGCACATTGTGCACGTGTACCCTAAAACCTAAAGTATAATAATAAAATTTTTAAAAAAAGAAAAGAAAAAGAAATTCACAGTAATGCAACTTCCTACTCATATATTTTTTTTTTTAAAAGTCATTATTAAAATAAAAAAACTGGTAAAGAGAAAAAAAACAAAGATAACAAGTGTTGGTAAGGATGGGGAGAAAAGGGAAACTTTGTACACTTTTGGTGAGATGTAAATTAGTACAGCCATTATAAAATCCAGTATGGAGCTTCCTCAAAAAAATGAAAAATAGAATTACCACGTGATCCAGCAATCCTACTTCTGGGAATTAACCCATAACATTTGAAATCAGTTTGTCAAAGAGATGTCTGCACCTCTATATTCATTTAACACTATTCACAAGAGTCAAGTTATGGAATCAAGCTAAGTGTTCATCAATGGATGAATGGATACAGAAAATGTGGTATATATACACAGTGGAATACTATTCAGCCTTAAAAAAGAAAATTCTCTCATCTGGACAACACGAATTGTACTGAATAACATGATGTTAGGTAGAATAAGTCAGGCACAGAAAGACAAATACCACATCTTCTCACTTAAATGTAGAATCTAAAACAAACTCATAGAAACAGAGTAGAATGCTGGTTACAGAGGCTGGGGGAATGGAGAATTAATGATGAAAGGGTATAAAATCTGTGAGACACGAATGATGTGATTTATTCTTTTTTGAGTTCTATTGGACCGTGTGTTGAACATCGTTAATAATAGAGAATTGTACATTTCAAATTTGCTAAGAGTACATTTCAAATGTTCTCACTACAAAAAATGTTAAGTATTTGAGGTAATGAAAATATTAATTAGCTTGATATAGTTATTCCACATTATACTCATAAATTATAACATCATGTTGTACCCCACAAATTTATACAATTATAAATTGTCAATTCATGATAAAACAGTATGAAGTAATCTGTTTAAGAAAGTAAGAGACTTCTTGCAGAAATATTTACCACAAAAAATGGATAGGATTTTAAAGCTCATTCTTTAAGGGTTAAAGTAAGCTTCAGTTTTCTGAAAAATACACGAATATGAAGTGTCTCATTCTCTAACAATTCAGGTTGGATGATCTACTACTGTCTTTAGATTTAAAATGACATTCCCTCCAAACAACACATAAATATTTAAAAAACAATTGTGGTGTAAGTTAGTAGCTCGTGAATCATTTATTGAATGAACATGAATTTGACATGCTTATCATACTTGAATTAAGAAGTGGTAAAATATGAAATAAAAAGTCCTAGGCTTAAGAGTCCTAAACTTAAAACTCAGAAGATTTGAAATAGAGTCTTAAATCTCAACCCCAAGTTATGCAAGTCTCACCTTATGCAAATTGTGTTTTAGATGCATTGTTGCACAAGGTACACACTATAATTTTAGGTGTGTAGAACATTTTTGCTCTATGTGTGGAAGTACAAAATGGCCTTATGTCCAGGTGCAAACTAGAAACAAGAATCCAAGTGGGTGGAGGGAGGAAGGGTAGACATCCTTTGTGTTTGTTCTGTTCCCATGAAGATTCTTGCTGCTTTAGGTTGCATTAGTTATTCAGTGTTATTTCTAGCTAAGTCCCTTCTTTTAACATTACAGTTAATGCTGGAAAGCAACCAGGTGATAGCAAGGAAACAAGGAAATAGTTTAATTTATAATTGACTATGTAAATAAGAATGCAATATGAAGAAAGTCAACACATTTCTTTCATTGCACTTCAACAGTGAAAAATATTTTGAATGCAATATGAAAAAGACATGTTAAAGTGTCTGCCACTGCTTTGTCTACTCACTACATGTGGCCATTAAAATTTAAATCAGGATTAATTAACATTGAATGAAATTAAAAATTCAGTTCTTTAGTCATGTGAACTACATTTCAAGGCTCAATGGCTGCATGTGGCTAATGGCTACTGTGTCGGACAATGTGTAGAACATTTTCATCATCACAGACAGTTCCATTGGAAAATGATGCTTTAGGCAATTAATTCTCCTAACTTGTCTGAGCTTGGTCTCCTTATGTAGAAAAAAGGAAGAATAATAGTCAGACCTTAGTTACATCACAAGATTTCTGCGAGAGTCAAATGTTCATAAAAGTACTATGCACGTGGTACATGAAGGCAGATTATTATCATTATCTCAATTGAGGAAAGAAGTTTGGAAGTGAGAACTGGTGGTAGACATATGGTTGGGTGTTCACTCCAAATAAAGCATAGAACTTTCTGTGATGCATCCCTGAATACTTCTATGTCCCTGAATATTGCTGTATCCTGAACACTGTTATATCCTGAATACTGGTTTGGCAGAACAGCTCTTGCGTTCCATCTTACACCTTCTTGGTCTACATGTTCTACTCTAGCCATTGCTAAAATAACCAGTTACCATGCAGGTCAAACCAACAGCATCTAGCCTTGGCTGCACCCTATAAGTCTTGCTTTCTGCCCTGGGCCTTTTATGACATGGCTAATATGCAGTACTTAAAGGAAACTGCTCAGTCATTCTGATGCATATTGCAACTCAGAGTACAGAAGAGGTAGCGCCTTCTGGGATAACCCTTGACCAGTGAAGGTAAAGTGGCGGATAAATACTCCCCTCTTCTATCCCCTAGGTAGCAATTCTACAGAGCATTCTACAAGGCTTCTCAGAGGGTCTGTAAGTGGGACTGAGCCCCAGATGCTCACAGTGGTGTTAGCTCCATAGTGCACCTGTCCATTCCCTGTTTCATTCTCCACAACTCCCACCCCCCATTTCTTGAAGTTACTTCTCCAAAATAAACTCTCTGAAAGTCTCTATCTCAGGTCTTACTTTTTAGGGGGAATTTAGGTTAAGACAAAGTCTTGGGATGATTTCCTGCTTTTAGTCCACAATTTTTTTCAAAGTCATTTGAGATTTGGGATTTAAACAGGTTGCTTTAGTATTGCCCACGGCCTTGGGCTCGATGATATTACTCACATCAATTAGCCAGGCAATTTTTACTGCATCTACAAAGTGAAAGAAGATTGTAAAGATGGAAAAGTCACATATACAAAGTTCTCCATCTCCGTTACAACCCAAATTCCCTACTATGATATTAAAGTCAGCATGTTTTCTGTGAAGTGATTAATGTGTGCCCAGAACTGTGCTAGTCAGTATAACATAATCAGTATGATATGATAGGAATAGATTTATTTCTCATCCCCAAATAGCTTATAAGCAATATAAGAATGTACACTTTGATGTCAGATGATCTGGGTTTCTGATTATTATTTATCTCAAAACCACAGTTGTTTCCTTCATATTGGTTTGTATTTTATAACGACTTATTTACGAATTAGACTGTAAGCTCAATGAGGGTAAGAACTGTGTCCTGTCACTGAACGCTTTATCCTCTATCCCAGGATAGTACCTGGCACACAGAAGGTGCTCAGTAAATTATTTTTGATTTAATGAATGACTGTTAATACTTATTGAGTTTTAACTTTGTGCTAGGCCAGGGGTTGGCAAACGGTCAGTTGGCCAAATCCATCCCATAGCCTATTTTCGTAAATCAAATTTTATGGGAACTTCGCCATCCTTGTCCCTGGCCACATTGTCTATGGCTTCTGTTTAGCTACAATGGCAGAGTCGAGCAGCTGTGACAGAAACTATATAATTCACACAGCCAAAAACATTCACCATCTGGCCCTTTACAGAAACACTTACCTATCCCTGTGTTGGGCTATAGATTTCTATGAAAACTAAATTTTCTGTATGAGCTATAACATGAAAAATGTCTGTGTCAAACCCCTACTGAATAGAAGCCATTATTCTAGAATACTGCACACCAAGGCACAGAGAATATTGTCTGTGTATAGAGTCTGAAGGTGTGAAGGAGAGAGAGCTAACAGCCTTTTCAACACGGCCTGGAACAGGGACCTGGCCAAGCCTACTCTTCCTCTTGGTGTAGTGTCTTCATGGCCTTAGCAGCAGATAGGAGGAATCACTTTTATTTCTCCCCCAAACCCCCTACTCAGAATATCTCCATTCTGCTTTCTTTTGATGAGATTCATAGTTACCAATTTATCAAAAGAGTAAATTCACGTGTCTATTTTTTTTTATTGTATCTACATCCCTAGATTCCAGGATAGTGCTTCTCCATTATAAATGTTTACGGAATTCATGAACTTTTCCCATATTATAGATGAGGAAACTGAGGTTCAGTCAAAAGAAATAGTCTTGTTTGTTGCAGATACAGAAGCTATGGTCCCTTCATACAGGTAATGAATAGTGGAGATAGATTCAAACGTGGGTCTACTTGGCTCAACAGCTGGGTTTTCTGTCCTGCAACCTGCCACCTGGTAGCTGTGCGCTTCAGCCAGGTCCTTCAGCACTCTAGGGCTTACTTTGCTCATCCATAAAATGGGCAGAGAGTTGGGAATTAACTGGATGATTGCTAAATTCATTTCTTAACTGTGGAAGGTACTAAAACAATACGAGCTGTTGTTTGTAGTCATAAACTGAAAAGACCAGTTTTGTTTAGCTGAGGTGAGAAAACGTTTTCAAAAATAGGGAAAAACATGAAGGAATATTATAGTGGCTGAGCAATGTAATCAAATAAGTTACTGTTTTATATAGCTTCAGGCCCCATGCCACAACTAGGTCAAAAATCACTTGAGTAAGACTCAAAGGTCAAGTTGACCAGAAAATAAAAATCAAATGGACCAAGTGGCAGAGACAAAGCCCACTTTGCTTTCAAACTAATACCCTCTATTCGAGCTGGAAAGGGCTTATCTCAATTGCTTAATCCCATGACAACACTTTGCACGGGTTCTCCTTGGTTTTCCCAGTGCCGTAAATCTTGTTTCTCTTTAACCCATGCTAATTTTATGTTGTTTTTTTATCAGTATTTTTAAATTGCAATTATAAAAATCATTTTCTTCCTCTCTTCCCTTTACTTTTAAAGGCATGCTCCTTAAAATCTTCTACACTCAGGTCTCCTTACCTGTGACCTGCCATCTCATCAGCTTTTTTGTCAAAGCCTCAGTGTGGCTTCAGAGCACAGGGCTTATTTTTACTTTTATGTCCTGACTTGCCCTGGGCCGCCTGAGTCATTCAGAAAAGGTGGCCCAGGGACATGAAGACCATTTCTTTTCCTTAATTCCCATAATTAATTGCTTTTTAATTAGGGGCAATGACTCTTTGGCAAATGACCCTGCCAAATACTTGCTTACTCCCCTTGTGGCTATTCAGCTTCGGCCACTGAAACCACACGGTTAGTTGCAGATGAAGTGTGATGAGCTATTTCGGGAATATTGAGCCAGATCCTGATCTTGCCAGGCTACAGAGGGTTGGTTATTCATGAACTATGGGGGCTTTTTAAATATACAATGGTTGTTGTGCTTGAAAACTTGGAAGATATTTAAACAAAATATTTTTTCAACAGTTTTTCAATGAATATTTACTGCATTTACCATTTTAAGTGTCAGGACATGAAGATAAGGCAGACAGATTATGCTTCTGCCTTCACAGGCATTCTAGTGCAGACAGACAGAAAATGTACAAGAAACCAGTAGTATACATATGCACAAACAAATACACAAGTGATTGGTGATAAGTGCTCTAAAAGAAATAGAATATGATGATGAGGTACACAGCGGTGTGATGCTGAAGATAAGAAGCCAAGCAAGTCATCTCTGAAAAGGAAACATTTGAGCAGAGGTTTGAGTGATAAGAAAGAGCCAAGCATATGAGGAACTGGCTGAGTAGGAGTGGGGGTGTCCAGGTAGATGGGCTAATAACTACATAAACTCTCAGATGAGAAGGAGCTTGGTAGGTTTGGGAACACAACCGAGCCCAGTGTGGCAAGTTGGGTGAGCATGGAGGATAGTAATTCATGTTCAAATGAGAGAGGTACAAAGGGGCTGGATAATGTTGACATTGCTAACTGTGTAAAGAGTACAGGCACCAACTGTGTGCTGGGAAACTTGCTGGGTACTGGGGGTGTAAAGACCAATAAAATATGTTTATGGACCAGATAAATTGCCCTGAGGGCCTTACCTTATTGCATATTGCCAGTTGTCAGCGTATGTCAGCAATGGCAAGCTCCTCAGGTCTCAGTGTATTCAGGTAAAGCTCCCTCCCCAACCCAGGACTTCTATCACTGATGCTCCTGGACTGCTGGGACTTATCACATAACCATTACACTTCTCATCCCTCCCTCCTTAGTCACCATCAGAGGTCAAGGCTCCCATCTAATCTCTTATCAATGGACCTGCCTGCAGGCTTCCCAAATATGACTCTATCCGAATCTCTTTCTGCTCTTCTAAACCCCTGTTCCCCACCCCTGGAATTCACAGTGAATCAAATCTGAATCTATCCCCATCTTTCTCTGCCCACTGGAATTCACAATAAGACATGAATAAACCCCCATATGTTCCACAGTTTCTTGGTCCTATCACCTCCTTGATGTAAATGAAGACTTTCTGTTCCCTGATAAAGCAGCTTCCCCTGTGACTGGTGACTGTTTCCTCTCTCACACCTCAGATAACTTGAGGCCTGGGGGTGAGGAGGCTACCTCCTTTCTCTCTGTTGTCTTTCCCTACTCCAAAAATCCTAGCATCTTTGAAGCCCATCATTAGACTTTATTACTCAAAAGAACTTGGCATAGAGGAAAGTGTTGACTCTAGTTACATATTTTATTATTGTTTTTTAGAGCAGTAGAGGAAACTCATGGTCAAGGTCATAGACCCTGGAATCAGATTGCCTAGGTTGGATTCGGTCTCTGCCATTTACTAGTTATGACAGTAAAAAAGGTTAATTAATACTTTGGGACCCGGGTTATTCATCTTTAGAATGAGGATAGGGTAGAGGTGAAAATTAAATGAGGTAATACACATGAAGTACATTGAATGGTGTTTGGTATATTTTAAGTGCCATATAAATGTCTGTAATTATTTTGTTGTTATTAACTGACTGATAACTTGAATGTCTGGCTTACTTCTTCCTCTTCTCCTCTCTGTCCGATATCATTCTTGGCAAATTCAGCATTCATGAAGGTGGAATCTCTATGACTCTGGCCCAGTAGCTCTTTGGCCTAGTAGCTCCAACCATTTCTTCCTCCACCCACCTCTGCCACCTACTCACATAGTCATGCCCTAGGATTTGTCATCTCTAGCAATTGCATCACCTTCAAAATCTTGATATCAGTACATTCCACTTGCATATAGTACTCTTCTGTCCTGGTAGTTTATTCACTCCGGCATCTTCCCTCTGGAGACTGACATCATTATCTCAAATCCACTCACCCTTCTACAGCTTTTTCTCTATGTATGTTTCCCTTCTCATCTTCACTTCTCTCACCTTCTAGCTTATAGTTTATGGCCCATCATTAAGATCAACGCCTTGAAAAACCAGTTATCTCTCTTTCCTTTCTCTCCTTTTGCCATTCTTGACTAGATAAATACTGGATAAATCCAAACAATCACTTAGTCTGAGCTTGCTCCTGAGAAGTTGAAATATCACAATATTACTCACAGGACTCACTTTGCATGTGCACTTGGTTACCAGATAATCTAACTCAGATAACAGTTAATCTAACATTTCTATAGCAGATTTACTTTTCCAATTTCTGAGATAATCATTGCATATCTTCTCTCTCCTTAAGTCTCCAGGACCTCTCCCCATGAGCTGATATTTTATTTTCATACTTTACTGAAAAATTAGATGAAATCAACATTATCTTCAATTCCCTCCACTGATTCTATGCCCTAGCTCCATCTGTACATTCCTTCCCATGATAATTGAAGATCTGTCTCTACTCCTCTCTAAGACAAGCCAGTTCTTGCTCTTTGGATCTCATTCTTCCAACACTTTAAAATACCTCATTCTTACAACTATTCCCCTTTTCCCCAGCATTGTCAACATTTTTCTCTCTATGGGATCAATTTCATCAGCACTCAAACATGTTTTAGTATCCTTGTTCTTACCAGAGAAATAAGGACCTTGACTTGAGCCCAGGTCACCATGCTGGACACCTTCTCTTGGCTCCTCTGGATCCACTCTGACCTTTCTCCACCTTGGACACTGTGTCAATAGTTTCCATGCACTCAGGTTTAAGGTTGAATTTGCTAAATAAGCACCTCCTGCAGGAGATTGGAGGAAGAGAGGAGAATAGCATCAGAGTATTTACTTCCCTAGAAACTGCACTCAAAGCACAGAGTTACAGTGCCATCTCTTAAGGTTGCCCGTGTCCTGCACATATCTTCATACACAGTACTTTAATGAATAAACCTTCCCAGAATTATCTTAATTTGACTGTGCCTTCTAACTTTTACTAGAATCCTGCCTGGTAAGGTCATCTTCTAGCTACAGCTCAAATTCTCTGCTATAACAATCTCTTGGTTTTTCTTATATTTTTCTGGCTGCTCCTTCTCAATGCCTATACTGGCTCTTCCCAAATTGAATAGATGTCTATATGTCAAAGTATCCCAAGGCTTTGTCCTAATCCCTTTCTTTTCTCTGTCCCATTTTTACCTTATGATCTCATGTAGTTCACAGCTTGAGATACATTCTATATGTACTAGTGACTTTCAGATTTACATCTCCAGCAAAAACTCATATTCTAAGTTAAATACATTCACGTAACTACCCAGTAGACATCTTCACTCGGAATCTAAAGGGCATATCACATTTCACACGGCCACAATAATGACAATGATCCCAACCCCTGAAGTCTTTCAAAGGAATCTCCCTCTCCACAGACTTCTCTGCCTAATATGAGTACCACAATACACCCTGCTTCCCAGGCAAAAAACCTAAAAACCTTGATTTGTCTCATTTCTTATAACCCACATTCAATCCATCAATAAATCTTATCAATTACATCTCCAATAGATCCCAAATCCAACCACTTTTCACCATCTCACTGCTGTGACAGTCCAAGACACTGTCTCTCCTTGCCTGAGCTTCTGAAATAGCATCATATCTGGATTGCCTGAACTCACTTTTAATAGTCCAGTCTTTACCTTGCAGTCACAGTAATTTTTCTAAAGTGTAAGCTATCCCCCTCCTTTAAATCTGCCAGAGCTCTCACTGCTCCCAAAATAAAATCCAGACTTATGATCATGATCTGTATGACCTGACATGACTTGACCTCGACTGCTGACTTCGATGTCCTCACTCTCTCTTCTGTCCCTGCTCATTCACCATTGTCCATAAACACTGAACTTTCTTTTGTCCCTTGAACATTTCAAACTCATTCCTATCCCTGGGCTTTGCTCATGATATTGTTCGCTTGGAATAGCTCCCCTCATTTCTGCCTGGCTCACATCTTCTCTGAACTAAAATAGTATCCTCTTCCTGGTTACTCTCAGAAATATCACCCTATATTATCCTCTCAATTGCATTTATCGTTGCTTAAAATTATTTAATTTATTTATCTCTGTATATGTTCATTATCTATCTCTCCTCATAGCTGAGAAGAGAGTTGCTCCACAATATCCCACCTTTAGAGTTGTGCATGGCACATGATATGTGCTTAATAAATATTTGTGGAATAAATAGATGAATGAAAAACACAAAAATAAGTTAAAATTGTGATAAGTACTGTGAATTAAGCAAAAGGTGTCATGGAAGCTATAACAGTGGGGACTTGCATAAGACTGGGTAGTCACTGAAGGACTTTCTGAAGAAGTGACATTTAAGCTGAGACCTGAAAGGTGAGTTAGAGTAAGTGCAATGTGGGGAAAGAACTGTCCAGGCCAGGGAAGCACCATGTGTAGGTGATCTGAGGCCATGAAGAACTTGGTGCATTCGAGAAATGAAGGAGGCTGGTATGGATTGAATGGAGAGCATGGCATGAGATGAGTTTGAAAGCCAGTAGAAATCACTTATAGAAATGTGGTAAATGCTGATGTACAGTCATGCACAAAGGAGGCAATGCCCGGGGAAGGTAAGCTGCTGGAGCTGAAGGAATGGAATTCAAGAAAGTCTTTACAGAAGCAGAAATATTGAGGCTGAGAAGTCACCAGAAGGATGGGAATGGAGGAGTGAGAGGAGTACATCAGAGAGGCACACGCAATGGCAGACAAGTATACAACAAGCTGCATATTCTGGGAACCACAGGTATGGTGTGTCCAGAAAGGCACAGCTAAGAGGAACACTCAAGTGACTGTCTTGCTTGTCTTTATATCTCTAGCCCACTCTAGGCAGTTAATCAATATTGGTTCATTGAACCAGGAAAAAAGGAAATACAGGAGACGAATCTGGAGAACTAGGTAGGAGCCGAGCCACAAGCATCCTTATGTCCTTACTAAGGGTATGAAATTTTATTCAATGAAAATAAAACATAATAAAAAGTCTTATGATAGAACTGACATGATGAGATGGAAAACCTAGTCAATCTCATATTTTCTCAGAGTTTTAAAGAGTAGCCCACTTATTGATTAATTTAGTAAGAAATTTATCATTCATCTAATTGATTTGGTGCTGCACACACTCACAATTTGCTCAATATAATTTTATTGTGAATCTTAAGCCTTGTGGTAATTTTCCAGAATACATTCGGTTCTTTATTCTAGGATTGGGATGTGGAGTTCAATCCTAAGCAAAGTTTTCTATTGGGACAATTGCAAATTTAAAACGATTAGCTTTAAATAGAACACTGTTTCTTATCATGGATTATTTTGGTTCTTAAATGTCCGTCAAAGTAATAATAGGAGACTTGAGCTATTTTAAATATTTCAAAAGTCCAACACATTTATCAATGATTAGGTTGCACATACTAATTAAATTTCAAGGTTCTTTAGCATTAGCTAAAATTACACTAATTTCAATGTGCGGTCACATTGATGAGCATGAATGACAGTCTTAAGTGATGATAGTCTCTTTGCTGAGCAGTGTCCCTGTGTAAAGATCCATAACTCTCCAATCATCTTTGGAGGACCTGAGATCAATTTGCATGAAATAGTAATCATTAGACATTTCTGGGAAAGAACTCATCCTAAGGAAAATTTCAGTCAAGTAGCTCAAGTTCAGGCCAATGGCAATGAAGGACTGTTGAAGGGAAGGTAGGATTTATAACACAAAACTATCTGGGTGGTCTTAGAACTTAGTCACTGAGAGCCAGGGCTTTGGAATGTTACATATCTTCACTTGAATCCTAGCTTACCAATTCTTTGTGGGTAACTTTGGACATTGGCCCAATCCTGTAGAGCCTCGATTTTCTCATTTGTGAGGTGGGAATCATCATGGGTACTATATAAGTTTGTATTAGGGAGAGGGGCTATGCATGAAAACTATTGCTCTAAATTCTCCATAAAGAAAAAAGTGGCTATGTTCTGTCCTACTCTGTCCAGGCCTTCTCAGGCCTTCAACCATTGCCCATGCCCACAGCCCAGTCATCATCATCCACTTAGTTGCAATGTGACTCCACATGTGTTCTGGCCAATTCAGTAACCTCTACACAATGCAGCAAGATGGCACTGGCAGTATGGGACCTAGATCCTGGGTGTTGGAGCCAGGCAACATGGCTTGCTAAAGGCAATGTACAGTAGGCAGAAGTTGAAGACAACTGCTAATAACCTATACCCTTTTATTATCCCCTCCCGTTGAGTGTGAAATGACCTGTTAATATGATGATATGTGGCAAAAGGGATTTTATAGAGGTAATTGGGGGCCCTAATCAGTTGAGTTCATTGAAAGGGAGATTATGCAGGTGGGCCTGACCCAATTACATGAGCTCTTTAAATCTGGATCTACAGATTAGAGACAAATGAAGTCAGAGACTCAAAGCATAAGAGATATTCAACATGATAGAGACTCTCCACTGCTGGCTAAGACAGAGGGAGCCATGTGACAACAAATAGAGTATATTTTAGTGGCCAAGAATGGCAGCTTCAGATGGCAGCCAGCAAGGAAATGGGAGCCTCTGTCCTACAGCAACAAGGAACTGAATTCTGCCAACAAACTAAATGAGCTGGGGAAAGGATCCCTCGTTCCAGATGAGATGAGCTTGAGTTTGGTAAACATTATGATTTCGAGCTTGTGAGTCCCTAAACACAGAGCCTAGCTAGGCCATGCTCAGACTTCTGACTCATGTAAACTGTAAACTAACAAATAGGTGTAATTTTAAACTGCTAACTTTGTGTGAGTCTGTCTTAGAGTAATAAAAAACAAGTACAGAATAATTGCCTACATTGAGTTTCTGGGTAGTTAGGAGCATGAGAGAATCTCACTGGGGCTTTCTGGCACCTGGAACGCCTTCCCTATGGACTGGCAGAATAATTCCTATTCAAGCAAGTCTCTCCAAAGCAATGGAGATCATGAAAAACTGAACTCATTGACAATCCCCCAATCTGCTTAGTTGTGTTAGACTTTGTTAAATATGCATTGATTATGCATATCAAATATATATCAGTCATGCAGCAGACAGATACAAAACTTACACTGGGTAACAGAGGAGAGTTTTATAAATGGACTCTATGTAAAGGTTTGGAGACATAAACATGGGAGTGTGCGTACCCCAAAGGTTAGCAATAGCAGTGAACTGTCAGTACTCCTAGGGAACAATCTCCTGTTTTCTAGATCTCTTTCCCACTGACTTACTTTGATGGTATATGATTTCCAACAGCTTTCTGAGTAAGGCTGTCTGATAGACAACAGTTTTGGGAAACTTGAGTGTCTAAAAATGTCTTTGTTATCTCCTCACACATTGGACTAAGGGTATAGGATTCTAGGTTGGAAACCATTTTTTCTCAGGTGTTTGAAAATATTATTCTGTTGTCTTCTAGTTTTTGATGTTGCTATTAAGCCCAATGTCATTGTAACTTTTCATGCTTTAAAGGCAATTTTTTATTCTATTGCATCATTTAGTATCTTTTTATTCTTGGAGTTTTAAATTTTGTCATGATGCCCCATGATGTGGGTCTTTCTTCTTTCATGATGTAGGAAACTTGTTAAATCCCTTTAGTCTAGAAGCCCATATATCTTGGTTCTGTGCATATTTTTAAAAAATTCCTAATTTCCTCCCATCTAATCTCTCTGTCATTTTTTTTCCTGGAACTAATATTTGTTAGATATTAGACCCCCCAGAGGATTGTCTAATTTTCTTACCTTTCTCCAGGATTTTCTATCTCATCAACTTTTATTTTTTCAAATTTCTAAAGAGTTCTTCAACTTAGTATTCCAATTATCCTCCCTTTTTCTTGACACTTTAATATTTGCTTTCACAACAATTCCAAGGATATTTTTATTTTGTAAATGCTTACTTTGTTCTCTGTTTTATATATTCAAGATTTTCCTCAATTATTTTACGATTTTTGGCACTCCACTAATAACTAGAATGGAGCACTGGAAAGTTAATTAGAGGTGCTGTGTATGTGATTGGGGCTGTCAACTGGTTGACCTCACTGTAGAGTGATGAGAAGAGGATCTGCCATTTTATTGTGATAGTATCTGCATGTTTGTTTTCCTCCTGAGACGGATAGTCTCCATGGAGAAGAATTCTCCAATGTCACAGTTGGAGAATAGAGACCTGAATGACAGTGTTAGGGAAAAATCATAAATAGAACTTTTCAAAATGTATATTTTGACTTAATTTTTACATTTTTGATATATCTTCTTGTATCCACCCTCAGATAGTCCTAGTGTCTCCATGTTCTGGTCTTCTCTAATAGAGCCTCTGTAGATAGTAAGTGTTGGGGAAGAAGTAGTTATTTGGCTATTAGGACTAGACAGTGAATCTGTGGTTCTGACTCCTCCTTACACATATTGTCAATCAACCCTCTTATTTTTTCCCCTTTCAAATACACTGGATGCCAATGAGCCATTATCTTTTCTGGGTCTTCTGATGTTAACGAGCTTTTGACATCCCTAATATGGACTTAGTTTTCAGCTTGCTCTGCTCTGGTCAGTTGGCTACCTCTATCCTTTTGTTTCCCATAGTTAACAATTTAGTTGACATCTCACAACTGATGTCATTACCTTTCCAGTCCTCTTTGTTCTTGTAAGTTTATATCATTTCTTCATTCCTTTACAATCATTTTATTGGTTTGCATAAAAGAACAGAGTAAAAGCATAGATTCAAGCCACCATGTCTAACTGGGCATTTTCTGTGCTACTATTCTTATGAGAATTATCTCACTCGATCCTCACTGCAGCTCTAGGAGCCAGATGCTGTTATTGCCACCTTCTTAAAGGTAAAGAAACACAGATATTAGGCCTATTGCCAGTATCACTCTGCAGGTAGGTGAAGGGGCTGGGATTCAACCTGGGCTCTTTTGACTTTATTCAGGACCTGCATTTTTTATCTTTTGGCAATATATCCTTTTAAACATCTACTATTTGAATTTGTAGGAGTCTTATATTATTTTCCTAGAGTTACATTTGTGTTCCATATTTCTGCCACATTCTTTAAGGGAACCTTATTTACATTTCAGTGATTTGCTATCTTTTCCTTGGCTATAGATTATACTGCTTATTAATTTGACACATGTTCAAACTATCTGAGATGAATATTTATATTTATTTTATGTATATTTACTCCTGGGAGGTACCCTTTCCTAGAGTCTATGCCTGGCATCTATATCTTCAACTAAGAAGAAATTGTATTTAAGGACATGTGCATGGAGAGTGTCACTGGATTTGGAGTCAGTAGGCTCTCACTTTAGTCCTGCATCTACCAGCTGCTTGCTGTATGGTATTAGAAATTCATACAAACTCTGAGTTTTAGCTTTCTTGTCTGAACAGTGGACTAATTATTCCCATCCTTCTTGCCATTACAGGATAACCAAAAAACAAATTTTAAAAACCAAGAGAATATTCTGTAATTCTAAGTCTTCACTAAGCTTCATTCATTTACAATCATCCAAAATTTGACCACACCCACGTGTCACTTTCACTGTTATTTAGTATTTAGTAAATATACTTTTATTAAGTCAATTTACTTCTTTTTTGCTTAAATACATTTATTTATAAAGGGAAATTAATGGAAAGAAAAAAAAAAAAACAGGAGCAAACTATAGAAACGATCATGGCCCAAGAGAGAAAGTGTTGCTCATGGATGTGTTCAGGAAGAGCAGACAGGAATGGATCCTGGGCTTGGGGAGCAGTTTTTCATTGTGTTGGCTCAAGAAACTGGCATGAAATGAGTGGAATGAGTAAGGGAGAGGAAGCTCCAAGGCAGCAGGTTGACCCACTGAAAGAAGTGAACTCCAATCTGAGAAGGAAGATTGGAGTAGAATGGGATGGAGGCTTTTGATTGAGTGGTAGGATGGGGTACTGAAGCTAGAAAGAGGCTGTGACTGAAAAACTAGAGACAGGGGTTTCAAGAAACATTTAGTTTAAGGACATCACATAAGGGTCAAGCTGAAAAACTGGGAGAGCTTGAAGAGATATAAAGCTGCTTTGGGGATGAGGGGATGCTCGGAAAGTTAGGGATGATTAATAGGATTTAGGAAATGGAAACTGCCATGTGGATGGAGTCATGGCATTACTGCAGCAGAGTAAGCCAGCAATTTGGAAGTGACAGATCTTTCAGGAAACATGGTAATGGAATATGTGTCTTCCTCATTTTAAGTTTTATAGCATTTCTTCCTGGGATTACACTCTGAGAGCAGGAATGCCCATCAGCAAGGGATAGGAAAAGTCAAGATATCAGTCTTGGGTGAAATAGTCAATATATCCCACCTAAAATTATTTTGCATATTGTATAATACTACATGTATATATACCATATTTGGGAAAATTCTGCTTTAAAGCATTCCACAAATATATGGAATTACTTACAATTAGCTCTTGGAACAAACTTTATTATCCTTACAATTCTCCTGCATTCTTCCCTGGTAACTATATCCTGGTGTCTAGGAACTGAAAGTGATCCCATGGGCACAGTTGGCTATGTGTTTATATGGCGTCTGGGGAGCTGTTGGAGGATTGGGCGTGGTAAAATTATAAACTTATTGAAGTTCAAATTTAGAACACCTTTTAACATCTGGCAAATATAAACCATCTCCCTTTTGAATTTTTGTTTGGGCCTTTCTCAAAAAACTAAAAGTTCTTGTTCTAACAATCTTGGCTTAGATAGGAGATGGTCTGAAGTAAATGCGGTAGAAACAGTTACATCATAAACTATTCCAAGACCTGTCCTAAAATGGGAAATCTAGGAGATAGCTCAGTGCTCCATCTTGCTGGATTCCCACACTGGAAAGCCAAGGACAAGGAGGATTAAGTATTCTAAGCATTATCTTGGGATTGGGGTTTCATGCTTGGGAGGCCCTCGCCTGAAGTTCTGCCTAAGAACACACAGATAGCAGCAGCTCAAAGCCTGATCTATACAACTTTAGCTAGAGCAGGGTCATTTAAAAGGATAGTGGTCATTGCTAATTTTAAGCATTTGCATAAACAGGAGGAAACAATAAGGAAATTGTTTAAGAAGGAAAAAAACATCCTATAGCCCTCCCCTCCATTTCTCCCTCCTTCCTTCCTTTCCTGCAAATGACTGCTTGTTCAATACCAAACTAACCATTGTGCTTTTGAGAATCCATGATTACTGCTTGGGCTGGAAGGCAGTAAGATTTTGAGGCTAGAGGGGAGGTCAGAAGTCATCTAATTCAGTCCTCTCACTTTGAAATAAGAAACTTACAGCCCAGTGAAGTGAAATGATGATCCCAAGGTCACCCAATTGGTTAGTAGCAGAATCAGGCCTAGGTCAGTATTCCCTGCTTCCATCTGTTGTAAATCCTCTTGGACAGGCTTTGTGGCAAGCTACCAGCAAAGCTTATTGGAAAGCATTTAAGAACGTTAGAGCGTCTGCAGATGTGATTTTAAAGGTTATTTATTTGTTTTACTGCAGATCATGACTTCCCCTCCATCCCTCTTCTTGTTTCAGGGCCAGATTCTGCCCTTTGATGTTCTTTGTGGCATTCTCGTTGTCTTTGGCCCGAATCTGAAGCAGGGCTTGACCCAAAGCTACTGGTGCCTTTGTTTGCTCCCAGAGGACTTCCCCTCCTCCCAGGAGACTCAGAAAAATCAGTTGTCTTAGAAATACTTTCTACACAAGATGCATCCTGCTGTGTCTGTGTCATTGAATCTTTGAGCTGGAAGAGACCTCTGAGGTCATCAGTCCAACCCCTGACCCAGTTCAGGCATGTCTTCCAAAAATTCCCTGGCATGTGGTCACATAGTCTTGTGGCTGGAAGGTACCTCGGAGACCAAAGAATATCTTGATTTCTTTTTGTAGGTAAAGAAGCTTAGATTCAAAGGTGAAATGATTCATCTCCATGCAGGTGGCAGAGATAAAATTGTAATTCATGTTTCTGACCCTGAGTCTGTAGCACTGTCCACTGTTCCATCCAACTTCTGATTATCCTTCTAACAATTGTCCAGTGAATTATCCCTGTATTTATTTGTTAATTATAATTAATTTACTAAGCCCTTATTTTACCCTGTACTAATAGTTAAGGAAAATAGACATTTAACTAGTTAAAAAGACCACACAAGAATGGTCTTCATTCCCTAAAACAATCGGGGTTTTTTTTTTAGGTTCTTTTGGATTGTTTGTTTTGTTTGTTTGTTTTTTGAGATGGAGTCTCACTCTGTCACCCAGGCTGGAGTGCAGTGGCACAATCTCAGCTCACTGAAACCTCCACCTCCCAGGTTCAAGCGATTCTTCTGCCTCAGCCTCCCGAGTAGCTGGGACTACAGGCACACAACACCACGCCTGGCTAATTTTTCTTTTTTTAGTAAGACAGGGTTTCACCATCTTGGCCAGGCTGGTCTCAAACTCCTGACCTCATGGTCCACCTGCCTCGGCCTCCCAAAGTGCTGGGATTACAAGTGTGAACCACCGTGCCTGGCCCTTTTGGTTTTTCTTAATGCTGCTGTAACAAGTTATGAAAAATTTGGTTTAAGCCAAGACATATTTATTGTCTTAGTTCTGGAGGTCAGATGCCTGATGTTGCTGGGCCAAACTCAGGCTGTTGGCAGAGTTGTTTTCCTTTTGGAGGCTCTAGGGAGAATCTGTTTCCTTGCCTTTTCCAGCTTCCAGAGACCGCAACATTCCTGTTCATGGTGTGGCACCTGCCTCCGTCTTCAAAGTGCATTACTCTAACTCTGCTTCCATCATTTCTGACTCTCTCTCACCTACTTCTTTGCTTTATAAGGTGCTTGTGATTACACTTAGCCCATCTTAATAATCCAGAAAAATCTCCCTATTTCATGATCCCTAATATAATCATATCTGTAAAATCCATTTTGCCATGTAAGCTGACACGTTCACAGGTTCTTGGAATTTGGACCTGGATGACTTTGGAGGAGCATTATTCCGCCTACCACAGCGACTGTTGACAAAGCAGTCCAGTGCTGTCACTGGCGTATTAAGATATAAAGTCGTTGCAGAAAACAGATGCTTGAACCAAGTTGTGAGGGATGTGAAGCGTTCACTAGCCAGGGCAGATAAAATAGAGAATGATGAGTAGAAAGAAGAGCATGTTCAGAGCTGCCCAGATATGACAGTGAGCACATAGCACTTTTGGGGAATGCTGAGTACTCAGGATGACTAGGAAAGACTATTATCCTATTAAAAATGCATTCTTAGAGTCTCAACAAGTTTCACACATAATGCAGTTAAGATAAGAGATGTAAAGAGATATCCACCTAACTCAAGGTAATATTGTAAATGGCACATTCATAAGGATTGAAATAGGAGGAGTATAATGAGAGACGGAGGTTTGTATCTTAAGTCTGCTGTTGAGGGACAAGAATAATCAGAAAGGGTCAAGTGGTGTGAACTGCCCAAAATAGAAAGTCTGGAGAGGCCTCGAGGGTAAGAAATATTTATTTTTAAAAAAGAAGAGTGAGACAGCACACATAATCTTTTGCGGGGAGGAGGGGGCTTAACTATGTGATATCACATATGGGAAACATTCATTGTTGTCAATCAAATGCTAGAAGCTGCTGAATTTAGGTCCAATGGTGACTCTCAAACTTCATCTCTGCACAGTAGCTTATTTGAAAATTTACTTGGGGTTGTCTTTGGCTATACTTCATCATCATGATCTGTTCCAAGTTTACAGAAGAGAGAATAAACAAATTTAAAATATATATTTTTTCAATTTGGAGGTTTTCCCTCATACTTTTTTTTGCACCTTCTTCAACTTTCTTTCTAGCAAGTACATATCCAAATGAATGAATGGTAATAAATATAAAAATACAGATTTTATGCTAGGTCTTGAGATGTGAAGAACTGCAATATGTATAAGAGAGTCCTATTTCTGACTATACTATGAATAGATGGGCCCATAGTTCATAATTCCCACGTGCTCTATTACCACAATTTGGATGGCAATTACATTTTTATCAGCAAGCAGTTATTGATACGAATTATGTCTCAGGTTGTCTTATAAGCTCAAGGGATAGAGGAACATCTAAAATATTGCATTCTCAATGGATAGTTTTGTATCTTAGACCTACGACCTAGAGATGACCTAGGCAACATTAATTTTTTCGGCACCCTCCAATTCACTCCCAAGTAATTTACTTGCATCCTTTAGCTGCTTGAATCCTCTTCACCCAAATTTTGTACAAAAGGAACCAGGAAGAGTAGCAAGCTCATGGCAGGAGCTCAATCAATGGGTTTGGAACAAATAATGAGGACATTAAAGTAAAAATCTGGAGGTAAATTGCCTGTGCTCACAGAGCTATTAATTGGCAGTGCTGAACTTGAACCCATATCTATCCATTTTCAAAGCCCTTTCTATTTGCACACCAAAAAGCTGCTGATGACGGATAAAAATAATGACTAATATTTACTAAATTTTTGCTATATGTCAGACACTATTCTAACTGTTTCATATGCATTAACTCAATGCTTCATTTGAATAAAAAAACTTACAAAAACTTCACCGAAAGAAAATCTTTTGTGATAGATGTTGTTGGTATCCCCACTTTTCATGTCAAGTAACAAAGACTGAAAAGTTATGGAATTTTCTTAGCATTATCAACTATGAAAACTATATAGAGAAAATTGAATACAGGCAGGCTTATTCAAGGACCCATATTATTATCTAGAGTGAGCCTGGTTTACAGAACAAAGATTATAGAAAATTTAGGGAGTGAGGGCACAGTCAGCTAGAGGTATGGAGAATGATGACTGTAGAAAATTTCAGATAAAGGTATATTAACAGACACAACCTACCTAAATTCTCTCTTCCAGTAGTTTAAAGTCATGTTCAGTAGAGTCTTAGCTAACTTGCGGTATATCTCAGGCCCACTGTAGAGTCTGAGGGTACATCAGTTAGACTTATACTTACAGTGGTTCTCCTTGTATCTGTTTTATATTCTAGGCTTCTCTATATGGTTTAATTTGAATAACGGTTTTATAGTACTAAAAGTCAGAAAAGTCACTCTCCTACTTATAATATCTGGGTGTAGTCATCAAAGCTTCCTCTAATATGTCTGCTGGTGGGAAATTAATTACACGGTGATATGGCTTATTTTAGTTTCTGATATGTCTATGTATTAGATCTTTGCTTTATAATCCAAACCGGATCTGCCTGTAAACACATATTTCAAAAGCAAATAACATCTTTTGATGGCCTAGAATTTGGTCTATCTTGGTAAATTTGCCATGCACATTGAAAAGAATGTGTATTCTGCTGTTGCTGGGTGGATTGCTCTGTAAGGGTCAATTGGGTCAACTTGGCTGATGGTGTTGTTTAGCTTTTCTGTATGTTTATTGACTTTCTTAATATTTGTTCTATCAATTACTGAGAGACAAGTGTTGAAGACTTCAACTTTAGTTGTAGATTTGTCTTTCTCCTTTCAGTTCTATCATACATTTGAAAGCTCTATTGTTAGATGATTAAACATTTAGGATTGTTATGTCTTCTTGGGGAATAAACCCCTTTATGTAATGGCCCTCTTTATCCCTGGCAATATTCCCTATTTTGAAGCCTACTTAGTCTGATGCAGTATTGTTACTTAAATTTTTAAAATTAGTGTGTGAATGTTATATCTTTTCCCATGCTTCTACTTTAAACCTTAGTATGTCTTTCTCTCTGAAGACATGGAAAACATAACATTGCATCTTGCTTTTTTATCCAGTCTGATAATCTCCATCTTTTAATACACCTATGTGTGTTTTGATTATGGTTACTCTAATTATTTGATATACTTTGATTAATATCTGCTATTTTGCTAGCTATTTTCTATTTGCTCCATCTTTATTTTTTTCTTACTTTCCACTTTCTTTCAAATTGAGTATTAATAATCCCATGGTATCTCCACTTTGGCTTACGTATTTATATCTCTTTTAAAAAATGCTTTCAGTGGTAGCCGTAGGGTTTATAGTATGCATCTTTGGCTAATCAGCATCTATATCTTCAAATACAAACAGGGCATGATGGCTTACATCTATAATCCCAGCTCTTCGGGAGGCTGAAATAGGAGGATTTTTTGAGGCCAGCAATTTCAGACCAGCCTGTGCAACACAGTGAGAACTCATCTCTAAAAGTAACTAACTAAATAAAAATTAGCCAGATGTGGTAGCACATGCCTCCAGTCCCAGCTACCTGGGAGGCTGAGGCGGGAGGATTACTTGAGCCTAGGAGTTCTAGGCTGCAGTGAGCTATATCATGCCACTGTACTCTCTGAGTGAGCAACAGAATGAGATTCTGTTTCAAATAAAAAGAAAAAGAAATAAAATGATACCACTTCAGGTGTAGTTTAAGTACCTTAAACGAGAGTGACTCCTGGTTCCCTCCTCCCAACATTTGTACTACTGTCAGTCATTTTACTTTGATACATGCTATACAAAGAATATACATATTGCTATTATTTTACTGTAGATTTTTGAATAATCTTTTTGAATAATTAAAAATAATTTTTAAAGGTTTTATATGTACTTTTTTATATGCCATTTTTAGGAGTTTTCATTTCTTTTCATAGACCCAAATTTCTGTCTGGTTAATTCCTTCTGCCCAGAGAACTTCCTTTGTACTGCAGGCATGCTGGCAATAAATTCTGTCAGTTCTTGTTTGACTAAAAAAGTTTTATGATTCCTTCACTAAAAAATTTTTCTTTTCACCATGGATAGAATTTTACTTTACAGTATTTTTTTTTTCTTCCTCTCAAGACTTTAAAGATGTTACTCCATTATCTTCTGGCTTATATAGCTTCTGACAAAAGTCTTTGTTTTTATTGATGTAATATGTCTTTTTTTTTTTAGTTTTGCTGCCTTAAAGATTTTATTTCTGCCTTGGTTCTACAGCAGTTCAAATATGATATATATAGTGGTCTCTGTGTGTGTGTGTGTGTGTGTGTGTGTGTGTGTGTGTGTGCGTGTGTTTATCCCGTTTCATATTCTCTGGGCTTTCTGGATATGTGATTTAATGTCTTTCATTAATTTTAGAAAATTTTCAGCTATTATCTCTTCAAAGATTTCTTTTGTCCCATTCTGTCTCTTCTCTGGAATTCCAAAGACATGTACTGAATGTTAAATAGTTTGATATTTTGAATAGCTCTTGGATGACCTATTATTGTTTCCACTACTCTTGCTCTGTTTGTATGTTGTATTTCAGATTGTATAATTTCTAATTACCTACCTTCAAGTTCTCTAATTTTTTTTTTCAGTTGCATCAAATCTACTGATGAGCCCATCAAAGGCATGCTTCATCTCCATTAGAGTTTTATTCATTTCTAACATTTGCAATTAATTCTTTCTTAAAATTTTGATCTCTTTGCTAAATTCATTCACCTGATCATGCAACTTATGTATCTTTTTCACTAGAGTCTTCAACATCTTAATCAGTTGTTTTGAATTCCCTGACATTTTCAACATTTATTTCATTTCTGAGTCTGGTTCCATTGATTGCGCTGTCCTTGACAATATGTTTTATTTCTTTGTGTCTTATTTTTTGTATACCTCATAATATTTTTATATGACAAGACTGATATATGTAATTTTTATGAATCAGTTGGGTAGACTGTGAATTTTGCCAGGATTTTGGGGGAAGATAGTCTTTGGTTTGAGTCATTTAAGTCAGAAATTAAGCTCAGTTTGAGATTTGTTACTGATATGCTTATGATATTTGGCGATTCTTGCATTGCTATAAAGAAATACATGAGGTTGGGGAATTTATTTTATAAAAAGAAGTTTAATTGGCTCACTGTTCTGCAGGTTTTATAGGAAGCAAGTTGCTGGTGTCTGTTTCTGGTGAGGTCACAGGAAGCATACAATTATGGCAGATGATGACAGGGAGCCAATATGTCACATAGTGAGAGTGAGAGCAAGAGAAAGAGTGGAGGGCAATACCACACTCTTTTAAACAACCAGATCTCATGTGAACTCACTCATTATGAAGGGAATGGCACTAAGCCATTCATGAGGGATCTGCTCCCATGATTCAGAAACCTCCCACCAGATTCCACCTCCAAAACTGGGGATTAGATTTCAACATTAGATTTGGAGGGGACAAACATCCAAACCATATCATTCTCCCTCTGGCCCCCAAATCTCATGTACTTCTCACATTGCAAAATACAATCATCTTTTCCCAAAGTCCTCCAAAGTCTTAGCTCTTTCCAACATCAAGTCCTAAGTCTCATCTGAGACTTATATCCTTCCACCTATGAGCCTGTAAAATCAAAATAAATTATTTACTTCAAGATACAATGGACATACAGGCACTGATTAAACATTTCCATTTTAAAAGGGAGTCAAATTGACCAAAATAAAGGGGCTACAGGCTCCACACAAGTCTTAAATCCAGCAGGGCTGTCATTAAATCTTAAAGTTTCAAGATAATCGCCTTTGATTCTTTGCCCTGAATCTTGGAATGAGGGGTGGGCTCCTAAGGCCTTGGTCAGCCCCACTCCTGTGGCCTCCCTGGGCGAAGCCCATGTTGCTGCTTTCATGGGTTGTAGTTGAATGCCTGTGGCTTTTCCAGGCTCAGAATGTAAGCTGCTAGTGGATCTATCATTTTAGGGGCTGTAAGGTAGAGGCCCCATTCCCACAGCTTCACTAAGCAGTGTCTCAGTGAGGACTCTGTGTGAAGGCTCCAATCCCACATCTTCCCTTGGCACTACCCTAGCAGAGGCTCTCTGTGGGGGCTTTGCTCCTGTACAGGCTTCGCCTGGCCACTCATGCTTTCTCATGTATCCTCTGAAATCTAGGTAGAAGTTGCCAAGCTTCTTTTACTTTTGTGTGCTAAATACCTGCAGGCTTAATACAACATGGAAGCCACCAAGGCTTACAGAATGTGCTTTCCAGAGCTGTGACCTAAACTGTACCTGGAGCCTTTTGAGTGAGGCTGGAACTGGAGTGGCCTGGATGCAGAGAGCAGTGTCCTAAGGCTGTGCAGGTCAGTGAGGACCTGGGTCTGGCCCATGAAATCATTCTTTCCTCCTTGGTCTCTGAGCCTGTGATGAGAAGGGTTGCCTTGAAGATCTCCAAAATGCCTTTCAGGCCTTTCCTTATTGTCTTGGCTATTAGCATTTGGCTCCCTTTTAATCATGATCTCTCCAGCAAGTGGGCACTCCGCTGCCTGCTTAGATTCTTCCCCTGAAAATGAGCTTTTCTTTTCTACCACATTGCAAAGCTACATATTTTCCAAAGTTTTATACTTCGCTTTCTTTTTAAATATAAATCCCAGCTTTAAGTCATTTTTTTGCTCCTGCATCTGAGTATAAGCTGTTAGAAGCAGTCGGGTCACATCTTAAATGTTTTGCTGCTTAGAAATTTCTTCTCCCACATATCCTAAGTCATCACTCTTAAGTTCAGGCTTCCAAATATCTCTACAGCATAAACACAATGCAGCCAAGTTCTTTGCTAAGGCATAACAAGGGTGACCTTTCCCCCAGTTCTCAATAAGTTCCTCATTGCCATCTGAGACTTCATCAGCCTGAACCTCACTGTCCATATCACTTTCAGCATTTTGGTCTCAATCATTTAACCAGCCTCTAAGAAGTTTCAAACATTTCCTCATCTTCCTACTTTCTTCTGCACTCTTCAAACTCTTCTTATCTCGGGCCTATTACCCAGTTCCAAAGTTGCTCCCACATTTCAGGTATCTTTATAGCAATGCCCCACTCCTCAGTACCAATTTTCTGTATTAGTCCATTCTTACATTGCTGTAAAGAATACCTGAGGCTAGGTTATTTTTTTTCTTGGTGGCGGGCACCTGTAATCTCAGCTACTCAGGAGGCTGAGGCAGGAGAAATGCTTGAAGCCAGGAGGCAGAGGTTGCAGTGAGTCGAGATCGTACTGCAGCCTGAGCAACAAAGTGAGACTCTGTCTCAAAAAAAAAGAAAAAAAAGTTTAATTGACTCATGATTCTTCAGGCTTTACAGAAAGCATTATGCTGACATCTGCTTCTGGTGAAGCCTCAGGGAGCTTACAGTCACGACAGAAGGTGACAGGGAGCCAGCACATCACATGACAAGAGCAGGACCGAGAGAGAGGGAGGAGGTGCCACACCCTTTTAAACAATCAGATTTTGTGTGAACTCACTCATCACCAAGGGGACAGTGCTAAGCCATTTATGAGGGATCCATCCCCATGATTCAAACATCTCCTACATGCCTCACCTCCAACACTGGGGATTACATTTCCAAAAGATATTTAGAGGGGAGAAATATCCAAACTATATAACTTACCTTTCCTGCACAATAAGATTTAAGTTCTGGAGGAAACTTGTGTTTAGACTGGAGACTCATATGCAAGATGATGTTCCTCAGGATCTGCTCCACTATCAGGTTTAGGTCTTTTCTTTTCTCTGATGCTATAAGATGATTTTTTCACATGCTCTTGTCCTCTCATAGCAGGAACCTGCTGTTGACTGAGGAGAGGAGCAGAGTGTTTTCTGTTGTTTGGATTGAGGCTCAGTTTCAGATAGGCATTGTGTTCCTGAATACCCTGATAGTGGTGCCTTCTCCATGATACTGCCCTTTCCTAAACTGCAAGAGACCTGTTTATCTGAGCTCAGCATGTATTGTTGCTTTTCTTTCAGAGATAGAGAGTCTATTTTTATTTCTTCTCCCCAGATGCAGTGGATCTTCACCACTGTCCCAAGGCCAACATTGTTTATTGCCTTTTTCTTACAAGCTTAAGCTATGTGCTCTATAGAAGAGGTAGGGTGAAGAATCTATGGCTTTATTCCAATCCTATCCTACACAGGCAGCTATTTTTCTCTTTGAAATATGAGTAAATTTTTCTTGGATTCTTACCCTGCCTCCAATCATTCTTGTGAACACCTGATGAAATCTGTAGTCTATTGAGAAGAGCCAGTGAATAGTGTGAACTCCCATTTCTCTGTGGCTTCCAGGGATTCCATAATCTTATGTTAACCCATACTCAGCCTTTACCAATTTTTAAAACATTAGTTGAATTATCATCAACAGCTTGTATGGTTACTGGTGGCGTCTATCCTAAGAAAACAGGTGTTCATGTCCTGGCTCTTCCTGAAGGCATTTTTCTTATTTTTTATTTAGGATCAGTTTGTTGTCTTGCGACCTCAGTTCTCTGATTAGTTTAAAAAATAAATAAATAAAAATAAAAATAAAAAGCTGTGAATTTGCAGATTCTTTAGCATTATTTTCTAGTACCTCTAGGAGTGCACTCTTTCCTGCTTTCTACATCCTAAATAGAAGCCAAAAGTCTTTCACAGTTTTTTTTTTCATAATTATTGAGGTATAATTGATAAACAAATATTGTATATATTTAAGGTGCATAGCTTGATGTCTTGATACACATATACATTTTGAAATAATCACTATAATCAAGGTAATTAATACATCCACCATCTCATCAACATGAGATAACTATTTACCATTTTCTGTTCTCTCTTTTTTTTTCTGGTGGTAAAAACAGTTATCTATCCTCTTAGCAATTTGCATAGCATTCTTTATGATGGAGTCACAGACACTAAATGGAAGGTTTCCATTGAGCTTTCTTTCTATCATTCAAGGAATTTAATTTAATAAACACTTTTGGCCATGTAAGACCCCCAGATCTTGCCTTCAGGCAGCTCATAGTCTGCTAGGAGGAACAAATACAGTAACAGATAATTTTTGAATAGCAAGTAAGTGCTAAAATAAAGGTAATCTGTGCTAACAAATAAAGGGGATAAATGGATCACTGCTTGGGTAAAAAACACTTAGATTTTCTAGGGGAGATGACACTTGCATTAGTTCTCAAAACAAAAATATTTTACCAGCCTGGAAAGCAGGGTAGAACCTTCTAAAAAGAAGAAACATCGTATTTTGAGTTGTGGATTTAGCATAATTTGTCTGAACAAATTTATATGGGTAGAATAATATTATGCTCCACACACAGACCCTGTTGTTAACAATTTGGTGTAAGGACATTCGAACTTTCCCCCCTGGCATATATATTTACTTATTTGTGTAAAATGAAATAATATAGTGTATTCTGAAAGATCTGATAACTGCTTAATAATACAATGATGCTGAATAATTCACATTTTCTCTTGTTTAACATTTCATTTATTTTTATTTATTTTGCTTTTGTAAATGATTGTTATAAATGTATTTTAGGTGCGGTATATATTTTTTTCATTCCTTTTGGATTATTTTATTGGATATATTCATATAAAGGAGTTTCTGAATTAAAGACTACTGGCATTTCCAAGACTTTGGTACATGCTACCAAACTGCTTTTCAAAGTGGTAACTCCAATATTTGCCTTCTCAGTAGTTTATGAAAGTGCCCATCTCATCACATACTCACAGGAATACTGTATTTGTATTAAAGAAACTTGGCTAATTTGGTGGCTAAAAATGGCATTTTATTAACATTTAGAAGTTTGTATTATTTGAATATAAGTAGGTCTCATAACTTGAAATATTTCTATTAACCATTTTGCTTCCTCTTTTGTAAATCCTCCTTTTATGCCCTTTGCCCATTTATATATTGGAAACTCTAGTTTTTGGTTTCTCTTTGAGAGTTGTAGGTTATTGTATTATATTTATTGACTCTAAATATTATGAAATCTTCCTTTTAAAACCTAGAGCAGGAGCACCTAAATCTGACTGCTCAAAAGTGCCTTTTGAGTTCTAAAAATTTATACATTCTTGGGCCCGACCTGATTCAGTAGTTCTAATGCAAAGCTCAGGAATCTGCATAAAAATTTCAGAGAATTCTGATATGTTAGCTCAGTTGAGGAACCCCTGCTCTTGTCTCCCATAGTCCAGTTACCCTGTTTTGTTGTCATATTTAGCCTCACAGGGTGTGCGCTTCACCTGAGAGTAAGCTGGTGAAGGCTGTGTTGCAGAGGATGAGCCTGGAGAACACTGGCTTTTCAGTTGGCTGGTGTTTAAATTCCAACTTTGGTGCTTGCTAAGAGGCGGGACTAGGGCATCTTGGCCGTTTCGTTTTCCTCATCTTTAAATGGGGAGAATAATATTTTCTATAATTACCACTTTACTACTAAATCAAGGCTACCAGTTACTATATTTTTGTAATGGTTCTAGGATAAGATAGTAAGGGTCTGAAAGAGAAGGAAAGAACAGAACCATTAGATGAAAGAATGGAAAGGTTATGCTCTCCTCTCCTCACTCTTATTAAGTGCTGACTGTAGCAGGTATTATGAGAAGCAGTAACACTATATTATCTCATTTATTCTTTATATCAGCCCTGAGACAGGTTCTATGCCCATTTCCAATGAAGAAACTGACATAACAGGGAGAATGAAGTTATCATTTACCAATACAAGGAAGACTCTAGAAAAATCAGGTTTGGGGATGAAGATCAGAAGCTCCATTTTGTGCATGTTAAGTTTGAGATATATGTTCATCATCAAATGGAGATATTAAAGAAGACAGTTGCATTATGACTGTAGAGTTTAAGGGAGAGGTCTGGGCTAAAAGTACACATTTTGAAGTCATCAGCACATTGGTGTTAGTAAATACAATGGGAAGAATGAACTCTCAGCACAAGCACCAAGTGAGTACAGGTGGAAAAGAGGAGTGGGGCCAAGACCTGAGCTGTGGTCTTGGTGCTGAGAGATCAGGAAGACTGGGAGCAACTGGCAAAGAAGATTGATAAGAATTGGTGAGTGAGGAAGGAGGAAATTTAGGAGAGGGTGGCATCCTGGAAGCCAAGTGAAGAAAGAATACCTACTTGATAAGTATTTTGAAATGAATTAATGATGTATCTAGGCAAAATCCAAATTCAGATCTCTTTGACCCAGGAGACTATACATTCTTTTTTATTATTATTATTTTTTGAGATGGATTTTCACTCTTGTTGCGCAAGCTGGAGTGCAATGGTGCAATCTCAGCTCACTGCAACCTCTGCCTCCCGGGTTCAAGTGATTCCCCTGCCTCAGCCTCCCGGGTTCAAGTGATTCCCCTGCCTCAGCCTCCCATGTAGCTGGGATTACAGGTGCTACAGGCACGTGCCACCACGCCCAGCTAATTTTTTGGATTTTTAGTAGAAACAGGGTTTCATCATGTTAGCCAGGCTAATCTCGAACTCCTGACCTCAGGTGATCTACGTGCCTCGGCCTCCCAAAGTGCTAGGATTAAGGTGTGAGCCACCATGCCCAGGCTGTATCTACTATTTATTGTCCCAAGGGCTGACAAACTGTTTTTTAGAAGATACAGATAATTAATACTGTAGACTTTGTGAGACAACAGGCAAAATTGAGGCTATCACTCAGTGCTTGTATAAGCATTTAAAATGTATTCACTGGACTAGCCTAAAAATAAAATAAAATAAAATAAAATAAAATAAAATAAAATAAAATAAAAATAAAATAAAATAAAATGTAGCCACTTCAAAATTTAAAAATTATTCTTAGCTCAAGAGCCATAAAACAAAACAAAACAAAAAACCAGGCTGCTGGCCTATGGCTGCAGTTTGCCTCCCTCTTCCCTACATATTATTCACTTTGATTCTGGAAATATTTATTACTAAAATGATAATACTCAAGTATCATCATCTTAATCAGCTATCTCAGTCTCACATAAAATTCCACAATAACCCAAATGGACTCATTTCACCAGTAGCATAATTTAACTTTTTTTCTTATGTAAAGGTGGCCTGTATCTAATCCAGCAATTTTATTTCTCCCAAGACACTATTTCTTGTTCCATTTTGCTTAGCTACATAGTTGGCAAAGAAATGGAGCGTGGAAGCAAGCACAGAATTTGCATGGCGTATTTGTCATAGGCTGTGGCCCCTAAAGTGAGTTTCTAACCTGACAGTGTGACAGAGAGAAAGAGTATTTCCCTCTCCTCTTGTTTTCTTTCTGAATGTCATCCGCAGAAACCTCAACTAAGTCACATTTATTCTCCCCAGGGTCATACCAAGGGGTGTCATTATGATTCATTCCTCCAGCATATGAACTCTGCCCACAGAAGCAGTTTTTAGAAAGATAAAGTTCAAACTTAGTACTATTGACTTCTATTTTTCTTAACTTGATTTCTATCAAAAACCAGTTCAGTGACCTAAAGTCATTTACTCTCCTCTTCTGCAGTGCCTTCTGTCTATGATTTCCACATCCCTCGCCAATCCTCTGAATCCGAAAACTGAGGAATATACTCACACATAGAGCTTCCAAGATCCCTGGGCCATTTTTGTTTCCTCAATGCTACTCTCCCCTAAACTGTTCCACAAGGACAAATAGACTCATTGGGAAAACAGTAACTGCACACATTTCTCATTCACCTCTCAGGACACGTGTATTTGCAGATATTTCCAATCAATCAGGAAGTGATTGCTGCGAGAAATTCTCCCAAAGGTCAACCTGCCTTCTTGAAATTGCTTCTATTTAGAAAAACAGTTTAATTGTCATAACCAATGACCTTTGCTGAGTGGTCTCTCTAGACGGAAAGTGATCAAAGGGTGTTAAACGTTTGGGCTCAGGTAACAGGACATCCTCCCTACCCATCTAATTCAGTCTTGGCTCCTTATGTAGCTGTATTGAATCTGTTCTTGCCCTACAATTGGGAATGAGGTGCTCTTTCTCCCTTCCCTCTGTGCTGTTGGCTGGGGCTGCCAAATACTGCACAAGCTTCTTCTTCTTTCAGAAAACTCATCTTTTCTTTCTTTCTGTATCGAGAGTGTTTCTTTTGCCCAGACTCCCTATGGCCAATTCAAATGAAGTTTGCTATTTATCCTGAGGCCTATCTGGCTTCAGTAAAATGCTTTGTAAACTACGAGATTTGTAAATTTGTAATTTCTCTTCCTCAGGACCCAGGACAATGCCAGCCACAAGTCAGATAATCAGCGAATGTGTCTTACATTACGCTAAGGAGATGGCTTATTATTAGTATCTGACTGGCAGATTTGAAAGGGGCAAGTAAAAAGTGAGAAGGCCAATTTATTACCCAGGAAAATCCTGGATAATAGACTGTGATCCCCTGTGGGCAGAAAATAAATGTTTGTTGACCCAATAATGATGAGCACGGAGCTGGTGCAGTGGTTGTGGGAGTAAAGCAGAATGAGCCGTCTCTGAGAAATGGAGTGGAGAATGAAATGTCAAGCAGGGAGCTGACCTGAATGGAGCAAGAAGTCAAAGCAAATTACAGGCTACGAATCTGAAGACTGGCAAGCAGAGAATTTGTTAGAAAGAGAATCATCTGAGAGTCAAGAGATATGGGTTCTGTGCTTGTTTCCTTCTCTTCTGTAATACCAGGCAAGCTACTTAATCCTCTTAGCCTCAGCTTTCCCATATTTAAAATAGATGGAACAATACACTGCACAGCTATTGCAAGAATTATTATTATTATTATTTTCTATTAATAACTCCTTTCAGTGCCCAACTCAAGAGCTGACACATATGAAAATTCCTAGCAAATAGGCAAACTGTGCTGGGTAAGATACTTTTGCTGGTAGGAGAAAGGAGCCATCTCCAGGACTGTGAAATCACAAGGCATTTGTAAGACTTGCCCTGATGGGACCCAAGGGCTAATAGCATGTACAAAAGAGCATTGTCTTTTCAAATCTGCTTGTAATCCTTGCAGAGACTCATATGTCACTTTAAAGGGTTAACAGGAAACTAGATGTCATCTTGTCAGCCTTCCTGATCTCTTCCAGCTGAAAGTCTTCTAATTCCGCTCTGAGCACCCACCCCACCCCCATCTGTACTTTGCTGGTAGTACATTTCCCTGTCCACCTCAGACCTTGGATATTTAATGCACTTGGCTTATCTATCTCTCTAGAAGGTAGGCAAGTTGGAAGCAAGAGTCATGGCTGGGTTACCAATAAATCCCACAGAGTTCTGCCAACATGTCTTATGCTGGCAGAAGTTCGTGACATGCTTGTTGAGTAGCTGGGTGGATGGATGGAAAGATGGAGGGATAGACGTGCCACTAGACTTGTTCAGTACTAGTCTAGAATCTCAAGGTGTTGGCAGAGAGCCTGCCCCATAGTGGACAATCAACATGCACCAGCTCACTGAATGGGCACAAAGATGTCCCTTCCATTTTGTTCTCACTGATCTCTGGGTCCTAGCACAGACCTGAAACTTAGAAAACTCTTGTACAAGAGTTGTTGACTGACTTACTGACTGTATTTCTGAACCACAAGAAACCAACCAGCACAGAAAGAGATGCCAGCAAGATGGTTTCACTTAATGCATTCCTCTCCAAAAGAGATTCCCACCATGGTCAGTATACACCCTATGCTTTTCCCTGAACCTCCAGTCTCCCGTCCGGAGCAGAAGTAGGCAAACCACAGCCCATGGGCCAAATCCCGTCCACTGCCCCCTGCTTTTGTAAACAAAATTTAACCTGGAGCAAGCCTGAAGTGTGATTATTCAGTTTTATGAGGAGGCCCTATTTCTAATTTTGCTTCACTCGAAGCTGTCATCCAAACATTTCAATTTGACCTTGTTCCACCAACACCCCATTGGCCTTCCAGTGCTCCCACTCTCTCCACATCTCCATGTGGTGGTTTCAAATCTCTGCCCACACTTCCCTAGCTTCCTACCCCTGCAATAAGAGTTGGACTTTGCTTCATCTCACTCCCGAAATCCCTGTTGCCTCTGTGACATTGCCAAATCTCCTCTTTCAGAAATGTACCTCATCCTGCCTCCTTTCACCTGGCTCAAATGAGTCTCCTCCAGGAAACCTTTTTGATGCTGGTATCCCTCTTCTGTGTCCCAATCACCTGCCATGCATTTACCATTGCTACCTGTCTAGTTTGCAGGCAGGGCATGGTGGCAGAAGCTAGCCTTCTTTCGGGACACTCACATTGGCCATCCCCCCTGCCAAGAACACCTGCCCTTCCAGCTTCTCTTCCCTAGCCCACTCTTATTCCTGAAAGTCTCATTTGAAACGTTATTGCCTCAGCAAAGCCATTCCTGAAGCCCCTGCCTATACTCCAAGGTCAAGGCCTATGTCTTCACAGCCCTTTTTCAAGGAATTTATTCCAATAAAACTAGAGGGCTTATGGTGTGATTATTTATTAACGTCTTCCTACCCATTAAACAGACAGCTTCATCAAGGCAAGCCAGCCATCTGTCCTATAGACCAAGTGTTTCCTCAGACTTGGTCTACACCAGTAGATAGTTTTCTAGTGAATGAATAGAGTTAACGTCACTCTAAATTACATCAATCAAGTTGGAGCCGGGTGTGGTAGCTTGCACCTGTAATCCCAGCACTTTGGGAGGCTGAGGCAGGCAGATCACCTGAGGTCAGGAGTTCAAGAGCAGCCTGGCCAACATGGCAAAACTCCATCTATATTAAACATACAAAAATTAGCCAGGTGTGGTGGTGGCATGTGCCTGTAGTCCCAGCTACTCAGGAGGCTGAGGCCAGAGAATTGCTTGAACCCAGGAGGTGGAGGTTGCAGTGAGCCGAGATTGCACCACCGCACTCCAGCCTGGGCAACAGAGCAAGACTCTGTCTCAAAATAATAATAATATTAATAATTAATAATAGTAATAATAATAAAGTTGGGAATGGGTCAGTTAACAAAAGACAACAAGATAGAAACCATCATCTCCACCAGTTAGCGACACAGGGTGGATGTGTGCATTAGGCTTTTCTCTGAGAATAGGATTTTGTCCTATCCAAGAAAAATGACAAACACCCATGAAGAGGGTTTTATTTTATCTTGGGGGAAATGAAAGTATTAGTTTTTCTAATCAAGAGTAAGTCACTTGTCCCCACTTCCCCTGCAAACAACAAAAAAGAACCCATGATATTTGTTGAGAACCAGCTTACAGCCTAATCCCGGCCCTGGAAGCATGCCATTCTCTAATAGATACAATTAAGTTAAAAGACTGGTGTTGGTCACATGGTTTCAGACAATGGCCCTATATTTAGAAGTTTTGTCCCAAATATAATCAGATTCCAAAGGCCTATGAGGATTTATTTATTTATGAAAATAAGGACCCAATGCCTTCTGAAATAAGCCCTTTTGGTGCAGCAGCCGTGTGCACTGGGGCAGATTTACTCTGAAAAATAACAAGGCTTCTCTGACCCAGGAAAGTCACAGCCTGAAATGCTTATTTTTGAAGCAGCATTTATTTTCTGCTGGTTTAGAACATGTTCCCCTTAGGAATAACCTCCTGGCTGCCCCAGAAATGCTGATATGCGGATTGTGTAATGTCAGCTCTCCCGTGCGCCCTATCTGTGCCTCCTTCCTCGCAGCAGGGAGGCGTTCAGCCCGCCCCTGCCCGTTCCCTGCCTTGCTCTTTTCTAAGAACTGGAAATTATTCCTGAGATGAGAGGAATAAAACATAACATACATAAGACATATCCAGTCTATTTCTGAAGCAGAACATGGAGAAAACCTAGCGAAGAGATTACGAAAAAAGATAAAACAATAGAAGTTTTTTTCCTAGTCCTCACTCCCAACCTCTTCCTGCCCAAGTTTATGTCTGCTAAGGGCTCCTCTCATCAGCCCTACTTCTTGGACTGCTTTCAGGATCAGGAGAGAGAGGAGTTTCATAATATTTTTTGTTGACTTTTTAGGCAAGGATAGGTAAGAAGGGCCCCATTCACAGGACCACTGCTCAGACCGGATAGCAGGTGGTGGCTGGGTGGGAAGGAAAAAAGTCCTAGAACATTTCAGTCCTCATGATCCTCTCATCTGCCCTTCTGATCAGAGCATGACTCCTGATTGATTTTGAGGAAAGTTCCAATACCTCTGGCTGTCTGCATCCTTCCCTTTTCTCACAGAGTGTGCTCAAGTGTGTCTGGTCATATGGTTTCTGATTTATACCCAACTCCTAGTTCCTCTTTCTCTGGTGGAGGCCTTCAAAACCTGGGGAAATGACACATGCCTCATTCAATGAGCAGTTGTCATCAACCATCAACCATCCGTTAGCTCTGAGCTGAGCAGCTTACATGTGTTAGGCTGGGGAAATGGGGGCATCGAAAGAGCAAGGCAGGACTTTGCCTTCATTCTAACCATACACATATTCTCCAAGCAGCACAGGGCAAGTCAGAAGACGTGGGTCCAAGATCTGGGCAACTTGGGCTCGTGACTTCACTTCTCTATGACTTAGTTTTCCCATCTGTAAAATGGACTAAGCACCTCTCACTTGTTATTTTACGAGGCTGATGTGGGAATCAAATGGGATGATGGGTGCAGAGGCCTTTGTAAACTCTGCCTCTCTCTGTAATGCAAGCTGCTATGGGTAGATGGCAGGCGAGTGGGGTCAACAAGGTTTTCATCTCAACCCTTGCTGCACACGCAGCTCTGGGGAAAAATGATGCCCTGGAATCATCTCCGGAGTTGAGGGTAGGGCCTGTTATGGGGCTTTTTAGTTTTTAAGGCTCCTAAGGTGATGTTGGTGGGCAGTAGGATTTGGAAACTGCTAATAAACCAAAAAGTTACAGATGTTAAGAGAAAGCAGAACTTGTGGATTAGGGTGAGCAGGCAGGAAAAGCCTTGAAGGAAAAGATGGGAATCTGAGAAGTAGAAGGGTCCCAGGCCAAGGGGAGATGGTAAAGAGAATGGAGTGAAGACAAGGGAAAAGGAGAAAGGGGAATGAAGGATAAAGGGGGAGCTGGTACATCAATTAATCACAAAATGGGTAGCACCTGGTCTGGCGGAGGCTGCACCTCTTCCACAAAGCCTGGTGACTCCAAGTTTCTCTTATTGGAAGCTTCATGTCACCTCGTGCCACTCTGTCTCCCCATTGCCATATTGTTTTATAATTGCTTGTGTGTGTATCTGTCTCCCTCAATGGATCAGGGGTTCTTTGAGGGCACAAATTATTTCTTTCACCACTGAATCCTCAGCACCTAGCAAGGTTCCTGGCATAGACCAAGAGCTTAATACATGATGTCTAAATGACAGGTATTGAGCATCTGGTAAGGACTTATCTTAGGTCTGACTCTGCCACTAATTTACTGGGATGTCTACAACCCACTATTTTGCCTCTTTGGGTTTCCAGGTGCCCCCCCTCCCCCCAAATCGTGAAATGTGAGGACTCTAGGAATTCAAGTACGTAGGTAGCACTGTGTCTAGAAAAAAATATTCAGCGAGGTATCAGGCTCAAATAATTAGAACACATTAATTTAGGTCAGTGCTTCTCAAGCTTTAATGTGCCTACTAAGGTACGTGGAGACTTTGTGAAAATGCAGATTCTAATTCAGTAGGCCTGGAGTGGGTCTTGAGATGCCACATTTCACACAGGCTCCCAGATGATGTCAATGTGGCCTGTCAGCAGAGCTCACCTGAGTAGCATGCGTCAATAGTACTTACTTCCAGGTAAGACCAATGCTGCTGGATTTTGACTCTCACTTGGAGTAGCAGGTAGTTAGGCTGCATTCGTATGATAACAAAATGATCTGCTGAAAATGTCCCACTCCAGACCCTGAAATAATGATTTTTTTTTTTTTTTTAATTCTTGGCAGAGATACTTTGTTGGCTAGAATTACAGGATATAGATCAACCAAATCTGGGCTCAAATCCTGTTCCCATCATTTCTTAATTATATGATTTTAGGCAAGTAACCTCAAAATGTTAGCCTCAGTGTCCTATTCTGTCAAATGGGATCACAAAACTTATCTCAAGAAGTATAACTCATAAGGCATGATAATTTATATGAGGAGGTAGGTAATGCAATTAGCATACGGTGGGTCCTCAGTACATGCTAATTCTCTTCTTACTGACTTAGCAACACAGGAAGTAAAGAGATTTCAGGAACTATAGGTTTCTTCCTCTTTTCACATCGAGAAAGGAACCTTAAGTAGTATAGGAAATGCAGTACGTTTCACTTCCTTTCTTTAGGGAACATAAAACCCCCAGGTGTGTCTTAGTACAGGATCAGTAAGAGAGAAATAGTAAAAGTGAAAAGTTCTCAGAGGGAGCTGACTCACCACTCCTCAGGGAGAGGTAACCACCCTGTGAGGCTTTGTGAGGAAGGTGGTCTGGGCAGCTTGGGGGAAATATGAAGGAAAAGACAAAGACAGAGGAACTCCCCGGCTCACAGCAAAAGCCTTCTTTCTTCAACACTCCATTTTCAACACTGAACTCTGACTCTTGTTGGACTTATCTTTAGATACATTCTATTTATTTGATTAGGGTAGAGGAATCAGAACTACTTCGTATCCTGGCCTTCTGAGAGGTCTGGTATGAGCACAGGTATTGTTATCTGACTTGATCTTTACTGTGGTCCCTTTCAGTAACCTCCATAATAATTTCTTAGGTTCCTCAATAACAAGCTCTAAGGGCCACTCCTGGGGTGATTTTCAGTGACTTCCCATCAAAATAGTTGTAATCAGCCTTTGTCAATCTTCCACTGTCCCTTTTGCACCTGTCTTCCAATTTCCAGGCACCCATTAGGCCCAAGCTCACCGTAGGCTGTTCTAATGACATCTCTTTGGGACCTCAATCAATAGCTCCCTGGTCAGGTGTGTGCATGCATTGTATTTAGCTCTCCTGTACTCTACATTTGCTAATCCTAGCCAGGAGTTAAGAAAACAATCTGATTACAGATGTAATCCTGTGACCATCTGCTTGATTTATCACTCCCAGAAAGAATTTGAATTTTGAAAAAGGAGCTTCTTAAAGTAAATGAGTCTTTAATTTTGTGGGTTAGTACAATAACTGCTCATTTTATATATATTGAGGGAATTTAAAAACATGCAAATGTGCAGGACTCAAAATTTTGCATTTTAAAGGCCTCCATTAAGCTTTGAGCATCTGTAGTTTAAAAAACTTTCCAGGTGATTCTGATGTACAGCCAGAGTTGCAAACTCCTGGCAATTGGTCGATTATGTATGGGACATTAGAACACGTTTTATTTTTTTATTTTTTATTTTTGTCTATTCTTGACCTAAACATCCGTCAATTTTCCATTGCTGTGTAATAACACACCCTAAAACTTAATGGATTAAACAGAAAATTACAATGCTTCTCCTAATTCTGTAGGTTGCCTTGGCTCAGCACACAGCTCTTCTCTGTGTAGTAGTATCAACTGAGTCACTCCTTTAGCTGTATCCAGCTGATGTCTGGGCTGGGATGGAAGATCTGAGAAGACTTCCTTCACATGGTCAGCGCCTCATTCTCTTCCATGTGGCCCCTCCATGTGGCTGGTTTGTTTTTTTTCACAGCATGGTTGTCTCAGGTTAATCAGATTTCTTAGATGGTGGCTGACTTTAAGAATGAAAGCAGAAACTGCCAGACTTCTTAAAGGATAAACCTGGAACTGGCATAGCATCATTTCTGCTATATTTTACTCATCAAGCCAAGTCAAATGTCCACTCCGGGTTTAAGAGAATAAGAAGCAGATTATAAATTTTGGTGGGCAGACTATCATGTGCATAGAGGAAAATAATTCATGGCATCATCTTTGGAGACTATTTACTGTAACATCTTCCCATCAATTTGCCAAATAATACGAACTTGCAGCATAACACCTTACCTCTGAAGAATGTCAATCCTCATGATATAGGAGTTAAGAAGAAATTACTTAGGCAGATAGTGAGGCTACAGGAGTCCTTGGTAAAGTTTTCCTTTTAATGAAAAGCAGCCCCCAAATCATTTTCTTTTCTAACAAAGAGCAGCCTGTATAATTAAGCTGCAGACATCGATAAGCAAGCTGGAAGCTTGCACGGGTGAATGCCAGCAGTTGTGCCGACAGGAAAAGGCTACCTGGGACTAGGCATGTTCAAAATAGTGGCTCCATCTTCCCTTCTCTTTGCCAAACCATGTGTACAGTAAGGAGCAGACAATATGGCCCCTGCCAGGCAAAGACTCCATTTACATAATAATATTAGGGTGGGGCAACCAGCCTTTCCCTCTGCACTATGTAAACATCACGCCTGGTTGAACCAATCTGTGAGTCTTACGTAAATCAGACACCACCTCCTTAAGCCTGCCTATAAATTCTGGTGCAGTCCACCAAGGGGTGTTTTTTTTCCCTTTTGGGAGCTCCTCTCTCTCACAAGGGAGAGAACTGGTCTCCTTTCTCTTTCTTTTGCCTATTAAACCTCTGCTCCTAAACTCACTCCTCGTGTGGTCTGTGTCCTTAATCTTCTTGGCACAAGATGATGAACCCTGGGTATTTACCCCAGATAATGATGCTGCTTCACTTACGCCAAACAAAAAAAGCACCAAATGTCCATATGGACCATCTAAGCATTCAAGACCATCAGTGATTCTCTTAAAAAAGATTTGAGGACTCATGGGTTTCCTCCCTCTCTAATATTGCTGTAGATGTGGCTCAACTGATCAGTTCTAACTAGAGGAACCTCAAGCAATCACTCCACATACGTTTTTTCAGTTTCCAAAACCTAAGGGAGTTTTGTGGGAGGAGAGCATAACCAAATGGAACATGGACCTTGAGCCTAACAGAAACGGTTTAGACTCTTCGATCTGCCAGCTGTGAGAGACCTTCGGTAAGCTGATTCCTCTGAGCCTCTGTTTCATCTTCAGAAAAGTGAACATGACATCTTCTCTCAGGCTGTTTGTGAAAACTCAGGGTGATGGTGTTTGTAGATGCCACCTGAACTGTTTAGCAAATGTTGTACCTTTTGCTACTAACATCTCTCTTTTGTAAAAGACATGACTTTGTAGAAGTATTTAAACATACAGGAAAAAGAAAGCATTTCACAAACACTTCTGGGAGAAAGAGGAGAGAGAGAGAAAGCTTTGTGTATATTTAATGAGTAAAAGCATATCATTTAAAATGTGAAAGTTAATATGTTGAGTGAGTCACCCAAAATGAATTCTCTGATATTGATAAGCATTGAATGTAGTTTAGTTAGCTTTCCAGAACAATGACTCTACCTTCCTTGGAAAATAGCTTCTAGGAAGTTTAGTGAGGAAGCCTTGAGAAGGCATCAGCACTCTAAGCCAGGTGGGCTGTAGAGTTAGAATCTGAAGCAACCGGTAGAGAGAAAAAAAGAAGAATGGATTACAAAAGATGGGCAAGGTGCCTGGAATTTCACACCTACATCATCTCCTTTGTGGTAAAGGGGAAATCCCAGGATCCATAGCTACCCCTGATATACTAGTATATCCTTGACCTATTGGAGCAAAATTATAGAGAACAATGACTGCATTATTTCACAAGACACCCTTTGATCCAGTTTAGAACACTAGTTTTTCATTCTTCTGTCCAGAATGATGCTATTATATTTCTAACTGAGATTCTTTCAAATCCATAGCCTGGTAGTTAATAGGAGAGAAGAATCTCAATGATATGAGGCCCCTGAATAGAAATTAAGAAGCCTTTTCCCAATCCCAAGATTTTATTCTTGGGACTAAGAGATAATTAGCTTAAGGACTGCAAGGTAGATAAGTAAAATAGGTTATTTTTCTCATTGTATATTTTTACAACTCTACATACAGGCATTATTACTTCTATTACTTCTATTTTATGGATGGAGAAACTGAGACTTAGAGAGTTGGTCAATCAGGTAAGGAAAAAATTCAAAACCTAAAGCATCTAATCAGTGTCTTATTGTGTAACAGCAAGATGAACAATTCAGAAATGCAAGATAAAACAGTTTCACCTGTCTCAGAATATGATTGAAAAACTTGACAGATATTTCCAAAAGATATACTTGAGTAATTTAAATAAGCTTGCTTTTGTATATGTAAGGAACTACACAGAGAGGATATTAACTCTTCTCTTACATCTAAGTAACAATTTTTAAAATGCAGTATTTGATCACAATAAAAAAATAACTTTAAAAACTACCCTGGGCCAAAAGCAGTGCCTCACACCTGTAATCTCAGCACTCTGGGAGCACGCCTGTAATCTCAGCATTTTTAGGGAGGCCAAGGTGGGAGAATTACTTGAGGCCAGGGGTTTGAAACCAGCCTGGGAAACACAGTGAGACCCCCATCTCTCCAAAAACTTTAAAAGTTGGCCAGATGTGGTGGCATGCATCTGTAGTCCTAGTTACTGGGAAGGTTGAGGTGGGAGGATCACATGAGCCCAGGAGTTTGAGGCTACAGTGAGCTATGATTGCACCACTGCACTCCAGCCCAGGTGACAGAGCAAGACCCTGTCTCTAAAAATAATAATGATTTTTCCCCAAATACAGATTTTTTAAGTTGCCCTTTTCTGACTATAATTCAGTAAATTTAGGAATCTAGGGCCATAGTTCATATGCCCTACAAATAGAAAAGCAAAGTAAATAGAATTTTTAAAAGTTTAACCACTGGGAAAGTATGAATATGGAATGTTCTTTAATATAAGCCTGAGAGCCAAGAAAAAAATAAAAATAGAAATGAAATCCTATCTAGGAATCAGTGAAAAGACGATTACTTGTTGTCAAAACCTATTAGAAATAATCTGTTATTATAGAAAAATGTATAGCCTAAATGCCTTTATTATTTTATCATTGAAAATAAATAATTTTTGTTAAGAATCTAGGGAAAAATACAAAGTAAATCATGAGGGAATACATGGGAATTGACAATGCAAAAGATGAAATTTGTGATATAGAAAACAACATAGTAAAAAGGATAAAGAGGAGCAAAAGCTGGTTCTCTGAAAAGACCAATGAACACAATTAACCTTGGTAAGCCTGCTGCAGGAAAAACCAGGGTTCAATTCACTTGCTCCAGGGCACATAGGAGAACATCTGTTATTGATTGATTGATTGATTGATTGACAGTTTTACTCTGTCACCCCAGGCTGGAGTGCAGTGGTGTGATCTCAGCTCACTGCAACCTCCGCCTGCCAGGTTTAAACAATTCTTGTGCCTCAGCCTCCTGAGTAGCTGGGATTACAGGTGGGTGCCACCAAGCCCAGCTAATTTTTGTATTATTAGTAGAGAGAGTGTTTTGCCATGTTGGCCAGGCTGGTCTCGGACTCCTGACCTCAAGTGATCTGTCTGTCTTGGCCTCCCAAAGTGCTGGGATTACAGGTGTGAGCCACTGCCTTAAATCTGTCATTTAAACCCTGCCCATCTGTACGCAGAGCCCTGTCTAATACATCATATGCATACTATGACAGAAATAAAAAATATTAGAGCATTAATAAACTGACTTGAAGATAGTCAATAAAGGTTTTTCAACATATCCAAGATGCATGGGCAATAAAGAGCTGGAAAGACTTGTATTCTTCCTCCTTTCGCTTTTCTGATCACAAGTGGTTGATTCTTGGTTCACACTGAGGATTCATGTGTGAGCTATGGCTAGGTCGTAATGACATTTTTCCACTTTCAGAACATTTCTGTAAGTTTTCCATCAATCTCAAGTATAAAAGATTCAGAGAAAGATGAGGAGACCAAAACTAAGAGGAGCAAAATGACAGGTCCAAGAGAAGAAACCAGAATTGGACCCAAGGGGCTTTGTTGAACTTGGTTTATGTATCAGACATGGTTTTCTATAGTCCATGGGGTATGTTTTTTTTTTGTTATCCTCGTTCTTCCTAACAATGATGCTAGGGCACAGAGACGTTCAGCCACCTGCCCAGGGTCACACAGCCAGTGATCTGCCTGACTCTGCAGCCCATGCTTGCAAACACTCTACTGAAGCATTTCCTAATACCTGCTGGAGCATTTGGGCTCTCCTGATGTGCTCCCCTCCACCTCTCTGCCTCACATGATGTGCCCTCACATTTCCTTGCTGGCCCAAGAGCTGTGAAACACATTAGGAACTAATAGTTTAGGAGGGGCATGGGCTTGTGGAAAGAAAACACCACAGTCCCCTTCCTCAGCTGTACTGTTCTTTCCTTCAGCTGATATTTCTCAGGTTATATAAATGGAATGTTATACAAATGTTTCCGCCATGAGTTTCCTTTCAAAAGATGAATAAAAGAATGAGGCATTTTGTTTTCCTTTGTTCCCTGGTAGCACCTATGTTAAGAATTTGTGCTTAAAACATGACTCACTAATTCTTGGAGCAGAGCACAAGGAAGTATACAGACCTAATAGCCCTGTGAGATGTAGGCTTGATCTTGTGTGGGAAAGAATCCATTGGAACCACGTAGATGAAGTTACATTCAAAAACAATCCTCCCCGCCCTTACCCCTTCCCCAACAGCTCCCAACATGACTGCGTTGTTTAAGTAGCCCATTGCTTTCTTGTATGACTGTCAAATATTTCAGGCAAGTGATATCTAGTTCTTCTATAAGTGGGTGCATGCTGAATTGTTAAGGTTTATAATTATTAACTGAATCATTGCTTTGTTGTTCGATAGGCAGTTTAGATTTTGGAATGGTTATTTACAGAACAAAGGCAGGAGGGAAATGGTGTAAATACAGTGCAGGGTAAATAAGTTGAAAAGTACCTAATTTTTGTGGATTTAAGTACAGTAAGCTTTCAGCTAAACTCATTGCATTTTAATTCCTTCAGTCTATGTATGTTACGGGCAGAAAATATCCTCTGTTGGAATGGTGAGATCCAATTCTCAGTGCACAGAAAGACATTTTTGGAACCTGCTTTCTAGAAAGTGACCTATGTGGGCAATCCCTACTTCACCACCCCCTTCAGCTCCAGTAATTTGATTGCCCAGAATATTCTCATTATAATTCACTGGCACATGGGAGCTGCACAAATATCAGTGAGTCAGCGTGCTGGCTGTTGGGGATCCACAAGCAGGATACTTAGGTGCTCAGGACGTTTTCTTTGGAAGGATCCCTTCTAAAGAATGTCTTTTCTTTGCATGAGACAATGAGAAACGGGAAATCACTCTGGGTGTGACTATTTATCCCTCTTCTTTCATATTCATTGCTCAATTCCTTCAAAAACCTAAGTCCTGGAGCGAAGAGGCATTTAGGTAGCCAGCTAGAAGGACTCTCCAGAGGCTGATAAAATTTCTCCCAGTAGCCTCTGCTATTTATTCATCAGATCCCAAAGCTATCAGAGAAAATCTGCTATTTTCTCCTGCTAACTGTTGCATAGACTGGCAATCAGGGTTACCACCATGTTTTCCTTCATTATCAAAATGATATTTCTCCTAGATAACTTAGTGCTCTTTTCTCTCATTTAGGACTCAACAATACCAACCTCACCAACATCAGTAGGACTACCTCTATCATCAGTATCATCATCACCACCCTCAGTAACATTCCTACCAAAAACTACCATCGTGGCTCCTAACCAGCACCACTTCCACAGACACTGCCATCATCGCTACCTTCCTTTAATTCAGCAGTTATTTACTGAGCAGTTATTTACTCAGTTATGCACTGAAGATATCCAAGCACTGTGCTAGTGAAACCAGCCCAATTGCTCCATAGAAATAATGTTTATGGGTTTTTTGAATATAGAAATTTACTCTCTTGATCTTAAAATTTGAAACTTTTATTTGCCCCATCTGAATTCTCTTCTCAGGAAACTGACCCTCAGGCAAGGGACTGAAACTCATCAGATCACCACATCCAGATAATGAGAGCTCAGACCCCTCATTCATCATGATTGCTTCCTTACCACTCCCGAATTCCTTCCTGCTTGTAGCTACGTTCCTTCTCTGCTATATAAACCCCCAATTTTAGTCAGGCAGGTTTGAGATTCATCTCCTGTCTCCCTCACTGCAGCACCCAGATAAAGCCTTCTTACCTGACACCTCTCGTCTCAGGGCCTAGCTCTCCATGCATCAAGCAACAGGACCAAGACCAAAGCCCTGGCATTTTGGTAACATTAGGCCCTAAGAATATCAAGAAGATAATACCAGGATTTTTGCCTTGAAGGACAATACTATAGGAACTTAGAAACTTATATAAATGGCAATTATAAAAATGCAGAGAGGTATATGCCATAGGAGGTATATAAATACGTGATCCGCTCACCTCAGCCTCCCAAAGTGCTGGGATTACAGGCATGAGACACCGCGCCTGGCCACATTTCCACTCTGATCATCTTCCTCTTCCTCTCTCTTTCTTTCTTTTTCTTTTCTTCTTCTCCTCCTTTTCCTCCTTCTCCTTCATTGGGCTGATTGTGTCTAATGTCAAAATAAATGGATGATGTAACCTTGGCCTTCTTTCAAATATGACAAAGTTGTTCTTTATTTTAATATGTAAAACTTCATAATCAGTTGCAAATTACAAACACCAGACAGAATTTGGCTAAACAGAAAAACTCAGAACACTTAATAATCCCCTATTTTTTTTTTTTTTTTTATTGCAGGGATCGGGGGAATGTGAGAGAAAAAAATAGAGAGAGGGGGAGATAGAAATAATCTTCATTGCAAAATATAATTTTAAAATGTTTATCATGAAGAATAAGCAATGCTAATTTTCTTTTACATTTTAAGAAATGAGCTTTTAGAAGCAGGGTCATTTCCCACTTCTTTAAGTACAGAGTTACTGTACATTCTTACTTGCTCCTGGACTTCTAATGTGATATCATCATTTCCTCATATTACCACCATTGCAATAATGTTCTTTTGCCCACACCTTGCCAACTCTACAATTCAACTATAACAAGATACATAAAAGGATCATATGCTTGAAATATTCCTTAAACCTGTCTAGCACCATCAAACTGCAATGATATATTCTTGTCCAAAAGTCTTTTAAATTCAGGTAGAAGAGAGAGGTAAGATTTTCTTATGATTTTTCTAGTGAACCTAGCCCTACTTTGATGAAGAGTGTTCTAGTTATCTATTACTATATTCAAATTATTTTTAAAACTCAGTGACTTAAAAAGTAACCATTTCAAGATATCTCTTTTGTGTGCATAAACATTTTAAGATGGATCTAGAATTAATTTCTTTTTCCTTTTCACCTTAACTACAGTGGCCACAGATGCTCTACTGGGTGCATCTAGAATTTAGGTAGAGCTTGGCTGCTTTCTTCTTGTGTTCCAAGGAACATCAAGCAAGGTAACTCAGTGGTACTCAGCTTGCATTCAGTGGTACTCAGCTTGCAGGTGGGCTGATCTGAGGGTTCCAAGGTGGCTTCACTCACACATCTGGTGCCTTTTTCATAATGGATAGCACAGCTGAAGGCTGGTCAAGCATTTATTTCATCTTGTATCTACTCTACATGGCTGGCATGGACTTTTTGACAGCATGAATTCCAGTGGCTGGGATTCGAAAGTGTTCCAAGAAAAATCATTCATTCCAAGAAACCCAGTTAACAAAGAGAACATATATTCTAAGAAACCCAGGAAGAAGTTTTAAGGCTTCTGGTGACCTAGTCTTGGAAATCCCAGAATGTCACTTCGGCTGCATTCTGTTGATCAGTCATGTCCCCAAGACCAACCCAGGTTTAAAAAAAAAGGTTCAGACTCTTTTTTGGGAGGTTACATGTGGTAATTTAATACATTTATATAATTTGTAAAGATCAAATCAGTATACTTAGGATGTCCATCACCTTAAATATTTATCCTTTCTTTGTGCTAGATATACAGACTGCCCCTCTTGATGAAAGAAATAGCAAGGGATCTGTGGCCATCTTTAATATATTATAGAAGGAATAGCAAGAACAAAGTTGAGAAATGAGGAAAAAAAGATGCATTCTTGTCAGAGAACTGAGTCATAAAGTTGGGATGGATTATCGAGTTCATGGGATTTAAATCTAGAAAGGTAAAAGAAGAGGCTTAAGAGACAAGATTGAGAACTCTGTACTTAAAGAAGTGGGAAATGGGAGAACTGATAAAAGGATGTGAGTGATCAGATCAGAGAAGATGTGGGTATTGGTGAGAGGGTTGCCGAATGGTGGGGATGGGGAATGGGTTGGAGGTAGGAGACACTGTAAATAAGTAGGAAAGCCCACCGAAGGAGAGGCAACTGGAAAAGTCTTGGGGAGAACTTGCCCAGGTCCAAACCATATGTTGCTGAAGTAAGAAAGGAACAGACAGAGAATTTCCAAGATGTATATATCATTATCATCTATAGTGTTGGTCATTATGAGATACTCTCCTAGTGGCATGCAGAGTGTAGGAGGATAGGTAGTAAATGAATGAAATTCTGACTTACAATGGCTTGCAAATATTAATAACAGGGAATGTATTGGCTCACGTAAATTAAAAGTCCAATGTTGCATCCAACTTTAAACATTTGATTCAGTTGAATAATGCCACTAGGATTATCTCTTGTCTCTGACTCCTCTGTGTGATGACATTATTCCTTAGCTATTTCTTCTAATGTTGACAAAATATCTGAAATAAGTATAAACCTCACATCTTCACACCATCAAATCCTGTGTAAAACAGTATTCTTCTCTCTCTTAGAAACTCTAGCAGATGATTCTTTGTGTTTAATTGGCTAAGATTGGGTTTTAGAATTCAGTTCAGTGTAACCTTTCTCTCCCATCAGTTGCTCTATGCCCTAAGTTTTACAGGGGCAGGCATCAGTGTGGGTTTACCAGAGCTGCCTATGACAAGAAGAGTATGTCCCTCTAACTCTGGAACTCAGTATTGGGAAGCCTGTGGCATATTTTATTTTCTGAAGATGGTTCCAACAATACCACCCGTCTCACAGACTCTTTAGAACCTTATCATTCTTCCGTCAAGTAATGGAGTCTCTTTCTCGACTTTCACTGGCTGAGGGCAAACAAGAAAAAGAAAAATAATAATAAATAAATAAATGTAGTCTCTTTTCCCTAACCTTGAATCTAGGCAGTAGAGTATGTGACAATTTTGATCTATAGAGTATGGCAAAAGTGATAATATTGTTACTTCCAAGACTACGGCATAAAAATGGTATGCACATCCTCCTTATTCTCTTGGAATGTTTGCTCTTGTAATATTGCTCTAGGTTGCAAGAAAGCTCAAGTAGCCCACGGAGAGGATGCAAGGCTTCCAGCTGATCCCCTCAGCTAGGCTCAGTAGCAGCCAGAACTAGCCTACCAACAAACCTGCTGATCATGTGCGTAAGCCACCTTGAACATCGATCCTCCTGCCTGATGGAGCCATCCCAGCTGATGCCACATGAAGCAGACACAAGCTGTCCCTACTAAGCTCTGCCCAAGTTGGATATTCATGAGTGAAATAAATGACTGTTGCTAAGTAATTAATTTTTGGGTGGCTGTTATGTAGCAGTAGATAATTGGAACAAAGCTTATTGACATAATACATCTATATCACATCCTCCAATCCATTTTTTTAAGTAATAAAGTTGATGTTTGTTTTGATTTTCAGTTGCAGCTTTAAATATTTTATCTTAATTAGTCAATTTTTTCCAAACTCAAAATGGGTTTTTGTAAGAGTAGTAGTAGGGTCCTGGAATAATGGCAATTCTCTTTCACTGGAGAAAGCTTTGTAGAGAAAACAAAAGAATTTTTACAAGTACTCAACTGGTGAAAACTGTCATAAACCTTGACGGTATTTTTAAATTCATCATTCATTTATCAATTGATAAATGAATTCATCATTCATCAATTGATAAATGAATTCATCATTCATTTATCCATTCATCCGTACATCCATCCATTTCTAGATCCTCTCATAAGAGGAAATCTAGGAATAAGCCTGATCAATGAAAGTTTCATGGGAAAGAGGAAGGAGGAAGAAATTATTTTATTTTTAGAGTTTTGGGAGTTATGGGTTATGGACTTGCACTGGAGAAGATGGGTGAGAAAGTTCAAGGGTTCTAAGATGGGAAAGTAGACCTGGAGAAAATGTTGCAACCAAGATTATAAGGCCAATTACCAGGTCCAATTACCAGAAAATAATTTTTAAAGCAGGAATATTAGGTCATATCAGTACCTGAAAGAGTGATTGAGGCTAATTTGTTCATTCATGTAACAATAATTTATTATGTGCTACTAAGTACCATTACTATATTATAAACTGAGGGTTCAGTAGTGGATAAGAGAAACTAATTCCCTGGCCTAATGAAACTTGCATTCAATGGGGAAAGCAAGGAACATATATGTAAATTAGCAAAAGTTAATATCATTCAAAGAGTGCTAAGAGCTCTGAAGATAGTAAAGCAGGGTAACTGATAAAACAGGACTAAGCAGGCAACATTAAGAGGTGATCAGGGAAAAAACCTCTGAAGAAAACATATTTGATGTGGAATCCAAATGGCAAGTAGAATGAAGAAGGTAAATAATTCATACAAGAGCATATCTCTTCCACAGCAAGTGCAAAGACCCTGGGCAAATGCCATAGTTGAGCTAGCACCCACCACTGGATTCAAGTGATGGGTGAGTGATACACATTCAAGGTCCAAAAGGGTAGACAAAACCAGTTCAATTAGTCACTTATTCATCCACCCATTGATCCATCTACTGATCCATCTACTGATCCATTTATCCATCCATCCATCCATCCATCCATCCATCCATCCATCCATCCATCTATTCAACATACATGTTGGGTGCCCTTTACATACCAGGACCTGTACTGGGCATGGGAACTGCAGAGATGAAAAGATGAACAATCTCTGTACTTGAGGGACTCATCTCACTCTAGGAGATAGATAAACTGGCATGTGACTGAAAACTCACTATATTGGTAATGAAACTAAAATACAGAGCTTAATGATTTAACCTGATACCACCCAAGTGGTTAGCGGTTAGTGGCAGGGCTTCAGCATTTTATTTTCCTTCCCTACAGGGAAAACCATTATGTATGACCTATTTTTTCAAACTCTCTTCCTCAGTGGGGGCAACAATTAGAGTTTATCTATTGCTAGTGCTTACCATTTTAGGCTCCTTTAATTAGAGTGTTTTAAATTAGTGTTATTTTAATTTTACTTATCTCCTGAGACATTATAGAGGATAAATAGCAAATGAAATAATGTACATGAAAACACATTGTAACCCATAAGCCGTCATGCAGATGTGTGTTATATATAGTTTTATATTTGAAGATATAGCTTTATGCATTAGTACTGCTTCCTCCTCAGGGATGCCTCCAAAAGAATTCAGAGTAAAACAGACTTGTGGATTGATGCTTTAAAGATATTTTATATTTTCTTTAAAAACAAAATTGGCTCACAGTAGGTGCTTAATAAATATTTGTTCAAAGAATGAGTAAGACGCAATATTCAGAGACATAGATTCAGCGTAGTAGGTCTCCGTGTGGCTAATTACTGTGCAAAAGATGTCAATTTGTGAGTGCAAATTCATCTTAAGGAAATTCTCTGATTTAATTTAAGCACTGGTAGAGAGAATTACTATTATCCTCCTTGGGAATGAAAAGCATATAGCTCAGGGAAGGAAGATCACATTTTTAGGAGAACTATCTGGGGGCAGATTACCCAAAGTGTTAATTATTATAATTATTATTGTTAAGTTGGTTTTAAAGTCCTATATGATGTAATATCATGTTCTCTTTTTGTTTCTCCAGCTGAGCTGATGATCCTTTAAATAAAAAACTACAACCACCTGTCTTAATCTAGAGACTACTCAGTGGTTGATTTTTCAGGATTGGAACCAGGCTGTCTGGGTTCAATTACAGGCATAGTCTCTTAGACTTTGAGTTTGTTTCTTAATTGCTCTGTCCCTAAATTTTCTTTCTTTCTTTTTTTCTTTATTATTTTTTTTTTTTGGTAAAACAGGAATTATAAGTAGTATATGCCTCATAAAATTGCTGGAAGAATTAAATGAATTAATTTATGTAGTGTACTTAGAAGAGCATTTATGTTAGCTAGTATGCGTCTACTTACTTTGACCTCCCATTGGATTATAAAAGCTGGAGAACAAAGGCTCTGTCTTATTTTGCTGATGTTTTTCTTCAGTGCTGGGACTAAGGGTGAGGTGAGCGAAGCACCTGACTGGCTGCAAAATTCAGTGAGAGTGTAGGGGAAGCAAAAAACATAAACAACCAAGATAAATAATATTTTAGTGCAGTGCTTTTAAAAATCGAAATTAGTGGCTGGGCACGGTGGCTTATGCCTGTAATCCCAGCACTTTGGGAAGCCGAGGTGGGCGGATCACAAGGTCAGGAGATCGTGACCATCCTGGCTAACACGGTGAAACCCCGTCTCCACTGAAAATACAAAAATTAGCTGGGCGTGGTGGCAGGCGCCTGCAGTCCCAGCTACTCAGGAGGCTGAGGCAGCAGAATGGGCCTGAACCCAGGAGGTGGAACTTGCAGTGAGCCCAGATGGCACCACTGTACTCCAGCCTGGGTGACAGAGCAAGACTCCGTCTCAAAAAAAAAAAAAAAAAAAAAAAAAAAAAAAAAAAAAAAAAAATTGAAATTAGTGCAAACATTCCATTGTGAACATAATATTTTAAATAAGACTGGATTTGTATTAATCATTATGTAAGACCATTTCATTTGGTCAAGAGAAATTGTTAAACATAGCAATTTCCCCAGATGAAAACGAGATAAGCAAGAAGTTGATTTTGAATATGTTGGTGAGTTTTCTCATCAACAAAACAGGAAATTAAAATTAAAATAAGTTTATTTTGGGTATAAATAAAATATTTAATCTTAAAATAATGTATTGAATTTTAGTACACCTACTTTTAGACTTCAATATTCTTCAATGATTTTAATGTTCTTAAAAAAATTACAAACATAATAATACGCCAGATGAATGGCCAATAAGTATATGAAAAATACTCAATTTCTATCATCATGAGGGAAAAGCAATAAAACCACAATGAGATATTACTGCAAACCTGTTAGGACAGTTGCTATTAAAAAGACAAATCATGAAAAGTGTTGGTGAGGAGGTGGAGAAACAAACACTTGTACATTGCTGGGGAGAATGTAAATTAGCATAAAAGTTTGGAAAATGGGAGTTTCCTAAAAAAAAAAAAAAAAGTACTAAAAATAAAATGACCATATAATCCACAATCCCATTTATGGGTGTGTATTCAAAAGAATTGAAATCAATATTCAAAAGAATTGAAATCAGTATGTCAAAGACACATCTGCACTCTCATGTTAATTTCAACATTTTTCACACTAGCCAAGTTATGGAAGCAGTCTAATCTATCAACAAATTAATGGATTTTTTAAAATATGGTATACATATACAATGGTATACTATACAGTCTTTAAAAATAAGGAAGTTCTAATATTTGTGACAGCATGGATGGAACTGGAGAACATTATACTAAGGGAAATAAGCCAGGCACAGGAACACAAATATTATATGCTCTCACTTATATGTGGAATCTGAAAAAGTCAGTCTCCTAGAAACAGAGAATAGGCAGGTGGTTACCAAAGGCTGGGGCAAAGGGGAAAGGATGGGGAAAAGGAAGATGTTGTTAACTAAAGGGTACAAAGTTTTATTTATTGGAGAAATAAATATTATTTCTTGGAGAAAAGATTTTAATAATCTATTGCACTGCATGATGACCGCAGTTAATAACAATGTATTGTATGTTTCAAAATTACTAAAAAAGATTTTTAACATTCTCACAACCAAAAATGATAAATTATTGAGGTGATGGATATGTTGATTTAATCTTTTGATAATGTATACATAGATCAAAACATCACATTGTATCCCATAAATATACATGATTTATAAATTAAAAATAAAATAATAAAATTAAATCTTTATATTAAAACATATATAGGCCAGGCGCGGTGGCTAGTGCCTGTAATCCCAGCACTTTGGGAGGCCAAGTCGGGCGGATCACAAGGTCAGCAGTTTGAGACAAGCCTGCCCAACATAGCGAAACCCTGTCTCTACTACAAATACAAAAAAATTAACCAGTCGTGGTGGTGGGCACCTGTAATCCCAGCTACTAGGGAGGCTGAGGCAGGAAAATCACTTGAATCCAGGAGGCGGAGGTGGCAGTGAACCTAGATTGTGCCACTGCACTCCAGCCTGAGCAACAAGAGTAAAACTCTGTCTCAAAAAAAAAAAAAAAAAATGTATATAGGGGCACATATTTTTTCGTGATCCTCATACTCCAACATTGTTTGGCATTACTCTGATATTCCCGGATTCTTGCACAGGTTCTAGTGCATACAGGGTGTTCAATTCGTATTTGTGAAAGGACTTGCGAGCTCTATGAGGACAGGGCAATAATATATCTGTCTTTTGAATCTCCTCTCTTCAGCACCTAGTACAGTAGAGAATGTACCAGTACAGTAGAAAATATACTCCTAGTACCCAGAGGAGGATAAACAAATGTTAGTTGAATGTTTGTTGAATGAAAAAAATTACCTTAACTCCAGCTTAATTCAAACCTTAATTCATATCATGCTATTGAATTTTGTAGTATACTGAGATGTTCACTGTGGATTACAGAATTCTGCTTTATGAAGTCCTAACCATTGACTTGGGCATTATAATCCTTCTCTTCCACTTGAGATACCGTAAAGAGACTGAGAACAAGAGTTAGCAAGTAGGGAATTCCCCACATAAATCTCTGTGTCTTTTGCTTGCAAAATCACTAAACTAATAGCTTCCAAAAGTTTCTCACCACAATTTTTATGAGCTATTTTTTAGGTTGAGGCTACAGTGCAGCCATCACTGCACTCTCCCTGGGCAACAGAGCCTGCGTGATAGAGCAGACCCTGTCTCAAAAAAAAAAAAAAGATATATTTTGTACATTATGATATGGTACATACATACACATATATGTATATTTACATATGATTAAAACAAAAGTGTCATCAAATACTAGTATGTAATATGCATTCTATACTTAAATTTTTTAACAAATTATTAAAAATGCATTTGTGATGACTTCAGAGTAGCTTAGTGAACTACAAAGGCTATGTCCCAGAGTTTGCAAAACATTTCACTAGACTTTAAGTTTTTTAGAGCAAACCATTTCATCTCTGTTTATGCACCTAATATAGCCATTGGTTCAGGGAAGGTGTTTAATGAGTCATTTAGGCTGTAGGCTTTGATGCAAAGGATAAACCACTAGTTTGAGTCCTAGCTTTGTCGCTAACCAGCTGTATAAATTTGGGCAAATGAGTTAACTGCCATGAGTCTCTTTCTCTCCATTTCCAATAATAATGATGACAACAACAATAATCATAACGAAAATTGATTGAAGGGTTACAATGCACCTTCATCATTGGGATGATTGAAACTTGACACAGGTGCTGTGGGGACCAAATGGGATCGACGTATAAAGCACCTGCCATGAATGAGAAACTTAGTCATTGCTGAGGTAATTTTCCCCTTCACGGGTCTTCTAAGCCATGACTTTCTACTGGGAATCAGAAGCATGTTGCTTGCTCCTTTGGGTATTTGGCACGTGTTGAACTGGGAAGAGCCCAGTGCTTTGAAGAGCACTGTGAGAGTGCACCACAACCTGCATTCTCAAATACCCATCTTCTAGCCTTCCTTCTGGCCCCTTTGCAACTCTTTGGTCTGCTTTTGTGGTAGTTGGGTCCAGCTGGCCTCCATCCACATTCCAGTCTTTCTGAGAACAGTGGCAGCATTGTTGATGTCTGAGACCCACAGGACAAAGAGCTCATGTCCTCAGGCTACCTGTGGCATTTCTGTCCCAGGACATTGTACTGTTCTCATTGGTCTCACCAACACATGGGACCAGAGAGGAGAGAGGGCTGGGCAAAATGCGCTATGAATGTAAACCACAGGGGACAGATGAATTGTTTGAATGTCTATTCTGATTGGGTTGTCTATAAAGGAAGAAGCATTTATGCTTGTTTTTAACAGGGTTCTCGCCTTTTCCAGCTGCACTGGCTCACCTTGTTCACATTGACTCAATAATGTCACAGTCTTAGCATCTGAGAAGTCATCCATTGCTTGGGAAAAAACTTGCAATAATATCAGTTCTAATACCAATGCCTTCTAAACGTGTCTCTCACCCTACAACTGTACATAATTACATTCATCGAAAATATACCATATTTTATTTGCTTGACATAGACCATTTCAAATCTTTGTAAGAACAAAGTGTAAAGTGAATTAACATGCCTAGTTTGCAAATTTAAAAATATATATATATATATATTTATTAAGAAAAGTTGAATGTCCTTCAAATCATCCAGCTCATATTTATGGAATTTGAATCAGAGCTTAAGTCTGTCTGATTCTGGGGCCAAGTTCTGTTTTCTTCCTACAGCACCTGTTCACAAACAGGTGATGTTTGATTATTAATGTTCTCATTAATAATCATAGTTCACATTAAATTTACTGAATGTCTTCTGTCTGGCTCTGTTGTAAACACTTCACATGTACTACTAGTATCACTTATTGCCTACAACTCTATGAGAAAGGCATCTTATTATCCCATTTTTTCAGATGATCACACTGAGGTACAGCTACACTTGGCAAGATTGGGTGCTGCTGTAAGTACAGGATCTGGATTTGAATCCAGGCAGTCTGTGTCGTTGACCACTAACCTGTGTTGTTTCATGTTCCCTTTTTTTTGGATCTCATACTACCTGTGAAAGACAGCCAACATTATCAGTGCTTTACAAGTGAGGGCACTGAAGGAATTTACTTGCTCCATATTACAGAGCTTCTAAGTGGAAGAGGGATTGAATCCGGGTCTCTTGGCTCCTGGTTCAGTGCTTGCTTCATTAGATCAGAATATGTCATTGAAGACGCTCCTTACCTGCCCTGTGCTTGGCACCTGGGTATGCCGAGAAGGTGCATAACATTGATGAGCTTTAGGACTTGGATGGGTCACGTAGCTTGGATTCAAATGGAATCTTCCTCTCCTGCTGGTGTGCTTTGCTGGTTCCTTTCACTCTGTTGTCACATCCTGGCTCCCTGCCCTGCCTTGGCCTTCAGCATGTGCCTGGTTCTTCCTCCTGCCTCCTTGCTGCCCATCAAGGCTCCTTGGGGACTTCCTATATTCAAGGTATCTTTTCAGTATAGCAATAATTTGTCATCTGACTTTCTTTTGGCTAATTGGAGATCTCGTCTCTAATTAAATTGCTGGCCATAGCCTAGTAGGAAAAAATTGGGAATATCTCAACCAGCACTTTTCAAAATTTCCACTCTCTACTTTCTGCATACAATGCATGAAAGACACAAGAGAATGCCTGCCTATATCCTCTTGTATGTATCTTATGGCCCTTCCAAATAGAATAACATATGGCTAGATTCATAATAAACACCAACAGAGGCAAGAAAAGAGGAGGAGGTAAGTAACCTTTACTGGATGCCACTTGTGTGATGGGAATTTTAATGTATACTATCTCATTTATTCAAACAACTCTTTGAGATAGGAACAGTTATGCTTACCCTCATGTTTAAAGGGGAGAAAACTAAAGCTCAGAAATAGAAAGTAAATTCAGCTAGAACTGGTAGAACAGGGACCCATATCTAAGACTATATCACATTAAAAACCAATGCTTTCATCATAAAATTGCTGTTTCTTGTAGTTCAATATGTTAAGGGTATTTACCATATACATGTGTATCATAAAAGCACTTCTTTCCTAAGTTTTAATTGAAATGATTTTTCTACCTTTTGAGTTTGCATAAAGCTCATAGAGTTATTTTTCCTAATTATATTATACATACTTGTTCACAGAATGACTGTATTTCTTATTTTGGCAACAGTCTCAATTTCTCATAATTTAATTCTTTTCAAATACGTATACCTAAAACTGATGAATTTGTATTGCACCATAGAACATTAATTTAAAGAAATTCATAAATTAACAAAATCCCCTGTTAAATTGTTCAGATTGGTATTGGATTTGGAAACAAGTTACACATAGCTATATACATGAGCATGCATATATTAAATGCTGTGATTCTATCACATGTCTGCATGTAACTAAGCAATAATTGCAAAGTCCGTCTGTTTTAAATGACATCAAATGGTATTCAGCACACTAATCATTAAGAAGTGTCAAGATGTGAAATGTGCTTTGTGTTTCCAAAGTAAGTAAACGGCTGTTTTGAACTTAATATGTGGTGCATGCACTACCTTCTCTTCTAATTTGTTTATAATCAGTGGAGAAAATCTAATATGTAAAGCTTTGGCTCCGTGCACCCTTTTCCTTCCCCATGTTCTGTATTCCATCTCAGTTCTGTTCACACTATCCAGGACCTCCCTCCACAAATATTTTCTCAGGTTGGCCTCAGATAACCTCATTGCTGACTCAGATTTTTGGATACGTACATTATATATTAAGAATGAACCTCTTGTTCCAAGACCTTTAAGCCCTATATTTAAAAGAATAAGTAAATAATAGCCATTTAGAATGAGTCTTTTAAATTGCAAAAGGAATTCTCACTGGTTTTCTAGTTCTGATCATCTAAACTGAAAGTGACATCCACGATATCATCCAGAATCCTGTGAAAAGTCTAATTTCAAGAGTGAATACCTCTAAGTATCTATTATATGCCAGGCAGTATGTTCTAAGCTGCGCAGTTCCATTTTACCTATGGAGGCAACAAAGATCATATGCTTTCTACATGTATTGTATCATACTAGGTGCTCTGGAGTATTAGAAAACTACAGAAAAACTATTATTTCATCTGAAAAAACTTTTCAGTTAGTTACTTGAGGGAGAAGAGATTTAACATAGATTAAAAAGTGATTGTCAACTACTGGGAAATTCTGCCAGAAGGGAAATTTAAATTGGCTCTTCATAGACAGAAGGTTGGAGAGGAAACTCAAGGGTAAGTTGAATGTGGCTGGTGTGAAAGAGAATGACCAGCTGAAACACAAGGCCACTGAGAACTGTTGAGAGATGGTTTTACATAGATTTTATGACACCAGGATCTTCTCAAACCAGAATGGGTAAGTGGAAATAGTACAGGCTTTAGAAACAAACCAGTTTAAACTCTTGCTCTGCTACTCAATATCTAATAACAGCATCAGGTAAATTATTTAACCTCTTTAAACCTGAAGTGCCTAATATGTAAAATGGAGATAATAAGATTGTCTACACCACCTTATTATTGTAAGAGATTAAATGACACAGTCTGTTACAAATTGGTATGTCAATTTGTCTGCTCATAATTGTCAGATTATTTTGGCAAACAATGGCTGTGACATTAACAGGCAGGTGGGGTTGTGAATTTGCTCCCCAACAATCTTACTTGAGGAAGGGATTATTTGAGGAGAGCAAGTCTCAGAAAGAATTCTGCCACTTGTACAAACATTTATTATCAAATAGGTCCTAAATAGTCATGCAGCCTATTCCCAGAAACTTGGTGATTTCTCCCTCTCTATCCTTTTAGTTGTTTCAATAAGCACCTTGCATGTAATCCTTACTCTGAGGTGCATACAGGTTCAGGAAATTATCCAGTAAGATAAGATGGGCCTGGCACGGTGGCTTACGCCTGTAATCCCAGCACTTTGGGAGGCCGAGGTGGGAGGATCACGAGGTCAGGAGTTCGAGACCAGCCCGGCCAATATGGTGAAACCCCGTCTCTACTAAAAATACAAAAAAATTAGCCGGGAGTGGTGGCGGGTGTCTGTAGTCCCAGCTACTCAGGAGGCTGAGGCGAAAGAATGGCGTGAACACGGGAGGTGGAGTTTGCAGTGAGCTGAGATCGTGTCACTGCACTCCAGCCTGGGGGACAGAGCGAGACTCCATCTCAAAAAAAAAAAAAAAGATAAGATGACAGAGACCTCCATTAATTGGAGGAGAAAGATGATCAAATAGAATTCTAGACCTAGTTATGCCAAAGATGTTAGGCTACTGGGCTTGTCAATGTCATCTGCTTTATTCATGAAAGAGTAGACTTGTCTTATAATGTTTCTTGTCAACTACACATCTTGAATATCATTTATTTCACCAAGGAATTATTGCTGGCATCCTTATGCTAATCAGCAAACCCTCTGATGTAGATATGGATAGTGCTACCAAGCACTCTCACTGTTCTATCTAGAGTGTGGACTCCTAGATATACCCCTACAAATATGAACTAATCACACTATGCTGTGATTTCCTGATCTCTGTTTCTGCCCCAAAATATGAGCTCCAGGAAGGCTTTTAAAATGTGTTTTATATACCACTGCATTCAAAATACCAAAAGCAATGCCAGTCACATAATTGGTGCTCAATAAATATTAGACAAGTGAATGAACAAACTAGTAAATGAAGAAATGTATCACCCTCAGGGTTTAAATTCAGGCTAATATAATGCATTTATATGCATGTATTACTAATATATATTAGAGTAAGTTACAAGTAATATAGCATGCAAAGCATCTGACACATTGTATACATTGCTTTTCCCTCCTAATACAAACTCATTAAGTATCTCATTCTTCTCTGCAACTTCTAAAACAGAGGCTTGAACAAATTAGACATCAGTTATATTAAATTAGGATAAATGCATAGTTTTATGCATTCATTTTCCTCATAAGTAAATTGGAGGTAATACTTCCCATTCTATCTACCTTATTGGACTGTTGTGATATTCAGAACACAATGAATGTGACAAAAATGTATAAAGTGCTATAAGACAATATTTGCAAAATATAAACTATGAAATATGTACATCAGAACTATCTGAATTACTTTGAAAATATTGAGTCCCGGGACTCTCCTCAAGATTTTCTAATTCATAGCATGGCAAATATACCTGAAAATTTGCCTTTTAATAAAATCTCCAGATAATTCTTTTTTGCTTTTTAAATTTTTTAAATATTTTATTTTTATGTTCCTTTTTTTGGTCCCTGGGTGCTTCATAAACATTTTTTTTTTTTTTTTTTTTGAGACAGAGTCTCGCTCTGTCACCCAGGATAGTGTGCAACGGCGCAATCACGGCTCACTGCAACATCTGCCCCCAGGGTTCTAACGATTCTCCTACCTCAGCCTCCTGAGTAGCTGAGATTAGAGGTGCCCACCACCACGCCTGGCTAATTTTTTTGTATTTTTAGTAGAGACGGGATTTTGCCATGTTGTCCAGGCTGGTGTTGAACTCCTGACCTCAGGTGATCCACCTGCCTCGGCCTCCTAAAGTGCTAGGATTACAGGCATGAGCCACCACACCCAGCCACATAATTTTTTAAATTGCCCTAAAAGATAAAAAGGGAGATGGTAGTGGTGTTTGCAATGAGCATGATGACAAGGTGAACCACAACAATGACTAGAAGAGGAGCTCCATGAGGCAAAGGAAGGACAAGCACTTTTTGCTTACCATTGTAACCTTGGCACCTGTTCTATAATCAGTGCTCAATAAATGGCTTTTGAATGAATAATTTGATGGTGATGATGCTGTCTTTTAAACTCTCTTTGTGACACCCAACACAGTGAAGGTGACTTGTTCCTTGAGACAACAGATGCAGGTCAAGCATGTGAATTTCTGTCTGTCTTGCCAAAAGGAAGAGGATTTCCTTCTTGTGTTTTCTTCCTCTTCCATTTGAACAATGTCCACAAATTAGGAGAAGGTATATAAACACATAGATTGTGTTTGCACACCCAGCTCTGGGTTGATAATGGCCACATTTCCTGCCTTATGAAACTGTCAGAATCTCTGTTGTCAAAGTTCTCTTTATTCCCCAAGTACAATTCATTAACCTTCCCCAGAGCTGAGAAGGATGCCCAGGGGCCTCGCCCTATATTGTTGGCCTTTGGCTGTCTCCTTCCAATCATTTCCCACAGTAGTTCAGAAAAGGCAAGGAGGAGTTCCTTGGATATTTTGCATAAAGTTGATGGCTTGAAGAGGTGGCTAATTGCCTAAAGACAGGCTCGATTATTTTTACCAACACAAAAAGAGATCAAGTGATCCAGGAAGCTCTTATCCTGGTTTATAACATAGGCAGGAAACAGTTACAAGCTTGTTGATTATTACAAAAATATGATCCCCCCCACCATCTCAACACACACACATATGCATATATGTTACTGTGTGTCAACTTCCAGTATGGAGCAGCTGGGAGTTCCTCGGGCTTGGCTTTAGGTAAATGTTCCAACTCATTACCCAAATGAGAGGCCCATGAAGCCACCTGCTCTCTTGTGTTAAGCCTTCCCCAGCAGACAGCACTGGACTAGAGGGCAGAGGGGTGATTGGGAACAAAAGGAATAAATTCTGGGTCCTGAAGGGGCAATGGACCTCTTGATTGTTATTACCATCTGCCATCCCCACTGTTTTCCTGTTAGATCAACTTCTTTCCATATCTCTATCTAGGCAAACTGGCAAGTCAATATGGTTCAAATGAGAGAAGAAAGCATACAAAACACCACCCAAATTGAAGTCCTCACCATTTGATTGTCTATAATTTTCCAGGCTTTCCTGCAAGGAGTTGTTAGCAGGACCCTGGCCTTATCTTTTAGGGAGTTTGGTAATCTCGGCTCAATCTCACAATTGATGGAAGTCCGAAGTTCTTCCTTGGTTTTTATTTATTTCTAGGGGCTATATATACCCTCTCATAATTACCTTCTGCCTGAATCTTCTCTCTGTTTTATCCTAAATCAAAGTGGTTCTAAAAATAAGCTTCAATGAAACTTCCCATAAAAAACACACTCATGTTGAGATCATATAAATTTAGAACTAATTATTGAAGATTAGAAAGTCCCAGGGAAGTTCATATCACAGAATTTCTTGCACTTTGCCATTCATTTGTCTCCTCTTTTCTGTTCTTAGCCAGTCTCTGCTGCCTTTTACCTCACTCCAGGACTGAGCCTGGTGGCACCAAACTTCTTTCCCCAGAATATACAGAAACAACCCAGCTTTCCACAGGCCCTGCCACCTTGCAATCCTGTGGATGTTCAGAGCAGAAAAACTCTAGTGTGAGTGCCTCCTTGGAAGCCTGCTTTGGTCATCAATTATAACATTATCTTCATCGTTATGATTTCTTTGCTTTCTAACCCTTATAACAATACTGAACGTAAGATGAAGAAACATGACCAGAGAGGTGGAGCTAGCTGTCCCAGGTCATGTTACTGACAAGTGGTGGAACTGGGATTTAAATTTATGTTTCTCTGATTCTGAAGCCCATGTTCTTTCTATTCTGCCATATCACATGCAGGCACAAGGTTAAGGAGGAAGCCTGAGAGATGATGAGAAAAGCTTTACTGAAGGTAAAATCTACAGTTCCCGTTAATGGCAGGACCCAAAACCAATATATAATATGTCCTGCAATGCAAGCTGATCTCTGTAAGGAGGAGACATCTGCCTGAGACAGCTCTGTCCCTCCCCCTATGCCTCAGTCTCTTATTGCTGTAGCCAATAACCACAAACTTAGTGGCTTAAAATAACAAAAGTTTATTATCTCACAGTTCAGAAGGCCAGACTCCCAAAATGGATTTCACTGGGTTAAGATGTTGTTTAAAAATTGGTATATTTCTTAAAATAAAAAAGAATTACACTTAGTCTAATATGTATATATATATATATATACACACACACATATATACACATATATATACATGTGGAGAATAATTTTATTTTTTCATTTAATTATCAATTGCCATCATATTCCACAAACATTTATTGAACATTGACTACACATTGATCACTGTGTTTAGCACAAAGGTACAAAGATAAGAAGACATTACCTCTGTCCTCAAGAATCTCATAAACTAGCATCAAAAATTTTATTACAAGAATATGAACAAAGTGCTGTGGCCAGGTGAAGTGGCTCATACCTGTAATCCCAGCACTTTGAGAGGCTGAGGCAGGCAGGTCACCTGAGGTTGGGAGTCTAAGACCAGCCTGACCAACATGGAGAAAACCCGTCTCTACTAAAAATACAAAATTAGCCAGGCATGGTGGCACATGCTTGTAATCCCAGCTACTCAGGAGGCTGAGGCAGGAGAATCGCTTGAATCTGGGAGGCAGAGGTTGTGTTGAGCTGAGATCGCACCATTGCACTCCAGCCAGGGCAACAAGAGCGAATCTCTGTCTCAAAAAAAAAAAAAAAAAACAAAACAAAACAAAACACCTTTTAATAGAGCTGTGTGTGAATGCTGGGTATTTGAGTGTATAACAGTGCCGTGTGTTTGCAATTTTGGCACTGGCTGCCTTTCTCTATTATACTTTCATGTAGCAATTGTTCATTAATTGCCTGCCACTTGTACTGGCTCTGGAGATAAAACAGTGAGCAAAATAAACAAGGTCCTTGCCTTCATGTTTCTTACTTTCAAATCAGAGCATAGTAGCAAGCCAGAAAGCAAATAAGAAAGATAATCACGGACCAGCACTATGAAGGGCCTCTGAGAGGTGGACATTAGACTGAGTGATTAGGGGAAGTTTCTCTTTATTTCAATTAAGCAGAAGCCTAAAGGATGACAAAATTTAAGAAGTCTTTTCTAGGGACTTTGCTGAAGAGGATATTTGGGGATGACAGTAATCTTCCTGCAGAGGGTCATAAGAATGAACACAGCCATCCTCTGGGACCACAAAATTCCCTGAGTTGTGCTTCCCTTTCTGGGACAGATTAAAAGCAAAATAATAATCACATGCTTTTACTATCTACTCTCCCAGCCTCTGATAAGCCAGGGGAATGATGTACAACTTTGGATCATTAACAGTGTATTCATTTTCTACTGCTGCATAATAATAAATAACCACAAACGTAGTGGTTTAAAGCAACAGCAATTTATTATCTCGTAGTTCTGTAGGTCAGGAGTCCAGGCAGATCTACCCAGGTTCTCTGCCTACTGTGCCACAAGGATGAAATCAAGGTACCACCTGGGATGTGGTCTCCTCTCGAGCTAAGAGTCCCTTATAGCTCTCATAGCTGTTGGAAGAATTCAGTTCCTTGAGGCTGTAGGAATGAGGTTCCCATTTTGTGGCTCACTGCAAGCCAGGGACTATTCTCAGTTTCTGGAGACTACTTCAGTTCCTTGCCATGCAGCTTCCTCTAAGTGCAGCTTCTCACATTTCAAATCTATTTAACTCCAGGAAGGGCCCAGTCCCTTATAAAGCTCACTGATTATGTCAAGCCCACTTTGATAATCACTGTTTTGGTTAACACAAAGTCAACTGATTAGTAACCTAACTATGAGAGTAATAACCCATCACATGAAAGATTCTACCTGTGTTCTTGGGGAAGAGGTTATAAAGGCTCTGAACAAGAGGGACAGAGATCTTGGGGGACATCTTAGAATTCTGCCCACCACAAGCAGTGAATATCCAGGCTGACCTGGGAGACCAGCCTCACATTTATCTGGCTGGTGAGATCAGGTTTCTCTGCATTAGCTTTCCTCGAGGTGAAGCCATTCATGGCACAAACTGCCTAATTATGTCAGTTTCACTAGACTTACATGTTAATAAAGACTAATGCTGAGGGTTTACCATATGCCAGAAATCATCTTAAGAGTTTTAAACTAATCTAATCTTTACAACAGTCCTTTAAAATACTATACATATTTTCATTTTACAGTTGAGAAAACTAAGGAAGTCATCCGAAAAAAAGATGAGTAATTTGCCAGAAGTCACATATATGCAGGAGCAGGTTGGAATTCAAACAGTTTCCTCTCAGCATGCTGTCATGTGATAGTAGATCCCTCAGTTTCCCTCTCTGGGTCTAAGAAAAGCTGCATGACCTCAAATTTTACTAAAACCCACCCAAGCTGGCGTTTCTAATAAACCATGACTCTGATAACTAGTTAATAATGCTTTCACTGACCTAAGATAGTCCAAACAAAATGAAAAGGTTTGAGTAACTAAATTACTCACTCTCTATATGGGGGAAAGATAACTTCCTCAGATTCTTATGAATGAATCATTATATTTTTGTGTACCAATTCCCAGTCTCTTAAGTGTTTCTCAAATACCTCAGTGACTATGCCACAAACCATAAATGAAGTTTTTAAAACTCTCCTTTACTCAAAATTTTCAGATGAAAGAAAAAATAATATAAAAAGGGCTCGTATGTGTCACCAAGAATAGTACAAAATAATTATTTTTTAATTATTTATCTGTAACCAAAATTCATAATTGTTTCTCTTTTTAACCAGAATTTATGAGTTATTGTTTGGTAGATGATGTCCAGGTGGAGAATGTCCAGGTTCCTAGCACCTTGAACAAAGAATTGGACAAAATGCATAAAGAAAGCAAGGAAAGAATGAAGCAATAAAAGCAGAGATTGATTGAAAAGGGAAACACACTCCACAGGGTAGGAGTGGCCCAAGCAAGAGGCTCAAGGGCCCAATTACAGAGTTTTCTGAGGTTTACTCTCTAGAGGTGTCCCATTGGTGTCCCATTGGTTACTTTGTGTACCCCCTATGTAAATGAAGTAGTGGCCCATAATCAGTCTGATTGGTTGAGGTAGGGAACCAATCAGAGCCCGAAGCAAAGTTACAAAGTTACACCATAACCAAACGTCTGATTGGTTGTGAAAAGCGACCAATCAGAGGCTAAACTGAAGTCACAAAGTTATACTTCTATACCGAGGAAGACTTGGCCCACAGTCAGCCTGATTGGTTGTGGGAAGGGACCAATCGGAGGTACTTTTAGTTTTTCATCTGCCACACAGAAAACTGGGGGTTGCAAAGGGAGTAGCCTCTGGTCCTTTTGTTACTTGGGCATGGAAAGTTGAGGTTTTCCTTTTGATTTAGTTCTAGGAAGTAAGTTTGAATCAGCCTGAGGTTGCCTGCCTTCAGACCCTATTCTCCTGCCTCATTATTACAAGTACTACTTCCATTCCATCAACCAGAAGGATAAAAACGTTTTTATATTGAGTACCAAGCTTTCAATCAGACACATTTCTATAAAACACTTCTTAAACTTTGGAAAGGGGTCATGTAATGACTGATCTTTAGATAAGAGACACAATAAAATAATGCTCTTTGAAATTTTAGTTTAAAATCCGTTCATCTAACTACTAAATTGTTTTTCTTTTTTATTCACTGGAAAAAAAGAATGAAGACAATGTGGTTTGTGGATTTAGCACCTCTCTGAAGATAACTTTATTTAAACTGAGAATGACTCATTTATTGATTATATATTCATACACATTTTCTACTTTCCCTTCTCTTTGACCAGTTATGTAAATTTGATCAGTCTTCTGACCTCTGTGGATCATGATGTTTTACAAGTTGACCATCGCAAAATGGTCTACCATGTGCCTTTTATATTGTGTCCCCAATTTTGATCTGTCTGTTGAATTTCTTTTATTTTGCCATAAGGATATACCCTGCAAGAGTGATGTCTGTCAGAGAGAAAGTTGAGGTTACAGGGTAATGCATCATAGTGTAAAGCTGTGTACAGTTGAAACAACAGGTAAAATGAATGGCATAGTATAAAACCAGCCCCTCCCTAGGAAAAGTGTATTTTTAATAGAACATACCAGAAATTTCTGTGGCAAGTTTAGAAGTTTATAAGCATGGTCAAAGTAGCAAACAGTGCTTTAATGCAATTTTTAAGCATGATCAACTATCTATAGGGCAATAACTGTTAATACTTTTTATAGACATTGTGGAACATGTTTATACTACATAAGTGATTATATTGTAATTACTGATGGCTTATTTCATGTTATTTTGAATCCTGCATAATTGGGATTTCTCTAATTTTTAAGCAGCAACCCTTCATCCTGTCCAATTTTCTGAAATCTGCTTTTTAAAAAACAAATAAACTTGTACCCATGTTTGTATTCCTTCACGTGTATTGTCAATATTTTAATATTCGCTTTGAATCATGGTTTGGCCATTTGTAAAATAAAAGAATTAAACTAGATAGTAAAGTTCATCTGCACCACATTTTAGAAATTGAAAGTACATTGTGGGTGAGACTCTAAGTTTCTTACCATCACCTTAACTGGGAGAACCTGGTTTTATCTATTTCTTATTATGGGGTTTTGGATTCTTTAAAAATGCTTTCGTTTGCAACTAACAGAAAATCCCACTCAAACTGGGTGAAGCATAGAAGATAATCTATGTATTTACTTAACTAAGAAGGCCAGAAGCAACTGGCTTAGGAAACAGCTTGATCCAGCAGGTTAACTCTATTTACATTAGAAGCTCATTTCTGTATATTTCTCATGGATCTGCCTTCTGTGCTGGCTTTGGCCTCAGGCTAGAACTGCTAATGGTAGCAGCCATGGCTCCTGGCAGTTCCAGCCTTCACATCCTCATCATCTCAACCAGTGAAGCTATTCTAGTCCAGTAGTCCCAGGCAATGCTTTGAGGATCAATCTGATTGAATCAGCAGAGACCACTTGCCTACCCTAAAGCAATCATGGTCCCAGAGAAATACAACCTGATGCATGGCTTAAACCAATTACTGACCCAAATTTGAGCTGGGTTGGGGTCAATCCTACATACTAGATGTGAAAAGGGTAGGTTCTCAAATACAATTTAGGTTTTATTTGAGACAAAATACCAAGGAATACATGCCTACCTATGCTACATTGAAAATATTGTCTGAAAAAAGATTTTCCTTACTAAAGACAAGTTTGGAAGCTCTAGAGAAGACCATCCCTAAGCTTTTCCAACTCCACTTTTCTGATTCAGTGCTTGCATCTGAAAATAGGTCTGCAGGTTCCAAATATAGGATTAGCTGCTAAAACCCACTTGATTGTCATGGTGATAGGAATGGCATCAGCTAATCTCCCAGCAGGCAATCAACAAATACATACAGGTACCTTCTCTGTATAAGGGTATAATAAAGAGAGTCTGGTTGGAGAGTCAGGTGAGCTACCTTTAAGAAGTATTGCAAATTCACTATCTTCTTTCAAGGCCCCATGTCTTTTCTTGATGTTGTTCCTTTAATCTGAAAAGCTTTCTTCTCCTTCATCCTCAAAGCCAAGTTCAGAAGTCATCCCCTGTGATAGACCACCATCCATCAACTAGAATTACAACTTCTTTTGAAAGTTCCTAGTATAATACCAAGATCAGCCCTTAACACTGATAGTGTCTTTGGTCTTCCGCTTTCCCACTGGGACAAATTTTTAACCCTTAATTTCTACATTTGTAAAATGGGGATAATAATGCTTCTTTAGAGTGACTGTAAGAATACAAGAGTAAAAGCACTGGAAATCCTTCATAAATATTTGGCATTCTAACTATCTCACACATGCAAATTCTATCCCTATAAGAAGGTTAAAATGAAATAAGTTTGTAACATGAGCAAGGGTGAGGTCTTGACTCAGCATTTGAACTAGACACATACATAACTGTTCCTGAAGAAACAAATTCCTGAATACTTCAATATGCCACAGTTGAGCCATGTCACTGATCACTAACCACCTGGGATTAGCACTGCCTTGCAGATAGATTCCAGCATTCCCCGGGCCTGTTTAGTGCCTGCGACGCATCTGCGTTTCTCATGTGGAGTATTTTCTTTGAAATATGGGTTCCCACTGAGAGGAAAAACATCTTCCCTTTGTTGGATGTGCAGAAGCAAGATTTGGATGGCTGTCCCCTAAGGATATACTAGAAGGATCCTTGCATTGGTGACAACGTTATGGCAACGTTAGATGTTACTGTTATTCCAGGACCCTAAATGAGTAGGTTTTTCTTTTCCTTTTCTTATCTTTCAAAACATCTCTTATTTTTCCAGACTTTGGTGAGTTACTTAATCCTAGTTCTTCAGTTTTCTCACCTGTATAGGGAAAATAAATTCTGGTCTCCATTTTATTTCCCTATTAAGAGATTATAACACATGAGGTAATAGAAGATTTGTGTTTTGAAATACTTGGAAGCAAAATTGAAAATAAATCTATGATTTTACCTTAGCATATGGCATAATTCATATGCCTAAGCAGCACGTATATTCCAAATATATTTAAACCTTTCTCTATAAAACACCCAACCCTCATAGGGACCACATTAAATCATTTCAGGATTCTTTGACTAGGATCACAATTTGACACAGTAAAAAATGAAAAATGAAAACAAATGTAAAATGAGGAAAAAGTAAACAACAAAAAATAAGAACAAAACATCTTTTTCTTTGCTTTTTTCCACTTTTTACAATCAAGGCAGAAGCTGCTGATTTGAAGAATGTTTATGTAAAATTTTGAATGCTGCCTCTGATAGTCTCCTGTGGTGGATCCCCTCCAACTATAGAACATTCAGCAGTTTTGGTTCCCTGATGATACAAGTTCCAACTTGTTGACTGAGAGGCCTTATTTGGACCTGTTTCAGGACAGATTGCTTCTTCCCATCTCCCAATATGGTACCCAAGTAGAAACAAAGGAAAATGACTGTGCTTATAGGCAGTTTTACGAATGAGATTTAAAGTTGATGAACTCTCTTTTCCTGCTTGGTTGAGAATGCCAGGATGCTAAGCTCGCAAAGCCTTGCTTCTTAGGAATGAGCCCTATTTGGGTCCGTTCTGCTTAAACAAGGAAGAAAAGGTTAGAACCAAGATGTAAAGAGGGCAGGGTTTAAATCATTCCTCTGTTTTTTTTGTTTTTTTTTTCTAGCTGTATGACCAAGCATGGCTGTATCTCAGTTTTCTCATTTGTGGGAAGGGGATAATCATACAGAACTACTGGGTGTCTGTGTGAAATTCCAATAATACTATTATTTAAAAGTGTGTGTTTACAGTATGCACTCAATAATCATTGGCTTCTGTCCTTGTTTGCTTCCCTATTCTAGGTTTATTCTCTTAATGGGAAGGGAAATGATCAATCACAGTTAAGTGAATAGGAGCCTGACTCTAATATAATTTTACAAGTGCAGAGCCAACGCTAGATGATATTGAGGAGGCATTGACGTTGTTTTTGAACTGACCACATCATTCCTCTCTTCTATGTGCTCCTGGTGGTGTCTGTTCTGCTCTTTCCCTGGGGCACCTAGACCTTTTGTGTCCTTTTTCTTCTACTTAACATCTTTGTCTCCAGAAAATATGCGAGAAACTCATTCCAAACTGAAGTGTGAAAGACTGTGTAAGGTTTCATATACATGTGTATATACATATGGATAAAAATGTAATTCAAATTAATGAACTATTTACTATGGAATATTGACCACAACCAGGTCAATGTTTGATTTCCCCATTCGCATATCTTATTTATTCAGCAAATATGCACAGAGCTCCTTCTCAGTGCCAGGCTGAGGGGGGTGGAGTACATGAGTGAGACATGGCCACTGTCCTCAAGGGTCTCCCAGTCTTATGGGGCACAGCTGTATAAATATAAATAATAATAGTAAAAATAGAGCACTTAGTATGTGGCAGGGACTATTCTATGTGCTTTATATATATTAATTCATTTACTGTTTGCCACAGCCCTATGAGTTGGTTACTACGATCACTTATGGTTTAAAGAAACTCTAACCAGAAAAGTTAAATGTCCTACTTAAGGTTAGACAGCTAGTTAATGTGGTTTAGTTCCCGAGTTATTGCTTATTACCTCTATGCCTTGCTGTCTTGCTGTACACAAGACAGTGTGATAGTGACTTCTAAGAGTCTATTGTTAGGAAGTAATCATTGATGCAGACAAAGACTACAGATAGTAAATTTGATAAAGCAAAGGGAAGAGGAAAAATTATAAAAATCAATCAGTAATAGAATGCTCAAATTATGATACATCTATATGAGGAAATATTCATAACAATTAAAAGAAATACAGCTATCACTCCAAACTTCAGTGAAAAAAGAAAGTATAAAATATGGTATATATGGATTAGTTTAATTTTTTTAAAGTATATATAATATATAAATATCTCTGTATTTTAAAAGTGTTTGTTGGCCAGGTGCAGTGGCTCACACCTATAATCCCAGCATTTTGGGAGGCCGAGGTGGGCAGATCATGAGGTCAGGAAATAAAGACCATCCTGGCCAACATGGTGAAACCCCGTCTCTACTAAAAATATAAAAATTAGCTGGGCATGGTGGCGCGTGCCTGTAATCCCAGCTACTCAGGAGGCTAAAGCAGGAGAATCACTTGAACCAAGGAGTCAGAAGTTACAGTGAGTTGAGATCGCGCCACTGCACTCCAGCCTGGGCAACAGAGTGAGACTTCATCTCAAAAAAAAAAAAAAGTGTTTGTTGTACAGTAGGCACTTAATAATTATTGGCTTTTTTCCTTGTCAGATTAATATCAACACATGTACAACACACTCTCTGCCCTGGAGGAGTGTCTAGTTTAGGGAGAAGCTAGATATTTTTATAATTGAGCTTCAGGCAACATTAGAGGGTTGTTTACAGGACAGTGGTGACCAAGGGATTTGGGCTTTGCTGGGAGCGGTGGGGATGGGTCAAGGAAACATTCACAGAGTAAGACAGCCTTGCTGTTTCCATCTGGAACTTCTTCTTCAAAGGACAAACTGATTTTCTCTGTTTATGTTTGTCTCTCTAAGAAGGAACCAGGGAATGTCAAAGAACATCTGTCTTTTTCTAAACCTCCAGTGACCTTGCAGCAAGTCTCTTTGACTCCTACTTCCATGATGCCAGCTGAGAGGTCCAATCTGTTTTAAACCTTTCTCAGTGTCCACTGAGATGTGTCATTTGAATCCAGGGGCTCCTGTAGTCTCTGGGATGGTAAGAGAGCTGAAGCTCAAATCCTGGCTGCTGACCTGAAACTGTGTATAGCTGGGATGCTCTCCAGAGTTGCTGCTGGGTGTCTGACCCTGTCATACAAGACACCCTGCAACTAGTGCTTGCCAATGAGTGAGAAAGAGTCAGCACTCCCGTTGACTGCATGCTGACTGTGCACCAGGCATTGTCCCTGGATTTTTCTCCTCTCTTTATAATAATTACGTGATGTTGGTTTTATTATCTACAGTTTGAAGGTGGAAAAGGTCTAACTCAGCACAGGTGATGGTCGTGCCAGCTGAGGTCTTACGGACATTTATCACTAGAGCGTCTAATTTCATTCTTGGCGCATAGAGGGGACTCAGTAGTTGTATTTTTGATTCTCACCGATTCTAAGTGGCAGGTTTGAGACTGGAATCTAGGTGTACACAATCCCCAAAACTCTTCTTTTTCTGCTGTGGCAAGCTGCTCCTCAGCCTGGATTCCCACCTGCCACAGTGTTCTCTTTGAGGGTATTTTTCCTCCCTGGCAGCTCTTACTTTTTAAGAAAAGATAGGTTCATCCACTCCGGCCACCTGTAATGATCAGTAATTCGTGGTGGTTTCTAGATCAAAGAGTTGGGGAGCGTGCCTGGGTGGAGTGTGGGAACCCTCTGGATGTTTGCTGGAACACTGCTCCACACTGTGTACCTGGGAGAGTAACCTTTCATCCTTTCTGAGCCTTCCTTAGAAGCCTATCAAACAACTCCAGGCCTTTTCCTTGTCCCTTTTATCGCCCTCGGGAGCAAAGTTGGGACTTGTGCAACTGCAGGGCTCTTTTCTGTGGGAACAATAATCTCATTTCAATATGTGTGGGTGGGTAGATTATACGTTATGGGCTTGGAGCTCATTTGTAGGACTAGGGAGGGACTGGGTTAAATAGTTGTCTGATTAACAAGCTTCTGTGTTTTTATGGTCTGGAAAGAAAAGGTTTCGGGAAGGATTATCAGTTCAGATTGGGAATGATTCACCCAAAAGTATTCAACAGTTTGGGTGGTAGGTGTGGGGTGTGGCAAAGAACTTACCCCCCTACCTCCAGGAAAAGAATAGTATGTAATATACTTGGAAAAGTTTAATCTCTCTTTTTTAAAAAGTCCTTTCTTTCCTTAGGGAAAATTCTCTAAAATTATGGAGAGAATTTGTCATATAATAAATATTGCTTTGTGTTCTCTCTGGGCATGGTATTAGCAATATATGTTAGATGGAGCAGGGATTTGGGAATCAGTTGTCAATATAGGTGATTTTGAGCATCAGATCATTGCTTTGGATTCTACTTATCTTGCTCTAAGGGCATGTTTTACCAGATAATCTTTCAGGTTTCTTACAGGTGCATTCATTCACTGAATGCTGATTGAACACATCTTACAACTGAACAAACTGATGCTGGTGTTGGGCTCTAGGGTCTATCAACATGGCTCTTGTTCCCTGCCTGAATTCAGAACCAACTGAGAGAAAGACACTGAAGTGAGACAGATGGGTATCAGAATATCACCACCACTATAGATAAACACTATTGTGGGTTTACGGCTAAAGGAAATAGCAGTGATGGCTTTCTTAACATCAAATCTCAAAATAAAACAAATTTATTCGTCCAATCTCAAGCATTGCTAGGTCATTACAGGGTTTCCCCACCCTTGTATTGATGGGGGAATTCTTCTCCAGCAAAGCTTGAAGCATGAAGGAGAAGAGCACAATCTATGCTGTCTACTCTCAGGTACACTTTCAAAGAATGAAAGAAAGGGAGAGGCTGTACCAACAAGCTTAAATCCTTCTTCCAAAGGCACCCAGTAACGAAGTCACTTTTTCTCTCAATAGAAGGTAAGTGGAGAGAGGCCTTAGGGTTTAGAGTAAATTCCTCTTGATATGGTTTGGATTTGTGTCCCCACCCAAATCTCATGTCAAATTGTAATCCCCAATGCTGGAGGAGGGGCCTGGTAGGAGGTGATTGGATCATCAGGGTGGATTTTCCTCTTGCTGTTATCGTGATAGTGAGTTCTCATGAGATCTGGTTATTTAAAAATGTGTAGAAGCTCCCCCTTTGCCCTCTTCCTCCTGCTCTAGCCATGTAGGACATGTTTTGCTTCCCCTTTGCTTACTGCCATGATTGTAAGTTTCCTGAGGCCTCCCCAGCCATGATTCCTGTATAGCCTGCAGAGCTGTGAACCAATTAAACCTATTTTCTTTATAAAATTCCTGATCTCAGGTAGTTCTTTATAGCAATTCAAGAATGGACTAATATACCTCCTTATGCAAACCAGAAAAGATAGGGATAACTGTTGTGGTATAGCCAGTAGAGACTCTCCCAACAGCCATTGCTTACCTATACTTCTCAGCCTCCCTATTGTTAGATTGAAGCCATGTGAATAAAGCAGGCCAATGGACTTGAGTGAAAATAATGCATGCCAGCTGGTTAATTACAACCCTCCTCTGTCCCTCTTAGTCTCTGCCTTGGTGACCCTGGAGGTCGTATGTTCTAGATGGCATGACTATAAGAAAAGGGAGGATGTCCAACCTGAAATGGACTTTAAGTGGCAAATCCATCTGTGGTTAGAAGCAGCTCTCTTCTCTTCAGCAAGAGTATCCTTGTCTGGTTCCAGATCTTAGGGCTGTAGCCATGAGTTTTCATCCTTGCAATGCAGCTGACATTGCCACTCTCATCAACTTTCTCTTGGCCCACAAACAACTTAAATTGGGTTTTTCATGGCTTATAATGAAAGTTAATTGATATATAGGCTAAAATTCACATTAAAAAAGGAAAGATACCAATGGACCACGTGTCGACTATTTTGCTGATCTAAAGCCTCTTCACTGTTTTCTCCGAAAATCTGGGTTGTTTACAGTGGTTCTAATATTTGCCTGAGGAGAAAGCTCATGTTTAAATCATTTTACCTTCCTTAGAGGAAAACATTTATTGAGAATAAAGGAAAACTGCTTCTATTTAATCAAAACGTTTTACTCAAGAAACAAAATGGGAAAAACTGTAACATTGCAAAAATGGAACATAAAAGTCATTTAAAACCAGGCAGTATAAAAACTCATAATTATATTAACGGAATGAAGAATAAAAAGCATTTGATCATCTCATTAGATGCAGAAAAAGCATTCGACAAAGTTCTACATTCTTTCATGATAAAAATTCCCACCAAATTAGGTATAGAAGAAATGTACCATAACACAATAAAGGTCATATATTAGAAGCCAACAGCTAACATTATACTCAATGGTGAAAAGCTGAAATCCTTTTCCCTAAGATCTGGAACCAGACAAGGATGCCCACTCTTGCCACTTCTAATTAGTGTAATATGGGAAGGCGTTGCCAGAGCAATTAGGCAAAAATAAATACATAAACAAATAAAAATAAAAGGCATCCAAATAGTAAAAGAAAAAGTAAAATTGTCAATGTTTGCTGATGACATAATCTTATACATATAAAACTCTATAGACGTTACCAAAAAAAACTATCAGAACTAATAAATGAATACACTAAAGTTGCAGGATGCAAAAATCTCACACAAAAATTGATAGCAATAGCATTTCTATTTTTTTTTCTTTTTTTTTTTTTGAGATGGAGTCTCGCTCTGTTGCCCAGGCTGGAGTGCAGTGGTGCGATCTCAGCTCACCACAACCTCCGTCTCCTGGGTTCAAGCGATTCTGCTACCTCAGCCTCCCAAGAAGGTGGGACTACAGGCACGCACCAACATGCCCAACAAATTTTTGTATTTTTAGTAGAGATGGGGATTCACTATGCTGGCCAGGCTGGTCTCGAGCTCCTGACCTCGTGATCTGCCCTCCTCGGCCTCCCAAAGTGTTGGATTACAGATGTGAGCCACCATGCCCCACAAAAAATTGATAGCATTTCTATGTAATAACAATGAGCTATCTAAAAAGAAATGAACAATCTTATTTACAATAGCTACAAAAATATAGAAATACTTAGAAATAAATTTAACCAAGGAGATGAAAGGCCTGTACCCCCAAAAGTATATATTAATAAAAAAAGAAGAAAACATAAATGAAAATATAGCTCATGTTTATGGATTGGAAAAATTCATAATATTAAAATGCCCATATTACCCAAATTAGTCTATAATGTCAATGCAATCCTTATCAAAATCCCAACATGTTTTTTCATAGAAATATAAAAAACAATTCTAAAATTCATATGGAACCTCAAAATACTCTGAATAGCCAAGGCAATATTGAGCAAAAAGTAAAAAGCTGGAGATATCACACTACCTGACTTCAAATTATACTAAAAAACTGTAGTAATTAAAACAGCATGGTATTGGCAGAAAACATGGACATATCAACCAACAGAACAAAGAGCCCATAAATGGACCCATGCACATATGGTTAACCAATTTTAAACAAAGATACCAAAAATATGCAATGGAAAGAGAAAAAATCTCTTTGATAAATGTTCTTGGGAAATGGTATTGGGAAAACTGGATTTCCAAATGCAGAAGAATAAAATTGGATCCTTATCTCACAACAGGTACAAAAATCAACTCATAAGCATCACAGATTTTAATGTAATACCAGAAACTCTAAAACTGCTAGAAGAAAAACTATATGACATCAATCTGGGCAATGATTTTTTTGGACTAGACTTCAAAAGTGCAGGCAACAACAACAAAAATGGACAAATGGGATTACATAAAATTAAAAATCTGCACAAAAACAAAACAAAATAAAACAAAAAACAAAGCAATTACCAGTGTATAGAGACAACCTACGGACTGGGAGAAAATATTTGCAAGCCATACATCTGATAAGAGATTAATATATCCAAAATATATAATGAGTTCAAAAAACTCAATAGCAAGAAAAAAATTTTAAATGGGTAAGGGATGTGAATAGATATTTCTCAACAAAAGACATACAAATGGTGAACAGACATATGAAAAAATGCCCAGCATGACTAATTATTAGGGAAATGCAAATTAAAACCACAATGAGATATCATCTGTCAGAAAGGCTTTTATCAAAAAGTCAGAAGATAACAAGTGTTGACAAAGATGCGGATAAAAGGAAACCTTTACATGCTTTTGATGGGAATGCCAATTAGTACAGCCATTATAAAAACCAGTATGGAGGTTTCCCAAAAAAAAACAAAAAAATAGAATTACCACATGATTCAGCAATCCCTCTTCTGGGTCTTTACCCAAAAGATTTGAAATGTTTATTATAGAGATGTCTGCACTCTGATGTTCACTGCAGCATTATTCACGATAGAAAGGTATGGAATCCACCTAAGCATTCGTCAACATATAAATGGATAAAGCAGATGTGATATAAACACACAATGACATACTATTCAGTCTTTAAAAAGAAGGAAATTCTGTTACTTGCAATAACATAGATGGACTTGGAGAACCATTGTGCTAAGTAAAATAAGTCAGGCACGGGAAGAAATACTGCACATTCTCACTTACAATGTGGAATTTACAACAATCAAACTCATAGAAATAGAAAATAGAACAGTGATTACAGAGGCTAGGGTGAGGGGAATGGGGAGATGATCAAATGGTATAAAATGACAGGAGGAATATATTCTTTCCTGTTTTAGAATTCTATTGCATGTTGTGGTAAACATAATTAATAATAAAGCATTGTACGTTTCAAGATGGCTAAGAGAGTAAATTTCAAATGTTCTCACCATAGAAAAGTATTTGAGGTGATGAATATGTTAACTAGCTTGATTGTGTTCATAAACTATAACATTATTTTATACTTTTTTTCATTCTTTCTTTCTTGAGACAGGGTCTCTTTCTCTCTGTCACCCAGGCTGGAGTGCAGTGGCAAAATCTCAGCTCACTGCAACCGCCACCTCCTGGGCTCAAGTGATCCTCCCACCTCAGCCTCCTGTGTAGCTGGGATCACAGGTGTGCACCACCAGGCCCAGTATTTTCAGTAGAGACAAGGTTTTGCCATGTTGCCCAGGCTGATCTTGAATTCCTGAGCTCAAGTGATCTGCCCACCTTGGCCTCCTAAAGTGCTGGGATTACAGGCATAAGCCACCACACCTGGCCAACATCACTTTTTACTTCATACATTTATATAAACTGTCAATTTACAATTAAAAAACAACAATAAAAAATCTAGTTGAAAGTTCTTTACTCAGTAGAAACTTATATAAATGTAAACTGCTTGACTCTTTAAGTAAACTTAGTTAACATGCATAGCTGTTTTCTGTCTCTCCCTGGACAATGCATTTTTCTTGGGGTGTAGTTCTAATTCTAGCTATCCCAAAGGCGATGAAACACTTCAAAATTGGTAAGTAGGTCAAGTTTGCCTTAGGTGGTCCTCAGATTCCTGTCAATACCATTTCATTCTTTCCTCATTTTGGGAGAAGGGAAGGAGAGAAGGAAGGAGGGAAGGAAGGAGAGAAGAAAGGAAGGAAGGAAGGAAGGAAGGAAGGAAGGAAGGAAGGAAGGAAGGAAGGAAGGAAAGAAGGAAGGAAGGAAGGAAGGAAGGAAGGAAGGAAGGAAGGAAGGAAGGAAATAATCAAATGCATTATTAAAATCTGATTGTCAGTGCAAACTTATGAGGTAAATGTTTTCGCTTCAAGTCTATAAATGGAAACTGAGGCTCAGAAAGAGTGATCATTATGAGTAATCTTTATTCAATGTTTTGTGTATCATAGGTAGTTTTCTAAGCACCTAATATGAATTAGTCCATTTAATTCTCACAACAACCCCATGAAGTAAACAACATTATTCTCACTTCATGGAGGAGAAAACAGGCACCCCAGGAGATAAAATAACTTATTCAAGCTTACATAACTTGTGTCAGAGCCAGGATTAAAACCTAAATGGTCTTGATCGCAAGTCTATACCCATAACTATTAAGCTGGCTTGCCCCTATAGGCCAAGGGACCTGTGCAGGTTGATTTATTCGTGGTTTCAAAGCTTGTTAGTATTTGTTATGGTCATGTTTCTTTAACATAGACAACATAACTCAATGCAGCTATTTTCAGCAGAAAGAGTTCTATTAAAGGTGGTAGATAGCTACCACAACGATAAAATGGCTTTTATGATGTACTGACTACAATTTCAGGAAAGATTCCCAGAGCCACACCTTGGAACTAACACACCCAGAGGGCAGCTGCCCCTACCATAATCAGGGTTCTATGAGCCAGGAGCTGCCACCCCAACTGGGGACTATAGAACCAGGCTACAGCTGCATTAGTCTGCAACAGCTGAATAAATTCTTTGCATCCTGCCTCCCTTTCCATGAATGTCATTGACCCCTCAAAATGTATCTCCCAGAACTTGTCTGATGAGCAGGGCCTGTGTCACCTGTCAGCCCTGATGTAAAAAGGGAAAATGGATTCTATGTTGGAGTGGAGAGACTCACACTGTAGGGAACTACCACAATGTGGAGAGGGTGTTCACATAGGCTAAATGGCAGATGTCCATCACAGTTGCAGAACTGAAATTTGAGCCCAGATCTAGCCAACTCCAGGGTCCCTGCTCTATTCAATGCTGCCTTCTATGTCCTTTGTCCCAGAGGACCCAGAGCTCACCAGGATCTCTGGATAGATGGTACCTCACCTGCGGTATTCAGGATTCCAAAAGGGATAGCTACTTCTAGACCCATGCGCATTATCTAGAAGGGCATGTCACACCCAAATGCCGGGCACCATTTCTTCCTGAAGAACTGAAATGGATTCTTAAGGTGGAAACCTGAAGATGCCCTTGCCCACTCTCTCTGAAGCATAGAGCTGACCCCAAAACTCAGTAACTTGTTTTCTCTGCTCTTGAGCTTCTCATTTTATTTTAAACTGAGAGCTCCATGAATGAAAAACTTGTGTTTTCTATATTTCCAGCTCCTAGGACTGGGCCAGGTACATTAAAGTGCTCAAATAAATTTATTCTGACTAAATGGAGGGGAAGAAGGATGTATGGGTGGTGGAAGGGTTCCCATGATTCTAAGTGGCTTCCCTGGGAGGGACATGTTTAGTCACATTTAAGAGATAGTTTATGGAAAGATAGGGTGCAAAATATAACTCAGGATACCATGTCTCACTCCAAAATCAGCCATAAACCTCCCACTGCCATATCTACTTTACACTCCACAGTCACCCTCAATCCCTCTCTCCACCATTTCACACTTCATCATAAACACAAATCCTCCTCTGATACAACCAATTCACATTCCACATTAAGCAAAAATTGTCCTTCCTTACAATCACTACATGTTCTGCAGTAAATCCAATCATCCGACCCAACAGCCATTTTACAGTCCACAGCAAACTACAATCTTACCCTTCTCAGACCTCTTCGCTTCCCGTGGGAAGCCCTAACTTCCTCCCCCACAGTAATTCACCTTTCCACACGAGGCCCAACGCTTCCCTCCCCTATAACCGCTTCACACCCCATAGTAAAATTCTCACGCCTACAGCCACTTCACACTTGCTAGCAATCCTTGATGATCCCTGCCCACACCACCTCATGTTCCAAGAACCCGGTCCTCCCTCCAACAGTGCTTCACACATCACACTAAACCTGAATCCTCCCTCACCAGAAACCCTGACCTTTCAGATGAAACCCTACCCTCCCACCACAAAGCCCCTTACTGCTGTACAGCAATCTCCAACCCCCCACCCAACAACCATGTCACGCTCCACAGGAAAGCCCTCCCACCTCCACTGCACTTCACACTCCCTGGAAGGTACCAATTCTTCCCCCACAGCCACCTGCTTCAAGCCCATGGAAAGCTTCAGTCATCTCTCCACAAAACCAGGTTATATCTGAAATTAAGTACTACTCATCCCTCTCACCAACCACTTCACACGCCACCATACACCCCAATTCACCAAGCCTCAGATGCCTTAGACTCTACAGGACAGCCGCGGCTCTTTTACTTTCGCATTAATCACCTGTCTTTCTACTCTACACATGCTGCACACGCCACAGGAATCCTCAAACCTCCTCTCCCACACGGCTTCATGCCCCACAATAAACTGTAGTCCCCCTACCCTCACACCTGCTTGTTACTCCACAGGATCCCCATCCTCAAGCCCGCTTCACACTCCCCAGTCATTTTCAATCCTTCCTCCCCCAAATGCTTCAGACTCCACAGTCAACGCTCTCCCCTCTCCCAGCCCTTTTGCAGTTCATGTGAATCCCCAATCCTTCCTCTCTACAAACAATTCACATTCCCAGGTAAACCCCGGTCCACTCACCTTCATAATCCCTTTCTCATTCCAGAGTAAATCCTCATTCTGTAAGCTAACATCCACTTTTAACCCCTTAGTTCTTTGCAGTTCTTCTACCCCTACTTCTTCTACCCCTACAAGCCACTCCGCAATAAACCCCTATCCATGCTCCCTAAATGACTACACTCCACAGCAAATCCTAATCCTCTTGTGCCCACAGCCCGATCACATGCCAGAGTAATGCCGATCCTCAAATATGACATATCTTCACACACCGTGTTAAACTCCAATCCTCCAACCAAAAGCCACTTCTTACTCCTTCGTAATCCCCAGTAATCTCCCCTACAACCGCTTCACACAGTGATTCCAATGCTTCCTCCCTATAAACATCTCATTCCACACGAAATCCTTGTTCTCTCTCCACATAACCACTTCACATGTCGCGAGAAGCCCCATTCCTTCAATTTCCCTAAATTCTCCATAGGATTTTGATAATTGAAAAAATATTTTATAATCACATTGTAGAGAGATGTTAATAAAATTTAAGTCTACCATCCCAATGGCCTGTTCTAAGGATTTACAGTGAAAGAAGTGTCACCTTTTCTGCATAAGGATATACTTTGCCACGCTATTCATACTGCTGAAAACTGGATGAATATAAGTGTACACTTAAAAATAATGTCTAAATAACGTGTTATAGCTATAACAAATGTAGTGTGTAAACATGGACTGTTTTTATACTATATTCAGAGAAGAAAACAATAAATTTAGAAATGGTAACTCTACACTGATTAAAGCTCAAATGTCATGTGTGTTTGTGGTCACAGGGAGAAAGGACATAGGCAGATGGATGCAGTATTTTTAGGAGGTGTTGAAATTATGAATGAGTTATACATGTATATATTTGTATATAGTGTGTTGGCACTGCTTCTGTAATATGAAATAGACTTTTCTGAGAAAAGCCAGCGGACTCCTTCAGTCCTCCTTTATTTAGAATCCATTCCCTCACTGAGAACTTGGGAGTACCAGGTACATTGCATAATATGCATCATCTTCCTGGATCTTCCCAGCAACCCTGGAAGGTAAGTCCCATTAGAGGCTTAGAAAGGTTGAGTAAGCTATATGACCCAAGTCTAATGCAGGCTAGGTAGTGACTTTAAGTTTTTTGTCCCAGATTTATCTCTTTTACTTTCATCAGATTTTGATGTTTTCATTGGAGATAGACAAAGGAGATGACAGGCAATTGCCTGCCAGTCTCTCTAGCCCTGAGTGAAATAAAGCAGCCTTGCTTGCTCTGTGCATTTTCCTGTCTGTGAAGCCAATGGTTTTGCCTGTCTTATTCACTACTATAGTCCGAGGGCCTATCATAGAAGGTGTTCAAGAAATATTTTTTAGTAGATCTTTTTGCCTTTGGAATGAAATCCCTCTCCTTAAGAATACATCTTCTTCCCAAACTCCATCCTCTCTGCCTGGCTACATGGTCAACAGTCTATGAAATAGCTGAAAGAGGTAGAGAGGTGTCTGTAGATGAGGTAAAATATTAGCTATGTAAGTATTTAGAAGACTCTGATGTGCTCTTTAAAAATATAAAGTAGGTAGGGCATCGTGGCTCACATCTGTAATCCCAGCACTTTGGGAGGCCAAGGTGAGAGGATTGCTTGAGCCCAGGAGTTCAAGGCCAGCCTTGGCAATATAGCGAGACTCCCATCTCTACAAAAAAAAAAAAAAAAAAATTTTTAAAGTTAGCCAGAGATGGTGGTGTGTGCCAGTAGTCCCAGAACGCAGGAGGAATGTGGAGGGAGAAACATTTAAAGCCCATGACTTTGAGGCTACAGTGAGCCGTGATTGTACCACTGCACTCCAGTCTGGGCAGCAGAGCAAGCAAGACCCTATCTCACAAAAAAAGAGAAAAGAATAAAAAAAGTAAGGCATGATTTTATTTTCTTCAGGCCAAATAAAAGCATGTGTAGAAAATCGAGTTCACTATCTTTCCGGAAGAATGTGTCTACCAACTAATTTATTGAGGATCAATTTTGTGTTAAGAGATTTCCGATGCTCTTTTATTTAACCTAATACCTTCAAGTGTAATTTCTACTGCACTGATACCCCGCAAGAAGAGTATCAGTAACTTTTTCAAGTAGTAAATGACAGAAACCTATTTCAAACAGGTTTTGGGAAAAAGGGGAAATATAATTGCCAATTAAAGATATGCTGAATTGTGCATCAGGCTTTCAGAACCACCCTCCCCCCCACCACCACCACCCTCTCTCTCTCTCTCTCTCTCTGTGCAAGAAGCAGAGTAAAAGTGAATTTAATAATGGCCATTAGTAAAGGTAAATAGGTTCACATCCTCTGTTTAAGGGTATAATCTATGCTAGAAAGATTTTTAAAGTGGCAAAATAATTTTAACTTTTAAATTAAAATTTTAATTTTTAAAATAAATTTCGAAACAGGAAATATTCTCTAATAATGTTGGTTACACGAGCCATTTGCAGTAGGAGGTTTGCAGTATTTTGACATATGTGACATCCAACACTCAGGACAGTCCTGAATTAGAGACCTCAGTAATTGCTGGTAACAGACAGGATTTACTTTTATAAATAACCCAATTTTAGTAACCCTTGAAGAATTTTCATAATAGGTTAACACAAAATAGTGCAAAAACTCAAGTCCATGGAACTGAAAATCACTTGCACATAAGAAGCAAAGGGACAGCTTGAATATCTGAACAAATGCACAGACCATCACTCCTCCTTCATATCACACTTTGAGAACTAAAGCAAAGGTACTGTGGAGCTGGGAGCAGTGAGGTCATGAGCAGTTCCCAATATTTTTAAAAGCCCAAGGAAATAACTCGTTAATTTGTTAATACTGGTTTGTGTTTGTTTTTTTGTTTTCATGTTGAGACAGTCTCGCTTTGTCAACTAGGCTGGAGTATAGTGGTATGATCCCCGCTCCCTGTAGCCTCTGCCTTCCAGGTTCAAGTGATTCTCCTGCCTCAGCCTCCCAAGAAGCTGGCATTACAGGCCTGTGCCACCACACCCAGCTAATTTTTATATTTTTAATAGAGATGGAGTTTCACCATGTTGGCGAGGCTGGTCTTGAACTCCTGACTCCAAGTGATCCACTCACCTCATCCTCCCAAAGTGCTGGGATTACAGGGGTGAGCCACCACACCCAGCTTAATGTGTTAAGACTTTATAAACTATCTAAAATATTAAATAAACTGTGCTTCAAGTTGGATTTACTTTCTGATTCCTGTTGATCAGAAGTTTTTATTTGTGACTTGTATATCTTTGATCAATAGAAAACTGATACAAGGAATTAAGGACTCATGAAAATGGCGATCCTTTATTTTTGGACCAGATTCTTTCCAAACATTGGATCCTTGGGCAAAAGCAACAAAAGAGACATTCCTCGTACTAAAAAGGCCGTATACCAGTACTCCCATCAGACTCCCTATTTTAACAGCAAGCCTAGGGAGGTGAGTTCCTTCTTAAGGCTTACACTGGGTGAGTCCAGTGCCCAACCAGCCCATAAGCACAGCAAGGACGGGCTTCCTGTCTTCGTCACTGTTTATATTTCCTTCAGGTCCTCTTTGTTGAATAGTGGTGAATTAACATCTTTTGATTTAGTCTATTGTCCCAGATAGTATTTTATTTCCAACCGTGCAATTGCTAATGCTTCTGTTTTCTTTTTGCTTTTTCCCCTGCAGCTTAACTAACATTGACTACTGTGTTAGGATTAGTCATTGCTGACTGTGCCAGCCTGCAGCCTCATAATCAGAGCCTTGTCACCAAGCATGGCTGCCCCAGTGACTGGAATGGAAATGAAAATAAAGCAAGTGTTATTTTCCTCATCCTGAAGCACGAGAGAACTGCATCAGGCTTACCAACGTGAATGTGGGTAAGAAGGAGTTTTGAGGTCCAGCAAAGATTTTATAGCTAGTGAGGCTGGCTGGAAGCAGAGTAGATCTGGTCTGATGTGTTGCAAGATGTGAACTTATTAAGGCATCACAGAGGCATCTCCCAGCGGGGGTGGAGGAGAGCAGCAGGGATGGAAAGGAAGAAGACTTTCAAGATAGGATGTTCCAAAGGATGATTGGAAGAGAAGGGTGATGTCTGGAAGTGATAAGCCTCAGATGTTTGTTTGCACCTTACTGGAAAGCCATGTAAATTAACGGAAACTTCCTGGCAAAATAGCTTGACTTGTAGCAACTTCACAACCATAACGATCCAGAGGTGAGGTTTGCCCGCACCCTATTCATTTCAATCCTGAAGGCAATTTTCCCCCTGGCCAGAGAGAAGCTCAAGACTGTGAATGAAAGCAAGAAAGGTGGCATCAGTGAGATGCCATGAAGAGAGTCAGAGTTGGCGTAAGTTGTCTCACAGTGCCTTCATGTAGCACTCCCAGATTTCAATTCAAGCCAAGCCACCTCTGTCAGGACATTCACCAGGAGCCCCAGAAGTGTCATATTTACTAAGACCAAGTCAGCAAGCAGTGATGCAGGGTCACCCGTGTGCTCACCATGGTGCTTGGCATATTTTTTTTTTTCGAGACGGGGTCTTGCTTGTTGCCTTGGCTGGAGTGCAGTGGCGCAATCTTGGCTCACTGCAACCTCTGCCTCCTGGGTTCAAGCAATTCTCCTGCCTCAGCCTCCCGAGTAGCTGAGACTATAGACGCACGCCACCACGCCTGGCTAATTTTTGTATTCTTAGCAGAGACGGGGGTGGGGGGGTTTCATCATGCTGGCCAGGCCAGTCTCGAACTCTTGACCTCGTGATCTGCCCACCTCAGCCTCCCAAAGTGCTGGGTTACAGGCATGAGCCACCACACCCAGCTGAAAAATGCCTGGCTGGCATTCTTATACTAATTCAGGAAGCAATCACTTATTCAATAAATCCTGAGAGCCAGCTGTATACAGGGACTATACTGGATCCATGCAGATAAGCTAAAGAGCAAAGCCCCAGGTCCTGTTCTCAAGAGGCTCCTAATTTGGGAGAGAGAGATAGACATGCAAAGAGAGTTGCACCCCAGCATGATGACTCGGCTTGTGAGCCCCTCACCTAGCCCTGGAGGATAAAGAGAGAAGAAAGACTGCCTCAGGGTTAAGCAGCAAGGAGGGAAGAGAAGGAAAGCTAGCCGAGCAAAATACAGTGGGCCCTCCTTATCTGTGGGTTCCACATTCCTGAATTCAACCCCAGCCACCGTCAAAATATTTGAGGGAAAAATGGTGGTTGCATTTGTACTGAATACGCACAGACATCCTTTTCTTGTCATTTTTCTCTAAACAATACACTATAACAACTATTAACACAGCATTTACATTGTGTTAGGTATTATAAGTAATCAAGATGATTTGAAGTATACAGGAGGGTGTGCATAGGTTATATTGCAAACACTGCGCCATGTTATGTAAGAGACTTAAGCATCCGTGAATTTTGGTACTCATGGGGGAGTTCTGGCACCAATCTCCCACAGATACCGAGGGACGACTATGCATACCTAGGGGAGAAACCCTACGTGCAGGGTTTGTTTGGTGCTGCTGGCAGATAGAAAAGAAGGGAGGAGTCAGGGCCTTTCAGCTTTCTATTCTGGTTGAAGGGCTTGGGACTGCTGAGGACTAAAAGTGGCTAAGAAAGTTGCAGCCTCCACAAGGAGATAAATGAGATGATGATGACGATGAGAGAGAGAGAGAGAGAGAGAGTGTGTGTGTGTGTGTGTGTGTGTGTGTGTGGTTAATAACACAAGCTTTGGATCCAGGCAACTCTAGGTATGACTCCCCATTCCTTTCCTTCCTGTGTAATCTTGAGCAAGTCACTGACTTCTCTGAGCCACCATTTTTTTCATCTGTAAAATGGGTATAAAAATATCAAGCTTGGGCTGGTTGCGGTGGCTCATGCCTGTAATCCCAATGCTTAGTGAAACTGAGAAGGGAGGATTGCTTGAGGGCAAGAGTTCAAGAGTTCAAGACCAGCCTGGTCGAGAGAGAGACAGAGAGAGAGAGAGAGGAGAGAGAAAGCGAGATTAGTCTCAGAGATAGTGAGCGCTTGTCACAGGAGAACTCGAGTTGTAGAGGAATTTCAAGTGTGGGCCTAATGAAACGGAATAGACTTTAGGGTTTATTTCAACTCTGATCTACTAGCACTCTACTAAAACTCACTGAGCTTCAGTTTTCTCTCCTGTAAAGGGAAATCATAGTAGTGCCTTCCACATAGGGCAATAGTGTTTACCGCAGCCTTATGTGCAATTACTTTTGGCAAATTTTAAGGGCCATAAATGGTGGCTATTATTGTTGTTAAATGAAGAATTAGAGTCTTCAAATAGTCATTTATTGTGTGAAAGACACATTAGGCTGGAAATGACACTAGGAAGCTACTTGCTGTACAATACACTAAGGCTCCCAGAGAATTAAACACATCATTGTGATCATGGCAGGACCGATCAAAGTATTTTCATGTGTGAGAAAAGAGTGAGAGGAGCACTGAAGAACACTTAGGCAGAAAGGAGTAGATTAGGGTCTCTAGGCAGAGGCAATAACATGACACAAATAATAAAAGCTCCAATGATTGAGCTGCTACTTGCTGCATAAATTATCCATTTAATTCTCACAGCGACTATGCAAACTTGATATTCTTGTACCCATTTTACAGATAAAGAAACAGTGGTTCTAAAAATCAGTGACTTACTCAAGGTTATACAGTAAGAAGAAAAAGTGGTGCGTCATATTTGGAGCTGCCTGGGTCTAAAGCTTGTGTTTTCAGCTACTCAGACACCTGTCACCTGCATGAGGGCAGGAACCACAGGTGAGCACAGCACGTATGGGAGATGAGCTGGAAACTCCTCCACCAGCAACAGCCAGCCTGGGTGGAGCACAGTGAAGATGCAAATGTGTGGGGTGAATTGCTTGAGCACCCGCAATGTCAGATTGGAGTTCACGAAGATTCTGATAGAATAGGAAGTGCTGTTGAGGGCAGTGAGCAGGGCCATGTGAAGTGGTTAGAGGCAGGCTTTGAAACAGATGGCACAGGTTCAAATCTCAGCTTTCCTACGCATCAGATGCGTGATGCTGCAGAGAGAGAGTATGGAAGAGAAAAGTTGAAGCAACCCGCACAGAACACAACCGACATCATGTTTATTTCTCTGGTTCCCGAGAAGAAAGGATCATTAACCAATGAACCTCAGAGAATTCTTGTTAGGAAGTGAACCTTAGCATATACAAAACTTGCCATTTGGACAATCAGAGGGAACAGGGAGCAAAGAACTCTGCTCAACTGAGCTGACGAGCCCTTTACGAAGATTAGAAAAGAAGAGCGAGGGGAAACACCATCATCGCCACCTTGATGATGCAGTTGGTAGCACAAATACAATTATGAAACAAAACTGCGTGTTGTCTTAATTTGCAGTGATTTTCAGAGCACCACCCAGATAGTTCTCATCAAAACTTAGGTTCAAAATCTATAAAATAGCCGCTGGGTGGCAGATTACACTGGCTCTAGAATAAAAAGGTGAGAATTTGCCACCCAGCTTCTACCATCAGCTCGCAATGATGTGTCTCAAGGCACACTACACCTCTGAACTAGTTTCCTGGGTAAAATGGAGCAACAGTAACCAAATTATCACTGGTTCAAAAGTCACATTGTATAGAGTATGGGAAGATACCTTGCAACTTGTAATGGGATACAAAGAATAATTATCAGTATTATGATAATGACCTCAGCACAACAGTCCTGCATATAGGGTTCTCTCCACACACCTAGTCATCAACCACACACAGGAAATAGAGACATCAATGACTGGACATAACTAGAAACTCTTTAAGTACAGAGTCAGAGAAATTACATTTCTGGGAGTCAAAGTGTTGTCTGGGACGAGCAACATCAACACCAACATCATCTGGGAACTTTTTTAAAACTGCAAATTTTGGGACCGCATCCTTGAACCACTAAATCAGAAACCCTGGGGGTTGGAATCAATATCCCTTTTAATAATGATGACCACTGACCTAGAGAAAACAGTCACCTGGCAAGAGACATGACCAAGTGACTTTACATGTAGATCAAAAGCATTCCCAATAGGAAGAAAATGGACTTTTTCTGATGAACTCAAATGATCAAAAAAAAAAAAAAAAAAAAAAAACCTGGAAGCTACCGGCAAATGATCAACATGGAATATCACATGGTTTTGTTATAATTTTATCCTTTTCTCCTGTAGTGGGCCCTATAGTGTCACCTCGAAATTCATGTCCACTCAGAGCCTGGGAATGTGACCTTATTCAGAAATATGGTCTTTGCAGGCTGGGCGCGATGGCTCACGCCTGTAATCCCAGCACTTTGGGAAGCTGAGGCGGGTGGATCACCTGAGGTCAGGAGTTCAAGACCAGCCTGGCCAACATGGCAAAACCTCGTCTCTACTAAAAATACAAAAATTAGCTGGGTGTGTTGGCACATGCCTGTCATCTCAGCTACTGGGGAGGCTGAGGCGGGAGAATCGCTTGAACCCAGGAGACGGAGGTTGCGGTGAGCCAAGACTGCGCACTGCACTCCAGCCTGGGTGACAGAGAGAGACGTCATCCAAAAAAAGAAACGTGGTCTTTGCAGATGTAATCAGTTTAAGATGAGGTTATACTGGGTTAGGTTGGGCCCTAAATCCAATGCCTAGAGTCCTTATAAGGGGAGGAAAATTTGAAGAAGCAGAGACATAGGGAGGAATGTCGTGCAAAGATAGAGGCAGAGATTGGAGTGACGCATCTATAAGCCAAGGAAATCAAAGGATTGCGGGCACCTCTAGAAGCTAGGAGAGAAACAGGGAACAGGCTCTGGCTGAGAGCTCTCTAAAGGAACCGACTCTGCTCACATCTTGATTTCAGACTTCGAGCCTCCTGAACTGTGAGAGGATGAACGTGATAAGCCATCACTTTGTGGTCCTTTGTTATGCCACCCCTGGAAAAATAACACACTCCCTTTTTAAAAAGCAAACATTTCTCAACATGGTGAAACCCCGTCTCCACTAAAAATACAAAAAAAAAAAAAAAATTAGCTGGGCATGGTGGCAACGCATCTGTAATCCCAGCTATTCAGGAAGCTGAGGCAGGAGAATCACTTGAACCCAGGAGGTGGAAGTTGCAGTGAGCTGAGATCAGGCCACTGCACTCCAGCCTGGCACCAGAACAAAACTCCATCTCAAAAAAAAAAAAATAATAAATAAATAAAAATAAAAAAGGAAACATTTCTCAATATTTAATTTTCTGGAACCACTCCAATTACCCCCAATTTTTCAGACTCTTGATAGTCCTTCTCTTCTGAGTGTAGACTCTTTCCTTAGGCCATATTATACGTGATTATGGCTCAAGTTTATATTTCCAGCCGAGATCCCTTCTCTGAGATCATAGATACTCAGATTTAGGTAATTAAGCATCCCCTGAAGAGGTGGTATAGAATAATGAATGAGTCTTGGGCTTTGGAACGGAGTTTTTCCCAATACTCTGAAGGCTACATGAGAGAAGAAACTGACATTTTCCTCACTATTATATTCTAGTATTCAGGTTTACAAGGCCCTGAAAAGGTATTTGTATGATGAATGAAGAAAGCAAAAACATTGGCTAGAATGAGGAGGGGGCTCAGGCTTAATTGTTTATAGTAACACTATTTCTTCCTTGCTTTCCATACTGCCATTGGCAGGAGGGAGAAGAGAATGCCTCAGAGCCCTGGGTGCTCCAAGAAAGACCCCACACCCTACCTCCTCTGACATTCACAGTCTCACCACTGGTGTCTTGCAGAAGATCCTCTCTTGATCTCCATGTCCATAAAATACTACAAAAGCCCCAGACACCCAGCTCATCCTTTAGCTCCCATATACTTTCCCAATACTGCTCTGTATACCACCTAATCTGACCCCATCTTCACTTCTTTCTAATTCCCTCACCCTCCCTTGTACAATTCCAGATCAGTCATCAGCAAAATCCCTTATAACCTGTGCCGCTTCTTTATAAATCCCTTTTTGCCTTTTTGCTCTAATGGAAACTCAGATACTCCTGGGATCCCTGCCTCCTCATAAAGTCCTTCTAATTTGTCACTTTTTTTTTCTGCTTCCTTCTATCACTAGCCTGGAGGTTGACTAGGTGTCCTCTTATTTCCTCATTCCAGCCTCCAGATGCTTCTCCCTGCCTGCTCTCTGAAAACTCGCTTTGAAGTTTATGTCACCCATCTATACCTTTAGTTGCCCCTCTTTATTGCAGGCATCTACAAACCCATGATTCGGAGAATTCCCCCTTATTCTTTGAAGTTTTTAACTTCTGACCTGTTCTCATAATCATAATCATACTGTTCATATCATAAACTGGTGACTTCACTAGCAGTCAAGATAATCTTACCAGTAACTTGACCTTAACTCTTTTACCTCTTCTCTCTTCTTTCTAGGTCTTGGCATTAAAATCACTGCCACTCCCTGTAATCTCGGTTTCAAGTATTTCACTTTATTAACCACCACACTCTATCTTTCCAACTCACTCATTCTAGGACCTTCAATCCAAAAAAAATGTGACTGCACAGTGACCTATAGTGTCTGGATCTTGTTTTCTGTTTCACTGGGAGAAGAGAAGGGAGCAGAAGGTAACTTTCTCCCAATCCCCTCGCCATGTCTACCTCGCCTGTATCTGCCCTATATACTCACCTCTCTCTCAGTTAGTGTGAATTAACAATCCATGTTTGTATGCAAGGCCGGTCTCTGCATTTTTGTACCAGAACCCATTCCCTCTTACCAACTCAAGGATGGTGCTTCAGAAAGCACCCTTTATCTCCCATATCAATATTTTTTTTTTTTTTTTTTTTTTTTTTTTTTTTTTTTGTGACAGAGTCTTGCTCTGTCCCCCAGGCTGGAGTGCAGTGGCGCGATCTTGGCTCATTGCAAGCTCTGCCTCCCGGGTTCATGCCATTCTCCTGCCTCAGCCTCCCGAGTAGCTGGGACTACAGGCGCCCACCAACACGCGCGGCTAATTTTTTGTATTTTTAGTAGAGACGGGGTTTCACCGTGTTAGCCAGGATGGTCTCGATCTCCTGACCTCGTGATCCGCCCGCCTTGGCCTCCCAAAGTGCTGGGATTACAGGCTTGAGCCACCGCGCCCGGCCTCCCATACCAATATTTTTATTTGCAAATGAAGCCTGTGTGTAATTCCTCCCATCTTCAAAACTCCTTTCCTTGATACCACATTTCCCTGCTCTCCTTCTTAGCAAAACTTCTTTAAAGAGATGCTTTTTCTCAGTATCTCTTAAATCTTTTTCCCTTTCTCTCTGGAACTCACTCTACTTAGGCTTATGTTCTTCCCTCTTTATAAAATTGTCTCTTGCTAATGTCTCCAAAGGCCTGCAAGTTGCAGATCTCATTCCTATTTTTAAGTGACCTAGTGGCAACATTGGACCTAGTGACGGCTCCTTCTGCAATGAAAATATTTTCTCATTTCTTCCAGGATACCATTCTCATATTCCCTACAGGCTGCTCCATCTCAATCACCTCTGTTTGCTTCTCAACTTCCCAAACAATACACTTTGGTATACTCTAGGATTCAGTTCTTAAACATCACCTTTATTTGTCTATGCTCACTCCCATATAGTCTTATGGCCTTGATACCATCTATACACTGATGACTCCCAAATTCATTGCCAAATCTGTGTCTCCCCTGTGAATGCAACAGAACTGCATATACAACTACTCATTTGACGTCTACACTTGAATGTCTTTAAAAGTTTACCCAAAATAAACTCCCAGTTTCCTTCCTCCCCAACTTGCTCCTTCTGTAGTCTTGACCTCAAAAAATAGCAACTCCATCCCTTCAATTAGAACAAAAGTGCCTAACTCCTCCTTTTGCTCACATTTCACATCTAATACATTCCCAAATCCTACTGGTTCTGTATTCAAAATCTGTCTAGGGTCCACCTACCACTCACCATCTAGAATGCCACCCTGGTCCATGCCACCATCATCTCTGATTTTTTTTTTTTTGACAGCCTGATACCTGATTTCTCTGCTTCTGCCTTTGGCTCACTTATAGTTTACTTCTAACACAGCAGCTAAGTGATGACTTTGTAGTGTACATCCTATAAACACCACACCCAGCTCCTTCAGTTCTTTTCCTTTTACTCATGATAAAAGTCTAAATTCTTAAAATGGCCAGCTCACACTATGTCTCCAATTTTAACAGCAGGCTCTCCTCCCTGTTGTGGTCCATCCATATTGGCCTTTTTTGCTATCCTTGAAACAAGTCCACAAGCCTTGCCTCAGGAGCTTTGTGCTTGGTGATTCCTCTGCTTGGAACATGTTTCTCTCAGGTGCCCTTCACTTCCTTCTGGCCATTGTTGAAATGCAATTGTCTCAAGATGCCTGCCTTCGCCTTATTTTAAACAGCATCCTCCTTTACAGAGGGCCTTCATTCCTTTTTACCTGCTTTACTTATTCCCATAACAATTCTCATCACCTAGTATACTATATTTTGATCTACTTATTTTATTTAATGCCTGTGTTCTCCCATCAGGGCAAGGGACATTTGTCTGCTTTGCTCCCAATTGCATTCTTAATGTTTTGGAAAATGCATGGCACATACTATTTGCTGAGTCACTGAATGAATGAATCTACATATTACTTTTTCGCTGTTGTGGATTGGGATATGTATGAGAAGAGATAGAAGATCTCATTCAAAATAGGAGATGCTTTATCACTCTCTCTACCACTCACTTGTGCACTGGCTCTGTCTTAGCCACTTACATAACCCCCTGTTTCCAACAGAACAATGAGCAATCTTAGAAATTAAGGGATTCCATGTCACAGTCTCCACATTCTTTTCTGTCTGTCACTTACCTTGTCCTTTTTGCTTTTGGGGTGGGGATGGGTCTGTGTCACTTTTATCTCAGAATGTTCAGTCATTTTAAGACTTAATTTGGGGTTTAGTGTTCCAGACACTGGTCATTGGTCCATTTTGATTTTCTCTTTTCCCCTCCCCTCCCCTCCCTCCCTTCCCCTCCCCTCTCCTTTCCTCCCCTCCCCTCCCCTCCCCTTTTTTTTTCCATTCCTCTTGTTCTGTGCAGGAAACGTGCAAGGGGAGAAGAAAAGACATATACACAATGCCTTTGGGGTAAACAACCTTTATCCCACGTAAATGGCAATGCAGACATAATAAGCAAATTGATATAATAAGCAAATAATAAGCAAATTGTAATGAAAAGGGAAGAAGGGAAAGATATATATAAATATATATATCCATATGTATATATTTATACTCACCAGACTGAAGGATTCATCACCAGAATAGGAAGCAACAACCTGCGCTCCAGAGTTGGCCACTCATCTGTGCACAGATGAGGGGCGGTCTCCTGAAGCTTTGGCGCACTCTGGGACCCTAGCTCTTTTTGTAATGAGTTATTTGGTGTGAGGCCCAGTCATGAGGGCCCTTTGGCTCAAGGAACACAAAAAGGTCAACTACTTGGAGAGGCTGAGGCAGGAGAATGGCGTGAACCCGGGAGGCGGAGCTTGCAGTGAGCTGAGATTGCGCCACTGCACTCCAGCCTGGGCGACAGAGTGAGACTCCGTCTCAAAAAAAAAAAAAAAAAAAAAAAGGTCAACTTGTTTCTTACAATTGTCTATTGTTTTTCAATAACTAACATATAGGAATAGATTGAAATAGGGATTTCTCTGAAACAGTGCTGGATGAATGCCTCAAGGGGCACACACAACCTGTTCTGGGACTTGGTGACCATTGTTTGTGTCCATGCTCAATTGAGTTCAAATTTAATATTTAACTTGTCCTCCACACCTCACCATCTCGCCTCTCCCCTTCCCTCTGCTCTCCCTCACTTCCCTCCTCTCCCCTCCCCTCCCTTCCCTTCCTTCCCCTCCTTTCTCTTTCTGTTTTCTTCCCTTCCCTTTTGCTCTTCTTTTCTCTCTCTCTCTCTCTTTTCTCTCTTTAATTTTTTCTCTTTTTGTGACTGGCTTGGAGCTCTAATAATGGAAAGTTAACAGTCTTTCCGTTATTAGAATTTAGATGGTACAGAAAATAAGAGAAAGTGAAGAAATCCCATTAAGCCTTTAGAAAATCTTCCCTCAAATCACATCATTCTCACCAGTCTGGTTCCTGAATTCTTTGTTTATTATTTGGCATGCCAACTTTCTTTATAAGTTTAACAGGAATTAAGCATTTAAAAGTGTGGGTTTTTTTTTCATGGTAAATCAAACTTCCAGATCTATCGTTGAGAGAATAGTATCATGAGTCCCCATGTAGACAGAACCTCTAGTTCCTGAAGTCCTTGTCCCTTTTCTTTCTGCCCCTATAAAGTTAATGACCATTTTTTCCTTCATTTAAGAGAAGAACCAGTCTGAAAACAGAGACTCTGTTGCTTTGAGTTCTGGAATACTGTTCCAAGAATACAGTAAGACAGTGGTATGAAGGGAAATGCTTTCGATGTACAGATGACTGGTTTTGTTGACAGAGAAAAAAACAAAACAAACAAAAAATGTCTTATGACTTTCATTGAGGCAGAACTTGAAGGCACTTACAGAGCAGATTATAAAAATTGTGAGAAGTGACTGATGCAGGGAAGTTCTCACAGCAGGAAAATGATGGCTCAGAGAGCCACCAGAGTGCTTGGGAGGAGTTTGAGTGTTAAAGATAGAAGAACAGAATGACTATTCAAGATGTACAACATGACTATCCGAGTTCCAGCTCACCCCTTCATGTAAAATGTCAAGCTGGAGGGTATAGAAACCTAATCTCATTTATGAGAAAATAAGTAAAACAGAACTGGAATCCTTGAATCCTCAGAAAAAGCCTAGGGAGTCTGCAAGCCCCTCAAAGAAGTTCCATAGTAAGCATGGAATAACAATCCATTGTAGTGAGAAAGTCATAGGGAAGCCAAGACGTGGCTCAGGCTATCTCTCACATGTCACTACCAACTGGAGAGAGGGCCACAGTGCATTATTGCCACTGGCCCTCAGGTAACATGGAAATCCTGAGCTTGGAGGAAGCCAGGAGTCAACATGAGGGCACATTCAGAATGTGGACCTCAAGACTGGAGGCCACAGAAACACCTGAGGTCATTACAGAGGATGACAATAAGAGCATCGATATCCTTGACATCCAGACCCAATAAAAGCATCAACATGCTGAGGAAGTCCGCAGCAGAAGACAGCATGGGAACCAGACAATGCTCCCCTGACACCGCAGGGCCACACAGTCTATTTTCCCAAGTGTCCTCTTGAAATGTTGAAGAAGGGTATAGGAGAAACCCTGAAAAATAAGCATGCTTCTCAAATAGCCTGAGGTTACCTGAAAGAGACTGCTTTAAACCACAGCCTCACCCAGTAGCCTGAAAACTCTTTAAGGGCCAGTGCTGGGGTTTACCCAGCTTTTTGTTCCAAGCAGCTATCACAAACCAAGGTACTGACGAGTATCTCAGTAGAAGACCATTGAGTGATGAATAAACAGCCTAAATAAAAGCATAAAGGTTTACAGCAACTGACTAGAAGGAAAGGACTGAACTTACAGAGGAAATAATAAAAGGAGAAAGGCAGATGATACCTCTCCTTTGGTTCAAAAACAAATTGTACAAAAATAGGGCTCTCGGCCCTGTTCCAAATTACTTACTTTGAGTGAGAAAACAAATTCGATTTAATGCAGTAAGAATGACCTGCAACTACAAAACGAAGAAGAGGTAGAGGAGGAAAAACAAGCAATTTTGTTCTGTTTTATTCAGAGGATGCAGATGACTCTGGGTGCCACGTAAAGAAAGAACATTGACAACCTGTGTACCTACAATAAAGTGTATTGATCTCATTAGAGGAGCAGCTGAATAATAATTAAATCTGGAAAGACCTGGAGAATTGCTGAAGAAATTGATAAATGTCTTCGGATATAAAATAGTTGTCATATAGGAGAAGCCACAGATTTGTTTTAGTCTGCTCCAGGGAGCAAGAAAAAGAGCAGAGATGGGGAATTACTAGAAGGAAGATTTCAGTGTATAGAAGGAAGAGCATTGGAACAGGATGCCTGAAAAAGAAATTGCACAAATATAGAGGTGAGAGCCCTATTCCAAAGCACTTACTGTAAAAGTAAACGAAAGTCAATTTAACGTAATAAAATTGAGCTCCCCATCAGTGGAAGTGTCTTGGCAGGTGCCGAATGCCTGTTTGTGGGAGGTTTGAAAGAGGAGATTTAACATGGATAGGAGATAAGTACAAGACTGAAAGTCTCTTTCAAAATTAGCAATTAATGGGCTATCTCTCTCTTAGATGTTCATTCAGGCAAAACCAAGGTGAAGAACACCTGCCAGTATACTTTTCCAGAGAGGTGCCAGGATGCAAGGAAGGACACAGTGGTAGAAACATATGCATCCATGGTGGATTAACTGCAATCCTGAATGCCTCTCCGTGTGTTTGCAGCATGACTTTGTAGCTTCTCCCATGAAGAGGCAGGATCTCTTTCCCTGCCTTTCAAATTTGGGCTGGCCATGTGACTTACTTCAGCCAATATAATGTCATACAAATGATTCTGTGTCCATTTGGGGCCTAGACATCATACCACTGCCACTGCCATGAAAACAAGCCTAGGTTCGCCACTTGGAGGGTGAGAGACTAGCTAGAGAAAAGTCCACTTATTTCAATTGCGAACATCCTAGATTTGCCAGTTGTCATCCTAGATTTGCCAGTTGTCACCTCCAAACATATGAGTGAGTCCAAACAGCAGCAGCTGCCTACCCAACTGAGGGCTGATTGCAGATGCATGAATAAACCCAGCTAAGACCAGAAAAAACTTCCCAGCTGACCTGTAGACTTGTGAACAATATAAATGCTTATTATTTTAAGCATTAAATTTTGGAGTGATTTGTTACACAGCAATTACTAATACATCTTTGGAGACAGGGAGACTTGCACCTCACTGTTGTGTGAACTTCAGCAAGCCTCTTTAGCCTCTCGGCTTTGGTTACTTTATCTGTAAAATGTGGACAGCTTACATGGGACCCATTACATTTCTTGGGAGGATTCAATGCATGATTTATATTAAGTCATTTTCATAGTGCCCAATACATAGTTAACACTCAAATTTTGTCCATTATTAGTATTTTTATGAATGAGCTAGAGAAAATTACCACTGGGGAAGTAAAATCATCATGGTGGAATAAATTTCATATGACATTGCTTTCTTTCACACATCAAAAAGATAAAATAGTTATATTCTGTATCTTTTTTTGATTGATGTGTTTATTTTGAGAGAAATCACTTCCTTTACACTTCTGTGTCCTGGGCACATGTCCAAACCAACACAAAGAACTTTAGATGATGACACATTCTCACCTCCTTTTGAACGTATGTGGCAGCCATGTATGTTCCTGACTTTAGGTTATCTTGGGAAGGCTCTTTCTCTGCCTGGATGACGGTGGGTGTCAAAATTTAAAACTAGTCAGAGCCAAGGAAATGACATCCTCTTGTAATCTTGAGGTCTTCCCAAGCAAAGGAAGCACAGAGTACTCAAAAAGATCTTTTTATAAGAACAGGTTACAACAAAAGAGGAGGCTTAAACCTCGTACTTTCAAATAACCTTTAAAAAATATTCCCTCCCCAGAGAACTTTTTATATTATCTCCTTTCACAAATTTCAGAATCCAACACATGAACATAAATCTCTTTTTCTGCAAGAATGACTCTGTCACAAGTCAAACAAGTAATAATTCAACTTAGCCTTAGAAGGGACTGCATGGTCTAAATGCAGGTCCTGCAATCCAATTACCTATTTTATTTTTGAATCTCCCCAAATTCATTTTTCCACGCATTATTGAAAACTTCTACTGCTGAGAAACTCACTACTTCATGGAACAGCCTATTTCATTGTTTTTTAGCTGTAAGACAAGGATGCAAGCACAATTAGTTTCTTTGGGAGGTTATTCCATAATATAAGATAGGGATATGGAGAAGTGACACATTGAATGGAAGAAAATCAATACAGGATACGCATACATATGTCTTGAGACAGGGTCTTGCTGTGTTTCCCAGGCTAGAGCACAGTGGCACAATCACAGCTCACTACAGCCTCGACTTCCTAGGCTCAAGTGATCCTCTCACCTTAGCCACCCAAGTAGCTGAGACTACAGACATGCACCACCATGCCTGGCTATTTAATTTTTTTTTTTAGAAACAAGATCTCACTATGTTGCCCAGTCTGTTCTTGAACTCCTGAGCTCAAGTAATCCTTCTGCCTCAGCCTCGCAAAGTGCTAGGGGTACAGGCATAAGCCACCACTCCCAGCCACAATATGGGATATATTTTGATTACACTTTCAGCTTCAGATAAGTGAAGCTTAATTCTGTTAGAGAACTTTAAGGACTATATTCCTAGCATATGTATCTCAGAATTATCCAACCCAAGGGGTAAGGGAGCGGGGGTATTTATTTACCAGATTGCACAATTATTGATTGAATTTGCTGTTGAGAGGAGTTAACTTCCATGCAAGTGGCAGGCCAGAATTGCTGATCTGCCTCTTGTACAGGCAGAGCTAACTTCAGCCTTGTGGCAAAGGAGCATAGTGCTGGCAGTTGGCAGTCAGGCTTCGGTGCACAGACACTGTAAGAGTGGAGGAGATAAGAGTTCTAACAATGTGCACTGCAGATATGAAAATCTCTTTCCCATAGAAGGCATCTGCCATTTCAGCCATTCCAACCTCCTTCCTTCTCCTTTGGTTCACCCCTCCTTTGGAGAATCTCCCTTTTCCTTGTCTCTGTTCACACAATTTAGAAGGAGGTGATTTTAGCTCCTTTGAGCTGAACTTCTAGCTTGAAAGTCAGTACATTCCTCAGTTCTGGACAATAATTGTAAAGTATCTAATATTCAGTGCTTGGTTCAGAAGTGGGTATGTGACCAAAGCCAACTTACTCAGATGCAATCCTGAGATTTTTCTAGAGCAATTAGGAAAGGGTAACCATTCTCTCTGTTGGGACTGCTAAACTGATAGGCTGTGAGCCCAAATGTTCTTGTGGCCATCATTGTCATGTGATCAAGCAATCCCACTTGTGTGTATTTATCCAAAAAAAATTGAAATCAGAATACTGAAGAAAGATATTAGCACTTCCATGTTTATTGCAGCACTGTTCACAAAAGCCAAGATGTGGAAACACACTAAATGTTCATTGACAGATGAATGGATTAAGAAAATACAGTAGCTGGGTGTGGTGGCTCATGCCAATATTCCTAGCACTTTGGGAGGCTGAGGTGAATTGCTTGAGCCCAGGAGTTTGAGACCAGCTTCCTGAGCAAAGCATGCTGAAACCCCTTATCTCTACAAAAAAAAGAGGGGCACATGCCTGTGCCTGTAGTTCCAGCTACCCAGGATGCTGAGGTGGGAGGATCACCTGAGCCAAGACAGGTTGGCTTGTCTCCAAGCCACTTCAGTAAAGTCTGGGCGACAGAGTGAAACCCTGTAAGAAAGAAGAAAAGCAAGAAAACAAGAAAGCAAGGAAGCAGTAAATCAAGCAAGCAAGCAAGAAAGAAATAAAGAAATAGAGAGAAATAAAGAGAAAGAAAGCAAGCAAGCAAGAAAGGAAAATATGGTCTCTACACACAACAGAATACTATGCAGCCTTAAAACATAAGGAAATTCTACAATATAGATAACATAGACGAACCTTGAGGATGTTATGCTAAGTGAAATGAGCCAGTCACAGAAAGACAAATACTGCATGATTCCATTTTTATGAGATATCTAAAATAGTTAAATTTATAAAGTCAAAAACTGGAATTGTAGATGGTCAGGAGCTAAGGGGAAGGAGGAAATGAGAAGTTACTCATCAATTGGTATAAAGTTACAATTAAGCAAGATGAATGAACTCTAGATATCAGCTCTATGACTTTGTACCTGTAGTCAACAATGACTATACACTTAAAAATTGCTGAAGGCTGATCTCATGTTAAATGATCTTATTATAATAAAGCTGAAAAAGTGACAATAAAATAGTGAAAAATAAACATAGAAGGTAACATAATACAAATAAAATAAAAATAAAGGTTTTAAATTCTGAAAAACCTGGATTTGAAATGTGGCTCAGGCATTTACTAGCTCTGTGGACTAGAGTAAGGTATTAAAACACTGTAAGCCTTATTTTTCTCATCCATAAAATGGAAAGGAAGAGTGCCTGTTCTGCATAGTTCTAGATTTTTGAATGGTAAATAGCCAGTGAATTTGGTGGTATCTAAAGAAAAAAAATAGCAGAATTAAAGATAAGAAAAAAATGAATGTTTTATTGAGGTATGATTTGCACACATTTAATGTGCACATGTGATAAGTTTAGATATATGCATACACTCATGAGACCATGGTCACAGTCCAAGACCAAGGTACTAAACATACCCATCACCTCTAAAAAGTCCCTCTGGGGCTGGGCACAGTGGCTCAAACCTGTCATCCCAGCTCTTTGGGAGGCCGAGATGGGCGGATCACGAGGTCAGGAGATGGAGACCATCCTGGCTAACACGGTGAAACCCCATCTCTACTAAAAATACAAAAAATTAGCCAGGTGTGATGGTGGGCACCTGTAGTCCCAGCTAATCGGGAGGGAGGCAGGAGAATGGTGTGAACCCGGGAGGCGGAGCTTGCAGTGAGCCGAGATCGCACCTCTGCACTCCAGCCTGGGCAACAGAGCGAGACTTCGTCTCAAAAAAAAAAAAAAAAAAAAAAAAAAAGAGTCTCTTTTGTTCCTTTGTGTTTCTTTTGTAGTAAGAACATTTAACATAGGATCTATCCTCCTAAACATATTTTAAAGTACACAAAACCTATTGCTAACTATAGGCACTACATTGTACAGTAGATCACTAGAACTGACCCGTCTTACATAACTCATACTTTATACCGACTGATCAACAACTCCTCATGCAGGTCTGGCATAGAGTAACACAGAGTAATAACCCCATAAAGGGAGCTGCAATTGTATGTCTTCCCTGAGATTTCTCTTCTCTAGGGTGAACCACTTTGCCATTTCTAGATATACATTGTTTATATTTTTCAATATAATCTCACCGTAACTGTGACAACGAGGTACGATATTGGAAACTATGGGTATCATGACTAATAAGGAATGGGTGATGGCTGAATGGTTATATGGCATAATTTGTGATTCCTACTTATATCATTGGCTACTCTTAGCTGAGTATAGTCGTAATTAAAAACACGTATGTTTGAAATCTTGACTGGCATGCATAGTAGTGGCTTATTCCACTGAGAAAAGTGGTTTTCATTTTTCTTAAAGTGGAGGCTGCCACTAGATAAACAATCCCATTAAGAGATGAGTGACTTTTTGGAGTGCCCAGCACCCAAGAGCTCTGCCTCCCTTACCATAGGGCATATTTGAAAAACGTGCCTGATGCCTTGGTGGAGTTCCATGCAAAACAGAGGCTTACAAAAGCTACATGACCTAGACCAAGTCACAGAGTGAACAGGTGGTGTTATGAAGCTCAAGGGCTGACCATTCACTGCAAAGCAAGTCCAATTTACAATTATAAAATCCATGGTACTTTCTGGGCCAGAGAGTGCATTTGGAGAGACATGCATTCTATCCTTAAACCATCACTAAAATGTTGCTTGCAATTTTTTACTCTGATTAGTAATTTGTAGTCATGGACTTCTCATTGTCATATCTATGGTTGAGTTTTTTTGAGAAACAGTGTCTCAGATGGAGACTTGCATGCAGAAAGTTCACTGGACAGTGTCTTCGGAAACACCACTTATAAGAGAGTGAGGGACTCGGAGAAATGCAAATCAAAACCACAATGAGATACCATCTCACACCAGTTAGAATGGCGATCATTAAAAAGTCAGGAAACAACAGGTGCTGGAGAGGATGTGGAGAAATAGGAACACTTTTACACTGTTGGTGGGACTGTAAACTAGTTCAACTATTGTGGAAGACAGTGTGGCAATTCCTCAAGGATCTAGAATTGAAATACCATTTGATACAGCCATCCCATTACTGGGCATATACCCAAAGGATTATGAATCATGCTGCTATAAAGACACATGCACATGTATGTTTATTGCGGCACTATTCACAATAGCAAAGACGTGGAACCAACCCAAATGTCCATCAATGATAGACTGGATTAAGAAAATGTGGCACAGGCCGGGCGCAGTGGCTCACACCTGTAATCCCAGCACTTTGGGAGGCCAAGGCGGGTGGATCACAAGGTCAGGAGATCAAGACCATCCCGGCTAACACGGTGAAACCCCGTCTCTAGTAAAAATACCAAAAAAATTAGCCAGGCGTGGTGGCAGGCACCTGTAGTCCCAACTACTTGGGAGGTTGAGGCAGGAGAATGGCGTGAACCCGGGAGGCGGAGCTTGCAGTGAGCCGAGATCATGCCACTGCACTCCAGCCTGGGCCACAGAGCGAGACTCCATCTCTAAAAAAAAAAAAAAAAGAAAATGTGGCACATATACACCATGAAATACTATGCAGCCATAAAAAAGGATGAGTTCACATCCTTTGTAGGGACATGGATGAAGCTGGAAACCATCATTCTCAGCAAACTATCGCAAGGACAAAAAACCAAACACTGCATGTTCTCACTCACAGGTGGGAAATGAACAATGAGAACACTTGGACACAGGAAGGGGAACATCACACACCAGGGCCTGTCGTGGGGTTGGAGGAGGGAGGAGAGATAGCATTAGGAGATACACCTAATGTAAATGACGAGTTAATGGGTGCAGCAGCACACCAACATGGCACATGTATACATACGTAACAAACCTGCACGTTGTGCACATGTACCTTAGAACTTAAAGTATAATTTAAAAAAAAGAGAGAGTGAGGGAAACAGGATTTGGCAGAGGGAGAAGTTGAAATGTGAGGCAGCTGCAATGGATGACTAGCCCATTCCACAGGGAGCTCTAGCACTAGGGTGGGCCCGCAGAGTTTTCCTGAACTGGGGCAAAGAGCACATCTACGCTGACTAACGTTGGATCAGACTGACTCTGGGAAGGGAGTGTAACTGTGGGCAAACTAGCGGTCTCCAAAAGAGGGCAATGCAATTAGCATCCAACACTCCCATCAACTGGGTAAATTAGTGCTTTGGCTCTGAAGGGGGTTCTGAATGACACACCAGAGCATGTGCAGGTCCCTGTTCAAGGAAATTTAAAAATGCATTTGACACTTGGCTAATTCAAAAAAAAAAAAAATCTGAAAGCATGAAACCAGTGCTATTCCCTAGAAGTAAGGAAAGGAATATGATGACATGGAAATTACTTGAGATTAGAAGTTAGACAGACATGGGATTCCATTCGGAATACTCCAGAATTGGAACTGTATTCCAAAATGAATACAATTTCTCTTGGTATGGTTTTGGAACAATTCTAAATTACTTAGCTTCTCTGAGCACAAGGTTTTCACTTATAAAATGACGATGTTAGTAATAATATCAGCTTCACGGCATATTTGGAAAAACATAATGAGAAAAGTCACTTGAAGTACCAAGCACAGTGCCTGGCATATTGAAGGCACTTGATAACTAGTAGTTTTCTGCCACCTAAACAACAGTGAATGGCTTGTATGTGTGTCATTCTTTATTCAAACTTTTTAGAGTAGAATGTACCAAATGTTTAAAGAATTCATAACTGGTTGAATGCAGAAAAATACAGGCAAGTAATGGGAAGAGAAGTGCTGAGATGGAAGCAAACATAGTGTGTGTTGTGAGTGCAGACCTGAGATCTTGCAGACTAGTCCAAGGACTAAGGGAGAAGGAAGGATTTGACCTGTGTCCTGAACCAGAAAGAGAGGTGAGTGTGGTGATGGAGCCATGAGGGAGAAAATTCAGGGAGGGGCCTCTCAGGTTCAAAAGCACAAAGACAACAGAGAGCATAGCATGTGTGGGCATCTGTAGGTGGTTCAGTACAGTTGCGGCGTAATATGGGCAAAGAGTAGGCAGCTAAGGGAACACTGCATTTCAATACGCTTGGTATTGGCAGCTCCTAAGCCATCACTGTGGCTTGGGATCACTTGTTTTAAATTCACTAAGAAGCATTAAAGAATGGAGGTGGTGGAAAGAGTTCACAGACTGTTTAAATAGTCTACCTGGGGCTGAAAACCAGTTGGCATGGAGCTCACTTGTTCCACGTTGTTAACAGCACTGGATTTCAGGTTTAATGGCTTTAGTCTGGTTTAGTCCAGTCTTGCTAAGGAGACCATGTTTCCTTTGGATGATTGGAGAAGTCACCCTTTCACAATGTATAGTGAAATAAAGTCAAACTTCAGATGAGAATTTTGAGTTCATTGCAAGCCCAGGACACTCACAGCGTAGTTAGCAGGAGCAGTCTCATAGAGGGGGTTGGGTCTACCCTAAAAAGCTCTTCCCTAGGGCCAGATTCCATCCTTCACTTACCCAGCTCTGGCTGATTGGCTAGGGAGAAAAGTGCCCCATGGCCTGTCTATGACATGATTTCCACTGTAAACTTTGTTTTTATTCTCTGTGAAAGAGTACTTTATGCCCTGAACTTTATGAATGTTAAAAAAAAAAAAAAACCAAAACATTCATTTTCAGATGAAATTTTTCAAGCTTGGACTCAACCCAAGAGGATTTTAAAGAATTGGCAATTGGAAGTAAAATGTTCCAGGAGGCTTTTAGAAATGCAGTGTTAACCAAAAAATAATTAAAATTTCAGAGTGCCTGGTTTTTAGGCTTCAATGAGGATGGCAGGTTTACTTGTACACACACCTAATTCTGGTCCACTTCTACATTTCCTGAAACATCATAATAATCTAGGCTTACACAAAACTTTATTTTTTCCAGAATTTCTTTTCTTAATTAGCTTCATTTTTATCATATTTTCATTGTGAAGTAGAGTCAAGAGATAAAGAAATTGACACACAGGCAAGTAACAAGACATATTGCCCAACATGGCCAATATTTAGTGGGAAAAGCATAGTCAGTGGATACGAGACATGGCTGGGGCTCATAGGTACTGCTGCTGTTGACTAGATGAATACCTGTGTCTTGATTACTTATGAATTCTTTGGCTTGACTTGCTTATCTGTAAAATGGGATAGTAATAGTACACAGAATGATGTGTGAATCAAATAATCATGATTTAGTCACCACTTAAATGGTGGTAGAAATATTTATTTGTAAATTACAGTGTTATTTAAATGTTAAATAGTATTTAGATACAATTAAACATCTAGTTAGGAATGTAAATGCGAATTCAACCCATCTTCTGAGTCTTGAGTAAGCATTAGTGTTTCGAATGAATCATTATTATTAGCCATCATCAGTTTATCAAGGAATTGGTAGGTTCAATACACCTTTCACGTTCTACGAATATTATAAGATCCATTCCAGAATCCCCTATGAACTCCTCAGTCACTTTTGCCACTTGTTGAGTGGGGTGGAACAATATCCATGTGGAATGTGCAGTTTTTTCTTACACTAACTCCCTCTGCTTCCTGTGGAATGGCCCCTTATATAACTTGGAGTGACATTGTTTAACGCTCATGAACTGCATAGTTATTAGTTAGAGAATACAACTATAGAAAGACATCCAAGCCCTCGAGGACTCTGTGTTCTCAAAGACATCAAAAGCAACGCACACCTACTACTCTAAACATCTGCCAAATCATGTCTACTTTAAAAACTGTAACAAGTATAAAACCCATCAAAAATCAAAACAATGGCTAACCATGCACATACAAAAAAATAAAATTCCCGGATGTACCATATCAAGGAACCGAGCACATAAACATAATGAACTTCCTATTTCCTATAAATAGACTCTAGCTCATTATCATTGTATGTCTCTAATATGAGGATTTTAAAGAGGAAGCAATGAAATTTGTATGCCTGTTTCCTATATTCTCCAGTAGACTATGGAAACTGGGGGTATCTTATTCATTCCTGTACCCCCAAAACACATAGATAGTGTGGAGAAATGCCCTTAGTAAGCCCCTATTCAGTGCCAAGTGCTATACCAGATTCTTTACATTGATTATCTCCATTTGTGCTTTGAAATAATCCTTAAATGGTAGGTATTACCATCATACTTGTTGATAGATAGGGAAATAGGCTGCCGATGAGAAAAGTACCTTGCTCAAGGTCACATATATAGTCAATGGTAGAACCACAATTCATGTTTGAATCTGATTCCTATTATACTCTTTTGCCTTGCATATATTAATAGTATAGTATTTAGTACATAATATGTATTTATGCCTGAAAATAGTATGTGCTTACAATATGTTAAAATGTCATATTACTATGCCTAAAATAATGCTTGTATAAGATATAGCATCCTGAATACAAACAGGTCTAAATACAGAATTCTGTAGAATTAATTCTTACCTAGGTACTAGGTCTTAGATATTGATAGTAACAGTCATGCACCACCTATCCATTCTGGTAGGGCCAAATGTAGCATAGTCATAAATTAAGCTGTAATAAGGGCTTTACATAAATTGATTTATTTAGCCTTTTGAGATAGACACTACTGTTATTTCCATTACTCTGATTTTACAAATTAGGAAAATGGGGCACAGAGAGTTTGTCGAAGCAGAGCTGACAGTCAACCTCAGAACTCAGGGAGCTCTAGTTTCCTTATGTGTGTGTCTCTCAAACTTGACTGCACTTTAGAATAACCTGCAAATTTTCTGTACTCTGGAAAGCCTGGATCTGACTACTGGAGATTCCGATTCAGTTGATCGGGGGTGAGGTAATGGCATTCATGTCTTTCGCAAGATATCCATGTGATTCCACCGTGCAGCCAGGGCTGGGAAGCCCTGCACTAGAGCAGACCTCCTCTGAATTCTGCTGTGCAGAAGCCTTGTTCTCTGTGTGAGTCAGAACTGAGTGTATATATATTAATAACCCCACTCTTCTCATTGACTTCTACAAACCAGGCTTTCTGAAGTTTTCATATAAATTGCATTTACAAGACTACTAATAAGAGTGATGGAACCCATCATTTGGCATGGAAACTATATGTGGTTTAGATGTTAGGCACTGTGCTAGGAGGGTTTTGTGGCTTATTTCAGTTAACCCTCAGAGCAGCCCTATAAGTAGGTAGTTTTACTATAGGTTGGGTGTGTCAAATAGGTTTCATCTTTCATCTCCAGTAATCAGCCTCCCAACCTGGTTGATTACTGGAGCTCACAGCCTTGCCACTCACAGGGTGGTCTGTGGGCATCACCTGGAAGCTTGTTAGGAATGCAAAACCTCAGTTTCCCTGCCAGCATTCCCCTAATCAAAGTATCAAATCTGCGTTTCAACAAGGTGATTCCAATACACATTAAAGTTTGAGAACCACTGGTCTAGAGACATTTCTTGAGCAGATTCTGTGCTCCCATTGGAACAGGAGTCAGCAGGAAAATGTGCTCTGGTAAATGTTCTGTGCCTGTCTGGGCAGAGCATGGACTCCTGGCCTTGGGAATCAGGCATTTATCAATTCGGCTTCATATACAGGCGCAGAGGACACTACAGAGAACACGTAATGCATTCTCAATTTAGGCACTGGCCCTCCCTTACTAAACACTTGCTAATGTTCTTTACCAGCATGGGTAAGGGGTCCATCTCATTTTGGTCCTGTTATTTATTTTCAGTAGGTCCAGCACTTCTCTTGACTTGCATTGTCCATACTGGCTAGGTGCGGCTAGCTCTCCAGGCTTGGGTTACCAATTAAAACCTTCTTGTATTTGCTTGTTACAGAATGGCAGCAAGATGCTGCAGCTTAGGTGACCAACCTGGTTTACCTACTATGGGGGCGTTTCTGGAGATGTGGGAGAAGGCCTGGACAGTCTTGGAGAAACTGGAGTGGTTGGTCATTTTAATTGCAACCCCTGTCTCTCTCATACACATTGAGTCTGTGTTTGCTGTTTCTTGTAGGGCTACTTGTTTCTCTATTAGATCTATATCTTCTGCTTTCTGGCTGTAAGCAATTATTCCCAGCCTTTTTTTCAATCAAGAAATATTACTTCCAATGTGTAGTCCACATTAAAAATAAACACCCTATATCATAGAAAAATGAATCTATACCTCCTGTAGAGTACCTTTAAATGTCTCCTTTTCTCATCCCACTTCCTTCAGCAACAAGAACACAGGGAGTATTTGTTAATTACTTTTTGGCAGATACTATGTTGTTGAGAACGGCTGGCATAAGAATGTTATAATTACAATTTGAGTGACTTTTAATAATTTGTAATCAATATTAATTAGGATTGGCCGGGCGTGGTGGCTCATGCCTGTAATCCCAGCACTTTGGGAGGCCGAGGTGGGCAGATCACGAGGTCAGGAATTCAAGGCCAGCCTGACCAACATGGTGAAACCCCATTTCTACAAAAATACAAAAATTAGCTGGATGTGGTGGCACACACCTGTAATGCCAGCTACTCAGGAGTCTACGCTAGGAGAATCGCTTGAACTGGGAGGTGGAGGTTGCAGTGAACGGAGATCACGCCACTGCACTGCAGCCTGGGCAACAGAGTGAGACTCCGTCTCTCTCTCTCTCTCTCCATATATATATGTGTATATATATATATGTATATATATATATATATATACACACACACACACATATATGTGTATATATATGTATGTATGTATATATATGTATGTATGTGTATATATGTATGTGTATATATATATGTATGTATGTATATATATATGTATGTGTATATATATATATGGATGAAAGACCTATTTTTAGGCTCTATCCCAGGATCACCAGTTTTCAAGTCCAAGTGACAGGATTTTTGATGCCAGAAACTGATTTATCTTGGTACATTATTTAACTTCCTTTGATTCTTTACTGTTGAGGTATGTTACCTTTCTGTCTTTGTAACTTCCTGATCTTCATAAAAGGAAGTGGCAAAATTAAAATTTCCACCATAAAGGTGAAAGAATTGTGTAAAATAAGTTCTGAAGTTTCCTTAGAATCTAACATTTTATATTGTAGATGACCAGTAGGTTTTAGATTATTGCACTGGATAGTAACATTTATTCTTCCAATTTATTGGATACTTAGCTGAACAATTTATATTGAAAATAACAAGAGATTTTAAAATCATGTATATCTGACTTACCCTTTGGCTTGGAGAAACAGACACAGGTCAATTATAGATTATTCATTTGTTATTTTAATTAAATTATATGGACTGTGGCTTGCTAATGCTCAAGACAGAAAATGAAAGTGTTTTCTGCCCTTTCCCCTACACTAAGGGATTATTGAGATAATGACCTAATAGTCTGGGTTGTGTATATGCCAGAAAAACTTCATTTTATTAATAAATGATACTACAGATACTGCCCATTTATTATATTGATAGCAGCTGTGGATCTGAGAAGAGTGGACATATATATGTCCATATATATGTATAACCAATATATATGTATAACCAAACCACAGGTGTTTTTCTTTTGAAGTCATATCATACAGGGAGTTGACAGAGGTGTGAGCTGGACTTTAAGAAGCTGCACATAAGATGCTAGTATGATCAAGCTAGAATGGACTTAGAGAATTTGGAACAACTTTTCTCAGTTTTCAGATGAGGAAACTGATGGGTCCCAGGCTTTAATGACTTGACGAAGCTCATGGAAGATTAGCACATAGTAGAATAATGACTGCTGACTCCTAATTCAGTGGATCTTCCCTGGCCACTGTTTTGTACTGAGCTGCAATGCTTCCTTGAGTGTTCTCCACACCAGATTCTTATCAATGATCTTTCACCTAACAAACAGCAAAGATTCTGGCAAGCACACGATCTAGAGATACATCTTATTACAATTTTTCACAAAAATCAAATGAAGAAAGAAGGCTTAGCTGGTGTTTAATTATTGTTATTTTTTTTCAGAAGGGAAATCTATACACAATGATCGATCTCCAGTGATTTGCCATTGATTAATTTTTCTTCTCATTTCATTTTCTATTCTTTTTTTGTTTTTGTTTCTATTTTTGTTTTTCTTTTTTATTTTTTCTCCTTTCTCTTTTTTAAAAATTTTCTGTTTATCACAAATGATCATGTAATCATATGTTAATACTATGTAACCCCAGTGTTCTCAACTGTCTGTGATTCAATGTTACCCAGTTTTCTTTTCTTAATTTTAAATAAATTTGAAAAATTATCTTATAGTGTTTTGAGCCTGTGTTGGTACATTTAGTTCTAGTTCATTGTGGTAAATCCGTTTCAGTTTCTAAGTTTCCACCCTTTAGTAAAGACATATTTCTAAATTGGGTTTATATCTTCAGTTACAAAGGATTCTAACTGCTAGTTTTGTGACAGCAATCACACATACCATCAAGGGATGAGGCAGGCAGTTTTGGAATGTGCTGATGCTAGCATTTTTATAAGCCTATGGATTTTATAGTCTAAATTGTTCTTATTTCTATTAATGCTTCAATTTTTGACAAACACACAACCATAGAAACAAATAATAAATTTGTTTTTTGGGAATTATCCAGGATTCTTGGTTAATTGGGGAATTTAGGCTTTGACAGCATAAAGGATCATGGATAAGTATTTTTCATGGTGGCTCTAATTATAATGCTGAGCATGTGGCAGGCACAGAAATATTTACTCATTGACTGAATATAGCACATCATAATGTTGATTTTTTTCCAACATAATTTTAGATCTAGGCATATTGTATTCTATTACACTAGACTATATATCATTCTTAAATAGAACCAGCCTTGCTAGATAACACATGTTGGAGGAGAGGCCCTTCTTCTTAGCCCTCAGTGTTTCCATCTATGGGGAAGAAATTCCACCATACTAATATTACTATCGTCTCTCCACCTGCTCACTCGCTTCTCCCCAAGGGAGGGGTGTTCAATATGGTTTCCAAGCTTGGAAAGAAAACTCAGGCATGTGTAACATGGTTCCTTCAGTCCCATGACCTACTGTCCACCAATGGGCTGCTCACAGAGTGCATGCCTTCACCCTTGTTCCTGGCCATGCAGGAAATTGTATGAAACAGTCCTAGCTGAAGCCTGAGATTTTCCTACATTGCCCAGTCCTGGTGGGTATCTGTCTACTCCTGGAGTTTGGATTGGAAAGTCCACATGCCTGAAGGTATAAACCTATTCTGCAAAGGCGTGTTTTCTAGAATGAAGGTAATATTTTTATCTTACGGTTGCAGAAAGAGACAGAACAATGTTATAGGTGAGTGCATGGACAATGACCTCAAACAGCTAAGATTCAAACCCCTTCTGTGTTACCTATCAAGCTAGAGTTGAAATGATTAAATGAGCTAATGTACATAAAGCATTCAGAATGTTACCTGGCACAAGGTAAATGCTCTACAAATGTCTGATATTAATGTTAGTCTTTTGTTTCCCTGTTCAGTTGGTTCAGAACATAGACATTATGTACTGGCTCTGCCTCACACCTCAATAACAGAGATTTCTGAAAGAATAACTTATAAACTCTTTTCAACTTCAAATCACTCTGTGATTAGGCTTATCTTATACCTTACTAGTTCTTAGCACCAGAATTATTTTTCCAATTGTAGAACTAATCATGTTTCTCAGAAATTCTTAATGAGTGCAGACCTCTCAGTGGGGCTTCAAACTCTCACAGTCAGACCTCAGCATACGTTTCCAGCCTTGTCTTCCTTACACACTGTGCTTTGGCACGAGTCTACCATTGCTCATGGTTCCTGAATCACATGCAGTCTTCACACCATGTGGCTTTGCTCTTGCTGCTTTGAGGGCTTTCCCCCTGCTCTGCTTGTTAGATCAGAACCCACCCTTCATGGCCCAGCTCACAGGCATACTCCTTTGTGAAACCTTTTCTTCTTACTCCCCATTCATGGAGGCCTCATCTGTTGTGAAAGCAAAAGAACATCTCATTGCTGCTGTAACCCTTATTCACTTGAATTTTATAAAAATTACATGAACTCTGAGCTTCTCAAGGTCTTGGCCAGAGGTCATGTTCTCTTTACTTTTGTATACTCATCTCACCCAGCCCCTAACACAGTGACTTGCTCTTCAATGATTACCCAAGTATGAGTCCATCAAGGAATTCTATCAGAGTCTTTTCCAAAATACCAACCAAACACATCTACCTCTTTCCGTCTCCACCTGATCACCATTCTCTCTGACTGGGTCTACTGTGGAAGCCTCCTACATTTTCTCCCTGCCTCTGTGCTGGCCCTAATTTGGGTTATTCCCCAAATGGCCATTGGAATAATGGAGTTAAGATGTAAACCAAATTAGGTTACCTCTCCACATAATACAGAAACCTCAATTTTGATCTTTCTGCACCTGCCCCTCTTTCACATCTCATATTTTATAATCCCCCATCTGCACCCTCACTCACTGAACTCTACTGACACTTCTCTCCTTTTCTCCTTTTGGTTTCTCAGACAGCCCAAACTTTTCTCGACCTCAGTCTTCTGCACACTCTTTTCCTTCTCCCTGAAATGCTCAAGCCTTAACACTCTTTTTTTTTGACAGGGTCTTGCTCTGTCTCCCAGGCTGGAGTGCAATGGCATGATCAAGGTTCGCTGCAGCCTTGACCTCCTGGGTTCAACCAATCCTCCTTCCTCAGCCTCTCACGTTGGTAGGACCACAGGCATGCACCACCATGCCCAGCTAATTTTAATTATTTTTTTGTAGAGACAGGGTGTCACCATCTTGCCCAGGTTTGTCTAGAATTTCTGTGCCAAAGTGATCTTCTCACCTCGGCCTCCCAAAGTGCTGGGATTACAGGCCATGAGCCATGATCTAGGCCATGACTAGATTTTGTTGTCCTTTAAGTTTCAGATTACAAACCTCCTCCTAAGAAAAGACACCCTGGCCCTCAATCTAAGTTGAAGACTCCCTCTGTGTAATTCATTATACTGTGTAGTTGTAACCCTCAGAGCCTCATTGTTTTTTTCACTGCATACATAAGGATTGGTAACAATCTTTCTTCAGTGTGAGTTTTCCAATGGTATTATCTGTTTTCTCCACTAGGCTAAAACTCCATGATGGCAGGAATGAAGCCCATCTTGTTATCATTGTGTCCTGAGAAATGAGCACACATAGGATGCATGAGAGAACTGTGCTCAGTAAAAAACAGTTCATAGACAGACTCTGAGGTCTTAAAAATTCTCCAAGCAGAAACAGGACCCAGAGAGTACCCGGTTAAAGTCCTTCGTTTTACAAAGGGGAAAATCAAGATCCAGGACTCGTAATGAGTTCTCCTAATGCCCCAAGTCAGTGTCTGCCCAAAGGTCTCTGGTTTTTAGGGTGTCCTTCATTATCAAGATCTCTTGCTTTAGGCTTCTGGAAACTAGCCAATAACTACAGATTATTAATAAAGTAATATAACAGGAAAATCAAATGCTTCCTACACAACCTTTCACTGATAAATGAAAGCAAAGCCTAAGGAAATGCCATCTGACTAATTTCTAACCAATGCAAATCTTCTCTCTTAGTCACCCCTAACACAAATGTCAATGTTCTATAAGGACAGTGAGAGCTGCCAAGGCCTAAGGCAGCTTTTTAGATCTGCTCTGCCTCACAGAAGGGTCTAGGATCTACTGCACAGTGGAGTGGCTCAGAGCTGCACCTGTTTATTGGGCAAATAGAGAAAACCCAGAACCTTCAACAAACACCCTCTTTCTTCTATGCAGCGGAGGATTTTCTACCATTATCTGTGGCGTATTTGTTAACTGGTTGCCTTTATTCACGTTCCTGGTTCTTTTCCTCTTCAAGTCTCAATGTTGTCATCTCTAAAATAGAGTGATTGATACTGGCGGTCTTTTTAGCCTTGAAATTCTTTGACCAGGATTCTCCAAACAGAAACAAGATCTAGAGAGTACCTGGTCTTGTTTCTACTGTATGGAGTTAGTTCTCAACTTCAAAGGATAAATATGATTTGCTGAGCATGTTACTTAGGATCTACCATGCATGGGAAATTAGATAATCATTTCAGCTTCTAATTGCATCCTCTATTGTCCTGAGCAAGTATAAAATGCTGGTGAATCCTAGAGCTAACACTTAGGTTTTCTGTTCCTTAGGACTGTGTTATCTGCTAGACCATTTATTCAAAGTGGGAGGATGATGTTCTAAAAGCCAATGATAAATCTCATGGCAATGCAGGGTATATCTGATGGCATGGAATGCTTTAGGATGGCCAAGATTGCCCATCAAATGTGAAGTCACCGAAGGCACTCATTTATTCTAAAAATATACACTAAGCAACCCTTTCTAATATGCATTATGCTAGGTTCTGGGAAATAAGAAATCATTAGAAAAAGATTTCTGCCTTCTAGAAGTACGCAGTCTAATGGTGAGATAGGCAGGTAAGCTATTACAACACAGTGAGATATGCACACGAGTAAAGCTGTTTTTCCTTGGTGTGCTCACAGTAAAGGGTATAACTAACTCCATCTGTGGGCTTCAGAAAGGGCTTCCCAGAGGAGGATATTTGAACTAGCTCTTGAAGGATGAGAAAGAGTTTGCTTCGTACAGATAAAGGAGAGGATAACAGCACGTAGCAAAGCAGCAGTACACAAAGGTACTGAGTCCAGGCCTGGTCTCCTTTGGAAATGATGAGGAGTATAAGAGAATTTTGTGGTAACATCAGTAAGGAAAAAGATGAAGGAGGGAGAGTAGAAATGAGGCTGGATGTGCAGTTTTGGAGGTCAACTGAGGAGGGTCTTACATGCTATGTTAACAGGCCTAGACTTCTAGACTTCATTCTACATGCAAACAGGGAGATCCGGACTAACGAGGGGTGTGTGTGTGTGTCCTTGTATGTGCATGTGCACGTAGGTGACATAATCAGGTATGACTTTTAGATGATACCTGGTGACAAAGGAAGGGTGGAGAATGTAAACTAGAGAAGCCTGGGAGAATATGGCTGCTTGGGAACGGTGAGAATTCTGGCAGCTGCATTGCTGATGAGTAAATTGGAGGGAAGCTTTGGAAAAGTGTTTAGGGCCAATCAGCAGAAGGTCATACATTCATACTAAAGGGTTTGTTTCAATAAGTATAGCTAAAGAATCCCACTCGTAGCTTTGTTTCCTGTGGTTTACATGACAGTTATTAATGGCTCTCCTACTAGGAGCCTGACATCATAGTGAGCATCAAGAAAGGAATAACCTAAGCTGAAGACATGCCTTTTCTACAGGAGGCCAAGTTCCACGTCCTGTGCATGCTTTTGGAGAAAGTCACATAAAGCTTCCAGAAATACATGGTCTATTCTCTCGGACCATATGGCTGTGGGCAACCTCTGGCTTCTTAGAGCCTCCATTAGCCACCCAGGGAAAGGTAATTTGCTTTATGTTTGGCTCCATCACTGCTGGGGACAAGCTCCACCACATTCTCAAGCAGTAGATGAAATACAACTGTGCTCCTGAATGCAGCAAAAGAAAGAGAACCCAACTGGACCAGTGTGAAATCGGGAGCTTTGGAGGCAAGAATGCAGACATTTATAAACGAATAAACATAATTTTTCTCTCTTCTTCCCATTGGCAGCATATCTGAAGGCCCTGACTCAGCAGTAGTGGGTCTTAACGCTTGTGCTTGTCCACGCTTCTCGGCAGTGATTGATTTCATTGTTGGCTTGTTTTCACGACTTGAATGTGGAATCTTCAGAGGGCCTAATTCCTTGCAAGTTCCATTTAAGGGTGGAAGAGCTAGAACAAGCTATAACCAGTAGACAACTCAGTGACTCAGGAGCTTAAGCATTTAACTAATTAGTAAGAAAAAATGTGGTGAAGATTTGTAGCTAATAAGAAGGAAAGAAGAATCACTGGGGCTAGAATTATGCAAGCTTTTGTTTCCTTTTGGGACTATATCAGAACTATGGGAGAAGAAAGGCTACCTTTTACCTTTGAGGAATTTTCAAAGCCTTTTTTTTTTTTTTTTTGGTTTGTTTGTGACTGACAAAGGGCGCAATTTCAACACCTCAGAAAAATGCCTCATCATTTCCTCTTGTGAAATCTGGGTGCTTCTGAATGAATCCATGTTAGAAATGTGTACTTCCATCCATGAAAGTCAATGTCCAGTCTCATTTTGGGCCAGAGGCTGTTACTAAGTTGTAGTACTGGTGAGAAAAGGACAGAGCATTTACCTTCCCCAGGTATCCTGTGACCTACATGTGTCCTTGCAAGACAGGGAAATGTTGTTAATTAAGAGCATAGCTTTTCATCAGATGGGTTCAGATCCTAACACACCCTCTTTCTGGTTACAGGACAGTCCTCTCTGAGCCTCAGTTTTCTCATCTCTAAGATGAGGCTAATTATACCTACTTCCCATGGGGGTACTAAGGATAAAGTAACAACACATGAAAATTTTTTATCCTTGATTTTCTTAGCTGGAAAATTAGGCTAGAAAGACCTCCATTCTTGGGGTATTTAAAATAAAAGGACAAACATATGATGAGTCTAAGTGACCAATACATTGTGGCTTTTGTAATTACTATTCTGAAACATGGGTGTGGCCTAGATACTTTCCAAAATTCTGCCCTCTCCACCTAGCAAAATGACAACCAGACTTACAGATATGCCAACAAGCTAGTGTTTAATAATGGTGCTTGATGATAAATGGCATTTCTTTTTGACATTTGTCTCTTTTTAAAACTTGGTGCTCTTAAATGCATCATTGGATAAGTGTTGACTGTTCCCATTCACAAAAGAGACCTGGAATCTAAGCATGAAGGACCTGTCCTGATGTTGAGAAGTGTGGATCACATTTATTTGTAAACTTAGCTTCTTGCTCATCTTATGGTTGCTTTTCTTTTTTCTTTTTTTTTTTTTTTTTTGAGAGGGAGTCTTGCTCTGTTACCCAGGGTAGAGTGCAGTGGTGCAATCTCGTCTCACTGCAACCTCCGCCTCCCGGTTTCAATCAATTCTCCTGCTTCAGCCTCCCCAGTAGCTAGGATTACAGGCACGTGCCACCACACCCAGCTAATTTTTTTTGTGTGTGTGTTTTTAGTAGAGATGGGGTTTCACCATATTGGTCAGGCAGGTCTCGAACTCCTGACCTCGTGGTATGCCCGCCTCAGCTTCCCAGTGTTAGGATTATAGGCATGAGCTACCGCGCCTGGCCTGACGGTTTTTCTCTTTTTTTTCTTTCTTCCTCCCTCTATTCCTTTGTTCCTTTTACTCTACCATGCCTATTGTAAAGAATAAACAATAGATTGGATCTACTCTCAAGATGCAGGAGAAAGAAAACCATCATTTATTAAACGGCATATACACCCCAGGCTTTGTACCAGGTACACCCTCCACTGTTCCCAATTATCCCTTACTGCACCCCTAGAGGTATATGTTTTCCCAGAAAAGATAAACAAGTTGCCCAAAGTCACATATCACATAGCTAGCAAGCGAATATGGGGCTGAAACAAAACACTGCCCAATTCCAAAATCCATATACTTATTTCCTCATGTTTCCCTATGAAAATTGCAAAGGTGAGGAGTGTGTGGTGTGTGTGTGCGTGCGCGTGTGTGTGCGTGTGCACGTGTGTTTGCACATGGAAAATTCCAAATATCACAACTTCTCTATAGACACTAGACTCATTCTTTGACTATGGTTGCATCTGTTATCCCAAATTCTATCTTGACTCCAGTTTTTACACTTGCAAAAGTAAAGAAACTTTAAGGTCCACCAGCTTTTACTAACCTCCCTCTTGCTCTGATAGCTGTGTAATAATTTTTGTATCCTTCCCAGTGGGCTCCCAGTCTTTTCACCTGCTAAGACCGTCTGGTAACTCATCACCAAACATGGTGCCGGACAGCATCACTGGTGCCCTGCGAATGTCCACCTGATAAATGAGTGAATTAGTGAACGAATAAGAAAATGAAGGATATTGGCTGCCCCAGGCCAACTATATCTTGGCTTTGGCTCATCATTCTAGATTTGTGATACTGGCTTCTAGCAGAAGCTTAAAGCCTCTTTTTTGTTCTTTTGTTCCTCTAATTTACTCCCCCTGCCCCTCCACCAAGATGGGAAGGAGGGCTGATCTGAGCATTCAGGTTTCAGAATGCTAGTTGGATAGCAGCCAACTAGAAGTAGATCCATAAGGATTTAATTAGACTTTCTGGGTAGATTTGAATAATGCTTTCAAAATGAAAAGGCCTCAAATCCAGGTTCCCCTGGATTATAATAGTTTTATGGCTCTGCCCTGCTTTAATTTGAGGCTAGTTGGCAATACCCTGTCCACAAAAAAGGAATCTTCCATGTAGTCCTGTCTGTTCTACTGAGTTCTACACTGGATTTTAGCAAACGATTCAGCTAATATATATTATTTTTCATTGTTCTCAAGGATTTAATGGCAAGATGTCATTATAGACAAGAACAGGATTCAGACACTTACGTGTTATGTGTTCTTGTCCAAATATTGTATCACTCTGCACTGGCATCCCAATCCCACCAACACCTTTAGCAGGAACTTCGTGTTTCAACAGCATTTCTCAATACTCTATCTGATTGCTTGGAATCCATGAGACAGCCATATTCTCCATGTCTAGGTCCCTATCTTATTTTTGTTGAGATGTTGTTAAGACTTTATTTGTGAGGCTTCTGGGGAAGAGGAGTAAGGTATCGATCCCATTGACTGGATAATTTGGGTCTCAAAATGAATAATAAATAAGCATTACATATTTTCACCACTTCCTTGGAGGAGAACTTCTTGGAATGTGAGTCATATTCACTCCACTTTTTTTTTGCACAGATATCTAGGTTGGAGAAACATACTACTAGACAAATCAATTTGTTCTCTTAGTACTCATGATATGGTTCCTGGGAATTGCTGATTCACCAAATTAATCTTGGCCAGGTACATACCTGGCAGGAATCCAAAAATTCCCCAAGGCTCCTTGAGGTTCAGGATCATAATTCTTAATAAATACATTAAGGGAAAAACCATGGTGAGTTTGCCCCAGATGCTGTGAATCTTACCCGGGGTACATGAAGAAGTCCTTAATTGCAGTCATTTACATGGTAGATTCTCTATAATCATTTAATTTGCTATAGGTCTATGATTTTTAGTCCCTCTTCTCTAAATGATTAAACATGTATAATTCCCATTTCAATCATATTACCTGGATGAACAAAAGTAGCTCTAGACTCATTTATGCATTCTGGTTGCCAAGGAAAACGAAAAAAAAAAAAAAAAACCAATCAACAGGATGCTTAAACTATTTTAGGGCAACTTCAGGCCATAGTCATTGGTGTTCTTGCAGACTATGAGATATTTTACGTTCTGATAAGGGATAAAAATTCGTGCCTCCAATGGCTCCCATCACACTAAGATCTTGCAACAATAACACTACTGATTCAGACATTAATCTTAAGTATCCAGGGAGCCCTAAAACATTGTATCCCACTAGGAAGGACCATGGTAATTGCCACGTAAATCCCCTCCATAATGTGGCCCTTATTATGACCAGCCAGCCAAGGCTTGCCTTTAAATCATACCAATCGAACTGAGCCTTGTAGAAACACTATCACCTACACATACCTCTGCTTCTTTTCATTAACCTGTTATCCTCTTTACAAATGGGATTCTTCACCCACTCCCCTCTTCTAGATTAGCAATGCCCTGTTAAGTAAACGAACATGAAATTCAGAGGGAAACAGGAGCAATAATCATTACCAGCTGCCATGTTAAGCATTGCGAAAACGCTCACCATTCACAGAAAAATCCATGCTGTTCTTTGAAGGCATTCAAGCCTTAATAGCTAGCTGGATGAATGTTTAACTTCTAGGCCAGGCACTACTCTGTCCCAACAATAAGCCCTGTACATTGGGAAAGGTTCCGAGACATGAACTTTGGTCTTCTCTGCAATCCATCTGGAGCATTCAGTGACAACATTGACTTTGAAGTTGCACTGACCTGGCCAGCCCTGCCACTTACCAGGTTGGGTAAGTTATTCATTTCTTTATTAATTAATTAATTCATTCAATTTATGGAAATTTTGTGTCATACACTCGCTAGGCACAACATATATATATGTGTGTGTGTATATATGTGTGTATATATATGTGTATATATGTATGTGTATGTATATGTGTGTATGTATATATGTGTGTGTGTGTGTGTATATATATATATAAAATCAGTAAAGTAATGAGACCTCAGAGAAAGAGTAATTGACCAGAATTGGAAGGTCAAGGAGGGCCTCCTGGAGGAAACAACATCTAAGTTAAAACATGGAGACTGAGGAATATTAGGCCAAATTTTTTTTTCTGTGAAATGGGCAGGAGGGTCTCTTGAAAAGTAGTTGTGATGTTAAATCAGATGATTTTCTTAAAATGGACAATGGCTTTGGACTCAGATTTGGCATTTGACAAATATTATTAAAGTTTTTGTCTGGTTATACAATTTATGTTTTTCACCATATACAATTAGAAAAGTTCATAAAAATATAAAGAAAAAAATTTTTTAAAACACTGGTATCTCATATCCTAAAGATCTTTACTTTCTGTTAACACTTTAACACATACACTTTCAAACATCATGGTTTCTTTGTATACTTACATTTTGGGGATTATCCTTTTTATTTATTTTGGACTCTTATTTTTTATAGTTATTTGTGCGTCTTAAATTTCTTCCCCCATTATCAGTAACTGTAAATATTGTTTTCAATGGCTATGTGTTACATCATAAGGATTTATTATAATTTAGTTAACCATTCACCTATTTCTAGTAATTAAGACTGTTTCCAATTTGTAGCCATTATAAATCCAATTTTTGACTATTATAAATCATGCTTAAACGAACATCTTTGTGCCTATTTTTGATTATTTCCTTAGGCTAGCTTCCCAAAATTGGAATGACTGGGTCATAGCATATGAATATTTTTGAGGTTCTGCAGTCATATTGCCAAATTATCTTCCAAAGGGGTTATAACAATTTACATTCTGACTGGGAGTGAATGAGTGGGCCTGTCTCCTCGTATGCTGCTAGCTAAATTGAAGTTACTATTATGGTTATTCTTATTACCATGTGCCATTCAGTCCTCAGGGACATATCAGGTTTTAAAAATTCAACTTAGATTCTTTTTTTCTTCTTCTGAGTGTAAAAGCAGGACTGGTAAATTATAGATACTTGGAAAACGGAGAAAAAAGAAAAACAGAAAGATGAATAACCTCACTGATCAAAATTAACCACTCAATATTTCAATATATTTATAAAATAGAGATGTATTCTTTTTTATGTTTAATGTTACATGTTTTAAAATTTACATGTCTGAGTGTCATTAACATTCTTTTTTAAATGTCATTATAAACAATTGCCTACATAACCATTGTTCTGATAGATCAATTTCAGTTTTTTCTCCGGGCTGCAGGGATGTTAGGAATTAAACATCTGTATCAAACTGTTTAGACTAGGATTTCTCAACCTTGGCACATTTTGGCTTGGATAATTCTTTATAGTGAGGGCACTGTTCTGTGCATTGCTGGATGTTTAGAAACATCTCAGACTTCTATTCATTAGATGCCAATAGCACCCTCCCACCAACCCCCAAAATTGTGACAATCAAACATATTTTCAAGCATTATCGAATGTCCCCTGGGAGACAAACTCACCCCAGGTAGATAGCCAGTGTCCTAGACCTACCACCTGGTGCTGCTTGAGTTGAACTTAAACATCCCTGGCAATGGCACACTGTAAGCAGCTGACATGGCACATTTAAATTTTGGACAGCTCCATTCAAAAAGTTCCTCCTTACACGGATCGGAATCTTTCCTGAACTTCTTAGTCACTATTACTACTGTCACTTATATGAACTACTTAGTCACATATTGCATTAAATATATGTACATATATATATATGTACACACACACACACACAGAAAAATTTTGTCTTTTGCACCTATCTTTTAAAGACTAAAAGACTGCTAACACCTCCAAGTTAAAGAGCCTCTTTATTTTTTTTCCCCATTAACCAGACATGCCTTAAAGTCCCCTCCCAGCTGGGTTGCTATCTACTGAATGTGTGTGTCTCTTTTTGTCCACTACCCTCTTCATTTGTATGGCATCAAGAACTGAATGATTACTTAAAGTATGAGCTAAGTAGAGTAGAACAGAGCAAAGTGAGGTTTTTCCGCTTCCATCTCACTCTACAGACTATGAACCTTATGAAATTGCCTTTGTTCAACATTTTTCATCTACCAAAATAGAAATTTTATGTTCTAAAACCTAATATATTTCTACACATTCAAACACCAAATTTAGTTTTTTGAAGACTATATCGCATCAGTGAGTCATATTCATTTCATATTCTTACTATCAACTAGACTCTAAGACTTTGTTCACATCTCCCCCAATTTTGGCTTGTCTGATTAATCTAAGGAGAGTCATGGGGCATATTACTAATGACCTTGTGCTCCATGGAAACTAGATAGAAAATTACAGAAATATAGAGTGAATAAGTGGGAGAGGACCCACAAAACCATTTGTTTTCACATCTTCCTTTCATAGATGGGGGAAGTGAGAGGTCAGATACTTGCCCAAGTTTCACAGGTAGTTACTTCTAGTAAGACTCTATCAGAAGCCAGATTTTCAGACTGCTGATCTGTCCAAGGACATCAAGAGGAACAACGGGATAGATTAAGAAAAAAAAAATGTGTACACACACATGTGTATATCCTGTTAGTGCAGATAGAGAGCGAGACAGAGCAAGGAAATACAGATTGAATAGGAGTGACATCTGCAAAGACAGAGAATGAATGAAAACTTCAGACAATTAGCTAACACAGTTATGATGACAGTAGTCAAAGTCAATAAGATATATTTGACTGACTGAATCTGAATGGAAAAAGGAATAGGTCAATTGCATACTGCTATATCCAAGTGTTTGGGTTTTCCCTTTCAATACTGCCACTTTAAATTGATCTCATTAATTGACTGCGGGGGTTTTGGAAAGACACAAGTTATTGCTACTCCAGATCTCTGAGTAAATTAATCCCAGTCACATAAGCCTCATTTATTTCCCCTTCTCTTCTACTTCTCATCTTTCTCAAGCTGGTCAAAGCTCTATTCCACTAAAAACAGAGAATAATTTCTAAAATAAGTATTTAATAAATTGAACCAAAAAGTCAGCGCCAGCAGCAAATTTAAAAAGTAATACTAATAATTTTTCCTATTTTGGTTATTTTCAGTTTCCCAAGCCCCCATTGAGCTTGATAAATGGACAATATAAATAAACAATGTGTATATTTCGCAAGACACTTGTGATTACCCAGGCACACTTATCTCTACCTCCCTGCAGCCTTTTCCCTGACAACTCATAAACTTTGTATTTGCTTTGTGACTCAGCATACCTGCGACAATAACTATATGGCTCTTTATAGATACCAACAGGATGTTTGATTTAGGTTAGCCATCAATAAATACTGATATCACTAATCCTAAAAATCACAAGTATGATAAAAATAAATATTCTGACCTTGCGGTGAGTGAGTAATTAGGCATGAATTACCTTTGTCTTTTTGATAATGATGCAAAGCAGAATGGCAGAGTGAGGGGACATCCTGTATTTATGTGCTTCCACTACAATGGGTAATTAAGTGCAGTTGAATAGTTTAAGGTCAAGCTGTGGTCCCTGCCCTTGGTTTGCTGCTTTTGATAGTATAGCTGAAACTAAAAGGGTAAACAGCAATGCCCTCCAATGGTGAGGAGGTTTAGGAGCATGGATGGGTTTTAGAGTCAGTGAGAAAAACTGGGCTCAAATCTCGGTTCTAATTAGCCCAGTTGGTTGTCTTGAATGAAAATGAGATGAATTGTGAACATGGAATAAACAGTAAGAGATACACACAGTAGAAATTAATATTATTGCTTTTTTATAGTGAGATTTCTGATTCCATTTAAAGTAAATGGTTCCTGTTGAAAGGGTTATGTACCTTTTTAAAAATGTAGCAGAGACTATGGTGCTTTCCAGAGGAAAAACACAGACACCCACACACCCCACAAACATACACACATACATACACACATACACACACACATACACACACACATACCCCAACACGAACACACCCACATATGAGATTCCAGAATCTTGTTAGAACTTGGGCAAATCCATTTACTGTAGGGATCCATGAAACCTGGATAAAAAACTCTTCATGAAAGATGTGTTGGAGGTAAAAATGCCCTTTGTACTGTCTAACACTGTACCTAGAGGAAAAAGCTTTAGATTCATTTTCTCTTATCACATGTTTCAATATTTCCAAGCCCTTTCCCAACTAAAAACTGAGGCTGAGAAAAATCAACAACTTGCTCAAGTTCAGGATCAGCTTCACCGGTGTCTGCTCTGTGGGATTGCACAGGTCCGGCATGTGCTTAAAAGGACCTATGCCTGGTTCAATTTTCTGCAGTCATCGACTCAAAATTTTGAACAGTAGGTGCTACATTTTCATTTCGCACTGCATTTTACAAATTGTGGAGGTCATCCTTCCTATGGCCATGCATCTTACGAGTTTAAAAACAGAGATTCGATCTCTCCCACAGCATACCCTTGCCTCTTTCCCTTTTTGATGTTCCTCCATCACTCTCATTCTCACTTCATATAATATAAATGCAGTATAAATTGTATATATGTATTGCTTGAATGTCTTCTGTCAGTAGAAGACTGTCAACTTCATGAGGGCAAAGATTTGATTTCCACTGTATCCCACACCTAGTATATTATCTAGCACATGATCAGTCCTCCATAAATATGTGTTGAATAAATGAATGAATTTAATACGGACACACTTAACACTGACTTGTTAACCCTCTCAACCACTGCCCTATAGTTCCTTAATATGACATCGTACTGCACACTGAGATAATTCAGAATTCTCTGGGGTCAACCAATAGACATGATTCCCCTAAAATAAGAATCTGTGATTTTGATTGGAGAAAAAATAGGAGACACTTTTATTAAAATAGAAGCTTAATTTTTGCTGTCACACTAGATTATTGGAATAATAATGAGAAGGAGAAAAATCTACAACTTCTTAAATACCTACTCTGTACTAGGAATAAAACATACCCCTAGTAAAACATAGTAGGGGTATGTGTTAGTACTAGCACTAAAACATACTTTATCTCATTTAATTAACTTATCCTTCAACACTCTAGATAGATATACTTTCATATCTCCATCTTATACAAAAGAAAACTGAGGCTCAGAGGAGATCACTCCCTCACCCAAGCTCCCTCGGCCAACAAGTGGTGAATATGTGAACCAGCCATCAGCAATGATGATGATTATTAATTATAGCTAAAACACATCAGTCTTAATAAGATGCAAAACTCATATTTTCCCAAAAATAAAAGAGTATTTTTCATTTATAGTGATATTCAGGTTTAGAAACCAGTTTTCCCACCATCTGCTGGTTGCTTTTTTGCAGGATTTTGTTTTCTTTGGCGATATTATAGGGAAAGGAGTAAAGAGGTAAACTAAAGCGAGTCACTCATTTCCTCCCATGCTTATTGACTTAGGATTTATGGTGCCAGGTTCTGTGCTAACTGCTTGTGGGGGATACAGAAGTGAATCAGACACTATCTTGTCCTCAAGGATGTCCCTGCTTCCTGTTAGCAACACAGCATGTAGTCATTTCATAAACATCCTCTTAGCACCTACCCTGTGCCTGGCATTGGGCTTAGTGATGAATGGAACTCCACCCTTGTCCTCAGGGGGCTCCCAGTCTGGGAGTGGGGAGCCCCTGGCTTCCAAGTAATAGAAAGATCAATATGCAGAAGCTACATTGTAAGTTGCATGAGAATGGCAGGGTCTGTCTTGCTCCAGCTGTATTCCCAGTGCCCAGCACAGGTAGTGGCATATACTAGATGCCCAATAAATATTTGTTAGAAGACTGATATGCCCCAGTAGTTGGACATTTGAAAGACAGGTAGTATCAGAGTAGTGATTTTGAGCCTTTATTGATAAAAACCATAGAAGAGGAATGAGTATTTGAGGAAGAAGGGATCATCATGAACAAAAGACTAGGCAGGCTGAAATGTGTGTTGGAATAGTTCAGTTTAGCTGGTTATGGGTTACCCATGCAGTCGGGGGGTGCGCTGTGGGGTGTGGAGGAAGGAAGCAGTGTAACGTTGGGCAGGGCAGGTTGTGAAGGTTTTGTGTGCCTGGCTAGTGAACGATAAAGGTAGAAGTGAATTATCTAGAACCAGGATCACAAATGAAAGACCTTATAGGCCTGATCTAATCAATAGACCTATCTTTTTTTCCGGGAACATTGTTGAAAGTGTTTGCATTTGACTCTCTGTACCACACACCTCACTACTCCCTATTGCTCACGGGGCCTCTTCACATACTCCTGTGAACTGCCTGCCTTAGTGAAAGAAATTAACAAAGAGCGGCCAAATGGAGACTTTTAAATAGGTAAAGCTCAATGAAACTCATTTTGAGAAAATACCACAATAAAGAGTTTGTGTTGGGTGTGGTGGCTCACACCTGTAATCCCAGCATTTTGGGAGGCTGAAGAGGGAGGATTGCTTGAGCCCAGGAGTTCCAGACAAGCCTGGGTAACACGGTGAGACCCCATCTCTACAAAAATATAAAAAATTAGCAGGGCTTGTTGGTACAAGCCTTTAGTCCCGGATACTTGGGAGGCTGAGGCAAGAGGATTGCTTGAGCCTGAGAGATCAAGGTTGCAGTGAGCCGTAATGACACCACTGCACTCCAGCTTGGGTAACAGAGTGAAACCCTGTCTCAAAAAAAAGAGAGTTTGGGGTTGAAGTGAGAGAAGCAAAAAGCAAAAAAAGGGTTAATTTGAAATTGACATTCGGGACCTATTGTAGGGAGAGAAACAGGAAGTCAGGGGATTTGTATTCCATCCAGATGTGAGGTGGACAGGAAGAGGGAAGGAACATTCAGAAAGATAATAGGTTCCATTCTCTGCCCTCTGTCTGGGGCCATGGGTGGGGGCTGGGAGTGGAGTGAGGAGGGTCATCTGGCCTACTGAGTAAAGGATGAGGAGGCTTAGTGACTGAGCATCATGTTTGCTCAATTCTTCACTTGCCTGAGACATCCTTGTTATCAAATAAGCAATGCTTTACAAAGTCTAATATTCTGTGTTGGTCTGGTTAGGGAGAAACGAGCAATTTCATCCACAGCTCTAGGAGAAAATGGGTGAAGCCTTTTGAGTTGAAGAATTACCAGTTTTTTTCTAAGAGTATATTTTTTTTAATTCAACATCCCAAAATATACCCTATGGAAATAACCTGAAACGAAGACAAAAATCTAAGGTATACTGATGTTTATCACAATATGTAAAATAGTAAGAAAACTGGAAAACATCTAAATGTCAATGGTCATGCAAATATTGCTTCATTCATAAAATGGGATAATAAACAACCATTTTGTGCAAAATACTATGTAAAGATTATTCAATAATCCAAGAAAGTATTTATGGTACAACATGAAGTGAAAAGAACAGTATACACAGTTGGATATCTGATGTGATAAACATAGGAAAAAAATTCTCAATTCTATATGCCAGGTGCTGGTAAACTATGGCCCACAGGCCAAATCTGTCCTGCCACCTGTTTTTGTAAATAATTGGAACATGGCCACACTCATTCTTTATGTATTGTTTATGGTTGTTTTTGCATTACAGCAGCAGAATTGAATATGTGCAATAGATACCCTAAGTCCTCAAGGTCCAAAATATCTGCCATCTAGCTCTTTAGAGAAAAAGTTTGCTGACCCATGCTGTGTGCCAATTTTGTAATTGCAGAATGATATTTTTGAAAAAGCGTTGTTATATTTATCTTTTATTTTCTTAATGGGTATGTATTATTTTTATATTGCATAAGAAAAGGCTATTTAAAAATATCTGGCTGCAAACGAAAACAAAACACCCAGTATGATTTTGTTCAGTTTTGAGTTCAGGTATGCAAAATGGGGCCGTTGTGCTTACGTTTCTCTGAGATTTAGGAAATCCCAAAGCTAAGCCCCAGGGGTGATGATCTGCCACACATTTATAGTAACCTCTTCAAAAGTGGGTGTGAGAAGAAGGAACTCTGTGTTTTCCACAGCTATAGGCTTGGCTACAATGCAGATTTTATGTTCATGCTGGTTAGTTGAGGTGGCATGTGTGATATAGAAAGAGAATTATCCTCTGCTGTCAGAGACCTGCAGCCTGGTCCCTGGAGCTGACCTTTGGACCAGAAGGGGATGCCTGAACACCTTTGGGCCTTAGTTGTCTGGTTCCAAGACTGACATCATAACCCATCACCTGCTACTAGTCAGAGACTGACTCAGATGTCCTCTTGACCTTCTTTCCAGCTCCTAACTCTGGAATTCCATGATTCATCAATAACATCTGATCAGATTTCAGCAGTGAGGGTCTTGCTCACTTGCCTTTCAGAATTAATGAAATGCAGGGATGCAGCCAACGTGAACAAAAGGAGAGCCCCTCTCTCCCTTAGGAAACTCACGCGGATCACATGACACTACCTGGTGATCTGTGAGAACTATATCCCCATGTAAGATGGTACCTACCATTTCCTCCCTCTCCCTCAACCCTTATTTCCTCCAGTGCCTTTGTTTTTTTGTGTGGTAAATGCCCTGTAATGTGCACCGTTCTATGTACTGTTCGAAGAAATCTGGTATCTGTGGGAAGGAAACAAAACTCTATTTGCTATGCTTCAGTCACCAAAAAAAAGTACTAAAATAGCTAAAAATGTCAGTTCACAAGTAGAAATATTCAAATAGATATTTTTCTTTTAGATCATAGTTCTGGTTTCTGTTTTCAATGGGGATTTCACGGGGGAAAATATTTCACCCTGAGAGCTGGACATTTTAAGACACAAAATGTGAGGACGCCCACATATCTCTTCATTGTTGTCATAATTTCCCAGCTAGGTTCAGAATGCAAAGGTGATTTTTTGAAAGTGTCATGTGCAGGTTATTCATTTCTAAGTATAGGATGTAGCGAGTAAGAAAGCTGATTCTAAATAACCTTCTTAGAGAGAAGGAAAAAGAAAGCTAATAACTCTTCTATTTGGCTGTTTAAATTTTCCTTTTCTAGATAAATATGTTCTGATAGGTGATTTTCTTGTCCACAGCTATGTATGGCTAACAGTTTTCTCCTCAAATCCCTTGAAAACTGTGAGAAGACCATAAGAAGATCATATCTTTAATTCTATTTCACAAGTCACACAATATTCCAGTCAAATACGGATGGTTGAGAAAGGTCATCCATCTTCCCTCCCCACCCTCCCACAGCCCCTCAACCACTGCCCTGAACCTTACACACTATTATCTGCAGCTCTGTCTGGAGCATCACAGCTATTGTCAACCCTGATGCTCTTTCTGAAAAAACACTGGATGGACATCAGAACTATTTCTTTAAGGACATTACTGAGCCACACAGGAAAACTTGCCTTATGATTTTGGATGCACAGATCTGATTTGACTAAATGTGATAACTAGAGAATCACCCGATCTACTCCCATTTTCAACTCTAAATCATCAGATTGTCTCAAATCCAAAGCACACACAGACCAGCCTGGCCAACGTGGTGAAACTCCGCCTCTACTAAAAGTATAAAAATTATCCAGCTGTGGTGGTGGGCGCCTGTAATCCAAGCTACTTGGGAGGCTGAGGCAGGAGAATCCCTTGAACCTGGGAGATGGAGGTTGCAGTAAGCAGAGATCACACCACTGCACTCTAGCCTGGGCCACAAATCAACAACAACAACAACAAAAAAAAACAAAGTGCACACAGAGACTGAGGTCCTCTTTGGCATTGAGAAGATGGCTATGCAAGTCCCGACTAGCAAGTGCAAACTTCCCAGCTTCACTTCTGCCAGTGTCCCTTCACTCCTTCTCAACCCCACTGGGAGGCAGGAGGGTGCCTGACAATAGCCTTCGCATCACACTGCCAGGGTGTAATAGGAACTGTTACAATTCTGAGATTCTGTGTAAGCACTGGCCTTTCTGCCTAGAATGCCTTCTCTTCTCTTTTTTAACTGCATGCTCCTATTTATCTTTCAAAGCCCTGAAAAAATAACACTGCACACGGGAAAAGCGCCCTTTCTACTGCAGTCATCTGGATGACTCTATGCCATTCCATTCATTTCTCTTTCCTACTACAAAAGTGCTTTGAGATTTTGGAGTCAGACTACTTGAACTTGAATCCTGGCCCTCTCATCAGAGACTTGACTTATTTTAGGCAAGTTATATAACCAATTTTACACTCTCAGTTCCTTACCCATAAAATGGGTCTAATGAGAGTACCTACCACACAAAATTTCGATGAAAACTAAATGAGATGAAGGCCTTTAAGGCAGTGGTCCCCAACCCTGGGGACACAGACAAGTACAAGTTTGTGGCCTGTTCTGAACTGGGCCACACAGCAGGAGGTGAGCAGTGGGTGAGTGAGATCAGCAGTATTTACAGCTACTCCCCATTGCTCACATTACTGCCTGAGCTCCACCTCTTGTCAGATCAGTGGTGGCATTAAATTCTCATAGGAGTACAAACCCTGTCGTGAACTGCGCATGCAAGGGATCTAGGTTGTACGCTCCTTATGAGAATCTAATGCCTAAAGACCTGTCACGGTCTCCCATCACCCCTAGATGGGAGTGTCTAGTTGCAGGAAACAAGCTCAGGGCTTCCACTGATTCGACATTATGGTGAATTGTATAATTATCTCATTATATAATACAATGTAATAATAGTAGAAACACAGTGCACAACAAATGTAATGTGCTTGAATCATCCCCAAACCATCCCGGTCCATGGTCTTCTACATTTTGTCTTTTCACAAAATTGTCTTCCACAAAACTGGTCCCTGGTGCCAAAAAGGCTTGGGACCACTGCTTTAAAGCCTTTGCGTAGTGCTTAGAATTGAGGGGAAAAGAAAAAGACAATGCAGCTAGTTGTTACAATAACTATATTGGTGAGTTTCAAAAGGAAAAGAATTCTGTCCCATTTATGCTTGAGCCTTGTGTTGCTAACCAAGCCTGACACAAAATTACTGTTGAAGGAATGTGTGAGTCCTAATTGAAATGAGGCCACTTAAGGGAATCATGGACCAAACCCTAAGCAGGGAGAAAGCCGTATCTTAATTATTGCAAGTATTTCAGGCAAGGTGTGGATGGCCATTTGAATTCAAGCAGAACAGGACCTGGGATGAGAAAGAAGGTGTGTATGTGACTTGATCTTTGAACTTTAGCTCATCATCTGGAAGAAGGCTGAGTATTCTGTGCACTCACATAGTAGCTAATGCCTACTCCCCATCCACCCACAATTCTTTCTGTAGGAAGGCTCGCCAGAATACTTTGTGATATTGCATATTAGTTCCATATTCTACTGTGTATCTTAGTTCAACCAAATTGTAATCATCTGATATTGATTTCTTTTAATATAAATATAATTATATTAAGTCTTGGTATGCTTGCTCAGTCTCTCTCTCTCTCCCACTCCTCCCCACTCCCCTCTCTTTCCCAACAGGCTTGGAAAGCAGGCATCACCCTGCCTATTTAACAGTTGGGGTCCCTTGGCTACCAGGTGCTGGAGTAGGAATCTGAGCCTGGACATGCCTGGTCTGCAAATTTTGTGTTTTCCTCACTGTGCTGGGCAGATCACAACAATCAGCACCAAATTCATAGAAGGGGCGCCCCCTGTGGTCAATTGAGGGATTTGTGTTTGAGGTAGATCTCCAGACGGAATGGGTGGGGAACTTAGACAGCCTAGGACGGGGCAGAAAGGAGCCTTCACTCCCCAAGCACCAACGGCCTCAGTCCTTCCTGCTGACTCCTGCCTCCAGCTCTCACCCAGACTATCTGCATCCTTCTCTCCACCACGCTCCCTTGGAACCTGCATAAAATACAGATTAAAGGAATCCCTCCCTACTTCACCTTCCGCATTATGACCAAATGGTTTTATACTATCATTGAAAAGGTTAGTACAAAACATGCCACCTTTTAATCTATTCATTCATTTAACAAATACTTTGGAGCGTTTACCATGTGCCAAGTGCTGTTCTAATAGACATAAGCTGTGAGGTTATGCTTATCTGATTCTCACAGCAACTGCTTTCGAGATATGAATTGATATACTCATTTGACAGATGAGGAAATTGAATTCATGTAGTGAGAAAGGAAGAGCTGGAATTCAGGGTTACTGGTTTCTCCTGCACTAAGCACTGAGCCACACTAGAAGAGAAGGCATGAGGAAGACAAAAGTGAAAAGGTAGGAGAGAAGATATTAAGTAGAGGTCTATTAGTTCCTCTTAAAACTATTTATGAAAGAGGGGGATGGGGTAGTGGATGGGAAAGACAGATGGATTCATGTCCTTCACTCCAGGTTTCCCCCCATTCCCTTCCCTTTTAAATGACTGCTCATTTTTTGGCTACCTTTCAAGCTCTAGGAAACACTCTGGAATTCCAGGCTGGGAGGGGTTTCCTTTGCAGATCTGGCTATTGTAACTTTACAAGAAATTGCTCAATACTTCCTCTCACCAGTTACAAACCACAGTTTTCTGAATGAACTTCATGTTCATTAAACAGTTAACCCTTCACCTTTCTGACTCACATTTTTCATTTTATTAGTCAGCTTTTAGAGTAAGGTAAAATCTAGAACAGACTTTATGTACACCCTCCCTCCCACACACATATACATACATAATACAAACACAGACCACACATGTCCACATCCTTATGCTCAAACACTAAGAAACACACGCATACACAAACATGCATGTACACAAAATTAAATACATAGCTATGGCACTTTCACTATACATGTAAACACCCTTACACACATACATACGTACATACATGCGCGTGTGCGCACACACGTATGGAATTAGCTTTTTCTCTTTGTGGGAGGAGGGAAATGAAAAGACCCAAAACATTCAGATTCCCAAATGGACACGTAAGAACCCCGTCATGCAAGTAGGTCTGGGTTTTTTTCTTTTTTGAGGGAAGCAGGGCGTTTCTGTTTACTGTCATCATTGCTGTTGTACCCCTGCTTACCATCCCCCTGCAGCCCCCCACCCCCGCCCGCCACTGCTAGGGTTTATAGATCATCTCTGGATTAAATAAGTGATATTGTGTTTTTTTTCTTTGACACAAAGTAAAATTATAATTAATATTGAATAAAGTAAAAACGAACTCCTGAGTTCCAGTCCCTTATGTAACACACCTGGTTTGTGGCAGGCACTCAGGAAATATTAGTTGCATGAGTGAAGGCTGCATTTTCATTAGAACAACACGCAGTTCAACCCCTTCATGTTTCAATGAGGGTTCAGATACCCAGAGGGCTATGCGATAGTCCTGGAGCCCACTCTGCTAACAATTAGCAGAACGCAAGCCTTAATTTCCAGAATCTAGTGCACTTGATGAGTCAAGACCATTGCAATTGGAAATCTGTTCTCCTCTGCTGCTGCATGCCCTGCTTAATACTCAAGCCAGAAACCAGGAAGGTATGTGCCACAAAGTAAAGTGGGATTCAGGACAATTATCCATCAAGACTTTGTTACAGATATCCAAAGCAGGCAATTCAAGTCCCAGCTTGACTTTACTGTCTCCATTTTGGTGGTTAATGGAGACAACTTGAATTCAAATTTGTGCGTGTGGATTTCTTTATTTCTCTGAGGTTTGACTTATCTGCCAAAAGAGAGAAACACAGAGAGAGGGGAGAAACAGGAGGGGGGAAAGAGAGAGGAGAGAGAAACCAAGGAAATGTGACATATAGTAATTTTTTAAAGAGTATTTTTTCATTTTTTTATTGAGGTATAAAATACATGTAGTAAGGTATGCAAATAACTCAAATCTTATGTGATTTTTTTATGTACGTGTATACCTGTGTACACCTGTGTAACCGCTACCTAAGTCAAGATAGAGAACATTTTAATCACCTTAAAAGATTTCCTGTGTCTCTTTCCACCAATACCTGCTGATGAGCCCACTCTCCTTACTGCTATCAACAGAGTTGTTTTACCTGTCCTTGAACTTAATATAAATGTAATTGTACTGTATACGCTCTTTTGTGTCTGACTTCTTTCACCCAACGTACTTGTTTAGTCCATGTTTTTGTGTATATCAGCAGTTTGTTCTTGTTAAGTAGCAGTGTTCCATTGTATAAATGGACCATATTTTATCCTTCTTCATGTTAATGAACATTTGAATTGTTTTCATGTTCTTGTTATGAATCAGCATGGTTATGAATGGTTTGGTTATGGAGAGTTTTACACATGTTTTTAGTATATTTTGTTTCTCTTAAATATATAATTAGTAATGGGATTACTGGTCATATAGTATAGGCAGGCAGATGTTCAGTTTTAACTGACACAACCAACTGTTTTTGAAAGGGGTTGATGCAATTCACACACAATAAATAACAACATATGAAAGTTCTAATTACTCCCAATATTTACCAATATTTGATTGTATTAGTCTTTTAAAATTTTAGCCATTCTGATGAGTATGTATTGGTAACTCAGTGTAGTTCAATTTGCATTTCCTTAATGAGCAATCTGTGTGAAGTGCCTGATCAAAGTTTTTGTGTGTGTGTGTGCTTTTATCATATGTATATGATACATATACATATGATACATACATATCATATATATGATACATATACATATGATACATACATATCAATGTATATGATACATATACATATGATACATATAATATATACATAATATGTATATATTAATAACACATTTTTATTATTAATTTGTAAGAGTTCTTAATGTATTCTGGGTATGGGTACTTTCTCAGATAGAAACATATACATATATTATGATAAAATTATTATTCCAGGCTGTGGCTTGCCTTTTCACTTCTTGTGTCCTGTTTAAGAAATATCTGCTATCCCAAGGTAAGATACTATCCTTCTTTTAACATGTTATTTTGTTTTACCTTTCACATTTGGTGTATACTACATTTGTAATTAATTTGTCCATATTATATAACATATAGCCAAGATTTATTTTTTACCATACAGATACTCAATGTTGCCATTTACGTAGAACGTCATTCTCTTCCCACTCAGTTGTCTTGGCACTTTTGTAATAAATCAGATGATCGTGTATGTGTAGTTCAGTTTCTGGACTCTGTCTTCTGTTTCTTTAGTCTATTTGCCTATTCTTGTACCAATATGCACTGTGTTAATAATCGTAGCTTTGTAGTAGGTCTCGAAATCTGACAGTGTAATTCTTTTAGTTTCTTTCTTCTGCAAATTTTCTTTAGCTGTTTTAGGTCCTTTGCATTTGTATATAAACTTCAGAATCAGCTTGTCTATTCCAAAAACAACAACAACAACAAATGAAAGTTTCAGAAACTTTAACTGAAATTATATTGAATCTGTAGACAATTTTGGAGTAAACTGCACCTTAGCAATGTAGAGTCTTTCGAGCCATAACCATGGTAAGTCTCTCCATTTGCTTAAATCTTCTTTAATTTATTTCAACAATGGCTTCCAATTTCCAGTGGGAGCGCTTGGAAACTACAATTTACATGAACTTCTAATTTGATATTTTTTGGTGTCATTATAAACATTGTTGTTTTAAAAGTTGTCTCAATTTTTTGTTGTCAGGCACAGAAATACAATTATTGATAACATTTATATATAAACTGTATCCAGTGATCTTGCTAGATTCACTGATGAGTCTGATATTGTAGATTCTTTGGGATTTTCTCCGTACATAATCATATCCTTTCTGAATAAGATAGTTTTACTTCTTCATTTTTAATATCTATACCTTTTATTTTTCTTTTGAACTTTTTGCTAACTTCATTATTCACGCTCATGTTTTTCTCTTTCATTAGACTATGACACCTCGATGGTAGCAATTTGTAGGAATCAAATTTTTGTATTTTATTTTAGCATCTGGCATCTTTCTTGACATATGTAGCAGTTGCTTTTTGACAGCTTGCTTCTTCAGCAAATGAATAAATTAATAAAGAGACGTGGTGTTCAGTGATCCACTTTGCAGGTAAGAAAACTGAGGCAGACAGAGGATGTTAGCAAGCAAGAGGACTTGGGCTACAATTTACATCACTGGACTCTTATTCTAGATGCAATCTGCAGAACCCACATACTTTTAGTTAGTCCCTTTGTCCATGTTCTGCCACTGTCACTTCTAAGGAAGGTGTGTCATCCCAAATGGGGTAGTATCTTATTGGTAGACCCAAATCTGCTGTGTACGCCATCTCACCTAGATGAGTATCTATGTGTAGCATTCTGCACATTCATCTTTTCCACCTTCTGGGGGTGTTGTCTTTTTATAGGCAGCATGTGAATAACAATGGGGCCAAACTGGGGAGCAGAAGAGGCCATTTTCTAGTTCTGAACATAGATAAGCATCACTAGCTTTTCCCTTCTAGCAGAAATTGCTTCAAAATTTCCAACTTAGGAGAAAAAGGCAAAGCAGTCTGCCAAAGTGTGTGAAAAGTTAGAGCAAACTTTGCTTTTACCAAGACCCCGTGTCCCTCTTCTGGAAATTCACACTTTCACACTTTCAGACAAATATTAAATGTGTGACATTCTATTACTTACAGTACCTGGCACATCTAGACACGCAGCACACTTTAGCCCCCTTCTTTCTTCCTCTAACTCGAGGTTCTAAACTAGAAAAAGCCCCACTTGAGTCTGAGATTTGCTTTTTGAACTAGTTTATTTCAGACTGTAATCATGCTATCTAGGGTTGTGACAGTGTTTTGCTATTTATAGGGCACTTTGACCTGATTCTTTTTGCACAGGAAACTTGTCCTACCATTTGCCCACTTCACAGAAGTGAAGCTTGAGACAGAGAAAGATTAAGTAACTTTTTATTTAACAAATATTTGTTCCACATTCCCACAGCATTTATTAAATACTAGTGTGTGATGACGGAATGAATGTTACCATAAGGATAAACCGGTATTCTGGACTAAGCCAACCTGGGAGACCCTAGAAGGCCTGTTTGAGAAAGTGACATTTAAATTGAGACTTGGCTGTGGCTGTGGCTACATATCCAGTAAGTGGCTGAGTTGGGATTTGAACTCATGCCTGCTTAGCCCTAAAGATGATGCTTTTGGCTCTGTACTCTGCTCTCTCTCTAGACAAACTCTGGTCCAAAATCGTTAAAGCTAATATTTATCCCTGCCCAAATGGAATTGTCATGTTATGACAAATGGCTCTGTGGTGTCAGATGCCCAGCAGACCCATTAGTGGAATTCTATGTGCTATAGACCTGGGCAAAATGCCAGAGCCTTATACACCCATCACATTTGGTCTGGCAAAGGTCTTCAACAAAGAGAAGTAGTTACAGCAATGAAAAGCAACAGGTCCAGCAACACCATAAGAACAAAATAATTAATTTCCCTAAAATAGAAGAAACCATTTATAGAGTAAGAGCCTATACAATCAATGATTGGAAGAAATAGAAGAGGCTTTAGTATTCTAGCCTTCTTTATTTGTAGATGTAAATGTTGAGCCTCAGAGAAGTTATATATCTAACTAGTGTCACTCAGGTAGATAACAACAGAATTAGGATTAGAACTTAGTTCTTATGACTCCCAGAGCAGGGAAAAGACAGGATGAAGTCCCAAAACATTGCCTGTGAACTCACATCTGACATTGAATTGAGAGTCTGCTATTTACTCCCTGTGTGACCAGAATCCTTCAGAGCCCATGAGATTCCCTATCATAGAGTAGATTTTGATTCACACTAGGCATTTTTACCTCTTGCTCTTTGACTTGGTGCCCCATGTTTATTCAGAAATATTCCAAAGGTGGACCATCTATTGGTTTTACATGTTGAGACATGTTTTACATCAACAAGTCTCATTCATTGTTTAACTTACGCTGAGCAATATTTAATAACTAGAATATCAAGAGAGTCCAAAGTGTTTGCCCATCCCCTCAAGACCAATGTAATGGAATTTTACTCTTATCACCTGCTCAGGGTAGTGGCAATTCAGGATACAGAGGACAGAAATAAAGAATCATGACACACAATCCACAGAATTCACAGATGCCAAACATCTACCCTTCTCTGTCACCACACATTGGACTCACATGGTGGAAACAGGCAACACAAGCAGAGAGGTGGCTTAACCTTTCATAATTTTTCAACGACCTATGGGAAGAGAGTTTTCTTGGTTCAAATCCCAGCTTAGCCACACAGTGTTTGGTAATATTGGGCAAGTCAACCAAGCTCTCTGTGCTTCAGTTTCCTCATTATTAAAATGGGGGAAACAATAGTGCCTGCATCAGAGGGTTGTTGTGAGAACTAAATGAAATAATTTATCTGGGCTTTAGAACCCACACCATATTAGTTAAAAATTCATGCATTTTCTTTTATTATATTTTTTATATATTTTTTTATTTTATATTTCTTTTATTATATTTCTCTACCTTAGACTATAGAGGACAGGCCGGACTGTTTTATTCATAAAGCTTTACAGGAACAGTAATTAGAACTAGGAGCTTTTCGATGGCCTGCCTGAAATCTGAAAAGTAGGTATATTATTGGAAAATTTGGAAAAAAATCAAAGAATTAAAAATTAATAGATGTTAATAAAATATCTGTATTATGTAATATCAAGGTCAACTCAACTCTTAATTGTTTATATAAAAATATAGTGAAGTTTAAATTGCAAAATCTTACAGAAAACATGCTATTAAAAATCAAAAGTTTAATTCTTTCAAATATGTATATATATGTATACAGTCTTATTTTAAGTTCAGGGGTACATGTGCAGGTTTGTTACATAGGGAACTCATGTCACAGGGCTTTGTTGTACAGATACTTTCATCAACCAGGTATTAAGCCTAGTGCCCATTAGTTATTTTTCCTGATCCTCTCCCTCCTCCCAACCTCCACCCTCAGCTAGGCCTCAGTGTCTCCTGTTTCCCTCTATGTGTTCATGAGTTCTCATCATTTAGCTCCCACTTACAAGTGAGAACGTGTGGTATTTGGTTTTCTGTTCCTGCCTTAGTTTGCTAAGGAAAGCAGTGTGGCAATTTCTCAAAGGACTAAAAATGGAATTACCATTTAACCCAGCAATCCCATTACTGGTTATGCACTCAAATATTTTTAAGGCAAAACAAAGCTGCAACCAGAACACCTGGTCTTCCCAAAACCCCTTCCACTGATGTTGTTGCTGTTTTGTCTTTTTCCCCAGCTTTTCAGGCCAAAATCCTGGATCATCTTGGGCACTGTTCTCTCCTGCCCACCCTTTCCCATATCCAGAGTTTCATCACTTCTCTCTGCTTCCACCGCTAACTCCCTGGTCCAAGCCACTGCACCACTTTTCGTGATTATTGCCACATTCTCCTCGCTGGTTCCCTGCCCCCACTCTTGCTCTGAACTATCCAGTTAAAACTTGAATTAGATCATCTCATCCTCATCTCAGAGCTTTCTCGTGGCTCCTCTGCCCTCTCAGGAAAAAATCTAAATTCTAGATGACCTAAAAAGCCCTTGTCTTTTACTGTTTATCTGACCTCATTTACAACCACCTTTTTCTTTGATCATTCTGTTCCAGCCACGCTGGCCTCCTTATCACTCCTCAAATATGCCAAGCACAGCCCCCACCCCCCAGGGCTTTGAACTGGCTGATCCCCCCTTCCTGGAATGCCTTTCCCCAAATATCGGCTTGGCCAACTCCCTCCTCTCCTCCAAGTGTCTGTTTAAACATGACTTCAGTAGGAGCTGTCTTAACATCCTATTGATATTGTAATTGCTCTCAGGATACTTCACACCCCCTTCCCTGATATGCTTTCTACATACCATGCAATATCTGCTGAGATAATATATAATTCACTTATTTTCTTTATTGTCATTTCAAAGAGGGCAGTGTGTTTTGTGTTTTATTTAGTGCCGGAATACTTGATGATGAAGAGAGTGCCTGGCACATAGTAGGTGCTCAATATGTACTTGTTGAATAAATGTGTCAATATTTGATGTACATACCTTTTATGTTTGATTTGCTGCCAGTGCTGCCTCCAAATACAGGAGTGCTTCATGAGGTGTCCACAAAAGGTCTTAAAATATTCCACAGAAATCTTAAAATACTTCATGGGTGTTCTTTCCTGTATTTGTATAGCAGCACCTGGAATTTAGCCTGCATAGGACCCTCTGTAAGTTGACCCTGTTTATCTATTCAGCTTTACTTCTCCCCTGTCTCCACTTTGAATTTTATTCTCTACTACTTCCAACTGATTGTAATTTGACCAGACTCCAGACTATCTTATGCCTGTTTGCTTTTGTTTATCTGTTACTTCTCTGTGGAATTCCCTGCCCCTTCTTAATTTTTCTGGCCAATTCTCACTCTCTAGGACTCAGAGGTTTCTCCTCAGGAGACTTCCATGAGTCTCATGTTGAGTTAGGTGACCCCAATCCTCTGTTCTTCATAGTCATTCATGCGTTTATCTAGCTCAGTATTTGCCATACTACATTGAAATTATTTCCTTACGTGCCCATCTCTCCCCCTAGATTGCAAACTCCTAGAGAAGGGCTCAACAGTGAGTGTTGAGGCTGCACAGAGGAGGAAGGCAGCACAATGATGGAAGGCTTCCTAAAGAGGTATGTTCCAAGAGCCCCCACTTCCTTTCATGGGACACTCATGTTCTTACACCCAGACTATCTAGGGATACATCTAATGTAGTCGTGGAAAGAACAGAGGACTTAAGTACCAGACTGACATGATTTTGAATCCTGGCTCCCTATTGACCAGACGTGTGTCTTGAACAAGTCCCTGAGCCTCAGTGTCTTCATCTGCATAGTGGGGATAATGACACCACACTACATATATGAGGTATCCGGCACATGTAAATGTCCACTACATGCTGATTTCTTCACCCGCTACTCACCCCTGGGAAAGAAGTACTCATCTACTCTTGGTACCCATTCATTCCCCCTCAGTTGGAAGCATGAGGTCTGCAGCTGCCTGACCTGGGGGAAGGGCTGCAGGCAGGAGGTGTTGTCAGATGTGGTGGAGCTTGTTGACTTCCTCCCAGGGGCCCAGCTAACAACCTGCCTCTGTTCCTTGATAGTCAAGTTCAACTTTCACTTCTTAGCACCACAGGAAGTTGACTGAACATTAACTGAAGTCTCTCTCAAACAGGAGACAACTTTGCCAGTTCCCTGTCCTCCCTAGCCTCATTCCTGCTCTCCCTAGTGAGCAGGCTGCCCTCCCTTCTCCCCCCAGCATCACTGATGGGCAAGGGTACTCAGAACTACAACCTTGTGGGCCATGTCATGTGCCAGGAGCTGCACCCAGGACTTTAATACAGTAGTTGGCTCCCATTGAATGTTCATAGTTACCCCAGGATAAAAAGGGGACACTATGATCATTTTCTATTTTGCTGTGATCAGGCTTGGTGAGCTAAAGTCACCTACCTTCCCAGTCTCTACTAATAGAAGTCATGGATCAGTCCTATTCGTCCTTCTGTTACAAGGATTCAGAATTCATAATCATGGAGCTTCATTTACAGGCAGAAGTTTCTTTCATAGTTTTCTAAGTGTTCCTTTTAGCAACAATGGAGAAAATCAAAGAGGGCAAAGGTGAGGGGAGAAAGTGACATTTCCTTTTCTGTCCTTTGCTCTTGTAGTCCTTTGCTTTAGTTTCTTGACTATGACTGTGAGGGTGAAACTAGTGATCAGAGTGGTCCAAAATGGGTTTGATGAATCTGATTCTGGTGACACAAGATGAATTGGGTATATGTTTCCCTAAAGATAGAGAGACAATATAACATAGTCTTTACATTAGTAGACTCTGGAGCCAATTTTCTTAGGTTCATTCTCTTTCCTTTCATGTGTGTTGATTTTCAACAAACATCGTGCACCCAAATTCCATCTCACTGTTTTATTTTCAAAAAATTTAATTTGAGAAAGTTAGCTGTATTAATTTTTTCTTTTTTTAAAATTCTTTAACTAATTGCAATTATTTCCATCAATGCTATTCCATTGAAACCATTTTAACATGGACTCAATAACTTCATTGTATATGTTTAATTTTCATTTTTTACCTTCTTGGTTTTCTAGCTGCATTTAATGTGGTTGACCACTCATTCTTTGAAGCTCTATTCCTCTGGCTACTACAATATGACACACTTTATCTCCTTCAGTCTCTGTCTTCTCCACAGTCTTCTCTTCCTTTTATATACCTTTAAATATTAATGTTTCCCAGAGATGTTTTCTTAACTCCTCTACTGATTCTAGGTATTTTTCTTGATCCAACTCTTCTAATTTTACCCATCTCGATGATTCTATAATTTGTATTTTCTGTTTTGATCTCTTTTCAATCTTCCAGACCTAAATATCCAAATGCCTGATGGATAGTGCTTTCTTTTTTTACTACCAAGCCCTCAAAGGCACTATGTTCAAAAGGAATTTGTCATCAGTCTCACTGCACATAAGCTTCCTCTTGTGTTCAATCTGGAGACTTGAGAATCTTCTTGTTCCCTTCTTCTCCTTATTTTCTCCATAATCAATCACAAAATCATGTGGATTTTGTTCCTAAATATGTTAACTTCTTTGCTCTCTCACTTTATCTCCCTTACATCTAGGTATTTCAGACCCTCAGTCTCTCTCACATAGACTTTGGCAATAACCTTCTAATATCAGTCAACCTGACCAAAAGGCCACCAGTGCTTCATGGAGAATCTGGACAATGTAGAGCACTGAGAATGCTCACACTAGTCATATATGTATGAGTTGGTATGACATCTAGGGAAGTTGAAGACTTACATAGCCTTTGGCCCAGCAATATACACCATAATACATTAGAGAAACTCTAGCATGTGTACACAATGATATACACACAAGAGTATTCACAATGCCATTATTTTTAATACCAAAATTATGGAAACAACACAAATGTTTATCCATAATAGAATGGATAAATGAGCCATGGCATAGTCATACTATGAAAAATAATATGATAGTCAAAATGAATGAGCTGAAGAGATATCATTATTGGCAATCTTATAAAAGATTGAGTTAAAAGTACGATTTGTGAAAAATTTTAATTATTTGATATTATTTAATACAAAGTTTTAAAACATGCAAACAACTGTATATATTATTTATGCATATATGCAAATTCGGCAGTAGTATTAAATCATGCCTGGGAATGATAAGTATCAAAGTCAGAAAGTGGTTACCCTTGGGAAGAGAGGTATGTATCAGCAGTGGGGCACATAGGATGTTTCAGCCATATCTGTAATGTTTCTTTGCTTTACAAACTTTGAATCAAGCTTGGCAAAGTGTGACATTTGATTAAGCAGGATAGTGAGTGCATATCCTTTACTTATATTGTTCTTTATAATTTTCTCTACGCTAAAGCATTTTGTAATTTTAAAAAACCTGACAGTGTTACTACCACACTTAAAGTATGCCAGTGGCCTCCAGTTGCCCACTAGGTAGCATCCACATTCTTTAATGGAAAGCCCTTCCTTGCTTGGAACTTGCCAACTTGGATTGGACATTTGTAGTTGTGTTTGTAAGAACTGTTCCCTTTTGTCAATGGAGCCTGATTTCCACTTGGATATCTGGGTGATTTAGGGAAACTGACCTCAAAACCCAATTCTACATTTCAACCATGTGACCTTGGCTTAATCAATTCGCACATCTTTTTCCCTCACCTCAGGGGATGATCATATGAACTAAGCCAGTTGCAGTAGAGTAAACCTCATGTTCCTAATGAGAAACCCAGAACAAAATGCTTTATTTTTCTTCAGTTTTTTAATAGGTCAGCTCCTGAATCAATTAAAACAAAACAAAAAAAAACAGTGACAACAAAACTAAAAAATGTGAAGAGGCTGAAACATGAAAGCTCTGCCAACTGCAATATGTAGCTGCTAAGGTTGCTGTATTTATTGGCATCAAGCAAGCGTTCCAGGAAAGAGCACAGAAGATGTGTCTGGGAGCCTTTATGTGTAGGTCTGCAAGTGGTGGATATCACTACTACTCACACGCCATTGGCTAGAACTGAGTTGCATGGATACACCTAATTGTAAAAGAGGCTGGGAAATAGAGACTATTGTGCCCAGAAATAAGAGAAATTTCATTTATAGAAGAGGTAGCTAGTCTCTCACAGCCATGAAAAGAGAAGTGTTTAGCTAATTGAAGCGAATAGCAGCCATCTTGTGTCCCTAAGGCAAGTTAGACTAAGATTGAAGTGGAAACCGTGAGGAAAGGAGTGATACTGAAAGTAACCACATCTTTGAAGACATGCATTCATTTCCTACAACATGAATTTATTGAGGACCTACCTTAATATAGGCAAAGTGCTAGACACCAAGAGAACTGAGGTCCTCTTCCTTCCTGCCTGCCTGGAGCCTATATTCTGGAGGGGACAGAGCTAGCAGATCAGACCAAACTGGAAATCTGCTATGCCAGTATATATTTTAGTGATGTGAGCCAATATATCCCCTTGATTGCTCAAAGTAGTTTGGTCGATATATTTTGTTGCTTTAAATTGAACACATTCTTATGTACAGCCTCTGTCTCCTCATCTCCAACCAAGCAAAATAGCTTGTTCTCTTTATGCAGGGACACATGACATTTCCCACGTGGCTTTGTGCATATCTCCACCTCAATTTAAAATGCCTTCTGATCCCTGCTCAAAATCAAACAGCTTAATAATGGTAGACATAGAATTTGAATTACTCTCATAATAGGTCTTTTAAACAATGCCTTCTTCTCTTCATTCTTTCCTTCTTAGAGTGGGTATTCTTTCTGGTGCCATCATGTAAAGGAATGTAACTACATGCATGTAATGATGAGAATATTTATATGTATTTATGATTATTACAAAAAAATCAGAAAGATTCTAACATTCTAGAGGAGCATTTATTTTATTTTTTATTTGAGAAAAGTATAATTTTATTTATTTACTTGTGCAAATTTATGGGGTACTTGAGAAAATGTGTTACATGTATATAATATGTAGTGATCCAGTCAGGATACTAAGGGTGTCCATCACCTGAGTGTATTACATTTTTGTTAAGTATAATCATCCTACTCCAGCAGAACATTTTAAAAACTGTTCTGTAGAGATACTATTCAAATTAAGTTCTCAGTCCTGAAACATCAGATCAGCTAGGAATTTGACAAAAACGCAAGTTCTCAGATGACAAATGAGACCACTTGAATCAGAATTTCTGGAGTGGAGCCCACACATTTGTATTTTTGCAACCTTTCCAATGATACTTATGTACATGCTCAAGCTTGAAAACCACTTTCCTAGGACATTAGTTCCTCAACAAGATTTGTGAGTAACCTTGTTTCATGAAAAAGTGTTTAGGAGATACTGAGTCAATAAAAACTAATCAGGCTTTTATTGTTGGCAGGGCTTTCAAAACTTGCAATAGGCCACAGTGCATTGTTAATTTCTAAGAGGAAGATGCTTATGTCCTCAATGAATATCTTCCCACCATGAAGTACCCTTCTTCCTCCACTTTTTAAAACAATTATTAACACCTGGCAGAAGTAGGAAGCCAGCTTACAGCTTAGAAAAATTTGGCCTAAGATAATGGCTAATTTTCATACATTATTTATTTGTCACCATGCTTATCTTTCTCTCTCTAAATTGTATATTTCATCTCTGTGATCACAGATTGAGCCTCATATTTCATATCTGCCCCTGGCCAAATGTTTGTTTACAGAATGAGCTCAATGAATATTAAGTGAGTAGGATTTAATTTATTTGATAAATAGATAACCTTAAGTTTTAAACCGTGGATTTCACATGAGGACATTTACTTACTATTGTTGAGCTGTAATTAATTTTTAATACTCTTTAGGTACTCATAATAAAGAACAGGATATTTGGAGAAGGAAGACAGTATCATTCCTGGTTCTTAGTCTTACCAGCTTATTGATCATGAGTATATAATCTCTCTGTGGCTCAGTGCCTTTCTCTGTAAAATGGGAACACAGTGATGCTCACCTCACAGGATTGATTTGAAAGGGCTGGATGAGGTTATGAGAATGTTTTGCAAAGTGATATAGAAAGAATAATTGCAAACTTCATTTGAATCTTAAATTGTTTGAGATAGGTCATGCTATGAATCAACTATGAAGTGCAGATATTGTCAAGTTTAAATATTTCTTTCCTAAGAGCTGAGAGGAGGGGCTGCTTGTTTGTTTGTTTCTTTCTTTTTAGAAACATGCCAGGGCAGCCTCATTTTCGGGTTTTCCTCTCACTTGCTCATCTTACTTTTTCTTTAGTTTCTCTATTCATTAGGATACAGTACTGTAAAGCTTTATGGCATCTTTATTTTGTGGGAGATGAATCTGAATAAAGAATTACAGTTAAATCATTGCTAAGTTTGATGAATGAGCACCAAAGAACTCTTCAAGATGTCATTTTTTAAGTTTTGTAAATGATTGGCTTTCAGTGGTTTCCTCTAAGGAATTTTAATTTTGAATAATGCATAGAAAAATGTGCACACACACAAATCATTCAGTGTCCACCTTGAAGGGAAATCAAAGTGCCTGTGAAGTGAAACTTTACCTTTCTACGTCACCAGCTTCCTGTTAGAGCAGAGTTTTCCTTTGTTCAAAGTCTAAGCATTGAAGAACTTCTTTTTAGTAGGTAAATTTTTGTTTGTTTGTTTGTTTTTGAGACAGAGTCTTACTCTGTCGCCCAGGCTGGAGTGCAGTGGCACGATCTCGGTTCACTGCAAGCTCTGCCTCCCGTGTTCATGCCATTCTCCTGCCTCAGCCTCCTGAGTAGCTGGGACTACAGGTGCCAGTCACCACGCCTGGCTAATTTTTTTTTTGTATTTTTTAGTAGAGATGGGGTTTCATCGTGTTAGCCAGGATGGTCTTGATCTCCTGACTTCATGATCTGCCTGCCTCGGCCTCCCAGAGTGCTGGAGTTACAGGTGTGATTTAGTAGGTAGTTTTGAGTAGGGAGTATACATTTAAAATGCTGAAACTCAGTTAAGGAATAATCTAATACTGTATTCAACTGAAACTCAGTTGAGAAATTTCTTTCCAATAATGTAAAAAGGAAACTCAACTGCAGTTATGAGGGAGATGATTTTGCTGATAATTATAATAAATATTTACTACAGACCTGTTATGCATCATGAACTGTGCTAAATGTTTTACACATATAACTTTATCTTGTGCTCCAACAACCTATTACATAGAAATTGCTATTATTCCCATTTTCTAGATAGTAAATTGGTTTAGAGGGGTCGTATAGGTGAAACAACTCACTCAATATCACAAGCTGTTATATGGTGAAGTCTGCATCATCAGTACAGGGTTCTGGTCATCCCACTTATTGAGTGGTACTAGTCAAGATCTGGAAGCTCTTCTGGTCTTAGTTTCTCTAGCTTTGAAGTGAGAATGATTAGGTCTAATCATAGAATATGAGAGTACATGTGAAAAAAATGCCTTTTTAAAGAGTACGAAAAACTTGAGTTGTAAAATTTTCTTGTGGATAATTTATTATTGCTTTTCTTTTTTAGATAACACTAACAAAGTTGACCTTAGAATTGGAGTGCCTGGGTTAGAGCCCTGCAGGTACCACCTGCTTACTGTAAGACCGTGGTCAAGTTATTAACTTTTCTGTTCCTCATTTGTGAAATATAGTTAATGGGTGTGTGTGTGTGTGTGTGTGTCCCAACTTATAATAGTTCAACTTTTCAACTAATGATTTTCAACTTTATGATGGGTTTATCAGGACATAACCCCATTGTAAGTTGAGGAGCATTTGTGTATATATACATATTTATTTGTGTGTGTGTGTGTCTGTGTGTGTCTGTCTGGCTGTCTGAGAACAGTACTGGCACAAAAGTACTTAATACATTTCACTCATTATTATTAATATTACTATTGTTGCATTTTCCCCTTGAAGGCATGCTTCTGATGTGAGTTCAGGAGAAGACACTGGCAAGGACAGCAAAGAACAGGAGAACACTCTAGCTTCCCCGATCGCATTCAAGGTGCTGTCCAAAGTGAGTTTTCCTCAAGCAGAGAGATGCACTGCCTCTTTTGTGCTTTGTTTTTCCTACTTGCCTACTCTATTTACACCTTCCAAATAAAAACCAATCAGCAAAACCCCAAGAGAGTCACTGTAATGAAAATAATTATGAACTGGCTGAGTGTTTGCAATGCTTATTATTTAGGTTTTTAAGAACAGAAAATTAAAGGCCCGTCAGAATCTAGTCTCTCCCAATTGTAAAAGTGGGGTCTTATAGAAACCCACAGAGCACTTGGGGTTGTACACTTGCTTCTAAAAGTTCTCTTAATAAATCACTGCCCTGGTGCACTCCCTGGGGTATTTCATGACCAAGTGAAATCACTTACTGTTTCAAATTTGCATTTTTCTTGAGTTTGCATATTTTTCTTGCATCTGCTTTGTTACCAATGTACCAAGTCCTTATACATTTGGACTGCATTTACCGCAGCTTGCAATGGTTTCTCAGAAATGGGACATTAAAATCCTGGAGTGTGACACTGAGACGTGGGAAGAGGTTCCTTTGTAAGCTGTTCAGGCATGCTGAGAATTAGTGTAGAAATGATTTTTTCCTTAGTTTTCTTGGATAGCAACCTATATAGGATCTTATAATTATGTGTAAGAATTCATTAAAGAAACTCTCTCGATTGCTAGAAATCCAAGCTGGTAGTGAAGAGAGAGCTGCAGTGATTTGTTGCAGCAGAAGTATTATTGAAATATTTACTAAATATCTTCTATGTGCTGGGCATTGAGTGAAACACTTTCATATCCCTTGTAACACGTGTCTTAGTCTAAGGTAATACTTTAATATAATTCTAACAAATGGATAAAAGGGGAATTATCATCATTTTACAGATGAAACACTAGCGACTGTAAGAAACTAGGCCCAGAACAGTTAAACAGAGTAGACATAACCTCTTACCACTTTATCTGCTACTATGTAACAAATCACCCTAAACTTTAGTGGCTTTAAACAACAAACATTTATTATCTCACAGTTTCTGGCACATAGGAAGCACTGCATAAGTGATTGTTATTCTTGCTGATTATGTTTCTGTCATTGACACTGTGTATCACTGAGTTGGGATGTGTATTAGATAGAATCATGGAATATAAGGTTATAGAACAATAATTCAGACATGTTCACTATGCTAAGTGCTTTACATATATGAAGTCAACTACATTTAATACGTATCAATAATGAGGTTGATATTAGTATTATTCCCATTTTAGAGATAAAGAAAGAAATTCAGAGACACACCATGCCTCATATTACTTTATCCAGGGAATAACTGGGAGTGATTCAAGAATATAGAATTAGAAAAATGGTCCTTACCACTGTGCAGAGCAAAGATTGCAGATATAGGAGAGCATGAGACAGACTGGAAGAACACTGTGTTTTGAGATCAGCATGAAAGCTGGTCTAGCAGGAAGTTAAGCATCACTTTGGGAAATGATGGAAAATAATACTGAAGAATAATATTCTCTTATTGAAAGTTTTGATTTTTCTTTCTTTTTTCTTTTCTTTTTTTTCTTTTTTTTGAGACAGAGTTTCACTCTTGTTGCCCAGGCTGGAGTGGATTGGTGCAATCTTGGTTCACTGCAACCTCTGCCTTTCGGGTTCAAGCAATTCTCCTGCCTCAGCCTCCCCAGTAGCTGGGACTACAGGCATGCACCACCATGCCCGGCTAATTTTGTATTTTTAGGAGAGACAGGGTTTCACCATGTTGGTCAGGCTGGTCTCGAACTCCTGACCTCAGTTGATCCACCCTCCTCAGCTTCCCAGAGTGCTGGGAATACAGGCATGAGCCACCGCGCCCAGCCTAATTTTTCTTACATGCGATATGGTTTACAAAAGTCCACCTTCCACTTCTTCCTTCGTGTATATATAGAGATGGCATTTCCTAGCTTCTCTTGCAATTAATTGTGGCCATGAGCTTTGGGCAGTGGAATGTGAATGGATGTGATGTGGCCACTCCATATGTGTTTCTCTGTGTCCTTTCCCCTTCTAGCTGACTGTGATGGCACCCTCCAGACAGACAGCAATGCCACATGTTCAAGATGGCAGAATCACTATCGGCTTCAATTCCTGAATATATATATAATGACACATAAAAATATTTCTTGTGTTGAGGCATCCTAAATTTGATCTATTTGTCATCACAGTCTATCCTACGAATATATTTCTGATCCAAATAATGCTAGATTCATGAGAGTTTATAGTCCAGAGATTTTTTTTTTTTTTTTTTTTGAGACAGAATCTCACTGTCTCCCAGGCTGGGGTGCAGTGGCATAATCTTAGCTCACTGCAGCCTCCGCCTCCTGGGCTCAAGTGATCATCCTTCCTTAGCCTCCGTGAAGAGCTGGGACCACAGGTGTGCACCACCACACCCGGCTAATTATTTTGTATTTTTTGCAAAGACGGGGTTTCACCACATTGCCCAAGCTGGTCTCAAACTCCTAGACTTAAGGGATCTGCCCGCCTTGGCCTCCCAAAATGCTGAAATTACACGTGTTAGCCATAGTAATAGTTCCTAGCCATAGTCTAGAGATATTTTAAAAACTTTGGTGTGAGTTATTTCTCTTTGCTATAATTCTGTCATGCATTTTGAAAACCTTTTCTGCCATACAGTGCTTTTTGAGAAGTCCCTTTGGACAGATGTATGACAGGATGGAGAAACTAAAAAGAGAGAGAATGCATTGAAGAAAAAATAGTACTTCGTATTTCAGAAATTACAAAGGTCTCTGCCCCAGTGCAACAGCATGGTGGGCAGTCATTTGTAACCCACAGAACATTGAGTTTCTAAAATTTGCGTGTTTTTAACTTACGAAGGCCAACTTTACTGATGAAGTGATTACCCCAAATATGTGAAATCCATATTTCAAGCACAATAGCAGGAAATCGGAAATGGGTAGGTATATTTCTGACTGTCAAAGAGTACAAAGTAAAGAGGGGCCCCTGAAGAGTGACACTACTGGAAAAACAGAAGAAAAAAAAAAACCTGTTTCTTTTTTTAAAGAGCAGTCAACCTCAAACTTACTACTAATGACTGTATTTCATTTCTGTCTACCCCAGTGGTTTTGTTTCTCATAGACTGTAGAATGTAAGCCTTTTTGGTCATTCTGACAGATTTTCCAGCACAAAGAATATCAGGGGATTAACTGACAAATCATGGTTATTTTTGGCAAGATAGTAGATTAACCCTGGAAATTTTCCCCACCTATGAGAAAAAAAGACATGTGCCACCTGAGGGTTACAAAGACTGCTGGTGGCTGACCTCAGGCTCCTGTCTTTTATTTTATTTTTTTACCATTTTACCTCTGCCCTTTTTTTTAAATTATTATTATTTTACTTTAAGTTCTGGGATACATGCGCAGAACTGCAGGTTTGTTACATGTGCCATGGTGGTTTGCTGCACCTATCAACCCATCATCTAGGTTTTAAGCCCTACATGCATTAGGTATTTGTCGTAATGCTCTCCCTCCCCTTGGGCCCCACCCCTCAGCAGGCCCCAGGGTGTGATGTTCCTCTGTCTGTGTCCTTGTGTTCTCATTGTTCAGCTCCCACTTATGAGTGAGAACACACAGTGTTTGGTTTTCTGTTCCTGGGTTAGTTGGCTGAGAATTATGGCTTGCAGCTTCATCCATGTCCCTGTAAAGGACATGAACCCATTCTTTTTTATGGCTGCATAGTATTCCATGGTATAAGCCATGTGCCATGTTTTCTTTATCATTGATGGGCATTTGGGTTGGTTCCAAGTCTTTGCTATTGTAATTAGTGCTGCAATAAGCACACGTGTGCATGTGTCTTTATAGTAGAATGATTTATAATCCTTTGGGTATATATCCAGTAATGGGATTGCTGGGTCAGATGGTATTTCTGGTACTAGATGCTTGAGGAATCATCACACTGTCTTCCACAATGGTTGAACTAATGTACACTCCCACAAACAGTGTAAAAGCGTTCCTATTTCTCCACAGTGTCACCAGCATCTGTTGTTTCCTGACTTCTTAATAATTGCCATTCTAACTGCTGTGAGATGGTATCTCATCATGGTTTTGATTTGCATTTTTCTAATGACCAGTGATGATGAGTTTTTTTCATATGCTTGTTGGCCACATAAATGTCTTCTTTTGAGAAGTATCTGTTCATATCCTTTGCCCATTTATTGATGGAGTTGCTTGATTTTTTCTTGTAAATTTGTTTTCAGTTCCTTGTAAATTCTAGATATTAGACCTTTGTCAGATGGGTAGACTGCAAAAATTTTCTCCCTTTCTATAGGTTGCCTGTTCACTATGGTGATAATTTCTTTTGCTGAACAGAAGCTCTTTAGTTAATTAGATCCCATTTGTCAATTTTGGCTTTTGTTGCCGTTGCTTTTGATGCTTTAGTCATAAATTCTTTGCCCATGCCTGTGTCCTGAATGGTATTGCCTGGGTTTTCTTTTAGGGTTTTTATGGTTTGGGGTTTTACATTCAAGTCTTTAATCCATCTTGAGTTAATTTTTGTATAAGGTATAAGGAAGGGGTTCAGTTTCTGTTTACTGCATATGGCTAGCCAGTTTTCCCAGCACCATTTATTAAATAGAAAGTCCTTTCCCCATTGCTTGTTTTTGTCAGATTTGTCAAAGGTCTGATGGTTGTAGATGTGTGGTGTTATTTATGAGGTCTCTGTTCCATTGGTCTATATATCTGTTTTAGTACCAGTACCATGCTGTTTTGGTTACTGTAGCCTTGTAGTATAGTTTGAAGTCAGGTAGTATGATGCCTCCAGCTTTGTTCTTTTTGCTCAGGATTGTCTTGGCTATATGGGCTCTTTTTTGGTTCCAGATGAAATTTAAAGTAGTTTTTTCTAATTCTGCAAAAAAAGTCAATGTTAGCTTGATAGGAGTAGCATTGAATCTATACATTACTTTGCTCTGCCCCTGTTTATACATATATGACTGATATGGTTTGGCTGTGTCCCTGCCCAAATCTCATCTTGAATTCCCACATGTCGTGGGAGGAACCTGGTGGGAGGCAATTGAATCATGGGGCAATTCTTTGCCATGCTGTTCTTGTGATAGTGAATAAGTCTCATGAGATCTGACGGTTTTAAAAAGAGTTCCCCTGCACAAATTTTCTCTTTTTGCCTGCTGCCATCCATGTAAGGCATGACTTGCTCCTCCTTGCCTTCTGCCATGGTTGTGAGGCTTCCTCAGCCATGTAAAACTGTAAGTCCAATTAAACATCTTTCTTTCGTAAATTGCTTCATCTCAGGTATGTCTTTATCAGCAGTGTGAAAATGGACTAATACAATGATACAAGAGTAGTTAGAACAGTATTTATAAATGTGCCAATGTTAATCAATGTAGGAGTTAACAATTTCCTGTTTTTCTGTGATTTCTCATGCACCAAAAATATATGAAGATAAAATATACAATTTTCATTCAATATTAAGTGATTAACCTCATACTGCTTTCAAGGGCATTTATTGGCACCTACTATGTGTGAATACACTCAGCTTGCTTATGTGAAAGCTGAATAATAAAGTGGTTATGTAACTTAATGAAGGTCCCACAACTAGAAAGTGGTAGAGTAACTTTCTAAACCACTTTCCTCCCAGCTTAGTTTCACATTCATGTGTTCAGTCAACAAGCACTTATGGAATCCTGATGCTGGGCCCTACTTTATGGTAGACACTAAAGATACAGACTTTCTCCCTGCCCTCATAGAGCTCACAGTTCAGGAGGGAAACCAGATTTAATCAAATAACCACATGAAAATTTGCTTATAAAATGAAACCAATGCTATAAGGAAAATAAACAGGGTGATTTGAGAGCATATAATAGGATTTTATTGTATCTGATGATTCAGAGTAATGTCCTCCTATAGAAGAGATGTGGGAACCGAATCTGAAGTGTCAGCATTAGTTAGCCAGGTGTGGTATATAAAAGATGACCAGCTTATCCACCAAGAGGTAGAATTGCTTTCCCCATGCATTAAATCTGGACTGGCCTTTGACTTGCAGTGTCCAACAGATAAAGTGGAAGTTTCTGCTCTTGCTTCCTTGGAATATTGTTCTGAGACTGCCAATTGAAGAAGTCTAGTCTAGTCTAGTTTATTAGCAGATGAGAGGCTGGTAGAAAAGAGAAAAACTGTTCCAGCTGAGTCCCCTGAGTCCAACCAGTTGACAGCCTGCAACAACTGTGTGGGAGGCTATCTTAGATTATTCAGCCCCAGTACAGATGCCAAATATCTGCAGCTGCAAAAGTGATTCCAGGCAATAACAGAAGAACCATTCTGCTGATCCTAGCCCAAATTGCTGGCCATAGAACCATGAGCTAATAAGACAGCTGTGGTTATAAGACATTGAGTTTGGGGTTGGCATGTTACATGGCAGTCAGTTATTGATACCCTGAGAGAAGTATGGAAGCTGGGACTGAATTCTAGTAAGAGGGAAAGATATAGGCAAAGGTCCTGAGGAGGGAAGAATAAACTTTTAGGGAACTGAAAGAAAGATGATGAGATAGAAGACTTCAGAGGGCTAGGCAAGGCCAAGTCTAAAAGCAGTGTCTTAGAATCTGTCAAAAATCTCATCTTTTTGTTGTTGTTTGGAACGAAGTCTTTATTGCCTAGGCTGCAGTCATGCAGTGGCGCAATTGAAGCTCACTTCAGCCTTGACTTCCTGGGCTCAAGCAATCAGCCTCCTGACTAGCTGGGACTACAGGTGTGGATGACCATACCCAGATAATTTTTTTTTTTTTTTGGTAGAAACAGGGTCTTACCATGTTGCTCAGGCTGGTCTCAAACTTCTGGGCTCAAGCAATCCTCCCGCCTCAGCCTCCCAAAGTGTTTGGATTATAGGCATGAGCTAGCATGCTCGGCTGTGAGTTCAATTTTTTCTTTAAAAGCAAGAGAAAGTCACTGTAGAGATTTTGAGCTCGGAAGTGGCATGAATAGACTTGCATATGTGCATATATATATATATATTTTTTCACCAGGCGCAAACTTATGGTGGAAGGGACCTACATTAAGCACACATAGGTAGAAGCTGGCCAGGCATGGTGGCTACCCCCTGTAATCCCAGCACTTTGGGAGGCCGAGGCTGGTGGATCACGAGGTCAGGAGATCGAGACCATCCCGGCTAACACGGTGAAACCCCCTCTCTACTAAAAATACAAAAAAAATTAGCCGGGTGTGGTGGGGGGTGCCAATAGTCCCAGCTACTTGGGAGGCTAAGGCAGGAGAATGGCTTGAACCCGGGAGGTGGAGTTTGCAGTGGGCCAAGATCGCACCACTGCACACCAGCCTGGGTGACAGAGTGAGACTCCGCCTCAAAAAAAAGAAAAAAAAGTAGAGGCTGAGTAGAAGCTGAGTAAATCCTATTTTACTATTTGACTGATTAAATCATGAAGATACCCAGAAGGCAAAACTGAAACAGCTCAGGTGCCTGGGGGAAGTCCAAAGTAGAGAACACCGTGAACCAGCTACCATGCCTGACCTCACTTTGACACTACTGGGGTAGTCTGTATTATGGCTGAAAAAGTCATTCTTTCTACCAAGATTTTCCACTGAAAATTTGCCTTTGACTCATTTAACTTCTAATCAGCTGACCTTCTACCTTTTTTGCATTTGAAGTAGATTTCTTTTAGCAGGCCAGCAGGTAAACAAGGAGAAAACACACAGGGAAAGTCAGATGCATCATTGAACGGAGTTTCTGTCTCTAAACCTGTAAAATACTAGTGAAAATTCCTACTATTGAATCAATTCCAAATGCAAGCTTAGAATCAGGGTACAGTGCTACTGTTAAGACTTTGGCCTTGGCCTTAGTGGTTTGTAAGGCTTGAAAAGAAGTAAAGTATCTCTTTATTCCAGTTCTTGAATCCAGTTCATGAATCAAGGGAGATCCTTGGATGTCTGATGGCTGCTATTCTGTTTCTCAAACAATTTGAATTCAGCAAGCCGTCACTGAAGATTTGGAGTCATACAGTCAAGTTTAAATACATGCTATGCTATTTAAAACTTGCATGATCCTGTGCTAATTAATCAATTTTTGCTTTAGTTTCCAAAACGGCAAGGGGCACAGGGATAATACAGTCTGCTTACCACATGGGTGAAGATGTGGGAGAAGATTAAATACATTGTTCTTACATGAAATGTAAATAGAAAGCTCCTCCACAGTAAGCTATCAGCTAAAGCTAGTTTACTTTCCACTGCTCTTCAATAACGGAAACAGTAATTTTTCATTACTGAAGGATAGACGCTGATGGCATTTTTTTGTTTCGTATATTTTATATATGCTTGGATTTTATATTGATCTTTGCTGTAAATTTGCTTAATTTTAAATAGGAAAATTATCTTTCCTTGGTCTATGTTTCAACCTTTACTCCAGTTCAATGATTTCAACACTGGCCGGACATTGGAATGTTAACAAAAATATCAATGCCTATTTTCATTTCCAAAGATTCTAGTATAATTGGTCTGAATTGTGGCCTGGGCGTTGGGATTAATTTAATAAAATAATCTTTTGTAAATAATTTCGTGCACAAATTCATTGAACTACAGAGAATTTTTGAGAAGTAAAGGGTAGGTATCCCTAGAACACACTGCTGGTCTAGATAGATAACCAATGTTATTTTCACTACACTCTGCCCATAGAATGACATAATAAAACATTTAAAAAACATTTTTAGTCAATATGGCAATTGAATAGGCTTCAGGCCACCTTATGGGTAAAATAGCTTTGTGGCTCATTAAATGAGCACTCTTAGATATCGCCAGTGGGGAATCCAGCCTGGAACCAAAGTATGCTCCGTGGGGACCAGGGAGTTGTGTTACTCCCCTTTATTTGAGGTAGAAAATAAAAATAGAAGTATTGCATTCAAATTACCAGGGGTTGTGACCCTCTACTATCTCATGTGTGTCATATATCTCACGTGATGTGATTTTGTCACTTTATGTGTGTAGGCTTCTCAATTTCACTTAAAAACTAATTCTTCAATTAGGGTATGCTGCCACCAGGTGGCAATGAGGGCCTCACTTGTGGTAGCTACCTTTGAATAATAGTTGTTCATTCATACATTCATTCATTTTTCATGGCAACTTGAAAAGGTTGATATGCCTTTTTACTTGCTATCTCTTAAAATTCAGAATGTAAACTTTAATACTAAAACTGAACTTCTATAGCTAATTATGGTTTTAATAATTATAAAGATTATATATACAGGTGTGCAGGAATAGCTGCATATGTATGTGAAACTCTACATGTCTACATGTATGAATGGTTTTAGAGAAATTAAAGTTAAAGATAAAAGTACGTATCTTCTTCACTATCCCTTATTAATTACTAGTCACAGCAAAACCATACATGCTTATTTCTATTCTTCTGTAGCCAAATTTTGCTGTTAGTATCTTTATGAGTTGAATACTATTGTGTAATTTTAGACCAACCTGATGGTTGCGGGTCTGAAATTATGAGATTGAATACTATTGTACTATTGAGAACTATTGTGCTATTATTTTTATGAGATTGAGTACTATTGTGTAATTTCAGACCAAGTTGATGTTAAAATTCAGTCACAGGATCCTCAAACTTTCTACAATGCGTAATTCTAATTAAGGAATTATTAATATATTTGCTTTTCCATATCTTGGTAATGAAATGATTTCTATCAACATTAGCTCCTAATAAGTTATCTTTTATTTCTTTGACATTGAAGAACCGAGAGGACAATAACCTAGCTTTTATTATTGTGTTTATTGAGTCCTCGTGACAAATTTCTCCTAATCAGAAGAAAGAAACTTTCTCTTGTCTATAGAAGAGGGAAACATCAGGATGATGTAGTCATTAGCTATGTATGACTTGAAAGTTATGCGCAATAATTCTCCTCTATCAGATGAATATGACTTCTATACCATCTTAAGTTTTAACAGATTATCTTTAACATAAAGGATTTAGTAAGAAGCAGCTAAGAAATTATTTTAAAAACATATTGTTGTCCATAAAGAAAAATTGATAATGTCTTTGTGCTTCCTTGTGCCTTTTTAAAGAAAACGTCCCAGTAATTCACCCCCTCTTCCAAGTTGATATCACACATGCCTGGAGACATTGTAAGGGGCCACAACAAATTAAATTTTGTGTTATCAAAGAAAGTTCCCATCTTTGGGTTGAGCATGAGACGTTTTCACTGCCTCTGAGGTGACTGATTAGAATTCTGACCAACTGATCCACTTTCTGCCAATTGCTGCCTACAAAAACTAATCACACCCTCTCTTTTATAAATGTAAAACAAAGATGTGGGAGGGTCACTTAGCCCAAGGTGTTTACATAGAGCAAAGCTGAGCAACTTTCTAGATAACTCCTGATGCCTACAGAGCCAAAAGTAAGGAGACCTTGGCTCAGAGAGGGAGTGCTGCTGAGATATCATTTCTCTTTCTATCTTAAGCTTCTTTGTATCTTGGAATAGTTTGCCATGACTTTAAAGAATCTATAAATCTCAGGAATCTCTTCGGCTGGGCTGGCCCAGACATATGCCTTTTTTTTTTTTTTTTTTTTGAGACGGAGTCTCGCTCTGTCGCCCAGGCTGGAGTGCAGTGGCGCAATCTCGGCTCACTGCAAGCTCCGCCTCCCGGGTTCACGCCATTCTCCCGCCTCAGCCTCTCCGAGTAACTGGGACTACAGGCGCCCGCCAGCACGCCTGGCTAATTTTTTGTATTTTTAGTAGAGACGGGGTTTCACCGTGGTCTCGATCTCCTGACCTCGTGATCCGCCCGCCTCGGCCTCCCAAAGTGCTGGGATTACAAGCGTGAGCCACCGCGCCTGGCCTGACATATGCCTTTTAAGATAGCCTTTTTGATGGCATTTCCATGCAAATTTTAAATCAACGTTGATAGCATTATCAGACAATAAACATTTGTGGTTTTAATCTTCATGATTTTGACTCTTTGGAAAAGATCTTCATGATCCAGGAAAATTTTTAAAAAGTATTATGAGGCCGGGCGCGGTGGCTCACGCTTGTAATCCCAGCACTTTGGGAGGCCGAGGCGGGTGGATCACGAGGTCAGGAGATCGAGACCACGGTGAAACCCCGTCTCTACTAAAAATACAAAAAATTAGCCGGGAGTGGTGGCGGGCACCTGTAGTCCCAGCTACTCGGAGAGGCTGAGGCGGGAGAATGGCGTGAACCCGGGAGGCGGAGCTTGCAGTGAGCCGAGATTGCGCCACTGCACTCCAGCCTGGGCGACAGAGCAAGACTCCGTCTCAAAAAAAAAAAAAAAAAAAAAAAAAAAAGTATTATGAAACCTCATCTCTAAAAATGTTGTGGTGGCCACGCCACATGTCTCTGTCCTTTCTTTTTCTACATTCATTTCCCAGTCAAATGACATGACTTAAAATGCAAAAAAATGTTTATCATTTTCTGAAATTATTCCTTGGCTAGTTAATTCTCATATCTTTATTTAACCTTTCTTATGTTTCTGCGATGTTTTCTCAATTATTTGTAATCTCTTCTGAAGCCAGACTTCATATATTGATACTCTGCATCATCATTCCTGATTCAAAGTGAAGTACTCTAAGCCTCCCACAATGCTTCTGTGCATTCAGTTCATTCATACCTTCATTAATTTTTCTACTTCATTTATTTATTCATGCAATAAATATTTATTGAGTACCTATTTTGTTTCACTCTTCTTTTTGTTGATACGTAATAACTGTGCATATTTATGAAGTTCATGTGATATTTTGATGCATGCATATAATATACAATGATCAAATAGGGGTAACTAGGATATCCATCATCTCAAATATTTATCATTTCTTTGTATGGAAAACATTCCAAGTCTTCTCTTCTAGCTATTTTGAAATATACAACAAATTATTATTAATTATAATCATCCTAGTGTGCCATTGAACCCTAAAACTTATTTTTTCTAATGGTATTTTTGTACCCACTAAATAACCTCTTTATTGCCTCCCCTACCATCCTTTGGTAAGCACCATTCCACTTTCTACTTCCATAAGATCAGCTTTTTTAGTTCCTATATATGAGTGAGAATGTGCAATATTCATCTTTCTATGCCTGGTTTATTTCACTTAACATCATGTCCCCCAAGCTTACCCATGTTACTGAAAATTACAGGAGTTCATTCTTTTTTATGGTTGCATAATATTCCATTGCCAGGTACTTTTCTTGATGCTAGTATAATAAAAGAGGCATTCTTGCCCTCATGGAGTCCATGTTCTAGTGGATCAAGGAGGTAAAATATATAGGAAACCCAGATAGTGGTAAGTCACAAGGGAGAAAATTAGCAGCTCCAGATCTATTTGGCAAGGTTAAGCTGTATGCATGGACCCCAGCCAGCAATGGCTGAATCAAGAATGGTTTCCTGCCCATGGTTAGTTCCTGCTGTATCTGGTGTCAACACTGAATGGTGGAATGTTGACTCCTCTGAAGGTTTTCCTTGATGCCCTTCAAACTGGCCTGGCCAAAATAATTGGACTCCTCTCTCACTTCCTGTCCCAAATTTTATTTCACCAAGACTAAAGTTTTGCCTTAAATGTTCAAGCTTTACTTGAAAACTTGTTCCCTGATCTGCTCTTTCCAGGTCCCACTGGTAGAGATTGTTCCTGGTCTTTCCTCCCCTAATCCTGGCTAAAATACTGCTTTAGGATGGAATCATTACCATGGCATTTCCATGTCTCTGTTTTTTTTTTTTTCCAACAATTTATTTATATACATTAAAATAGAAATGAACTACATGCTGTATATGAAACATTTTCCTGGGAATTGGGGATATACAAGTAAATGATACTTTTGATCTAACATGATTTATCATGTTTCACATGATATTTCTTACGTAGCAGCTACTCAATCCTCTTTTGTCCTATTTGTCAATATAAAATTGTTTTCAAAAACTTTAAATGTCTTATCAATTTGTCAAGGATTTCCTCTGGCTGTAGATATGCTTTTGTGCATGGGGTGTGTGTGTGTATGTGTGTGGTATATGTGTGTGCATATGTGTATGTGTGTATGTGTGTATGTGCTGTGTGTATGTGGTGTGTGTGCATGTTTGTACATGTGTGTATGTGTGTGTGTGTGTGGTGTGTGTGTGTGGTCTGCATGTCCTTCTAGGTTGCCAAGCACAACATCATGTGAAAATAAGGAATTTTGAATAAGAAGATATACATGCAATATAAATTATGTCTGTAATAGTATAAATTTTTGTGCTTAATATTATGGACACTTTTGAAAATGGTAGCTAAATGAATGTTGAGTCACTTTATTTGCACCCATAAGATATCAGGAATTATGCAGAGTTGATGCATGTGCAAAGGTGCCTGCTATAGTTCAGATGTTTGTCCCCCTAAACCTTATGTTGAAATTGGATCCTAATTTTGAAGATGGGGGTCTAATGGGAGGTGTTCAGGTCGTGGGGGCAGATTCCTCATGAATAGATTAATGCATTCCCTGGAGTGGGAGGAGAAGTGAGTGAGTTCTCACTCATTCGTTTTCAAGTGAACTGGTTGTTAAAAAGAGCCTGGTACCTGTTCCCCATCCCTTTTGCTTCCTCTCTCACCATGTGATCAGTTCACACCAGCCTTTCCTTGCCTTGTACTGTGAGTGGAAGCAGCCTGAGGCTGTCATCAGAAGCAGATGTTGGTGCCAGGCTTCTTATAGCCTGTAGCCAAAGAAACCTCTTTTCTTTATAAATTATTCAGCTTCAGGTACTTCAGGTATTCTTTTCTCACAACACAAAATGATCCAAGACAGTACCTAAAAGCTTCAATTTGCTATTTGGGTCTTTCTATGAGATGACTAGATTTTTCAGGAGGACAGGTCTATCTATCTGGAAAGAAGCCATTTGGAATGGAAGCAGTATGAAACAAGCATAATTTTATTGGTTTAAGCCAACCTTATTATAAGCCCCTGAATCTTACAACTTTATTACATTTCTGCAAATATCCGGAAGCTTACATATTTATTATTCATTCAGGCTCTTGAGTTTCTGCTTTCAAGTCGCCCTCAGAAATGCCCCCATTCACTGCAGAGGTTCTGTTTCTCCTTGCTTTGTTCTGACTTTATGGCAGAACTAAGTTAATGAGTTAATTACTATGGGTTATCACTTGGATTTGAAGGACCAGCATTTCTAGGCATTGCTGCTCAGAGTGGTAAGTGGACCATCACAAATCAATATTACCTGGAAGCTTGTTAGAATTTAGAATCTTAGGCCCTACCCAAGACCTACTGAATCAGAATACAATTTAACAAGATCCCCAGGTGCAGTATAGTTTGAGAAGGATTGAGAGTCTAGAGGAATGGCAGATGCAAGGCAATAAGAAGGCCCATGCTTAGGGTTGTGGGGAGATACAGGTTCACACACCTCTTCTCACCTAGATCCTCCATAAGAGCAGAATTTACTGATAAATTGTTTTGATTTTAGGATACTGACTGCAGACCTGGGACTAGGGTAATGTAAGTGAGGCTCACAGGGTGCAACATTTCCAGAAGCACCCACTCTCAGGTGCTGACCCTGCCGGTGTCACAAGTCTGAGAATCCATGCCTCTGTAAAGTCTTCACCTGAGGGGCCATGCTCACCTCACCCTAACCTTGCCCTGTGGAGTGCTCAATTTGATGATTAAATGGGAGCAACGGTTGTTGAAACGTTTCCTACCTGTGAGCATCTCTCCTCTCTCCTTCCATTCTTTATGACAAAAGCTCCTCTAGAATATCTCTCTCTGTGTCTGTGTGTGTGTATGTGTTCTCTCTCTCTCTCTTTGTGTGTGTGTGTGTGTGTGTGTGTGTGTGTGCATGCACGCATGTGTGTGTTCTTCTACACTTTTGCAACTCTTCAGTGGTTTGGTAAGAAAACTGAGAATTGGAGAGCCCCTCTAGTCTATTAGTTGGGCCGTTTATGTTCAGTTTACTAAGACTTTGGGGCATCAATCTAGCTCAGAAAAATCCAGACCTTTGTTTATCTTTTCTCCTTCATCTTCACTCAAGAATTTTCCCAGATGTCTCATAGAGGGGTTGTTGAGAAATGGGGTAGGATTCAGACATTACTGCAATCACAGTTTCTTACTAGAAAGTTCCACATTTAGAGATATTTGGGGTTTCTCTGGTTATTTATGGTATTAGTTTATTTTCTATATAGTTAATGCTCCCTGGGGCGTGGATTCCACAGTAGAAAACTCTGAGAGGAGGACAGCTGAGTGGCCGAGTTGCCACAATAACACCAGGGCTGGGGTAGGCTCCTGCAACTTTTAAATCTTCACTTTCCTCCTCTATAAAATGAGAATGACACTAATTTCTACTCTGTAGAATGAATGAGAAGATTACATTAACAAATTCATGTAAGTATTTCAAAAAATACTATGCAAATATTACTAATCTCTTGATTGAGTTTTAAGAAGCATATAGGAAACAATATTTTTTGGATCAAAAAGGCTCAGAAACCTTAAGTGCCATTTCAAAGCCCCACATTCTGTAGGTTCCGGAGTAAGACTTGATCTGGAGTGCTCAGCTCGCTTTGTTTCCTTCCCATCACACTGCCTCTCAGATACATAGCACAGATAACTCATTGTTTATGTTCTCTTAAATTTGAATGGCATCTCCTCCACCCTCCATTTGCTTTTCCTTGTTATATCAAGACATCTCTTCAGACTCAGTCCCTTGGAACCTAGTGTCTTCAGTAAAATTATTATTGATTGGCTTCTTGCAGAGTAGGAGGGGAGGCAGCCTCTGAAGCAAAGCAGACTCTTCCTATTTGCATTTCAGGTGGGTCAGCAAAATGTGGCACTACAGTTGTGCCTGCACTGAAATAAAACATATTGGAAGGCACAGTGCCTCTCTAGAAGAATTGGATCCACATTCAGTTCAAGCCAGGAAACTCTCCATGGACTAACAGTCCCCCCGACCACCCAAGTAAAAACTTCGCTGAGAAAACAAAAATCCACCTTTGAAATGCCTCATGCACAGACACTGCCCTTCCCAGCCTCTGCACTGCTCAGCTTCTCCAGCTGCATGGAAGCCCTTGACACTCCAGTGGAGACTTCCTCCTATCTATTTCTAATGTTAATCCTCAACAGAGGCCAGAGAGAGCTCATAGGCTCTAATGTCCTGGGATAAAGCATCAAGTGTTCACTCCTACAGGCCCAATTTTGCCACACTTCTGACTTCCAGGATGTTCCCTCAACCCTGTGTCTATCCTCCAGCCCAGAATCTAACTTGGGCCTCTGAAAATGGAGTATTGACTTGTTCTTCTCATATGACCTTCATAGGTGGCAGATCACCCTGCCTCACATTTCCAGACCCTTTCACTACATGTTTTAGGATCCTCATCTCACAGTCAATAAGCTACCCTAATTGTTTGTTCATTCACTCTTCTATTAATATTTTCAGTGTCTTTTCTGAGCCAGATTCTGCCATGCATCGGGGACTAATGGAGAACAACACTAGTCTTATGAAGCTGTAGCTTCTTAAAGTTGACAGATGTTCACTTATTGATAACAAATATTTATTAAGCACCCTCTATGTAATAGGGATTTTTTTTTTTTTTTGAGACAGAGTCTCGCTCTGTCGCCAGGCTGGAGTGCAGTGGTGCGATCTTGGCTCACTGCAACCTCCAGCTGCCTGGTTCAAGTGATTCTCCTGCCTCAGCCTCCTGCGTAGCTGGGATTACAGGCACATGCCACCATGCCCAGCTAATATTTGTATTTTTAGTAGAGACGGGGTTTTACCATGTTGGCCAGGATGGTCTTGATCTCCTGACCTCGTGATCCACCCGCCTTCGCCTCCCAAAGGGCTGGGATTATGGGCCAGAGCCACCACACTTGGCCATAACAGGGATTATTCTTAAAATGAAGGATACAGTAGAGAATGAGCAGATACGGTCCCTGACTTCTACAGTTTACATCGTACTGGGGTAGGTTGGGGAGGTAGGCAACAGACACAAAATAATGATGTGCCAGGTGGTAGGATATGATAAGGGGAAAATTAAAGCAGAAAAATGGGAAAAGGAGCAATGAGAGGGATGATTTTAGGCGGGATGATCAGGGATGTTTTCTTTGATAAAGTGATGTTTGAACTGAGACTTGAAGGAAACTGGAAAGAAAGTTGTGTGGATATCTGGGAACAGGATATTCTGAGAAAGAACAGCAAGGATGTAAACCTGAAGGTAGGAATATGTTTAAAGTGTTTGAGAAGCAAGAAAGAGAGCAGTGTGCTGGAGTGGAGAGAGAAAGGGAAGCGACATCAGACAAGGTATGGGAGCAAAGAGCAGTGGGCAGCTTTGAGTAGAGCCCTGTGTGCCCTGGTGAAGATTTTCGATCTTACTCTGAGTGAGATGATAATATGCCAGAAAGTTCTGGACAGAGGAGTCACGTGGTCTGACTTAGGTGTTAAGAGATTTGCTTTGTCTACCATATGGAGACCAGACTGTATGAGGCCAGCGGGAAGCAGCAATATCATTAGAGAGGCCTCTGTGATGATTTTCCATGTAAGAAGTAGGTAGTTTGGACCAGGCTGCTGACAGCTATGTTGGTTAAGATATTTTGAAGGTTAAGAAGTCACATATACAGAAAGATCAAATTCTGAGTGTAAGAGGAAAAGAGAATTCAAAGATGTCTCCAAAGCTTTCATATGAACCTCAGAATGAATGAGGTTGTCCCTTACTGACATGAATCAAAGAATTTCTCAATGGAGGCTAAAATTACAAATCTGGATGAGTGCTAATGTTGAAAGATGCTGGACCCTGTAACTTTCCAATTTCATATCCTCCACTGTCCCTTTTGTTTTCTACTCTCCTGCTACTCTCCTGTTGTCCCTTCTCCCCACAAAGACCTTGCATAAGATGCCTCTTGTTAAGGATTTGGATGTGATCTAAGAATGATTAAAAGCAAGCATTACATTATACAACACAGTGAGATAAATAGATTTATGATTTGGAAGCTCACTTTGTCTATAGGTTGGATAACAGATTGGGGAGGAGTAGTGTAAATGAGGGGAACTAGCTAGGAAATGATTATAGAGATCAGGAATGAGAAGATAGTGGCTTGGACCAGGGTGTCATCACATTAGATAGGCCGAATATTGCAGGGCCATTCTGGAAGCACTAATTTCTATGATCTTCCTTAGTACCTAGTTGTCCTGTAGGCATGGCGGTAGTTGGTAAATCAGAAAAGGCTAAATTGAGTTGTGGTAGGAGAAAGACAGGAGGCAACAGCAGGTATAGAGTAAGTAGAGGAGGAAGTTAAATGTGGTTTTCTGGGTGGGGCCCTCAGGAAGCTATGAGCTATTTCCAGGAAGAGCTGGCACATTTCTTTGATGGCCTGGCGGTTTTTATATTTTTCTGCCTGAAGTTCACCACTTTCTACCCATGTACTCCTCTCCTGTTTTCATAACTCTCCTTCTTTCAGGACCACTTGAAACCCTTCATTTCTGCCCAACTTCTGGATGTTCTTCCCTATACTCTATTAGACCTCCCAACAGCTTGAAAAGGAGATATTATTGCGTAATGGTTAAGAGCCCTGGCTTCTGAGTTGGACTGGCTTGGATTTAGTTTGACATAGAAGCAGCTTGAAGGTTCCCACTCCATCATAAAAACAAGTAAATATCTGAAGAAATGGTAAAAAAAGTATCAACACCTCTTCTTAGATACATAAGAGAAGGAAGATCACAAGGGAAACGACTGCCCCCAGAATTGGAGGGACAGATAGGCAGATAAAGAGAATCACAACTTACTGGAGCAGAAACCTATGGGCTGAAACATCCATCGGAACCAGTGCCAGGGTAGGAAAACCTGAACTATACGTTGATTTATTTCTGGAGGCTTAGTGTCAACAAGTCAGAGATAAATCTCCCAGAGGATCCAGAAATAGGGGGTACAATACTTTTATGAGTTTTACCTCTGGGAGCTCTAATACATTCTTACATTGAACATCTGAGAAAAATTTCCTCACGCTTTGGCAAGAGAAGAAAAAAAGGAAGCATTTTTCAAATAGAGCAATGCATTCTTTTTTAAAAAAAAACAGGGTCTGCCCTCAGGGGAAGCTATCTAACCAGAGCCTAACCCACTAGGGTTTTATCAGAACCTAACTGACCTGAGGAAAAGAAATATTCAACTCCAGCAAGCTCCAGCCTTCCAAATGGAGGAGGAGAAAACCCAACTCCAGCCCACTTCAGCTATCTTGTCCCACATAAAGGGGGAGTGGAAGAAACCTGAGAAGCAGGCATGAAGTTCACAGTCCTGAGGTACAGACACATCAGAGTTCAGTATCTGATGAATTAGATGCAAAAACCTCAACAAAGTATTAGCAAATCAAATTCAACAATGTATGAAAATTATTACATGCCATGACCAATTGGAATTTATCTCAGGTATACAAGCCATGCTGAACATCTGCAAATCAATTCATGTGATCCATCACATTAGCAGACTCAAGAAAAAAAACCACATTATCACATCAGTAGATGTAGAAAAAAAAATTTAACAAAATCCAGCACCCATTCACAATGAAAATGCTCAGTAAATTAGAAAAAGAAGATAACTTCCTCAACTTGATAAGGAATATCTCTAAAAAGCTACAACTAAAATCATACTTAATGGTAAAAAAACTAGAAGCCTTCCCAGTAAGAGTAAGAACAAGGCAAAGATGTATGCTCTCACCACTCCTTTTCAACATCATATTGGAAGTCCTAGCTAGTGCAATAAGCAAAAAAAAAAAAAAAAAGTTATATTAATAAGAAAAAAACTGTGTTTGTTTGCAGATGACATGATTGTCTACGCAAAAGATTCAAAATAATCAACAACAAAAAATCCTGAAACTGGTAAATGATTATAGCAAGATTTCAGGATATGAGATTTATATACAAAGGTCAATTACTTTCATATATACAAGCAATAAACAAGAGGGATTTGAAATTAAAAATGAAACTATTTACATTAGTACCCCCAAAATGAAATCCTTATGTATAAACTTAACAAAATATGTACAAGATATATATGAGAAAAACTATAAAACTCTAATGAAAGAAATCAAAGAAGAACTAAATAAATGGAGAGATACTCAATGCTCATGGATAAGAAGACTCAATATTGTCAAGATGTCAGTTCTTCTCAACTTGATCTATAGATGCAATGCAATCCCAATCAAAATCTCAAAAAATTATTCTGTAGATATCCACAAACTAATGCTAAAGTTTATATGGAGTGGCAAAATACACAGAATAGCTATAATGAAGAAGAATGGACTTGCAGGACTATTACTACTGAACTTCAAAACTTACTAGAAAGACTTCATGATATTAGTAAAAGAATAGGCAAATAGATAGATGGAACAGAATAGAGGGCCTAGAAATAGACCTACATAAATACAGTCAACTGCTAATCAACAAATGAGCAAAGGCACTAGAATGGAGCAAAGTTAGTCTTTTCAACAAATGGTGCTGGAACGACTGAACATTCACATGCAATAACTCAATCTAGACATAGAACTTATACCCTTTACAAAAATTAACTCAAAATGAACATAAACCTAAATTAAAATATAAAAGTATAAAACACCTAGAAGATAACATAAAGAAAACTTAGGTGACCTTGGGTATAGTGATTTTTTTTATATGCAACACCAAAGGTATAAACTGTGAAATAAACAATTAACAAACTGGACTTCATTAACATTAATCATGTCTGCCCCATGAAAGGCAATGTCAAGGAATTTGCAGAAAAGCCAGCCTGGAAGAAAATATTTGCAAAAGACACATCTGACAAAGAACTATTATTCACAATATACAAAGAACTCAACAATAATACAACCAGCAATCCTACTTATAAATGGACCTGCAACCTTAATAGACACTGCACCAAAGGAGATATAAGATAGCAAATAAGCATGTGAAATGATGCACAATATCATATGTCATCAGATAAATGCAAATAAAAACAACAATAAGATACCACTACACACCTATTAGAATGGCCAAAATGCAGAATACTGACAACACCAATGCCGGCAAGGATGTGGAGCAAGAGAAACTCTCATTTGTTGCTGGTGGGGATGCAACATGGTACAGCCACTTTAGAGGGCAGTTTGGCAGTGTCTTATTAAACTAAACTTACACTTGCCACACAACCCACCAATCATGCTCCTTGGTATTCGCCCAAAGGAGTTGAAAAGGTATGTGCACACAAAAACCTGCACATGGATGTTTATAGCAGTTTTAACCATAATTGCTAAAACTTGAAAGCAACCAAAATGTCCTTTAGTAGGTGAATGGATAAATAAACTGTGATATGGTGGACAATGGAATACTATACAGCACTGAAAAGAAGTGAACTATAAAGCCTCATGGAAAAAGCATGGAGGAAACTTAAATGCATATTACTAAGTGAAAGTAGCCAATCTGAATAGGAAAAGGCTACATACCATATGATTCCAACTATGTTACAATCTCTTAAAAGCAAAACTATAGAGACATTAAAAAAGATTAGGGATTGCTAGTGGTTGGGGAGAGAGAGGGATAAATAGGTGGAGCACAGAGGATTTTCATGGCAGTGAAACTATTCTGTATGCTACTATAATAAGGATACATATCATCATACATTTGTCCAGACCCAGAGAATGTACAACAAGAGTGAAACCTAACGTAAACCATGGACTTTGGGTGATAATGATGTGTCAATATAGACTCATTGACTGTAACCAACGCACCACTCTGGTAGGGGATATTGAGAATGGGGGAGGCTAAGCATGAATGGAGGCAGGGGGCATTTTGGAATACTGTAACTTCTGATCAGTTTTGCTGTGAATCTAAATATTCTCTAAAAATAAGTTTATTTTATTTTTCAAAAACTCCTTGTTACTCAGTGTTAAAAAAAGAAATAATATCTATTAAGTACATGATGCAAGACCTGGAAAAGAATAATAGCTGACATTATGAAATTCTTAATTTGTATCAAGCTGTAAAGTGCTTCAGGTACATTAACTTGTTTTATCTTTCAAGCTATACTATTAACCCCATCTAATAGATGAGGAAACTGAGGTACAGAGTGCTTTAGTAGCTCATACAAGGAGACAAGGCTATCTAGTGTTAGAGCCAGGGTTTGAGCTCAGGCAGTCTCTCTCAGTGAGCAGACCGTACAGCTTCTCTCGAGTAGTAAACACTTAACAAAGGCAGCTATCAGTAGCCTCAGTGGGGCATTTTAAAAAATGGGCATTCTAGGATCTCAGTTAGGGGAGATCTCAGTTACCTGATTATTAATTCTATATTTTTCTCACATTGTCTTTTTAAAAATTATTGCTGAGAATCTTTTTACAATAACTGAATCTACTTTATTAGAAACTTAAGGGGAGGGCTGGGTGCGGGGCTCATGCCTGTAATCCCAGAACTTTGGGAGGCCAAGGCAGGCAGATTACCTGAGGTCAGACGTTTGAGATTAGCCTGGCCAATATGGCAAACCCTACCTCTACTAAAAATACAAAAATTAGCCGGGCATGGTGGTGCATGGCTGTAGTCCCAGCTACTCGGGAGAATCGCTTGAACCCAGGAGGAGGATGCAATGAGCTGACATCGCGCCATTGCACTCCAGTCTGGGTGACAGAGAGATACTCCATCTCAAAAAAAAAAAAAAAAAAAAAAAAAAGAGAGAGAGAGAGAAAGGAAACCTAAGGAGAAAGAATAGGTGTTCAAATGTTAAATGAGTAAATGAATGATTGGATTGCCTGTGTTCATTGCAGACCCTTAGGAAATGTTTGCTGAGCAAATGAGTATCAGGATTAGGAATGTTTAATAGGATCACGGAAGCCCCCAACGAAACCTTGTTTAAAAATAGAAGGGACCAGTGTAGTGTTGGTTGTGTTGAGTATGGCAGAAGAGTTAAGTGCTGCTGTTTTATTGTTTCCGTATCAGAGCAGTGCCCCTCTCAAGTTTTCCAGCCTTTTTGCAAGTAATATTTTGTGGCTAAAACAGAATACGCAGATCTTAATATTTCTACATTTAAGTGTCATAGGCTATGAGCCTCTGGCATGATGAGAGGCAGTGTGTGTGGTGGCTTAGCATGTAGAAGCTCAAGCCAAACTGCCTGATGTTTGAATTCTGATTCCACTACCTTCCAGCTGTGTGGTCTTGGGCAAGTATCTTAACCTTCTGGTGCCTCTATTTCCCCATCTATAAAATAGAGATCAAGATAGGACATCTGCCATTTGACTGATAGAATAATTGAATGAAATAATACATACAAAGTGTCCAGCAAAGAGGCAATAAATGTTAGTTGTCACAACAGAGTGCCAGTTGTGGGCCATGACAGGTGACCACTTGTGCTAATTTTAAAGTAGAATAATTCAAGAAAAGCACCAGACTTTTAGGTCCCTATGTAGCTAAATCATCTGGCCTGGAACTATGACAATTTCCTGAATTTGCTAATTACTTTCAAGCCAATTAAACACATCTCTATATGTCTCAAAGCACTTAATGAAAAAGTCCATCTAATTCTATTTCATTCTCTATTTCATTTCATAATTTTGACACAATAATCTGTTTTATGTCTTCGTCTGTTCTGGCCCATTTCATTTGATTTCATTCTGTTTGCATTCCTATAGTGTATTCCACACCATTTCATATTCCATCGCATTCCATTCTACACAATTCCTCATCTCCCCAGCCACATCAACCTGAGAGTAATAAACAGGTAGCAATTGACACATTTTTTTTGCTCTATCCCCACCTACATTCTGTGAATACATTCCCCTTAAATTCTTCCTGAATAACTCTGTGTGTCCTGGAAGATCTATGGTCTAAACTAATAATCTGGTCTTTTTGGTGATCTGCAACCTATCTCACTCCTGTGCCAACTTGCTGTGGGGGCTCCTCTGGCTTGAGCCCATTATACCAGTGGCAACTGGTTGGGATAGTGCAAGCACTAAAGTTTAGACATTCTACATGGAGCAACAAGGCTCCTCCACTAATGCTACCTCTTGCAAATGGAAACAGTTATAGTTTCTTCTTTCTAGTTGCCTCCTTTTCTGGGTAGTAAGGTCTACAGTTGCATTCAGAAATTAGATCATTAAGAAAAATATATATTGGTGCTCCTTGGAGGTCTGTTTAGGCAACTGACATAGTGACTATAGATTTCACTCACCTGATAACATCAGGACTGAGCAGAGGGTGGGCCTTGTAAGCAGCCAGGGTTGTCAGCACCAAAAAGTTGGGGTGGGGAGGGGGGCATAGTTGTATTGCTCAACAGTGACACCTGTTGACCCAGAAAGAAACATTTTTTTCAAGTGGGGTTGGGGAAGGCTTTAGAACTAAACAAATACAAACAGGAAGAATGAGAACAGACAACAGAGCAAATAATGTGTATGAAAGCCATCTGCTCCCATCTGAGTTGGTTTCCTTGCTGCCAGAGTTGAGTTAACTTTAGCCAGGATACAATAAAATGTTAGCAGAATTGATGAGTGCAAGGCTTTGCAGGATATTTAATGAACATTTGGAGACAAGCAATATTCTCCAGTCAGTTGAGGGAAACTGAGGTCCATACATACATACATACATGCTCTGTATGAGCTATTATATAGTAGAGGGGCCTAGACTGGGAACCAATTTGTTGAATCAAAATCTAAAAGACTTTTTACTTCAGTAAAAAGAGTAATGATTCTTACTTAAGTCTCTTTTGCTTATGAAAATGAAATCATATCTGTATGCCTGCTGCCTCTCTCCCTCCCTCCCTTCCTTCAGTTTTTCCTTCCTTCCTTCCTTCCTTCCTTCCTTCCTTCCTTCCTTCCTTCCTTCTTTTCTTCCTTCTACAAACACATACAAGATAGGTTTGTTGACACCATGAGTCAGGCACTGGACTGGACGTCGATGATGAGCATGACTTGGCCTAGACATAACGAGGTTCATCAAATTTCAGAAAGCCATTCCTGCCTATTATTTGGTATAATCACTGACACAGCTGAGCCCTCTACTATAGGCTGTGACATCCCAGAAATGACAAAGATGGTATTTGGCTGAGGGAATGGTAGATCAGTGAAACTTTCACTGAGGACAGGGTTTTTGAATTAGGTCTTAAAAGGACAGTAGAAGTTTCCCAGCAGAAGTAAAGAAACTCAGTGGCATGGAGGCAAGTGATGGTTTGGAGAATGGTTAATAGTCTTGTGTGCAAAAACCTCTTGTTTATCAAGTAATTCTTTTGAAGATCGCATGGGGGCAGTAAAAAGAGCCTAGGCTTTTGAAGAAGTCAGACCTAACTAAAATCCCACTCAGTAGCTATGTAGCTATGGCAAGTTAGTAGACTTCTATGGGCCTGTTTCTCCATCTATCATGTAGAATTAATATCTACTTCCAAGGACTGACGTGAAGAAAGATGAGGTAATGTAATAGGGACATTAATACTGAGCCTACAACATGAAAACTAGTGGAGTAATGGTGCTGTCTCCAGATTCCATAGATCTGAGTCCTGTTCTTCAGTCTCTAAAGAGGCACATCGGTTTGTCATCGAGTAAATGTCTGCAGGAAAGACCATGCCATGCAATTAGTAGGCTGCCTCAGGCTCGTGAACTTTCACGTAAATGTATTATGTGCACACACACACACACACACCCCATAAGGTGACCTGAAAGCAGGAAATCTTCCTGTGGAATATCACAGAAATAGATCTGCAAACAGGAGATCCTTTCATAAAAGTTTCCAGATAACCAATTTGGTATGTTCTACAACACTGAGAAGCAGACCAACATTTCCATCTCTCTTTTGGCCTCTCCTTGCCAATCATGGAAGCAAACCTTTTGCCACCTCCATTTTAAATTTAGATTTTGACATCATCTCCTGGCCTAAACGTGGGTCATGGTGGAGGGCCAAATTCACATGGCTGTTTTCTCCAGCTTCAGCTTTCCTCTAATCTGTGCTCTCCTGACAGTTTCATTCATTCCTTACAGAGCGCTTACCACCTACCCTGCTTTTTTTTTTTTTCAATTCATGGAAATGAATCAGATCTGTGGTGGCGTCATTCAAAAGAGAAAGCTAATTAAAAAGGTCCCCTTTCCTTCCTCTTACAGACCTTGCCATCGTATCCCCTTTTGGAGACACAAGCCAGGAAGGAAGCTCTTCAGTGCAGCTGTGAATAGAGAAATGCTGGCCGAGGTTTTGGGGACACTGGGAGATCATTCCCAGTGAAATTTTTAGATCCCTGGGGACATGAGCTGCTTTGTCTTTTCCAAGGTCAGGATAAACAGAATAACTTCAGGCTTCTCTACCCAGAAAGAACATGTGGCATAAACATCAACTGCAGAATAAATATGATTAAGCTGGTACATGGACGAAGATGTTTTCTAGGAGATGCTTATCCTGGGATGAGAGCTTTCATAAGCGTTGATGTTTACATGACTCTTACTATGTGTCAGGAACTGTTCTAATTGTTTTACCCATGTCAATTCATTTGATAGTCACAACCACTGAAAGCGGTAAGTACTCTTATTACTTCCATTTTACAGATAGGGAAACTGAGATATAGGGAAGTCAAGCGACTTGCCCAAGGTTATTAAACTACTTAATGTCAACACTAGGATTTGAACCCAGATCATTTGTTTCTGAAGTACATGCTCACAATCGCTGCATTACTGATATACTGTTTTGTCTTTGCATACTTAAGTGGTCATAACTTAATCTGAAACACTTTGTGAGAGCAGGAAGAAAACTGTCCCCTTATTATGTGGACCAGTATAGTGATAATACAAAAATGTATTGCATTTGAATTACTTGCTAATATCTTCTAATTGAGGCAATTTTGAACAAGAATATACATATCTAGCCTCTATTTTTCTAGCTAGAAGTTCTAAAATCCCTGGGCTTAATATTGTATGGAAACAATTGGCTGGAGTTGAGTTGCTGCCACTCTCTTTTAACTGAGCCATGCTCTCTCTAGTTTGCTACAGGCCCCACCACTCCCTATTGCCTCTCCAATACCAAGTCATTTGGCATCTTATTCAGCTCATTTCATGCACATGTGTTCCACAATTGGTAACATAACCCTAAAAGTATTTGAGTCTGTGGCTCCTGCTCTTGTGACAGAAGATTATTCTCCAATTCCAAGGTCAATATATACTATATTGACTTTGGGCCACATTTTTTTAATGTGCTCAAGCTCAGTTTTTCTCCTTAAAAAAAGAGGGGTTAAAAATAACACTTCGTAGTTGCCTCATCTATGGATTGGAAGAATTAATGCCTGTCATTTCTAGAGCTGTAGTAAGGGTCAGTTGGGGCAGTGCCTGTGAATATACGCAATGGGCCATCAAGCAATCTCAGGGTTTAAGGCAATGCTGGGGTTTATAAAGCACTTTATGTTTTAAATTCACTTTTATTTCTAAAGTCTCATTGACTGCTCTGAAAATCTCTCAAGTGGGCACTAAAGGCTTTATACTCTCTCCAATTATACCTTCCACTGTATAGATTTGGAAGCTGGGGTCCAAATGTGTTAAACGACTTGCCTAACATGGTCCATTAATGTAAGTACAGAAATGGAATGAGACCCCAAATCTGCTTCAGGGAGGGACACTCTTCTAAGATACTGTGATGCTTCTTCCCAAGTAATTCCATCTTCAGACTCCAAGGTCTCAATTCGAATCATAATTCAATATAGGACTTTCATAATCTTAAAAGCAACCTGACAGTCATTACAGTGGGCTGTGAGAAATACTAGTACAGAGCCACATACTCTGAGCTTCATGCTAGGTTTTGCCACTCACTATCTTTGTGACCTTGGGCCAGTGACTCAACCCATTAAATCTCAGTTTCTTCACTTATACAACAGAGATAATGTCACCTGTTCAGACTACCTTACAAATTTGCTGTGAGACTGCATTGAGATGATGTCAGTGAAAGCATGATGTCACTATACATTAATATCAGAATGTGTATGTCTCTTAGCCTCCTGACTAAAGACTGAGCTTCAGGAGGATATGTTGTAGACTGTCCTCTCTATTCCAGGTGCTTTTGTACTTCTCACATAAGTATGCGTGAAATGCCTAAACAATAAGACCTTAGCCATCAGGTGGTTTCAGCCAGGGAAACAGGAGATGGAGCCATGAAATGATTCTTTTTTGGGGATTTCTGTCAAAAAATGAGGAATGATACTCGAGTTGAGGGCTGTTTGCTTTCTACCTGTGCAGGTATCAGCCTATGAGATTCCAAAACATTCTTGATCACTAGTCAGCAGTTCACACTGTCAAAATTCAAAAATTACTGTTAGGGTAAAGGAGCATTGGACTTTCAGTTAGAAGATGTAGCTTTAAATTTTGATTCAGTTCTTTAGAAACGGTGTGTCCCTCTCTGGACCTCAACTGGGCTGTCATAATTAAAGGCATTCTTAGACATAGTAAGCATTTATATTGGTTCTCTTCCTTCTTACAAGCTTTATTACAACACGCAAATTTTCACTGGAAGCTTGTACTAGGTTTGTATTGTATTTGCCTTTTTCTTAATTTTTTTTTCTTTCTCTCTCTTTCTTCCTGTTTTTAAATCCACTTGTGAGCCAAGTTGGCTCTTATTTAATCCCAAGTTACCAAACACCGTACCCAGATTGAGAGCATTTCTTCTCTTCAGGCTGAAAATACTCAGTGAGTAAACTTGAGGTCTTTAATAGCAAGACAATCAGATCCACTTAATGTAATTTGGTTTCTGCCTCAGAATTAATGTCGCAAGAAGTATTTGAATGAGCTTTGCTGTCTTTTTTTCTTACAGAATTGTAGACTGGATCCCAGAAAAATTCTGGTCAAACTAACAAATGATTCACTAAAGAATGTGGGCAAAAAAAAAAAAGCTGGCTGCTTGTTCTCTCTTTCTAGTTAATGAATCGAATTGATACAGGAACTTCATCGTGTTCTCAGGGAAATCCTGTTGGCTGGGGCTCACTCTTCAGCACCGCTGAATTTAGGTCACAGATCAGTGAAGAACAATTACAGATTCTTAATAAAAGATCAATTACCCAGTGACATCCAACAGGACAGCTGGGCAGGCGTTCTCATTTTCTTGTTAATGTTGCAGAGGTGGGGAGCGTGGAGTGGGGATGAATGTTGACACAAAGTCATTTTCTGACCTGCTTTGTGGCATATGTCAGTCCATGCTCTTCTAGCAACTGAAAGCTAAACCTAATAGGACCCCCACAAAGTGGTTTCCTAAATTGGGCCAGGACAAAAAAAGGCTAAGAAGCTTAGCAGTGGGAAGGCAGAATTCATAAGTCCTGCATTTGAATCCCGGTTGCTCATGCCTTCTCTGGATTCATCTTTTTCTAGCTTACTTTCTGCTCTCTAGTAACCCCTCTCTCTACTCTTTAGCCATGCTGAATTATTTTATGGTTCTTCACAAACTGTGGTTTTTCTGTCCACCCCCCGACCCCTGCTTTTTTTTTTTTTTTTTTTTTTTTGACAGGGTCTTGCTCTGTTGCCCAGGCTGGAGTGCAGTGGTACAATCTTGGCTCATTACAACCTATTCCTGCCAGGCTCAAGTCATTCTCTTACCTCAGCCTCCGGAGTACCTGGGTTCACCAGTGTGTGCCATCAACCCTGGCTAATTTTTGTATTTTTTGTAGAGACAAGGTTTTACCATTTTGGCTAGGCTGGTCTCGAACTCTTGAATTCAAGCAATCTGCCTGCCTTGGCCTCCCAAAGTGCTGAGATTACAGGTGTGAGCCACCATGCCTGGATTCTCCACCCTTTTTGTCTTTGACCACCCTGTTCCTCTAGTTTGATAGGCTTCCCACTCCCTTTTGAATGACTTACTTTTGCTTTAAAACCTATTTCCATTGTCGCCTCTTCCAGGAAGCTTTCTATGACCCTTGAGGGCAAAGTGTGAAGCCTTTCTCTAACTCTTTGCTTGGTTTCTTCATTAGATTGAGCTCTGCCACATACAGACCGTGTCATAGTGTTCTCAGTGTCCCAGGAGTAACCTACTCCATTCAAATCAGTTTTCTTAAAGTCCTAATGGCCCCACTGTTGCCAAACACAACAGACATTTCGCAGTCCTTATATATTTTCCCTTTTAATGGAATATTACATTGTTTACAAGTTCCTCCTATTTGATGCCTTCTACTGTGGATTGAATTGTGCCCTCAAAATTACATGAAGGGCCAGGAGCGGTGGCTCACTCCTGTTATCCTAGCACTTTGGGAGGCCAAGGCAGGTGGATCACAAGATCAGGAGTTCAAGACCAGCCTGATCAACATGGTGAAACCCCGCCTCTACTAAAAATACAAAAATTAGCCGGGTGTGGTGGAATGCGCCTGTAATCTCAGCTACTCAGGAGGCTGAGGCAGGAGAATCGCTTGAACCTGGGAGGCGAAAGTTGCAGTGAGCCAAGATTGCACAACGATACTCCAGCCTGGGCGACAGAGTGAGAGTCCATCTCAAAAAAAAAAAAAAAAAAAAAAGTGAGGATTTTTTATTGTTGTTTAGACTTCTTATTTTCATTTCAATAGTTTTGGGGGACCAGGTGGTGTTTGGTTACATGGAAAAGTTCTTTAGTGGTGATTCTGAGATTTTGGTGCACCCATCACCTGAGCAGTGTACACTGTACCCAATGTGTAGTCTTTTATCCCTCACTTCACTTCCACCCTTCCCCCTAAGTCTTCAAAGTCCATTATGTCATTCTTATGCCTTTGCATCCTCACAGCTTAGCTCCCACTTATAAGTGAGAATATACGATGCTTGGTTTTCCATTCTTGAGTTATGTCACTTAGAATAATGGTTTCCAACTCCATTCAGGTTGCTGTGAATGCCATTATTTCATTCCTTTTTATGGCTGTGTAGTATTCCATGGTATATATAGAAATGTTATATATATAGGATTGCTGGATCAAATAGTAGTTCTATTTGGAATCTCCATACTGTTTCCTGTAGTGGTTGTACTAGTTCAAATTCCCTTCAGCCATGTAAAAGTGTTCCTTTTTCCTCACATCCATGCCATCATCTGTTATTTTTCAATTTTTTAATTATGGTTATTCTTGCAGGAGTAAGGTGGTATCTCATTGTGGTTTTAATTTGTATTTCCCTGATAATTAGTGATGTTAAGTATTTTTTCATATGCTCGTTGGCCATTTGTATATCTTCTTTTGAAAATTGTCTATTCATGTCCTTTGCCCACTTCTTGATGGGATTATTTGTTTTTTTTTCTTGCTGATTCCTATGAGTTTCTTGTAGATTCTGGATGTTAGTCCCCTGTCGGATGCATAATTTCTGAATATTTTGTCCCACTCTGTGGGTTGTCTTTTTACTCTGCTGTTTATTTATTCTGCTGTGCAGAAGGTTTTCAGTTTAATTAGGTTCCTTCTATTTATTTTTTGTTTTTGTTGCATTTGCTTTTGGGTTCTTGGTCATGTACTCTTTGCCTAAGCCAATGTCTAGAAGAGTTTTTCCAATGTTATTTTCTAGAATTTTTATAGTTTCAGGTCTTAGATTTAAGTATTTGATTCATCTTTAGTTGATCTGTGTATAAGGCGAGAGATGAGGATCCAGCTTCATTGTTCTACATGTGGCTTGCCAATTATCCCAGCACCATTTGTTGAATAGGGTGTCCTTTCCTCACTTTACGTTTTTGTTTGCTTTGTCAAAGATCAGTTGGCTGTAAGTATTTGGCTTTATTTCAGGGTTCTCTCTTCTGTTCCATTGGTCTACCTGCTTATTTTTATACCAGTACCATGCTGTTCTGGTAATGATAGCCTTGTAGTATAGTTTGAAGTTGGGTTATGTGATGCCATCAGATTTGTTCTTTTTGCTTAGTCAGGCTTTGGCTACATGGGCTCTGTGTTGGTTCCATAAGAATTTTAGTATTTTTTTGTTCTAGTTCTGTGAAGAATGATGATGGTATTTTGATGGGAATTGCATTGAATTTATAGACTGTTTTTGGCAGTATGGTCATTTTCACAGTTTTGATTCTACCCATCCATGAACATGGGATGTGCTTCCATCTGTTTGTGTCATAGATGATTTCTTTCAGCAATGTTTTATAGTTTTCCTTGCAGAACTATTTTGCCTCCTTGGTAAAGTATATCCCTAAATATTATATTTTTTTGCAGCTGTTATGAAAGGGGTTGGGTACTTGATTTTATTCTCAGCTTGGTTGTTGACATATAGCAGTGCTACTGTATGTGTACGTTGATTTTGTATCCTAGAACTTTGCTGAATTCATTTATCAAATCTAGGAGCTTTGTGGATGAGTCTTTAGGGTTTGCTATGTATATGATCATATCATCAGTGAACAGCAGCAGTTTGACTTCCTCTTTACTGATTTGGATGCCCTTCATTTCTTTCTCTTGTCTAATTGCTCTGGCTAGGACTTCTAGTACTATGTTAAAAAGCAGTGGTGAAAGTGGGTGTCCTTGTCTTGTTCCAGTTCCCAGGGGAATGCTTTCACTTTTTTCCTGTTCAGTATAATGTTGGCTGTGGGTTTGTCATAGATGGCTTTTATTAACTTAAGCCATGTCCCCTCTATGCTGATTTTGCTGAAGGTTTTAATTATAAAGGGATGTTAAATTTTGTCAAATGCCTTTTTATGCATCTATTAAGATAAATTTTGTTTCTAATTCTGTTTATGATGTATCACATTTATTGACTTGCAAATGTTCAACCGTCCCTGCATTCCTGGTATGAAACCCACTTGATCATGGTGTGTTAGCTTTTTGATATGCTGTTGGACTCAGTTAACTAGCATTTTGTTGAGGATTTTTGCATCTGTGTTCATCAGAGATATTGATCTGTAGTTTTCTATTTTTGTTATATCCTTTCCTGGTTTTGGTTTTAGGGTGATACTGGCTTTATAGAATGATTTAAGGAGTATTCCCTCTTTATCTTTTGGAATACTTTTAGTAAAATACGTGAGTATTCTTTATGTTGGTATCCTACATAATTTCATGAAGAGGAGATCTGATTACATCATTTGTTTCCTGAAAATCTTCAATGACAACTCAATCTTTAGTTTAAGATGTTAACTTTCCATCCTAAGATCTGAATTGTGTTTAAGTCTCCATCCTCCTTCTCACCATTCCACCATCTTACTTGTTCTTCAACTAGCTTTAAATGTTCATGAGTTTTCACTTACACTGTGTTCTTCCATGCTTACAAGTATTTTTTTGTGTAATATTCCCAACACCTGAATCCTCTTTCCTATGTTATCCACCTGCCTAACTTTTACATAGCCTTTAATATTTGACTCAGTTATGATATTCTCCAAGAAGCCATTTCTGATCTCCTTTCCTCTCCAAATTAAATAAAGAGCCCTTTCTTTATGCATCTATAGGACTCCATGGCTACTTCTAACATTATACTTACTATACTATGTGCATGTATGTTCACATTAGACTCTGAGCACCCTGAAAGTAGAAATCAAGTCTTACTTATTACTACATAACCTGGGTCCCAGGCATATCAGTTAAAGGAAAGAATATATAAATTAATTAACTGAGTGCTATGGAAGTAGAGAGAAGATGATAACTGAAATGAAAATGACCTCACAAATCTGCATATATATGCTCAGAGACTATTTTGTTATCTATACTATGCAGAGTTGTACCCAGGCATATGGTTGGAAGAGGAGAGAGCCACATGTTTTTTGTGAACTAACTTGCATATGATAAAACTTTGAAGAAATTGAGGAGAGGACATAAAGGGAGGGTGAAATTCTACTTAATTCCTAAATAACAGTCTTTCAAGGAATTGGAAAATACATCTACATACCAGAGCTCAATTCTAGATTGTTGCTTACTAGTTTTATAATCTTGGGCAAGTGCTTTTGTCTTTTGAGACTGTCTCCCCACTTTTCAACCTAAAGTGAATCCAAAATACTTTGCAGGATTATTTTGAAAATCAAATAAAATCAAGTATATGAATAAGAACACAGTGCTGGATCTATAGTGGTAAATGTCAACTTCCTTCTTCCTCTCAAGATAAAACAGACCAGAGTGAGAGAAAAATAAAATAGCAATTTTTAAACAAATTACCACCACAGCTCAGAGGGACAAAAGTGTTAAGAAAAGCTTTAAGTAGAAACCCTTTGTAAAGTGGAGGCATTGCTACAATTTGGGGAAATTATTGGGAACAATAAAGAAACACCTTGGATATATATATTTTTTTTTTTAGTCTGAGATAGAGAGAAATTGGGGTTAAGTAAAATAGCAGTGATTGATCTTTGAATGCTTAAATAGTATCATTAAGTTTTCTAGTAGGATAGCTCTGATTCTGATTGACATCACTCAGCTCTAATGATGAATATAGATGCCATATTTTAGTTGTAATTCTGCTTTTAAGGACTGTATATTTTGTCATTTAATTTTTCCTGAAGCTTTCCTTTTCATGTTATCTAAGCAATGTAGGTTTCCTATCAGAAAAAAAAAGAAAAAAATGGCAACAATCTTACCCACCTAGAAACTACTACTGACATTTTTAATCGATAAATAATAGTTGTACATGTTATGGAGTACATGTGATATTTTGATACATGTATATAATGTGTAGTGATCAAATCATGGCAATTGGGATATCAAGCACCTCAAACATTTTATGTCTGTATTTTTAGATCCATTCAATAGAATATTAACATATTTTTCCATAATAAGCATAAACTGTATATGTCGCATTAAAGTGTGATTTTTTTTTTTTTTTCACTTAAACACCACAAACATTGTTACATCTTGGAAGAATGTCTGCTGCTAGCAGCATACTTTCTTATCACAAATGACTAGAAAATGGAATTAAATATTTGCCAACAATTTTCCAATACAGGACAGCAGACACAGCATGAATGAGACCCCCAAAGAAGGGAAGCAAGTGAGGCAAGCCCCACAATTATTCTGGCTTTTTGCCTAGAGACAATCTATGAACTGTGGGGCAAACAACAAAGATCAAAACAGCTTGGCAATCTGAGTTGAGGATGAAGACACCAGTAGGGACAGAAGTAGAGGTAGCTCAAATTTGTGGAGCAAAGTACCAGAGAAGATCAACTGCTCCAAATTCCATGAGGCTGGGCAAGGAAAAACTTTGTGGAAAGAAGAATTATCAGGGAGCCCTAAGCTGAAAAATTGTCAGGGCTCACACAGACCTGGGGAGTTGGTTGAGTTTATGCCACCTACAGAATAGAGAACTTGCTGAATATTCAAGGATTTTGTTACAGATGCCAGAAAGATGACACTTAAAGGGATGCAAAACTAACATCTCTGGATTAGTCTTAAAGAAGTTTAAAAATAAGCTTAGAAAAAGTCATACGGATCCACAGTTCTTCTTGTGTGACTTTGGGCATGTTAAGAAGCTTTCTGAGGCTCAGTTTCTTTATCTACAAAATTGGAGTAATAGCTATATATTTATCATCTGTGTTGCTTGGAGAATAAAGCTCTACAGTAGTACACGACATTCACTGGGCACAGACTCTTGACTAGAAGAGCTCTAACGTCCGACACATAATAAATACCCAACAAATTCTGGCATTATTATTAATAGTTATATGCCATTCTGTCCTCAGGAAAGAACTGTGACCACTATCAAAACTAACATGAGGCATATCCATATAGATACCAAAGAAAATTACATGCAATGCATGAAAAATAGCTACATATGTAAAAGACTCTATTACTTAAAAATCAGATAATTTAGGACTTGCTGGTGTTCCTCAATGACATCTAAGGTGAATGAAAACACCTTTATGAGAACCCCCATCCATGGAATGCTACTCACTTACTGACTTTACTCAAATGAATTGAGAGGTCTCAAACGCAGAGACTATGAGTTACTCATTTTTGTATCTCCTAGCAGAGCATAGGTCTGTTGTGGAATGGACTCCTCACAATAATGTTTACATAGTTGAATTAAATTCAGAAAGTAGTCATTCATTTGCAGAAGAAATTAGCTGGTAATGAAATACTATGTAGCGTTCCATTCTGCAGAGGAACAAGTAACCTGCTAAAACATTTCTGTTTAATATTTGATAAGCAAATTATTCCCTTACCAAAGGAAACTAGTGCTAAACTTTCCTCCACCACACTGAACATTTAAGCCCTCAAGATACACTCCTGGGACAGATGGGTAATGGGCAAGCTGGAATACTATAATGTGCTTAGAATGAAAAGCCCCTACACTCAGAAATTAAAATAAGATCAGGAGCCAAGTGGAGAGAAAGCTTATTAGAACACGGTCTAGAGAAAAAGCTGGAGAATGATCCATGATTCCTTCCTGAGGGAAGAGGAAACTTGCCTTTAGTTAAACTCTGTGAGACCTTAACTCTTTCTTCCCCAACACCTTCCATTTAAAGCAAGGAAGTCCATTTCATTCCCAGTCTTTGCCAGGCTCTCAGAGCACAGAGAAGCTTGTTCTGACCATTTAGTGACCACAGCTTGTGTTTTGAACTCAGATCATCTTGTGTGTGATTTTTGCTCTCCTTCAGACTAACTGGGAGATTGTGAACAAACCCTTCACTTGTTCTGAGCCCTGGTTTCCTTATAGGTAAGACAGAGATTGGTACCCATTTTGAGAATGGCTGAAAGGATTAAACCATAAAGTATTTTGTGTTTTGTGAAAAGTGGTGCCCTTATTTCACGTTACTTGAAAGAAGAGTAAATAAAATACCATTTTGAAAGGCATGTGGAGAAAATATGTCATTATCTTGGTCTTCCTCTTTATCTTTGCTCTGAATCAATGGTCAAAGTCTTTTCCTCCTTTCATGAATAGATGAGAAGACTCTGCGCCATTTCACATCAACAGAGATGAGCTTTCCTTCTGTCTCTTTGCAACTAAGTGTGGGCTTGTCTTAGTGACTCATTTAACACAAGGCCACCTTTACAATCTTTCTGAGGTCAAATCAGCCTGTTGTTCAGCGTTCCAGATGCTCCACTCTGTCTTTTTTCAGCTCATTGATGGCCACTTTGTAAAGGAGTATCAGGAATCAGAGAGTGACTCTGGAAATACAGTTATACCCAATAAGCCAATGTGAAGGTCAAAAGATTCTTTGGTGATAAAGAATTTAGCTTTTGACCTCCAGATTATTGTTGAAGGGTGAGGAATATGTTATAGTTTGTTTTTCATTATCTCATATTCCTTTGCTTTTTCTCCTCCCTCTTCTGAAATGCAACTTGGAAAAATCTTTTTAAGTTTTGACTTCACATGTTATTTTCCTCATGGAAACTTCTCTTTGCTACATTACTATTTATTGAGTTCACATTATAACTATTGAAGGTCTTTCCCTATAAAGTTAGTCATACAACCAATGTGTCCCTTTTCATCCTAAGAATTCAAAATTTCAGGGCTTCTGTCTCCTCTTCATTTGACTACAGTAGCTGGAGAACCAGCAGTTCAGATTTCCTCAACTTTGTCTTAATTTCTTCGCTACAGATTCAGAGGTCTCCAGGTGATTTGTACGTGGTCCATCTGGCTTAGTCTTACCTCATTGACTCTCTATGGCATAGGAATGCTGGTGGATGAACAGAAGCTGGTCAAAGAAGGTTGTGGCAAAGCCCAGTTGCTAGGATGTTCAGAGCTCCAATCCTGGCCACAGACATTATGATGGCTTGGGGTTCCAAGGAAGAGCTCCAGCTTAATTAGACAAGATCATTGAACTCAAAGACCTCTCATTTTCCTCTTGCCTTGCTGGCACATTGCAGTGGAGATCAAAGCCTTGGCAAAACAATATCTGGGGAAAATGTGGTGCTGTTGTTTGTTTCATATCAGATCAGGAATATACAGTATTAAATTTGCATCTGCAGAAAATAGAAAGGGTTCAGAGCACTGTAGCAGTGAATTTGGAAAATGTTTGAGAAAAGCGTACATTACAGGGCAGTATGGGTGGGACCAATGACTTTTGGCCTCCACACTGTTTTCTCATCTTGGAAATACAGGAAGACATTTCCCAACCTCTAATGAAGGTTATGAAATTGTCCCAGTTGTCTCATAGAACTGATGTGTATGGTTTCTTTGGGATAAACATAGAAATTGATGCTTCAGTCTTCAAATTCAAGAAAGTTATATTTGTCTTATCTGAGTTCCTTTCTCAAGAAACCAACCATCAGGCCTTCCAGATAGTATTAAGGAGCTGAAACTTAGCAGATCACTGCATCTCGACAATGAAACATGAGACTCCCTCACCCATCATAATTGTATAACCAACCACCTGCTTCCTGTTGACCAACTTCTCTTTCTTGCCCCTCCCTAGTTTCCATTTTCCTATACATGGATACATTTCTTTCTTACTATATAAACCCCTAATTTTGGTTGCTCAGGGAGATGGATTTGTAAATGATCTGTCATCTCCTTGGCTGTAGCACCTGATTCAAGCCTTCTCTGGCTATCTTCACTGTCTCTGTGACTGGCTTTCTGTGCTGCAAGCAGCAGAACCTAGAATGAACCCCTGGCATTTACGTAATAGATTTAGTTTCCTGACCAGTAAGGTATTGCTCGTTGGTTTGTTTCCACAGGCTGAAAAAGTTTTGGAAGCCCTCCTAAGCAGCTGCCAGACCCTTTTTTGGCCAGAGGTGAGTCTCAGTTTCTCTCTCTGTCTAGCCCCACCACTGCTGGCCCCAACCATGTTCCTGATTACCTAGGAAAAACAGCCTTAGAAATTTGACATCTGCATCTGGATAGGTAAAAGTGTCCTTTGTGGGCCTAGACAGTATCTGCTCCTCTCAATTTGGGATTTTTTTTTTTTTTTTTTTAGATGGAGTCTGCCTCTGTCGTCCAGGCTGGAGTGCAGTGGTGTGATCTCAGCTCACTGCAAGCTCCGCCTCCCGGGTTCATGCCATTCCCTGCCTCAGCCTCCCGAGTAGCTAGGACTACAGGTGCCTGCCACCATGCCCAGCTAATTTTTTTGTATTCTTAGTAGAGACGGGGTTTCACTGTGTTAGCCAGGATGGTCTCGATCTCCTGACCTTGTGATCCACCTGCCTCGGCCTCCCAGAGTGCTAGGATTACAGGCATGAACCACCACATCTAGCCAGGAAATTTTTTAAAGAATTTCCATTTACAAGTTGAATAAGCCCAACTGAGAGAGGGAAGCACCCTGACTGTTTCAGTTTGGATACTCTTAGAGCTTGTTGTTACGGCAGTTGGTTTATATTTTTGTGGTTGTGTGTGTTGATATAGTCATGGGAAATTAGAGTTTGATAAACTGATATAACTGATATTCTTCTGTAACGCTGTTTGACTTCAATATTCCATTTTTTTTAAAGACAGGATCTTACTCTGTTGCCCAGGCTGGAGTGCAATAGTGTCATCATGGCTCACTGTAACCTGGAACTGCTGTGCTCAAGGGATCCTCCCAGCTCAGCCTCCCAAGTAGCTAGGAGTACAGGTACATGCCATCATGCCTAGTTTTTTTGTGTTTTTTTTTTTTTTTTTTTTTAATTTTTGGAGAGATAAGGCCCCATCATGTTGCCCAGGCTGGTCTCAAACTCTTGGACTCAAGTGATCCTCCCACATCAGCCTCTCAAAGTGCTGGGATTGCAGGTGTTAGCCACTGCACTTCGCCTGGCCCCAGTATCCTTTGGGATCTGGAGTTTGCTGTTGAATGGGAAGGCAAGATGAAAGTCCATGTAGTCAGACTCTTATGCTGCTGGGTTGGGTCTGATTAGTAGGTTATAGATGATGTTTTTCTGTGGTGCTATATGAACCTAGTGCTCTTTGGCATCTGGGAAGGTATGGCCTTTAAAAAGCAAACTGCCATGAGAACTGCTTTACCCCAAATTTTGGTTCACAGCCTTCATTGGATTACGTATCGGGGCAAAAATAGTTAAGCTATGTGAACCTGTTTGTAAACTGGTGAGTTTGTATTGCTATTTCATAGCTAAAGTTCTGAGGTAAATGCTATTGGATCTTTGTGTCTGTGTGTGTATACATATTTAGATGTGTTTATGTGTATGTACATTTATTATATGTTGTGTCTACCAAGTTTGCTTATAAGCAAAAGAATGCTTGTAAATTAAGTAAATAAGTTCAAGAATTTTTTAAATTCACTTGATTAAGTAAATTGTTAATTTTAAAAACTAGCTTTAAAATTATTGGTAAGATAAAAATAGAAATGTCTTTAGAATTGCCAGCATACCTTTTTGTCTGGGTTTTATATTTGTCTCTGCTAGATATTTTGGGGTGTCGGGGTTTAGCATAAAATGTTATAAAACAATATACCCAGCCAAAACTAAATAGTCTTTGTGTGACTTTTTTTGATAAGTAAGACTAATTCAATGTTAGTTTAATGAAAATAGCTGAATTTTCTGAATTGTTGACAAAATACCCATGTATTTAACTTTAAAAAGTTCTTACTTAGGTGAACATCTGACCTTTGCAGGCTATAAAAAAGGTTAACAAGGAAATAACCTGAAATGATGACTAGCTTTGTCTAATATTTCAGTTTTCAGAAGTAATCTAGATAAATTGTTTGAAAAAATGAAAGAATCATGTACATGTAAATGGGATAAATGCTTGTAGCTGCACTTTTTAATGTAATTTGAAATCTTGAAGTTATTTAGGAGTGAGTAATATATGCTTTTTGGCCATCTGGGTCACTTCCAATTAAGAAAGGATTATGGGGCCGGGTGTGCTGGCTCAGGCCTGTAATCCTAGCACTTTGGGAGGCCAAGGCAGGCAGATCACCTGAGATCCAGAGTTCAAGACCAGCTTGGCCAACATGGTGAAACCCCATCTCTGCTAATAATACAAAAATTAGCTGGGCATGGTGGCAGGCACCTGTAATCCCAGTTACTTGGAAGGCTGAGGGAGGAAAATCACTTGAATCCAGGAGGCGGAAGTTGCAGCAAGCCAAGACCGTGCTATTGCATTCCAGCCTGAGTGACAAGAGCAAAACTCTATCAAAAAAAAAAAAAAAAGAAAAAAAGAAAAGAAAGAAAGAGAAAGAGAGAGAGAGACAGAGAGAGGGAGGGAGGGAGGGAAGAAGGAAAGAAAAAGAAAGAAAGAAAGAAAGAAAGAAAGAAAGAAAGAAAGAAAGAAAGAAAGAAAGAAAGAAAGAAAAAGAGAGAGAGAAAGGAAGGAAGGAAGGAAGGAAGAAGGAAGGAAAGAAGAAAGAAAGAAAGGAAGAAGAAGGAAGGAAGGAAAGAAGAAAGAAAGAAGGAAGGAAGAGAAAGAAAGAAAGAAAGAAAGAAAGAAAGAAAGAAAAGAAAGAAAAAGAAAGAAAGAAAGAAAGAAAGAAAGAAAAAGAAAAAGAAAGAAAGAAAGGAAAGAAAGAAAAAGAAAAAGAGAAAGAAAGAAAGAAAGAAAGAAAGAAAGAAAGAAAGAAAGAAAGAAAGAAAGAAAAGAAAAGAAAAGAAAGAAAGAGGGTTATGACATTGGGAAACATGTTTTTTAAAATTGTGGAATGTTCTCATCTCTAAAATGTTAATATCTGATAGCTAGTTCAGAATGTCTTACTTCCTAGGTTTTCACTAAAATTTAAAGCTACTAAGAATAAGAATTGTAATTAATATATTATTCCATATATAAAATGTGTGAGAGAAGATGTGTTTTTACAGAGAAAAACAAATTATTTTGTCTAATTCATAAGTTATGTAAAGGTTGATACAAATTATGGACTATGGTAAACTTTTGTCCTAAAATAAAATAATTGGTCATTAAAAAAAAAAAGAAAGAAAATCTAGGACAAAAACAGAAAGTCCAAGCCTGTTAGGCGGTTTGTGTGAATAAGTAGTAAAATACTCTTTAAAATCTGATAGAAAATTGGAGAAATTTCGCTAATTAACATTGCTCATAGCTAAAGCTCTTAGTATTGATGAAGGAATGCTGTAAAGAAATATATTGGCAGCTTGGCAATTTTTTTTTTTTTTAACATACTTAAGCATGAACCCAGATTTGGCATGGAGCCAAATTTTACATACATGCTTGCATTGCCTTGTTCACACTGTATATGCTATTCTGCATAGATAGTACTAGCACTAAAGTACTTACTGGTCATGTGCTTGAAGTAAATTTCTTAATTGCACAGAAGGTATAGCGGTGTTGCTGGACTTAGAGACATTAATTTATACACTAGGAACAAAATATCCAACATATGTTTGTTTTAGGCTCTGTATTATACTGTAGCCTTCAAAGTAAACTGAGTAGGTGAAAAATTGGGGGTTGGTTTCCAGTTTGTTTTTGCTTTTAATTTTTAATTATTTGCTATTTGTTCTCCTTTGGGTTTTACTTCTATATACATATATAAAAAACCATTGATATTTTTAGTTTTTAATGGAAGGCTTATATTTTGTTCTATGAATAGTCATTTTGTTTCCTATGCATTTCCAACAATTCATCATTTGCTCTATTTATCTAAAGTTCTTAAGCTATCTTTGTCAGGCCTGTAAAAATGGATAGGGGACACCAGCCATTAAAAATTTGATTGGTTTTGCTGACTCTGATGATCTAGAGAGCTACAAGAGCTTTAAGCTATGGGTCAAAAAAGAACCCCTAAAAAACAAAAAACCTTGTTTTTTTTAAATAAGTTCTGAGCAGAAATAGTACATTACTTATTTGGAAAAGTAGGTAAGAGAAATGTTTAGACAGTTTTTTTCCCCTAAGGAAATTCAATTCAATCAATAATTTGAATTGTTTTCAGATCTTTTTTTTAGGTAATGAGGAAAAACTGTGATATGGGTACAAAGTTTTAATGTTCAGGAAAGACTAGCCTTGTCCTTAAAATAAATTATATTGACTGGGATTTCTCTCAGACTATGTTAGTTGTATTTACCACTATCAAAATTAAGTGACATTCACTTGAGTTAAGTAGAAGTAAAAATGTCAGGCTTTCTAGTGATTTTTTTTATTCCAAACCTGTTATCACTATTAGGCCTTAATGTGTGTACTTGAAAACAAAATATATAATTAAAAATTAAAAGCAAAAACAAACTGGAAACCAACCCCCAATTGTTCTAGCCTGAAGATTCTGGAGTTGAAATTTACCTAATAGTTGTCAGTACTGTATCTAGAAACCAATCTTGGAAATGTATGATGATGCTCTTTTAAAATAGCAGAAAAAAAAATTCTGTGCTTATTTTTACTTTGTCCCTGTTTCAGTGTATAGTATTTAAGGGAAAAGAGATTATTTATCTTCATACTGAATTCCCAAAACTGATATTTGCATTTATCATTTTCTTAAATGATGGAGAATAAAGTTAATTGTCTTACTTTGATCACTTTGGCATTGGACCTATCACATTTTTGATGCTTTGGGTCACAGTTCTGTCACTACAATGTTAGCAATTAGATATATGCAAGGAATAATCTAACCACTTTAATACAGTGATTTAAAGTGCTGCAGGCATTAACTACTAGACACCAATTCACAGTGTTTTAATTTGTGACATGTTAGGGAGAATGACAGGACTTTCTACAATATAAATGTCCTATTAACTAATCCTTGTACTGTTAAGTTAGGACTTTGACTCTTGGGTCTAAAAAAGGCACAGACTCATGCCAAATCTTGAACATTGACAGTAGTCAAAGCCTTGTTTTCAGACCCAGGAGAAGGTGACAATCAAAATGAACAACTTGCCTGAGACACAGGGCTAGAAATTAAAACTATTCAATCCCTCTAGGCCCAGGAACTATTGTGGAAGATGTGGGTGCACGTGAGATTGTAAGGGCTAATTTTAAGGGACAAATTAGTTCAAGGTTTTCTATAAATTAAATGTTAATATCTAAAGCACACTGATACGATACCAGTATCTGGGCCACTGTGATGGAATAAAATAGTTTTCTTAGAGCAATGATTTTATCTTTAATAAAAAAATTGTAAAAGGTTATAAAAGACTTCTTACCTATGATCAAACTGATTCAAATTAGATTTGTTTATAAAATTTTGTTAAAATTAGCTTTAACATAAATGCATGAGATTCCTAAAATTCTGATGTCTTAATATATGTTATCAGTAATAATTATGATTATGTTAAATTTCTGTATGTCACAGAAATAACCAAATATTTCTTGTCAATTGTGTCTGTTGAGACTTTTCTCATCCATAATTATTTTGCTTTAATTGTTTTTAAAAACAAGCTTATCATCAGCTACAGTCTGGAACTTGCTTCTTTTGGGGAATTCATGAAAAGAATCCCTGAATGCAGGTTTCTGATAACTGGAGATTTTGCCACTGGACTAGAGAGAAAACTTCCAGGACATTAATTGAAAAGCTGATGTGTTCTTAAAGATTACTAACCCAATATGAAGCAGAGTGGGAGTTGATTGCGTGGACTGAGCTAATGGAGGACAGAAATAATTTTTATGGCTTTTTTTTTTTTTGGTTCTTTGAAACACTGCTGATTCTTTTTGTTTTGTTTTTCAGGGTCTGGAGAACACTTTTTCTTTTGAGCTATTTACAACCTTTAACAATTGAGTAGAGTATACTCTTATAAATAGAATTTGAAGCACATTTCTCTCTCTGCCTGATTTCTCTAGAATTTGTAAACTATTTGTGAATATTCTTAATTTATGGCAATATGGTTGCTTACATAAGTTCAATAATAATCTGTTTTCTTTTACAACGAGACACAGTTGGAGGAACTGGTTATTTTCCCAGGGCTTTGACTGAAATGGCCTTGTGAATGGTTCCAGGAAAGCCAATTTAAGAGACCCTATGTGGATGATGATGCTTGCTATACTTTCTGTGGGTAATCGGGCCAAATATATGGGACTGAAGCTAAGTTTGCAGGTAGGTTGGTCCTGCTATGATTTGTCTTTGGTGGAAGTGGGAGACTAGAGGGAGAAAGATTGTGTCATAGAAGGAGACTGTAGTATTAGATTAACATTTGATTCATCACCCTTAGTATGGAGCTGCTTGTAATGGCCCTCCTCAGCATGAAGCAGCCAGAAAGATCAATGACCAAATTCCCCATGATTGAGGAACTGATAAATAGAAAGGGGAGACTGAAACTGGTCCAAGTTTTCTATAGAACTAATGTTTATTATTTCTTTTGAATAAACATACAAATTGATCCCCCAAGTCTTAAAACTCAAGAAAGTTACATTTGTCTTATCTGAGTTTCTTTCTCTGGAAACCAACCATCACACCTCCCAGATAGTATCAAGGAGATGAAACTTACCAGATCACTGCATCTGGACAAAGAGATGCCAGACCCCTCACCCATCAGGATTGCCTAACTTTCCACCTACTTCCTGTCAACCAATTTATCTTCCTTACTCCTCCCTAATTCCTATTTTCTTATACATGGTTACATTTCTTCCCTGCTATATAAACTCCTAATTTTAGCTAATTTGAAAGACAGGTTTGAGACTGATCTCCTAAATCCTCAGCTGCAACATCCAATTAAAAGCCTTCTTCCATGGCAATACTCATTGTCTCTTTGATTGGCATTCTGTGCTGTGAGCAGCAGGGCCTAGACCAAATCCCTAGCATTTTGGTGACAATAAGTTGGGATCATATGATTTTGGGGCAATGCAATGTGGGTGGAAATTATGTTAGCCACTGTAGACATGGTCCTTAAAAACCTGACCCTGCAGCTCTCTTTTCCTTTCCAAGGCAACGTAGAGAGACTTGAGTTCCAGGGGGAAAGTTTTAGGATGGAGAGAAGCCCTCACTGGACTGTGATGTGAGTGAGAAACCTGTGTTAAGTTCCTGAGATATAGGTGTTTATTATTACCACAGCATAGCTTAGCTGATTTAAGAGGAGTTAAGAAGCTTCCCTTGCCTTTAAAGGTATGCTATAGGTAAGTCCAGGAATACAAAACCACTTCCAGAAAGCTCTAGGGAGCTATAGTTTGGGAGATGGAAGGTCCAGCAGACTAGAGCCAAAAGTAATACAGTTCTAGCAATTAAGCCTTTCACTTTGTGCACACAGCTGGTGCAAAAACTAGTCCCAGAGCACCTGAGCAAGGATTATTTCTAGCAACTTTCACATTACCAACTCAGAAACAATTCAGTTCTTTGTCTCCCTTGTGATGCTCCTTCTGGTAGGTTTTGACTCTCTTTTCCTCCAACACTATCCAGTCTCCTCCCCTGTATCTGCCTTTGAGGGGAGGTCACCACTGGTGAAACCAATGTGTCTTGAATTATACACTTCTATGGAAGGCCCCACTTAGTAATTCTGAAAGATTCATTATTCCCACCTATAATCTAAAGTACCTGACAACTTATCTTGCTAGAATAATCATTTTAATCTCTAGGTGAATGTCCAAGATATATATTATTGTTTATATCTTGACTGCCGTAGTTACTGTAAGCCTGCCCTAGAAAACTGTGATCTCCTTAAAAACAAGGACCACATTTTGTATCTTCATCATCTCTTTGTGTCCAGCACCAAGTGTGATGCTTGGTGCGAAGTGATGTGTGCTTCATAAAGGCAGGACCAAGGTCTTCACCTCCACCCTAATACACCCAACAGTTCTTTTCTGCTTTTCACCGTGCTTGTGGTGGTGGTTTGACTGGAGTTGGAGGCTGTGTTTTGCCATATGTATCTGCCAATATTTCTCTTCAGAGAATTTTACCTAGGATGACCTCTTCAAGGTGGCACAAGAGAATGCCTGAGGGACATGTCTCTCAACCCCATGTCCATTAACTGTAACAAAATAGTTGCCTCATGGCTGGAACACTCCTTTATCCCTGCTGGCAGCACCCAATAGCTCTGCTGGGCCAGTAGGGTGAAGTCATAATTGGAGCACACTTTGCTTATAGAGATTAGTTGCAAATGCCAAGTTCAAGGGAGACTGGCCACTGCACCCAAAATAAACCTGGGAAGCAGCCCTTCTTATAATTTTCTCTCAACTGAGGGAGATAGTCCAAGAAAAAGAATTCTGGGGACCCAGATATAGAGAGAGCATAGAATCACAGATATTCAAAGATGAAGGGGCCTTAAGATCATTTTCCAATCTCCTTACTTTACAGGTGAGAAAATGGAGGTCCAGAGAGAAAAGTGACTCACCCAAGCTGAAAACAATTGCAGGAAGAAAAGCCAGGATAGAAGTGGGCTGTTAGAAACCTTGGTAGTGCACTTTTGATTTCACTCTTAAAATGCTCAAATGTCTTTTTCTGACAACATGTAGGGAGACCTGAGGTTGGACCTAAAGACACTAGATGTAATACCCACCATATATTGTATTCTGTGATTCACACAAGTTAATCTAAATTTACCTCAAAAACCCAGTACCATATTTTGTCGAGTAGGCAACTGAGGCTCGGAGCAGGATGCCAACTTGCCCAAGGACACTCAGTGGCTCAAAGCTTATCTTTATCAGCTGTTTCAAGGCCCCAGGTTCCTGACAACATTCCAGGTGAAAGGACAAGCTGGAGCCATTGAGAAACAAATGAGCATCTTGTAAACCCCAAATATAAGACCTTGCTAAACACCAGAGCTTGCCCACAGCCAAGTTGTGAGACTTAAAATTTGTCTTTAGGGCATACAGCCACATTCACTCACCCCCCCCCACACACACCAAGGCTTCTGGAACATTTCTTTCTGCTTTAGATGTCTATTTCCAAGTGGTTAAAAAAAAAATACTGGCTGAGCATGAGAATCCCAAAATTTTGAGTTTTGCTCTGCTATCAACATCTTGCATGCTCTTTGTAGAGTTACTTTACCTTTCTTTCCTTTAACATCTTTATATCTGAAAAAACGATGAAGGAGTACACTAAAGATGAGGAACTGAGTCACCGCAATGCCAAATGTAAGAAGCTGTGGGGCAAAATTTGGATGTTTGCGTTGGAAATTATTCTGAAGCCACAGACAGGGCTAAAAGGTAAGTATGAATAATTAGTAATTCTTGCCATAGACAGATTAAACTGTTGACATCACATAGGACAAGAATTTGCCACCAATAGATGAGAGGATTATTGATGTCCTTGAACTGGAAATGAATGAGCTAATTGGTTAGTTACTTATTCACCCTAACCCAGAAAGCTGCAGCTTGTGAAAAAAGTTTTTGCTGGTAACACACAGGAAATAGAAAATTTAGTATTTTTCCCAGTGGAAAAGCACTCTTGTATCACCAAGCAGAAGAGAACATGATGTCTTTTCTTTTGATGTAATTTAGGACGATTCACAAAGTGTTCATAGCAGGGAAGCTGATGGAAAACTGACAGGCCCCTAGACTTGAGAGATGCTCTCTAAGTTTAAAAAGGAAACAGCTTATTATAAAATTTATTTGAATCCTACAACCTTCCCATATCTGTGTAACTAGCAAAAAGACAAGCTGCAACCAGAGAGGTAAAGTATCAATTTATGTCATATTTTTTTATTGAGAATCTCCTCTGAGCTGTGTACTATGTTAGGCAGAGAAAACAAACAATAAGCAAGACACAGTCCCTGACTCCATGCGATTAACAGGGAGGCTAGGAAAAGTCATCTCTGCTTGGACAACTCCTTTCCAGAAATACCTCTCTTTTCTTGAAGAGACATGCACTTGTACATATTATAATAAATGAATAAATATGTATAAATAATATATTTATATGTTATATAAATATATATTTTCTATTTTATAAAAATATTCTACCATTTTATGTGTAATATATAATATATAAATATATAACATATTCTAGATGTATATCTCATATATAATATATAAATATGTTAGTATATTAATATAGAATATTTATATAACCTATTTTTGTATAGTGTATTATATCTAAAATATTACATACTGTACATATATAAAATATATAATCTATACATTTTGTATATACATATATATAAAACCTATATTAAGCCACTGAAGTTTCAGAGTTTATTTGTTCCTTTGGTTAGAATTTCCCTAAGAAATACATCCTACAGTATGCCCGACAGATGAATAAACCAGAAAATGCAACTCAATGCAATTTTGTGTCATGATAGGACTGAGTTCTACGTGTTATCAGAACATAGGTCTGGGAACCAGAGAAGACATCTTGCTGAAACCGCCAATACGAACTAGCTCCTCAAAAGTGTGTGGATAGGGTGGATCTGGGAGGAAATCAGTGTAAATGACAGGTGCAAAGTCCCAGAGGAAAGTAGCAACATGGCTCCTTCCCTAAAAAGCAAAGAGATGAGCGCTTACAGCTGAGATTCAAACAAGGAATGGAAAGTAGAGAGGATGGAGTGGTAAATAAGGGCCAGATCATGGCACAGTAAACGTTTTGACTTTGACATGAAGGCATTGGGGATCACAGGGCAATGGCACTGTCTGATTATTCTGGATTAGGGGAAGCAAGACCAGAAGGAGGGGAGCACGCCTATCCCATACATTAATACTTCCCACTGTCAGGTTCAAAGTAAGAAGTGAATATTTACCTGTTACATGACGGATGAACAAATGAATGAACCATTTCAGAGCCTGTTACACTATTTAGGTTAAAGAAGATTGGGTTTACACAACGGTAATGAAAGTAGAGATATCCCGATATGGATCTATTTAAAATATTTAGAAAAGAAGTGGTGGGGCATGGTGGCTCACGCCTATAATCCCAGCACTTTGGAAGGCTGAATCAGGCAGATTACTTGAGGTCAGGAGTTCAAGACCAGCCTGGCCAACATGGTGAAGTCCTGTCTCTACTAAAAATACAAAAATTAGCCAGGCGTGGTGGTGCACACCTGTAACCCCAGTTACTCGGGAGGCTGAGGCAGGAGAATCGCTCGAACCTGGGAGATGGAGGTTGCAGTGAGCCAAGATCACACCACTGCAGTCCAGTGTGGGTGAAAGAGCAAGACTCTGTCCAAAAAAAAAAAGAATGACTAAATGGACATAGGAGTTCAGAGATGGCTTTCAGGTTAGTTTTTCTTGGTGAGTTGCTACTTGCGTATGTAACAATTGCCATGTTTTTGGAGCTATTCTGAGTGTTTACACATGATAATTCATTTAACCCTCATAAAGACCCTATGAGTTAAGTAATATCAATATCAGATGAGAAAAAGGAAGCACAGAGGGGCTAATAATTTATTCCAGGTCACACAGCAAGTGACTATTAGATCTGGGAGTTAAATTCAAACAATCTGTCTTTGGTGTGTACTATCCTGGGTATGAGGTTTGTGTTTGCTATTAGAAGTCATAGGAGAAGAATTTGCATTAAGAAGAAGAAAATGAGTTGAAATTGAGACTTGTGAAATTTAAGTTTTCTGTGGAATACCCCAGTGGGAATAGCAATTAGGCAAGTGAATATTTATAATAAAATTAATAAAAACTCTAAGAAAATGATTACAAAAAAAACTGAGAGTTCATTGCAGTTAGAAAAAAACTACTAATAAAAGAAGCAACTACATGAGTATAAACAATCTGAGATGAAAGTGTTGGGGGTATAGAAGACAGGAGTGGACTTTCAGGATGTGCATAAAGAAAGTAAGAAGATTAGAAAGGAGGCCAGACAGAGACATTTCATGAAGGAGGGCCTGGAATTTAACAGTATTGCTATGGTACATTATGCCTGTGTGTTGTTCTCTATGTAATTTGTTTAGCAATTAATGCTACAGTAACTATTTAATACCAGAGTAACTATTTATGATTTTCATACCACAGGGTGTGTTTAGTTGTTTAAACTTATTTTTTTTTTGTAATAAATCTATAAAGGAACCCCACTACACATTGAAGAGGAAAGGTGTTTGAGCCAAATAAGTAATAATTTTACACACATTTTGGTTATAACAACCTCTTGAAGAATAGCTGGAACAGAGCTGAGTCCTGCTTGAGTGTTTATGTATTTCATTACAAACAATAGTTAACATTTATTGAGCACTTACCCTGTTCTGAGCACTGTGAAAACATTCCACACACATTCTCTTTTTTAATCCTCTTAACAAACTCATGAACTCGGTAAAATGTGTATTTTGCATTTCCATTTTGCATATGGGGACACAGAGGTTTAGAGAAGTGAAAGAAACTGTCCAAGGACCCAGGAGTGGTGAGGTTAGCAGAGGCACCTCCACCCAAGCCTTCTGACCTTTACTTCCACCCAGTGCTCTCTCTGTCTCCTAATCTGGCAAACTCAGTCTGGGCCACACTGTGTGCTTCTTAACTAGAAAGTTTCCCAATGGTCATAGTTTGTTCTCTATGTTTGTAGTTCAAGACTAACCATTGCTCTGTAGCTGCCCTTTTCCCCACTGGCTTATCTTTGGACCGACTGGGAGGTGAAGGACACTGTCCTTGAGTGTGCAATTCCCAATTGGCTACTTCTGGTGAACTTGATTTCTCATTTTGGGGCCTAGGAGGGTCATCATTGCCTAAGAACATTCCAGAGTTTACTTAAGGCAAACTATGAAAAAGGTAAATTCTGTGCTTTCTTCCTTTCATTCCACTTCAGTAACTGCCTTTTTACTGGTGTTACTCAAATTCTCCGGCTTTCTTACCCTTTAAATAATTTTACTGAGCCTCCACTCCACATCTGGATTTGTGATCTATGTTGGACATATAACGATAAATAAGACAAATTTTATTAGTGGTTTCAGGTATGTAAACAAGTTAGTATGGTACAGCAATGATAAATGTGATAAAAAAGATCCTTCAAGATAGAGAGAAGCACCAGGTAGGGAGTAATCAACCAGTCTTAAGAGAGAGGGTTTGATAGTTAAGGGTAAACTTCCCAGGGCTAGAAAAAGTTAAGCTAGCTTTTGAAGGATAAAAGATTCCCTAGACTGGATTTGGGGGTGATGTTAAATAGTAGGTAGAAGAATCAGTCTATTTAGCAGTGCAAGGTCTATATTAACAGGGCACGTACTGGAAACTGTGAGTGGTTTATTATGGCTGGGGCACAGGCTGTGAGATGGAGAGAAATAGGAAGTGAAGCTGAAGAGGCAGGAACTGTCAGATTAAGGAGGGTTGTGTGTATCATGCTGAAGAGTTTGAACTTTCTCCCATTCTTCTCACTGAGAAAAGCCAAAGGAAGATTTTAATCAGGGCAGCAGCATTATGCGAGTTTGGTTCTGAAAGTTTATTCTGGGGGCTTTTATGATCCACTAGGACAGAGTCTAGAGACATGGTTTGAACATTGGGCCAGTGTAATAGATAGTGAGGGCCTAAATTAATGCGGAGGCAGTGGGAAGAAAGACAAGTGTTTTGAGAAGTATTGATGAGACAGCCATGGTACTGGATGGGAATGTTGTTGGCCTTAGAGTTGTTAGGTTTATAAAATAAAAAAAAAATCACGAATGGTGATACCATTCACTGAGAAAGGGATGCCAGCTCTACCAGTTTGGGAGGTGCGAAAATAAATAATAAGTGTAACTTCAAACATGTTTTCATTTGAAGTTCCAATAACACATCCAGGTAGAGGTAATGAATTGGGGGTTAAAAATATAGATTTGAAGCTTAGGAGAAAAATCTGGACTGGAGATAGCAATTCAAGTTATAAGCACAAACATGGTAAGCAAAACCAATTTTTTTTTAAAGGTATAAACTTTATTCTACAGAGTGAGAAGAGAGCTGGAGAGAGGGTGGGCATTTATGGCATGTCAATGTTTAAGAGTAAATAACGGAAGAAGAGACAGATAAATAATTTCCTGGAGATATAAGAGAAACCGGGAGAGAAAAGTTTCATGGAAGGCAAGAAAAGAAAGAGTTTAAAGGAGTTAAATGTCAACAGAACAGCAGGGAGTGAGACACAGAGTGAAAAGGGTCAGCAGGCTGTGCCAGTTAGTGGGTCACTAGAGACCCTGGAAGAACAGTTTCTCTGAAGAGATGAGGCCCATAGCCAATTAGCAGTAGGTTAGGAAATAAAAGTTGAGCAAGGGGAAGGAGAAAATGCAGACTACTAATTTAAGAAGCTGAGGTTAGAGAGGGTAAGTGATTTTGTGGAAGGTAATAAGGCTCCTCAGTGGTATTATCTGGAACTTTATGTCAAGTGGTCTGACTCATTAAAATGCCTTTTGGGACTTTCTGTTTATTTAGGTATGTATTAGTCACCTACTCTGTTCTAGACACCTTGGAGTTAGACACCTTAGATATTATAGCCTACAAAGTGAGTTATGGATGACTATCAAGAACTGTGAAGGGTCTGAAACTTACTTGCAAGCTAACAAGGTAGCCTATGCAGTGTCATAGGTATTGGCACATGGCATGAGATTTCGGAGTCAGAGACAAAAGACATCTGGTTACTTACAACAATAACAGTAACCAGTGACTTCATTTTCTCAAGCCGATCCCTGGGCCTCAATTCACATAGGGTGATATGAATAGGGCCATGTGATGCCTGTACCTGTGATGCATAGTGTTACAGGAAAGAAATACTGAGTTTAGCAAATTTGGATCTTTTATAACTGGCAGTGCACATGCCTAATCTTTGCCCCAGAGAGAGAGACATTACCTTTATTATATTGGACAGTAAAGAAACTTCTCTCTGTTTTGAAGGGACACATGATCTCTAGCTTCCAAGGCTTCTACACAACCTTGGAAAATCACTTCAGAACAAAGAGAGGCAGTGCCTCTGTCTACAAGATGTGCAGAAATTCTGGAAACTCATAGAAAATTGTCTCTTAACAATGAGGTGGTAAAGGTAACAAGTTGCCTACCCAATATATATGTATTTTTTTCACTTAGCAACAAAACTAAATATATGTCAAGCAACAATGTACTTAATTGAAGACAATGTGGTAGCTGGAGCTCAAGCAGCCTTCTTGTAGCCTTAAACAGTATAGCTACATAGGCCAGGCGTGGTGGCTCATGCCTGTAATCCCAGCACTTTGGGAGGCCGAGGCAGGCAGATCACGAGGTTAGGAGATCGAGACCATCCTGGCTAACACCATGAAACCCCATCTCCACTAAAAATACAAAAAATTAGCCGGGCCTGTTGGCAGGCGCCTGTAGTCCCAGCTACTCGGGAGGCTGAGGCAGGAGAATAGCGTGAACCCAGGAGGCGGAGCTTGCAATGAGCCAAGATCACCCACTGCACTCCAGCCTGGGCGACAGAGCAAAACTCTGTCTCAAGGAAAAAAAAAAAAAAAAAGATTATAGCTACATAACAAAAAGGGTAAAGCATAATAACAGGAGTCTAGGTCCCTGATGACTTTGTGGCACTGTTACAGCAGCTATGGACCACTCAGCTGCGGATTTGATGTAGGTGGATAAGTATTATGTGTTTAAGCCATCATAGTTGGGTTCTGTTATTCACAACCATATACAAATAGTTACTATTAGCAAATAAATGAAAATACTAATTTGGAAGAAGAAAAGAGTACTAGATAGTAAGATATCTGAGACCAGAATTATAGTCATAGTAATTACTAACTTACTGTGTTAATTTGTCAATTGACTTGTGAGTTTTATATTTTATATTTCTCAGCTTAATATTATGAACTTCATAGCTCTAACTTTTGGTATACTGATTTCTATTTACTTGGGTACATATCCAGTTGTGGGATTGCTGGATCATATGGATAATTCCATTTTTAGTATTTTGAGGAACCTCCATACTGTTTTCCAAAATGCCTGTTCTAATTTATAATGCCACCAACAGTGTGTATGGATTCGCTTTTGTCCACATCCTCGCCGACACTTGTTATCTTTCATCATTTTGGTAATAGCCAATATAATAGGTGATATCTTATTATGGCTTTAGTTTGCATTTCTATGATTAAAAATGTTGAGGATTTTTTTCATATAGCTGTTGGCCATTTGTATTTCTTCTTTTGAGAGATGTCTATTCAGATTCTTTGCCCATTTTTAAAATTGGGTTCTCTGTTTTCTTGTAATTGAATAGTTTTGAGTTCCTTGTCTATTTGGGATATTAGCTCTTTAACAGTTATGATTTGCAATATGATTTGCAAATATTTTCTCCTAATCTGTGGGTGATCTCTTCACTCTGTAATTGTTTCTTGTGCTGTGCAGAAGCTTTTTAGTTTGATGCAATTCCATTTCTTTATTTTTGCTTTTGCTGCCTGTGCTTTTGAAGTCATGCCTAAGACCAGTATAATGAAGCTTTCCCCCTACATTTTCTTCTAGTAGCTTTATAGATTCAGGTGTTACATTTAAGTTGTTAATCCATTTTGAGTCAATTTTTGTAAAAATGGTTAGATAAGAGTCTATTATTATTCTTCTGTACATGGATATCCAGTTTTCCCAATATGATTATCTTTTTTAAAAAAATTTCTTTTTTTATCCTTCAAAGCTCATTTCTTTTTTTTTTTTATCCTTCAAAGCTCATTTGATCTATATCCCATTTTCTCTTCAACAGGAGCCCATCTGAAAAATAATTCCATAAACAATACAGATAATAGCTTAATTTGCTACTTCCCTGCCCCCCAAAATAAGAATATGTGTACTTTAGAGATGCCTTAACCTAGGGGTATGACTTTTTTGGGGGGTGATATCTTTACTATTATTATCATTATACTTTAAGTTCTGGAATACATGTGCAGAACGTGCAGGTTTGTTACATAGTTATACATATGCCATGGTGGTTTGCTGCACCCATCAACCAGTCATCTACATCAGGTATTTCTCCTAATGCTATCCCTTCCCTACCCCTCACCCCCTGACAGGCCCCAGTGTGTGATGTTCTCCTCCCTGTATCCATGTGTTCTCATTCTTCAGCTCCCACTTATGAGTGAGAACATGTGGTGTTTTGTTTTCTGTTCCTGTGTTAGTTTGCTGAAGATGATGGTTTCCAGCTTCATCCATGTCCCTGTGAATGACATGAACTCATCCTTTTTTATGGCTGCATAGTATTCCATGGTGTATATTTGCCACATTTTCTTTATCCCATCTATCATTGATGGGCATTTGGGCTGGTTCAAAGTCTTTTCTATTGTGAACAGTGCTGCAAGAAACATACGTGTGCATGTGTCTTTATAGTAGAATGATTTATAATCCTTTGGGTATATACCCAGTAATGGAATTGCTGGGTCAAATGGTTTTTCTGGTTCTAGATCCTTGAGGAATTGCCACACTGTCTTCCACAATGGTTGAACTAATTTCACCCCTACCAACGTGTAAAAGCATTCCTATTTCTCCATATCCTTTCCAACATCGGTTTTTTCCTGACGTTTTAATGATCCAATTAAACTAAAGAGCTTCTGCAAAGCAAAAGAAACTATCATCAGAATTTACAGGCAACCTACAGAATGGGAGAAAATTCTTGCAATCTATCCATCTGACAAAGGGCTACTATCCAGAATGTACAAAGAACTTAAATAAATTTACAAGAAAAAAAACAAACAACCTCATCAAAAAGTGGGCAAATGATATGAACAGACACTTCTGAAAAGAAGATATTTATGCAGCCAACAAACATATGAAAAAAAGCTCATCATCTCTGGTCATTAGAGAAAAGAAAATCAAAATCACAATGAGATACCATCTCACACCAGTTAGAATGGTGATCATTAAAAAGTCAGGGGTATGACTTTTTAATGTTTCCCAACATGCGTAAGTTTGGTAAGGGAGGAACTTAACTGAAACATGTTATAATAATGCAAATAGCTTGTGTGTCATAGCTTCTATGTCCCTAGTGCTTAGCATGGATGCTGACATGCATAATTCCTCAATAAATATTTGTTGAATGAATGAAAACACAGCAGCATTTTAGAAAATAGAAACTTAAGAGAAAAAAAAATCAGGGCACGACCCACTTTGATCTTATCTACTACCTCCACTGCCATGCAAAGTGTGACCCAGAAGATTTCATGTAAAATAAATCCTTTATAATCCAAAATAGATGAGATCAGACAGAAAAAAAGATATTTAAGTTAAAAGGTTTCTGATTATCTTTTTTTTATTTTTTAAGGAATGGTAGGTCATTTGTTCATTGGAAACATAGCTGTCAGTTTAAATTATGCTATCGTTTGAATAAATTGATATTGGATAACGAGGTTTCACTGAATCACTGAATGGCTACATATACTTTTTTCCTCTGGGCTAAATAATTTCAATTCCTCTAACCTTTTCTCATGAATTCTATTTTCTAGCTCTTAATCACTCTTTTGTTCTCCCATGAAATTGAATTAAAAAATGTTAAGCAGCAACAAATATCACAGGATGATTTTTATATGAACATTAGCTCTATGTTCACCTTTAAATATATCATGCCATTGGTGGTGCTACTATCAGATTTAATATTTTATGATATACTAGAATACTTTTCTGTCTTACTAATGTCTGGAATTGTCTCTTAGTTTATAGTAGTCTGTGGGTGCATGATTCTAGCTATATAGATATTACCAAGTAGGCAAATAATTAGTATCAGGCAAACCAAACAGCAGTTGGCAGATAGAATATTCTAATGTCCAATCTGGATATTTCATTTTTTCATTCATGAATCTGCACATACATTCATTCAGTTGTCATGTATTATTTCCTTATTCTGTGACAGGCTCTGAGCTAAATCCTGGTATAGAGAAAAAATGGAGTTCAGAGCAGTCCTCAGCTGTCTATTAAAGAAACAATTATAATAGAACATGATCAAGCACAAAGATATCAAGACAGGGCCGGGCGCGGTGGCTCACGCTTGTAATCCCAGCACTTTGGGAGGCCGAGGCGGGCGGATCACGAGGTCAGGAGATCGAGACCACAGTGAAACCCCGTCTCTACTAAAAATACAAAAAAATTAGCCAGGCGTGGTGGCGGGCGCCTGTAGTCCCAGCTACTCGGAGAGGCTGAGGCAGGAGAATGGCGTGAACCCGGGAGGCGGAGCTTGCAGTGAGCCGAGATCGCGCCACTGCACTCCAGCCTGGGTGACAGAGCGAGACTCCGTCTCAAAAAAAAAAAAAAAAAAAAAAGATATCAAGACAGGATGCTACACAAATATAAGAATGTACCTCAATGCAGTTGACATCAGGTGTCTTGAAGGATAAGCAATTAGCCAGAAAAGAAGAGATGATTGGCCAATTGCTACCTTGAGTGATACCAACATATAATATATTCTAGTGATTACAACAAAAGAGTTGTAAGTTTGAGGGAGATTGTTTTATCTGTTCTTGCCATGACACAGGACCATGACTGAAATGCAGATCCTTCCCTGTGTACTATGTTGGATGCTAGAGATAGAGCAGAGAACAAGCTAAATATGGCCAGGGCTTAATGTCTAGAGGAAGAGACACAGCACTGAACTAATGGTGAAAATCAGAATGACCTATTTTTACTTAGGACATTCTGAGTTTATTCCCTTTTTCTAGCTTAATTAATAACCATCCTCCCTTTCACTCTTGAAAGTCCCAGTTTGAATAATAAAGTTATATGGTCATTTTTCTGGGACAATGTGATCATTGCCACCCTAGAGGTAAGATAGAATAGGATGGGAGTCCTGGGGGAAGAACATCAAACAGAAACTTCTAACTCAGTTGGTGGGCCAGTACACTGATATTACAGATGACATATTTCTAGAAATTTCCAAATAGTAACAATGAGGCAAATCTCTTGCCAGACTTTTTAAAAATCCAAACTATCCAAGTGGCTGTTTTAATAGTCTGGTCCAAGCAAGCATTGATAACTCAGTTACACTGGTATGAAAATGAAGATATCAAATGAGAAATCAAGTTGTGTTCATGAGAAGTCAGTTTTTCTTCTGTGCAATTAAGAGAGAGGCACAATCAATAGTGTATGCTTTTGGAAGGGTAAAAATATCAATGGATTCACAACATTAAGCAGGTCTGAATGTCTGGCCATTCTGCTGGAAGAATGTTTGGGCTGCCATTGAAATGAATCCTGAAGCCACACAAATGAAAATCTATTTCAGAATTTCTTGCAGAGCCTGGAAATATTCAAGTAAAATGCTTGTGCACATTTAGAAAGACATAGATGCACATATAATGACTCCAGGTATTTTTTTCCCCATTAAATGAATATAGATACCTTGGAAAAAGAAACATGAACATTTAGATTTCAAAAGGCAAAACATACTTGAGATTGGATTGAATTGACAAACAATGTTCTATAAAAATGAATCTTGTCTTCTCTTTGTGAGGTTGAGGGAGGGGTTCCTTGAGCTGAGAGTAATCCAGTCAGGAGACCCCAGTAAGCTAAAGAGGAAAGGGACTAAAGAGACATCTGTCCTCATTTATCCAATTATCATTCTCAACTTTCTGTAGCTACAGGTCCACTTGAGAAAAAAGGACAGGCTCTGAGAAGAGTCAGGATGACTTTTAGAGAGTCAGGATTAGAAGAAGAAAGAAAGAGAAAAGCAATATTTTTAGCATCTCTACATGTCGGGTACTGGGCTGAGTACTTGCCATATAATACTTTTTTTATTTCAAGAATGACCCATTGGTAGATATGACCTGGGAAGCCCACGGCTCAGGAAGGCTAAGTCCAAATTTAGACCATATACAACTGATTGCAGGCATCTCAGTTAAAGCCCAGTTTAGTCAAACTCCAATGATTGTCTTATTTCTTCTATTTATTCCTTAAGGCATTTCTGAGGTCAAAAAATAATTTTTGATAGGTGAAATTGGTTAAAAGAAAGGGGATTCCAGATGAAGAGATGGTGAATTAAGGTGTTATTTTACCCAGGGCTAAAATGTGTTTATAAAAATGTACCTTAGAATCTTCCATTATTGCCACAAGTTGCCATAAATATAGCAGATACATTCTTGCAACAGAACAAAACAAAAAAAATAGAAAAAAAGATGAAATTAAAGAACACTATCATGTTCTCTGTAAAAGAAGAACCAGAACATTAATCATGGGACCTATATCAGTTAGACTTCTTTGCTGCAAGCAATAAATGCCATTTTTGGTTCACTTAAGCAAACAAAGAAGGAAAAGCCAAAGAACTGAGTTGTAGAATGCACAAGAGCTGGGACAGCTCCTGGAATCAAGGAAGCAAAACGGCCAGTTTATTTATTTATTTTTTTTCTGGGAGCTATGATCAGCATAAAGATCCAAACTGCAGAAAGAGAGAATCAAGAAGCTCCAGCTTGGATATGGCCCACCCCTTGATGAGTGGAGCAAGGTACCTTGATTGCCAGTGACAGAGATAGTTCCCTAGAGCAAAATCCATATTAAAAATCACATGATGTCATCAAAGAAACATCTTAGGACATCTCTTCTCTTACTACTATAGCTTTAAATGTCCTTTCCCTGTATGTTAGCTTCCTAGGGCTGCTATGACAAAGTAACACCGATTGGGTAGTTTAAGAAAACCAAGAAATTTATTGTTTTATAGTTCTAGAGGTTAGCAATCTGAAATTATGGTGTCAGCTGGGCCATGCTGCCTTCTAGGGAAAATCCTTCCTTGCCTCTTTTTAGTTTCTGGTGGCTCCTGTCAACCCTTGTCTTTTCTTGGCTTCAGTCTCTGCTTCCATCAACACATGGATTTTTTCCCTGTGTGTGTCTGAGCACATGCTCTCTCCTTTTTAAGAATACCAGTCATTGGATTTAGAACACATCCCAATCTACTATGACCTTATCTTAACTAGTTACATCTGCAAAGACCATATTTCCAAACAAGTTGCCATTTTGCACTTCGAGGTAGACGTGAATTTTGGGGTGATACTTTTCAAACCTTTATACTTTGTCTTCCTTTGGAAACATTTGGTTTTCTCTATCACAAACTAACTATCCTGTCCTCTAATTTACAAATTAAATGTGTTTTTATATAGAGCTATGGTTCTTCAAGGGTAAGGACAAGGTCATGTCCATCTTTGCTTATTCAGCATCTAATAGAGTGTCTGGTATATTGTAAGCACAAAAGCAGTTTATTGAATGAATGAATAAATAAACCAAAAATGAATTATTCAACTAATAGGAGACATAAGAAAAAAAAAACTACAAAGGAATCAGGAATGGCACTTGGCATGTATCCTTATACAAGATTATAGAGTTCCACGGTCCCGTCATATACCCAAACAACACTATTGCAGAAACAGCAAATAAAAGCAAGTTTCCTCTTCCCCACAAGGGTTTATAATGGCCTGAATATTGAGAAAATTGACCTTGCTTCCACTTTGATTCTTACAAGTTCTCAGATAAAATAGACAATTTACAACTTCCATGTATTTTCTCTATATTTCTCAACTAGTTTGCCTTTTCCTAGTGCGGTTACATCATGCAACCCTGTTTACCTCCTCCGGCCTTGGCCAGCTTCCTTTACTTTCACACCCATTGCAAAGCGGTTTTGCTTTTCCTTCAAGGATTTTATTTTTATACCCTGCTTGTCTGTGCTGAATTTACATCTTCTCCCCCAGCTTCAAAGGTTTGCCGAGGCTATGACTTCACCTCCTTAACAGTGGTCACTTTCTTCTTTGAAGTTGAATATTCATTTGAAGAGAGATGCTGTGTCTTTTGGCTCCTTCTCCTCATCCATGCTGTCAGGAGATGAGGAAAAACACAGTTGCCCTAATGATTTGATCAGATAAGTCTGATACTTTCTGGATTTAAGGAACCAGTCCACTTCCCTGCTATGAACTGGAATGAGAGAGAAAAATGATTCTAATTTTAGGCTCAATCTTCAGAGGTTCTTTTCCTTAGGCCTTGCTGTCATGGGAATGTTTGGGGGCATAAGTGGGGACATGAACAGCCCTGAAAATTGCCTGGTGGGGACAGGCAGCAGGCTGGCTTTTATTGTTGACCCCTGATTCCCACAATGTAACCTTCCTCCTTTGCTGTGCCTGCCCTGATCGTACTTCGAGTTTACAATTACAATTTGTTTTTCATCCTGTTCCATGTCCTTGGAGAGAGATCACTTTGATGACGGTGCCAGAAACTAATTGTGAGGGGAACCAATTGTATGGGAGGATGAAGTCCATGGAGCCAGAGGTCCTCAGCATCCTGAAGAGAAGGGAGGTGCCATAAGGGAACATGTTTCCAGGGAAGACTCCAGGCTTCCTTTCCTGGAGACCTCTCAGAATAGGTTGTTCAGCCCTCCTACTGGAATTACTGAGTCTTATGTTTGGAAGGGACCATATTAAGCTGTGCTGTTTAAGTTCTTCAAGAGTATGAATTCCCTGGGCTATGAGTTCCATGCTGTCTAAATCAATGGGCCGATGTGGTGCTGTAGAAGAGTTGGCTTAGAATCAGGTCAACTAAAGTTGGAATCTTGGGTTCTACCTCTGGCTGGGTTATTTTATTAACAATATTATTAAAAATACTGGCAAGCATTTACTGAGTACACGTTATTGGCATGTTGTCGGGCTGAGTGCCTGACTCTCAACAGCTTAATTTATCACAATAACTGTTCTATGAGTAGGTATTATTATTGTTGTTTTCATTAGGTTTTACAAAATAGAACACAAATACATAAGGCACAGCTTCTAAGATCACAGAATTAGTAGAGGACAGAATCATTAGGGAAGAGCAAGGTCGTGCAAGTTCATGTGCATGCTAAACAACTACATAATATTGTCAAACACTACACTACATGTTTGCCAAGTCTTGTTTCCTTATCTGGAAAATGAAGACAATAATCCTATTTATAGATGTATAGGATTAAGCAAAATTGTTAGTGGGCTGTAAAAGTGAGTAGCCAGTTACCTAGAACATGGGCTTTCAATGATTGTCAGTGCTTTTTTATTTCCTCCCTTCTCTTTTCTGTAAACCACAAACCTTAAATCTCACCTTGGGAGACATCCTGTTCTACGTGGCTGTTCTACATGGTCATGGGAGATTCCTTGGTAATTTGTCCCAGTAGTTCCATGGGGCTTACCGGCCTGTTTCCAGCCAGCCCCATGAAAGCCAAGGCATGAGAGGGACTATGCAAGGCTGCCAGGGATTCCCTGTCTACTCTGGGCACATCCCACTAAGCACGAGGCCCTGATACATGTTGGCCAGAGGAGGCTGCCTGCTGCTCCCCATTTCACAATATCTTGATGAAATGTGGTTAAAAAGGGCACCAATGAGGCTTACACAATCTCCCACTCCTTCAGGATTAAGAAACTAAAGCATGTTTCTGGCTCCTCTGCAGCCCAAATGGGGAATCCTATCAACTCCATAGCCCCTTGGAACTCCCAGTGGGGGAAACCTAAACCCGAGGCCCACTTTAGCCTTCTTTCCCTAACGAGATCTTATTGGCCTGCTGTATGAAATTCTCACCATGATCCTCCAGTGTCCATGCCCCAACTTCACACATAGAAAACTGATGCTCAGCAAGAATCAGTAACTTGCTCAAAATCACGCATGAAGAATGCAAGCCAGAGCTGTCTGATTGCAAAGCTCTTTACATTACTTTGCTTTCTATTATTGCACTGGTCTGGCAATCCAGGTGACAAAAATCTAGCAGAGCCATTTATTCATTCATTTACAAATATTTGTTGAGAATCAATGATGTGCTAGATATAGATGTTGGGGATACAACAGTGAATAAACAGAGCTTTTCTGTTCTCAAGTAGAGCTTACAATTGAATGGAGTAGGAAACAAACAAGAAACAAATATATAGATATATAAAATGTCAGGTGATAATAAGCACCAAGAAGAAAATACATGTGGCTGAGGAAGACGTCTCTGTGAAAGTGACTTCTGAACAGAAAATTAGATTAAGTGGGAAAGTGGTTCCTGCAAATATTGGGGAGGAACAAAGCAGGAAATGGAAAATTCACAGCCTCTGATGCAGGAGTGTGCTTGATGTGTTCGAGAAAGAGCGTGGCGATAGCTAGAGACAGCCGGGTGAAGGAAAGTAGGAGACGAGGTCAGAGAGGTGACATCACAAATGGCCCATGCAAGGCCATTTGTGGGGACTTGGCAGTTTTCTCTGAGAGAAATGAGCTGGGAATAAGGGTGAAGCGGCTGGGACAGTGGTACATCTTCAGCAAGTTATGGTTCCAACACTAGTAAATGAAGGGGTTGGATTTCACTGGTGGTTCCCGAACTGGCTGCACAGTGAATCTCCTAATCACTCAGTTAAAGCTGTGACTACCTGGGATCCACCACCAGAGACCATGATTCAGTAAGTCTGGGGCACAGGCTCTGTTGATGGTTCTGATACCCAGGCATATTTGGCAACTATTTCCCTAGACTCACTCTAAGACTTGCTGATCAACGCCTCTGTTAATGACCCCAAATCTGTACATGGACAAGAGCTATAAATACAATATGAAATATTAGCCAGTGTGAAAAGGCCTCTGTTATCTTATCGATGTAAGGATTTGCAGTATGATCTTATTACTTCTCTCTCTCATCACTCATTTTCTCCCTCTGAACAGGTGGAAGAGATTAAATAGCTAAAGAGAGCAAATGACTACATTCTAATGCAGAAGGCTATCGGATCAAACCCTCTATTTTTCTGTGTACTTTTTGATGGCCTGTGAATTGACTTAATCAAACTGGAAACGTATGTGCTATCTAAATAATCTGCTTAATATTCTGTGACATTACTCCAATTACTCATCCTTTCAATAAATTTAATCTATTGATTTGAGCGCCTTATTCTATTTCACGCTCTCTCCTTTGCTCAAGAAAAGCCTCAGTAGTCTCATAATAAAGGTGAAATTAGATTTAAAATGCTCAGGGAATTTTTCTCCCCGCACACTTCTTTATTCCAAATCCAGATATGATATGAAGCATGAAAAATTGCTATATTTTCAAGTGAATTAATTTCAAATTTGAGAATTGACATGGATAGGTTTACCTACTGATTCATGTGCTGTGTTCTAGATTGGGAAGACGGCATTTCGAAATGTGTGGTCACACATGTGTGCCTAAATTTTTAGATGATTTTAGACCATAGATTTCTCTGGTGCCAGTCAGCAAACTCCCTAAAACAAGAAGTAAATATTTTAGGTATTTTGGACCATGTTGCAACATGGTCCACTGCAACATCTCTGTGGCCACTACTCAGATCTGCTGTGGCAGCACAAAGGCTTTCATGGACAATATGAAAATGAAAGAGAAGGGCTGAGTTTCAATACAATTGTATAGACAGAAACAGGTGGTATGCCAGATTTGGTAAGCAGGCTTTGGTTTGCCGAACCCTTATCTAGTCTAATTGTTCTGTTTTTGTTTTTCTTTTCATTTTAAATTAAGAAAATCAAGTCCCAGAGATGATATTTGACTTGGGTTGATTATAGCACTGCTGAGACAGGAACCGGAGTCTGTTGACCCAGATCAATGGTCTTCAACTGTACCAAGCTGCTCCTACTCAGGGGCTAACATTGATAGCGCAGGAGCTCCAACTTCCAAGGCAGAGCTAGAAATGAGTTGAGTGCAAGCTGATTAGATCTTGATGTGGACATGAGTTCACTGCCAGGAGTCCTTGGCTATTGCCTGTCCTTCCTCTTCCCTTTCTGGTCGTGGTGCTCTGGGAGGCACTTCTCACCCTAATCTCTTTTAAGGGTACATTTATACCTTCTGCAACCACAACAGGTAAGAACCAAGACACTAAAAGAATCCAGAATATTTTTTTGAACCAGCTAGGAAGATGGCATTGATGTTAGCCCCAACTGCACTTGCAAATGCAATCCATTATCCCTCTCTTTTCTTAATAACCTGTCCCTTCAGACAGCTCCCTACTCACTTTCCTCTGAGGACAATTTTTACTCAGATAGTACAAGTGATTGCAGCTACAATTTCTCTCTGGGGCCTAAAACTCCATTCATCTTACTTTTTTTCAGAAGTGAGATAAAAGCAAGTATATTTCTTATCTCTGTGGAACAGGAAGTTCCAAGTTCTAATTTCCTGTGGATCCCACAATCTTTTCCCAAAATGTTAGATACATTTTTGTCTTCTTGTGGTATTTATCTTCCTGCTTTCCTTTCACTTGCAATAACATAGATATTACATTTAGTCTTTTTTTAACTCTTTCTTATATAAATCCCCCATATTGAGTTGACTTTTGATCTAAAGTTCTAGAATTTGCTGTGAAATTGTCACTTTCTGTTTTTAATGAAGGTTGAATAGTCAACCTTAATGAAGGTTGAAGGACAATAGTCCTTTCTACCAATTGTGAATTTCTCTACTTCATGCTGCTGAGTCCTCAACGATTTCAAACTCCTTCCAACAAAGTAGTTAAAAGTACTCCTTTCCCCCGATTATACTGACAACATCCATATCTTTTTTTTTTTTTTTTTTTTTCTGAGACAAACTCTCACTCTGTCATCTAGGCTGGAGTGCAGTGGCATGATCTCAGCTCACTGAAACCTCCACCTCCCAGGTTCAAGAAACACCCATATCTTAAGCTAAACCTTGAATCTCCAAATGGTTTATTTCCTACTCAACTCAGGAATAAAATTTAAAGAGATGAAATTTGTGGCCATTTGTGGAAGTGCTTTGCAAATATAAAATAATATGTTTAGTTGTCACTTTTATTGTTTTCATTTTCAACATTTTTTCTAGGCTCCTTTATTTTCATGCCAATTGTCTGGATACTGGACAATTGAGGTAAAAAAAACCTCAGTAGATTTCCAGCATCTGGTTATTGGGCCTCTCCTTTCTTAAGCTCTAGGATTAAAATGTTCTTCACTTGCTATTACTAAAAATTAATTCTCTTAAATTATTTTTAAAATGTTTGAAGGAAAATACAGCCCTGCCCTTTTAAGGATCAAAAGCCATTTGTATCAGCAGAAAAAAAGTTATAAAAATCCCATATGACAAAACCTGTAGTAAAAAAGTGATCCTACATAAGTCTTTGCAAAATAAATTCTACCCAAGAGAGTAGTTTAGAGAAAGAAATGATGTAGACTTGTGATTTCCTACAAATCTTTTCTAAATTGGAGTGAGAATTACAACAACTACTGCAAAAATATCAGAAATGAATAGTATTACTACTCATCTCTGTTCTTTCTCATCACGGCAGCCTATGAAAGAACGAGCTGTGGCCATGAGTAAAATTATTCAGGTAAAATACATTTAGGTTGTATATTTATGTTAATGGTCTTCAAAAAAGCTTACTTACCCTAACATGAAAACAGTGAGTGGCTAGCCAGGTGCGGTGGCTCACGCCTGTAATCCCAGCACTTTGAGAGGCCAAGGCAGGTAGATCACTTGAGGCTAGGAGTTCAGGATCGGGCTGGCTAATATGGGAAACCCCCTAACTACTAAAAATACAAAAATTAGCCAGGTGTGGTGGTGCATGTCTGTATTCCCAGCTACCTGGGAGGCTGAGGCACAAGAATCGCTTGAACCCGGGAAGTGGAGGTTGCAGTGAGCCAAGATTGTGCCATTGCACTCCAGCCTGGGTGACAGAGCGAGACCCTGTCTCAAAAGAAAAAAAAAAGAAAAAGAAAATAGTGTGTGGTTAACCGGGTCTCCTTGCAAACTTTAAGGCATATTTATTTTCATGCTGTGTCAATTTCTGCCCTAATTTTTGGTAGACTGATTCATAAACTAATAAGTTAACTAATTGATCACATATCATCATATGCAGGTAATGTGCTAGGCACTGTAATAGTAGGATCTGCTCTATGGGCAACATGACTGTTACCAGCACCTGGTAACAAAATACCTTAAACCTGGTAGCTTATAAACAACAGAAACTTATTTCTCACGGTTTTGGAGCCTGGGAAATCCAAGATGAAAGCGCTGGTCAGTGTCTAGTGAGGTCCTCTATCCAGGTTCAGAGAACAGCAGTTTCTTGCCGTGTCCTCAGATAGTAGAAGGATTTAACTAGTTCTCTGCCGTTTCTTTTATGAGGGCATAAATCCCGTTTGTGAGGGCTCCACCCTCACAACCTTATCACTGCCCAAAGGCCCCACTTCTTAGTACTGGCACTTCTGAGTCCTGACTTGGGAGTCAGGATATCAACATATAAATTGTAGGGGGCACAAAATTTAGACCATGGCAATCAATTCTCCCATTTTATTATTTCTATAGGCATAGTCCATTCTGCTGACAATAAAGGAATACATTAGTTCCAATACCATCCAGTGTTCTACTTTGTGAGCTGTTTCTTATTCTTCAAACCTCAATCTACATCTACTGAGTATCTACTATGGGCCTGATGACAGGTAGATACTAAGAGTATACGATGAATGAAATAAGACTCCTTCTGGGCTAAAGTGGGAGGATCACTTGAGGCCAGGAGTTCAAGACCAGCCTGGGAAATATAGCAAGACCTTGTCTCTACTAAAAATTAACCATTAGCCAGGCTTGAGAGTGCACACTTGTAGTCTCAGCTACTCAGGAGGCTGAGATGGGAGGACCACTTGAACCCAGGAGGTGGAGGCTGCAGTGAGCCATGATTGCCCCATTGCACCCCAGCCTGGATAACAGAACAAGATCATATCTCAAAAAAAAGTCTCCTTTAAGTGGAGAAATATATATGTGAGCAAAGAACTGTCACACATTGTGACATATACTTCATGTATATTTCACATGGTGAAGGGCAATCTTCCCTGAAGAAATGACATTTAATCTTGTAGGCAAACAGGTGTATTACAAATCTTTTATGAGGGTAGCTCCACCACCGGATAGATCCATTTTCAAATACATAAAATCCAACCTCACTTGCTGCCTCAGACTTCAAACACATTCAAATGCTTCTTCTACCCCAAAGTCCTTCCTCAGTGACAACAGACTACTATTCCATGACTAGACTAAATACAAAATTATTTTACTGCTGATAAATATTTGTATGTTTCAGACACTATCCTAAATATTGCAGGTGACTTTTGAGCATTATTTATTTGAAAGTCGCAGCATTTCTCTTTATTATTTCTCCAGTAATTTTCACTGGGTCTCTTTGTAAATAGGTCTTTGTCGCTTGTCTGACTTGACAGATTCCATTCCTATACAATAAATTCTATACAACTCTACATTTCTCAACATCTTTCTTTGAGCTCCATGTTTTTCTCTCTTACTGTTCAGTTGCATGACAGAATTCAGGAGTTTGATGCAGGTGAACAGTAGGAAAATTATAAAGAGAGTGGCTAGGTGCGGTGACTCACGCCTGTAATCCCAGCACTTTGGGAGGCCAAGGTGGGCAGATCACTTGAGATCAGGAGTTTGAGAACAGCCTGGCCAACATGATGAAACCCTGTCTCTACTAAAAATACAAAAACTAGCCAGGGGTGGTGGTGGGCACCTGTAGTCCCAGCTACAGGAGGGAGGCTGAAGCAAGAGGATCACTTGAACCTGGAAGGTGGAGATTGCAGTGAGCCGAGAGCCAAGATCACACCACTGCACTCCAGCCTGGGTGACAGAACGAGACTCCATCTCAATGAAAATAAATAAATAAAATAAATAAATAAATAAAAATTATGAAGAAAGAAACACAGAGAAGAGGAGAGGCCAGAGGAGGAATTTCTCTGCTGTAAATGGAAGTAAAAAGCAGTAATTTTACATTGTGGTTTGGGCATCCACATCTTCAGCAGGAAAAAGACAGGCATTCCAACCACAAGAGGCAGAGAAGAGCAGGGCAAAGCCTCTGAAGCAGGAGAGGAAGAGGCCAACTTAGGAGGACACCTCTGTAGGAATGTCTGGACCAGCAGTACAGATGGGGTGGAGGCAGGGGGTGAAGCTGAGAAAACAAGCAAGGACCTGTTTCTGCTGCCCCAGTTTTGGGGGCACTGTTTGAATGTGTGCATCTGTTATGTATCAAAAATATAATAAAAATAAGTAAATAATTTAAAAATAGGGTTGGGGGGAATTTTTTTAAAGGGATAGTCAGAGAGACCGTTCTGATACGAGATATTTGAAGAGGCATCTGATTATGAAGTGTTTTGTATGCTATGCTGAGAATTTTGAGCTTCATCTTTAACATGGAAAATTTAGGAAAGATATTAACAGCGCAGTGAAGCAAGGAGATAATGCATTTTTTTCCTTAAGGTTACTTTTGGTGACAATAGTTAGAATTGAACAGGCTCAAAAATTACAGGGCTGGGCAAGTTGGCTCACGCCTGTAATCCTAGCACTTGGGAAGGCGGAGGTGGAAGGATGGCTTGAGGCCAGGAGTTTGAAAGCAACCTGGTCAACAGAGTAAGACTCAATCTCTACAAAGGAGAAATAAAATAATTATCCAGGCATTGTGGTGCACACTTTCATCCCAGCTATTTGGGAGGCTGAGCTGGAGAATCACTCAAACCCAGGAGTTGGAGGCTTTAGTGAGCTGTGATCACACCACTGTACTCTAGCCCTGGCAACAGAGCAAGACCTTGCCTCAAAAAACAAACAAATAAACAAAAAAGAACAATAGGTTTGGAAGATATTGAAAAAGTCCTGAGTAGAAACTAAATTGGGGCAGGAAATGAAGAAATATTTTAAAGAGGCATAATCATCCAAAATCATCCAAATTTTGTTTAGAAAGACATTACTGATTTGATTGATTCATTCATCCATGATTCATTCATCCATTTCTTTTTTCATTCATTCATTTATTCCACAAATATTTTGACTGCCATGTGGTAGGCATGCATGTGTTGGTCAGTGAACCAAACAGATGCTCAGCTCTCATTTGGTTTATAGCCTAGAAGGGGAAAAGTATAAGAAGTAAATATAGTTGCAGAATTACAAATTAATAGGTACAATATATAGTTAGATAGAAGAAACAAGATCTAGCATGTGACAGATCAATAGGGTGATTATAGTTAACATTCTTCTATTGTATATTTCAAAAAGTTAGAAAGTAATTTGAATGTCGATAGCATAAAGAAAAGGTAAAACACTTAAGGCGATGGATATCCCAATGACTCCGATTCAATCTTTATGCACGATATGAATGCATCAAATTATTACATGTACCCCCAAAATATGTGCAGCTATTATGTATTGTTAAAAAATAATAAAAATAAATAAAAGTGTGAACATAGGGTTGACAGGACTGTTTTTTTAATGAGGTCGTTTGAAAGACTGTTCTGATAAAGAAATACCTGAGCAGGCACCTGAAAGAAGTGAAGGAATGAGCCCTGTAATATATTCAGGACACAGGTTTTCTGGACAGAGTCAATGGTATAATCACAGTCCCTAAAGCAGTGCATGCTGGGAAGGTGTTTTTGTGAGAGGAGGAGCAGTTTGGAGGGTACTGCATTTTCAGAGATTGTCCTTTGCCTTCAGTGTCTCTTTTCTTTGTCCCCAGTCATAAAACCTCCCTTGCTCTCTCTCAGAGTCTAGAATGTCCTACTAGCTGTTGGAACCTGCTGGAGTTCTAAAGGCATGCGATGTCCTGAATGTGCCTGACCGATGGACACAGCAGGTATTTGAAGAGTTTTGATGCTTCCTTTCTGTTTTCAGTGCTATTTTTTGCTTTCTTTCTTTTAAAAAACTTTCCCCACAGAGGCTATTTATTACACAGCAGCAGCCAGCATGCACCAAGCAGAATTGCTTTTCATAATAAACCTATTCATCTTCTGGCATGTCAGAAATTTCTCAAATTGATACTTATAATAAATATGATTAATAACACATTGTATTTCAGTTGTTGCTGTAAAATAATTGGGAACAAATATCGTATTGTGATGTTGACAGTGTCGGGTTTGTTGGTGCCAAACAGCGGGAGCAGCCAACTGTATTTCATTAACAGCCACGTTGCTACAATGCTATTAAGTTTTTCATAATCCCTTTTACTCAAGGTTGATCATTCTGTTAGACAAATTCTTGCAACAATCACACTGGAAGTAAATCTGCCAGCGACAATCTCAGCAAGATGGGTTCTCACAAGGACATTAGGTCCCCTGCCTGTGAAATATGCTAGGCAAGTATTGCAATGCTGCGCTTGTGGATTAAGGACTAATCAAGGAGCATGAGAAAGACACCAGGACTAATAGACATGTAAATGGTAAGCCTGAATTTGAAGTGGCAGGAGAGGGAGAAAAGGGCACGGCTTTTAAAGGAAGGTAATATGCCTCACGATCCCTCAGTCTTCTCCAAACTCACCAGCTTCCTCCTTCGTCACATTTACTGCTTCTGCCATACAGTTACTTGTTGTTCTCTAAACACATTAAACTGTCCCACGGCTCCTCATATTGCATTTGCAAAATGCAATTTTCATTTCTATATATTCCTCCCAACCCCCTTAAAAGTATGGTAAACTATTAATCCCTCCGAACCTGTTTTAAGCTACATTTGCTCCTTGAAGCCATACTAGAACACTTGCATACTCCTTCCACAGGGCTACCATGAAACTATATACATTTGTCAATTACTATGTATTTTACACTGAATCACAATCAGTTGGTTTTCATGTGTATCTCTCCCTATGCAATGAGTTCTTGGAGGCAGGGCTTACACTTAGTACAAAGCAGATGCCTGGCTCAGAGAAAGTGCTCACTAGATAATTGTTGAACTGAACTAAACTGAAGGGGACATAGAAACAGTCTGGGCAAAGCAGGGAACCAGAGTTGCTGGTCATTCCAGCGACAGGCACAGAATGTCCCTTCTGCACAGTGTGCTAAAGGCCTGCCAAGGACAGTTAGATGCTTTAAAACATTTTTCAGCTGGGCTCGGTGGCTCATGCCTGTAATCCCAGCACTCTGGGAGGCCGAGGCAGGTAGATCACCTGAGGTCAGGAGTTTGAGACCAGCCTGGCCAACATGGTGAAACCCTGTCTCTACTAAAAATATAAAAATTAGCTGAGTGTAGTGGCATGCGCCTGTAATCTCAGCTACTCGGGAGGCTGAGGCAGGAGAATCCCTTGAGCCCAGGAGATGGAGTTTGCAGTGAGCCAAGATTGCACCATTGCACTCCAGCCTGGGCAACAAGAGTTAAACTCTGTCTCAAAACAAACAAACAAACTAACAAACATTTTTCATGGGTATACCCATGTATGTGTACATGAGAAGCGTGGAAGAGTAGCACAGAATCACAGATTCTGTGATAGCTAAGAATCACAGGATCTTAGCTTGGGATGAATTTTTTAGATAATTGTTCCCAAATCTGCATCAAATCACTTTGATAGCATTAAAATTATTGAGATTCCTGAGCCCAATTGTTGACTTATTGTATTATTCATGTATCTATTCGACACCCATGTACTGAACACCCTTACTTTTGAGGATGCTGGGGTGGGCATGGGGTACAGAGTACTGAGTAAAGCTAACACAGGCCCTGAATTAATATAACTTATAGTCTTAAAGCAGGGAGGAGGGGTCAGACATTCATCAATTAATCACACAAATATATAATCATACACTGTGATTAAGAAATATTTCAGGATGCTAGTGAGTATGTCAATGGCAGGATCTAACCTTGTCTGAGCTGAGCTCCAAAAGATAAGTAGAAGTCAAATTGATGAATGTAGGTGGAAGGGTGGAAAACATCAGGCAGGGAAAACAGTTTGTGCCAAGGCCCTGCAGCCCGAAGGGAATTTGAAGCTGGATGATATGTGAAGCATTGAAGGCAAGCCCATGTGGTTGGAGCACAGAGGGAGGAAGCTGGAGAAGTGAGACCGACAAGGAACTTTTAGACTATATTATAGAGGTTTTATTTCAGTCTTTGTTCTAAGAGCTACAAAAGGCCTTCTAGGAGGCCTTCTAGGAGATTTTATCAAGAGAGTAGATGTTGAGTCATAGCTTTGCTTAAAAAGATTGCTCTGGCTGCAGTAGGAAGAAGAACTAGTATAGAGTCAGGTCGGCAAGTCAAGGGTTCCCGGCAGTGGTCTATGTGCTTGTAAAAGGATAGTAATAGTGAGGATAGAAAAGTTGGTGGATGAAAGAGATATTTAGGAGGATATATTGACAGGAATTGGTGATGGATTAAATAAGCATGAAGTGGAAGATAAAGATAGACTATGGAGAATAACCACCTTTTCTGGAGCAAATGAATAAGTGTGAGAAATCATTACCAAAATAAAGGTTTGGTGAGAATAAGAGTGTCTTAGTCCCTTTAGTGTTGCTCTAACAGAATACCTGATCTGGGTAATTTACAAAGAAAAACAATGTTATTTGGCTCACAACTCTAGTGGCTAGAAAATCCAAGAGCACGGCACTGGCATCTGCTCAGCTTGCAGAGGGTTATGTGCTGCCTCACAACATAGAAAAGGAAAAAAAAGTCAAGAGAGAGCGTGCAAACACAGAAAAACATGAAGAGAAGCTTCACAACAACACATTCTTGTGGTAATTCATCCAGTCCTGCAAGAGGGAAGTCATTCACTCCCACAAGACAATATTTATCTATTCATGAGGGATCTGCCCACAGGACCCACCCAAACACTTCCCTCTAGGTCCCACCTCCCAACACAGCTACATTGAGGACCAAGCCTCAACATGAGTTCTGGTGGTGACAAACCATATTCAAATCATAGTACAGTCTCTCCAGATTTGAGAAAACTTCTAGGGTCTGTATTTTCAGCAAGTATTCCATGCAATTCTTGTTAGCCAACATGGCACGGGTACAGAGACTGGCATTCAAGAATCTCTGGTCACATATCTTACAACAACCCCATAAGTTGTCAGTTCTCAGTGAATGTTCAGTGTTCCTATGTTTTACCTGCAAATATGTGTCTGAATCTCAGTCCTTCTTGGCACCTACTTATTTCCAGCCTTGTTTGAGTCTCCAGCTTAGGGTTGTTGTGAGGATTACATAAGCCTAGTTATTCAACTCAGAAATATTTATTAAGTTCCTACTACGTGCTAAGGTTTGTTCTAGGTATGGGTGCTTCAGAATAGAACATACATGATACATGCCCTCAAGAAGCTCAGACTCCATAGAGAAAGGTAGATGTAGTATTAAATAGTTTTTCAACAGAATTAAATGCTCTCCCACATGAAATTTCAGAGAAGTGAGTGATGACTTCCCAAAATGTAGAGACACTAGAAACAAGTCTTCTGGGATGAGCAGGATTAAGCCAGACAAAGTCATGAGTGAATGTTTGAGTCAACCTTTTGGATACAGAGGCTACCACAGAGTAGGCAGTTAACAACCCTTCCCTCCCTTTCTGTCTCTTCTATTTACCTCCTTTCTTCCATAATCAAGTTGAGGACCAATCCTCAACATGAGTTCTGGTGGTCACAAACCATATTCAAACCATAGTACAGTCTCTCCAGATTTGAGAAAACTTCTAGGGTCTGTCCTGTCCTGTCTCCATTAGCTGCTATCTTTACCTTCTATCTCCCAGAAATGTACAAATTATGTAATTCAAGTTTCTATCACTGCTTTCCCCTCCATACTAAAACATGTTACTACACCTTGGTTTCTGTCTTCTTATTTTTCTGAATCTGCACTAGTCCTTTCATTGCTATAGTTGTCCTTCCTCTGTTCTAAGGCTCATGGCACCATTGTAAGCCCACGACCCTATGCCGACACTCAACATAACAACATTTTGCTCCATCAATTACTAAAAGTGCCTCCTTATATCAGCAGTCTCCCTGTCTTTGGAGAGTATACAACATGTATTATCATCCCATTTTCCCATTATGTTCAAAGCGGTTGAATGACTTGTACAAATTAATGCAAGTAGTTGAGGCAGAAATGATACTTCAATCAAGATCTTCAAACTTCCAAGTTCAGTTCACTTTCTTCCATAACATGTTATCTCAAAAATACAATTTGCCAGATATAAGTAATGCTAAATCGGTAACACTGCCCCACAACAAAGACCCCACACTTTCTAGAGCCAGCAAATGGCTTCAGATGTGTTTGTTGCAAACAGTTTCAAATGTATTTGTTAAACTTTGAACTTTGTATCATTTTAAATTTATTTTATTATTTAATTTTATTATCTTCAGAAGTGGAAACAGCTGGCTTTACTAAACCCTAGGGTCATTTCCCTTTCCTATGGCTGTCTTTACCAAGTGTAGCTGGTGTCTTTTGAATACGTGTTGCAAGCTTGAGTAATGTGCCTCTGAAATATGTGGCCCAGGAGGGAAAATCTGGCTTCGCAGCTCACTTGGTTCACTTACTCCGTGATTGCACGAAATTGCTCCTCAAAATGCATTTCTGTCTCCATAGACTCCTAGTGGGGAGGCGCTATTGCATGCAATGTCTTAATGTGGGCAGCTTTCCTGACCTCTGCGTGTAGGCTGGGTATCCCTTGCAGTTGGGTGGGATGTGACTGCACATCCATTTCAAATGCCCTGAAACTCCGGATGTGCTCCCGAGGTGCTCCCCTATGCCAGGATCTGCCTGTGGTTTCCTCAAGAGCTACCTGCATACACCGCATACCCTTGGATCCAGCACTGCTAGAGACTCTGCAGAAACTCTGCAACTTTAACTGGAAACCTCTCTACTGTTGTTGTTCCCATGGAAAATGACAATTTGCCACTTCAGCTGCCAAATATCTCCTCCCAATATGTTCTGTGAGCATTCAGTCGGCTCAAAGTCTTGTGTAATGGTGGATATATGATGCCGTTTGTTTCAACTTAGGCTCACATATGTATGTATCTCAGGGGCTACATGATTTACTTGCCATTTTTTAAACTTTTACTTGTAATTAACAAATAATAATTGTATATATTTATGGGATACAATGTGATGTTTTCGTATATGTATACATTGTAGAATGATTATATCAAGCTAATTAAATTAGGCATCATCTCATATACTTACTTTTCTGTACTGAAAACATTTAAGGCCTACTCTTAGCAATTTTTAGATATAAAAGACATTATTGTTAATTATGGTCACCACAATGTGCAACAGCATTTGAAACTTATTTGTCATGTCTAACTAAAACTTTGTACTCTTTGATCAATATTTCCCCATTCCCTGTACCCCACTCATCTCCACCCCACCCTCTAGTAAACATCATTCTACTCTCTACCTTTGTAAGTTCCACATTTTGAAGATTCTGCATATGAGATTATACAGTATTTGTCTTTCTGTGCCAGGCTTATTTTACTCAGCACGGTGCCCTACAGGTTCATCATGTTGTTGCAAATGACAGGATTGCCTTCTTTTTTAAGGCTGAATAGTATTCCATCGGGTATATGTTTTCTTTAGCCATTCATCTGTTGATGGACACTCAAGGCAATTTCATACTTGGCTATTGTGAATAAGGCTGCAATGAACACGGGAATGCAGGTATCTCTTCAACGTATTGATTTCAAATCCTTTGGGTATATACCCAGTAGTAGGATCATGTGGTAGGTTTATTTTCAGTTTTTTGAAGCTCCTCCATGCAGTTTTCCATAGTGACTATACTAATTTACATTCCCTCCAACAACGTACAAGGATTCCCTTTTCTCTACATCATTGTCAACCTTGTTATCCCTTATCTTTTTTGATAGTAACCATTCTAACAAGTGTGAGGAGATAGTTCATTGTCATTTTAATTTGCATTTCCTTGATGACTAGTAACATTTTAAAAATATCCTATTGGCCATTTGTATGTCTTCTTTTGAGAAATATCTATTTCAGCTTTTCAGTTTTTTGTCCATTTGTAAATTGGGTTACTTGTTTTCTTGCTATTCAGTTATGTGTAGGAAGAAATCATATGAAATAAAGAGAGTTATTCTTGACTGCATTGTTATATCTTGTTTACGTATCGTAAGCATTTTTTAATTTATTAAATAAATCAATAAATATTTATGAGTGTTACATATTCCTATGTCAAATTATTTACATTATAATATCACTTCCACTCAGTTGATTTCTTTGTTGATCAGCATCCTCTTTATGACTAATGCTAAAACCTACTTGGACTGATTTAGACAAAAAGACACTGTTTCAGGAAAAATACTGGGGAAATAATTAAAAATACAACCTTCATGACTTTCAAGGGCCACAGTCATCTAGAGGAAAATTAACTATCTTTAACAGTAGGTTTACCGCATTTGGAAAGTAGAATCATTCACTTTAGAAAAATAACTGTAATCACAGGGAATGAAATAAAAAGAGATTTTTGAATCGCTTGTGTAAGCCCAAATGTTGAAGTTAACTGTTTTTGTGAGGTTTTCTGCTTGTTTGCTTTTGTTTTTGCATAATAGAGAGGTAGAAATGTTGCCTGGCTTTCTTCTGAGTCTGGGTAAAGCTGGGCGGAGGGGTATAATGGAGAGAACTAACGCGAATTGAGCTAGACTTGGTGCAGTCATATGCAAGATCTGAGTTCATATCATAAATGCCCTTAGAAGGAGATGCAGCTACTCTTGTTTTCCAGATGAGGCAAGTGAGAATCGAAAGGCCTCAGACATGATCACATCCAGTCAAAGCCTGGATTCAGAGACCCGTCGTCCCTGAATCTTTAGCATCCCTTTCGTCAGACTATAAAATTTCTTGTCAGGTCCTGCTTCCCTTGTTCCAAAGAGTAGCAGTTATTAGAGAGGGGCTGGAATAACTTTATTTCCAATTTCTAATTTTTCTTTTCTTTATCTCTGTTCTCCCTTGTTTTGCCTTTCAGTATAATTCCTCCAATCACATTTCCTTTCCAAATTTCTTTTTGCCCATGCACCATTTCCTCTTTTATGATTTTAACAAATAGCCCTCATCCTAATTGGTGAATTGGAAGAAATAAGTGACTCTCTGAGAATAATTAGCTCTTTGTTAATTGTATATTTGGAAAGGAATGGAAAGAGACCTTTTTTAGCATATGCGGGAATTTAATCTAGCACTTGTCAGTACGAAATGGCTTTCGTTTCGTGTGTATTTTAAAAGTGACGTCCAAACTAGTGAATAGACGCCAATTTCTTAGTATTCAAAACTATAATATTAAAAGCCTTCCTCTGTTATCAATATAGTGGAAATTCTTTATAATATAATCTCCAAGATTTCTGACTTTTTACATATTTTATTTATTTATTTATTTATTTATTTATTTATTTATTTATTTATTTATTTATTTTTGAGACAGAGTCTCACTCTGTCTCCCAGGCTGGAGTGTAGTGGTGCGATTTCTGCTCACTGCAAGGTCTGCCTCCTGGGTTCAAGCGATTCTCCTGCCTCAGCCTCCTGAGTAGCTGGGATTACAGGTGCCTGCCACCATGCCCAGCTAATTTTTTGTATTTTTTGTAGAGACAGAGTTTCACCATGTTTGCCAGGATGGTCTCAATCTCCTGACCTCATGATCCACCCACCTCTGCCTCCCAAAGTGCTGGGATTACAGGTGTGAGCCACCGTGCCCAGCCGATTTTATTATATTTAGTATTCATTAGCTGGCATAATTTAGCTTTGTGTTTGATAATATATTTTTATTATCCTAATAAGCTAATACATAGCTATAGCTTCAAGGAAGATAAAAAATTTACTACTTTCCCTTTCCTTTATGTGCTGCTATCTACACTGTCTCATAGATTCATTCATTGATTTAGTCATTTACATGATTAATACATATTTGTTTGGTATCTATTATAGGCCACGCTTGTGCTAAATGCCAGCAATGGGGCAGTGACAAAAGAGATGTGTCCCCATGCTCTTGGGGCTTACAGAATTTAATATTAAAAGAGAGGCCATAAATAGGTAAAGTAATATTCATCATGATCATCATCAAACTATTACAAAATCATTACAAGTAAGAGCTATGCAGGCAATAAACACAGAGGGTAATGGGGCTGGGAAGTGCCACTTTAGCTAGGAATGTCAGGAAGTAGGAGGTGGCATTAAGATTGAGACTTTAAGCATGAAAAGGGGTCAGCCATGCAGAAGAGTAAGTAAAAAACATTTATTCCTCTTTGAAAATGAAGATGAGACCTCTTTAAACAGGTGATACCACGTTGCACAGAGATCACCACTGAATTTGTATAAACCATACAGCAAGCCAGCTGCACAGGGGAGATTAGAGAGCTTAGAAACCCTGCTTCCTCACCCTGAGCGTTTTTACGCTTCTCACTAGCCTGTTTCCTGTTTTTCCCATTTTGCCCTTCTTTGCCCCACTCTCTCTCCCTGCTGTCATCTCCAGGGTTCAGCTAGGTTTCCCTTTGCTCTATCCTGGGCAATATAGTTTGAATAATCAGACTAAACAGGACAGCCTTAGACATGTTTATAGGGTGTGCTGGAGAATGTCAAAAGCAAGGCACGGCGGAAGCCCAGAGACCCTCATCCACCCAGGCTTTACATTGTTTCTGGAAAAGAAGGCGGGTCTCCTGCCTCAGCTGACTTGTGTCTGGTTCTCTAATAATGGAGTGTTATCTAATTGGTGCTTCCTTTACATCAATGGAAATAGTAGCACAAGACACAGGGACAAAGCGACATGCCAGCAGTTAAGTATAAGTGAGTGTTCAGGCCCATCCTTCCAAGGGCTTTGCGGTAATATTTAGAACACATCCTAATGACTAAGGCATATATCCTTGGGCGGGATGGCTTCATATAAGAGACATCTGGCATGTATTTTCTGGTCTAAAATTATAGCATTCCCACCTAAAGCAACTTATATTTCTAAGAAGATGGGAGAGAAGGATGATGAAGTACCATCTGACAATTTATTTGTCACTTAAATATAGAATAAAAATTAGAAGTCCCAAACTGTTAACATTAGCGTTTTAAAAATGCATACAAGTGAAGAAAGCTTGCTGAAATATTAACTACAGATTTCTTTTCCTTTTTTTGTTTTTGTTTTTGTTTTTGAGATGGAGTCTCGCTCTGTCACCCAGGCTGGAGTGCAGTGGCATGATCTTGGCTCACTGCAACCTCTGCCTCCCGGGTTCAAGCAATTCTCTGCCTTAGCCTCCCAAGTAGCTGGGAGTATAGGCGCCTGCCACCATGCCCGGCTAATTTTTGTATTTTTAGTAGAGATGGGGTTTCACCATCTTGGCCAGGCTGGTCTTGAACTCCTGACCTCATGATCCACCCGCCTCGGCTTTCCCGGGATCACAGGTGTGAGCCACTGAGCCCAGCCTTATTTCATTTTCTTACCATTCCTCAGAATCTTGTGCATTGAGAAGGCATCACTGAAGCCATGTTGTTTTTTAACTAAAGTAATCCTACAGACAGGGATATTATTTGCTATATGAAAAGCTTGAAACCTTTTTTCCCCCACTTTTAATCACCTGAAAGTAATCATTTTTACAGCAAACATCACAGAGCTGAAGGCAAAGAAAACCAAACAAAGGCAGGGCTTCCCCAGAGAACTTCCTAATGCTCTCACAGAAGCTTCTAGTCAACCTTTGTTTGTCAAAAGCAACTGTCTGATGGAAATTTCACTTTGTAAATGTTGGAAGTGGAAGAAAGGCAGGATCTTCCTATGATACCCTATTTGGAAAGGGAAGAGAGTGGAGGAAATGAGAGCGAAGATTCTTTTGACTGCACAACAGTGGATGTCACTGCCCGTGGTGGTTCAGGCTCTTCAGGAGACCCACACTGACCTGCTGGTTGATGAAGGTGATTACTTCTGAGACGACACTGCTCTTTCTGAAGACACGGGTATAGTTAGGCTGCTTCTGAAACATCTCCCTAGAAATCCTGTCTTCCTCTTTGCTAGCTCCCAAATGTCTTCATTTGAATTGGCTAACAAGGAGAGAAAGGGATCTACGCTTCCCTTCGTAAAGCAATGGCTTTCAAATGCTGTTTCCTATCACAATCCTATTTTATATCTTCCCTGATGTCTTTACATGTGACTCGGAGCACAGCAGGGCTGCCTTGTTTAGGTAGAACGGAGGTTCAGAGTTCTACCTCATTGCTTCCCCTTTTCTCCCTGAGATGACCTCTGAGATGTCTGGACTTCTTAGAATCCAGTCTGAAACCTTAAAGAACTGCTGGCTTTCTGATTTGCCCTTTTATGCCAATTCAAGTCAAGGAATATTTATTATGTGTCATCTACCTACAACACTGAGAGGTCTTGAGAGCATTCGGACATGAAAAATAGCCTAAGCCTGCTCTTCACAACCTCCTCTGCTCTGTGGATAAGTTAAGCACTTAATTTTACTGTGATATGAATCCCCCTCTTCTTTAGACCAGCTCTGCCATGTGCACCCATCATGTGCCTCTCCTGTCCATGGGCACAGCCATGAGCATGGTGTAAGTGCTGTAATCCCTGAATCCTGCTTCTGGGTATCCCTTCTCCCTCCATTCCCTAGATCAGCTAGCCCCATCTTCCCTGCTCTCTGATCTTGATCCTGCACTTCCAAGCCCCTTGTCCTATCCAACTGCCTTCTGGGACTTTATAGTATTTGCTTCCTTGACCTCTCTCTCACGCCTTGTATACCAATTTTCCTTTGTGCTTTGCACAAAGATTAGCACTGACTATTCCCATACTCAATTCTGGCCACCAGGACTCCATCTTGTGCCATACAAATTATGCTATAACATTGCTATAATGTTTACACTTAAAACAGTTACCTTAAAAATTCTTGTAAGGCAGCTCAGATTTGAAGATTCAGTTCCCTCTTTTTTGAGGTTTGTATCTCTCAATTCTGTGCTCCTGAACCAAGCATGAATTCTGACCAATACCTGGGCTTTCTTTAGAGAGTCAGCACTTCAGAGGTATATGCATGGATGCATGTATACCCACAGGTACATAAAATTGATTTATATATGTGTATATAAATAAACAAATATGTTTGTATATATACAACTGTAAAAAAAAAGTCTCAGATTTTTTAGTATAAATATATACAGGGAGAATAGACCTCTATTTTGTATACAGATATATGCACCCATTTATTTCTTCTATGATAATAGAATAAAGACTATTCAACAAATAGTCTAATGAGCCAATACCATATGTCTTCGGAAATGCAGGGTGAGAAGATAGAATCTACAATATCATGGACCACAAATTCTCATATGTTTAAGGTAGAATAATTTGTATTATATAAAATTATAATACAGATAGATACTCTTACTATTTTGGTATATATCCTTCCTTCTATACATACTGCTATACAGAATGAATATTCAAATCCAAATCTAGCTATATCCTATTTTTTCACTTAACATTTAATCATGACTTTTTGGTACTTAACAGTAACTTTACTGTCCTTACAATTTAGTAGTGTATAATGTGCCATCTTATGGAATTATTATATTTATCAAACTATTCCTCTTGTTTGACAGTTAAGTCTTTGTCACTTTTTTTGTATATGTAGCAGTGCAAGAAACAGCTTTGTATATAGCAAAAAAAGAGCAGTTAAAGATAAAGGCAGAGGCTGGTATTTCTGTTTTGCTGAAATTTCAATAGGACTGATAGTTTTCTAAATTACCTGTTGTAAATGTAAAATATGTAGTCCTGAGAAAGCTCTTTGAGCTCAAGGATGTGTTTGCGTGTGTGTGTGTGTGTGTGTGTGTGTGTGTGTGTGTCTGGGTGTCTGTGTGTAGTAGTAGTATATTACATGTGATCATCCAAAACATCACCCTAACAATTACCTATGCAAATATGTTGAAAGTGACTAATTTTTAATATAGTTAAAACCAACAAGGTAGTTAAAAAGATGATCAAACTTCTGAACTCAATCAAATATAAGTCTTACTAAAAGTAGACCAAAACAGAGAGAGAGAGAGAGAGATGTCTTCTACCTCAGTGATAGCACACATGTGCAGTTACATGTACACACACTCATCCACACAATGAGCAAAGCTTTCATGAAAAGGTACATTATCCCTCATATTTCAATTTACGAATGTTAATAATTGAAATATAATTATGCATAATTCGGAGAACGGCGTCTGGAGTCAGACTGTCTGAATTCAAATCCCAGTTCCACCCTTGCTAATTCTGTACATTTTGGCTGATTCTTTGACTTCTTTACACCCCAGTTTTTGCATCTATAAAATTAGATTTAATGTTACATATGTCATAGTTGATTCTCTGGCATAGATAGAATGAGATAATATATGTAAAGCTCTTAGCCTGTCTCATAACAACCCCTCCATTGATGGTATCTATAATTGTTGTTTTGATAGACTTGATTCTTCCATTATTTGTAGAAGATCTAGTTTTCACTTTGGTATGTGATTTGACTTCTGTAAGGCAAAATTCTCCAAGAATTATACCAAGAAAAGCTTTAAGAGAAGTATATTCTGATAGGGAAGGGAAGCTATCTGCCTTTGTCATCCTGAGGATTACTTTACTCTTGGAGTCATTAATTTATCCATCAAACCACTATGGGATCCCTATCATGTTCCAGGTACCGAGCTGGGTACGAGTAATTCAGAGAACAATAAAGACACAGTCTCTTTTGTCTTGGAACTTTCAGCATTTAAAAATTCCCTAGTATGTATCAGCACGTCTGTTTTTGGAGTCCTGCCATTCTCCTTTTAAAAGACTGGCTTAAGCTTGTGAAACATTTCTCCCTGTTCCCAGCATAAATATGAGCTGCAATGAAATTAAGAAAAAATATTTACTAGGAAAGAACATAAAAGAATTGAAAGCAGCAAGTAAAAGCAATGCCCAATTAGATACCCTTTCAAGGAGCAGATTACTGTATAGAAGGAAATCATCCTGAATCGCAATCCTGGAATCAGCATTTTGCCTGGTTCTTGGCCTCTATGCTGCTCTCATTGGTTGTTGATCCCTGGGTCTTTTAGACTCCCTGGTCTTCATGAAGCTGACAATCAACTCTTTTTGCTCTGTCTCAAGCTAGATGCAACAGACTTTTCGTTCCACAAAATGCAAAACCTTTTTCTAACTTATTTCCTCCAGGATGGGGTTTTTACAGACAGGGGCAGGGTTGCCAGTTATTCTGTGAGTCCTCCTGAGCCTCCCCACCTAAGTTATTATCATATCCCCACCTACCTTCAAGACCAGCTGCTATGATAGATTTCTCCATCCCACCAAGGATGTGTCCATCCTACCCATTGAAAGTCTTAAGGCAGTTCCATAATAGAAATATAGCATGAGCCACATATGAATCTTAAAGTTTCTAGTCTCTACCTTAAAAAGGTAAAGATAGGCCAGGCACGGTGGCTCACGCCTGTAATCCCAGCACTTTGGGAGGCCGAGGTGGACGGATCACCTGAGGGTGGCAGTTTGAGACCAGCCTGACCAACATGGAGAAACCCCATCTCTACTAAAAACAAAAAATCAGCCAGGCGTGGTGGTGCATGCCTGCAATCCCAGCTACTAGGGAGGCTGAGGCAGGAGAATCGCTTGAACCCAGGAGACGGAGGTTGTGGTGAGCTGAGATCGCACCATTGCACTCCAGCCTGGACAACAAGAGTGAAACTGCACCTCAAAAAAAAAGGTAAAGATAGAATTTTAAATTTTAGTTTAAGTAAAATTTAATTTTAATGACATTTTATTTAACTCAATATATAATACCAAAGTTGTTTTCAATATGTAACCAAATACACATCATTAATGAGATATTTCAAATTCTTTTTTTCATACTAAATCTTTGGAGTCCAGTTTGTATTTTACAGTTACAGTATATCCCAGTTCAGACTACCCACACTGTCAGTGCCCAGTGCCCACGTGTGACTGGTGGCTAATCATGCTGTCCAGCACAGACCCCAGGAAATCCCAAGAAGTTCACCACATAGCAATGCTAACGTACATACTGCAATAATTCTCCCACTCACTATCACAGGAGGGTCATTCTCTCATAACCTCTCACTTCCTCTCTCCCATACACCCTTCCAGTACTAATAAATCAACTCTTCATCCAAGAACCATACCCAAAAGATGTTTCCCATAATGCTTTCAGGAAACTTCCATTTATACTAGTCTGCCTCAATCCATCTCTCCCTACTGTATGTCACTGTTTCGTATTTCTACAGAAAATGCCTTGATACATCATTTTCAGAAAACACTAGCAGTAATCTTATGGTACATAGTCCTGGGTTGAATAGGGATTAAAATTAGTGAACTTGGCATATTCTGCATCTACTTTGGACCTGACCATGCGCATAAACGCAACCTATGTTTGTTTACGGCTTTGCAATTGTCTTAGCTGATAGCTTTATTCTGTTAAATAACTTTTTAAAATTAGAACACAGATTTGAAAGATAAACAAATACACAGCATTGATTTTTTTTACCTGGTTAATTTTTAACTCCAAATAATGAAGCCAATACTGTGAGCAGATAAAAATTAATACTACCAAAAGGATCTCTTGGAACATGAGATACGTTACACATTTTTATAGAGATAGTTTTCAATTTTCTTTTCTTTCATCTTATTTTTCTATGGGAAAAAAACACACTGCACAAGACATCATTTGCCAATGTGTGAAAAATAGCTTACTAACAGTCTCATTCAAGCTTTACCTCCTTTAAGAAGAGTTCCTTTAACTGCCCAGAGCATTCCATGAACCCCTAATATATGTGCCTAGAGTTTTCTGTGTATATCTTCTAAATTTCTTTCCATTGTAGTGTAATGGCTAAAAATGTGGACTTTAAAACTGGACCTCTGGGTCAAAGTCCCAACTCTCCCACTGATAGTAGCTGTGTAGCCTTGGACCAGCTATTTAACCTCACTGTGCCTCATTTTCTCTGTTCATACTACCTGCTTTTTAGAGTTGCTATGAGCAAATATATTAAAATACTTAGAATAATTGTCTGATAATTATTAAATGTTGGCTCTTATTCCAAAATTGCTTTGGGGATTTTGTTTTCTCAATGACCACTGTTGTCATCAAATATAATTAGTCTAAACATTAAGAAGTTTCAAGCAAAACAAGTTCCTCTACTTTCCTATTTCTATCAAAGTTTTCATCATTCTTCTTTTTAAACTCACTCAGAACTCTGAAGGTGTCCTTAGTCCTTCTCAATGGTCTCCCTTACCCAGTTTGTTATGTTTATTGATGTTTTGCCTTCATTATTGCTCCAAGAGAAATCAACAAGAAGATCACAGAATTTAGAACCCAGCTATCTTAGCTCTGAAGTGCACAAGCTGGTTAATTTAAAGTAATTCTTCGGCCTCCAATCCTCAATCTCCTCTTAAATGCACAATATTTTAATGCCTATTTCATATTATAATTTTTGTTTGTTTTTGAGATGGAGTCTTGCTCTGTCACCAGGCTGGAGTGCAGTGGCATGATTTCAACTCACTGCAACCTCCACCTCCCAGGTTCAAGTGATTCTCCCACCTCAGCCTCCGAGTAGCTGGGACTACAGGTGTGTGCCACCACGCCCAGCTAATTTTTTGTATTTTTAGTAGAGATGAGGTTTTACCATGTTGGCCAGGATGGTCTCAATCTCTTGATCTCGTGATCCGCCCACCTCAGCCTCCCAAAGTGCTGGGATTACAGGCATAAGCCACTGTGCCCAACCTCAAATCATAATTTTATTACCTCCCCACATGTATGTGAAAGAGATTTGCCTAGCACATGTTCTATACCCACATTGGTAATGACTCTTTTTATCTCTCAAATTGCTTAAATTTGGGGCTTGTAACACATCACTTTGCTTATTGCTTTGCAGAACACTTTCTTCCCCTCAGAATCCTAAAATAGCAATACTTAAAGTGGCTCTAGAAGTTATCAATTACAATTTACTGTTGCAATGTTTTTCTTCCTAAAAATCGTCTGCAAATTGATTTGTCCAGTCCGTGATTAGAAACTCTTTCTACTTCAGCATCATCATTGTAAAAAATTATGTTGCTTGCTGGTGGAAACCCCTTCACTGTTATTCATCAATAAATTGGTCCACACTTCCACAGATGTCTTTGAATAGGATATCCTAAAATGACCACTTTACAGGCCACCTGCTTTCACCTCAATGTACCTTAAAACCAGCCCTGCGTGTGAAGGAAATGTCACTGGCACTGAGTAGCCAGTCAGGAGGCGTGTGGATGATAACCAGTAAGAGCCAGTTGAATGAATGCTGAGCTGAGTGAAGGAGGATGAAGCGCTAATCTATTAGACTTCAAGCTTTTTAGTGCCTAATAATGGTGTTTGCTTCTCAAATTTATGAAAATATTTTTAAAAATGCAGCCACGCTGAATGAGTCTTAGAAACATTGATGAATTATTTCTAGTGCCTGGAAAACAATGAAATATAGAATTTTCTTTCACCCAAATCTCATTAAACTGTCAGACATTTTTCTGCTTTTTCTAGTAACTTATCAAGGTATTTATGTGTATGCACGTGTGTGTCTATATATCTTGATAACCAGCTATAATGGGAGAGGAAATGCTGGAAAATGTTTGACAATCTAATGAGAGTTTGTGACATCTGTTTTCCAAGGCTCCACTACGTACTGAGGTAGCTCGTTAAATTAGGGTGCTGCTGCAAATTCAAAGCTTCTACGTGTCTTTGGTAGAGCCCTGAGGTGCCCTTAGTGTTCCGAGTATTTCAGTCCTTTACCTTGACTCTCAAATTCCCAATTCCTCCTGGCATTACCCTGTCCTTCAACCAACTCCTCTACTTTTTGGTGTAAATGTCATTGTTTAATAGGAATCTCAATTTTCAAGCAAAAATATGGACCTGAAATGGTAGAATTTAAAGCATGGGTTTGTTTTACTTTCTTCTTTTTATTATAACCCCATTAAATCATCTCCATTGGCTATCTGTAAAACTTCTTCTTGTCCCATTCAAACCCCTTATTTGAGGGAAAGTTTCCAGAGATCTTAACAGTACTCGCTTTGGGTTGAAGTTTCAACATTATAACTTTAGGTGACGCATCCCTCCACTGTTCAGTATTGGGCATGGGCTGGGCGAGTGACGGTAAATGTTAATGGAAGGTATGATCTTGGAGAACCACCAAGAACAGAAGTCAACAGGAAGACGGCTGACTTTATCGGGGTCCCTGACAGATGTCACAACAGGTGCTTAATTACATGTTTTATCTTTCAATCCCTTTGTATTCCTGGCATGTGAGCATTGTCACCCCATTTTATAAATGAAAGGACTGAGCTCAGAGAAGTTCAGTGGCTTGCTGAGGTGGTAGAGTTGCCCTTAGAAAGCAGATCTGAGGAACTCCACGGCCCGGCTTTTCCTTCTACCTTATTGGACCCTGGGCTGTCACTCACCTCCTTTTCCTTTGCAAAGTCTCATGGGATACCTGGTGGGCTGTCCCAGGACCTTCATATTCAGCCTCCCCCTCTAACCCACACATACTTGCAATTCAGAAACAAAGAAGAAGTACTGCACTTTCCTTTCTTAACAAACCCCCATTGGCAAGGGGACAGCTCACCATCTCACGTGCCTTTGATCCCAGTAGGATGGGGCAGCAGGAGTAATGCAGCAGCCCCAGGATTAAATGCGTGTTTTTTAAAACACAATATCAGATTCCTTACCTAGAAAAAGGCTTATTTTGTTATCAATTATCAAGCAGATTTGCTTGAGATTCAAACAGATAAACAATAGCAGCATGGCGTACTAGGTACAGTCTGTTTTCTCATTTGCAAAATAAAGATATTAATGCCTACATCACGGACATAGTGAGGCCTAAATGAAATACTGTGTGTAGCATATAGCAAGAGCACAGTAAATGGTATGTATTATTATTAACAGAAATATAATAAAAACGGGGTACTTACTATGTTTCAGGCATCATTCTCAGTACCATATGGATATTAAAAACCTCTCAACTATCTTATGAAGAAGGAACTATTATTATCATCATTTTATAGTTGAGGAAACAACATAGACACTGATGACTTGGATTGAAGAGTTATAAATAACAATAATTTGCTGGCCAGGCATGACGGCTCATGCCTGTAATCCCAGCACTTTGGGAACTGAGTCAGGTGAATCACCTGACATCAGGAGTTCAAGACTAGCGTAGCCAACATGGTGAAATCTCCTTTCTATTAAAAATACAAAAATTAGCTGGGCATGGTGGCAGGTGCCTGTAATCTCAGCTACTAGGGAGGCTGAGGCAGAATGATGGCTTGAACCTGGGAGGCACAGGTTGAAGTGAGCCGAGATCATGCCACTGCACTCCAGCCTGGGTGACAGAGCAAGACCCTGTCTAAACACACACACACACACAATACTTTTCTATTTGTTAATTATGCAATTAATTATTAACATTATCAACATAGATGATAAAGTACTGAGGGAACTAACACTACCCCATAATAAATTATCTTATTTAATTTTCTAAAATTTATGAGACAGAAAGTAGGTCCATTCTGCATAACCTCATGTAGGGGCTACCCTGCAATTTCTCGATAGTTGGTCATTTATTCCTCAGGGATCTAGAACTAGGAATACCATTTGACCCAGCCATCCCATTACTGGGTATATACCCAAAGGATTTTAAGTCATATTGCTATAAAGACACATGCACACAAATGTTTATTGTGGCACTATTCACAATAGCAAAGACTTGGAACCAACCCAAATATCCATCAATGATAGACTGGATTAAGAAAATGTGGCACGTATACACCATGGAATACTATACAGCCACAAAAAATGATGAGTTCATGTCCTTTGTAGGAACATGGATGAAGCTGGAAACCATCATTCTCAGCAAACTATTGCAAGGACAAAAATCCAAACACCGCATGTTCTCACTCATAGGTGGGAATTGAACAATGAGAACACATGGACACAGGAAGGGGAACATCACACACTGGGGCCTGTTGTGGGGTGGGGGGAGTGGGGAGGGATAGCATTAGGAGATATACCTAATGTTAAATGACGAGTTAATGGGTGCAGCACACCAACATGGCACATGTATACCTATGTAACAAACCTGCACGTTGTGCACATGTACCCTAGAACTTAAAGTATAATAAAAAAAAAATTTTTTTTAAATCTCACAAAATAGTGTCTCCCACTGTAGTACCAAATACTAGAAAGTTCTTCCTTCTATCTGACTGAAACCAGCCTCCCTTTCACTTCCACTCAACACCCTTGATTTGCTCTCTAGAGCTACGTTACCTTGTTTAATCTCTTTTCCCCTTGATGTCTTTTAAATATTTGAAGATCGTGATCCCATCTCCCTGAGTCTCCTCTTTAGGCCACATGTTCTCAGTCTCTCCAGCTGTTCCTCATGCAGCAGCGTGGTTATGGAGCTTCCCCACACTCTGGCCTCACTGTTCTGGATACATTCCAGTTAGTTATACCCTCTTTATTTGAGATAAACAAGACTGAGAGTGATAGTCTGCATGGGTAGTGTGTACTAAGAGAAGGGAGGGAACCATGCCATGTACCAGCTGTGCGGCACTAAGAAAAGACTTGGGCCTCTCTAAGCCAGAGTGTTCTAGGCTTCGCATTGGATCTATCAGTGGGTTTGTTGTGACTATGAAGTGAGATAATGAACTATGTAAAGCCCCTGATATATAATATTCATGCATGTATCCATATATTTATTCTATAATTTAGTCTATAATAAAGACTATCCAACAATTAATCTAATGAGTCAATACAATATGCCTTTGAAAATGCAGAGTGAGAAGATAGAATCTACAACATCATGGACCACAAATTTCCATATGTTTAAAGTAGAATAATTTGTATTATACCAAATGTCCTTGGTATGCAATTAGCATTCTATTGGTATAATCATTTGGTGCTATATATTCTATTAGTTTGCAATTCTCATTTTGAAACTGGATGCCAAATTTTGTTTTTACCCGCTTCACAGAACCTGAGCTCTGTGAACAAATCACCTGGATTGCGTCTCAGACAACTAGCTGTATGATTTGGGACAAGTTTCTTCACCTATATCTATACATTGGGGTTAATAATAGTATATTGTAAGATGATGGTAGTGAATATTAAACAAGAAAATATGTACAAAGTGCTTTGATCAGTGCCTGGTACATAGTGAGTACACAACAGTTTAAGTGTTAGCCCTTGTTATTGTCATTGTGATTATTATTTTTATATTAGCCAGTTTGTTTTTGAGCCCATTGATCCATTGTTTGTTTTTTAAACCAATGGCCAAACATTTATAGAGCATCTTTTGGCAATCTTCTTTTCATTCTGGTGGGACAATTGCTGTGTTCTGACATCAAGAAACTCCCAATCTAATGAGGGAGATGCACATATAAATAACACAGTCTGATATCGTGCTATAAACACAATGGCAGCATATATGCAGGACATTAAAGAGAAGAAACCAAAGAAAGGGGTAACTAACTCTCAGGGTGATCAGAAGAGTCTAACTGTAGGATCTGTTCCCTGATCTGTGTTTGAAGTAATAAAATAAAGTTAGGCAAGTTGGGCATTTTTGACCAAATAAATAAATAGATAACATCATTCAAATATTTCCAAATAAATATTTTTGAAATGATCTCTTTACAGTATGATTTTCTCTTGAGAGCAGGTCTCTCATTCACTTTGAAAATGCCACTCTTACCTTGCAGGGACAGATCAAGTGGGTTATTTTTATAAACACATCTGCTGGCTACTGACAGTCACTTCTTATTTACAGAGAAGGTCAGCAAATTTGGAACATTGGCTTTTTCATAAAAGCAAAACGTGTTATCTCTCTTTATTGTTCTGCAGCCTCTTTAAAAACTTTGCCATGAGATCATTTCCACAATAAAATCTGCATTGTAACAAAGATTTCTATTGTCATTTCCCATCTCATGAAAACTATTGCAAAATGTTTACTAATTCTCTCTTGTTTTAGGGACATCAACTTCATTAATTGCATTATATATAGTATTCTTTATGCTTTGAACTTCAACTTTGGTGCAATAAATTGCCTATGACTTAAGCAGCAAATAAGCATGGTGAGATCCATAAATTTAACTTATTTTTTTTTCTTTTTAAACAGAGCATCTGCTCCAACACTGGCTATACTTACACATTTCTTCCATAAAACCATGTGTTTATTTAGTCAACTATTGTTTGTAAGGACATCTTTATTTTACAGGAAAGGTGTTTTTGATGTGCTTCAATATTAAATGAGAATTCAGAAAATCCTATGAACAGAAACATGTTAGAAACATTTGTAGTTGCATGCCACCATGCACCATATAGCAAATTTTCTATTGTGTAATTGATTGTGTGTTTCTTTAAATTTTTAGCAAGTCTGTCTATATATAGCTCGATACTATTTGTGGATGAAGTAATACATTTGTTACCATATTGTTCTCCATCTATTATGTCAGCCTTTATTATTGTAGCAGGATACATCCCCAGTGATGTATGGTTTTTTTTTATTTTATGTTTTGCTGTTGATTACAAAACTACAACATAAGCTTCTATATTATCATTAGGTTTTACTGAAATTTCTTGAAGTATTAGATTAATGCATGATTTTAAGCCTTCCAGAAAAAAAAAAAAAAAAACCTGTTAAGATCTGTCCTCATAGCCATCACATTTGCTTATTGAATGTCTTGCTCATTATGATGGCTTAGTACGATGACCAGGAGACATGTCAAGGCACAGATAACACTTGAGGTAAAGTTCGCAGCTAAGGTTGGTGGGTATAAATCCATACTTCAAAGAGAACGCTCAACAATTTCCTTGTTTTGGGCTACCTTCTTATCAGATCTCATTAAATCATCATTGCTTTTCCCCCATAATGCTGCCAAAGAAAAAAATAAAACACAAAAAAACACCTTGTCACAGGATTGGGGGGGGTGCTGGCTCTGCTCTTTTCTTACTGCTTGATGCCAGCATTATTATTTTGCAGTTTTTTTACAGGAAAGTTTTAAGCCACTCATTCAGTTGAGAGGGTTAGTTTAATTAAAACTTGATACCCTTGTCAAGTTTTCTTTACCGTAAATCCCCAGAGCAGAGTCCTGGTAGCTGCAGTCAGGGGGAAGCGCACAGACTGGGAGGCTGGCCTGGGGACATTGGAGAAGGGGGGAAGAAAACTGCCATTTATTGGGCATTGCATATCTCCCCAAATGAGAGTTTCCCTTATGCAAAATTTAACTATATGCAAATTTACATCTGTATATTTTGAGGCAACCATGGAAATTTTGGTTCCAACAAATGCACATTTTGTGACGCCTATTATAGATAATTAGAAAAAGAAGGAGCAAGTGTAGAAAATAGAGATAAAGCAGGCGCAGAGAAGCAAAGTAAATTTTTTGGAGGCTTTGCAAAAGAGAATGTGGGTGAGGAAAATAAAATCTAATTTTAGAATGGCATTCTGCAGGAGGCCATGAGGAGGAAGTGGAGTAGGTATAAGAGGCACTGCAAGGGCAGGTCCCAGGGAGGCTTAAAAGGTGGGGCTATTAGGGGTATTAAGTACTTCTGGAGACATAAGATCCCACTGGCAGTGACTGGAGGACCAGCTTCCGGGAAGAATAAGCTGGTAAACAAACAAGTATTCTAGTATTTGCATTACCTCAACTAAGCCAAGAACATATTTGCAACAAAGTAGAAGTTATTTCCTTAAGAGCTTCTGGTGACAAGGGATTCCAAATATCCATGAATAGTGAAGGATTTACTATTGCACATTTAAAATGTGTAAAATGTTTTAATGTTGTCTTACAATTACGTCTGTATTATTATATATTAGTAAAGTAAATATTTACTTATAAGTTGTATAGATTTATTAGCAACCTCAGTTCTTCATCCCACTTTTTTAGGTTCCTGAAATCAAATTACATAGTCTTGTTAGAAATGCTTGTACCCCGGTGCTGTAAAGAAATAGCACTTGAACATAAATTTAATTTCCTCAGCAAGGCAATTTTTACATATTGCAGAAAGGGTACATTCACCAGCAGTTTTGCCATGAGAGTACACGGAACAAAGGAGACAGGGTCATTTAAAACCTGACACGCCCACCTTACTGCTGTGTCCAGTTTCCATTGGCTGGAATGGGACCTCACATTCTGTATTTGTCCTGAATGGCTAGCAACTTAGCTTTTTAAAAGAGTCAAAGGCAGAGGAGAACAAAGGAAGGAGGAAGTAACTTGTGGCATGCTGACAAAGGTAAAAACACCTTAAAATAAAGAAGAGGAACAGGCTATGACCTAATGCTTGCTTGGACCAGTATAAGCATGCCAGGGCAAATATTTAGGTTAAATTATGGGAGCTAAGAACATAAAGTACATTGATTTCTTTATTACGGCTAGCAGATATTTAAGAACGTTAGCACAGGTCTTTGAATAAATTTTGCTTCTAAGAAAAGTTACTATTTATTCCTAATTAGATGGAGAGGAAAGTCTTTGAAGAGGAACCTCTACTTTGCTTTTTACAGTCTTTTGCCAGTTCACCTACTTTGTGGGTTTTTAGGACCTGCCTCTGGCATTTTGAAGGAAATACTTTTTATCAGAAACATCACTAGGAACTTTATGTATGCTATTTAATTTCATCCTCAAATCTATTTAGAGCCTAAACAAATGCTGATCTCTCTAGTAAATAGGCACTCTGAACTTGTGTGCTAAACTTTCAGGTATTATTTTTAATGATTTTCAGGAAAGAAATCTGAGGTCCAGAGAACTGGGAACAATGCTAATTGAATTAGAATGTGATCTGTATTAGTTTCCAATTGCTGCTGTAACAAATTGCCTCAAGCTTAATGGCTTAAAACAACATAATCATCTTACAGCTCTGGGTGTCCAAAGTCCAAAACGGGTCTTACTGGGTTAAAATCAAGAAGTTGGCAGGGCTGCTTTCCTTCTGTGGGCTTTAGGGGAGAATCTGCTTCCTTGCCTCTTCCATCTTTTAGAGGCAGCTTACATTACTTGGCTTGTAACATAGTTTGGATGTTTGTCCCCTAAAAACCTCATGTTGAAATTTGATCCCAATGTTGGAGATAGGGCCCAATGGGAGGTGTTTGGGTGATGGGGATGAATTGCTTATAAATAGATTAATGCTCTTTTGCTCTCTCTGGGGCCAGGGAAATGAGTTCTCACTCTTATTCTTCAGAGAGCTGGTTGTTCCATTTTGGAAGACACTGTGGCAATTCCTCAAGGATCCAGAACCAGAAATACCATTTGACCCAGCAATCCCATTACTGGGTATATACCCAAAGGATTATAAATCACTGTACTATAAAGACACAAGCACATGTATGTTTACTGCAGCACTGTTCACAATAGCAAAGACTTGGAACCAACCCAAATGCCCATCAGTGATAGACTGGATAAAGAAAATGTGGCACATATACACCATGGGATACTATGCAACCATAAAAAGATTGAGTTCATGCCCTTTGCAGGGACATGGATGAAGCTGGAAACCATCATTCTCAGCAAGCTATCGCAAGGACAGAAAACCAAACACTGCATGTTCTCACTTATAAGTGGGAGATGAACAATGAGAACACATGGACACAGGGAGGGGAACATCACACACCTGGGCCTGTCAGGGGTTGGGGGTTAAGGGAGGGATAGCATTAGGAGAAATACCTAATGTAGAAGACAAGTTAATGGGTGCAGCAAACCACCACGGCATGTGTATACCTATGTAACAAACCTACACGTTCTGCACACGTATGCCAGAACTTAAAGTATATATATTTTTTTTAAAAAAAGAGCTGGTTGGTTGTTTAAAAAAAAAAAAAAAAGCCCGGCTCCTCCTCCCTCTCTCTTGCTTCCTCTCTCCCCACGTGATCTCTACACACACCAGCTCCCCTTTACGTTCTGACACGAGTGGAAACAGCCTGAGGCCCTTGCCAGATGCAGCTACCCGATATTAAACTTTTCCAGACATGGGAAGAGTGAGCAAAATAAACCTTTTTAAAATAAATTACCCAGCTTCAGCTATTCCTTTATAGCAACACTAAACAGACTAAGACAGCTTGTGACTCCTTCCATCTCTAGAGTCAACATCTCTCTAACCTCTTCTCTGTCTTCACATTTTTTTTTGCGACCCTCATTTTCCTGCTTCTCTGTTTTACTTATAAGGACCCTTGTAAATACATTGGTTCCACATAAAGAATACGGGACATTATCTGCATCTCAAAATCCTTTCATTTAATCACATCTGTAAAGTCTCTTTTGTCATGCAAATTAATGTTTACAGATCTTAGGAATTAGGATATAGACATTTGTGGGCCATTGAATACCACATAAACACAGATATGCCTAAAGATACTGCCTAAGTAACTTATATTTTAAATTCATTTACTCATTCAATAATTTTTTATTCATACCTGCTATTTGCAAGCCTATGTACTAATCCCTAAGGATATAATGTTGAACGAGATAGCCAAATCTCTGCAGCTGTAATATCTCCTAGGCTTGCTGATAGTTCCTTAACCACCCCCAACCTCTCTCCCCTCCTCCAGCAAGACATTAAGCAATAAAAATTCATCAGGTTTGTTCAATAGACACCTCATGCTGAGTAGAAATGGAAAGGAAAAAATATAAATTAACATCTGTGCTCTCAAAGATTATTCAATCTAGATGAGAAGATGAAATACAAAAGAGAGTAAAGGCAAACAGAGGGAAAAAATGTAATGAATTTGTCTTGGCAGAGGACTTTCTTTGAAAGCACTTGGAGTAGAAGAGGTATAATCTGAGGTTGTTGCGGTCAGTAAACAGAAAGGCCCAGGGAGGCAGAAACTTACACTGCATGAGTGAGAAGAAAGGATTCATTAATTCAATCCTGAAAAGAAGGGTGAGAGAAGGAAGAGAAATTAAGGGTTGATCAGGAGATGGGCAGTCCAGGATGAGAAGAAGAGTCTGGGACTATTGAAGAGACACTATTGCATATTGCTTAGGGTAGGGAAGGGAAGACAATAGACTTTTTTTTTTAAGAATTAGGATCTCTATTTAAAGGTTAATGTTGTATGTGCTCCTGAAATTAAATTTACCTTCAATTTTACTTAAAATTCTCAATTTGGGTTACTGTATTCAAGAATTATTGGTGTGAGGGGAGTCTGGGATGGAAGAGGACGTTAGTAGTTGATGAGTTTTATGCCTGGGTTAATGAGTTATAGCACAGAGATGGCAAGAAATGAATCAAGGAAACCTGGATGAAAAGGGCTTTGAGATATAAGGCCAGGAATTGACAGATATCTGAGGGAAAAGACCTTTACTCCTAAATATTCTAGAATTAACAGAGGGGTGGAGAATTTTTTCAACTGGGTCATGAGGGAAAGGGATGTCTTTGGCTGGCATCTCGGTTCCATGAATCAAATGAGGAGTGTAGACTTCAGTGGTTGTGACAATGGAACAGGAAATACATAGACTGGAGCTCAGAAGAAGAAGAGGTGACATCCAAATAGCCCCAAGAGCGGGCAGAGATAGAAATGCAAGTAAAAACATGAAAACAAAACCCACATGTATAATGTAGTCCCTAAAAGCCAACCTTAGATCAATAATAGAAAAGTGTTGTATCTATGCTAACCCTTTTAACTCTCCTAACACCACCCTGAAGTAGGACTCACCATCCTCTTTCATTCAGTTATGAATATATCTATTAACTCACCAAATATTCACTGTACATTGTAATGATCAGTTTTATGTGTCCACTTGGTAAAGTTACTGTATTAGTCCATTCTCATGCTGCTATAAAGAACTGCCCAAGACTGGGTAATTTATAAAGAAAAGAGATTTAATTGACTCACAATTCAGCGTGGCTGGGGAGGCTGCAGGAAACTTAACGATCATGGCAGAAGGAGAAGCAAACATGTCCTTCTTCACATGGCAGCAGGAAGAAGGAGAATGAAAACCGAGGAAAGGGGGAAGCCCTTTATAAAACCATGAGATCTCATGAGAACTAACTCACTGTCATGAGAACAGAATGGGAGAAACTGCCCCTATGATTCAATTATCTCCACCTGGTTCCTCCCACAACACATGGGGATTGTAAGAACTACAATTCAAGATGAGATTTGGGTGGGGACACAGCCAAACCATATCAGTTACAACTCTCAGTTATTCAAACACTAATTTAGGTGTTACTATAATGGTATTTTATAGATGTGATTAAAGTCCATAATCACTTGGTTTTGAGTAAGGGAGATTATTTTTGACAATGTGAGTGGGCCTGATTTAATCATCTGAAAGTCCTTGAGAGCAAAGCCAAGTCTTCCCTGAAGAAGAGCAGCATCCACATGAGTATTGCAGCTTCATCCTGTGCCTACAAGTCCCAGCCTGTTTTCTTCCTGCCTGCTCTGTGGACTTGGGATTTGCCTAGCCAGTGCCCAAAATCACATAGGTCAATTCTTTGCAAGAAATCTCTTAATATAGATACCTTACTGGTTTGGTTTTCTCTGGTTAAACCCTGATGAGATAGACACGGTGATGCCTCTATTTTGAATCCACAACCGTAGGATTTTCTGTTTTCCCTCCTTCTGTATCTGTGTGTCCTACAGAAAGCACCTGGCTCTCAGCAATATCATTTTTTTATTTCCTGCTTAGCACTTTCTAGTGTCCACAGAAGACTTTCTTCACTCAAGCTTTTGTGGCCACACATTTATTTTCTGGCTGTATTGATTTGGTAATCAATCAAACTATTGAGTCTTTTTATTTGAGAGTTATATTTATATAGCCCCCAAAGCCAGTTGATTTTTCTTCAACTTCTCGTTTCTGCTTCATGCAGGAATCTTCCGTAGCTCCTCAAGGACATTTACTATGATTATTAGCATATTTAAACATTATAGTTCAATGTTATGAAATTCAAACTTGTGATCTTTACATATTTATTATAGCCCAGAAGCCAGTACAGTGCTTGATATAGCACTGAAGCTTAAAAAACATTTATGGAATAAATGGATGGTCTATTTTAGGTTTAAAGTTGCATTTCTCAGGTAGACCATGAACCTCTTAAACACAAAGCCGGTGTATGATGTCTGTGCCCATTTCATAACCTTGCATGGCTGCAGAGAACTTGTTGATGGATTAAAGGGTGCTCAGTTTTGACTTGGTGGCCAGTTGATGATGCTGAATATTATGTTCAAATATTGGAGTTAAAGCTGGTTAAATCTATGGTGCCTCTTATACAAAATGGCTATGGGATTGGTGTAAGATGTGCGTCTACATTTGGGGACCAGGAGACCCTAGCTATGAGAAGACAAAAATGAAAAGGTATGATATCATAAAGGTGAAATGAAGATAAGTTCACAATCAATTTATTAAAAGGGCAAAATATGTCCACTGGAAAACATCTGAAGGAGTAGAAAATCCAGTCTTCAGCATAATTAGTGTCCAAAATAATTTTAATTATTAACACTTATAAAGCATGGTCTCTCAACAACACATGTCACAATCATACTACTAGTTTCCCCTCATAACCAAGTGATATGTCAACTTTGAAAGCCCTTATATGGTTAAAGGAGAAATTTGATAAAATCTACATGAGGAGACAGTGGAACACCCAGGATAAAACCTTCCAGCTTTGTAGACTCAATCCACAGTAAATCCCAAGAACTAAGCCACTTCTAATTAAATACAGGCATGTTGCCATGTGGGGCTCAAAGCCAGCTCCTGATTGCAGGCAGAACTGTGTATTTCTCTCTCTCTGAGGATTTGGGAACTCCCAGAAGTTAATGACAGTCTTGACAACCAACATCCAACTAGAGAGTGAAAACAGCTTAATCAAACCTGCTGTTTGAAATGCATTAACACCAAGCATCTAGATATTTGGAGGCATCTGGTATTTGGGGTGAAACTTTTCCCTCTCTACCCAGCTATCTGAGAAAGATCATACTAGCAGTGGAATATCAGCCTCTTGGAATCTGGCCTGTACACAGGCGATGCACAGTAGAAGGCTGCTCAGCTTCCATCTTCGTCAGACAGGCTCTTGCTCACTGACACCTTTCCATAGTAGGTGGCTCAGGATCACTTCTGGACTTAGATCCACAGTGCTTCCACAGAGAAAGGCTTCCAATCTGATCTTTCACCTATGTAAATTCTCCATAGACATTAGCATTTCCTGAATTCCCAAAAGCTATATACTCCCCAGTCTCTGGTCTTACCTATTTTTTTCTTTTTTGAACTTTCCTAGCACACACTTTTGCACTTGATGTTATACATATCATTTGTTGATGTCTTCCATACACTTCCAAAACACCTCTTGCTTTATGAGGCTTCTATTAACCCACACTTGCCATTTAGATTTTTCTTGGATTATGAGTTTCTGATACTGTATCTGAGAAGACAGCAAGTGCTGTAGCTTAAGCAAGTTGGTGAGCACCACATTATTTTAGGGGTAGAGGTTGTCAAATGGTAACAGTAATTTTAGCTTCAAAGGAATTTCTAACAGTTCAGTCCCAGCTACTCGGAGAGGCTGAGGCAGGAGAATGGCGTGAACCCGGGAGGCAGAGCTTGCAGCGAGCCGAGATTGCACCACTGCACTCCAGCCTGGGCAACAGAGTGAGACTCTCTTAAAAAAAAAAAAATCTAATGTATAGTGTGTTCTATTTTTCACCTTGGGTGTATTTGATCCTATTTAAAAAGCAATAAAAGTACTAAGATCAAAGAGATCTTCTCTTAAATGCCATATCCCCAGTGGAGATGGTCAATCAATGTTTAGTAAATCAATCAACAGAAAGCATATTTGTTTATTTATTTTCCTTTAAAAGCAAACATATATTATGATTAATTTTATTTGTCAATGTATATTTTCATACTAGTTGTCTTAGTCTGTTTTTGCTGCTATCACGAAATACCTGAAATTGGGAAATTATTAAAAAACAGGAATTAATTTTATCCCAGTTCTGGAGAAAATGAGATGTCCAGGATCAAGCTGTTGGCTGGTTCTGTTGTCTGGTGATGGCTCCTCTGCTTCCAAGATGACATTTTGTTGCTGCATCCTCCAGAAGGGAGGAACACTGTGTCCTCACTTATGGAAGGTGGGAGGGCAAGAGGTCACAATGCTGTGAGAAGCCTCTTTTATGAGGTCCTTCATCCCATTCTTGGGGGAGGCACTCATGGCCTAACCACCTCCTAAATAACCTACTATCATGTGTAATACTGTCATATCAGCTGCTGTTAACTATCATTACCTGAATTTTGGAGGGAACACATTCAAACTATAGCACCTATTTAGGTTAAAGAGATATGTTTTACCTGGGGGATGTGAGTGACAAACTCCTCACTCATTTATTTATCACTATTTCTAAAAGAAATTTTGCTTTGGGTTATTTGGATTTGGTTTATACATGCATCTCCAGATGTATGTGTAACATATTAGTCTAAAGTCTCATCAGTAGTTTCATCTAGACATGAATCTACCTTTCCAAGTAGCTTAAGGTGCTGGAAAGTCCTTCCTTCTACTTTTTATCATATGTCATAGTGAGTCTCTAACTCTCCTGGACATTAACTTGCTAAGATAGAGATTCCTGACCCTCCTCTTAGAGTGTCTGATTCAGTGGGTCTAAAGAGAGGCCCAGGAATCTGCATTTATAACAACCTAAATGATTCTAGTAAAGAGGTCTCAGGAGAAACATCATCCTATGGCACTGCAACTAGTTCACTTTGGATTGTAGTAGGAGCTCAGGACTTCTTGTTCAGTGCTTATTCTTTTTGTCATCATTAAAAGATACTTTTCAAAAAAAGATAATGTTTTTATACTCTCATACTGACAAAAATATGAAGAGGTGTTAAAGATTTAATTAATTAATGAGGAAACCAAAGAGATGTTAGAATGAGTCCAAGGGAAAACCCAGAAATGCATTTACAGATCAGGAATATAGAAATACATGGGCAAATGGAGGCAAAACTAGTAGCCTTTTCCACAATGGGGAAGAAAAGTCAATTAAATCACCCCTGGACACAATTTACATGTCTATAGACAAGAATTATGTGCATTAATATTAGTTTACAGCGTTGTAAAATGGCTCAAAGATAATGAAAGACTACAATTGTATAATCTGAAAGGGTGTGATTCAAACAACATGCATTTTCCAATGAAGCACAATATTTTTCTACTTGTGCTGGAGAATAATCCAGGAAAAGAGAAAATCTTGAATCTAAAGAATGGGGGTCAGAGTGACCAGAGTGTAGATGAGAAGACAAGTAATCTCACAGGGTTGAAACTTAGGGATAGGAGGTCAAAGGTGCAGTTAAGAGGTGGCAGAGAGGCGAAGAGGACAGCAGAACTGTGAAGCTGTGAGTGATCATGAGAGGGAAATGTAACACATGGTCTTGGACCCACTAAGAATTGGACATTGTTATGGCGTTGCCAGCTCATCTCTTGGGCATTGAGCAAACCTTACTCCAGCAATGTTATTCCATAATTGCCCTGATGACCAGAGGGTCATGACTTTCCCTTTTTGAAAGTTTGTGTTTTGAGTAATCTGTTTAGAAACTCCACTCATAGGGCATTTGTGGTGGCAAGACATTGGCTTTTGAGGGACATAATTTAGATCACCAAGTCCCCATTTGACATTTCAATCATATTCTTGCCTTTAAGGTTCTGGGTTTATCTGTATCTTAAAATGGTGAAGGAATTATAAAGCGATCTTGTGTCCGCTCTGTGGGCACAGGATGTTGCAGAAATAAAGCTGATAGAAATAGTCACATGAGTTGACCAGATGGCATCATCAGCCTCTTGAATCCACTACATCCCTAATGTCATTAGCTTGGAGGGGCAGCTGCCAAATTAGGTGGGGCTGGACATTCCTTTTAACAGGTGCCTTCTTTTCTAGGATCCAAGTGAGAGCCTAAGATAGTTTCCATAATGTCCAAAGTACATCCTTAGAAAAACATGATTGAATTGTACGACAGGGACTTTCTGACTCAGTTCCCTAACCCATTCTTAGTTTGTATTCTCCATCGAAAATGTGACAATATTTGGCAAATATAAATTTGAGATTTCCAGAAACGAGCAGTCAGAAAATTTTAAAAAATAATAAACATAACTGGAAATGAACAGGTTATTTTTGTGTAATGAAAACTTGACCATTTCATCCCTCTTCTTCAAACACTGAATGTATATTCATTTCAGTTAGGATACAATCCAAGCTCTTGGACAAAGAGCTTGTTACTTTACTTTTAGTCATTGAAACACTTCATAATTCTCTCCCACTGCCCATTCTCTCCACTACACACCCTGACCTTGGCAAATACCTTCCCTCTGCTTGAAATAGTCTTTCAGGCCCTTTCCTGACCTGATTGAGCCTACTTATTTAGATAATCATGTCATTCCCAGTGGAAGAATTCTGTTTCTCTACCAGTCTGTCTTAGGGGTCACTGTGCGTTCTATCACTTTGAATTTCTCTAAGCAAAGCAATTATCACTGCATATCTAAATGTGCCTCTCTAATCAAACTGTAAATGTGGGAATGGGAGGCTGAGATTTATAGTTATTTTGTTCAGTATTATGCTTCCAATTCTGAGAAAATGCATAAAAAGAAATCTGAATATTTACAGAATGAACAAACAATTGAGAGATTAAATGAATAAACAAACAAGTGAATGAAGGAATTGTCAGGTGAGTGAATGGATATACAATTGAGGAAACTGGATATTTTTCCTGAGGTGAAAAGAATACAGAGAATAAATAATGAAAGAAACTGTCCCTTCCCCATTCTTGGCATCTTTGTCAAAAATCAGTTGGTTTTCAATTTGTGGATTTATTCCTGGGCTCTCTATCTTATTCCATTGGTTTTTGTATCTGTTTGTTCACCAGTACTATGCCATTTTGATTACTATAGTTTTGCAATATATTTTGAAATCAGGTAGTGTGATGCCTCCAACTTTGTTCTTATGGTTCAAGATTGCTTTGTTTATTCAGGTCTTCTCTGGTTCCATATAAATTTTAGCATTTTTTTTCAATTTCAATAAAAGATGACATTGGATTTTTTATAGAAATCACATGGACTCTTTAGATCACATTTAGTATGGACATTTCAACAATATTAGTTTTCCAACTTATGGACATGAGACATATTTCCATTTATTTGTGTAATCTTCAATTTCTTTGATCAATATTTTATAGTTTTTAGAATATAGATCTTTCCATATTCCTGCTTAGTTAAATTTACCACTAAGTATTTTGCTCTGGTATTAAAATGGGATTATTTTCTTAATTTCTTTTTCAGATAGTTCATTGTTAGTGTATGAAAAAACTACTGATTTTTTATGTTGATTTTATGTATTGCAACTTTACTGAATTCTCAATAAATGGTGTTGAAAAAACTGGATGTCCTCATGAAGAAGAATGAAATTGAACACATCACATCCCATATACAAGAATCAACTCAAAATGGGTTGAAGACTTAAATATAAGATCTGAAACTATAAAACTACTAGAAATAAAAAACTTAAGAGAAAAGCTCCACACACTGATCTGGACAAAGATTATTTTGACTATGACCCTAAAACCACAGGCAACAAAAACAAAAAGAGACCATTAATCTATTAGTTATTGTACTGCATCAAACTAAAAAGCTTACGCACAGCAAACAATTTACAAAATAAAGAGACAACCCATAGGTTAAGAGAAAAATATTTGCAAATAATACATCTGTTAAGGGGCTCTAATATCCAAAATATAGAGAGAAATTAAACAACTCGATAATGAGAAAACAAGTAATTATATTAAAAATAGGCAAATGACTTGAATAGATATTTCTCAAAAGAAGACACATAAATGGCCAGCAGGTTATTAATAACAAAGCCCAATATCCCTATCGCTAATCATTGGGGAAATGCAAATTGAAACCACAATTAAATATCACCTCAGATCTGTCAGAATGGCTATTACCAAAAAGATGAAATTTAAATGTTGATGAAGAATGGAGAAAAGGGAACGTTTTTACACTGTTGGTGAGAATGTAAATTAGTACAGCCATTATAGGAAACTGTATGGAGGCTCCTCAAAAAACTAAAAATAGAACTACCATGTGATTTAGTAATTTCACTTCTGGGTATTTACCCAAAGTCATGAAATTAGTATGTCAAAGAGATACCTGTTCTTCTATGTCCATTGCAACATTACTCGCAATACCCAAGACATGAAAGCAACCTGAATGTTCATGTACGGATGAATAGACAAAGAAAATGTGGTATATATTTGCAACGGAATATTATGTAGCCTTAATTAAAAAAAAAAAAAGGAATCTTGTCATTTGCAACAATACTGATAAACCTGGTGAACATTATGCTAAGTGAAATAAGCCAGACATCAAAGGACAAATACTAAATGATCCCACTCAGATGAGAAATCTAAAAGAGTCAAACTCATAGAAGCAGAGAGTAGAATGGTGGTTACCAGGGGAGGAAGGAGGCGGAAACAGGGAGGTATTGGGCAAAGAGTACAAAGTTTTTGCTATGCAAGTTAAATAAGTCCTAGAAATCTGTGTGCAGCATAGTGTCTATAGTTAACTATATTATATTGCATACTCAAAGAGTTGCTAAATTTGCTAAGAGGGTAGCAAATCTTATGTTAAGTATTCTTAAAAATAGATAAATAAATAAGGCAGAGGAAACCTTTGGGGGTGACAGATATGCTTATGACATTCATCGTAGTGATGGTTTCATGATTGCACACTGATCATCAAACCCTTCAAGTTATATGTGTTATGTACAGCTTCTGTATGCTAATCAAACCTCAATGAAGTGTTTTTTTAATCATAATATGTTCATATCAGCATCAAAAGATCATCTTTTACTTTCTACTTCATAGATTATTCATTTTGATTAGGGGTTGGTAACTTTTTTCTATAAAGGACAGATAGAAAATGTTCTAGGTTTTGTGAGCCACACAGACTCTGTCGCAACTAGTCAACTCTGCCACTGTAACATGAAAATGGATATAAAAATATGTAAATGGATGAGTATGACTGTGTTCCAGTAAAACTTTATTTACTAAAACAGGTGCAGACCAGATTTATTCCACAGGCCACAGTTTGTAAACCTTTGATTTGGAAGATTAATCATGGAGCCAAACTCAGATTGAAAATACGATACGAAGGGATCTGATTTATACAGAGGACATGTGATTTTCAAGAATTTGCAATTTCTAAGATGACAAAAAACCAGGGTTGAATAAATGAGGATTTTTTTTTAAATTTTATTATTATTATACTTTAAGTTTTAGGGTACATGTGCACAATGTGCAGGTTTGTCACATATGTATCCATGTGCCATGTTGGTGTGCTGCACCCATTAACTCGTCATTTAGCATTAGGTATATTTCCTAATGCTGTCCCTCCCCCCTCCCCCCACCCCACAACAGTCCCTGGAGTGTGATGTTCCCCTTCCTGTGTCCATGTGTTCTCATTGTTCAATTCCCACCTATGGGTGAGAACATGCGGTGTTTGGTTTTTTGTCCTTGCGATAGTTTACTGAGAATGATGCTTTCCAGTTTCATCCATGTCCCTACAAAGGACATGAACTCATCATTTTTTATGGCTGCATAGTATTCCATGGTGTATATGTGCCACATTTTCTTAATCCAGTCTATCATTGTTGGACATCTGGGTTGGTTCCAAGTCTTTGCTATTGTGAATAGTGCCGCAATAAACATACGTGTGCATGTGTCTTTATAGCAGCATGGTTTATAGTCCTTTGGGTATATACCCAGTAATGGGATGGCTGGGTCAAATGGTATTTCTAGTTCTAGATCCCTGAGAATCACCACACTGACTTCCACAATGGTTGAACTAGTTTACGGTCCCACCAACAGTGTAAAAGTGTTCCTATTTCTCCACATCCTTTCCAGCACCTGTTGTTTCCTGACTTTTTAATGATGGCCATTCTAACTGGTGTGAGATGGTATCTCCTTGTGGTTTTGATTTGCATTTCTCTGATGGCCAGTGATGATGAGCATTTTTTCATGTGTTTTTTGGCTGCATAAATGTCTTCTTTTGAGAAGTGTCTGTTCATGTCCTTCACCCACTTTTTGATGAGGTTGTTTGTTTTTTTCTTGTAAATTTGTTTGAGTTCATTGTAGATTCTGGATATTAGCCCTTTGTCAGATGAGTAGGTTGTGAAAATTTTCTCCCATTTTGTAGGTTGCCTGTTCACTCTGATGGTAGTTTCTTTCGCTGTGCAGAAGCTCTTTAGTTTAATGAGATCCCATTTGTCGATTTTGGCTTTTGTTGCCATTGCTTTTGGTGTTTTAGACATGAAGTCCTTGCCCATGCCTATGTCCTGAATGGTAATGCCTAGGTTTTCTTCTAGGGTTGTTATGGTTTTAGGTCTACATGTAAGTCTTTAATCCATCTTGAATTAATTTTTGTATAAGGTGTAAGGAAGGGATCCAGTTTCAGCTTTCAAGCAACTTCAGCAAAGTCTCAGGATACAAAATCAATGTACAAAAATCACAAGCATTCTTATACACCAATAACAGACAAACAGAGAGCCAAATCATGAGTGAACTCCCATTCACAATTGCTTCAAGGAGAATAAAATACCTAGGAATCCAACTTACAGGGGACGTGAAGTACCTCTTCAAGGAGAACTACAAACCACTGCTCAATGAAATAAAAGAGGATACAAACAAATGGAAGAACATTCCATGCTCATGGGTTGGAAGAATCAATATCGTGAAAATGGCCATACTGCCCAAGGTAATTTATAGATTCAATGCCATCCCCATCAAGCTACCAGTGACTTTCTTCACAGAATTGGAAAAAACTACTTTCAAGTTCATATGGAACCAAAAAAGAGCCCGCATCGCCAAGTCAATCCTAACCCAAAAGAACAAAGCTGGAGGCATCACACTACCTGACTTCAAACTATACTACAAGGCTACAGTAACCAAAACAGCATGGTACTGGTACCAAAACAGAGATACAGATCAATGGAACAGAACAGAGCCCTCAGAAATAATGCTGCATATCTACAACTATCTGATCTTTGACAAACCTGACAAAAACAAGCAATAGGGAAAGGATTCCCTATTTAATAAATGAGGATTTGAGGGACCTATAAGTGTTGGAGGTTGAAGTAAATAACTATAATGCCAGTGATTAAGGATTCTAAGTTTAGAAAACTATGGATAATAAATAAGAAGGGCAAAAGGTAGGCCATGGTGAAGGTGGCTAAAGTGGGGTCGAAAGTAAGATTTGTTTAAGTTGAGAAGGTCTGGTAATAGATGGCCTAATATTTGGAAGTTTGTGGAAGAGATGCCCAAAATTCAAGAGAGACCATGTAATCCGTCTCTCTTGAATCAACAGATACCTCCAAATTTAAACATTATGAAGTTTGAGCTATTTAGGAAGTTAAGGAGATAATTCGATCATTTAGTCAGACACCCTTAAGGTAAATAAACTCTAATGGCTGACAACTCTGACAATTCTTTTCCCATGTGATGGGGAAATAGCAGTAAACTTCTAGCCATGACATTATCTTTTAAAGAACTATATAGTCCCTGCCTTGGAGAGTTCATAATCTAGAGGAACAAACAATGTACAGGTAAACTGCATATTAGTCAGTTTGGGCATCATGGCAAAATACCACAGTCTGGGTGGCTTAAACAACAGATAATGATTTCTAATAGTTTGGGAGGTTAGAAAGTCTAAGATCAAGGTGTCAGCAGGCTCGGTTCCTGGTGATGTCCCTCTTGCTGGCTTGTAGACAGTTGTCTTCTCATTGTGTCCTCCCATGTCTCAGAGAGAAAGAGAGACACACACAGAAAGAGAGAGCTTCCTTCGTTCTCTCTGTCTCTTCTTATAAGAACACTAATTCCATTATGAAGGGCTCCACCCTCACAACCTCATCTAAACCTAATTACCTCCCAAAAGTCCCACCTCCACATACCGTCGCAGTGGGTTTTGACTGTTGGAGGAACACAAATTTCAGTCCTTGGCAAACTGTTGCATTAAACACTACATATAGATTATAAAATGTGCTAGCAAAAGGAATAAAAACAGAGTCAGTAAAGAGGTGAGTTGGAGAGGGCACTTCCATCAGGGTAGTCAGCAAGTCCTTTCTAAGAAGGGAACATTTCAGCAGATATTTGAAAGATGAGAAAGAGCCACACAGTGCTTGTGAAGAACATTCCAGGAAGAAGGAGTGACACGAACTGTGGCCCTAAAGCAAGAAAAATCCTAGCATGTTCCAGAATCTCTCAGGAGGCTGCTCAGGTTGGCGCCCAGAGAGCAAGAGGAGAAAGGCTTTAGGAAAGGTTGGTCCTCTCTTACCTGCTCAAAGACACCCTATTATATGTGACCACTGGATTTCAAGGGCAGTCATCCTGTGGACTTCTGAATTTGAAAACCTTTGTTAAAATTCCTGCAAGTAGATTCTTCACTGTGGAATCTTGAGCAAGCCCCTTGGCCTCTCTGAATTTCTTTTTTCTTATTTGGAGGTGAACATATCATCTGCCTTTCCTACCAGACAGATTGGTTGTGAGCAACAAATGAAATAACACGGGTGAAAGCATTTTGCTAAACAATCTACAAATAGGAGACATTGTCAAGTGTCTTGGGACTGACTCTTCACTTCCAATCCAGTTTGCTTACTGTGTCTAAGGTGCCACTTTAGATGGCACTTTTCTTCATGAAATTATATCTCTTCTCCCATTGAAAAACAGAATAAAGTGAGATGAGGAAGTTAGACACTGAAGCAAGACTTCTGCATAACTGTTATTTATCTTGTGCCTCAGTTTTCAAATCTGTAAAATGGGGATAATGATACTTATCTCTTGGGTGATTGGTGTGTGCCTAGCACAGATCCTGGTGTGGTGTTAGCTTCAGTTAGGCCAGATTTGAAAGGGTCACTGCTGTGATAATCAGTTAGATTATGATTCCTATTAGGCCCACCATGGGGACTGCTCTTCCCTTTTCCATAACTCTTCCTTTTTCCACTGTATTAAGTGGCTGGCATGAAAAGACAACTCTCATCTGCAGGCATTCACCCTTCCTTTTGGGTTGCCATAGGGAGTGAATCACAACATGGGTCTCTCTTGGCCTTTGTCCAAAAAGATTAATTTCCACAAGTGGTATTAGAATATCCTATCTGCAGTCGCACAGAGCATGGGCTTGGAACAGGAGCTGTAATAAAGTTCTCAGCTTAAATGGACTTTGCAGCCCCTTACTTCTGGCTTTGACCTTTTTACAGTAAAACTAAACTATTTTTACAGTTTTCATCTGTCTGGAATTCTCTCCTTTGACTCATACCTATTTTTTTTTTCCACCACCCTCCCCACTGCCTCTATTAGCATTTTCAGGGCTGACTCCTACTGTATTATATTAAAGGATTAGTTCAGTTGATCCCTCCTGTGATAATCCCTCATGAATACCATCCACCTTTGCCCGCAGCAGGTGAGTTGGGAATCCTCTTCCCCAGCCTCTCTACACTATCCTGAACATACTTTCCTCATAGCACTTTCCACACACTGTTTGCTACGTGTGCCTCTCTTCCACTAGAGCATGTGCCTTGACATCAGGGCCCCAGTGACTAGATATTATTCCACTTTAAATCTCCAGTGTCAATCACAGCACCTGGCACACAGGTGTTCAGTAATGTTTACTGAATGAATGAATTAATGATGACTGAATAAGCTATCTCCTCTAGTTTCCTCTATACAGCAGACAACCCAAACTCCTTAGTTCCCTATCCTGAGTCCCTGATTATTCCCAAACAGCATCCCACACATCCCTTACAGTGACTTTTTTCTGCAACATACCTCACCTTTGAGGCAGTCTGCTCTATAGTTAGGCTGCTCTATTTTTAGAAAAATATTTTGAGCAGAAACTTCACTCTAAGCATCTTCTAGCTTCGGGGATTAACTCTACCATCTGGAGCAAAACAAACCTACTGTCTCCTTTATAAGATAATCTTATTATTTAGAACAATTATTTGTAAAAAATTACCTAAATGGACAAATAGTAGTATATATATATATAGTATATAGAGTATATATTTATGTGGTATAATGTAAATGTTATACTTGTGTACATTGTGGAATGATTAAAACAGGCTGACACATGTACATGCATCATTTCCTATACTTATCATTTATTTGTGGTGAGAACATCTAAAATCTACTCTTTAAAAACAATTTTGAAATATACATTATTATGTATTGAAATATACATTATTTCATAGAGGCTGCACCAATTTACATTTCCACTAATAATATACTGGGGTTCCCTTTTCTCCACATCATTTCCAACACTCATCTTTTTTTTTTTTTTTTTTTTCCAGGGCACCGCTCTAACCCCCAACCATACTCTGCAACCATCTGCATTCCTATTTCTCATTTCTGCCTCTTAGGACCCCAATACTGAAGGAGAAACTGTCCTTAGTGACTGGGGCCTGCGGACTCCAGACATTCCCAGCCGGGACTGCTATCCAGACTCCTGGAGGGCTAAAGTGGCAGCCATGATGGACTCTGGTGGACACAAAGCAAGGGGCTGCTTTTGGTTTTTTTTGCTAATAGTTATCCTAACAGCTGTGAGGTGGTATCTTATTGTGATATTAACTTGCATTTTCTTGATTAGTGATATCCACACTTTTTCAGATATCTGTTGACCATTTGTGTGTCTTCCTTCGAGAGATGTCTATTCAGTTTGTCTATTTTTCAAATCGGTTAACTTGTTTTCTTTTTTCTTTTGCTTCTGGTTTTCTATTGGTTTGTTTGCTATTGACTTGGAGGAATTTATCACATATTTTGGATATTAACCCTTTATCGTATATATGGTTTACAAATATTTTCTCCCACCCCACAGTTTTTTTTTTCACTTTGGTAATTGTTTCTTTTACTGTGCAGAAGTGTTTTAATTTGATAAAATCACGCCTATTTTTGTGTGTGTTGCCTCTGTAGAAATTCTATTTCTAGTTATTGCTGCCTAAACGAAAAAGAAACAAATTGTCCTAGTCCATTCAGGCTGCTGTCTTAGACTAGATAATTTACCAACAACAGAAATGTGTTGTTCAGAGTTCTGGAGGCTGAGAAGGAGCCTCCAGATCAAGGTACCAGCAGATTCAAAGAGCCTCCAGCCCAAGGTGCCAGGTGATTTTTGGTGAGGACTTGCTCCCCATGGATAATGGCTTCTATATGTATTTTCCCACTCCCATGGGAGAAGGGAAAAACAGACACTCCCTCTTTCATAAGACCGCTAATCCTGTTCACAAGTGCTCCACTCTCATGACCCTGTCACTTCCCAAAAGACTCACCTCTTAATACCAACACACTGGGGACTGGATTGCAACATATGAATTTTGCAGGAATATAAATATTCAGACCATAACACAAATTGAGTTTTATTTGTATTTAATTACCTATAGGCACTGATGCTCTCAGTTGATCTAGCAAATAGGCATCTGTCACAGAAAATAGAGAAGATACCCCAAGAGAAGAGGAGAAACTCCACAATGTGAAGAGATTTCCAGAGGCATTAGCACTCCATCTGTCACTATCGGCAACCCGTGACATGGTTTAGTTTACGTGTGCCTGGTTAGGCTGATTTACATAATATATTATCTAGTTATACCTTAAATAAACCTCAAAAATTGACAAATATCTTGAAAATGTCCTGGAAAAAAAGATAAATAAATATAATACTAGTGATACCAAATGAAAAAAACATGGAAGGGCACAAGCACTCCATCAGCTATATTTTGAGCTATATAAAAAAGTAATGACATAATCATATATGACAAGAAGTCAGTGAAAAAAGTCCTAAATTATCAGGGAAACTACTTGATATGTGAAATTACATCTACTGTCATTGGTATTGAAATTTGCCCTATATGTTAATTGTACAAAGATAGCACTAAGTCCTTACCATGAGCAAGACATTTAAAGTATTCACAGGATGAACACAATTTTTTATAATTCAAGGGTGATTTTTCAATCATTCTATATTTGGCCCAATATTTCATTTAAATTTTACTACACTTCTTACTATTTAGAGGTATATTTTGAAGTTTCTCAACAACAAAATCTATAAGTTTTACACTGAGGGTGAAATTGTTTTTCTTCTTATTGTCACAATAAAATAGATTTAAAATAAAACAATATGATGTAAGCTAAAATGCATTTCTCTTTTAGCAAATACTTTTAGAAAATATCTAATTTCAATAGAGTTCCAAAAAATAATTCTGTAAGGGTTTGTTGTTTGTGCATTGTGTGAAAGTACAGATGTTTCTAAATGTCTCAGCTTATGTTTTTTTTTCTAGATTCTGTTTCAGAAGTGAAATGAAGAAAAATACTTTTCAGAGAGCCACTAAAATAATGAATCAGACAAAATGATCTATTCTTTACAGAAAATTACTTTTGTATCAATAACAATAACAATGTTTCCTAGCACACATTCTGCTAAGTGCAGTCACTATTGGGAAAGGTAAAACAGATACAAGAGCAACTATAACCCAAAAAGATTGTGGGAAATATACCCAGAGATACTACAATAGCTAAAAATCCTTCTTTGCATCACTCATATTCAAACTACAGGCATTCCTCAGAGATACTGTGGATTCTGTGTCCAGATCACCACAGTAAAGCCAATATTACAATAAAGTGAGTCATATAAATTTTTTTGTTTCCGATACATATAAAAGTTATGTTTACCCTATACTGTAGTGTGTTAAGTGTGCAATAGCATATGTCTTAAAAATGTACGTATCTTAGTTAAAAATTAATTTATTGCTAAAAAATGCTGAAGATGTCTGAGGCTTCAGGAACTCATATTCATTTTGCTGGTGGAAGATTTTGCCTCAGCCTTGATGGCTGCTGACTGAACAGGGTGGTAGTTGCTTATAGCTGGTGTGTCTGTGGCAATTTCTGAAAATATGACAACAATGAAGTTTGCCACATAGATGGACTCTTCCTTTCCTGAAAGGTTTCTCTGCAGAATGTGCTGCTATTTAACAGTTTATCTACAATAAAACTTCTTTCAAATTTGGAGTCAATCCTCTTGAACTCTGCTACCACTTTATCGATTAAGTTTAGGTACAATATTCTAAATCCTTTGTCTTTATTTCAACAATGTTCAAAGCCTGTGTACCAGAAGTAGATTCCATCTCAGGCAACCACTTTCTTTGCTGATTCAGACAAAGCAACTCCTTATTCATTCAAGTTTTATCATGAGATTGCAGCAATTCAGTCACATCTTCAGGACCCACTGTAGTTCTCTTGCTATTTCTTTCTTTTTTTTCTTTTTTTTTTTGAGATGGAGTCTTGCTCTGTGGCCAGGCTGGAGTGCAGTGGCATGATCTCAGCTCACTGCAACCTCCGCCTCCCAGGTTCAAGCGATTCCCCTGCCTCAGCCTCCCAAGTAGCTGGGATTACAGACATGTGCCACCATACTCGGCTAATTTTTTGTACTTTAGTAAAGACGAAGTTTCACCATGTTTGCCAAGATTGTCTCGATCTCCTGACCTTGAGATCTGCCACCTTGGCCTCCCAAAGTGCTGGGATTACAGGCGTGAGCTACCATGCCTGGCCTCTTTTTCTATTTCTACCACGTCTATAGCTCCTTCCACCACTAAATCCTTGAACCCTTCAAAGTCATCGATGAGGGTTGGAATCAACTTCTCCCATACCCCTGTTAATACTGAAATTTTGACTTCCCCCCATGAATCATGAATGCCCTAATATCTACAGTGATGAATCCTTTCCAGGAGTTTTCAACTTACAGTGGACCCTTGAGTAATGTGGGAGTTAAGGATTTGGGCCACCCGCACAGTTGAAAATTTGTATATAATTTGACTTCCCAAAAACTAAACTAATGGCCTAATGTAGACTGGAAGACTTATGGATTACATAAACAGTCAATTAACAAATTTTTTATGTTCTGTGTATTATATAATGGATTTTTAGAATAAAGTAAGCTAGAGAAAAGAAAATGTATTAAGAAAATCATAAGGAAGAAAACATATATTTACTATTAAGTGGGGTGGATCATCATAAAGGTCTTCATCCTCATCATCTTCATGTTGAGTAGACTGAGGAGGAGGAGGTGTGGGCCTTGCTGTCTCAGGGGTAGCAGAGGCAGATTAAAATCTATGTATAGGTGGACCAGCACAGTTCGAAGCCATGTTGTTCTGTACTTTGCTGAGATCCATCAGAGGAATCACTATCTATAGCAACTATAGCCTTACAAAATGTATTTATTAAACAATAAGATTGGAAATTCAAAATTACTCATTGGTCCGTAGGCTTCAGAATGAATGTTGTATTAGCAGGCATGAAAACAACATTAATCTCCTTGTACAACTCCATCAGAGCTCTTGGGCAACTAGGTGCATTGCCAATAAGCAGTAATATTTTGAAATAAAGGTTATTTTTCTGAGCATTAATTCTCAACAGTGGGCTTAAAAGATTGAGTAAGCCATGCTATAAACAGATGTGCTGCTATCCAATTTGTTCTGCTTACAGAGCACAGGCAGAGTAGATTTAGCATAATTCTGAAGGACTCTGATTTTCAGAATGGTAAATGAACATTGGCTTTGACTTAAAGCCACCAGATACAATAGCCCCTAACAAGAGAGTCAGCTTATCTTTTGAAGCTTTGAAGCCAGGCATTGACTTCTCCTCTGTAGCTATGAAAGTCCTAGATGGTGTCTTCTTTCAACACAAGGTTGTTTGGTCTACATTAAAAGTCTGTTACTTACTGTAGCCACCTTCATCAATGATCTTAGCTAGATCCTCTGGATAACTCGCTGAAGCTTCTACATCAGCACTTGCTGCTTCACCTTGTACTTTTATGTTATAGAGGTGGCTTATTTCCTTAAACCTCGTGAACCAACTGCTGCTAGCTTCCAACTTCTCCTTTGCAGTTTCCTCACCTCTCTGAACATTCTTAGAATTATAGAGGGTAGCATCTTTTATTTTTTATTTCTTTCAAGAACTTTCTTTTGCATTCACAACATGGTTAACCGTTTTGCATAAGAAGTCTAACTTTTGGCCTGTCTCGGCTTTCTATATGCCTTCCTCAGTAACCTAATTATGTCAAGGTTTTGATTTAAAGTGAGAGATGTGGGACTCTTCTTGTTATTTGAACACTTAGAGGCTATTGCTGGGTTATTAATTAGCCTAATTTAAATATTTTTGTGTCTCAGGGAATAGGGAGGCCTGAGCAGAGAGAAAGAGATGGGGGAATGGCCATTTGGAGGAGCGGTTAGACCACACATAACATTTATCAATTAAGCTTGCTGCCTAATATGGTTGTGGTTCATGGTTCCCCAAACAAGTACAAGAGTAACATCAAGGATCACTGCTCGCCGACTATCATAACAGCTATAATAATAATAAATTTTGAAATATTGTGAGAATTACCAAAATGTGACATGGAAACAGGAAATGAGCCCATGTTGTTGGAAGAATGGTGCTGATAGGTTTGTTTGAGGCAGGGTTGCCACAAACCTTCAATTTGTGAAAAACATAGTATCTGTGAGGCGCAATAAAGTGAAGCTAGTGAAGCTAACTAAAACGAGGAATGCCTGTAATAAGCCTGCCCTTTTCCCCAGAAAGAGCCAGAAAGCTTTAGAAGATTACTAGTGTCCTTAATGATGAGGAATAATGATAACCAAGTGAATAACAATCATGTGAATAATGATGGTGACCAAAGACCTTTAACATACAAGAAAATCTTTACAATTCTCTATAATAAGATGATGACATTGAAAATATGTTGCCTAACATGACAAATCAATCATTATATCTTAGTAAATTAATTACGAGTTTTTATACTAATAGATCACACAAAATATTTTTCTTTTATAGAGCTCTCTCTGCATTTCTATTCATGCAAATTAGTACAGTAAATGACTACATATCCTAATTCACGCCTCTTGTCCCAGTGCCCTGTCTGATTTAGTATTTGTCCCATGCTTTTCATTTTTTGCAAAATGAAGTATTATCTATGTACATTGAAATAAGATGGGCTTGGTAGTCATCCACTTCATTCTTCCAGCATTTCTCACAATCTCACCTGAGAGCATATGGGATGTCTCTCAGGGACCAGAATTCTCACTCTCTTTGTCTTCTGGCCTTTTCCAGACTCACCATCACCAACCCCTTCCTTCCAAGGCACAGTCAAGGTATTTGCTGGTGAAATACATTGTACTTAGACTAAAGTGTTTCAGAGAATAGCTTATTCCAAAGGACCACCCTTCCCGATATGAGTTAGATGAGGCTCAAGGATTGCCAGCATTGTTTACCTACAACAAGGCCAGATACAGACACTCCAAACTCCTGTTCTTGGCTTCATAAATGATTAGCTAAATTTATTGTCCCCACTGATCAATTAGAACAGAATGCCTATTAACCTGACCTGAACAAATTTTGGTTACGATTCTTTCTTTTCCCCAGACTCTTGAACTCTGATGCATTCTAAGTGGAACCAGAATTTAGCTCCTTCTCAATGGCTCCTCCCAGGAAGTGGCTGACCTGAGGGTAAAACATTCTCTGATCTACTATCCAATCAGGCCACCTCACTTACTTACATCTGGTTCTTTCTAGCCTTGTTCTGTCCTTCCTGTAAAAGAAAAGCCCTTTTCTGCCTGAGCTCTGAGAAGCTTGCTGTTCTTATAGTTGGAGTCCCTTCCCCCTCTGTAATAATCTTTTCTAATAAAACTTCTACTTACCTCAGTCTAGATTTGTTTTTGTTTTTTACTTTGTTTTTTTTACTTTATTTATTGTATAGATTTTATATTTAGAGCAATATTAAATTCAAAGAAAAATTGAGTGGAGAATACAGAAAGTTCATTCACCTACTCATCCTGCCTCCACGCATGCATAACCTCGCTTACTAACAAATCCTTCACCAGAGCAGTATATCTATTACAATCAATGAGACTCATTGACACACAATTATCATTGAAAGAGATCAGAATATACCACCACCATAAAAATATGTCACTTCAATGTAAGGACTATTTTGAGCTGAAGGCAATTGAAAACAACCAAATGTAGGAAGGGTTCTCTGCCCTCTTCTTACCAGACTAAAAGCAGGGCATATATTTCCTCTTGTGAAGGTGTCTCCCTCTCCTAAACTGGGAAGAGGAGAGCCACTCTTACCACTGGAGATTGAGAGTCAGATAAGTTTACATAAACAGATCTTAGTAAAATAACCCTTATGTTTCCTTTGTTTCCCTGTTTCTTTCCTAATCACTTCCCCATGATTTATCATCCTTTGAAGCCCCAAACCTTTCCTTTGTTAAAATGGTATATAACCCCTGTGAGTCTAATTGCGTCTTTGAATTTCATTTCTTTTCTATGAACTCCTATGCGTGTAAATATCAATAAAAACTGTGTGCCTTTTCTCTTGTTAACTTGTCTTTAGTTAGTTTAATTTACTGGTTCCCAAGCACTAAACCTAAGAGAGTCGAGGAAAAGTTTTTCTCCGTGACATCACTAAAAGTCTGCAGTTTACATAAACATTTACTCTTGGTGTTGTATATGCTGTGCTTCTGTGGTCTGAATGTTTATGTCTCCCCAAAACAATTCCCAGTGAATTTTGGTCTGTTATTTGGGTTCCCCACAAAATTCATCCCCACTAAACCTAAAGCCCAGTGTGATGGTTTTAAGAGGTGGGACCTTTTAGAGGTGACTAGGTCATGAGGGCAGAGCCCTCATGAATGAGATTAATACCTTTATGTAAGAAGCCCCAGACAGCTGCTTTGCCCCTTCCACCAGTGAAGTTAAAGCAAGAGGATCGCCTGCACCAGACACTGAATCTGCCGGTGCCTTCATCATGGACTTCAGAACTGTAAACCAATTGCTGTTGTTTATAAGCCACCCAGTCTAAGGTATTTTCTTAGAGTAGCCTAAATGGACCAAGACATATGTGTTTTGACAAATGTATAATGACATGTATCAACCATTAGAGTATCATATAGAACAGTTTTGCTGCCCTAAAAATCCTCTGTGCTTCCCCGATTCACCTCTCCCTTCCTTCTAACCCCTGGCAACCACTGATCTTTTCACCGTCTCCATAGTCTTGTCTTTCCCAAAATGTCATATAGTTGGAATCATATAATATGTAACCATTTCAGATTGACTTCTTTCACTTAGTCATATGCTGGATTTATTTTTTTGATAGTTGGTAACTGAACACTGATTCTAAATCATGTGTTCCAAGACACTGAATTTATATTCCTAAAACGTACATTATGCATACTGCCACAAGGGGAGGGGGAATGCAACCTTTGCAGAGGTCCTATGAAAACTCTTTAGCTAGAAATTATGATGACCTGCTGTTTAATGTTTCCATTAGAGATTAAAGAGGGAGCTCCCCCTTCCTGTGTCAAATGAAAGAAGATAGCTGTGATTGGAAGTTGCTTTGTTGCCACCATTTCTGCCCCAGGGGAGGCAATAAAGGGAATCATTTGATGCCATTACCAGGTCATGTCCACAGTCCTTGGCTCTGGGCAGAAGTGAGCTCCCAGTGAAGCTAATGAAACATAAGATTTGGGGCCTCTCATTTTGTAGTCATAATTTTGTATTCTATTTCTTAATAGTGTCTCCCCACCGTAAAAGTCTCATGCCCCCAGAAAACCTGTCTCTGCCCCTGGCTATACAATATAGCAAATCTTTGCTTGTCACTTCATCCCAGCAACCTCTGCCAGCTTGTAGCACCGGACCTCTTAGGCAATCAAAATAAGCCCAATGTCAGTGTCAAAAATAAAGGGTAGGGAATATTGCACAGTACTACCTTTAATAGTGAATAAAGAAACAGAATAAAACTCATCAGGTGTTTTAAATCTTCCATTTCAATGCATTTAAATGCAACACAGTGAGACCCTACTCACATCTCTTTTTTTTTTTTTGTAGTTCTAAAATTGATTTCAACTTTACTAGGCTCTTGAAATAATGACAACCATAGATAAGCCAGGAATAAACCAAATTAAGAACCGTTACTATGCATCATGTAGATACAAAATCTAAAGAAGTGCAAGTGAATTTCAGAATAATAGTATATGGGATCCCGTTACATTCTGAAAATATCAAGACTATTTCAGTGCAATTTGCAAAGCACCTGCCACACAGTAGCACATCCTCCATACTCCCCCAGACTGTACTCCTCCTGGTCTCCCTGGAATTCCTCTGGTGCCTGTAATGCCAGGAGCCACGTGGGCCAGCCTCAAAGTAATAGTTAATATTTACTGATACTGGTAATGCTCCAGACACTGTGATTGATGCTTTTCATGTATTAACCCATTTAATCTGTTGAGGCTGGGGGAAGGGTATGACAAATATACCCTTGTCTCCCCATTTGGAACCAAATGAGAAATAAAACCCAGGAAACTCACAGCAGAAGCCTTATTACTCTTATTTGGTTTTGCTCTAATGTCAGTTTTATTATCTATAAAGCTGATTTGAGAACAAGGCTTTAGCCCTCCAGCCATGATAGGCTTCTTAAATACTTCACCCCTGTGCTTACCAGACTTGGTTGTTCAGTGACTGGCTCAGCTAGCTGATTGGCCTTTCCCTGCAAAGATTGAGCCTAGGCTGTCCAAATACCATGTGGCTGAAGGGAAGGGCTGACCTTCTTGGAAATAAAGAGCTAGATAAATGAAGGAAAAGGTGAGGGTGAGAGGGAGAGTGATTGGGATTCTCTTTGCTCATTTAAGGGTGAATGTGCTACTTCTTCTGCAGAATGGTCCCTTGCACAAAAATGCACACCCTCCTTCAAGTCATCAGTCTGGAACATTAACCCCTAATTTCTCTGGTTCAGCCAAGGTGCTTCATCTCCTTCTGCCTCTTTTCTTTATTTCCCTAAATGTGCCTGTTTCTTGAATTAGACGGAGTCTAAGTTAGATTTAGGTGCATAAACACAGTCTTTTCTATTGTGAGGCTGAAGTCTTCTCCTCTTCCATCAGGGTCTCCTCCCCACTTTTACAGTCAAAGACATCTTTATGGGTTCCAGTTCATTCTGAGGTGATAATAATCAGATGCTAATTTTATGCAAATTCTGCAGAAAAACAGATGAGATGTCTCTACTGCACTAAATGTCTCTTGACACTCTGCTTAGCTCTGTGTTCCTATCATTGTTGAAAACATTCATTGAAAAACTGTCCCCATGGACCATTCTGTCACTGTCAAGCAACACCCAAAGAAAATCGATTAATCAGAAGACCTGAAGTTACAGGTTTCTCTAGGTAGTTCCCACTGATAATTCACTAGGAGGAAAAAAAAAAAAAGCTGTCAGAGTAACTAAATTGTAAGATGCCATCTCTTTGGAGGAAGAAATTATCTTTTTGAACTCAATAATTTATAATTTAATCTCTTGGCAATGTACAGGATCAGTTTAAGTAATTGGGGGTATAATAGCACCAACTATTAGGGATTCAAAGAAAATATATTATATTTCATGGTTATTTGTTTTACCAGAAAGTAACATGGGCCTTGGAATCAAATAGCCCTGGGATTAATTCCTGACTCAAAAATTGTATGACCGTGAGCAACTCTCAATTTAATCATCCCTGAGATAGCTTTATTAACTGTTTATGCCCTCCGAACCATTGATGGAATAGCATATGCCTGTGTATATAGCAGATAAAAACTCTGCACATAGTAGGTCCTGAAATAATTTTAGTTTCCTTTCTCTTTACAAAAGCCAAACTTATTTGTGGGTTGAAGGTGCTGCCACACTAGTCTACTACACAATATCCCACTTCTTTGATCAAGCTATGGAGTGGACCTCAGGGATAATAAGGGAAGATTTCTCTGAAATTGAAGTTCTTATTTCTTGAGGTCTGGAATCACCATTTTTGAGTCTATAGCTTACTTTGTGCCAAGCATTTATGAGCATTTTATAAATACTAGCATGTTCTATCCTCATAACAACTTTTTTAAATGAAGAAACTGATTCACAGAAAGCAACATGACCAAAGTTACAAAGTTTAGAAATGATCTGGATCCAAGCAGATTTTGCTTCTTATTGCTCTACATTATTGCTTTAATTGGGATTCCACTACAGGAAAATTTAATGTTAATAGTTTACATATCTATTTCCATCTACTTCTCTATATACAGTATTACTTAAAAGTACTGCATGCTATCTTTAGCTATAGTATATCGTACTTAAAATATGTTCACATTTTAACTACTGCTTTTCCATTTACCTAGCTGTCTATAGAAATAATTTCTATTTTTATTTCTTAATATCTATTTCTATTTTTGAAATAATCTTTATTCTGGAAATTTAAAGTTGGTTCTCCCACTAGTAACTGTATGTGGGGAAGGGATGTGATTAAGCTTACAGGCTCTGGTCTCTAATGTAGTGGCTTACAAGTGGCCATACCACTTACAAGCTGTGTCCTTAGCAAATTGCCCAAACTTGCTGTCCTTCAGTTTCCTCATCTGGAAAGTAGAGATAATGCTACCATCTATCTTCATAGGAGATTTCATAGGTTCATAAGTGAATGCATTTAGAACTGCCGGGCACATGGTTGTTCTCAGTAAGAGAGAGCTCTTATTATTATGTATAGCTATGCTGTTATCGCTCATTGTTTTTACTGCCTTGTTCTTACGTAGAATCTGCAGTTTACTAAGTTCTTCTAAATACATTGGCTGCTTTTCAATTTTTAAATAACAGTGTAAGGTAAATATACTTGTTTTGCAGATGAGGAAGCCAAGGATCGGGATATGTTACGGGTTGAATTGTGTCACCCAAAACAAATATGTTGTGGTCCTAACCTTCAGTGCCCCAGAGTGTGACCGTATTTGGAGATAGAGTCTGTACAGTGGTAGTCAAGTTAAAATGAAATTATTAGGGTGGACCTTAATCCAACATGATTAGTGTTCTTATAAAAAGGGGAAATTTGGATACAGACATGCACAGAGGGAAGATGGTGTGAGGAGACACAGGAAAAAGGGCATCCACAAACCAGAAAGAAAGATCAGGAATAGACCCTTCCCTCACAGCCCTCAGGAGGAGCCAACACCAGCGACATCATGACTTCTGGCCTCCAGAACTACAAGACAATACATTTCTGTTGTTTAAGCCACTCAGTTTGTGGAATGTTGTTATGATACCCTTAGCAAACTAATACAGAGTAGTAGAATGAGCTGTTATGCTGAGTAGAATGCCTTAAAGAACCAAAACAAGAAGTTTCCTGCTTCAGTCCAGTGACCTTTTCCTGGTAACTTGGATACTTCATGTGTAATGATCCCTTAACCCAACTCTGCCTCCACCTTCATATCCATTAGTTGTTTTTTTTTTTTTTTTTTGAGATGGAGTCTTACTCTGCGGCCCAGGCTGGAGTGCAGTGGTGTGATCTCGGCCACTGCAAGCTCCTCCTGCCTCAGCCTCCCAAGTAGCTGGGACTACAGGCGCCCACCACCATGCCTGGCTAATTTTTTGTATTTTTAGTAGAGACGGGGTTTCACAGTGTTAGCCAGGATGGTCTCGATCTCCTGACCTCATGATCCGCCCTCCTCGGCCTCCCAAAGTGCTGGGATTACAGGCGTTAGCCACCACGCCCGGCCCATATCCATCCATTTTTAAACTTAGCAAGAGCTTCCTGGCTTGGAATGCTGTGCATAAGGCAAATACTTCAGGACAAGGTAAGAGGACACTTTATGTCTTCCAGGATACGTTATACCTGTGTGGAGGTATAATGTATTCTAAATGTATTATCTAATGTATTCTAAAGAGAGGTGTGACATTATTATGCAAAGCTGATTCACGAGGAGTAACAAAATCACAGCATCAGAGAGCCTAAGTGCTCACAAATTCATCACCCTCAAAGCCAGCATCTCTGTTTTTCCCATCCCTTTAGTTGTTCAGGTTTCATTTGAGCATGGACCTCATGGGACCTGACTCTCCATCATGGCTTTAGCTCACCCAAGGACCTACAGATAGGTACAGAAGCCATCACCTCTCCTCTCCTGAATGTCTCATGATTCAGATCCCAAATGCCTTGTAAATCAAAATGTTATATTAATGGAGCATATTGTTTTCATGTATGCAAACTCAAGTCTTGAAAACTACAGAATACAGACAGACCTAGAAATGATTAATGGCAGACTAATGAGATTGTATACATATGCAGTCCACGAATAGAATCTTATAAAAAATGAACTGTGAGAAGATATTGAGTTTTGCCAAAATGCCATTCCTGTAAGGGCATCGCCTTCCATTATCAGTTTCACAGCATCAATCATGTGGACACTGTTGTGAAAAGTGTCATTAGAATGACTCTAAATCCTGAGAACCTACCCCAGTCCATTTACAGGGTTTATTTCAAGCTGTCTTAGTTATCTGCCTCATTCTAGATCTTGAGAGCTTTTCTTAGAACACTTTTCTCACATGGTTCAGAACCTAAAATTATTCTATTGTCTCAGAAAAACTTTCATTCTCAGCATAGTTTCTCTTATTCTAGAACATTCACTTTGCCCATGCAGGACATGACTTTGAACTCTAGACTTTATTTGCTACAACTTCAAAGGGAAAAGGGTTACACTGGATACTAGAGTCATGGCATTTATCTAGGGGTCAGAAACCTGTATTCTCTAGTAGCTTTAGGCCCAAGACCTATGGCTTCAAGACAAGAGTATATGACCTGACATTAGAAAACTTGGATTCTTATCCCAAGTTTCTTATCTTGACCCTATATATTTAAGAAAGCATTTATGTACCCTGAATTTTTCCCCTAATAATTTAGTTCAATACATTTTGGCAAATATATATAATCATGTAACCACATATGGATCAAGATATACAATACATCTATCACTCCAGATAGTTCTCTCATGGCCCTGTCCAGTAAGTTTTTCTGCAACCACAAAGAAGTAATCCCTTTTCTTCTTCTATCACCATAGACCGCAGATTCACTTTGCTTGTTGTATAACTTCATATAATAGATCCTCATTGTGTCTGTCTTCTTTGACTCAGTGTAATGTCTGTAAAATTAATTCATGTTGTTGCATGATCAATCATTTTTCTCCTTATTGATGCTGAATAAAATTTCTTTTCATAAATGTGTATATCTCAATCTTTTTCATTAATAAAATAAGTAGGATAATCTGGACTTGAAACCTGGGCTCATTGGCACTAGCTTTGTGATTTTGGACAAGACATTGGCTCTCCCAACCTGTTTCTATATCTATGTAAGATGGAGAAGAATCTTACCACTCCTTTCCCGTTTAAAGTTTATAGCAAGGATCAGACACACTAAAGGCCTCTCCCTCACCATTGTTACTGGCACTAGTCCACGTCTCCTCCCTGGACTACTTGTAAACCTCACACAAATTAATGCATAGAACATTATATGTCTATAATGTATAGAAATCAAAACACATGACAGCTTGTGCTTCTTTTGTGCCTGGCTTCTTTTGCTCAATACAATGTCTGTGAGATTAATCCATGTTAGTCTGCCAATTAATGTCCTGGCTTCTATTATTCTCCAATCAGAACCAGGATAAATCTTTTAAATATAAATCAGATCATGTCACTCCTTTCCTTAAAACTCTGTAAGGCCTCCCATTTCACTTGTAATAACATGGAAATGTTTACCAGAGCCTACCTGGAGCTGCCACCCTCAACTCCCCTGTAACACCATCCTCATTTCTTGCCACTCTCCTTTCACTCACTGTACTTTATGATTGTGTCTCCAATATGCTCCAGTTATTCCTGTGATGGGGCCTGACAAGTTCTTCTCTTTACTGCAGGTCTGCTTGTTCTTCCATTTGTGTCTTGGCTTAAATGGTCCATTCTCATAGAGGCCCTCATTGACCTCTTCAACTAGGTAGAGAATCATGCTTGGCACCCAGAAATTGTTCTAAAATTATTAGTTGGATTAATGAATATGGACAGGGAGCATTTCATATACTACAATGCATAAATGCATCATGGACATTTGTGACTGTTTTATAACAAAAATACATAAGAATTATGTGCTCAAAAATTAAACTGTGTATTTGTGGTCACTATGAAAAAAGAGACCTGCACTTTGCACTCCAGAAGCTTAAGATCTCAAATAAGAGAGAGGAGACTGGAAATTGTCTATTAAATAATAATCCAGAAGTGATAACTGAAAAGTATGTTAGCCAGCTGTACAGAAGGTGGATGACTGGCAGATGGGAAGTCCATGTAGGGAAGGAAGTGGTGCAAAGTTTTGGGGTTTAGCTTTCATGAGATAATGGGAGGGCAGTGACAAGTTAATGTTGCTGATATTGTTTCCTTTTTATTTTTATAAATTGGGATGTCAGTATACAAATTACAAGTGAATACAAATTTAGTAGGATATCTTCTCAATATAATTCATTTTTTGGGGGGGAAATTAGTAATATTCTACTCCCCACTATGAAAATACTGGCTGATGGCCATGGCGTATTCCCTCTGGGCCAAAAAGCAGCTATGGTGTTTCATCCTCCTTTACCCTCTACTACTCTTACCAAGAAAGAATAGTGTTTGTTCCCAAATGTGTTCATGTTGTATGTATTGTTTTATAAATCAATAAAAGAGAAGTAGAAAAAAATAGAAATTTCTAGGAAAATTAAGTTGAACATTTTAGGAAGAGTTGATAAGTATGAATTGATATTATTTTTCTGTTGAAATAGGTGTGGACAATACAACTTTAGAATATTTGGATACAGTTGCAAAAATCTAGACATATTCTGACCTCAGATGGCTTTACATGTCTTTAAGTTCTTCCATACTTTGAAGAAACTGAAACAGAAACTCAAATATTTGTTTTTAGGCAAGTTATTTCTATGCAAAGAAAAATCTTGGATGTACATCAAAAGATTGGCAAACAACAACTCTTCTGGTTAATGAACCAACTAAACATTCTGACTCATGTGAGAAAAAAGGGCTTCCACTGAGTTGAATGTAGTTCATTCCTGCTACTTAGGAAGTGTAATCAGTCACCAAAATGCAGAAATTGAAGTTCCCTGGTTCAGCATAGCAATTAGCCACTACTAAATCCAATAGCCATTTCTCATTTCTCTTCATATTTGAACTTAGCTTTTGAAACAGTTAATTTTTTCCTCTTCCTTACAATACTTTCGGCATTTTATTTTCCAAAAACACTCCCCTGGTTCACTTTCTACCTGGATGCCTTCTCCTTGTCAGTCTTTTTTTTTTTTTTTTCTGGTTTCTATTCATCTTTTCTACACCAGGGCTCAATTTCTAAATGTTACTTCTTCTCTAGGCTAATACCTTTGGTGATCTCCTCTGGTCTCATGAATTTAGATAAATAATATCTACACACTGATGACTCCCACACTTATATTTCTGGCCTAAACTTCTCATCTAAACTCCAGATTTGTATATCCAGCTACCTACTCAAAATCTCTACTTGAATGTGTTATTAGGCATCTCAAACACAGCATATCAAAAGCCTTACTTCTTACCTTCCTCCACACCAAACTATTTTCCCATAGTCTTCATCACAGTCAATATAACTTCATTATTTAAGTTGTTCAATCCCAAAAGCTCACTGTTGTCTTTCATTTGTTTCCTTCACAGCCCACTTCTGCTCCAACAACAATCTTACTTTACTTTTCCTGTCTTCAAAAAGAGTCTGAAATCTACCCTCTTCTTAATACTTTCCCTCACTCAATTCACCATCATCGTACAATAGCATTTGTGCAAAGCCTTCTAACTAACCTTCCTTCTTGTGTCTTGGGTTCTCTGTGGCAGGCTGAGCAGTGACAAAAAGAGAAATAATAAAATATCTTCTTTCTAGAATTTTTGTAAAGACTAAATACAAAGAAATTGGGAGACTGTCTGTGGAGAGCACTGTAGACATGACTACACCAAATTTCCCACATCTACCATGATCTCAAATCGCTCCCCTGCATTTATAAACATGTTTGTCTCTCCAAAAACATTTTCTTGAACCTGCATCTCCTCAATCTCCCAGTCCAACTCTGGTCTCCTGTAACAAACAAGGTTATTTCATTACTAATATATTTTCTAGATAATGCCTTATTTTCTTGCATTCACTCATTATCTGATTTTTTCTTCATGTCTTAGATATGCTGTGTTTTCTTAAGTTGCTGATGAGGTTATAACGAACAAATCCACCCAATCTTTCTGCCTTTGAAAGTGTAGACTACACTATTCTTTAAAGTCTCTTACAGTGACTCCCTTGCTATTACACCCTCCTGATTCTTCTCTTATTTTCAAACATCTCCTTCAGTGTGCCTACCTTCATACCTTAATCGTTTCCATTTATGATGATTTTGATCCTGAGCTTGGCTCTCTTCCATCTACTTATGCTGAGTCACCTCGATCAAGCCAGTGGCCTTTAAATATAATCTATTTCTCAGAGATTATCAGCTCCACGTATCTAACTCAGATGTTTTACTTAAGCTTTAGAACACGTGAATGTGCTCCCCAAAACCAAAATGATCAAAGCCAGGAGAAACATACAAGAATGTTTATAGCAACATTTCTTGCCATAACAAAAAACTGGAGATAATCCAACTGCATCAACAGGAGTGGGGATGGGCTGTAGAATAGTCAGTCAATGTACTGTTATACAGTGGGGAAAATGAATAAACTATAGCTATACAAAGTAATTTGAATAAATCTTAAATAATAGCAATATGACAACAATAATTGAATAAAAGAATGGAGTCATAGAATACCATATGCTATAGAAAAAATTAAAATTTTATTGTGTAAGAATATAGCCATAAGTGGTAAAACTATGAAAAGAAGGGAATGATTGTAGATAGTGGAATGGGATTGGAAAGAAGCATGCAGCTAACATCTATGTTCTTGGTAACATTCTAGTTCCAAAGTTGTGTAATGCATTCACAAGTATTCATTTCATTGTTATGATTCATAACTTGCTTATATATTTTCCATATTCTTTTTATGTTTTATATAATAATTATATTAAAAAACCAAAACTAAATTTATGACATTCCCACCCTAGAAGTTTATTTTTTATGTGTGTTTCCTGTTTTGGCCAATGTCCACGTCAATCACCTGTTTGTTTCAGTTAGAATATTTGATCACATTTTTTGAACTTACTCTGGTCTCTCACATTCAGTATGTAATCAATTTGATTCTACCTAGACCTAGCTCTTGAATTTTATTCTTTATATCTATTTCTAGGATAATAGCCACAGTCAAGTCATTATTGCTCCCACTGGAAATTTTGAAAACCTGTCATATGTGCCCCTGTCTTTAGTACTTTACTCAAGGTCTTCTTCACAAACACAACTTTAATCATGTCCTTTTTATAATCTAAATCTTAGTCACTGTTCCACTATTCAGTCACTAAATCCAAACATCACAATCTGACCTAACTTACCTGTACACACCCATCTTTTACCACTTGATCCCATTTCTTTCATTAGCTCCCAAACCCTACAGTCCATCATTCCTTAAACAAGGTATTAATTTTCAGACCTTTATTTATGTTTTTGCTTCTTCTCCTGCATCTGCTCAGCATTTACTTGTCACTTAATGCTCAGCTTAAATATAATCTCAGTGAAGTCATCACTGGCTACCTACGTACAGTTCATCCTACACTCTCCTATGTTCCCACTGTATTCTGTGCATATCTATCTTATAGTACTTGCATCATTGTATAAAATTACTCAATTATGGTGCAGAAAAGCTAGTTCATAACTAGACTATTAGCTTATTGAAGACAGATTTCCCAATTTCTCATAATCATCTTTGCAGGTGCCAATCTGTGTGTTTGGCATGATTACCTTCTATCCTCAATGAATGTCCTAATTGTTAAGATTCTATAACTCTGACTGATTCACTGAGCTTCTTGAAGTCACAGAATAAATTTATCTTCTTAGGTGTCCTTTTACAAATATTAACTTACTTATTTGTAGAAAGGAGTTATTCTACTTAAGATATAGAAACCTATTTATAAATATTATGCAGATTTATTCCTTATGATCAAATGAATGCACACATTGGGGAGAAAGACTGTGGGGAACAAGAAAAGAAACCAACACCCATTGAGTGACTAATGTGTCAGGAAGTAGGTAAGGGTCTTCTACACAACTAATTTTATTTAATCTTCCCCACAACTATTAGTTGTGGGTATTGCATTTTTTATTTAACAGTGGTGATAATAAGAGAGATCTTAACCTCCTTTCCTGCAGTCACATGTTGAGTTACCATTTGTAAGTCAGGTTAGGCTAGGTTCTGCTTCACTAAAAAGCAACCTGTAAATCAAATCATGAACATTTATTTCTCACTCACTCTACATGTCCCATATGGGTTGGCAGGTAATCTCTGCCCATCAGTCACTCTGGGATGTCGACCGACAGATCAGCCTCATACCAAATCTCATCAGACACCACTGTTCACATATTATTGCTAAAGCCCCACCTGGCCACACTTAACTCCAAGAGGCCAGAGATGCAAAATTCTAACATTTTCCCCAAAAGGAAGATAGAAAGAATTATCTGAGAAATAGATAATAATCACCCTCAGGGAAAAATTTAAAATTGAGAACACAGCTGCCTAAGTTCAAAATTTTACCACTAGCCATTTTTCCTTCTTTTTTCTTCATTTAGAATGAGATTAAATGACATTTTAGAAATATCATTTGTAATGTATGGTCCTTGAGGAAGGTGTGCAGAACCTCTAGGCTGGTAATTCTCAGGGTCAATGTCCATCAAGGTCACCTGCGAATTCCAGATTTCTGAATACAAAAATCAGCATCCTCCAGGGATGGCAGGGAACCTGCATTTGGAACAATCTCCTCAGGTAACCATGGGTTACTATATGTTGAAAGAACAGTGCTTTAGGACTGAAGGTTCACCTCCTCCGAACCTCACTCTAAGTCACCTTGCTGTTTATTACACGTTTCCTTTCTGGGAAGTTTTCAGTTCAAAATGTGATGCACACTTCCTATGAACACGTGATCCTCTCAATTCTCTTCTAAAGCAGAGTCACTGCATCTCCTAAATTTCTTTGGGCACTGGAGAGAACAGAACTTATTGAATCATGCATTTCATCCCTGGGCTGCTTGAAAGGGGCTCTGCTTAATACAGCAGAAATTTTCAGATGATTCATTCTGGAGCCACTGATCAAAAGTACAGCTAATGGGAACAGGTGAGCTCAGGTGATTGATATCTTTCAAGGGACAGTGAACAAAATCTCTATCACTAGGAGAGAGGCTGAGTAGTTAAACCAAGTGTCAGACAGGCAGAGAAACCTTTCCCTCCATTTAAGCTTTAAAATAAATTTAGTCACAGTCCCTTGAAAGCCTCAGACTAGACGTTACCATGTCTAAATGGATTCTGCAATGCTGGCATCCTGTTTCTGGGTCTGAGCTGATAGTGTCTTGTGGTGTTGGTGAATAAGGCAAGCCAGGAATAAAATTGACAGGGCCAGGAAAACATCAAAAATCTCTCAGAAACAAAGTGAAGAGGAAGAAAGTCAGCCCTTATATGACAGAAAGGAGGTGGTTCTCATAGGGCCGCTTAGTGTATGTCCCTCGGAGGGAGTGTTTTGTTTCACTTGGCTCCCGTGCCAATCAAAATGCCCCCTTGGCAGTGCATAAAATAAAATATAGAAGCCAGAAATAAATGCCAAAACAAATTCATGCACAGAATGACCTTCCAAATGCTTCAAGGCCCAGCTAAGCTGTCCTCTACCAAACGAACTGAAAGGGCAAAGAAAAAATAATCTATAATTTAACTGCAACTAGAAAAGATCTTTAAAATCAGCTGAGATACTAAAATATTTGCCAGTCTCTTCTTTCTGATGGTTACTTAACATTCAATGAATGTCTCATAATGTGTCAGGCATTTTATATGCATTTTTCATATTATTTCATAATACAGTTGTGAAATGGATGTCATTGTCTTCAGTTCATGTTTGAGAAAATAAATCAAGGTTAAGTAAATTGCCCAAGGTCACGCTGGAAAGAAGTCAGCTTGGTATTTGTACTTTGTTTTACTCCAAAGTTCATCCTGATTCTTTTTTTCCACACAAGCCAACTTCTCAAGTTTATATTAGAATTATTTAAAACTCTATTCAATATTTTGAAAACTTCTGTCTTCTCTCTCCTTTGCATATCAGGAAATGTGCTCTTCCAAACTGGTTGTCCAAATGCAAAATGGTGAAATCAAGTGTCTTACAAACATATACATACACTTTTTACATCTTTAGTTTAATTGAGGCACAATAAGCTTAGTTCACAGGACTAGACTCCAAGTAGATTGACCTAAAAGCTTCAGAAGTTATTCAGCAGAATTGACTCTTCATTTCACCCTGCTTGAGTGCTTACTACATGGATAACGCAGTCGAATTCCCAGGGCCACCTGCCAAGGCATACAAGGAGTTTTACATAACCCCAGTAGACATAGCCATGAAGTGTCCAAGGGCAACTAGAGAAAGAAAAACCTCCTGTCACCAGACCTATTGCATCATGTCAGCCTTGGGGAAAGAATGTAGTAGCTCTGTCATTATTCCAGCATGAGACCTTGGCAGAAATCTACCTTGAGAGGACAGATTGCCCACATAGCCTTCCTTGTCCCTGTGGGTCCAGATGAATCTAATCACCACAGCACTGTCCACGGTGATATTTGAACTGACACACACACATCAGGCCTCTCCACAAGACTCCGTATGCCCCACATTTTGCTGTTTGGAAAGGAAAGTTACCCTCCTCATATTCCAGCCTACTAATAGAGAAAGGAGTTGGAAGAGTGATCTAACTTAGAAGACCTTAGCAATGGCAGGTTATTGGATTATAAAATGAAAAGCCCACAGGATCAAGAGTCAGGCAGGCCTGAGTTGTCATCCGAGCTCTGCCACTAACTAGCTGAGTGACCTTAGATAAGTTATTTAGCCTCACAGGGTTGTTGTGAAAACCAAACATAATGTTTTTAAAGGGAAGCCATATAGTGGAGTAGTGAAGAGTACTAACTTTGGAGTAAAAGTGAGCTGGAGACCAGCTTTACAACTTAATAACTATGTGATGCTGTGCTGGGCAATTTACTTTCTAGGCCTCAATTCCCTCATCTGTGAAGTCAGATTAACAGATAATCACAGTGTATTAGAGGTACACAGAGGAATATCAATGGATCTTAAAAACATAGTTCTTCATGAAAAAGTAAGAAACAGCTATAACACATTATCATTCACATATTACCCATTATATAAGAACACATTCAAATAAAATACACACACAATACCATGGAATAGTTATCCATGGGTAGAAGAGGGAATGAGAATGGGGTGTGGAGGGAAAAAAAGGGATAAATTCATTACATATCAGGGGCCTTGTACAGCAAAATAATAAAATAGGTCACATACTAAGGAGTGTGATTAACTCAACTCTCTGAACCAGAAGTTTTAACAAAGCAACAAAAACAAATAGGGACAATAACTGAATCTCCTTGCTGGGGTTGTTGGGGGAGATGAGTGTGGTAAAGTGCAGGAGAGATTTGGCAAAGGATCTGCTATAAACACAGCGATGGCAAGAGTTTTGTAAGATCTTTTGGGGAGCAGCAGTTCTTCCTCCTTTCTTCACACTTTGAAGCTTGGACTATTTTAGGAGGGGCATTCCCAGGTTGTTTTTGTTGTTGTTGCTTTGTTTTGAGAAGCAAGTTATTGCCAAGCATGTTTGAAAAATCCAGTTTTTAATCTTTTTCATGAATCAGATGTCCAAAAGTTGGAGGTTTCCTCCAAAAGGCCACTGCCCCACATAGGATACCAGCAAATAACTCTAGTATAACATAGATGACTAGACTTTGGCCTGCAAAATTATGGAGATGATATCCGCTAAAAGTGAATTAGGTTAAGTTGATCATTCCTCATCTTTGACATTCAAAGTGATTTAGCCAGGTTACATTTATTTATGCAGAATATTAACAGGGCACAGTCGTCTTGTTCCATCTAATCCTTTATTAAAGCAAATTAAAAATAATTTCTAAATTCCATTATTAATATCCTCCCTCTGTGAAAAGTATTTCCCTCAGCAGACCCTATTGACATTTAGTCTAGACACTGCTGAAGGAATTCACTTCATGAATATCAATAAACGTGTTGCATAGAAATGGGAAGATATTAAATGATTTCCAAGCATTTGACAGTTGACAAAATGTTAGTATAATAATTAAAAGTGCAGGCTGTTGAAATGCTAGGTAGGGGCTCCTCAGTGCAACAGTGCACATTGGTCATCTGAACAGCATCTTTGCTAGAAGGTAGCTTACAGAAGAATCTTAACCTTGCCTTCAATTCATCTTGGCTTTACAGCTTCAGTGAATCCTACACAGAAAGACAGAAAATGTCTTCTTTCTAAAATGCTACCGATGGCTCATGTCATGCTCTTGATTTAGAAAAAATAAAGTTCAACAAAACATATTCATATAATTTATTGTCTTATTTTTTCTCCTCCCACAGTAGACAAGTTTAAATGTGAATGGATATATTAGAAGAAAAAATAGGTTTAGCTGGTTGCTGTTCTTCTCTTCACTTCCCATCCATCCTAACTTTCATCCAATGCCCACCCACTCCTCCACCACAGATATTCTTACTTATTTGTTTCTGGGTAGAGATCTGGGCTTCAGTATTTTTTAGGAGTTTCCCAGCTCTTTCTCATGTACAACTAGACTTAAATCTAATGAACTAAAGCAATGATTCTCAAACTTAAGAGAATATAAGGCTCACCTGAAGTGCTTGCTAAAAATACAGATTTCTAGAATACACACCCTGGAACTCTGGGGAGTTTGCGGGTAGAGCTCAAGAGTCTGCACTTTTAGCAAATATCCAGGGATTCTGATTCAGACAGTGCAACGAGCACATGTTGAGAACATTGGCCTGGTTCCACTTCTCATTTTTAGCTTTAGCCCTTCACCTAGTTGTTGAAGGAATGCAGATCAAAGAGCAAGACTGCACTCTGTTGCTCTCAATAAAGATATTTCTAGTGAAGACAGCCAAGTACATTTTGTTGATAATGTTTGCAGGAACCAGCCCAAAAGAACATGAGGAAAGAGATGTAACATTTACCAAGCACTTACTATGCTTCAGGCCTTTTTCAAATATTCTCTAATTTAAGTCTCAAAGCACACAGAGGTATAGATCAATTACATATCCTTTCCTAGACCCCACTGCTGGGGAGAGGGCAGCTAGAGATGATCTTGCCTTCTAAATCCAAAGACTGTGACTATAAAGGACAGCAGTAAGAGGTTGGGAAATCTAAATATCAGACACCGGTTTGTCCTCCTTGAATGTTTTGATCCAAGCACCAAAATTCTCCCAATTTCTATTTCCCTATCTGTCTAGGTTTGGGATTTAGGGAATAGGGGTGGGATTTCTGCCTCTTTCTGATTCAGAAAGATTTTCTAAAGGCAAAGGTACATGAACTGGCACACGTGAAGACATTTGAGTTTTTAGGAAAAAAATATGTAGGTGGAATAAGATGTAATATGTAAAAAGAAAATAATGTTGACATCATTGGACACCTTCTGTAATTTGTTCATTTGCCCATGCATTCATATATCAAGTGGTATATGAATATTTATTGTTTACAGAACCCTGAAGACTGGAAAGGGTACAAGCCCTTTATAGACAAAATATTTTCAGCTTGGTGGGGAGAGGAGGCAAAATGGATAAGAGACAGTGGGAGTAGAGGAGATAGAGGGTGGATAGAAAAGAGGAGGGAAGAAGAGGAGGTAGAAGGAGAAAGAGAAAGAGTAGTGTGGGGAACAACACATTTACATTTGTAAAAATGTTTTCCAGTTCACAAAGTTATTTTTTATTCATTGCATCATTTAATTCAGTTTTTCTCATACTTCAGCATGCAAAAAGATGAATAGGAGGATATTTTATAAACAGATTTCTAGCCTCACCTTCAGAAATTCCAATTCAGTGAGCCTGGGTTGGGGCGGATGGTTATGGGGGTAGATGGTGATCTGTGGAAAGATCATGGTTTGAATGGCACTAATTTAATTCTTACTATGACATTATCTGGCAGGTAAGATTGGCATTATACTCTTTAAAATTATAATTTTCTCCCCAGCTTTATTAAGGTTTAATTGACAAATTAAAAATGCATACACTTATGTTACACAATATGACATTTTGATGTCCTGTGTTAACTGCAGCATTACTCACAATAGCCAAGATATGGAATCAACCTAAGTGTCCATCAACAGATAATGGACAAAGAAAATGTGACATATATGTATAATAGTATTTGACATTACACAAAGAAGGAAATCCTGTCATTTGCAATAGCATGGATGATGCTAAGCAAAATAAGTCAGGCACAGAAAGACAAATATTGCATGTTCTTACATTTGAAATCTAAAAAGTCAAATTTATAGAAGCAGAGAGTAAAATGATAATTACTGGGAGCTGGGGCGGGTAGTAGAATGGAGAGATGCTAGTCAAGTGATCCCCATTTATCATCCCTATTTTTAAAAGGAGAATGTTGAAGTTCAGAGAAGTTTAAAAACTGGTTTAAGGTCCCAGTGCTATTTTGGGCTCTTTCTTTTCTACAGAAATGATTTAAGCTCAATATTCTTTGAGGTCCTACATGGCGAAATCTGAATGATGGCCATCCGCCTCCAAGAGATGAAAGTTTCCATGGATACAAATATTGTTTTGATAGATTGCAAAGAATTTCCTTTAATCATAAATTTTCTAAGAAATAGTTTCAGCAAGATATAATCTATTTCTGCCCCTTAAAGAACCAATGTTCACAAAGTAGGAGAAATAAATACCAGAGTTCTCTTTGTGAAAATTTGCAAGGTATACAATATTCCTGCAGTTAAGTTTTAACCATGTTTGAGGACGTTGTGAAGATTAAATGAGGATTAATTTGGCCTAAATTATGTTTGGTAGTTCTTGGCATGTAGTAGGTGTTCAATACATACTAGTTTCTATGTTTTCCTTTTCACTATTTTGTTTTCTTTTTATTATTAAGTTCTGGGATACATGTGCAGAACGTGCAGGTTTGTTCCATATGTATACACATGCCATGGTGGTTTGCTATACCCATCAACCCGTCATCTACATTAGGTATTTCTCCTAATGCTATCCCTCCCCTAGCCCCCCACCCCCTGACAGGTCCCAGTGTGTGATATTCCCCTCCCTGTGTCCATGTGTTCTCATTGTTCAACACCCACTTATGAGTGAGAACATGTGGTGTTTGGTTTTTTGTTCCTGTGTTAGTTTGCTAGGAATGATGGTTTCCAGCTTCATCCATGTCCTTGAAAAAGACATGAACTCATCCTTTTTTATGGCTGCATAGTATTCCATGATGTGCCACATTTTCTTTATCCAGTCTATCATTGATGGGCATTTGGGTTGGTTCCAAGTCTTTGCTATTGCAAACAGTGCTGCAATAAACATACATAGCATGTGTCTTTATAGTAGAATGATTTATAATCCTTTGGGTATATACCCAGTAATGGGATTGTTGGATCAAATGATATTTCTGGTTCTAGATCCTTGAGAAATCACCACACTGTCTTCCACAAAGGTTGAACTAATTTACACTCCCACCAACAGTGTGAAAGCATTCCTATTTCTCCATATCATCTCCAGCATCTGTTGTTTCCTGACATTTTAATGATTGCCACTCTAACTGGTGTGAGATGGTATCTCATTGTGGTTTTGATTTGCATTTCTCTAATGACCAGTGAGGATGAGCTTTTTTTCATATGTTTGTTGGCCACATAAATGTCTTCTTTTGAGAAGTGTCTGTTCATATCCTTTGCCTACTATTGGGGGAATCCACCCCCAATATTTCAACGTAGGTCCTTTCTATTTTCCATAAGTGTCAGCCAGCTGAGAAATAGAGACGGTACAAAGAGAGGAATTTTACAGCTGGGCCACTGGGGGTGACACCACATATCAGTAGGACCATGATGCCTGCCTGAGCCTCAAACCAGCACGTTTTTATTAAGAGTTTCAAAAGGGGAGGGGGTGTAAGAACAGGGAGTAGGTACAAAGATCATATGCTTCAAAGGGCAAAAAGCAGAACTACTAGTAAGGGTCTAACAAAGATCACATGCTTCTGAGGGAACAGGACAAAGGGCAAAAGCAGAACTACTGATAAGGGTCCAAAAAAGATCACAAGGCAAATGGCAAAAACAGAACCACTAATAAGAGTCTATGTTCAGCGGTACATGTATTGTCTTGATAAACATCTTAAACAACAGAAAACAGGGTTCAAGAGCAGAGAACCAGTCTGACCACAAATTTACCAGGGCGGAGTTTTTCCCCACCCTAGTAAGCCTGAGGGTACTGCAGGATACCAGGGCATATCTCAGTCCTTATCTCAACTGCATTAGACAGACATTCCCAGAGTGGCCGTTTATAGACCTCTCCTCAGGAATGCATTCCTTTCCCAAGGTATTAATATTAATATTCCTTGCTAGGAAAAGAATTTAGTGATATCTCTCCTACTTGCATATCTGTTTATAGGCTCTCTGCAAGAAGAAAAAGATGGCTCTTTTTGTCCAACCCTGCAGACAATCAGACCTTAGGGTTGTCTTCCCTTGTTCCCTAAAAATCGCTATTATTCTGTTCTTTTTCAAGGTGCACTGATTTCATGTTGTTCAAACACACATTTTTTACAATCAATTTATACAGTTAACACAATTATCACAGTGGTCCTGAGGTGACGTACATCCTCAGCTTATGAAGATAACAGGATTAAGAGATTAAAGACAAGTATAAGAAATTACAAAAGTATTATTTGGGAACTGATAAATGTCCATATTAAAATGAAATCTTCACAATTTATGTTCCTTTGCCATGGCTCCAGCCGGTCCCTCCATTCAGGTTCCCTAACTTCCCACAATAGCCCACTTTTTGATGGAATTTTTTTTTCTTTCTTTCTTGTAAATTTGCTTAAGTTCCTTGTAGATTCTAAATAATAGCCCTTTGTCAGATGGATAAATTGCAAAAATTTTCTCCCATTCTGTAGGTTACCTGTTCACTCTGATGACAGTTTCTTCTGCTGTGTAGAAGCTCTTTAGTTTAATTAGATCCCATTTGTCAATTTTGGCTTTTGTTGCCATTGCTTTTGGTGTTTCAGTCATGAAATCTTTGCCCATGACTATGTCCTGAATGATATTGCCTAGGTTTTCTTTTAGGGATTGTATAGTTTTAGGTCTTACATTTAAGTCTTTAATCCATCTTGAGTTAATTTTTGTATTAGGTGTAAGGAAGGGGTCCAGTTTCAGTTTTCTGCATCTGGCTAGCCAGTTTTCCCAACACCATTTATTAAATAGGAAATCCTTTCCTCATTGCTTATTTTTGTCAGGTTTGTCAAAGACCAGATGGTTGTAGATGTGTGGTGTTCTATTCCATTGGTTTATATATCTGTTGTGGTAACAGTACCATGCTGTTTTGGTGACTGTAGCCTTGTAGTATAGTTTGAAGTCAGGTAGCGTGATGCCTCCAGCTTTGTTCTTTTTGCTTAGGATTGTCTTGGCTATATGGGTTCTTTTTTGGTTCCATATGAAATTTAAAGTAGTTTTTTCAAATTCTGTGAAGAACATCAGTGGTAGCTTGATGGGGATAGCATTGAATCTACAAATTACTTTGGGGAGTATGGCCATTTTCACGATCCTGATTCTTCCTATCCATGATCATGCAAATTTTTTCCATTTGTTTGTGTCCTCTCTTATTTCCTTGAGCAGTGGTTTGTAGTTCTCCTTGAAGAGGTCTTTCACATTCCTTGTAAGCTGTATTCCTAGGTATTTTATTCTCTTTGTAGCAATTGTGAATGGGAGTTCACTCAAGATTTGGCTGTCTGTTTGTCTATTATTGGTGTATAGGAATCCTTGTGATTTTTGCACATTGGTTTTGTACCCTGAGAATTTGCTGAAGTTGCTTATTAGCTTAAGGAGATTTTGAGCTGAGATGATGGGTTTTTCTAAATATAGTCATGTCATCTGCAAACAGAGACAATTTGACTTCTTCTCTTCCAATTTGAATACGCTTTATTTCTTTCTCTTGCCTGATTTCCCCAGTCAGAACTTCCAATACTATGTTGAATAGGAGTGGTGAGAGAGGACATCCTTGTCTTGTGCTGGTTTTCAAAGGGAATGCTTCCAGCTTTTGCTCATTCTGTATGATACTGGCTGTGGGTTTGTCATAAATAGCTCTTATTATTTTGAGATACATTCCATTGATACCTAGTTTTTTGAGAGTTTTTAGCATGAAAGGCTGTTGAATTTTGTTGAAGGCCTTTTCTGCATCTATTGAGATAATCATGTGGTTTTTGTCATTGGTTCTGTTTATGTGATGGATTACATTTATTGATTGGCATATGTTGAACCAACCTTGCATCCCAGGGATGAAGACAACTTGATTGTGGTGGATAAGCTTTTTGATGTGCTGCTGGATTCAGTTTGCCAGTATTTTATTGAGGATTTTCACACCGATGTTCATCAGGGATATTGGCCTAAAATTCTCTTTTTTTGTTCTGTCTCTGTCAGGCTTTGGTATCAGGATGATGCTGGCCTCATAAAATGAGTTAGGGAGGAGTCTCTCTTTTTCTATTATTTGGAAAGATTTCATAAGGAATGGTACCAGCTCCTCTTTGTACCTCTGGTAGAATTTAGCTGTGAATCCGTCTGGTGCTGGGCTTTTTTTGGTTGGTAGGCAATTAATTACTGTCTCAATTTCAGAACTTGTTATTGGTCTATTCAGGGATTCAACTTCTTCCTGGTTTAGTCTTGGGAGGGTGTATGTGTCCAGGAATTTATTCATTTCTTTTAGATTTTCTTATTTGCGTAGAGGTGTTTATAGTATTCTCAGATGGTAGTTTGTATTTCTGTGGGATCAGTGGTGATATCCCCTTTATCATTTTTTATTGTGTCTATTGATTCTTCTCTCTTTTCTTCTTTATGAGTCTGGCTAGTGGTCTATCTTTTTAATCTTTTCAGAAAGGCAGCTGCTGGATTCGTTGATTTTTTGAGGGGGTTTTCGTGTCTCTATCTCCTTCAGTTCTGCTCTGATCTTAGTTATTTCTTGTCTTCTGCTAGCTTTTGAGTTTGTTTGCTCTTGTTTCTCTAGTTCTTTTAATTGTGATGTTAGGGGGTTGATTTTAGATCTTTCCCGCTTTCTTCTGTTGACATTTAGTTGAGCGCTAGTAAAAAGTGCAAAGGTAGCATGCCAAACGGTGGCCTAGGCACTTAATTTACATTAGTGTATTTAGTTATCATCACAATCCCAGAGATCTGGTTCTGTTAACTCATCCCCAGTTGGTAAATGAGGAATCTGAGGCATAGAGAGATGAAAATCTTTCCCCATTCTCATGCTAAATAGAGTTCAAGCTGGGAGTCCAACCCAAGCTGCTTTTCTCCAGAACCTGCACTCTTAAGTGTGTTGTGAAGAGTTGCTTCCCCAGTTTGGCATTCAAGATATTTCAATTAGTTAAAAGTTGAAAGTAAAGGGATGAAATGAGAACATGAATTCAAGCTTAACTGACAAACCCAAACTTTTTACCATTACTAGTGTATGGTTCATAAAACAGTGTGAATGGGTGCTATTAATGCAACAAAAATGATACCTTTTTTTTCCTTACTCCAATTTCCATTCTTTTGGTTCTAAGTCTTCCTGGCAAGAAGTATAGTTTTGCTATTTAATCCCCGCACCTGCTAGATACCGTGTTTGTCAGCCTTTATGTTGATAAAAGGGACTCTCTCACTCATTTACTCATTATCCAAATAGTTCTTGGACGCAAATAATTCTTGAGCACTTCCTGTGTGTAAGCATTACAAATTTCTGGTGGTGCAAGTGGGAATGTGCACACACACACCCTGTACCTGTCCTTATGGTGCTTTATGTATGGTGGGGAGATGAAGAGATATATTAAACAAATACTTATATTTCTGACTATAGAATTTCAAACATATGAGGATCTTGAGAGAAAGAATAATGGTCTCAAGAAAGGATATGATGAGGAATGTACTTAAGTTGTCCATGAGGAGTATAGGTTCCCCAGCAGATGTCAATGAAGGCACCTATGGGTAAGTGGTCTTTGAGCTGAAATTTAAAGTGTAAATAGAAGGGTGAGAAGAGAGGTAAGTATAACATCCTTGTGGTGGGAGGGAACATGGTAAATTCAATAAACTGAAAGAATGTCTAGGTACATAAAAGAATACTGACAGAATCTAGAGAAAGCTGACTCCAAAGAAGAAAAAGCAACCTCATAATATATCCTGTAGGAAGGATATAAAGTCACTCGTTAATTTAACAGATGTGTATTGAATTTTTACTGCATGCCAGTGTTTGTGCCAGAGGCAGAAGATACTACAAAGAAAAATAAGACATGTATTTTATTTTGATTATTGATCAAATAAACATTGATGCATTAATTCATTCATATTAATCTATATGCTTATAGATAGATCTCTATATTATATATGTTTAGATATTGAATTAGATATAGATACATCTCAAAGACTCACTCCAAACCTAATGAAGTATAATCCTCAGGTAAGGAACGATGATTCTGGAATTTTTTAAATATCAGAAATGAACCCTGTGGGCAGCTACGGTTGAGAACTTTGTTTACACCAAGTTTAAATGGTTCTCATTGTAAGAAGCAAAAATTAAAATTCACATTTTAAGGTCAGTGGTTGGCCAAATTGTTTCTTCCCTCTAAAACTTGAGAAATAATACTACTATGAAATTCTAAAGGTAATAGTGAGCTCACTATGTCAAATGGGGACGGGGAAGCAAGTCTTCTTTAGGAGCAGATATGAGAACAGTTTGAGCCATATGCCCCAAACCTGCACAGCAGATTTGTTAAGGCCCGCCAGAGGGGTATAAGCCCTGGTTAGGAATTGTTACTGTAGGAACATTCCTTTGATTTCTCATTTACTGGTGTATCCTGGTGACTTTCATGAAAGCAAATCTTACGCAAATTAAACAAAAATGATGAGCTTTGATAATAGACAGAAGCTGAATCTTAGCAAATGAATCTGCTTCTCTGCTGATGACCTTAGCTTCCACTTGGCCTTTAGCCATGGAAGGCGAATGTTTATATGTAGCTTAATTGGTTAACAATAGTTAAGTGCTTCAAGAGCTTCTCAACTTGGCATTAAAGAACAATTACCCATCATCACTGGCTTCCCAGGGCACTTGATAAAGCTGAGTCATACACCTGTCTCTGAGTGGAGGCTCTTAGGCAAGGGCATAGTGTTTTGCTAAATCTCTGAAGCACTTAGAAACACACCACATGATCTGCCCAGCCACTGAAGCGCCCAAAGCCAATGACGAGGAACTCATTAGGGAAGGAGGGTGTGAGGTGAAAAACAAGCAGAAACTCTTTCTAAGCCCAGCCTTGCCTGAGCCACGTGAACTCCCATAATAACCTGGACTCATTCCACTTATGATTGACTTCATTTGTTTTACAGGAAACTCTTCCTTTTTGAAAGGGAGATGCTAAGCTTTTCAGTGCCTCCAGCAGAACATGTTAATGCCTTGATTCCAAGGGTGTGGATCACATAAATCTAAAATATCTCTGGTTTCGGTGGGAATACTGAAACCTTTCTCTGCTGACGCATATAGGAATTAAAGAAGCGTGACAGCTTTGAACCATTGTCAAAAGCTGCGTGGAGCCTCATTTCTGGAACGATGTTCCATTTTCTGTGCTTTTAGCTTGGAAGCATCTCCTTCTTAAACCTCTCCTTTCCCCACATCCCCAGCCCACTGACTTTATTTCCACCCTTCTTTTGGTTCTGCCAGGAAAGCTTAAAATACCAGGAAAGTGGGGACTGAAAATAATTTAGGTAATATAACTACCATTATACTTTGTTGACACAACATAGAATTTTTCAACTTCGAGAGCTTGTTTTGATAAGATTTATAAGTCTCTCTCTCTATACACACACACACACACACACACACACACACACACATATATATATATATATATACCTTGCATACACCTCTTTTTTGTTTTTTGTTTTGAGAACAGGAATTTGCAAACTTGAAAGAGAAAGCTTGTCACTACAAGTGACTGGAGGTTTTTCTTCTAATCGATATGCTGAGTCTCCTGTTGGGGAAAAGTATCTGGTTGAAGAAAAATACTGGCTTTCATAAGCCCAGATGAATGAGTTTCCAACCTGTCATGGTGGTATCACTGAAGAATGCTTCAATGTTTTATTATGATTAATTCATGCATGCATTCAGAAAATTTATATTTAGGACCTACTGTGTAGTAAGACTAGTGTCTAAGGGATAAAGAAAGTAAAATATATTTTTAAATAACATCTGTTTTAAGATCTTACAAACTTATGAAGAAAATAAGAACTTGGTCAAGGGAGAATGCTTAGATGCTCCAAGAGTATAGACAAATGTTTTGGAATTAACAGGAGGGAGGCATTGATTATGACAATCAATGGTGATGGGGCTGGTGGTTTTAGGCATTGCTTTGGTAAGGAGACAGAAAGTGAGCTGGGCCTTGCAGTATGTGAAAGCCATGACAATATTGAAGTGGGAAGGGAAAGGAGGTGACTACAGAAATATTGTTAAGTCAGGGAACAAAGTTGAGGAACCAATGATTATTGGTAATCTTGAATTGATAATGCCCATTTGCTCAATTATGTCATTTATTCTTGGTATTTTCAGGATATAGGGGATAGGCACAGAAAAGTCAGTAGGGATTCACCCAACCATGGAGAAGGTGGATGCCACTGAAGGTCAAAGAAAAGAACAAGCCAAACAGTGGTTGAAAAGGCAGAGTATGGAAACTAAGATGGAGAACATCAAAAAAGGGGGCAAAGGATCAACCAGCATCCTGCATTTAGAGGATTTTAGGGCATGGTGTCTTCAAGGATCAACTAGATCTCAGTGTAGGCAAAGAGATAGAGGGATCAAAGCTAGCATGTATTTTATAGATGGATCATGTGGTCTACAAAGGTAAATTCCATGAGACACAGTGAGAATAAGGAGTAGATGAGGAGAGAGCAAACTCACAAAATTGCTGTGAGGACAGAAATTCTATCTGAACGACTGACATAGTGGTTGAGAAAAATTGCAACAGAGGACACAGTTAGAATTAGTAGGAGAACGTCATTGATAATGTTAATGATACCCGATTGTAGATGAATAAATACTCTGTGCCATTAGATTCAGATGCACTCTGGTAAGGAGACATGGCGGTTCTGGTGTGAACTTTAGTTTCCTTTCCTCTGATCCTTGGATGAAATGTGTTCAGTGGAAGGTAGGAAGGAGAACTTAGAACAGTGTTTCTCACTGCTTGGGAAACATTGAGTGTAACAGGCAGAATAATTGCACTCTAGTGATGTCCACATCCTAATTCCTCCAGAACCTGCAATATTTTAACTTTCATGGCAAAAGGTACTTTGCGGGTGTGACTACATTAAGGATCTTGAGATAGAGAGATTATCCTGGACTATCCATATGAGTCCAATGTAATCAGAAGAGTTTTTACAAAAGGGAAAGAGGATGTCAGAAGACAGAGATAATGATAGACTGCTGGCTTTGATGCTAGAAGAAAAGACAATGAGTCAAGGAATGCCCATAGCTTTCAGAAGCTGCCAAAGGCAGGGGAATGGATTCTTCTCTGGAGCCTCCAGAAAGAATATAGCCCTATTGCCATTTTGGTTTTAGCCTAACAAGACCCATTTTTGACTTCTCACCTTCAGAACTGTAACATAATAAATCTGTATTCTTTTAAGCCATTAAGCTTGTGACTTTTTACAGCAATAGGAAAATAATGTAGTATATTGAGTTTAAGTCTAGTATTGAAAAATATGTTCTCAGGTAATAGACAACAGGGTTAGCTGGGTCCAGGCTAGGCATTGATGATGAGTATATGTTTGGAGGCCCAAAGTAAGGTAAATGCAGAGGCAGGTATAGCCGTAATGGAAAAGGTGGGTGGGCAAGAGGGTAAAGTATAAGTACTTATTTCAAAGAATTGCTCTGAGCAAAGAATGGAAAATAGGCAAAGCAACCTGTAATATAATAAGTGCTTAATATGTGGTTTAAAATAATTTGTTAGAATGTTGACTCTCCTGTGGGCAAAGTGATCTTTTGGAGGGTACAAACTTCAGAGAACACATCGTTTGGTCCTCCCTGAAGATGGTTCTATACAAGTAAAATTGGCTTATGTTGAATATCAAGGAAGGTCTTGAAGTGGGGAAAGAATTTGTGCATGAATAGGAATGGGCAGAAGGAAGGAGGGCAAATGACAGCCAGCCTCCTCACCCTGGTTTTACCTGTTTGCCTAGCTGACTGTTCTTATAAAAGCTTCAGGGTTTCTTTAGCACCAGCTGAGCATGTTACTTCATCCCACCTCCAGCTGCCTTTCTGAGTCACTGCCCAGTCTTTTACCCTGCAGCAATCGCCTGTGATCTCTTTGTGAGAGATCCTTGTGCTTACTCATCTCTGTGCTGCCAGCACCTAGTATAATGCCCAGTGAATAGCAAGTGCACAATAAATCTTCACATAGTGAATGAACAAAGAGAAAAGGGTTTTACTCTTAAAACATTTAAAGACTCATTGCAATGAGAAAGTATTATAAAGCAGTAAATAAATAATCTTGTGCTCAAATTTGTGGTCCAGATGACTTGTTTTCAAAAACTGATCTACATCAGCCCACAAACTGAGGCCAGGCCAGTAAAGATGCTTGGTCACCAGCCCCTTGATTCTAATTTAGTAGGTCTGGGCTAGCTCCCGGGCATGCGTCCCTTTAACAAACTCCTTAAGGATTCTTCTTTTCAGGCAGATCTGTGGACTCCTGATCTTGACCTTGTTGAAGACAGAGATTATTGTGGACTAGGATGATCAGAGAAAGATTCATTGAGAAGTTGGGATCTGAGTGGAATCTTCACGCATGGGCAAATTTGGATGGATGAAGAGAAGGACAAGCAGCCAGGTCAAAGATAGAGAGGAGCAAGCATTGTAAGAAGCAATATTCTGTATCATTTAACTTTTCTACTCAAAAGACCACTCACAATCTGTATCACTTATTTCTCCATATCAAGTCATTCTAAAGCTTACTATCTTAAAAATAATAACCATTGTCTATTATTTTTCAGTTTCTGAGGGTCAAGAATTTGGGAGCAGCTTGGCTGGGCTTTCCTGACTGAGGGTCTCAAGAAGTTGCAGTTAGATGAAGACTGGGGCTATGGTCATCTCAGGGGACCCTTTAGTCAGGCGTCTGGACTGAGAAAACTCATAAGGCTGGGAGGGTTGCAACAGCTAACGCTCCCTGGGCTTCTTTCTCTCTCTCTATGCTGTCTTTTCCTATGGTCTCCACAACTTAGTGGACTCAAAGTCACTGGGCTTCTTACATGGTGAGTTGAGCCTCTAAAAGCACATGTTCTGAGAGAGTGCACTAGTAGGAAAAGAGAAGCAGAGAGAAGGAGAAGCTAAATAGTAGGGCGCATGTGGAATCTAACCATGTATGCAAGTGAATAGGCAAATAGTAGATGGGCAAGGGAGTCATGGCCTTTGGAAGTTCTTAATTTAACTTCAGTCAAACACTAAGAGATTATTCAGTGCTTCCTATTGGTCAACAATGTGGATTGTATAGCACTCAGAAGAATCATCATAGAATATATCAACTTCAAAAGGTATGATTTAATATGGCTTTACCACGAGAAAATGTAATAAGGTTTTATTCTTTCAGCAGCTTTCAATCACCCTTGAAGGTCAAGGATCACATTTTTGAAAGAGTTGACTTTGTATCATGGGCATATCTCTATAATGTGAGCCAAAAGAGTTGAATTCCATGCCTACCACTTACCAAACTTTGGGATCCTGAGAAAATCCTTAACTTCCTTCCAGATTTAGCTGTTTATTTTTCCAACTTTATCTCCTGTCTCTTCCTCAAATTTCCTAGTCTAATTTTTTAGATTACTTGCTCTTTCCTAGAAGGTGAAAAGTCTCTCCTGCCTCTTTGCTTTTGCACAGGGTGCCTCTGCTTGAGGCACTGCCCTTCTATATATTTCTCTGTCCCCTGCTGCTGTCACTCTCTGCCTTTTAACTCTAGTACTGTCACAACTTCTTAGAACTGTGAGATCTCACTCCTGGAGGAGCCACTCTCTGCGGTCTTCCAGTGCCCTGCATGTATCTGTAGCACTGACCAGGTTTTGCTGTTTTCACTGCTAGACTCAGAGGTTTTTAAGGTCTAGCTCTTCATTATCTCTGGAGTGTCTGCAATGAGCATATGTCTGGCATGTAATTATCTATCAATGAATATTTATTGTGTTTAAGTGAATAAATGAGTTCATTAATACAGGAAGGAAGGAATTATTTTAAGGTGTGGATCATCCATTCTCTGGCTTGATAGGACACTGACACGTTGGACTTCAGAGGACATTGGCTAAATTATCTTTTCATGGTCATTGTCAAGATTGAAAAATAAACAATAAGAAAAAACTTCCTGCAAAGTCCTCTGCCTTTTGAGTCTATTTTCTTCTTTCTTTCTTGCTGAGAATCCTGCACAAAGATAAAGATGAGCATGAGAAGCTTCCACGTTTATCTCTTTGTATCAAATATATAGCCCCTTACATTTTTTGGCTGAGAATGGTGCACATCTTTTTCTACTCCAGAAAGATGCAGTGGAAAGAAAATTCATTTCTGGTGTTCTGTGAATGTCTATTGAGTAAGAGTGACGGCAATCTGACTCTCATCTCACACTATCTCACTGGGATAGAGCAAAACAGGACTGGAAGCCTGACCATGTCTCTCTCTCACTGACAGCAAGGTGCTGAGCTAGAATGTGGAGCTGCGGCCACACAGATCTCAGTTACAAGCTGCCCACCACCATTCATTAGCAATTTGACTTCATTTTCCTGAGCTTCAGTTTCTTCATTCATGATCTGAGGATTGTTACTTCATCATGCTCAGCTCAAAAAATGACAACTGTTGTAAAGTTTGAGATAACCTTAGCAGCATCACCAAGCCTGTTTTCTAACATACAGTAGAGGTTAATTTTCTCTTCTCTTCTCTCACAGGATGCTCTGGAGCAGAGAACATGACAAAGGGGTCCTTTCTGGATTTCCTTTTCTGCTTAGTAAGAGTAGGGCTGGGCTCTAGGTATCTTGTGTATTTCTCTCTGGCTCACACACCCAGGCACACCCATCCACAGGGCTTTGTTTCTTTAACCTCAAGTTATGTAATGAGTAGGTGTAGGGCTCTGAATTCATTTCCACAAGGATCTGTTTCAATTGCTCTAGGGCTCTGAGTGTAGGTATGACACAGAGAGGCCCATACATGTTTCCTGAAGCACCAGGCCTGAATTAGGTCATGCAATCATTGCATTTTTTACCATTTCACAAGCTGCTGCCATAGAAGCAGGTTAGGGCCACAGAGAATAAAGCAACAGCAAGTAGTTGCCTAACCTTGCTTTGTATTTACACATACATGTAGGTAGGGAAATGGTGACTCATTCCCCTTGCTGAAATACAGCAGAAAGGCCAGCTCTTAATGACTTTATTTCAAAGGTTACTTTCCCTCACCTTCAGACAAATCTTCTACAACTGAATTTAATCTCTGGAAGTATGAGACATGTTAGGAAGAATATTAGCCTATTCTGACCCCTAGGGTACCACTGGGTAACAGCTAGTATCTAGATGGTATCCAAGGAGCCCTCTCTAAACCTGTGGGAAATGAAATAAACAATAGTTGATGATTCAAAGATTGGTGATAGTGCCCAATGAAAGTCACTACCTACTATGTGCCAGCTCCTTTGTCTACGTTTTCTCTAATCCTCATGTCAAACTAGCTAATTTTGCAACTGATGTGTAGGCTGATTAAGTAATTTCTCCAAAGTCCAGTGGTAATAAGCAGCAGAGTTGAGAGACTGAAATCCAGACATGTCTAATGTCAAACTCCACATACCTTCTACTCTGTCACGCTGCCTCCTTAAAGTTGAAATGGAGTGTTTTGCCTGCCCTGCTGCCCATGTCCCTAAAACTGCCACTAAATATGGGCCTTCTGGGACTATCAGTCACAGTGCCAGCACCTCCTCTCTCTGCCACTAGGTGACTGTGTTCTAGAATTCTGACTCCCAGTAAATCACACTTGCATAGAAGGCAGTTGAAAGAATGTCAATTTTGAAACACCCCTTATGAAATTCTGTTTCTTTGATTACTCTTCCTGAGGTCTAGTTGTTTCCCTCTTTGATTCTGGAAATTACTCACAGATAAACTTCCTGTAGATTTGTTTTGTTTTGTTTTACTTAAGTCAGTCTGGAACAGTTTCTGTTGCATGCAACCACAGACCGTTAATGAATGATGGATACACTGTGAAGCACTCAGATAGTAACTGAGTTGAATGCAGCATCTGCATATCTCAAGACAGTAGTTCTTAAACATTTGCAAACATTAGAGTCACTGAGAGAGTTTTAAACACTAATAGCTGGGACTAATCTTGAGAGTTTCTCACTCAGTAAATCTGAAGCAGGTCCCAAGAATTTGCATTTATAAGGAGTTCCTGGGTGATACTGGCACTGCTAGTCCAGGTCTACACTTTGAGAACTACTGCCTTTTTCCAAATATGTTCTATAGGATAGTAAATGCAAGTAATTGATAGGTGTGGATATGCCTTCCATGACATCCGCTTCTCTAAAAGCCATCAATGAATACGTAAATTCAGAGTTTAACTGCCAGAATGCAGAGTCATCCTGTTCTCAAACTTAAATATTCCTGATTCTTTGTATATTCCGCCTTTTTGTAGAAAACAAGACCCACATTTTTTCCAAGCCACGTTTTAAAAAAAAAACAAAAAACTATATTTTTTTAGAGCGGATTTAAGTTTACAGAATAATTAAGCAGAAGAGTTTCCCTGTACCCCTTGTACAGAATAACCAGAGTTTCCCTGTACCCCTTGTTCCCACACGTCTGACCTACTCCACTGTGAACATGACATACTACAGTGATACATTTATTAAAATCAATGAACCTAAGTTAACAAATCATTATTACCCAAAGTTGAGAGTTTAGGGTTCGTTCTTGCTGTTGTTCTTTCTATAGATTTTGATAATACGTAATGGTATGTATCCACCATTGTAGTATCAGTAATATCAGTAATACAGGATTACTGTAGTACAGAATAGTTTCATGCCCTAAAAATCTTCTGTGCTCTACCTATTTATCCCTCCTCCCCACTAACTCCTAGAGGAGTCTTTTTACTGATCTTTTTACTGTCTTCATAGTTTGGCCTTTTCCAGAATGTCAGATAGTTGGAATAATACAATATGTAGCCTTTTCAGATCGGCTTCTTTCAGTTAGTAATGCATTTAAAGTTCACTTATACATTTAAAGTTCTTCCATGTATTTTTATGGCTTGGTAGAGCTATCTATCTCTTTTTAAGTGCTTAAAAATATTCCATTGCCTGGATATGTCACATTTTATTTATCTAATCTATTGAAGGATAGCTTGGTTGTTTCTAAGTTTAGGAATTTTTAAATAAACCTCTCATATAAATTGGTGTGAAGGGTTTTGTGCAGACATACATTTTTAACTCATTTAGGTAAATGCCAAAGATTATGTTTGCTGGATCATAGGGTAAGAGTATGTTTTGTTTTGTAAGAAACAAACTAATTTCTTTTTTCTTTTTATTATACTTTAAGTTCTAGGGTACATGTGCACAACATGCAGGTTTGTTACATATGTATACATGTGCCACGTTGGTGGGCTGCACCCATTAACTTGTCATTTACATTGGGTATATCTCCTAATGCTTTCCCTCCCCCTAACTTCTAAAGTGGCTGTAACATTTTGCATTCCCACCAGCAATAAACGAGAGTTCCTGTAACTCCACATCCTTGCCAGCATTGGTGCTATCAGTGTTCTGCATTTTGCCCAATCTAATAGGTATGTAGCGGTATCTCATTGTTTTAATTTGCATTTCTCTGATGACATACATTAGAGATCATCTGTTCATATGGTTATCCACTGCCTTATATTTTCTTTTGTAAAGTGTCTGTGAAGGTATTTGGCCCATTTTTGTAATCAAGGCATTTGTTTTCTTATCGTGGAGTTCTTTGTATATTTTGGATAACAGTCCTTTATCAGGTGTGTCTTTGGCAAATATTTTCTCCCATTCTGTGGCTTGTATTCTCATTCTTTTGGCATTACCTTTCACCGATCAGAAGTTTTTAATTTTAATAAAATTTAGCTTATCAATTATATAATATCCAGGTTAATTATTTCTTTCATGCTTTTGCTTGCATATATAAATTCATCTTCACACCCAAGATCATCTAAATTTCTTCTGTTACCTTCTCGGTGTTTTACAGTTTTGTGTTTTACATTTAGGTCTGTAATTTAGTTTGAGTTAATTTTTGTAAAGGGTGTAAGAGCTGTGTCCAGACTCATTTTTGTGCACATGAAGGTCCAATCGTTCTAGTACCATTTGTTGAAGAGACTATTTTTGTTCAGTTGTGTTGCCCTTGCTCATTTGTCAAAGATCAATTGACTACATTTATGTGGGTCTATTTATGAGCTTTCTATTGATCCTTTTTTTTTTTTTTTTTTGGCCAATACCACATTGTCTTGATCACTGTGGCTTCATAGTAAGTCTTGAAGTCAGGTGATTTCAGTCCTCTTGCTCTATTCTTTCCCTTCAATACTGGGTTTGCTATTCTGAGTCATTTGTTTATTCATAGGAAGTTTCAGATTACTTTGTTGATATCCACAAGATAACTTCCTGGGATTTTGATTGGAATTGCATTAGGACAAGCTAGGACGAACTGACATCTTGACAATATTGAGTTCTCCTATTCATGAACGTGGAGTATCTCTTATTTAGTTCTTCTTTGATACCTTTCATCAGAGTTTTTGCTCCTCATATAGACCTTATACATATTTTGATAGATTTATGGCTAAATATTTCATTCATTTTGATGCTAATGTAAACAGCAATATGTTTTTAATTTCAAATGTCTCTTGTTCATTACCGATATATAGGAAAGCCATTGGACCTTTGTATATTAACCTTGCATGCTACAACTCTGCTATAATTGCTTATTGGTTCCAGAAGTTATTTTGTCAATTCTTTTATATTTTCTATGTGTATGATCATAAGAGGGTTTTTCAGAAATAGAGCAGCATAACAATAATAACATTACAGAAAACTTAGAACCTGGGGGAAAACTTAGTATTTATTGAGTACTTACTATGTGCCAGGAACTATATCAAGCACTTTGTTGGTATCTTTTAATTAAATCCTGCTGACAACTTTTTGATTTAGGTGCTTTTGTTCTCATTTTATACATAGAAAAATGGATGTTCAGAGAGAACAACAAACATGCCTCAAGATACACAGCTAGTATGTGGTAGTGACAAGAATCTAGCACAAGCAGTCTGATTTCAGGTATGTACCTCTGACTACTATACTATATTGACTCTTATCACCCATATTCTTATCACCCTACCACACTCCAGAAATAACCAATAGTATTATGCTGTATTTCCTCCAAGCCTTTATTTATCTCCTATAAAAGAGATAAAGAAGAAAAAAGAACCTAAGTTAAGGGTACATTAATACCATTTTCAAAAGAAAAGTAAAGAAAATGGTAACTATGTGATGTGTTGGATATGTTAACTAGCTTGATTGTGATGATTATTTCATAATGGATATGTATATCAAAAAAATTAAGTTGCACATCTTCAAAATATATCTATATATATAATTCTAATTTTTTCAATTATGCCTTAAGTTGTAAAAAGCATTTTCAGAGGCATAATACATTCATTCATTTATTTATGTAAAAATAGATTTTTGAGCATCAGCTTTATACCAGGCACTATTGTAGGAATAAAGCAAATAAAAAAAAAAATCCCTTCTCTAATGGATCTTGCCTTCTAATGGTTTCTGTATTTCCTCTTTAGCATATTATCTGCTGAAGTTCTTTTCACACCTCTCTGTATAAATTTTTCAGTGATTGGTCTAAAATTTACAAAATACTATCTTAATTTTCATAATACATTTAGAATTAATACTGTTTTAATTCACATAAAATATAGAAAATGTGCAACCATACTGATCCATTTCTTTCTCTATCAGAATTGTCATATCTTTGTAAGGTCTCTATAATATTATAAACCCACAAGAAAATGTCAAAATTTTGATGAAACAATCATACCCTTTTTAATAATAGATAAAATGTTATTTTATATTTGCAGAGATATTTAGAATATCTACTACTTTTCATTTGTTTCTGAAGATCTAAATCCCCTCCTAGTGTCATTTTCTTTAGTGAGAAATACCTTCTTTATATCTGTGACAAAAATTTTTGACTGACAAAAATTTCTCAGTTTTTCTTTATCTAAAAATGTCTTCAAATAAGTTTTTTTGGAGGACACATTTACTGGATGTAGAATTCTACATTGACAGTTTTTTTGTTTTTGTTTTCAGTGCTTTATAAAGACATATTTCACTGTCTTTTAATTTCCATAGTTTCTGAGGAGAAGCCAGCTGTCATTATACATTGTTGTCACTCTATATGCAACATGTTCGTTTTCTCTGACTGCTTTCTAAATATTCTAGAAATATCTTTTCTCTTTGGTCAGCATTTCAGTTATAATATCTCTGTATTTTTTATTTGTATTTATCCTATTTGAGTTTACTAAACTTCATTAATTGATACCTTTAAGTCTTTCATGATATTGAGGAAGTTTTAGTCATTATAAAAATAAAATTTCTGTCCCATTCTTCACCTTCTTTGACTCCAATTACACATGTTAGACCATGTGGTATGTCCCACAAGTCCCTAAGAATCTGTTCTTTCATTAATTAAAAAACCTTTTTTCCTACTTTACCTAAGATTGGATAATGACTGCAGACCTATCTTTAAGTTCACTGATTTTTTTCCATTTCATCTTTGTAACTCCATCCAATAAAATTTTTAAGTTATTATTTCTATAATTTTTAAATTTCTTTTTATGGTTTCTATTTCTTATTCTGACCACATTATTCTTTATGTCACTGAGAACAGTAATAATAGCCACCTTAAAGTCCACTTACGGTTATTTCTAACACTGGAGTTATTTTGGATTTTACCTTCGTTGATTACCTTTTCTCTTGAAAATGTTACATTTTCCCAGTTATATATTAAATAATGTTGAGCCATGTTCTGAACTCTAAATTCTGTGGTATTCCTTCAAATATGTTAATGTTTTCGTTTGAACCGTAAATTAACTTAGTTGTACTAAAGCTACAAAGCCTGTTTCTTGAGTGCAATATTGTTTAGTGCTTTTATCTTAATCCGTGTTGTTTTGAGTCTGCCTCATACAAACATACTCGGCAACGAGCTAACATTTTTGACTCGCTCTCTCTGCCTGTCTTGTTTCCAGAAATCCTTTACCTACTCACTTTCCAGTGGGTTTGGTTGCCCTGAACTGTGTCATATTGTCAGAAAGACTGCATATTTTCTGTTGAAGTGTTAGCTACACTATGCGGCACTGATTCACTCTTCTGCAGTGCTAAAAACCGTACATAGTGGCTAACTCACCCCATGACATCCCTTTCTCCAGGTTTTTATAGCTCCTTTATAGGATCTGCCTGTTTTTGTGCACTCCCTGATTTCAGGTTATTGTTTTGTAATTTTTTCAGTTCATACTTGTTTTCAGCAGGTATTCGTGTCCAGTAAGAACTGACTGGAAGCATAAGTTTTTGTTATGCTTTATGTATTTAATTTTGAAGAAATAAAAGTTTGTAGCCCAGTTGGCTACCAAACTCATTTTGAAAAAATAAAGTGAACCATGAAATTTGAAGGGCTAGTTACTACTACTGATGTAGGCAAACTTCTGATTCACACATTCGAAAAATTTTTCTATGGTTTGCTATGTGCTAAGGCACATATATGGTTCAAATAAGTAAAATATGAACTCTGTACCCACAGGAAGCATACAATGAGTAAAAGGGATAATTTAAATTACTAGTAATTTAAGTAGCACTAGGTCTGAGAACAGATATGAGGATGAGACTATCTAGGGAAACTGCTGCTGAGAAAAGACTACAGGAGATTTGTTTAACCATTATAAATTTGTTTAAATTGTATAAATTTGTTGTCAACATCTATAAACATAGTAAACATAAAACAACTGATCCCTTTTCATTTATCTCATTCTTCATTTTACAAAAAGATCTCATTCTGGTCTCCATGGATGATCATCCAGTACCAAGTTCTACTGATTAATTTCTCCAAACTAAGTCAGAGCCATCAAAGGGTGGTAAATGACTAGCGTCTAAACCAATGTGTTTCTTAACAACAAGCTTATCTCAGGCAAAAAACAGAACTGAAAAGATGACTCTCCTTCAGCTTTTAGTTGTCTTTGCAGTTACCAAACACACTATTTTCTAGAGTAGAGTTAACAGCTGTCTCCAATACCAGCCAGCTATTTTTTTCTAGAACATTCTTGATGAGCAATTTTGTGAAAAGTAAATGCAAATGCACACCGATTTTGAGGATGATCTGAGTTCTAAAGGAATGTCACCATCAATAACAATAACCAATCAAATCAACAAAAATAAATGTCACCCACTCCAGACTACTTCTTAAAAGCAAAGGTTGGAAAAGTAAGATGTCTTCAGCAAAGGTAGTATTTAATATATGGAAGAAATCATGTCCTCTGAGTTGAGTATATCATATTTAAAGGTTACTGCAGTCATTTTCATTAAGCAATATAACTAGCAAACCCAAGATCTTTTTAATGTGTTTGTATTTTAATACCTGTCTTGTCCATCAAGAAACAGTAGTTAAGATGACTTGAAAAAGATGCATTAATGAATTAAACCAAATACTCTGTTCCAATGAATTTGTGCTAAGGAAATCCCAGCAAGGAAACAGTAAGGGCATAAAAGAGTCTATTGTAGCATTATGTATAATAACAACTTGTATACAACCTGATGGTCCTATGTGGCCTGCAAATTGTGGTGTACTATGTAGTTTAATAGTAATAATCATGAAGAATGTGAAAATATGAGGAAATGTTTGTAACGCAATGTTAAGAGAAAAATAGTATAACATATGATATTATGCGTACCAGGGTCACAACTATATAAAATGGGATTGAATGCAAAAGCTAAGATACAAATAAACAAGGATAATAGCATTAAGATGATGAGAGGATGAGTGACTTCTTCCTGTGAATACCTACTTATTTTATAAATCAGAGAAAGAGAGAGACAAAAAATTCTGGAACCACTACTTCTGTATTGGGATGGAAAACACACTCATATGACTGTCTCAGAAATTAGAAAACTTAGTACAAACAACTAATTCTCTAACCACATGGTTGTGAATGTGCCATCTCAGTCTAAACCTCTAGTAACCTTGGAGGAAAGTGAACACATTACAGCAATTGAGACTCTGTGCAATTCACTTGTTTCCGTCAAGTTGCATCCTCTCCGAAATGCATTAGAGTTTGGTTACTGCCACATAGGGAGGGTTCTAAGATTAAACTCCTACGTACTAGAGTAGTGAGAAATGGAACTAGAGTATCCCAAACAGATACCATTGTGTTTTTTTCTGTTTAACTTTTATTTTAGGTTTGGGGGTACGTGTGAATGTTTGTTACATAGGTAAACACATGTGATGGGGAGGGGTTTGTTGTACATATTATTTCATCACTAAGATACTAAGCCCAGCAGTTATCTTTTCTGCTCCTTTCCCTGCTCCCACCCTCCATCCTCAAGTAGACCCCAATGTCTGTTTTTTTCATCCTTGTGTTCATAAGTTCTCATTATTTAGCTCCTACTATAAGTGAGACTATGCAGTATTTGGTTTTCTGTTCCTGGATTAGTTTGCTAAGGATAATAGCCTCCAATTCCATACATACTCCCTCAAAAGACATGATCTCACTATTTTTTATAGTATTCTATGGTGTACATGTACCACATTTTCTTTATCTAGTCTGTCATTTAGAACACTTAGGTTGTTTCTATGTCTTTGCTATTGTGAATAGTGCTGCAATGAACATCTGTATGCATGAAACAGACACCATTGTTATTTTCCTTTTTATGGTGAATCAAATGAAACAAATGCTCATTTTTGATGTGACTTTCCTAGTGGATCCAGATATCTGATGCCTGAGTGTCCTCAGTATAACAGGTTACTGATGTCACCCTGTCCTTTATTTCTTCAAACAACTTCACCTCAAGACTTGATATCCCATAAAGAAGGAAACTCAAAGTAATCTCCATCATAACCTTCTTCCAGCTCTTTCCAAGATCTTCAGAGGAAGATCTGGGAATTCATTTTCAGGAATTTCTAATCACTTTTGTCCCATTTTCTCTGATTTATTTTCTCTCTCACCTAATTCAAATAGTGTCCCTTTTTGGTCCTGTAGAATTTACATGGTCCCTTCCTTCCAGCATATTTGACTGAAGTTTTGGGGCAGGAAACATTCTACAGGGCATCATAACAAAAAACTCAATAATGGCTATTAGATACTTCAATTCCTGTATCCCTGGGTCATTCCAGCTTTTCGAAATTTGCTGCTGACTACCCTTTCTCCTCAGTTCAAAGCTTCCAGCATATTACTAGACCTCTCTTTTTCTATCTTCTCTTACTTTTTACAATTCTCTTCTTTCTGGATCCCTTAAAACCACCTACTTAGACTGTCCCTGTAATTCAAAATTCTCAGGTCAATTTTAGAGAACAATTTAATTTTTTAATGTGTTACTCTTTTACCTATTAGACTATTTCCTGAGGTCTCTTAACTATGTAAATAGGCTGAGAATTTCTCAAATCATCAAGTTCTGGAGACCTTTTGATGAACATTTTCCCAAAATCTATCTCTTTCTTTTCATATTTTCTTATGGGTAACAAGTAAAAGCCAAGCTAACACTTCAACATTTTGTTTGGAAGTTTCCTCAGATAAATATCAAGTTCATCATTTATAATTTTTACTTTTGGGACGTAATTCCAGTACACATTCTGCTAGTACATAACAAAGATCCCTCTTTTCTCCATTTTTCAATAACATTTCTGTCTGAACCCTCACCAACGGTGCCTTTAATATTCATATTTCTACCAACAGTCTACATATGACAATTAGGCAGTCTGTGAAATGACACATATATGTTTTACTGTGTCCTTCACTTTCTTCTGAGTCCTCATTAGCAGAATCGTTAACTCCATATTCCTACTAACAGTCTGTTCAAGAGAATCTAAGCTTTTTCTAACACACTACTCAAAATTCTTCCAGCCCCTGCCCCTTGGCCAATTCCAAAGACACATCCACATTTTTAGTTATTTGTTACTGCGGCACCCCACTTCTAGCTACCAGAATCCGTACTAGGTTTCTAACGCTGTTACAACAAAAAGCAACTAAAAGTCATTATATTTCTGGAGGTTAAAAGTCTAAAATAGATCTCAGTGGGCTCACCATAAGGCAATTACAACATTGCAGTTTTTCTGGAGGCTCTAGGAGTCGGTCCATTCCTTTGCCTTTTTCAGCTTCTGGAGGCTGCTCACCCTCCTTGGATTATGGTAGCCTTCTCTCTCCAAAGCCAGCAATGGCCAGTTGAGACTTTCTCATGCTGTCTCACTCCAGCACTGACTCTTCTGTCCCCTCCTTTCACTTGTAAGGACTCTGTGATTACATTGAGCTCACTGAGATAATACAAGATAAGATCTTCCTTTCATGGGCAGATGATGAGTTGGCAACTTTAGTTACATCTGCAACCATAATTCTCCCTTACCATGTAACATGACATATTCATGGTTTCTAGGAATTAGAATATGGACCTCTGTGGGAAGCCATTATTCTGCCTACCACACTAACCTTTGCACAATTTCTAACAAATAGTAAATAATAATTGGTATCTGTTATTATTTGATAAATATAAATTGAATACCTACATACACTAAGTAATGCATTAGAAATACAATAGAGAATTAGATATATATGTATGTGTTTCTTGCCTTCATGGAGTTTAGAGTCTAATTAAAAGATGTGGTCTCTTGAATATGCAATTTCAATATGATGAGGTAAGGTGTGTGGGAGCTAAACACCATGGAAACACAGAGGGAAGGTACCTGCTTTATCCAAGGCTACATAAGAAGAATTTCAAAAGGTAGAGATATCTATAATATACCTAGAGGATAAATTTGGAAAAAAAAAAAAAAGAGAGGCCAGGCACAGTGGCTCATGCCTGTAATCCCAGCACTTTGGGAAGGCGAGGCGGGCAGATCATGAGGTCAAGAGATTGAGACCATCCTGGCCAACATGATGAAACCCCATTGCTACTAAAAATACAAAAATTAGCTGGGCATGGTGGCACACACCTATAATCCCAACTACTCAGGAGGCTGAGGTAGGAGAATCACTTGAACGGGAGAGGCGGGGATTGTACCATGGCACTCCAGCCTGGTGACAGAGCAAGAGTCTCTGAAAATAAAAAAAAGAGCGCAAGGTCTATGAAAGGTCAATAGGCCTGAAGGCAAGTCCACACTTGGCTAGATGGAGGACATAAAAAAATAATTGGGTTAAATGACAGCAAAAGGGTGCAGGAGTGATGAGGGAGAAGTAAGTTCAAGCCATATCAGCAAGAGCCTTTAAAGTGCATTTAATAGTTTAGACTTTATTCTGGAGGCAATGGGGAGCCCTTGAATGGGTTTGAATATTTGAAGTGATGTGAAGAGTTTTCCACTTTGGAACTGTCACTTTAGCTATAAGATAGAAAACTCATTGCAAATTCTATCAACTGGGAAATAATAAAAATGTAACTATGAAATTCTATGTGTTGAAATTCAGAAATTTGTTCCTAAGTAACTCATACATAGAATTGAACAATAATAAAGATAAATATGCCAAAACTTGTTTGATGCAGCTAAAGTAGCATTTAGACACAATTTTAGCCCCAAATATTCATATTAGAAAAGAAAAGCAGTTGAAAGTTAATAAGGTTAACATCTAATTTAAGACACTGGAAAAAAATGGGAAAAGCTAAAGATGAACACAATGAAGGTTTATTGAACAAGGTGATGCTCCAAGGAAAGATATTTTCTCCAATTGCTAGGAGTATTTTTAGTTGACAGCATATAGCTGGCATCACCTTCTGAGACTGTCTAAGACACAGGCAGGTATCTCTCTCAAGGCCTTGCCCCTTCCTGAGGCAGCCCATATCCAATGACTGATCAAGACAGTGTGCACAGGCCCAGCCATTTTGGTCTGACACAGGAAAATTCTGATGGGTAACTTCAGCTCCAGAGCTCCCCAGGGATTGGTGAGGTCTCTCTTAAGGCCGGCACTGTTACTCAACATCTCCCTCTGCATAGTTCTGCTCCCTTCCTGCCCCTTCCACAGTTGTGGTTCACTAGGTACTCCCTAGGAAACACTTGGCACACTAAATTAGGAAATAAGTATACAATGGTGAGATTCAACAAAGCCAAAAAATGGTTCACACACACACAAAACCTAATAAAATAAATAAATGCTTGATAAAAATTGGTCAAAAATAAAAAGAGGAATGTAAGTGCAGTTATGGAATAGGTTAAAAATATAATGGGGATATTAAGAACAACTTTATATCAAGGAACATGAAAGCATAGAGAAAATAGATTCCCATAAATACAAAGCTTACCAAATCTGGCTTAATAAGTAATAGAAAACTTGATCTTTCCTATAAACATTAAAGAAATCAAACTGGTAGTTTAAAATCTCATTACAAAGAAAACTCTATGTCAGATGGTTATCTGGATACGTTTTACCAAATATTAAAGGAACAAACAATTCCAATCTTAAATAGACTCTTCCAGAATATAGAAAAAAAGGGAACACTTCCAAATTCATTTTATGAGGCTTGAATAACCTTGATAAGAAAATCTGACAAAACGAAAAGAACTAAGGAAAATTATAAGCCATATCACTCCTGAACACATATACAAAAACCTAAGCAAAATATCAGCCTACCTACTCCAGTAGTAAATAAAGATGAGAATATGTCATCACCAACTAGGATTTTTATTCTCCCGAGGTTATTAATACTGGTTTACCATTAGAAAATTAATTTAAGTAATTTACTATATTAACACTTTTTTTAATCTTATGATTATTCTCAATAAATAATTATTTGATAAGTTTTAATATCCATTCATGACAAACTCTCAACAAACTGCAAAAGAGAACTTCTATAACTTGATAAAGTGTATTCACCAAAAACCTAATGCAAACTTCAGATTAGGAGCTATTTCTATTTCAATAATATTCATAAGATGTCTTACACCATTAGGTGTCTCACATTAGGATGGAGGCCTGTATTTGGGATAGTAGCAGATGAAAAAAAAAAAGATATAGAGCAATTTATTATCACACATACATTTTGAGAAGTGTCTAGCCTTGGGCTTTGCACCTAATAGATAGCTAAAACATGCTTACTGACTCCTAGACAAGAGAATTTTATAAGAGTTTGTCAACATTTCAGAGTGGTGTGGCCTGAAGAATCTAACAGCCCCCAAAGATTCTTGCTTATAGTTGTCCTCTGGTCACGATCTGCTCTGAGTGTAGGCTGTACCAGTCATCACATCTTTCATATTCAGCTGCCAAAAGACCTTATTTGTTCAAAAACACAAACTAGAGTTTTTCACTATAAATTTGCTCTGGACAGTTACTTTCTTTGCGTGGTACTCATAATAATAGATTGCTTTCAACCATATAACTTTTCTTCCAGTGATGGAAAAATATTGGGAAAACATTTACCCCTAAAGGGCATGACAAGATAGAATAGAAAAAACACTAAATCAGTCCTGAAGATGTGGGACTTTTAGTTCTGCTGGGTTGTTAATCAGCAGTGTGATCTTTGGTGTGATTCAAAATTTTAGGCCCCTATTGTCTATTGTGAAATGTACTACGTGATTTACTCATTTACTCAACAAATTAAGAACGTATTTCCTGTTGGGTATTATGGTCCTGTGCATGTCATATAGATGTTGGGAAAGTCAACAGTAATAGGAGATACAAAAGTGTATTGTCAAATTTAATTTACTCTAAAAAGGCTGAGGGGTTTGGGAAGGTGAGAATTCAACAACTACTGATTTTCTAAATAAGGCCCCATCATCTCTTACATGCTTGCACAATGCCAGGCCCTTGGGGAATATCGACAAGAATGAAGTATTCAAACTCAACACCAGAATCTTACACTTTCTTTGCAATATAGAATATGGGATGAATCCTAGGTTGTTGCAAAATTAATGGCGGTTTCAGACCATGAATTTTAAATCACCATAACTAGGCTCAAACACGTATTTATTCATCAAAATAGGAACCATTACAATCAACACATTTTTGCCAGTGAGAATTAAGTTACTTTATTCCTGTAGCATTAAAATCTGTGTGTCAGGATTCGACAAACACTTGGAAAGCATTTTCTGCATTCTGCTGGTTGTGGAAGTGTTTTCCCTGCAAAAAGTTGTCCAGATACTTGAAGAAGTGGTAGTTAGTTGGCGAGAAGTCAGGTGAATATGGAGGATGAGGAAAAACTATGTAGTCCAGTTTGTTCAACTTTTGAAGTGCTGGTTGCGCAAGGTGCAGTTGAGCGTTGTCGTGGAGAAGAATTGGACCCTTTGTGTGGACCAACGCCAGCTGCAGACGCTGCAGTTTTTGGCGCAGCTCATTGATTTGTTGAGCATACTTCTCAGATGTGATGGTTTTGCCAGGATTCAGAGAGCTGCCGTGGATCAGACCAGCAGCAGACCACCAAACAGTGACCATGACCTTTTTTTGGTGCAAGTTTGGCTTTGGGAAGTGCTTTGGAGCTTCTTCTCAGTCCAGCCACTGAGCTGATCATTGCTGGTTGCCATATATAAAATCCACTTTTCTTTTCTTTTTTTTGAGATGGAGTCTCACTCTGTCGCCCAGGCTGGCGTGCAGTGGTGCGATCTCCGCTCACTGCAAGCTCTGCCTCCCGAGTTCACGCCATTCTCCTGCCTCAGCCTCCCGAGTAGCTGGGACTACAGGTGCCCACCACCATGCCCGGCTATTTTTTTGTATTTTTAGTAAAGATGGGGTTTCACCGTGTTAGCCAAGATGGTCTTGATCTCCTGACCTCGTGATCCGCCTGCCTTGGCCTCCCAAAGTGCTGGGATTACAAGCATGAGCCACTGCACCCGGCCCATAATCCACTTTTCATTGCACATACAATCCAATTGCAAAATGGCTATTGTTGCTGCATAGAATAAGAGAAGACAACACTTCAAAATGATGATTTTTCTGGATTTTTGCTCAGCTCATGAGGCACCCACTTATCAAGTTTTTCACCTTTCCAATTTGCTTCAAATGCCAAAAGACCATACAATGGTCTACACTGAGTTCTTTGGCAACTTCTCGTGTAACTGTAAGATGATCAGCTTCAATGATTCCTCTCAATTGGTCTTCGTCAACTTCCGATGGCTGGTCACTATGCTCCTCATCTTCAAGGCTCTAGTCTCCTTTGCAAAACTTGAACAATGACTGCACTGCACGTTCATTAGCAGTTCCTGGGCCAAAGGCATTGGTGATGTTGCAAATTGTCTCTGCTGCTTTATAACCCATTTTGAACTCGAATAAGAAAATTGCTCTAATCTGCTTTTTGTCTGATATTATTTCCATGGTCTAAAATAAACATAAAATAAACAACAAGCAATAAGTCCTTATAAAAAAAAATAAATTGAGAAATGTCCATTAAAATGATGTATAACATAACCACATTTCTATAAGAACGTATTCCAATATCAAATGGTAAAGTCCCACCATGCAAAAACTGCAATTACTTTTGCACTCATGTAATATATGTACGACCTTGATCAAGTCATCCAACTACTTTGCTTTGGGTTCCTGAAGTAGATCCTGAAACAAAAACTTGAGCACAAGAATTTATTTGAAATTTGATCTGAAATAAGGAAGGAACTGAGGAAAGTAAGACAGAAGGGAGAGAAAGCAATAAAGAGGGTCCGAATGAGCCATTGCCACTGTAGGGGTTCAATCCTTCTGGGGACCATTTGAGTCACTGTGTAAACCTCAGATTTTTCCTGCCAAGGGAGAGGCCAGCTAGGATATTTATCCCCTGTCTCTTTTCTCTCACTGTGTGAGAGCTACCCCTGGCAGTTTCCAGCTTCTGGTCTGATGGGTTGAGAAGCACTTGAAGTAAAAAGCTGTAAGCTTCAGTTGAACTCAGCAGCAAGCTTCGGGAACATGGAGTGTGAAATTAACAGCATCTACTCTAGTAACCAATCACTGCCTGGGTTTCCTGATCTATAAAAAAATCTTATACCTTGCAGGACAGTTGTGGACATTAAAATTTTCTCATATTCATTTTTATTAAGAAGAAATGTTTACTCTAAATTCAGGGGATGGGGCAGAGTGATGAAAGCATGCAGCAGCAGTATGGTTCTCATAGCACATGAATCCTATGACCTGGGAAGCAGGAGTTAGAAGCCTGCCTTGTCTTCCGAATCTCCTTTGAACAGGCTCCAAGAGAGGATTTTGATAAGGACGCGATGAAAGAGGCCAAGTAATAAATTTTGAGTTTATTGCAAATGTTTATTTAACTCAGACACTTCAAAAGCATTTTTTGGAGAAACAAGTTAGCTAAATCAACATCCCTGACCCATATCAGGATCCTAGCCTGGGGTACTGAATTTAGTTAGAGCATTTGCTAACTTAAGGCTCACATGGGAGGACACCTGTTTAAGAAAATTTGACAGTCTAATGCCAAGTTTCAAGGCTGCCTTTTCCTTGGTGTAGGAGGGGACACCTGAAGTAAAATCGGTGAAGGGCAGTTGTTCTCAAACTTGAGCATGCATTAGGGTGACCTGGAAGGCTTATTACAATACAAATTTCTGGGTTCCACCCCCAGAGTTTCTGACTTAGTAGGTCTAGAATGTGGTCCAAGCATTGGCTTCTCTAACAAGTTCTCAGATGATGCCAATGTTGCTTGTCCTGGGAACACATTTTGAGAACAAATGGTTTAGAAGAAGCTAGAGCCATTCAAATGAGTGGGAGAAGCCAAAGGTGGGAGTGCTCTGCTGAGAAGTGCATTAGAAATATGGTCAGACCCAAATTCAGCGTCAGCCTCTTCTCTTTGGTCTTTGGAGATCACTGCAAGTTCATCCTCCAACTGAATGTTTCTATTTACTTTTCGCTCGGAATGTTGCCTTATTCCTACCCTAGCCCATAAATGCACCGCCTCCCTGGATTCCAACCAGGCTTCTAGAAGAAGACTGAACTTGGAATCGAAAGGTGAACTTCACTAATAACTAGACTTTGCATGGGAGAAAGACAAAGAAAAAGAGAAAGAAAGAAGAGAAGGACTGAAAAGGAAAAGATAAAAGACAGGAAGAAAATAACACTATGAACCCTTATTGTGTTCCAAGATCTATACTTAAAATTTCCACATACTTTAGAATGTTGAAGTCTCACAAATATTCAGCAACACATGTGTTATTATCTCCATCAGGAAACTGGAGCTTAAAGAGATTATGGAATTTGCCCAAGTAGGCAAGACTTATAAAATGCATAAGCAGGACTCAAACCTAAAAGTGTTTCATTCTAAGTCTATTGAAATTTCTACTGTTCTCTACCATCAGAAAAATAGAATATGGGATGAATCCTAGGTTGTTGCAAAATTAATGGCGGTTTCAGACCATGAATTTTAAATCACCGTAACTAGGCTCAAACACGTATTTATTCATCAAAATAGGAACCATTACAATCAACACATTTTTGCCAGTGAGAATTAAGTTACTTTATTCCTATAGCTCAGGAGTCAAATCCAACCTGGTATCTGCTTTTGTAAATAAAGTTTTATTAGAATTACAGCTATTCTCATTCATTTATGTATTGTTTATGGCTGCTTTTTCGTTAATATGGCATAGTCATGTCACTGTGATGGAGAATGTATGGACCACAAAACCCAAAATATTTGCTATCTGACTTTCTATGAATCTTGAAAGTGGATGCTATTTAAGCTCAGAAGACATTTCAACATCCTAGTAGGAAGTATCTGTCAAATGATAAAATAACTAGTGATTTTGAAATGGCTGGGCTTTTTTTCCCTATAATTTTATAACATCTACACAGATAACTCCATATTTCTCCATTTAAGTCAGGGCACCGGCAATATTTGCTAATACTAATTTTAGCTGGGCTGTAGAATCAAAAGTACAAGATGGGAACTTCAAGGACAGCTTTCACTGCAGGATGAGGATGATTCTTAGCTGTTAAATTATCCAGACATGGGACAGCCTTGTGCAGGCAACTTGTTACTCTTTGGGTGATATTAAATCTGATGCTGAACAATTAGAGGGCATATTATGGGGAAACAGGCAGTGGGGCTGGGTAAGTGCTGAGTTCTTTCCACCTTGAAGTCTGGGCAGAGTGGCTGAAAAACTGAACACTGGGATGAGATATGAGTCAAGTGGAGAATATGTCATGACCATCTGGGATACCTAAGTTACTTAACTTGGGCCACATCCCCACTACTGCATTCTACATCATCTGTTTACAAACTACCAGGGACAGGGAACTCATCCTTTCTAAGGTACTTCATTCCACAACTGTTTTGTTTTGTTTTTTTTAATTTATAAGTACCGAAGGGCTTACCTTATGTATCTGAGCACCCTTTGACCCTTGGCATTATCTTGGGAGGTTCCAATAGATTTATCTTCTCACTTCTAGTGATTAAAGTCCACTTAGGTTCCTTTGCATCATCTCCTTTCTCCCTGTAGCTTGGCCTGTAGGGCCTGCACTGGCACTTAGAGGCATGTGGGAAGAAAGATGTGAATGTTCCTTATTCATTGGTGTTTCTGCCTCTTCTCCACTGGTCTTCATGGCCTTATTAAGATGGGATCCAGATTCTGGCTCTCTGGGGTGCGTATGTCAGCTCTCCTTCAGGCCTTGCAGGGCTTCCACAAGTACCAGTTAAGGGTGAGATTTAACTGTGGATCTCTTTAATTGCTCAGGTTCTCCAGTTGGCTATGCATCTTATATCCTTTGATGCTGTGGTCCTCCGGCTCCAGACCACCACAGGTGGCTCTTTGTACTCAAGAGAGGTTCCTTTCTTCAATATAATTTGACCTGTGGGAATTCATACATTCTTGTCTCACCAAATTGTAAGGGTACAGATGCTTTCTCTGCCTCCTTGCCACTTTCCTTTCCTTCCCATCTGCACAGGTAGGCACCAGTGTGGAGCAAGATGCCTACGCAGAAATCCAATATCCATGTGTGGTTCGGAGCCACTCCCTCCTCTTGGCTTCAGAAAATTATAGGACAACTTCACTGGACATTCTACTGGCCCAACTCAAGACTCTGACAAATTTACTCTTACTTCTACTCCCATTCCAAGTGTCTTTTTACATTGATTGATATGGGAGGTGACTAGGTGCCTGGGCTGATTGTCAGAAATAGCAGAACTGCTGAAGTGCTTTTGAATGAACACCCAAGGAAGATTTCTGTGATTATTTGTAGCTCTCTATAGATGTTTAGGGCACTAATGATTTCTTATCTTCAGCGTTGGAGTCTACTCACAATTTTGGAGCAACAAGCAAAGCCCAAGTCAAGAGTCTGTTACATTGTCATTGACCAGCCTGATCACAGTGAGCTAGAGTATGTTCTGTGAAGTCCAGTCCTAGGAAATGTTTCTGCAACAATCTCCCTCATGGAAAACACTACGAATAAAAAAGGCTTTGACGAGTCCTACAGTTTATTTTCTTCATGTAAGAACTACAACTGTGTCCCTAGTTCACAGTGTACACAACATTTTCCTTTATATATTGCTCTCATTCATTCGTTTATTCATTCAACCATCCAAAATATATTGAGTACTTGCTTTACTCGAGGTATGAATTCAGTACATCTATTGGAAAAGTTATTTGTAATCTTACTCATTCCTCACAACAACCCTTTGAAATGGATGCAGCAGATAATTTACTATTCTCATAATAATATAAGGGATCTGAAGATCAGAAATATTGAATAATCTTTCCAAGCTTATGCAGCTATTAAGAAAGTAGAGGCCAGGCGCAGTGGCTCACGCCTGTAATCCCAGCACTTTGGGAGGGCAAGGCGGGCAGATCATGAGGTCAAGAGATTGAGACCATCCTGGCCAACATGATGAAACCCCATTGCTACTAAAAATACAAAAATTAGCTGGGCATGGTGGTGCACACCTGTAGTCTCAGCTACTCAGGAGGCTGAGGCAGGAGAATAGCTTGAACCTGGGAGGTGGAGGTTGCAGTGAGCTGAGATTGTGCCACTGCACTCCAGCCTGGCAACCAAGTGAGACTCTGTCTCAAAAAAAAGAAAGTAGAGAAATCAGAAGAGGAGGGAAGGAGCTGGAAATTAACTAGCATATTGTGAGATCCTAGATTTCATCATACTACTGCTCAAGAATGTTTAGGAACAAAGCAAATCTACAAGGAAAGAAAGTATGGAGACAAATTCTGGATTCTTAAACAAATTTGACAGTATGATTGAATGCTGGGACATCATATTTCTAATATAATTTTGAGGCACCATTTTGCATGTCGTGGTGAGACAATTGAGTAAACACTGGCTGAGTCTTGCATCAGAATTATTTCTTTCTCTTTCTCTCTCCACTCACTCTCTCTTTCTCTCTTTCCTCCACCCCCGCCCCTTTCTCTATGTGATTTTAAATGCTGGAAGACTCACCTTGGGACATTGGTTGAACTGATGGACAAAGGAATGACAACAAATAGACTTGTTTAACTGGCCAAACAACAAAAATAGACTGACTATGAATAGTAGGGAACGAGTTGGTGTCAGCTTATTCTGAACTTGGTGAGAAAATTTGTCAAGTTATCCATCAGTCATAAGAGAATTCCAGAAACCCTCTTTATTTGGAAGCATGAGTATTGGAACTGAGCAACAAGCGTTGAGTATGTTTGAAACTGGAAAATAAAGCTTCACACAGTACTAAATATAACTTCCTGCCAGGCAGGTATGGGCTGCTTGCCACATTTTGATGGTTGTCAGGATCCAAAAACCATGAAGAAGGCCAATGTTTTGATAACTAAAATTGCTTTCAAGACAAGCAAATTTGCCTTATTTAGGGGGAGATGAGGTTAGAAGGAATTAGTTATCTCTCACTCCTAAACTTTCCAAATTTTAAATATAAAACCTCATCATTTACTTTTGCATAACTAGAAACAAAGCTAAGATAATAAAATTACCTCTTATGTTCACAGCATACTTTTTCAGAGAAAGACAACTTGGAAAATCCATTTACCAAGACAACTTAAAGGTAGGTAAATAGAAACAAAGCAAAGTCCCATTACATCAAATGACATTGACCAAACAATGCCTCTTAGAACTTCTATTCCTGTTTTCTGTTAAGTTTCTTTTGGACAGTAACATCCTTGAGGGCAAGCAAAAGGTCTGTCTTCTTCCTTGTTTTATTCCCAGTGCCTGGTGATGTGCCCTGTATGTGAATAAAGGAACTCTCAAATTCCTGTCCCCTGGAGACCACAAAGAGGTAATTACTCACTCTGAAAGTAGCAAAATGGGTGGTGTGATTGAACTATTTACATGTACAGGGTTAACTATAGGTAAATCCTAGCTCTAAGTATGAATACAAAGGATTCTGCTTTTCCCCATCACTAATGTTTGGCTCTCTTCAGAGTGAAGGCAGGCAGGCTTTCTCAGAGGTTGGCAAATCTAAACATTGGCAAAATTGTGAGGTTTGCTGTTTATTTTGGCTACATTTTTAATGTACTCCTTATGACCCAAGTACCTTTCTTTGGCGGCAGCGTTCTCCATCTCTCCAAAGTCTGAGAAATGCCCCACCTCACTAATTCTTGGAAAAATGGCTCCATTAAACTTCTCATTCCTTTAGAGCCTTATGGTTACAAGGGCATCCCATAGGTACAGGAAATCATCAACATGACAGGAGACAATATCAGTAGAAAAAATTATCCAGACACATCAGGCTGAAACTTATCAAATGAAAAGGACCATAATGCCAAACATCTTGACTAAAAAATATTATAATTTGATCTCAATGCAGAAGATCAGGTTGGTTTGTAGATTATATTTTTTAAAAAAATCTAGAAGGAGGAGAAGTAAAGTGAGTATGTGACCACAAGCTGAGCCTGGAGTATAGTATAACTTAGTAAATATATGCAAGGGGGAGTCCCCGAAAGAAACACTCAAAGACCTCCAAATAAATCAATGATCATAGCTAGGAACATCTCAAGGAGACATGCTATACCACATCCTACATCATTTAAATTCTCTAAGCCTCAGGATTTCCATCTGAAAAGCAGAAATTAAAAAACTAATGGTGTCTTGTCCTCAGTGAGATCATGATGATTAAATAAGTCTAATTACAAGTTGTTCTGATTATTAGTATTATTTTAACATTAATAAATTCAAAGTTTCATTTATCTGGGAATACATTAAGGAGTATTAGAAGAATGAAGCTGGATATAGAAGTTCCGGTTTAATAAAATCATTTAGCAGAATATGTAAATTATAGATGTAAATGTATAACACAAGCTTAATGTACATCAAGCCAATCTTTTTGGTTGATTAGGATTTCATCTGGCATTCAAGGTGCTTTGAATGGACCCCTATTTCTGCAACTTTGTTTTCAGCCATTTGCTGCCTACAGTTGATGTCCCAACAGCCACGATGCTTTTTGCCTTCAAGTCATTCCATCATCTGACCCCTCCACTCAAAATGTTTTTCTCTTACTCTTTTACCTGTTTATTTCTTCAAACCCACTACCCTCAAAGAGAAAACTATGTATTTACTTAGTTCACAGTTGATGACTCTGTATGTTTCAGGCATGGAGAGTCTGAAATAATTTTAACTACAGGTTTTAGGTTGCTTTGCTGAAGGAATGCTACAAAACAGAGTTTCGGGATCTTAGAACAATTAAGATATAATTTCTCACCAGTGTGCGGGGGCCTGTGGAAACCGACTCAACATTTCCTGCAGGGAAACAGCATATTATTTCAGGGAGAGCCGGGAATGTAAATCTTGAGAGTATATTTCAGCCAGAGATTTTGAAGCACTTTAGGAACATGAATACCCTTATTCTTCTTATTCATAAAACACACATCTATTGATGCTGATCATAAAATCTCTTGTTAAGCATTCCTATGTACCCACACTCGCTGATGCATTTTCTCAATGGAGTCTAGCCTCCCTTGTGGTCTCCATTCTTGGGCTGTAACTCAGTAACCCTACCCTTTGGAGTGTGCTTTGGCCACCTTCAGGAACAGTGATTTCTCTGTTTAGATCGAGAAAGCATAATGAAACATTGTCTGCTACAATATCACATGTGAAGTTTCCGCTAAACTAATTGCTGGGGAAAACATTTTGCCTTCATCAAGCAGGACCTGAAGTCAGAAAAATCGAAATGGAAATGAGGGGTTGGCGAGGGTGGGCAGAGAATTTGAATGGACTAGGGGAAAGTTTTCCATAAGCTGAAAAGCTTTGCCTGGGGGCTGAAATGAAGATAGTATTTTGCTTGGTTCTACCATCTAGAAAGGAGATGCTGAATAGGGCTAAAGAAAATTGAAGTCTAGACAAGACCACTCTTCCACTTACTAATCTTGATTCTGTTTACTCATTTGCCAAATTATGATAATTCTAACTGTTGTGTGTACCAACTCTTAAACACATTTTATATAAAGTTCAGGTGAGACACAGAAATAGATACGAAAATGTAATTAAGAATAAAGCAGTGATTTTCAAAGAAGTTGGTTTTGAAGTGAAATTGAATTCCCATCAGGAGCTTTGTGCTAAAACGTATGCACCATTTCCTCCTTCCTTGTCCCCCATCCTCATATTGAAAATTAAAATGATTAATTTGAAACTCTATATTCAAATATAGTGAGAAGACAGCACTACAACAACAATGCACCCACACAAGTTAACATTTATTGAATATTTTGTATGTACTAAGTACTGTGCTAAATCATTTACATACATTTCATCACTTAATTCTCATCATATCCTTAATAGTTGTATACCATTGTCCTATTTTCACAAATGAATAAGCTGAGCAAACGAGGACGTATGTTTAATTAACTATCTCTCTTATAAAGAACTACTCTCTATACTTCAACAAAGGAGGGAAAAAATCACATAATATACTTGGGATTTCATACTGGGCAATTACTCCAAGGGTAAAACTAAATATCTACCTTGTGTTACTCTTCTCATCTGTCAATTAAAGAACACTGAGAATTTTGCCTTACCACAACTTCTTCTTAGGAGTGGATCTGATTTTAGCTAAATTCAATGTTTAAAGAACTTAAGTTAATGCTTTAAAAGATACTGTAGTTATTTGGACTGGGAGCCTGTTGTCCCAATCTTAATAGTCTACATCTACAGAGCATGTGATCTTCAATGGATTATTTAATCTCCCCGAGCCTTTGGGATTTTTTTTTTCTATAACGTAAGATATAATAAAAAGCTCAGATGAATGACCTCTAAGTTTTTATTTTTTTCTGTAATTAACATTCTCTTTTAGGGAATTCATCTTCATGATCTAGATGTTAGGAACAATTCTGTCCCTCTTAAAGGATGATACTGCAGTAGGATGGGGACCAGTAATCGCAAAGAGATTTCCAAGAATCTCCATCATGATCTTCCCAAGGAAGTGGTTTTCAGGTCTGCTTATATGTCAGTTGATCATAATAAAACAATCAAATAAGAATGATGGAATGTTTCAACAAGACAATAAAAGACGAAATAATATTAATTCCAGCACTAGAAAATCTCAAAGTCAAGGCAAGATAGTAATACTATAGTGATTAAGAGAATGGTCTTTGAAGACATTATTGCAGCTTGTAATTACATAACTACTTTTATGATCATTAAATTAATATATAATTAATATAGTCTCCCTCTCTAAGCTATAAATTTCACTTAGCAACTATAACTATTTTATGCATATATTGCCAGCAAGCATAAGTATAGTACCAAAGTGGACTTACGGATTTATTGTTATTTTAGTCCAATACTAAAGTACTGAACAAATGAATAATAGATTCAAATTTCAGTCTTCTTTCTTACTAGCTATATAAATCTCAACTTTAGTAATCTAATCTCTGCTATTTTTAAATTCATCTGTAAAATTAAAACAATAGTAGTGTCCACCTCTTTGGGATTTTTCAAAATAAAATAATACACCTAAGCTATGAAGAAAATGGTGGGTAGAATAAAAATAAGGTTGACATTGTATAATATTCATTACACCATTTTTTCCTGCAAGTTCTGAGACAATTAAGAAATAGACAGTGGACCGGCTGGGTGCAGTGGCTGAAGCCTGTAGTCCCAGCACTTTGCAAGGCCAAGGCAGGCAGATCACAAGGTCAGGAGTTCAAGACCAGCCTGGCCAAGATTCTTAAACCCTATCTCTACTAAAAATACAAAAAAATTAGCCAGGCGTGGTGGTGGGCACCTGTAATCCCAGCTAATCAGGAGGTTGAGAAGGAGAATTGCTTGAACCTGGGAGTCAGAGGTTGCAGTGAGCTGAGATGGTGCCACGGCACTCCAGCTTGGGCGACAGAGCGAGAATCCGTCTCAAAAAAAAAAAAAAAGAAAGAAAAGAAATAGACAGTGGACCTTCGCTGGTGAATCTGGAATGGAGAACCCTGCTTAGGCCCCAAGACAAAATAGGCTGTCAGCTCCTTTCCCAGATTTGAGTGAACTAAAGACTGGTAAAGCCATTGATCAATAGCTGAGCTCTCTTACCATGTGACGCAGTTCACATCACGCAGTTGAAGAGAAACGTGTGTATCCCGAGAGGTGGCTGGATCTAAAAGAGATTGGAGAAGAGAGTTAGGCTGCATGTGCTCAGGGTTCCTTGGCTAATCTCTCTAATACCAGTGCGCTTTGGAGCTGAGTGAGTACGTAGGGGAGAGAAAACTAAGGATTTTAGCATACTCTTAATATTTCCAAGAAGAGAAAAGTTCTTTATTTTATGGGCCTACTCAGAAACACTGAAAGAGAGAGAATTGAATCATCACTCTCAAATAATAACACCAACCTCATAGGAATGTCCTGAAGCTAATATGTGAAGTACAGATGCCTTTAAACTTACAATGGGGTTACATCCCAATAAACGCATTGTAGGTTGAAAATAATGTTAAGTTGAAAATGCATTTAATACACCTAACCTACTGCCTGCCTTAAATGTACTCAGAGCACTTACATTAGCCTACAGTTTGGCAAAATCATGTAACATGACACTTTTTTTTTTTTTATAACGAAGTGTTGAACTTCTCATATACTATATTGAATACTATAATGAAAGTGAAAAGCAGAATGTATCAGTACTCAAAGTACAATTTCTATTGAGAATTCCTTTTGTATCACCCTAAAGTTGAATCCTCGTAAGCCTGGGACTTTCTGCCTTGAAGTTCTTTTAACTGACCTCCTGCACTGCTCTCCAAGCCACTCAGAGTTCTACAATAATCTGATGCTGGTGTTTAGTGGGCCAATTTCTAGTAATCCCTTACACTTCTATCCTTAGCAGTTAAATTTTACATGTGTCAAAAATCAGTCATATTGACTTCTAAGCTCATTTATTCTACTGGAATTAACTGATTAATAAAAGATTAGGTAAACACATGAAATACGATAAGTCAACATTTTGGAAGGGTTGATAAAAAAAAAAAAAAAAAAAAAAACGCTCCCAAAAGTGCTATTGAAACACTATCGTGAAAGATTGGAGGCAACGTAGACTCTTGAGGGGTTGTCTTTTGATTGCTGTTTATATCTTTTACATTTTCTCTTCTTTCAGAAAAAGAACTAAAAATTACAGCTAAGTGTATTACTGTATTATGGGTGTGGCTTATAAAAGAAAGATGACACATAACTCTATTTTATGGGCTCATTTTCAAAGGCAAGGACTCTGCTCTTTATTCAAAGATTGGTGAAAGAAATGTCAATCTCTCATTTGAAGTTAATTATTAAGATACATTTTCACTTTTATGAGTTAAAACTTCTGCTGAATGATAAAAATCAGTTGTAAGGTAAAATTATAAATATTACAAAAGATTCAGGAAAGTGACTTCCTTGAATACTATCCAAAGGCATTTACAAATGAAGATCTGGCTTAGATATGTTAACAGTTGAATAAAATACATTAATCAAGATCATGATACCATAGACAATTTAAAAGTGACTCATTTGACTCTCAAGAAATTTAGAGAAATCTTTGGAAAATTTGTGACTCCTGGTATGTTTTTGAAAAATATGATTCTTTTGATTAGGGTAGAAATTCTTGATATAATGGCCTCTACTTTGTATGTAGCACAGGGCTTGATGTATATCAAGACTTTAACAATGATATGTATTAATATATGAATATATTACTATTAGTAGTAGTACTTGCTGCATTTAACTTTGCCCTCTATCCTAACGTAGATATTAAGGAGCCAGTTGGCAGTCATGACTTCTGTCTTCACATGTGTTGCTACTATAAAACCACTTCTGGCTATGACTACATGTCCAGAAAAAAAAAAAAGTTTTCTTGTGACTCTATTTCTGCCCAACTATTTACCTAATTCTTCCCTGAGTGCCCATGTAGGGCAATAAACGATATTAGGAGCTGATCTGATAGCTCATCCCTAAACTAAAGTGTATCTTAAATTTGACAAAATTCCATCAATATTAGGATCATTCATTCTGTTACTTGGTTAGCTTATGTAATTTATAAAGAAAAAGAAAGAAAGAGAGAAGAGGAAAAAAAGGAAAGAAGAACTCCTGCCTTCAAGGACTTTATAACTGAGCTAAGTACATTGGCATAGAAATGAACATCTCTTATTTAGGACTTTATGGAGGAGGAAGAATGAAGAACAGACAGAGAATGTTGTCAGTTATTCTATCTTGGTGTGTGGAGCTAGAGGTAGCTCATAGAGGGCTCAAGATTATTTCAAAACTAATTTTGGTTATTTGTGTTGGGTTGTGAAGTATAAGCAAAACTTCACAAATTAATATTGATGAGGAAGAACGTTACATATCAAGCAGAACCGAGAAAGAATAAGGAATGTATAGAGAATAGCTGTTGGTTTGGTGTGTCTAGAAGGAAAACCATGCTTGCCTCAGTGAGAGAAGAAATAGTAGAAGTACTAGAAGATTAATCTAGAAAAGTAAATTGATTTAGTACAAATACAAGAATATCCTAAGCAGCTCAATAAATTTCTCACTGAAGAATTTGGTTTATTATCATAAGATAGTGGATCTCAAAATATCCACAGGACCTGGGAACTGGTCAGAAATGAAATTATCAGGCTTGACCCCAGACCTACTGACTCAGAAACTATGAGAGCTGGTTCCAGGAATCGATGTTTTAATTCCATATCCGGGTGATTCTGATACAAGTTTGAGAACTATAGCCATAGGCAAAAGAGATTATTCATAAAATGTTAATCAGGAAACAGCATGGTCACATCGGAGCTTTTCAGTAATTGCCCTTGCCCCTTGTAGACAATAGATTGCAAGCAGGGGCACTGGAGGTTCCCTAGGAGGACCTTGGGTAGTCAAAGGAAGAAGCAAGAAGAGTATGAACATCAGGAGTGGAGGAAGGAGGAAGGAGGAAGAAGGAAAGAAAGAGCCAATAGAAAAGTCTGTGGTAATCAAATTCATCTTCCATCTTCAATCACTGAACAGAAGTAGATAATTGAGGTGGTAGAAAATGGAAGAGTTCAGGTTGCATTTTTTTTCTTCCTAGTCTGAGAGGTTCAGTTGATGGTGGTATACGTTTGGGGACTGCAGGTGGAGGACGGAAGCTCCTTTGATTAGGAAATTATGGAACTTTTAGTCAGGTTCTTTTATTTTTTATTTTTTATTTTTTTTTTTAGACAGAGTCTCGCTCTGTCACCCAGGCTGGAGTGCAGTGGCACGATCTCGGCTCACTGCAAGCTCCGCCTCCTGGGTTCATGCCATTCTCCTGCCTCAGCCTCCTGAGTAGCTGGGACTACAGATGCCTGCCACCACGCCTGGCTAACTTTTTGTGTTTTTAGTAGAGACGGGGTTTTACCGTGTTAGCCAGGATGGTCTCAATCTCCTGACCTCATGATCCGCCTGTCTCAGCCTCCCAAAGTGCTGGGATTACAGGCGTGAGCCACCACGCCAGGCCATCAGTTTCTTTAAGAGCTGTATCATGAGTGAAAACTGACCTCACTATAGTCATTTGTTCATTCACTTGTTATACAGTAACATTAATTATTATGCATCAGACACTTTGCTGGTTACAAGAGATAGGTGAATCAGATGTTTCTCCTTTAGGACCTTTTGAGCTAGCTGACATGTAAGAAAGAGGCAGACACATCATGTGGAAGGGACAAATCTACTTGGGAACAACTCCCATTGTGATGGGATGTGATCACATTTTGTCCCTTGCTATTTATCCTATTGTTCCTGTCAGGTCCTTAGAGGAGAGGTCCTATCTGTTGATGGCTGAAGGAGCATCAGGTGCCCAGGGATTTTCAGCTTTCATAAGGCCAACTGTGGGATCTTTGATCTGTGAGCTGCTCATGAGTCCAATCTCAGAAACTTGCTTTGTACTTTCACCACAATAAGTTCTATTTTACCCCTAAGGAAATGAAGAGATAGAAAAGAGAGATTAAACTTGCCCAGACACATAGATCAAGTCTCTGGCAAAATGCAAATTCTTGTTTGCGTGTCTGGTGTTTCTTTTTGAGCGAACAAATGGAAAGAGCCAGTATAGGACAAAGAAATCAGCTTGTACTACTACTGATTGACAAATGTTGCCGGGTGGTTTAATAAAATATTCTAAACACATGAAAATATTATTTATTTTAAAAATACGTTGACATTTTACTAATGTAAAAATATGGCCGGGTGCAGTGGCTCATGCCTGTAATCCCAGCACTTTGGGGGCCCGAGGCGGGTGGATCACAAGGTCAGGAGTTCGAGATCAGCCTGGCCAATATGGTGAAATCCTGTCTCTACTAAAAATACAAAACTTAGCCAGGTGTGGTGACGAGTGCCTGTAGTCCCAGCTACTCCGGAGGCTGAGGCAGAAGAATTGCTTGAACCCAGGAGGTGGAGGTTGCAGTGAGCTGAGATCACACCACTGCACTCCAGCCTGGGTGACGGAGAGAGACTCCATCTCAAAAAATAAAAATAAAATAACATGATAAATTGTATCATGACACATGATACATAATACAATGTACATGATGAATTATCAAATGTGAAAAAATCAAATTACAAAGCAGAATGTGTAGTCTGCTCCCAAATATACACATATGAGAGTATTAACAATGGTTACCTTTTGATGGTGGATTACTGATTTTACCTTTTCCTTTATACCTTTTTATATGGACTGATTTTTTTTTTTTGCCCTGAACATATAATATTCTTATAATCAAAGAAGCAAAACATCTATTATTTTTAAAATGAAATATATTAATAATTCCCAAACATATGCTAAAAAAGAATAACGATATTAAAATACTAAAAAGAACCAGTATCAAAAGTAGAAAACAATGATAATCATTTCTGCTTACATAATATCTTTACATTATAATCTCATGTAACTCCTACATTAATGGTGTTAGTTATGTAATAATAATAACAACATAGAGAAATGTCCTATCTCAATGAAAACAATGTAATATCTACATCACAGTCTTCCCAGTTATCTAATTTTGTTTCTATGGGAGCTGTTTTACAACTCTGTACATTATAGACAACTGATGGCAATGCAAAATGATTCTTGTCCATAGACAGGTAAATTTTATCAATTTTATCCAGTGAAGATTCAATTGATTTCCCTCCCCAATGTGCAAGAGATTAGTCTTTCCTCCCTTTGCTCATTAATTTCAACATTCCTGATTATAAATGTGTCTGTAGTTTGGAATCTCCTATGAACTAACTAATTGTAACACCTCATTAGTCTCAACATTAATGAGTTAAATAAAATCTTTCACATGTATTCACTTTTATATTTGTATGAGATTTGTAATTTTACCATTTTTTGGAAAATAATCTTTTAAGAGTTATTATAACATTAGCTAATATTTACTAAGAAATTTATATGCACCCAGCCCTGTTCTAAGTCATTTATATAAAACTATATTTTATCTTCACTATCTCTGAGGAGCTAATGTCAACTCTCTTTTACAGATGAGGATCTAGAAGTTACCTAAAAGTTAAATAATTTACTCAAAGGGAAATGAGTGGTAAAGGGTAGAGCAGGATTCAAATTCAGGCTGAGTCCAGACACTATGTGGTTCAGCAGACAATATCATCTAATTTTTCCAGATGAGAAAACTGGACCTCTACAAGGTTAAAATTTACTCTTACTTTTTCCTTTATTCAATTAATATTTTGAACACGTACTAGGAGCCAGACACGAAGCTAGGTGTGGGGAACCTAGAAGTGAAAAAGGTAAGTAGATAGAACCCTTGATTTTTATAGAGCCTAGAATTTTGTGATAATTGACTCCAAGTCCAATGCTGGTGGAGTCAGAGGGCCTATTTCCTTTAAAAGTTTGTTTTCTTCAAGATTCTTTTTTTATTCACTTCCAGTCAAATGGGAACATTCAAAGGACTGGAATTATAACTTCTAGTAAGAACACACTGATGTCATCTTGCATCCTCTTTGCTGCCTGGTGAAGAATGTATTCAAATAAATACACCAAAGGAGATGACGAATGATTTAATTGCAAACCTCTAAGAAAAGCATCCTACATGGACTCCCTTTGAAAATGCCATGTCTTTCTGGAATATACTTTCCTGGCTTCCCTCCTTGGTGGGTCCCTCTTCAACCCTTCAAATTCTGTTCAGTCTTCAGAAGTCTTCAGAGTGTTTCTGAAGCCTTTGTTGATTCTGTATCCCTTCCCTGACATGTATAAATTCGTTTCTCTTCTCACTTTAGTATTCCCTATCTCTGGGATAGTTGTTTTTTGTTGTTGTTGTTGTTGTTGTTGTTTTTGAGACGGAGTCTCGCTGTATCTCCCAGGTTGGATGGAGTGCAGTGGCACTATCTCGGCTCACTGCAAGCTCCGCCTCCCGGGTTCATGCCATTCTCCTGCCTCAGCCTCCTGAGTAGCTGGGACTACAGGTGCCCGCCACCATGCCTGGCTAATTTTTTGTATTTTTGGTAGAGATAGGGTTTCACCGTGTTAGCCAGGATGGTCTCAATCTCCTGACCTCGTGATCCGCCCGCCTTGGCCTCCCAAAGTGCTGGGATTACAGGCGTGAGCCACTGCGCCTGGCCTCTCTGGGATAGTTTTAACTGTGGCATGTTAGCATGTGCTGGGGCAGTCATTTTTTCTGCATGTCTATTTCTCCCATAAAAGCATAAACTGCCAAAGGGGAGGCTCTGTGGCTTACTCATTTCTGCAGAACCTGGTATCTAGTTGTGGATTGGTGCACTAATGTGCTGGCAAACAATTCTTCCCATACGATGTATATAGAGCAACATTCACTTCTCCCAGTATACACAGTTCTCTACTATCTCTAGGTATTTGTATTTACTGATCCCTTTATTGAAACCTCATCTTCATTTCATTTTCTGGGTAATGCCTATGCTTCCTAAGGACCTCTGTTCATATATCTGTTCTTCCTGAAATATTTCCTGATCCTGAGTTAGATGCCCCTTCTGTGTGTTCTCCTGTCACCTCAAACTTCCCCTATCACACCCCGGTTTCATTTAATCATGAATGTAATTTCCTATTTATATGTCTGAATATTTGTATATGTATTTTTAAAATTCTTAAGGAGAGAAACTTTATTTATTATTTCATCACTATGTCTTCAGATCCTATACATATAAATCCTATATGTATACATATAAATATGTGCTCATTTGTATATTGAAATATATGTCAAATGAGAAAAATGACCTATTTGTTCATGCTTGTTGCTACCTAGAAGGAATTTCTCTCTTAGGATACAGCATGATAGAATAGAAAGACCAACTTTAGAGTTAGAAACATGAATTTTGTTCCTGGTTCAGGCATTTATTAGCTATGTCACTTTGGGAAAATAAAATCAATGTATAAGACCTTAATTCCCTTATAAGTAAAATGAGAATAAAAATCTCCACATTGTGCTATTGTCATGAAGACTAAATGAGATAATGTGTGTTGAGGGTCTGTGCTAAGTAAGCTCTAAATGAATATCCATTTCCTTCCTTTTCTATTTGTGGCCAGTGGTAAATTATAAAGACAGAATTTGGGCACATAACAGGATATCCTACATGAGTAGGAATGGCTTCCCAGGGTAATAGATAGCGTTGCCAACAATAGTGGAGAGAATGAGAGGAAGCAGCCACATAAACGAACCTTCTCAAGGTTTCACCCTTCAGAGTTCAATGTAAGGTTCAAAGGATGACTTTGAACATTAAACGGCATCATGAACTACCCAAAAATGTTCCCAGCTGTGGTTCTCAATCAACACACATTTCTAAAGGCAAGGTGGCTCAGTGAGAGGCAGGAGACCTGGAATGTGCGAGGAATGAAAGGTCATCAGGGGTTCCTGGTATGTAAGGCATGTGCCAATGACACCGAGTCCACCTTCTTCCTACTCAACCCCTCCCCTGCCCCAAAACAAGAACTGTAAAGAGGTAGCATAAGCTTCCTGCATGGTATGGTGAGCTGTGTATTCCCTTCCTCAGGGATATTTTAAGGCCTTCAGACTTTTATCAAGTTATTACTGTTATAGCACCTATAGACAATGTCTACATATTGTACTACAAGTGGCAAACAAAACTTCCCCTGGCAGGACCAAATGAAGGATGAAGCTAATACAATGCTTTCTGGGCTGCTGAAAGCCCACCTTATATTTCCAGATGGTAGTTTGATCCTTTCAGTTACCTTGTTTTAAGAAAAGACCCACTTTTATGCCCGATAAATGATTTGACCTATTGGTAGCAGATCAACAAGGTGAAACACTGAATTCATGCTAGACAAGCCCTACCTTCATTTTCTAGTGACAAGAGGCTAGAAACTGAAACATCTTTCTTGCAGGAAATAAGTTAGTTCTTACAGGTGTGTGTCCCCATGTCCCAAAATTCCCACCCTCCTCTGACTATTCCTACACATCAGACTGTGCTGCTACAATCCTGCAATAAACATGACAAAGCAGGAAATTCAGCCAACAAGGAAGGGGTAAGAGAGAAGTCGCATGCTACTGCAGAAAGGCCAGATTGGGAATGTGGAGACATGGATGCTTTTTGTACCTGACTGTTCTGCTAACTTGGTGGATGAGCTTGTTAAAGAGCATAGTGCTTATTCAGGGTCAACTTCACTCTGGGTCATGTCCTTAAATAATACTCTTTTTTAAAACTCTCTTGCCAACGCTATTTATAATATCTATTCCAGACATAAGAAAACTGTGGATTAGATTCGTTGGTTAATGTGTCCAAGGTCAAAACATGGTGTATCATATTGTGAACCAAATTCTATGTTCTTCCTTTTAATCCTGCAATCCCACTACTGTGTATCTACCTAGAGGAAAAAGAAGTCATTATACAAAAAATATACTTGCACATGCATTTTTATAATAGTACAACTTGCAATTGCAAAAATTTGAAAATATATGTGTATGTGTATATATATACTTATATATACGTGTATACACACACACACACACACACACACACAGTGAAATATTACTCAGCCATTAAAGGGAATAAATTAATGGCATTCACAGAAGCCTCGAAGGAATTGGAGATTATTATTCTAAGTGAAGTAACTCAGGAATGAAATGATTATTATTCTAAGTGAAGTAACTCAGGAATGAAAAACCAAACATCATATGTTCTCACTCATAAGTGGGAGCTAAGCTATGAGGAGGCAAAGGCATAAGAATGATACAATGGACTTTGGAGACTCGGGGGAAAGGGTGGGAAGCAGGTGAGGGATAAAAGACTACACATTAGGTTCGGTGTATACTGTTGGAGTAATGGGTGCACCAAAATCTCACAAATCACTACTAAAGAACTTGCTCATGTAACCACATACCACCTGTTCCCTAAAAATCTATGCAAATAAAAGAAAAAAAATCCATGTTTTAATATATTATGCTGCCTCTCCAATAGCCTGCAAAATTTATCATTTTTACATCATCCTTTAAACATGAACAACTACCTATGACCAACTTCAGATAAAACTGCTCCAGTCCAGTGGGCATGGACTAGATAATGATAAGGCAGACACAGCACACTCTCTGCCTGCTGGATGTCTTCACGTGCAATTTCTCGCTGGACTTTGGGCAAATCAACTCACTGGGCTGGACTTTGTTTTTCACTTATGTAAAGTATGAAATTTAAACTAGATGATTTCTTAGATTCCCTTTAACTCTCACATTCTAAAATGAAAAGTAGACATTTTAGTGACATATTTCATACATGTGTATATACATACATTTAGTGTCCACATGATTATGTTTTTAAGCAGGACTGGAACCCTTGTCCTGACTTCTGCCTCTGGTGAAATCCATTCCATTTTCATTGTCCTGTCTTCATTCTTCCTCTCCTAACTAAAAGTAGGAGCTCTCATACCTGGCCTTTTGTATAAGTATGGACATGCTTATGTCTATACTTCATTTTTAGCACCCTTGGCTTCCTATGATGATTAATGGTGGGCATATCATATTTCCCCTATAATCCTGTAGAATTTCCTGAACTTTCTTACCAAGGTTGGTAGTCCCAAAGATACTCAGCCAAATATCAGCACCAGGGAGTAGAATATTGATATGCTCCACCTATTTTTATTAAAATTAAAATCTGAAGTATCACAAGATTTTATTTAATTGAGTGATCGATTGAGACAGTGTCTCACTCTGTCACCCAGGCTAGAGTGCAATGGCATAATCATGGCTTACTGCAGCCTTAAACTCATGGGCTCAAGTGATCCTCCCACCTCAACCTCATTAGTAGTTAGGACTATAGGCATATATCACCAGGCCTGGCTAATATTTTTTTCTTTCTTTTTTCTTTCTTTCCTTTTTTTTTAAAATTTTTTATGTTTTTATTATTTTGTGTGTGTGTGTGGAGACAGGGTCCTGTTATGTTGTCCAGGCTAATCTTGAACTCTTGGCTTCAAGCAATCCTCCTGCCTCAGGCTCCCAAAGTGCTGGGATTACAGCCACCATGGGATATAAGCCACCATGCCTAGTTAATGTTATCTAATTTAAACTTGAATTCTACACAACATATTTTGAACAGAAAAAAATGATCTGAGAAATTATATAGCAAAAAGTTTTAATAATAAATGACATGTGTAGGTTGTTTTATAGCAGGGCTTTTCTTGCTGTCTGAGTTAAATAATCATGTTTTTTAAATTAAATTCCAGTTGATTGTGGTTTAATGCTTTTATAAAGTATAATGAAATGCATTTTAGAAAAATTAAATTTAAAAGGTATTAAAATACAAACTCAAAATTTGTGTCACTAGATTCAATAGAAACAAAAGCATTCTGTTATTACATTGCTATAAAGTTTCTAAATATAATTTCTGGGCTTATCTCATGGACTCACAACAAATGGCAGCTCACTATTCACAATAGAAAAGACATGGAATCAACCCAGGTCCTCATCAATGTTGGATTGGATAAAGAAAATGCGGTACATACACACCATACTATGCAGCCATAAAAAAGAATGCAATCATGTCTTTTGCAGCAACTTGTATGTAGCTGGAGGGCATTATCCTAAGTGATTAACACAGAAATGGAAAACCAAATAAAGTATGTTCTCACTTATAAGTAGGAGCCGAACATTGGGTACCTAAAGACACAAAGACAGGAACAACAGATAGTGGGGATTTCAAAAAGGGGCAGAGAGGGAAGGAGGCACCGGTTGAAAAACTACCTATTGGATATCACGTTCACTACTTGGGCAACAGGATCATTAGAAGTGTGAAACTTAGCATTACACAATATATTCATATAACAAACCTATGCGTGTACCACCTGAATCTAAAATAAAACAACAACAACAACCACCACCAAATGGCTGCTCACTACCAACATTCCTGGACCACACTGGGAGCAGCAAAAATTTACCCCTTATACAGAAGTTTTAGAATTCGAATAGGAACTGGGTTGCACCAACTGAGTGAAAATATAAGGGATCATGCAGGGAAAAGACCAGTAAAGACCAGATGTTTATCTTCAATCTTTCTCTGTGGTCTTTGAAAAGAAAGACCACAGTACAACAGCAGAAGGTCAAAGGATTCTGTCTTTATTCTATTCTTTGCTCTCCAGATGAAGAAAACAAGATTGGAAATCACTGTCAATAAAATCGAACCTGGGCAAGGAAAGTTTAACAGTCAATGACTGCAACTGGTCCATACTTTTAACAAAGAAAATAATATATATTATTTATTTTTGAAGTTATAAATTAATCTTGCATTGTCAGCTCATGTGTAAGCTTTTTGTCTGTTGATAATTCGTTGGCATTTTTTTTTTAACTCTCCAGAAACATTTTATTTAACTTTCCCAAACTCCCAGCGAAGTAGGTGCTAGTGCTGTCCTTACCTTACAGGAGAGAAAACTGATTCAGAGATGTTAAATGACTTACCACAGTCATTCAGTTACTAGGGGGTTCAAGTGACTTTCATACCCAAGCCTATCTGGCTCTTAATTCATACCCCAGCCAATTATCCATTCACCAAACCTATTGTTTCTCTGGCTAATCTCACTTTATAATACTTGAAGAATCTAGGTATACAGGAATCAGTAGAAAATATATGATTTTCTTTAAGTAAGTGGGAAAAAATGTCTCCTCACAAAACCCTGGGATAAGACTCATGAGCATGCTTTTGTGAATGTTAGTCATACAACCACTAAGTTTATCTTATAACTTTAACCTCCACAGAATGGAATCAGATATACAAATATTATACATAGGTTCTTAAGATTGCTGCACTTGCAATCTCTTATCTACAGAATCTTTAATGAATAGTTAGGAGTATTCAATGTGATTATTTAAAACTCTTGAAAATTGGACCCATTCATTATAAGGATTCACTTGGTGCATAATAAGGAAAAATCTAGCATTTTAATTCTTCTAAAATAGAGCACATTGGTCCTAATGCACTGGGGGAAAACACCCATCAAGAGATGAGGGATGGTTTCTTGAGCTACTTATGAGTTACAATTGATTTGTTTTCCTCCCCGCTGAATTCGTTTTCAAAGAACAGGGTAAAGGTCTTTGACATAAGCCTGGTGGTAAGAATCTCTGTGGAGCCCCTCATGAAATGGTGATAACATAAATGGTGCTGCTTCCCATGATATTCCAAGAAACAGCCTCCAATATATGTGCTACTTCAAGAGTGTGGATTCACTGCTATGTCTTCAGACTCTTTCAACTGAGACTTCAGGTCTCAGTTTCACCCTTAGCAGATACTTTTCCAACAGAATAAATTCCAAATTCTAAGATACTCAAAGATTGACAGAAATATGAAATACTTGTGCTCAAATGTGCTATGCTTAGGAATGAGGAAACAAAAACCTAGAGGGGAGAATGGGCTTGCCCAAAGTCACACAAATAGTACTAAATGTGAACTGAAATGCCATCTGAATCACTCTTCTAGGAAAAGTCCATATTTAGCTTAAAACATATAAATCCACGCACACAACTCTACTTCTTATTTTTACTGGCAAAGTCCACATCTGTGTATTCATTTCTCTATCCCTAGCACTAGGCCTAATGCCTGACACTCATTAGATGCTCAGTAAGTGTTTGTTACATTGAATTAAATTAACAGAAGTACCAAGGTGGAACCTTTGGAAGTTATTGTGATTATACATATTAGTAAACCTTGTGTGAATGCTGATAAGATGCGGTAGAAGCACGTGTAATTCCTCTTGCTTTTTATAATCTTTGCTGTGAAGGAAATATAATAGCACCCAGGATTCCTATTACCACTGTCAGAGGGATGGATGATCCAAAAACCTATAAAGCTTAATGTACAATTAATATCATGCCTCACTTCTGTCATAGGCTCATTGTTCTACACTTTGACTGTGTGAACACGTATCTCAACTTTGACCTTCTGAGCTGATGAGACTACAAAAGAAAGCAGTCAAAGAAGAAAAAAAATCAAAATTATGGCAAATATAAAATTCAAAATGCAACAGTCTATTACTGTTCTGTCACTCAGAGAACCCAGAAGCATCATTTCTTTCTTGCTTCAGAATTGAAAGGTAGGCAGGGCTGAGCCGCTGCATACATCACATGGAATTCCTGATACCAGTGATTTTAAATTACAGTAGTATTTGACCAAAACAGACATTAGAGCTTGCCAGACCTCATTGGCTCCCCATAAAATAGGATATATTCATGTGAAGGCACTAAACTTTTGACTGTCCAAGGGGCCATTTATGAATCCTATACAGTTCTCCTGCTTTTTATCTCCTGCTGGTCTAAGGAGATAAATCAGTAAGTATACAAGCACACTCATATACCCATGAGCTGTAAAGGTGTTGAGAAGAAATACTTATAGTGAGCTAAAAACTTTCAACCAAAGCACACAGTGAGGGCATTTAATTTCTACCTGCTACTACAGCAGATTGCGCATTTCTTCCTGCTTTTAGAAACATCAGGGGATCATAAGCTAGGCAAATCACATAGAAAATAATATTATAAAAACTGTTGCAGGAATCATGAAATAATTCATGTTATCTGAGACTTGTAGTGTTTTGGGTAATTTGTTATACATTCAAAGGAAAATTTACATGTCCATTCATGTATACATGCATGTATCCATTCATCCATTCACCACCCATTCAACCACCCACCCACCCACCCATTCACTCACACACCCACCCATCCATCCACCCACCCATTTGGTAACCCACCCATTCATCCACCTACCTATTCATCTATTTATCCACCCACCCACCTATTTATCTACTCAACCACCCAAGCATCCATCCATCCATCCATCCATCCATCCATCCACCCATCCATCCATCCATCCATCCATCCAATATTTTTGACATTGTACTAATATGCCAATGATGATGCCAAGAGACAAAGAATAGAACGATGAACAAAATAGATGTGTTCTTTTTCCTCCAGGAAAGGCAGACATACACAGACGTAATAAAATCAGATTGTGGGATTGATAAACAGGGGCTATTGTGAGAGCAAATAAGAGATGAGTTTCCCTGGAGATGATGTTTGACATGAGTGCTATGGATGAGGTGTTAGGCAAAGCAAAACAAAAACATGAAAAGTGGGAATATATTTGGGATTTAAGGATGAGTACATATTATGTGTCAAAGCTAAGATTTTTTGAGAAGCTACAATATATTTGGGGAACTGCCAAGAGTTCAGTCTGATGAAAGGGAAGGAAGTGGTGAATGATAGTGAGAACACTAGTCTTGAGCTCTGCTGTTGAAGGAACTGTGAAAGCTGTTAAGAAATTTCCTTCCTTTCCTGGGCCTCAGCTTTTTCATCTGTCAACTATGGAAGCTTGTTTAGATGATGCCTCACATCCTTTCCAACTCTTGTGGTCTTAGGAATTCTCTTACAAATGCAGACTTCTTGAAATATAGCTAGAAACAAACCAGAAAGCCTGCAAGCTAGAAATTCAAGTGACCCTCTTACGACGATTATTCAGTAACCAGCCTCATTCCCACTTGACTCATTTACAGAGCTTTCCCGAGGGAAGAAGGAGCTCTCTTACAATTTTTCTTGTTTTTCCAGAATCGTCCTGAGCCACTATTGTGATAGACGGATGCCAGAGGGTGGGGGAGGGGTGGGGAATAGAAATCCATTGGGAAGAAACTCTTAAATTTTCTTCAGAGAAAGGAAAACCCAGAGTCAGTAGCTCAGTAGGGGGTGGTTTTGGGGAAATGAATCTGCTTTAAGCGTTTCTTTTTCCCTTGTAAGACTCCTCATCTCCACTCTATGCTAGAGCTGCCTCTCAGTCTATAATATTCTCCTGAGGCCTCAGACAACACACCATGTTAGTCATTGATTTGGGAGCCTTAACTGTCTTATCCATGGAATGGGGAGAGCGAAGCCTACCTCAAACTGTGAGGATTGACGTAGGTGGTTTAGGCAAGAAACTTTGCATAGTGACTTAGTGTTTTAAGTGCTTTCAATGATTAATTAACCATCTTCACAATAGCTCTGTGAGGTACTGCAATAATTATGCTCATTTTTTAGATGGAAACACTGATGCTCATAATTTAAAATATGTGCAAAAGTAATTGTGGTTTTTGCCATTAGCGGCTAATTATTTTGCACCAACCTAATAACTTGGTCAAGATCACATGGCTCTTACATAGTGGCACCAGGATTTGCTTCAGACTAACCACCTCCAGACCTATGCCCATAACCATTATGCTAAACGCCTCTTAATAAATGTTGGTCTTTTTTTTTCTTCGTATTACCTGAGGCCAACTCACCTTTTGTACTAAGGGTAGGGATGTTACCGTTATGTAACTGTTACCAGTTAATGCCCTGTCATTTCTAGGATTCTGTATCCATCATTGCACAACGTACCTTCAACCATTATCTCCAAAAAAGAAAGATTTGGGCCAGGACTGAAGACCAGGACCCCTCTTTCATCATGACTCCTGGCTTCTACAGCACAACTACTCCTGATGCCTAAATATGGAATCAATGAAGCACCCACTAAAATCATTTCAGCACTTCATCTTTTTCCCTCCAGAATGGCTCCTGTGCTAATTGCATCTGCTTCCCTCTTTGCATCACAATGGTAGTTTCTATTTTGGATTTTTATCATCTGTTGCAGCTTTGAGAAATTCTTATTCTGGTTCTGATCCAGCCTTGGCTATGTTTCAAAGACGCTAAAACCGCTAGTGAAGCTGGCCTCATTTACCTTCTGGCACAAGTATGCATCTTTCTCACAGTGAAAAACAGACTCCGTACCCACCCCTTGAAAACAAGTAGACAAGAAGGAAGGAGAAGCCTTGCTAGACTATACCAGGAGCAAAGTTGGCAAGGAATAAAACAAATTTTAAATCAAATTCCTGTGTGGTGAAATTAGCTCAAATAATGATCTTCAGATTTCTATTTCCAAAATTAGAAATTTTGCAATCTGCTAATCACTGTTGTTGTTCTGTAGGAATATTTTAGAGTTTACAATTAAAACATGAATAATTTTTCTTCCACAGTACATGTCATCAGAGATTCTCAGTGGCCTCTCTACACTGTGTAAAGAAAAGCACAGCAGATGTACTCAGCCAGCTGCCTCTGAGGGGTCCAGAGAAAGGCCTTCTACTCAAATACCTGTCCTAATAAGGGTATTTTGTAGGACACAACAATTTTTTAGATATCTCATTTAATCTCTATTATAATGTTGTAGCACAGATAGTCCCATTATTCCCATTATGCTGATATGTCAAATCAAGTGTCAAAAAATCAAATAAGCAATGTAAAATACTTAGAATATGGTTATCATAAGGACCACAGAGAAAACCAAAGGAGGGAAAAGGGATCAGATTTCAGGTGAGCTACATCTGAACACTCCAACAGCTGTGTAAGATACTTCCTCACTTCTGAAAGGTCTAGGCCCTAACGAGATGCTGAGAATTTTATCCCTCTAATAGAAAGTAAAATCACCATGTTCAAGGTAGAATAAATGGCATAGTAGTAAACCTTGCTTAGGTGAAGTCCAAATCTCTAGACTAGAGTGAAATAGTAGATCACACTAGAAAGAAGAGTTTGGTCCAGATCATATATGACCCAAAAAATTAGGTAGAAGATTTTAGATGTGATTAAATAAGTAGAAGAGTGTTTTAAAAATTGAAATCATTTTGGAATAATTCCTTTGGAATTATTTTTCAGAATGACAAGAAGGGGACAAAGACTTCAAGTAGCAAATGTAGAAGTTTGCAATGGTTCATGTCTAAGATAATAAAGTTTTAAAAAGGGTAGCATAATGAAGACAGAGATCCACCATGAAGAACATGTTAAAAGTCCTTCGGCAATTGGTTATTTGTGGGTAAACAGCATTAGGATGAACACAGATAAACAAGGGTTTACCTCAAATAGCTAGAATTAAGGTGAAGCTAATGAAGTCTAAGCTTTGGGGCTTCTCATTTGCACAAAACCCTTCTAAACCCCTGGCAGGGCCCCTACTGGTATGAACAAGTGTTGCAATTCAAACTATGCATCCAACAAAGGACTAATATCTACAAGGAACTTAAAACAGCAAGAAAAAAAATAATAATCCCATCAAAAAGTGGGCTGAGGACATGAATAGACATTTCTCAAAAGAAAACATACAAATGGCCAACAAACACTTGAAAAAATGCTCAACATCACTAATCAACAGGGAAAATGCAAATGAAAACCACAATGAAATACCACCTTACTCCTACAAAAATGGCCATAATTAAAAAGGCAAAAACCAATAGATTTTGGTGTGCATGTGGAGAAAAGGGAACACTTTTACACTGCTGGTGGGAATGTAAATTAGTGCAACCACTATGGAAAACAGTATGGCGATTCCTTAAAGAGCTAAAGTAGAACTATGATTTGATCCAGAAATTTCACTACTGGGTATCTACCCAAAGGAAAATGAGTAATTACATGAAAAAACCATATGCACACACATGCACAATTCAAAATTGCAAAGATATGGCACCATCCTAAGTGCTCATCAACCAATGAATGGATAAAAAAACTAGTGTACACATATACACACCATGGAATACTACTCAGCCATGAAAATGAATGAAGTGATGTCTTTTGAAGCAACTTGGATGGAACTGGAGGCCATTAGTCTAAGAGAAGTAACTCAGTAATAGAAAAATAAATAAATATAGTATCTTCTAACTTATAAGTGAGAGCTAAGCTATAAGGATTCAAAGGCATAAGATGATATAATGGACTTTGGGTACTTGGGGCAGAGGAAGGTTGGGAGAGGTAAGGGATAAAATAGTATATACTGGGTACAGTATATACTGCTTGGTTGATGGGTGCACTAAAATCTCAGACATCGCCACTAAAGAACTTATCCATGTAGCCAAAAACTCTCTCTACCCCCAAAAACTATTGAAATAAAAATTAAAAAAAGATTTAACTCCATCTCCCCAAAAGAACACGTGTTGCAATTTAAAGGGCATTTAATATTAGTCACTTCAAAAGAAAATATGAAATTCAGTGAAAGAACTTTGATAGAAGTTTTTCAGGTTTGACAAAAATTTATAAAACTTTCTATAACATATCCATGAATTAAGAAGCTGAAAAGACTCTAATAAGCTATTAATATCAAAAACAAATTGCTATTAATAATGCTAGAAATAAGACTAGGAGAGATAGACAGATAGATAGAGATATATTTTATACAGAGAATACAATGTAAGAAAAAATACTATAGAGCTGAGTTGTGTCAGTTAACAAACGTGATGCTTGTCAAGTTTTTTCATTTGTAATTTGTTTTAATTGCTTTCCTTATTCTAAATATTTACTTTTGAATTGAATTAGTATTCAGAATCCCATATTATTATGTTTTTAATTGTTGAAGCCTTAGGACCCACGAAACCTGGATCTATTTATACAGATGAATCATAAGTTGATAGCCCAAATGATACAAAAAAATATGAAAATAAAGTCATGTTTTGCCAGGCATAAATACCCCTTTATCATGGTGAATAATCCTTCTAATGTGCTCTTGAATTGGATTTGTTAGTGTTTGGTTGAGGATTTTGGCATCTATGTTCATCAGGAATATAATCTGTAACTTTATTTTATTTCTTAGCATCCTTGATTGGCTTTGGTATCAGGGTAATGTGATGCTTGCAAAATGTGTTTGGAAGTATTCCTCTCTCTTCAATTTTTTGGGAGAGTTTGACAAGAGCTGGCATTACTTCCATCTAGTTAGCTAGAATTCAGTCATGAAGTCATCAGGTCCTGGGTTTTGGATGGTTCAATGTATGCAAATCAGTAAATGCAATACACCACATTAACAGAATGAAGGACAAAAACTGCATGATCATCTCAATAGATGCAGAAGAGGCATTTGACAAAATTCAACATCTTTTCATAATCAGAACTCGCAACAAATTAACTGTAGAAGGAATGTTGTTACACATCAAAGGCCATATATGTTATGCCCACAGCTAATATCACACTCAGTGGTGAAAAGTACAACACTTTTTCTCTAAGTTCAGGAATAAGACTAGGATGCCCACTCTCACCACTTCAAATCAACATAGCACTGGAAGTCTTAGAGCAATTAGTCAAGAACAAGAAATAAAACACATCCAGTTTGGAAAAAAAGAAGTAGAATTGTTGTTGTTTAAAGATGATGTTATATTTTGAAAACCCTAAAGATTCCATCAAAAAACAGAACTACCTAACAAAGTCAGTAAAGCTGCAGGATACAAAATCACCAGACAAAAATTTGTAGCATTTTTATGCACTTATAACTATCCATAAAACAAATCAAGAAAACAAGCCCATTAACAATAACATTAAAAATCCAAGGAATAAGTTTAACCAAGGAGGTGAAAGATCTCTACAATGAACACCATAAAAAGTTTATGAAAAATACACAGATAAATGAAAATAAATCCTATGTTCATGAATTGAAATAATTAACATTGTTAAAATGCCCATACTTCCAATGGCAATCTACAGATTCAATGCATTTCCTATAAAAATTTCCATGACATTTTTCACAGAAATAAAAATAATAATTCTAAAATCTGTATGAAACCACACAAAACCTTGAATAGCCAAAGCAATCCTGAGCAAAAAGAACAAAACTGGAGGTATTAAACTACCTGACCTCAAAATCTACTACAATGATATTGTAATTGCAACAGCATGGTACTGGCACCAAAGCAGACATACAGGTCAATGTAACCAAGTAGCCCAGAAATAAATACACACGTTTATGGACAATTGATTTTTGGCAAAATTGCCAAAACATACACGTACAATCAAGACAGGACAGTCTCTTCAATAAATGGTGTTGGGAAAATGAAATATCCACATGCAGAAGCATGAAACCAGACCCTTCTCTCACCCCTTATACAAAAATCATCCCTAAATAGGTTAAAAATTGCAATGTAAGACCCGAAACTAAAAAACATACACTTATAACTATCCCAAACTGTGTTTTACAGCAGTGTTTTACTAGCAAAAACATTAGGGAAAACCTTCCTGATATTGATCTAGCAAACGGAATACTTACTATTCAGCCTTAAAAAAGAATGAAAGCATGCCCTTTGTAACAACATGGATGAACCTGGAGGACATTGTTTAGTGAAAGAAACCAGGCACAGAAACACAAATGTTGTATGATCTTACTTATATGTGGAATTTTAAAAAGCTGAACTCATAGATTCAGAGACTAGAATGGTGGCTGGGGAGTGGGGATTGGGATTGAGGAGATGTTGGTCAAAGGATATAAATTCCTTACACAAGAGGAATAAGTTTAGAGGATCTATTGTATGACACGGTGACTATAGTTAATAACAATGTATCATATATTTGAAAATTGTGAATAGATTTTAAATGTTCTCACCATAAAAAAGTATGTGAGGTAATAGATATGTTTACTCCCTTGATTTAGCCATTCCAAAATGGTGACATATATCATGTTGTACACCATATATATAATTTTCATCAATTAAATTAAAAAGTATTTTAAAAATTAAAACAAAATAAAGACATGTCTTGTAAGAAAAAAGTAAGTTGCAATGTTATATATGTTAATAAAAGCATGTGGGGGCTGGGCGCGGTGGCTCAAGCCTGTAATCCCAGCACTTTGGGAGGCGAGGCGGGTGGATCACGAGGTCAGGAGATAGAGACCATCCTGGCTAACACGGTGAAACCCCGTCTCTACTAAAAATACAAAACAAATAGCCAGGCGTGGTGGTGGGTGCCTGTAGTCCCAGCTACTCGGGAGGCTGAGGCAGGAGAATGGCGTGAACCTGGGAGGCAGAGCTTGCAGTGAGCTGAGATCGTGCCACTGCACTTCAGCCTGGGTGACAGAGCGAGACTCCGTCTCAAAAAAGAAAAAAAAAAAAAAAAAAAAAAAAGAGCATGTGGGACATTGAGGAGGTGCTCAGCAGGTGGTTAGATATGAGCCCTCTAGTTGAGAAGACAGGAAGGAGGAGGTGCTAAAAATATGAACATATAGGAGAGTAGACCACATGGCATTTACAGTTGAAACAATGGGAATAGCTAAAATCTCAAAGATGAGGCCTTAGAGAGAGAACACAACAGGGGCAGAGACAAGAACATTCTTAAGATTACATTGCATTATAAATTCCATCAGGCCAAATATCTCCAAGCAACTGCTGGGTCATGTCTGAGTTAAACATGAATGAGATCTGGAAAATTCAGTCAAATACTCAACTTTGTGTCAATATAAATCCAAATGAGACACTTTAGAAACATCTAGATGATATTTCAGTCTCTTGTTTGACCTCAAGCACTGCTGTTATTATAATCCGTGTCAAAAATCTTTCAGAGGATGAATTCTAGAGCTTTGTGGAGTGGAAAAAGGATAGAATTTGAAGCTACAGAGAAGAAATTCCCAATCTGCTTGGTAACTCTGGCTGCAAGTGGCAAAGACAATGCGCTGGCACTGTGTTCACCAAACCCATTTCCCATTCCTCCTGGGCACACAAAGACTGTCCTGCAGATTCATGATGCTTATGACAGACTTCCAGCTCATGGAATTTAGGCAGATGTGATATGGACCGGCCACTTCCAGCCTGGCTCTACCCAGATTTTTTCAGAAGACTCTTTGGGCTCTCTTCTCTTCCCTGTCTGCATTAGCAGAGGATCCTCTGCAGACCTGTGAGGCCATGGAATAGACGGATAGACAGAAGGAACTGGGTCTCCACATCTCTACTCGGAGTGCCATTATTTCCAATCAGATCATGATGTGAGTAAGAAATAGATACTGTACCATGCTGAAACATTGAATTTTTATTGCAGTTTGTCACAGAAGTTAGGCCACCCTGCTTAGTTCAGCAAATTACTTAACTTCTTTGAGCCTTACTTTCCTATTTATATTTCTTAGCGCTCTCCTAATCAGCAAATATATAACATGTCTATATATACACATATTTTGTGTTGATTCACATTCCCTTTCATCCCGTATTTGCATTCCGATTTGGTATGGCTTTTCCATTGCACATTTCTGAGGGCACCATCCCACACATTCTATCTGATAAATAAATGTGTAGTGTACAATAGAAACCATGATCCCCTGAGGTTACATAGCTCAGCCCAGCCACATGAATTAGCTTCTAAGGGAAAGCACATTTTCTCCTAAGTATCCAGAACAAAAGAACTTGGTATTAACTTTAATAATAAAAAAAAAAGATTAAGGCAACAATGATTTTAATGGTAGAATAATTTATAGCTTTTCTATTATGGCTTTATAACCTTGTACCATACAAACGAGATTTAATCTTTTTCTGAAATTGTTTGCCTCTTTTCCCCTCTCGTCTAATAAAAGAAACAGCCTTTAGGTATCACAGCAGATAGAAAGTAGGGAAAAGAAAACCTCCTGATCAATATTCGGCTTTGGCACTTATGTACATTTTATGTTGATTGGGACTTAAACTCCTACCAGCAGCTCTCGCTGCCAAATCACTTTTTCTCTTTGATGCTTAAGGTTGGAACTGAGTGTGTACTAACTGGAACTGATTGCTTAAAACTTGAACAGTTCAGAGTTTAATTTCTCTAATTTGGGTAAATACTATCTACCACCAGGCTGTCTGTGTTTTCAAGTGTTCAAAGTCACATAAGAGCCAATATTTTAGGCAATACACGAGGGAGGCATTGCCACCATGCTGAGATATTCTAAGAGACGGTTTTAGTTTGGTGAGCCCTCAGAGAGCATGTGAATCCCTATGAAGAAATTGGTTGAAGCAAGCTGAAAGAAATGTGTTGCAGGGAGACGGTTCCTACGACCATTTGCCTTCCATTTGCTGAACATCTGAACAGAAAAAAGAGAAATGACAACATTACAAAATACTGACATCTGGAAATTGTGAGGCATACAGTTTTTACACTAATTTAACGCATATTCTCACAGTACAGTCGTGTTTAACAGTTACCCATGTGTCACTCAAAGAGAGGCATTGTATGAAAATAACTGTGGCAATACAGAACCTCCCGGCTGGAGCATGAGGTAATAGTAAATGAAACACTTGTGCACAGACTATCTACTTAGCATTCATTCATAGCTAGTCTCACAGAATGCTAGAATGGGAAGAGGATTTGGAACATAGCCAGTTCCAATCCTTTTATTTAACAGATGAAGAAACTGAGTCCCTGAGATGGAAAGTACACAAGGAACAAAGAGGGGTAGCAGCAGCCAAGTTCCTGACCCATGCAAATGCATCCTATAATATTACCTATTTCTTTTTACCGTGCTAAACTCTCTTTGCATTGCCACATTTCACTTTGTACCTGGACCAGGTGGAGAATAAATGCAAAAGGTCCTCTCAGGTCTTCAGACTTGTTCATATTTCCTATTTGCTCAGGTGAATATCCAGCAAAACGTGGCTCTTATCCTCCAAAAACCAGGATCATGGTTTCACATTTTTAAAGCAAGATTTTAGGATCTATATGGTGGGAATCTTTTTTTTTTTTTTCTTTTTTCTTTTTTTTCTAAATAGCTGTTTCACTCATGGGTGAAAAAATTGCTGTGCTAAAAGTTAAGAGACCTGGTTTTGAGAATCAGCTGCTAACTAACCAGGTGTCTGTGGTCAAGTTTCAACCTCTCTGGGCTTTACTTTTTTCACTTATAAAAGAGAAGAGGTACATGAGAGTATAGCTAAAGTCCTTCAAGATTTACAGCTTTGTCGTTTAAAAGATGTCATCTTATGCTAATTCTGCAACACACACTTTTCAAAAGTAGATGCAACATCAAAGTACTCCAGCACTATGCTAGGAGCAGTAGGGAAAGAGGGAAGAAGCATGACCTTAGTTGTTGGAGTAAGTCATAGTCCAGGGAAACAATGCAATATAGACTCATAAAGAGATCAGTTGGAGGATGCAAAGTGATACACAATAAAGAGCCAAGGAGAATGCCTTTGGAGGAATCTTCCTTGTGTCTGGACTTTCCAAGAGTCAAACTATAGAAACTCCAATAATAATTAACAAATAGAAGTTAATTTCATTGAGTATTATCTATTAGGCACTGTTGTAAGCCTAATGCATGAATAAACTCACTGAATCCTCACAATTGTATGAAACACATATTATTACCTTCATTATGCCTGTGAGGAAACAAACACAGGGAAGGTTAGATAACTAGCCCAATTTGGTTTGGCCAGGATTCAAATGCAGATAATCTAGCTTTCGAGTCTATACTTTTAATTGTTCTGCAAAGTTCTTATGACAAGGAAGGGACAAGAAAGTATAAGGAAGAGACCTGGACAATCCTTGGGATGAAGTGGCGTTCTAATAGTTTGAATGTTTGTGTCTCTTCCAAAATTCATGGCAAAACTGCATCTTCAATGCAACAGCATTAAGAGGCAGATCCTTTAAGACATGACTAGGCTGTAATCATGTCCTAAAGGGTTGCAGAGAACTAGCTAGGCCCTTTTGCCCATCCATCTCTTCTTCCGCATGAGGACACAGCATTCTTCCCCTCTGGGGGACACAGAAACAAGACACCATCTTAGAAGCAGAGACTGGGAACTCACCAGACACTAAACTAACTAGGGTCTTAATCTTGACTTCTCAGCCTCCATTAATGTGAGTAATAAATGTATAATGTTATAAATTACCCAGTCTTAAATATGTTGTTATAGAAGCACAAACAGACTAAGATATGCACTATAATAGTAATACCATTGTACATTGACAGTTTATTTTGTGCCATGTACCATGTCAGGTATTTTACATGAATTGCCTTGTGCAATCTCTACCTGATCATTCATTGAACAAACATTTATTGAGGGCTTACAACTGAGTAGACACACAATAAACTATAAGGAAAGTTCTATGATTTGTCATTCACATTTTATAAATGTGGGAACCGTGGCTCAGAGATATTACATTAACTCATCCAAGGCCACTTAATTTCCAAGTGGTAGAGTCTAGTTTTGAACCCATATCCATCTGGCCCCAGAGCTTATGCCATTGCTGTCAGTAAAAGCCTTTTTGATGCCATTCAGGTTCTAGGAAATCCTTTATAATCTGGGATACTTTTCGATCATTTTGATACAAATGTCTCCTCTAATTCTGCATTAAAGACATTTTCTAGTTTTTGTTTGTATGATTGTGTTGAGAGATAAAGCCACACAGGAAGACAAAGCTGCTGGAGGCATTGATAGAAGAGAAATCATTTCAGAAGTCTATCACCTGGCAACCCAACTGCTGCCGTTTGCCATCATTGCCTTGATGTCATTGTTCAGGTGGGAGGCAGGAAGGGTAAGGAGAAAGTAGTGAATGGCAGGATAAACAGGTGGAGATGCATAGGGGTCAAATGGAGGAAGCACATTCAAGGCCACAGGATGAATCACCAATGACGAGTGACTGGCAAGGTGTCAGGCATCCAGGATAAAAGAGAGACCCTTGGGTCATGGTGAGCTGCAAGCTCATCTGCTGTCAATCACTCTTATTGACTCAATGACAGTTTGGGGAAATCTCTGTGTCTGAGTCCCAGCCCAGGCCCAGCTTCCTTCTAGTATAAAAAGGCTCTTTTATTCTGCAGCAGGTCAATGAGGAAGGCTGAAAATTGGAATTGAATTTAATCAACAGGACCTTTGGAGGAAATGGCCATTCCTTGTATTAGATCTTTATGGTTTCATAGTACTTTCATGTTTGTAATCTCAGATAATTCTGGGGCATATTTTTCTCCCAATTATACTAATGAGAGTGTGAAAGCTCAAAAAATTTAGTTGATGTTGTTGTTTAGTCAGAGTTCTCCAGAGAAACAGAATCATGAGAACACGTATAGATATATAAAAAGAAATTTATTATGGGAATTGGCACATGTGATTATGGAGGCTGAGAAGTCCCACAATATGCCATCTGTAATTTGGAGAACCAGAGAATCCAGTGGTACAATTTAGTCTGAGTCCAAAGAACTAAGAACAAGCGGTGGGGGCGCTGGTATAAGCCCTAGAATATTAAGGTCAGAAATCCAGAAGCTGCGATGACCAAGGGCAAAAGAAGATGCATGTCCCAGCTCAAGAAGAGAGAGAATTCACCTTTCTTCCCTCTTTTCGTTCTATTGGGGTTCTCAGGGATTGGATAATACTCATCCACATTAGTAAGCACAGATGGTCTTTGTTCAGTCTACTGATTCAAATGCTGACCTCTTTCCAAATTCTTCTCATAGACACACCAGAAATAGCGTTTTACCAGCCATTGGGGCATCCCTTAGCCCAGTCAAGTTGACACATAAAATTAACCATCATAGGTGACTTACATAAGCTCACAACAGCAGGCTTTAGCCAATCATGAGAATTTATCTTAGCACTGTCACTTCTCTATTATCTAAGATGAAGTCTTCTATGGAAGTAAGACAGTCTCCAGTTAGTGGTATTTGGATATAAAAACCCGAATAGGCTGGGTGAGGTGGCTCATGCCTGTAATCCCAAAACTTTGGGAGGCCAAGGTAGATGGATCACTTGAGGTTAGGAGTTTGAGACCAGCCTGGACAACATGGCAAAACCCTGAGTCTACTAAAAATACAATAAAATTAGCCAGGTGTGGTGGCACACTCCTGTAATCTCAGCTACCCAGTAGGCTGAAGCATGAGAATCGCTTGAACCTGTGAGGCAGAGGTTGCAATGAGCCAAGATTGCACCACTGTACTCCAGCCTGGGCAACAGAGTGACACTGTCTCAAAAAACAACAACAACAACAAAAGTTAAAATCTAAAAATGCATGCCCCCATGATCATGTGCTAAGCCTGGCTGAATAGGAATTAGTCTCTCTCATTGGCTGTTATTCAACTACCCCTGAAGACTGTTGTCTGTTTCAGGTTCAATTGTTTCTCCAAGAAAGATATGTCCAAGTGTTAGCCCCCAGTCCCTGTGAATGTGACTTTATTTGGAAATAAGGTCCCTGAAAATGTAATTAAATATCTCAAGATGAGATTATCCTGGCTTTTTAGGAAGAGCTTAAATTCAAACTGAAGAAAAAAAAGAGGGATATATGAGACACATAGAGACACAGAGGGGAAGATCATGTGAAAATGAAGGCTGAGATTGTAGTGACATCTTTAAAAGTCAAAGAATGTCAAGGCTTACTGACAGTCACCAGAAACTAGGAAAGAGGCATGGGGTGCACTCTCTCCTCAGAGCCACAGAAGGAACCAACCTTGCTGACACCTTGATTTTAAACTTCTTGACCTCCAGAACTACGAAAGAATACATTTCTGGGTCGGGCACGGTGGCTCATGCCTGTAATACTAGCACTTTAGGAGGCCTAGGCCAGCAGATTACCTCAGGTCAGGAGTTCGAGACCAGCCTGGCCACACGTCAAAACCCCATCTCTCCTAAAAATACAAAAATTAGCCAGGTGTGGCGGTGCACGCCTGTAATCCCATCTACTCGCGAGGCTGAAGCAAGAGAATTTCTTGAACCCAGTAGGTAGAGGTTGCATTGAGCGGAAATCGTGCCACTGCACTCCAGCCTGGGCAACAGAGCGATACTCTGTCTTGAGAAAAAAAGAAAAAGAATACATTTCTGTTGTTTTAAGCCACCAATTTTGTAGTAATTTGTTACAACAGCCCTTGGAATCTGGTACAATGATTAAGGGCTTTCTCAAATAACATCCACACAGCCCAGTATAAAGTTTTCTTGTTCTAAGCATTATAGTTATTTAGTAAATATTAGTTAAGTGCCCTGTTATGAATCTAGCCTTGTATGAGTGCAGTGGCGGATACACATATGCACAATATATTATGGATATACAGAGGATTAGACACAATGTCGGTAAGATTCATAGAACAGTTCCTGCCATATAGAAAGGACTAGAATTTGGTAAATATTATAATATTAGGAATGGGGATATATCCTTGCCACTCACCACATACTTCTCTATGTGTCTCTCGATAACTCCTCCTTAAACTGGGCTGTAAATGTAATTTGTCAGAGCCCAGGACATTCATTGAGACACGTTTTACTAGTGAGCAGTGTTGATTTGTCTTAAAGTTTAAGTCCTCTGCAAAATCTTAAACATCTCCCTTTTTGGGTTTATGTGGAAAGTAATTCTACAGTGTCTGGCCCCTGACTTCTGGCTATTCCTTCTACTCTGTGGAGTTAGTTGCATGAGTGAATTCTGGGCCCACTTGCAGCCAATCAACCTCAACTCATGGGAATCTGGAAGCCAGAGATTTCATTTGTATCTGAAGACATAAGCAGATTTATTTTAACTCATGTTTTCTCAATCTACATTCAAGTAAGATGTCATTAAGTATTTTACTTCCAGATACTTCTAAATTGTGAATTTGATTCTCATCTGGCCATTGTTCCTTTTGGATAAAATTCCTTGTTAGGAAATCTATAGTGGAAAAGAAGTAAGGGTTAAGATTACCAGCACTTCAGCCAGAACTTACGACATAAAATGATAGATATATTTAAGTAAATTTTGGATAAATAACTGAAAACATAATAGATAATTGCCACAGCCCTTTGGGTATTAGCCGATGATTGTGGCACTGAAGCTGGCTTACAGAGAATTTTCTGTGTATCATCTAATGAAATAGCTACATGAAGAAATTTTCTTAGAAAAAAAAAAACATAGATGTAAGGGAAAGAGGATAAGAAAATTTTGAAGACCTAGAGGCTTCTGCCTCAAATGAGTGCACATTCTTTTTGGAGAGATGGCATCAGCAGAAAAGGAGCTGCCAGAGATGATAAAGCCCTCACCCAGACTCTCCCATTGGAATCAAATGGCTGGACCAAGGACAGTATACCACCAATTGCCATGTTTCATTTGGCTGTCATAATGCTTAAGACAACATTCAACTTTAAACCCTTTGTGCAGAGAAAGACTTCTTCATTAGACACAGTCCTTATCACTCCCTGTGTCTTGCACCTGGCCAGTTTCTCTCATTTATACTACCTGTCTGGCTCCTAAGGGCATATAAGACTGAAACTGCCTTTGCAAAATTATAACTGAGGAAATTATGTCAGACCTAATCGACTTCATCTTCCTCCTAACTTCAAAACTTTGTTCATTCCTGACTGTAGGCTGAACTAGCCTTGGGAAGGTATTTAGTTTATAGTTTAAACTCTGAAACAAAATGGATAATAGCTCTTTCTCAAAAAACCCCTTCCTTGCCTGGGGACCAGTCTGCCTTTGCAAGACAAAGAAGTTAGCTACAAGATTGGGTATTATGGTTTGGGGGGCCATGCAACCTCTGGCTGCAAGAGTCTGAACCTCCCCAGATTGCTCCTGGAAGTAAGGTCACTATTGTAAAACCTAAGATCAGTGCGTGAGATATTTTGCAGACCCTTCATTCCGATGCAGCAAATGATACCACCTGGAACTACCTCAATCAGTTCTGCAATCCCACCCAGGAACAGAAGTCAGCAAAAAGAACTCACTTCCACCCCCTGTGATTTCATCTTCAACCCAACCAATCAGCACTCCCCACTTTCCAAGCCCATACCCGCCACACTTTCCTTAAAATATCTCATCCCCACATGCTCGAGGAGACTGATTTGAGTAATAATAAGAGTCTGGTCTCCAGCACAGCCAGCTCTGCATGAATTACTCTTTCTCCATTACAATTTCTGTCTTGATAAATAGGCTCTGTCTAGGCTGCAGGCAAGGAGAACCCACTGGGCAGTTACAAGACCCGTGCCCTGAATGTGGCTGTAGAGAGACCAGGAAGACATCTGTATAGGCAAGTTGTCATTAGCCAAGTGAGGGCCTTCTAGAGTGTCCACTTAATGAAGATAAAGAGAGATTAGTATGTGGTTTGCTCTTATGATGTCTAGGGAATCAAGAGAATGTCTAAAGAATCAGTCTGATTTCCATACGAAGGAGACAGGGCCAAATAAAAAGAAAGGAATAATCTCCATCATCATGGGGCTCTTTGGTCAAAATATTTTACAGTATATAAAGTACTCTTGCTCATTTTATGGCCTTTCAGTTTGGTTCTTATGCTATTGTCTTAACAAATAGGGAGGAAAATTGCCCTTTTGTGGTTGATTGAAAATGTGTGCCCCTCCCTGCCCCCATGATGTCTACATCCTAATCCCTGGAGCCTGTGATTATGTGTCCTTGCATGGTAAAAGGAATTTGCGTATGTGTTGAAGTTAAGGATATTGGGATTATCTTTGATTCTCTGTGTGGGTCCAACATAATTACAAGCATTCTTAAAAGGGGGAGGCAGGCAGTCAATAAAAAAAGAGTTCAGACTGATGGTTTTGAAAAAAGAGAAAGGGACAACAAGCCAAGGAATGTAGTCATTCTCTAGAAGCTGGGAAAGGCAAGGAAACAGATTCTCCCATGGAGGCTCCAGGAGGAATGCAGTCTTACCTATAACTTAAATTTTATACTTCCGAAATCCAGAACTGCAACATAAAAAAATCTGTGTTGTTTTAAACCACTTATACATGTGGTAATTTGTTACAGCAGCAATAAAAAAAACTCATACATGAATCTAAAGCCCTTTGAAGAAAAGGAAGCCCTTTGAGGGGAGAACAATGATCCAAGTCAGGGGACCATGTGGGCCATCTGGGTCACATACAAAACATCAAGACTTGTGCACCTGTTTCCCAGAACACTGGCCTAAAAGATCCAAGTACATATTTCACTTGCCCAGGGATATTTCCCACTCAATAATTAGCAATATGGAACTTCCACAAAATCCTATCCTTTGCCTCTTTCCATCCTTCTTCCTATCTGCAAAAAATATATGTGTGTTTGTATGTGTGTATATATATATATATACACACACATATATGTATACACACATATATACACACATATACATACACATATATATACACATATATATATACACACACACACACACACATATATATATATATAGTGCCCTCTATGTACTGCATAAGGCTAAGTTCCTGCCATCAAGAAGCTTAACATAGGGTGAGGGTGGAGAACTGAAGAACCAATAAATACACATGTGGATAAGAAGTAATGAAAAAGAAAGAGTATTATGGGGAAGAAAAAAAGTTTTTTTTTTTTTTAAAAGGCACCTAGTCCAGCCCACAGCATAACAGGGGTTTAGGCAAATGTGTGTGTGTGTGTGTGTGTGTGTGTGTGTGTGTGTGTGTGTGTAGATAGACAGATAAATAGTTGAATATTATATATAAATAAAAGGGAGAAAGAGAGAGAGGGAAGGAGAGAGAGAGAAAGAAAGGGAGGGAGAGAGGGGAAGAAAGTAAGAAGGGAGGGAGGAAGGGAGGGAGGGAGAGAGGGAATGCAAAAGAAGAAAAAAAGAAAAGCCCCAATTTTGTGTGTGTGCTGTTTCTCATGTTGTAAATACTCCCTTGGTGGCTAATTTCAACCTCCCTGACCACCACTGTACAATGAGTCTTCACAATCAGCTTTTGAGGACCTGCACAAGCCAGCTCCAGCACACACCTAGATCCCTCTGGCCTCTCACTGGGCAGTTGATTGAAAGGAGGTAGACCAGTTTGAGACTGATGGAATGAGTTGCTCTTTGTCAGAATTGACCATTACATGTGATATCTTGAGAAGAATCCCAGCTAATTAATTGTCAAGCTGTGGCCAACCCTTCTGGTGCACTTGACCTATAGGACAAGGTAATTCTGAGCAGGCCAGGTCCTAAATGGTGTATTTGGTGGCTAAGATCTCGATAACATCAGCAAGTACCAATTCTTTCCTTCTTCTGTCTCCAGTTCCTCAAAGTTAATAGAGCAAGCAGTTAAGGCCTAAGATGAGAACAAAAGCTGAAATCTGGGCACAGCCATCACCCTCCCATTTTTTTTTTTTTTTTTACACGTTCTCTTTAATTCCCTCTCCCTGGCTCTGGAAGGGCAGGTTAACAACTTGGAGGTGGGGGAAGTGCATTGTAAAAAGGAAGAGAGCAAAAAAAACAAGCACTTCTTTGTCCCAAGTACCAGCAATCCAAAGGATCGGAAGCTCTGCAACTTTCTGTGGGCGGGCAAGTGCACATGAATCAAAGAACAGGCAGGAAATAGAGTTCAGCAGGACAGCAAATTGATCTGCAAAGACATCTCAATATCTTCGACATTGCAAGTTCAATGGCTTCTTATTGCCTGCCATGCATAGTTAGGAGTGCTTCCATGCATGCACGTGTTTAAGCAGTCCCTCAGGATAGTTAGGTTTATGAAGTATTACATACTGGCATATTCTTACTTTCTCAGCACTCTTAGAAATATCTAAAATAAGGGACAATTATTCTTAACTTTTAGTTTAGATTACTTGTTCTATTTAACAGAAAAATGCTATGTAACAGCAATAGTAAACCTTAAGTGGGTTGTATGCCCATAGATATTAAGAATTTGTAGGGAACCTCACTGTGCCAAATCTTTTTGCCTCACCCAAAGTCACGGATCTTCATTCATTTAATAAAGAAGAGGTTGCAGCTTTGGGCACACCCATTACTGTTTCAATGCTTAGCTCCTCTAACTTTTCCAGAATACCAGTACATGCTTTGAGTCTTGAAAGCAACCAGGAATTTCTTCTTAGTGCAGAGGTTGGAACATAAAGAAATGCTTAATAATTGCTCACTGAAAGAATCTTCCTTTCCTAAGGCACCAAAAATTTGATGTATTGACTCTTAATAAGATGATTTACATTTAATTTAAAAGCTCACAGAGAGAGAGGGATAATGGCATGTAGAAAGCTGCTAGTAGTGAGATTTCATGATGACATGGAAGGAACTTCTTAGTATTTGTCAAAATATACCATGAAAGGAGTGGTGACTTGCTCCAGATGTAGGACTGGGACTGTGTCTGGGCTCACCAGTGGAACAAATGCATTTATGCTGACTCTATTTGTCATTTTATGCATTTGTTGGAATGGATAAAGAGAATTCAAATTTCCATCCTTTACTCATTTCTGGGTACATGTAGAGGTGCCTAGTGTGTACCAAAACTTGTGCTATGTTTTTTCACTGGATTTTTTATAACCTCTTGTGAGATAATAATGTCACCCCAAAATTACAGACAAAACCAAAATCCAAAGATTTCAGTAACTTTCCCAAAATAATATGGCTAGTAAGTTCATGATCCTGTTCTCATTCTATGTTGCACCAGAAGACCCCAGCTACGTCCCTTAGAAAACAATTTTTATATTTGTAGCCATCTTTTCAATTCTTCTTCTCCTCCTGCTCCTCCTCCATCTTCATCCTCAATTATCATTTATTAACTAAGGGTTTACTATACGCCCTTAGTTAAGGCACTAAGTATATTGAGATCGAGAGTGCACTAAGTATATTGCATGAATAATTTTATTTTTCATGTATGTTACATAATCTTGTGATATGTATGAAAACATGCAACTCTATTTTTACTGATAAATAAAATAATAAATATAGCAGTCAATATAATTTCATTAACTTCTCTATTTTGCAGATGAGGAAACTATGACTACTATACTGTATTGTATTATTATAACCTTATAGTGATATATAAGAATTGATAGAGGTTCCTGGTCTATTTCCACATTTTCATAATGCAGGCAATCATACAGGTAGATGAACAGATAAATCCTAATGTTTTCTAGCAATAATAAAGAAACCTTATTACTCATTTTGTATGTTTTTTGCATATTTAAACAATTTGTTATCTGACAGTTCTTCCTTACTTTTAACCAAATTCTCTCCTGCTAAAAATAAAAGACCACTTATTCTTATTTGGCCCCCAGAAAAAACAGAATTTGTCGTCCCCACTTCTTTTCTTGAAATGATAAACTTCACGTGTTACTGTGTGACACTCCAGCTGCACAAGGCTTGGCAATCATTCCAGTCTCCCGGCAAATTCAGACTGTGAATAAATGTAACATGAGAAGAAGAAAATACCTTTGTTTCTTAAGTGGATTGTGAAGTTTTAGGTAAGAAACCAGACATTTTTTCTAGGGTAATTCTCTAGGAAATTCTTGTTATTACTGCACCAATCAAGAGTCTCTGGTCATTTCTTTGCACTCAGAGTGAATCTATGGTTCTGCCCCTGGTACATAATAGATTAGAACAGAAAGGCGGCATCTTGAGGCCTCCATAGTGGGGAGGGTCACTCAGCAGGGTCCACTGGTGAAGTGAAGAGCATCCAGGTTCCTTCCAAGATTGCAGATGTCCATGAGACCCTTGCAACTCTCTTACAGGTTCTGGATACAGCAGCTTAGCAGCATTAGAGATGGATAACACCAAGATTAAAAGGCATGAGATGTACCCTACAATTGCTCAAGATCTAATAATTTAATTTAGTTCTATTCAATTCAACAAACATTTAATGGGTACATACGCTGGTGCCATCCACTATACTTGCTTCTGAGGGTAGGAAGATAAGTAAAACATAGCACCTGCTCTGAAGGAGAGAACAGATATGTGTATGCATTAACAACAATGCAAGGAGGAAAATGACAAAAGCCAGAGAAATGTTAGATAATGTATGAATATCATTTAGCAAGAGAGTGATTAACTCTGAGTTTATGGGGGAGGAGGAATCTGCAAGAGGCCTTGAAGTATGGGGCTGATTTTAACACTCTGAGACAAGAAAAGTGTTCTTCAAGGTGAAAAAAAAAATAGCAAAAATTAAGCCATAGATAAGAGATAGCCTGAGGCTCAGTGGGTTGTATGATTTGGGTGAAGCATCCAGTATTGAAGAAGCAGAATGGAAGAACAACTAGAGAGACAGATGGATTGATTGTCATTTTTGAATTGAATGTAGGGTTAGGAGTTTGGATTTTATTCTACTAGCAATGTAGAAGTCATTGTAGCCAGGATATAGAAAGCTGTGTAAGTGTGTATAACATATAAAGATATATTACCTTTCATTGCAATTGTGTGTATATGTGTATGTCTTCATACATAGGGAGTCACTGCGGTTTTTTAAGGAGGGGAATGGTTAGCATAATGTTATTAGTTTAATAAGGGAGCAGAGCATCCACATTATTTCATACATCCTGCTAGTTGTTTGAAATTCATGATTGATGATATTACTCTTACAATGGTACTCTTAGGGAAAGTACTTTTTTTTTTCTTTTTTTTTTTTTTCTTTTGGGATGGAGTCTTGCTCTGTCACCAGGCTGGAGCGCAGTGGTGTGATCTTGGCTCACTGCAACCTCCGCCTTCCAGGTTCAAGCGATTCTCCTGCCTCAGCCTCCCGAGTAGCTGGGACTACAGGCATGTGCCACTACACCCAGCTAATTTTTGCCTTTTTATTAGAGATGAGGTTTCGCCGTGTTGGCCAGGATGGTCTCGATCTCTTGACCTCGTGATCTGCCCACCGCCTTGGCCTCCTAAAGTGTTGGGATTACAAGCATGAACATACTGCTTTGTTTTTTTTGTTTTTTTTGTTTTTTTTTTTTTAACAGATAGAAGCACTGAAACCTAGAAGTCAAGGGACTTGTACCTGGTAAAGCAAATTTTCTGATTCATGTATGTCCAACTCAAATTATTTCCTCTTTCTTCAATATTCTGCTGTAGTTTGGGAAGCTAAATGGCAGGCGTGTGGAACACAGATTGGAAGGGGATATAGGGAGAGACCAGAGACAGGGAGCTCAGTTAGAAAATTAACACATACTGTGAGCAATGAAGACAAGAACAGGGGTGACAGAGGAAACTGGAAAAGACAAAACGAACAAAAATGAGTCCCCCGTCCCGAGGGGTTAGTACCTGATTGGTCATGATGGGGCGAAAGGAAAAGGAGAAATCAACATTATCTTAAAGCCTGGGATATAGAGAAGTAATGAGAGTTTATAAAGTTCCTTGTAGCCCTAGCGTTTCAAAGCTATAGATCCCTGGAATCTGGTGACCACTCATCCTTTGGCTTTAAGCTGCTGAGACTAGACATCTTTCCTAGGCATTGCTATAGACCACAGGCCAGAATCATTAACCTTTCCACAAGGTTACAAAGGTCTACCAGGGCTTTATGATAGAGAATTCACTTTCTCTGCCAGTTCCTTCAAAGCTCAGGGCCTAAGGCATCTTGCTGCCACCAAAGCCAGCTGTGCACATGCAAATGTCAAGGGAATTATCTTGGCTAGGGGAGGTCTACTTCTCTTTACTGTAGAAAAAGGAAGTAAATATGCCAGTGATTGAAGGGCTGGTCTGTTCATCTATGTTATAATTTATGACCCCTTATCTGTTTGGAAGCTTGTAGGGCTGTGCAAGGGAACTCTCCTTGGGATGTAGACCTAAGAAACTATTTAATGATTACAAACAGTGCCTCAGAGATGAATCCTCTCTAGATAGCTCATCAGGGCTTTGGAGGTGAGATCATTTTGGGATGTAGACCTAAGAAACTATTTAATGATTACAAACAGTGCTTCAGAGACAAAGCCTCTCTAGTTAGCTCCTCAGGGCTTTGGAGGTGAGATCATTTACAAGCTTGTGTGCAGCATTTTTGGAGCCTCACAAAGCAAAGTCTGAAGGAGTGATTGGCTTCCTTTATCCTCTCTAATGGGAGAAAATACAGCAGTAGAGATATGGCTTCTCAATCTCCAAATGTCCAGGTCAAACTCAATGAATCTTTGAGGTCTACCAGACTTTAGATTCTATACAGCAGTGAGGCATCTTGTGGGCCGGTGGAAGGTTTGAACTGTTCTTTTCCTTAGTGGAGTCACAAGAAGGTATTCATATAGTAAAAGAAGAAATTTACTTCATTATGTAAATTAAACACCTGCTGGAGTTGGTGGTAGAGAGATTTAATGAACACAGTCTCTATCCTGAAAGAACTCTCATTTTAGTGAAAAACAAACAAAAACAGCCAAGTAGACAAATATTTACCACCAAGGCTGATGAGGCCTATGATGCAGTGACAGAAATTCATGTATTCTTACGAGGTACAGATATGAGCCCAGGGGAGAGAAAGGCAAATATTGCTTGAAGATGGTTCCACCTCAAGAGGTAGTGGACATTTAATCTTGATCTTGGTGAATGAAAGATGTCCCAGGCAGAGGGAACAGCTTGTGCAAAGGCTTGCCTGATCTCTCAGCAAGCAGCAGTGGCACACAGATCCATCAGTGGATGAGTCATGAACACCTGTGCTGGCACAAGGCAGGTGCAATCAGAGGCCCGCTCCACACTTACTAGCAGCCTGATTTGTGGCAGCTCACTGATCCTCTCCCAGCCTCAGTTTCTACATTCGAGATATCCCTTTCTCTTCAAAATGTTTAGCCCTTAGCATTTTTGCAATAGTGTATCTAAAGTGCTTAACAAAAGGAAAAATTTCATTCTTTTGGGATACTACTTCTATTGGGATGTGTCTTTCCAGATATGTGTTCTAACAGAGGTATTTATTGGTTGCCTTGAGTATGCAAGACACTACAGATATGAGACATAAGGTGCAACACCTTCAAGTAACTTAAAGTCTAGATGTGGAGGAGATAAGCCACAAGCAGAAAAGGATTTAAAGAAGAGATCAGGCCAAAGTGAGATGGACTAATGTAGATTATGAATTTCCAGATGAATTAAACTCACAATTATGACCACAGAGAGAGAAGAAAGCATTATGTGTAGGAAAGGAGCACTTAAATAAGATTCAATATTTAATAAATATATTTTTCCCTTAAGAAGATTGAGTCATACTTTGCTGGAGGAAAGGGGCTGTTGTTAATAAAAAGATTATAAAACCCCATTTTCTAGAAATGAAATGGGACAGAGGCAAAGATTTCATTCCGAAATCAATACAAAGAAACACAACTGTGTTTTGTATCAATTTCCCTTGAAAATCTGTTGGAAATTTTTGGACCCAGAGCACCTAAAATTCTCAATTCTGAGATGTCTAAGCCAGTTTTTTTCTTCAGTTTTCAAAGAGATTGCTGTTTCTTTGAGCAGCAGTGAAGTACTGGGCTTAGATTTGTACCCAAAAAAAAAAAAGTTAACAAATTGTATGATACTACAATGAGGCCAAGAGATAGAAGATAGAAGATTAGCCAAGGAGAAGGCAGATAACTCACAGTTCATGCTCACGCAAGGATATGCTCGTGGAATTAAGTCAGGGTGGTAGTACTTGCATTTGAAAATTGTCAATATCCTTTTTTCTGTTTTTGACAGGTGCTGAATATGGTTTCATTTATGAAAGTTAAATGTGCAGAAGAGACAATTGCACAGTATTGTGCAGTTGTGTAATCAATGTAGTGCTATGGAAAGAGTATAGACTTTGAGATAGAAAATAGGGATGTAAGTCTCCTCATAAACAAGTAAATGATTTTGGACATTTGGCCTAACTGCTCTGAATTTCAGATCCATTATCCAAAAACCAATGGAATATGATGAGATGATATCTAAGTAGACTTTGATCCATAGTACTCAATGAGTCCCTAATATTGCCAGAAAATTTACCCTTGGACTGTTTTTAGTCATCAACTCTTTCATCTCTGCACTACGTTGTGCTGATAATTCTATTGGAAATCATATGGCCTATTTCCTTCCTGCAGTATTCCAAGAATTAATTTGGGATCTAACCTCCATGGTTGCAAATTCATTGGCATTGACAAAGAGCCATTCTTGAAGCTCCAAATGACAGATGTTAGATAAGGGGTTTCTACAAGCATGGCTAGAATGCATCTATTCTAAGAGCTGTGGTATACTCACAGCCAATAAAAAGTGAAAACCCTGCCATGTGTTTCATCAAAAGTATGCTCAAGAATTGAACCCGGGAGCTGAAGGTTGCAGTGAGCTGAGATCGCACCACTGCACTCCAGCCTGGGCGAAGGATTGAGACTTCATTCCCCGCCCCACCAAAAAAAAGTATGCCCAAGAGTAAGCTATAGGTTTGAGAATCAATTGTGGTGCAGAAGCCAGAACCTGGAATCCAGAATTCAGGATGCAGAATCTGGTGATCTGGTTTGGGTTCCAGTTCTACATATCTAACTATAACACATGACAATGTATTGATTCTCTCTTCGTCCTACTTTCCTGATTTACAAAATAACATTAACAGTGGTGATAATCATGATGATAATAATGATTGGTGACTTATAGGGATGTGATGAGGCTGTATAAAAAGAGGCATATGAATAGCCATTATGGCAACAAGAATATTGGAAGTTTTCGAAGGCAACATCCTCCAGAAGTCCTAGCACTTAATAGATGCTCAGTAAACATTCATTAATTGGTGACATGAGAAAAGCTACAATTCGCTTTTCTTTTTGGTTTTAGAGACAGGGTTTTGCTCTGTTGCTCAGGCGGGAGTGTAGGGGCGCAATCATAGTGCACTGTCATCTCAAACTCCTGGGCTCAAGCAATCCTCCTTGGATTTGCATTGGTCTCCCAAAGTGTTGAGATTATAGGTGTGAGACACTGTACCTGGTCTTCCCTCTTTCTTAAACATAGCGAATGATTGTGGACATATATATTCATAAGCACAAGAAAGCAAAGTGGAGGAATATGGAATTGACAGATTTCAAGCTTCCCTTTCACATGTTTAAATGATGTGCTCCTGGCCACAGTGACAGTGACCTCTTCTCTACTCTATTTTCAGCAGCCATCACCTGGTCATCTGGAGCAGAGATAACTAAGGAAGGGGACAGGAAAAAGGATTTGAATGGCTTTAGATAAAGGGGCATTGTGTCTGTCAGGACCCCATCTCTGCAGCACAGACATCAAAACAGCAGGCATTTCTGTTAAGCCCAGACATGAAGTCATTTAACTGGGATGCTGAGCCAGTGACTTCCCTTCACAGAGTACATACAGAGTTAATCCTGTTTGTAGCGCCATTGTTACTGAGAAAGGGTTTTCAGGACTAAGATTCCTTATGGTAGAGATAAAGCGTCCTCAAAATATGACAACATTGGTTGGCCAAAACTATATCCTCAGTCCAAATGCCAAAACAACTGTTCCAGAAAATCATGTCAAAGAGATGTTACAGCTCTTACATGCCTCTTTAATTTGAAGCCAAAGGAAAGCTGTCCCAAAGACAGCATGTGTGGCCTGCACAATCTCTTTGTCCCGCTCACACATTCTTCTCTTCTCTCCCCAACATTCCTTTTCCTGCTCCATGTGTGCAAACACATTACAAAATGAATATCCTTCTTTTAAACAGGAAAGATAAAACCATCCTATGACACAGAACATGTCATAGTCTAGGTGGGGGGTTAGTGAACATTTCACATAAAGGGCAAGACTTAGCTTGAAGGATATAGAAACATAGGGGTAGTTGGATTTGTCAGGCAGGCCATTCTTTGATAACACCTAACCTGGGTAGTAATAAATTAAATAACGATAGTGGCAATATGAAAGTATAGGCTTTTGATTAGGATGTAAAAAGGGGTAAGAATCTGTCGATCTCACTGTAACAATAAGAAGCAGAATAAACTGCAAAATTATAGCTGTTAAGATCAAAGAACCCATTAGAAATCTGAGGAGGAGAATGTCTAAATGAACTAAATTCCAGAGAATAACAAGCCCTTCTAAATGAGAAGAGCGCCTCTGTTGCTTTTATCTGTACTGTCTGGCAAAAGGCAGAATTCACCATAGATGGAGAAGGAGAAATCATCTCAAGGTTTAATGAAGTTTAATGGCAGAGTGAGCTGATGTGAAGATTTGCAATCTCAAGAAACTCTGGCCACACAATGAGTTTGGACATATCTACAGGCATTCAGTGTGAGAAGTGAGAAACCCCTCTGAATACGTCAGGCCAACGCAAAGTATGAAGCAATGGATGACAAAGATTGGAGCAGAGTGCAGGGCAGAAGATGCTGAAGGCTGAGTTGGGGAAAGAGAAAATTCCTTTGGGGACTCTCCAGGCTGTCGAATCATGAACCGGCCTCTAAAGTCTAACAAGACGGCAGGGAAGAGATTAATCTCCCAAGAAATCAGAAAGCCAGGGACATCCTTGAGAAAAGGGGGGAACTCCCCAGAAACTCAAAAATATGGCAGAGTGTAATGCAGAGGGATATTTTACATATTTAGAAAACTGGCGGTTGGATTATAAACCACAAAGAGATCTCCAGAGCCTCCCTGGTGCTCAGATCCCCAGCCAGTTGAAAAGAAGTTGCTAATTCTGATCTCAAATCATTAGAAGCCAGTGGTGTTCATAATCTAAATAAAGCAAACATAAAGCCCAGACTCAGCCCGACTACAGGCAAGATTGACTCAGGCTTCTGCATGAGCAGCGTTGAAAAGAAAATATGTGACCTTTCCGTGGAAAAGCCTTATTTACTTCAGTCTCTACAGTTATTTACATTTAAGACCTGACATACACTAACAATTATAAGACACTTGAAGCGTTAAGAAACATAAAGGTAAAGCTAAGAAAGAATCAAGATAAGAAGCAAATTCAATGATTGCATAGATTGAGGATCTATTAGACAGCAGCTTTCAATAAGTGTTTTAAAGTATCTAGTGGAAATCTAAAAACAGGCTTAAAAAAAGAAGAGAGTTGAGATGGGAACTATAAAAAGTCTGCTATATGAAAAATGTATATGGCAAGATGACCAGTAAATAGGATTAGCAAAGGAAAGAATTTTGAACTGGTTTCTGATTTCTGGGAACACGGATTAGATTTGACTGTTAGGAGATTTCATATAAAAATGAAATCTACATTATCTTTTCTCTTATATCTGCCTCCTTTCACTCAATTTAGTGCTTTGATAATTCATTCATGTTAAATGTGTATAACCAATTTACTCTAATTTCTTGTTGAGTAATATTCTATTGTTTGAATATACCACAATTTCTTTATCTGTTTACCTGTTTGTGAATACTTGATCTGTTTCTGGGTTTTTGGTTATAAAAAATCAGGCTTCTAGAAACAATTTAGACAATATTTCTGTAGTCACAATTTTTTCATTCCTCCTAGGTAAATATCAGGGAGTAGAATGGCTGCATGATAATAATTGTGACATTCCTGTTCCCATCAGCAATGTCTAAGCATTCCAGTTGCTCCAAGTCCTAGCCATAATTTGATACAGTCAGGCTTTTTAATCTTAACCACTATAGGGAGTATGAAATGCTATCTAATTGTGATTTTTGTTTGCATGCCATTGATAAATAATGATGTTAAACTTAACGTGCTTATTAACCATTTTTATGTTTTTATTTAAAAAGTGTCTGTGCACAACTTTTGCCTATTTTTATTGAGTTGTTTTTATTCTTGTTATTGGTTTGTAGGAGCTCTTTATCTAGCTTTTATACAAGTCTATTGTCAATAAAATATTTTGCAATTTTTTTTCAGTCTGTGACTTGCACATTCATTTACTTAATGGGATCTTTTGATGACCGGATTTTTTAAAAAAATTTGTTCAATAAATCACAAAATTTTTCTTTATACTTAGAGCTTTCTGCATCTTGTCTACCAAACATGCTTAACCCAGCATCATAAAGGTTTTCCCCCTATTCTTTCTTCTAAAATATTTATAGTTCTTGCTTTTAAATTTATATCTGTAATATCTCTATGAAGTTTATTTTTGTGTAAGGAGTGATATATAAATATTCATTTATTTCAGAATTACTTGTTAAATGTCTAACCCCATTTAATTTACTTGTGTACTTTTTCAATCAGATTTGTTTTTCAAAATCTGATAGAACTTAAAAAGAGAAATCATGATTTTGGATTTGTTTATTTCTCTTTTTAGTTCTATCAGATTTTGTTTCATTTTTTTTTCCAATGCTCTGGTTTTAGGAGCATATATACTTAGAATTGTTGTATTTTATTTAGGAATTGACCCATTTATTATTTCTAAATGCCTCTCTTCACATGTGGAAATATTTCTTGTTTTAAAGTCTGCTTTGTCTAAGATTCAAATAGCTACTCAATCTTTCTTTTGATTAGTGTTAATTTTTTTTTTTTTTTTTTTGAGACAGAGTCTCGCTCTGTTGCCCAGGTTGAAGTGCAGTGGCATGATCTTGGCTCACTGCAACCTCCACCTCCCGGGTTCAAGCAATTCCCCTGCCTCAGCCCCCTGAGTAGCTAGGACTATAGGCACATGACACCACACCCAGCTAATTTTCGTATTTTTAGTAGAGATGGGGTTTCACCATATTGGCCAGGCTGGTCTGGAACTCCTGATCTCGTGATTCGCCTGCCTTAGCCTCCCAAAGTGCTGGGATTACAGGCATGAGCCACCATGCCCAGCCAATTACTGTTAATTTTAATGATAAAATCCTAATTTTAGTCAGTTTTTCAGTTACTGTGTGCAATAGGTAAAAGATCATTTCTTACACATCATTAAACATTTAGAAAACAGATCCATTTTCAACGACAACAAAAATATACACTATGAACTTACATAAGAAAATCCCAGGTGAAGATAAGGCAGTCATTTCACCCCTTTAGACCTTTCTGTAGAAGATCTGACTTGTAACATGCCCCATTCAAGAAGTAAGTGATGTCTCTGAAGGGCTGGGTGGAGAAAGGTGGGAACTAATATCCACTTTCAGACTATGGCAAGGTATTTAGCTTTATAGAAAACTCTCCGGTTGGAAAGTAATCTGGTACAAAATACCACATCAATATAGAAGTAATTTTACATCCTTCAGATCACATGGTCTTGCTAGCCAGAAAGATAAACGATCTTAAATTACCTAAGGTATTTCTCTTTGAGGTGATTTAACTATGTCTATAGCTGACATTTATTAGTGCTTTCTCTATGCCAGGCATTATGTTAGGCACTTTTCATAGATCATTAGCAATTATCCCCTCTGAATTACCCCATGAGATAGGTCCTAGTATTATACTACTGTTATTTACTTTTTTATATTTTAGGTAATTGAGTCTTAGAGATAGTAAATAACTTTTATAAGTTTACCTAGGTAGTAAATGTTTTATTTCAGAACTCAATCTCTTAGCTATTTAGCTCTACTATTATTAATATAGTTAACGTTCACATAGATTTGCAGTTTGAGGATATGTGTGTACGTTTATGTATTGTGATTGCTCTTGATGAAATGTATACTTCTGGTTCAGATTAACTTTGCCATTAGTTGAAACTTGTGAATATTTTTATATGATCTTTGTTCTAGGCATAACATTAATTATACACAGTCATATATGTCTACTTATTTTAGAATTTAAATGCAAAAAAAGCGATATAATTTAATTGCTTGCCTTACTGAATCTTAATTTAGTATTCTTATCCCACTTTCCTTATCACTAAGTTGGTATTACTTTTTTAAAATTAGTGTCGTGAGCCTCTGTGTATTAATCTCACTTTGAATATATAAGAAGAAAAATTGGTTAAAAGCAGTAATAGAAATCTTTGTTCACATCAATATAACACACATACATGTACACACACATGTATATGTGTGAAAAAAAAAAACAGAAAAGGTCAAAACTCTTGGCATGGCCCCAATCATCACACCTGTGATAAAATAAAACTTTTATAAAGTGGCTCCTAAGTTCTGTAGTGACCACAAATATGACAGATTTATGTTTATACACAGTGTTCACATTCTCTATGCATCCTAATGGTCAGAATGAGAGCTATTACAGCTGGAATAAATCTTGGGTATCATCTAATTAAGGGGTGTTCAATCTTTTGGCTTCCTCAGGTCACATTGGAAGAAAAAGAATTGTCTTGGGCCACACATAAAACACACTAACGCTGATGATATCTGATGAGTATATATATATATAGAGAGAGAGAGAGATACATGGTATATATATACATGGTATAGATATACACGGTATATATATATACGGTATAGATATACACAGTATATATATATATATATATATATACAGTATAGATATATATACATGGTGTGTATATATATATATGGTATAGATATACATACACGGTAAATATATATACACCGTGTGTATATATATGGTATAGATATACATATCCCATATACCATATATATGGGATATATATATATATCATATATATATGGGATATATATATGATATATATATGATATATATATGATATATATATATCCCATATATATATATATACACACACCATATATATATATATACCATAATGTTTTAAGAAAGTTTACAAATTTGTGTTGGGCCACATTCAAAGCCATCCTGGGCCACATGCAGCCCAAGGGCCATGGGTTGGACAAGCTTAATCTAATCCTATGCCATTTATGCTCATCAGAATAGGATACGATCTCAATGGCTTAATAAGAAAACTTGCATATATTATTATCATAATAGATTGCTCACACTGAAAGTACAGTAGTGCCCTAGGGCAGCTCTCTTCCATGTGGTAACTCAGGTTTTCAATTTGGTCCCATTCTGTGGCTACTTAATTTCAATCCATACCCTCCATACTCACCACAGCAGGGAAAGAAAGAACCTGAAGACCACACATCTATTCTTTTCTTTTTTAAATACATGTGCACTACGTGCAGTTTTGTTACATAGGTATAAATGTGCCATGATTGTTTGCTGAACCCATTAACTCGTCATTTACATTAGGTATTTCTCCTAATGCTATCCCTCCCCCAACCCCCATCCCCCGAGAGGCCCGTGTGTGATGTTCCCTTCCCTGTGTCCATGTGTTCTCATTGTTCAGCTCCCATCTATGAGTGAGAACATGCTGTGTTTGCTTTTCTGTCCTTGCCACACATCTATTCTTAAGAACATACATATCACTTCTGAACACAGCTCATTGGTCAGTGCTATTTGTGACTGAAGTGTGAGGGAAGCTGAAGGATATAGAGAAGCACATTAAATATTCGGAGAGCAATAACTATCTATTCTATACTATTGTTTAAAATACGATTCTATGAATCCTTGGAAAGTTGAACTGTTTGCCCAAAAGCATTGTGGGAAGAAGCTTGCCTAGATGCCAGTTATCCTGAGTCCCAGTCCAGCATCTCATCTCTTTGACTGATGAACATATTAAAAAAATCTGTTCTCTGCTGAGTTGAAGCCCAGTTTGTCATTGCTACTACTGCCAATATCTTTAAATGCTTCTAAAGAGATTTCTATTTTATTTAATACATTGCTGTATTCCCCATCCTTGAATTCTAATAATAACAATCTATATTAAACAATAAAATGTAAACTTGTTAAAGACTGACTTCTCAACAGGTACTATGTTAAGTGTCTATATATATAATTATATCTATAAATTAATTTATAAAAATATATATAACTTCATTTAATCCTAATAGCATATATTAATTAGATACTATTATCTCTACTTGATGAGGAAACTGCAGATTAGAGAAGGTTAATTGATTTTTAATTCATTGCTTTTCACTCATCTTGGATCATGACTGCCCAGAACTACCTGTTTTGATCCTCAAGTTAAGTTATCCTCTTTTGTATCTGTGACTTTCTCATTCTGTCTGGATTTTACCAAATCTTTGAATTTTACCAAAGCCAGGAAACAAGCCCTAGACCACCCAAGGCTTTCATTCAAGCAGGAAAGGCTCAAGTAAGATGCAGGCGGTTGGCCAAAAGACATTGCAAAGACGCCACTTCCTTTATATATACTTTTATTTGAGTTTTCACAAGGATCTATCTGTGCCTGGGTGGTGCAGATGGGATGTTGTAAGTGAGACACTTTCATTCCAGGATAGGAGCAAGGTTCTGGAGATCAAACACATACAAACATCCCTTGGGAGCAAAAAGAAAATGGAGGAATGTTCTCTTCAATGCCAAAGAAAAGAGATGCTGTATAGAAAAGGTACCTTTCAAATCTAAAGAGAAAAGGCAATAAACCAAAGCGTAAGACCATAAAGACTGGACAGCCCTGGTAGAAACCAGGATTGAAATGGAGAAGAAAATGCAAGAGACTTTAAATGTGCTAAGGAGAGGTTCATAAAATAGAACAGAGTATGCTGCTTTCCAGTAACTCAAAAAGTTTAGTTGGTCACTTATGCATTCAACAGTCATTTACTGAATAATATACTATGTGCAAAATGTGATGGCACATATCACAGGATTGTCTGGTATTTTTCCAATTAGAAATAGACCACCAAGTAAAGTTACATTTTCATACCCGAATAGAGGTTGCAACTCATAGGATAACTTTGATTGCCAGTAATGAAAACTAAGGCCTACTGAGTCTACTTAGAAACACTGTTTAGAAGCTGAATGCTAATTTTATAGCCTTATCAATTTGGCTTCCAGTTACCTGCATTGTCCCTAGGCACACAAACACCTTGTATTGGACAGTATGATGCACTGCCCAGGTCCTCCTCCCATTGTCAAAAAGACTTACTATTCCAGCTGCTAAAAGTGCTGCTGGCAGACACATTTCATCTGTCTGTTGAAAGAAGTCATCTTGCCAGAGGACATGCACCATCTTGGGGTGGCCTACCTCCAATAGCTGCCACATTTCATCTGTCTGTGGAAAGATGTCATCTTGCCAGAGGACATGCACCTTCCTGGGGTAGCCTACCTCTAATAGCTGCTTGATGCTTGAGGAGAAAGCCTTCCCTCTTGACACAACTCAGGACAGCTCTGAAGGGTTATCTCATCTTCGGAATTTCCTGCAAGATCAGCTGAGGATTCCATTGAGACTGCATAACAGCACAACATCTTCCACTTCCCCGTCCTGCTTCCTTTCCTTCCTTTTCACAAGTATTAATTCCAGAAACAGCCCTTAAGAAATAACCTGCATGCTAATGTCCATATCAGCTGTTTCTGGGGGAACCCAACCCATCACACATTTTCTACTTTGATTTGTCACCTCTGGAACCCAGCCTGCTCTTCTTCCTCCTTGTCCTTCTCCCCCATGTTGGCTCAGTCATTGAAGTGTCTTTGCCTGTCTGTCCCTAATGACCTAGGCTCATGTACCTCACTCCTTCTTGGAAATATATCTTTCCCTCTACCTTATCTATCAAGCCAGCTAGAAAATCTACATTTCACATATCAGGACCTAGAAAAATATGCATTGTTTTTCAGTTTCAGAAATTGAAGTAAGCTCTGTGAAGACGCCTTGAGCAGGGGCTACTGTTTTGAGAGATGAGACAAAGCCTCTAGAACATTCTGTGTGAATGTCCTCCAACAGTTTTAGAGAGGCAGATAACAATGTCCTCCAACAGTTTTAGAGAGGCAGATAACAACAACCTCCAACAGTTTTAGAGAGGCAGATAACTGTTGGAGATAATACCTATGATATGAGGCATCAAGTAATAGAATTTGTAAAAAGAAGTATAGGCGGCACGTTTGGAATTCGAAAAAGTGAAGTTTTTAGCTGAAAAGTGTTAAAAAAAATTTCATGGAGTATGCAACATTTCTGCTGAAAAATACAAGTGTAATTGATGCATAAAGTCATGAGAAGATGACATTCTTTCAGCAGGTGGGGAGAGACTGTATTAACAAAGGCATGGAGGTAAAAAACCATGGAGTATGAAAGGAATGCTAGCATGATGATGGGAGTCCCAGTGTTTATAGAGGAACAGTGAGAAATGAAACTGAAAAGATTAACTAGGATAAAAGTATCCCTCCAACCACCACAAAAGAAGAGCAGACAGTGGAGAAATTATTTCCACTTGAAAATGATACTAAAACTTGCTACAATGTTAAAGTTGAACAAACAAAACTGGGAGAGATGTATGTTAACCTCCATTGACAAATGAATGGAATAGCATGTTTGTAGTATTATTTTCACCAGCCCCAAAGATTTCGACTTCCAAATTTCGTTTTGAAGGGAATAATTTGTAAGTGCTTAAGAAGAGAGGTATAAAGGCAGGAGTATGACAGCTCACTGGAAGCGTACTCAATTGTGTTCCCAAAGATCATATCTCTTGTCCAGACTCAGTAATACTTGATGGTACCACCAGAAACCCACTCATTCCTCCTAAACCCATGAAATTAGCCTGATCCCTTCTTCTTCTGAATCTAGCACAGAAATCTCTTGGCTACAAAACTCAAGCTCCTTGAAGGCAGAAATTCCATCTGAATCATCCACGTAGTCCTAATATGTAGCAATGCTAAAACAGAACGATCTTGCTAAATGCTGGCTGAACAAATAAATGACTTACATGGCCTGTTTAAGAGCTGAAAACTCCGTGGTACAGTTCCCTCCCTTTGGGAGCTCCATTGAGCCTGGAATCTATTTACATATGCAAAAGTTTGTTTGCTCGCAAGCCAAAAAACAAACAAACAAAAAAAACTTTTGCTCTTCAGGTGACAAAGGATTTATTGGAAATGGAGTAGTCACAGATTTAAGTAAGAAACTGAACACTTGAATTTCAGGAAAAACAAGCTGAGGAAATCACAAGGACTTCAGTACCAGGAGCCTGTGGCCTTTTTGATAAAAGTTGATGCCACAAATGTGACTCAGCTCCTACTAACGTCAATTCCTGTGTCTCTCATTTTGATGTCAAATTCTTAAGTGAGAGAGTTTGATTGTTCTGGCTTCAGTCAACAAGTCCCTTTCTGCAGTTCAACACAGCCAGGGGTCAAGACGTAAGAAGGACATAGCCACTGGGTGGAATCAGGCGAAGACAGACAGTCACTCTAGAGTGTACATTCTCTATCATACCCCTTGTCTGCCCAGTAGATACTCACACCTATTCCTTTAAATATAGTGGTGACTAACATGTGGAGGTTACTTCTACGTGTCCAGTTCTCAGTTTTACATATATTGACTAATTTAATCCTCATAAAAGCCTACAATGTGTGAAAATTATTTTTACTACTTTAAAGACAATGAAACTGAGATACGGACAAAATAACTGATCCAGGTTTATTCAATGATAACCTGGCAGAGCCTGGATTCAATCTCATTTTTTACTTCAGAGCCCAACTATTAGCTAATAAGCTGGAAGAATGAGTCAGGGCCATATGATCTTCCACCTGGTTATGTAAGGTTTTGACACAACAGGCAGATTATAAAGTCTTCAAGACCCATCCTACATCATTCTTCTCTTCAAGTCCCAACAGTACAGAGCATAGGGTTGGGTCCTGGGAGGCTCTTAATAAAACTTGCTTACTGATTCCATAAAATCTGTACTCCACCTACCTTTTTAATGCTTCTGTCATAGCCTTTTCACAGCTGTAATGTATATTCTTTTTTCACTAATACTGCTGGAATTAGTCTTTAAACCTTTTCCATTCTCATACCCCCCATAACCTCTATATCCTGGAGACTTCCAGTATTACCCTAGTATTCAGAAAATGCAGGTGTATCTTTTAGTCACATTGAGACTTAAATGTATCTATTAAATGCCAAGTAATTAAAAACTGCCAGAAAAACAGGGTAAATAAGTCTAAGCCACTGTCCCAAAGAGTCTATAGCCTAATGGGAGAGAAAAACACCTAAGCCAAATATGAAATGACATATAATGAGTGTTGTTGAGAATTTCCACTACCCCAGCCACTTCATCCACCCACTCATCAGCATCTAGACTCAGTGATGGACATCTGTCTCCCTCCTCACAACTACAGATGAACTGTCCATGCCCCAGGATAAGACCACCCCTTCAGCTTGTGCAGTAAAACTGTGTGTCTTCTCCATCACTTATCCAAGGGGATCACTTGAGTAATTCAACACATTCTTCTGTCATCAAACTTTCCTCTCTGATCAATTATTCCCACCTGCCTACAATCATAACATTCTTTCTTCTACTTTAAAAACCAACGACAAACAGCAAAACCGCTCTCTTAAACCCACCCTTCTTTTCCAGTTACTCTATATTTCTCTGTTCCCCTTCAAAGCAGAATCCTAAATGTTACCCAATTTCTCTTCTCTCAGGTTTTCTTATACTCGCCCTCACTAGATGTTTGCCCCATTAGAACCAGCTTGACAAAGTCATCAGTGATCTCCATTTTGTCAAATCCAAGGATCAATTCTGAGTCTTCAGCTAACTTGATCTGTAAGTTAACTTCCTTCTTGTGATATCCTAAGGCAGATGATTCTGTGATTGCTGTGCTGTAGCTGTCAAACATTTCCTTTAAGGAACTGAAATGTGCCCACTTGGAGTCTGCATCAATTGGTTCCTTCTCTGACTTTTGGAACACTAGTGAACCAACCTAATCGCTCTTTCAAAGACAGGCTTTCCCTTGTTTGATAAACATCACAGGTTCTTGATGTTTTTCTGAAAATTAGCTGAATGTAGGAAGAAGATTGTTTGAGAACTTTATTAATTCACTTATTCAACCAAAGTTTCTGAAATGTCTGTCATATAGCAGACATAATTCTATGCACAGAGAATATAGTGGCAAACAAGACAGACCTATCACTTGCCCTCAGGGAGCTCACATAATCGATTTTATTGAAAAGTGAGAGAAATACCCTAGATTTTTCTGGTGTTTTATAAACATGTAGGTTTAATTTAATGGGATAATATTCTGAATTATGACTAGTATATCTTTTCACTTCTAAAATATCTTCTCCTCTGCCTTCCTTCATTTCCAGGCAACCGGCTGAGGAGAGATGATGGAAACTAATCCAGAAAGAATATCAGTCAAGTTGATGGCTTTGAGTTCCAAGATAGATTATTTTCTTTCTTTTTTTGCCCATAGCAAATCAGTAGTCATAAACACTATTGAGATAGACACAAGCATTTATGAAAGTTTCCCCAAAATCTAGGTTTTTTCTTTTTTTTTGGTATGATGTCTCACTCTATCACCCAGGCTGGAGTGCAGTGGTGCAATCTCTGCTCACTGCAACCTCCGTCTCCCAAGTTCAAGTGATTTTTCTGCCTCAGCCTCCTGAGTAGCTGGGATTACAGGTGCGCGTCACCATGCCCGGCTCATTTTTGTATTTTTAGTAGAGACAGGGTTTCACCATGTTGGTCAGGCTGGTCTCGAACTCCTGACCTCATGATCTGCCCACCTCAGCCTCCTAAAGTGCTGGGATTACAGGTGTGAGCCACCGTGCCTGGCCAAATCTAAGTTCTAAATAACAAAGGTCTTCAACCTATGGGACACAGAATATACAGTTTATATAAGAAATCTAAAAGGGAATGCAGCAGTAAAAGAGGCGGAGTTAGTTTCTCAGCCTCATTCACTGGCCTGTCATCCAAGCCTGCAAAAATGTTTCACATCATCACTATAGGACTCAGACAGGAACTGTAGCTTTGTCTGTCTTTTCCTTTTTCCTGGTGGGAACACTGGAATCTTTGACTACAGTGAACCATAGGTCTTTACCACTGCCACTGAGCTGCATTGAGGAAACACACGTTGCACCACAGCCTATCCTCTCCTCTTATTGGTCTGTGCCCTCCATTCTTACTCTAAGTTTGATTATTTTTACTTCAAGACCTGTTGCAATGAAGAGCTACATTTGAGGAAACAGTCTAACCTGTATTTTTGGGGGGAACTGAGGAAACAGGGTCTCACTCTGTCACCCAGGGTGGGGTACAGTGGTGTGATCTCGGCTCACTGTAACCTCTGCCTCCTGGGCTCAAGCCATCCTCCCACCTCAACCTCCCAAGTAGCTGAGACTATAGGCACACACCACCACATCTGGCTAATTTTTGTGTTTTTTGTAGAGATGGGGTTTCCATATGTTGCCCATGCTGGTCTTGAAGTCCTGAGCTCAAGCAATCCACCTGCCTTGGCGTCCCAAAGTGCTGGGATTATAGGCATGAGCCACTGCAACCAGCCACCAACCCACATTTGAATTCTAACTTGATAACACACTAGCTCTGAGATCTTTAGCAGGCAACTTATTGGCTTTGTGCCTCAATTTTTCCATCTGTGATAAGTATACCTACTTTGCAATACTGCTGAGAATACCAAATAATATAATGAATGTAAAGGGCTTTGCTCACTGCCTAAACTACAGTAGTCAACCAATTTTATTTGGTTAGTAGCATTAGCTTTATCTTATTTACAGCGTATTTTTAGCTTATCCAATGGGAAATCTGACTGTAATTCACAATACTAAGAGAAGTGGTGTGCACAACCTTAAGCTACCAAGTACTGAGGGAAAATAGCTCACTTTCCTCTGGAAAGATGATCACTTCTGTTTGGTTTTCCAATTAACTGCTTGCTTTCACTCCAAAGAACATCTGAGCATTTTCCATCCTGCGCTAAAGCCACCAAACTGAATTCCCTGCCTCCTCTCTTGCACTCCTCTCACAACCTCTATGCACCCACAATAGTGAGCTATCTACAAATGGGACCGAGTCATGCCCCCACATAAAACCCTTCAATAGCTTCCCTCCACATCCTCCAGGAAAAGCTGCCAGCTTACAAGGTAAATGCAACCTTTCATGATCTGATTCCAGCTACCTTTCTAGTTTCCCTTCACTCCAATCCCAACTTTCCAATCTATGCTCCAGAAAGAAGCACCTATCTTTCCCTGCACAGAAAAAGCTGTTTCTCGCCTATGTACTTTTGTTCATGTTGTTCCCTCCATCAGGAAATTTCCTATTTCCTTCTTCCATCCTATGCCTGACTTATCCATTTTTTTTTTTTTTTTTTTTTTTCCCTGCCTCAGCCTCCCGAGTAGCTGGGATTACAGGCATGCACCACCGCGTCCGGCTAATTTTTTCGTGTTTCTTAGTAGAGATGGAGTTTCACCATATTGGCCAGGCTGGTCTTGAACTCCTGACCTCAGGTGATCTGTGCGTCTTGGCCTCCCAAAGTGCTGGGATTACAGGCATGAGCCACTGTGCCTGGCCGACTCATCCATTCTCTAAAACCATAGTCAGATGCCTTCTCTTGAGCCATTCAAGAACTCCCCAGGTGGGACTGTGCTCTTCTCTGTTCTGTGTTCCCTTCATTCACATTCCCACTTTAATTATTGCTCTTACAAAATTTACTCAAATTATTTGATTACAAATGTACCACATGGAAGCTTCTGGAGAATTAGGACACGTCTTATGGTCCCATAAGATGATGTCACAGCAAAATATTTATATATAAGTAGTTGTTTAATAATAATTTTTAAATTTCTGGGCCATCCATCAGATGACCCAGGTTCTGGTTCTACTTCTTCCATTAATTAGCTAAATTATTTTTCATAAATTACTGAAATTCTTTGAGGGTGTTTCCTCATATATAAAAATGGAAACGTGTTAAATCCTATCTGGCCACCTTAAGAGTTACTGTAGAAAAAAAAGTTAAATAAATTAAGTAATTCATGTTATTTTTAAAAATTACAAGATGCTATATACAAAGTATTGCCAGAGCACTAGAGCAAATATCAAATTTGGTTGGAACCTGTTGAGATTACTGTAAAAATATGTCTTTAGATGTAATTAAGCCCTCACTTCTTTCAACTGGAATTAGTAACAACATTCACAACAAGATCACTCATAGAACTTGAAGCTTCTCAGGAAACATTGCAAAATACAAGTTAGTGTACTGTAAACCTGGAAGATCCTTAGGAATTCTCCACCCCTGTTTTTACATGGAAGAACCCTGAAACTCAGACATATCATAAGACCAGCTAAGGGTCATTATATTGGAACATGTAAAAGATCCAGGCCTCTAAATTCTCTGTCTGGTGTTTTGTGTAAGAAACCAAGCTAAATCTCGATTAGATGTCCTCTAATTCATGAATCAACAAAATACATTTTTTTGTTTTGGGCCTTGAAAATTCTATAGCCTTTTATAATGCCACACTCTAAATCCAATGATTCAGAAATGGTTCACAAATATAAAGATGGGGATCTGATATATTGATACAAAGCCTCAAGAATCTCTTCAGGCTGGGTGCAGTGGTTTATGCATGCAATCCCAGACGTTTGAGAGTCTGAGGCAGACAGATTGCTTGAGCCCAGGAGTTCAAGAGCAGCCTGGGCAACGTAAGGAGATCTTGTCTCTACAAAAAAATTAAAAAATTAGCCGGGCATGTTGGCATGCACCTGTGGTCGCAGCTACTCGGGAGGCTGATATGGGAGGATTGCTTGAGCCTGGGAGGTTGAGGCTGCAGTGAGCAGTGATTGCACCACAGCACTCCAGCCTGGAAAACAGAATGAGACCCTATTCAAAAAAAAAAAAAAAAAGGCTCTTCAGAAGGAATACATTTCAGGATGAATTCTCCGTCCTAAGCAAATAGTAGTTACATCTTATATTAGGAATGATCTGAAAACAGAGTATGTTTTCCAAGTGACAACTGCCTTTCACCATGGTCTTCAATCCCCACCCAATGGCCAGCCTGTCTACTACCATCTTGAAGGTCAGCCAGATTTCCTCATTATAAAGTCATGTGATGAGCCCAGTCTCTGGTGTCTTCTGAAGCAGAACATTCCCAACAAATGAGCCAATTCAGCTTATGTGAGGAGCTGTGAAGCTGAAGCAAATAGCTGCACCTGGTTAAGTCTTTCTACCTTCCAGGAGTTACATGTGCTGTAAACCCCTGAGAGAGCCAATGATAACTCACAATAGAATAAGCAGATTGTGCTTATTGTGCTTCTCAGGATTCAATTATTTCTTTCATCCAAGTGTTACATGTTATTCTAGGTGCTAAGAAGAAAGCAGAGAACAAAACAATCAAGGTTATGGCCCATGTACAGCTTGTTTGTGATGGCTAGTCTGTCTGTCTACCAGCAGTGGGCTAGACTGAGAGATCTCGATTGTGTTTCCAGTTTTGTCTGCTATTAGCCATTGACAGACTATGCAACTCTCAGCTTTAATCTCCACATTTTAGAAATAATGACCATAAACCAGGTGTGGTGAGCTATGTCTACAATCCCAGTGCTTTGGGACGCTGAGGCAGACACATCCCTTGAGCTCAGGAGTTTGAGATCAGCCTGGGCAACATAGTGAAACACCGTTTCTACAAAAATATAAAAATTAGCCAGGTGAGGTGGCAAACACCTGTAGTCCCAGCTACTTGGGGGGCTGAGGCGGGAGGATCTCTTGAGCCTGGGACTTTAAGGCTGCAGTGTGCCATGTTTGTGCCACTGAACTCCAGCCTGGGCAACAAAGCGAGGCCCTGTCTCAAAATAATAATAATAACAATAATAATAGTAATAACAACCATAATCCTCATTTGCAGAGTGCCAGTAGAGATCAAATAAGATACTTAGCATTTCTATTCTTTGAAACACACTGAAAGCTCCAAAATTTTATGTAAAAGCACTGCTATCTATGCTCTCCACAGCCTAGCTCCAGCTATTCTTCCCAGAAATGTCTACTATTGCCTTCCTACAAAGAATTCCTCCTCAGCCAAATCCATCTTTACTCTTACTCAAGAAGCCATACACTTTCTTACCCCTTACTCTGTTTCTGCTGTTTTCCCTTTATAAAATATCTTTCCCCTTATTTCTGTTGTTGTTCTATTTCAGAGGTTGCAAACTAAGTCCCCACAGAAGCTAGGCAGTAACAATCAGTGAAAATTGCCTGATGTAAAAGAATGGGGAGTTGTAGAAATGGAAGTGAAAGACAGTACACATTTTCTATAGCTGTTATTTACTCTGTTAATTACTGCTAAGTGAAAATGCGAAGCTAGTCGGGCTTTGTATATCGTTACAGTTGACGGTGTCTCACATGTCTCTGAGACTATTTTTTATTATTTCATTCTTTTTTTCTTTCTGTCACTTGACTGGACAATATGAATTGACCTAGCACTAATTATTCACGGCTCGTCCAGAAAAATAGAGGAGAAGGAACACTAGTTAACTCGTTCTCTGAGGCTAGGATTACACTGATATTAAAACAAGAAAAAAAAAACAGCATAAGGAAAAAAACTATAGACCAATATTCCTTTTGAACACAGATGCGAAAATCCCTAGAAAATTACTAGTGAGCAACAACATATGAAAGATTATGCACCATGGATCCCAGGAATGAAAAGTTGGTTTAATGTGTGAAAATCAGTCAATGTAGTACACCATATTAATATTAATAGAACAAAGGAAAAAACCCATGATTGTAAGAGGCACAAAAATAATTTGACAGTAGCAATATTCTTTCATGAGAAAACTCTCAGCAAACTAGAAATAGAAAAGAATTTTCTCAACCTAATAAAGACCATTATGAAAAATCCACAGTTAGCGTCATACTTAATAGTGAAAGGCTGAATGTCCTGTTCCTAATACAATAAATAAGACAAAATTTTCCTCTTTTGATACTTCTGTGGAACATTTTACTGGAGGTTCAAGCCAGGACCATTAGGGTAGATAATAAAGGAAAGGATATCAAGATCCAAAAGGAAGAAATAAAACAATCTCCATTTGCAGATGAAATGATGTTTTATATAGAAAATCCTGAAGAATCTATAAAAACTATTAGTACTAATAAATGAGTTCAGTTAGTGCACAGGACACAAGATTAACATTAAAAAATCAATTATATTTTTATACAGTGACAATGAATTATATAAAATTGAAATTAATAAAACAATTCTATAGAAAATAGCATCAAAAAGAACCAAAAATTTTAGGAATTAATTTCACAAAAGTACAAGATTTGCTCACTAAAAACTACAAAAAAAAATTCACTGAAAGAAGTTAAAGAAGATATAAAGTGAAAGAGCATCTTAGTTTTATCAGTTGGAAGATAGAATATTACTATGATGGTGGTACAACCCAAGATGATCTATGGATTCAATACAATATCTATCAAAATCCCAGATGCATTTTTGAAAATAAATGTGTGTGTAAATCTTAAAATTCACATGGAATTCTAAGGAGCCCTGAATAGCTAAAACAATATTAAAGGAGAATAAACAAAGTTGGAGAACTCACACTTCTTGATTTCAAAACTTATTATAAAGCTACAGTAATCAAAACAATGTGACAATGGCATAATGATAGACATATAAACTGATGTTATAGAACAGTCCAGAAACAACCCCTTATATTTATAGTCAAATGACATTTAACAAGGGCGTAGAAAACTTGATGAGTAAAAAACAGTCTTTTCAACAAATGGTTGGGGAAAATTGAATAAGCACATACAAAAAAGTGAACTTGTACCCCTACCTCACACCATACACAAAAATTAACAAAATGGATCATAGACTGTAATATAACTGCTAAAACTATAAAACTCTTAGAAAAAATATAGGAATAAGTCTTGATTATTGTGAATTAGTCAAGAACTCTTAGATACAACACCAAAAACATAAGCATCGAAAACAAGAATAATAGAGCAACTGGACTTCTTCAGAACTAAAAAATTTTGAACTTCAAAATCACCATCAGGAAAGTGAAAAGACGACCCACAGAATGAGAGAAAATATTTGCACATCACATATCTGATAACGGATTAGTATCTAGAGTATGTAAAGACCAGTCACAATTCAACAAAAAAAGACAAATAACTCAATTTAAAAATAGGCAAAGGAGGGCCGGGCATGGTGGCTCACGCCTGTAATCCCAGCACTTTGGGAGGCCAAGGTGGGCGGATCACGAGGTCAGGAGATCCAGACCATCCTGGCTAACGTGGTGAAACCCCATCTCTATTAAAAATACAAAAAAAAAATTAGCCGGGCGTGGTGGTGGGCACCTCTAGTCCCAGCAACTCGGGAGGCTGAGGCAGGAGAATGGTGTGAACCTGGGAGGCGGAGCTTGCAGTGAGCCAAGTTTGTGCCACTGCCCTGCAGCCTGGCTGACAGCGAGACTCTGTCTCAAAAAAAAAAAAAAAAAAAATAGGCAAAGGGTCTGGACAGACACTTCTCCATAGAAGATGTGAACATGGACAATAAACATACACATCTAAATAAATAAAGGTGTTCAACATCACTTGCTATTAAGGGAATGCAAATGAAAACAATGAGATACAACTTCACACCCTTTAAGACACCTGTTATCAGATAAACAATAACAAGTGTTGGCAAGGATGTAAAAAATATGGAATCCTCATATATTGCTGGTGAGAACATGAAATGCTCAGTCTTTTTGTAAAACAGTTTGGCAATTCCTCAAAAGGTTACACAGTTACTATATGACCCAGCATTTGCACTCCTAGGTTTATACCCAAAATAATTTAAGCATATGGCCACATAAAAATTTATACAAAACATTTATGTAGCCTTATTCATAGTAGCCAAAATGTGTAAAAAACCTAAATGTCTACTTGTTAATAAATGGAGAAATAAAAGATGTTACATATCTAGACAATGAAATAAAAAGTGTTATATCATCTATACAAAAATGGTATATTATATGGCTATAAAAATAAAGTACTGATACATGCGACAACATGGATGAACCTTAAAAACATTACACTAAGTGAAAGAAACAAGACATAAAGGCCACATATTCTATAATTCCATTTATATAAAATGTTCAGGATAGGAAAATCCTTAGAGACAGAAAATAAATTATTGTTTGCCAACAACTGCTGAGAAGGCATAATAGGAAGAGTGACAAGAAAGGGTACAGGATTCTTTTCAAGGTGATGAGAGTGTTATGAAATTAGATAGTGATAATGGTTGCACAACTCTGTTAACATACTCAGAACTGTTTTATTTTACATTTTCACAGGGTAATATTTATGGTATGTGAGTTGTATCTTGGTAAAGCTGATATTTAAAAAATATTATTCATAATCACAAGGTCAAACACAGTCTTTGCTACGTTGATAATTTTTGTTGATAAAAACCTTAGAAGATGATTTGAAGTCCCTGAGAAGATGCCTAAGAAAGGTCAGGTTTGGTGGTTAAAAATACAAAAATGTACTTCTAGTCTTTCCTCCAGAGTGAGCAATGGAGAATAGTTCCAATGGAAGTAACTCCAAGAAAAGTTTAATACCTCAAATAACTCTCTTCTGGTCTTTAATTCTCACCAAGTCATATTATAGCTTAGTCACCCAAACGCAAGAAATAAAACAATAGGGGGTCTGATATAGCCTTCTTTCCTTTATTTTAGAAAGAACGAGACCTTGGGGAGTGATGGTACATGGTTGCCTTTCTTATGAGTTGTTTTGCAAAAAATATAGGAATAAATGCTATATGACGTTCAGAACCTCATACACTATAAAGTTATGCTACAAATTTACTCTTACTTTTCCCAGTGGTCATGTTAGGCTGAATTCGACTTTCTAAAAATGATAAAGGAACACTTGAAAGTAGAGAGATATTTAGAGAAAGATGAAAAGTCAGGAATGGAGAAGAAGCGTTGAGCTCATGAGAGCCACCACTTGATTCTTGCATTTTTCATGCAAAAATTGTATCTAACACATATAAAGCAGCTTCTCACTGAATATCCCCTGAATGAACAAAAAAAATTGAATGAATTAAGTGCTTATGTAAAGAATCCATGAAAATTCCAGCAAACCATGAGTATTCTGTTTGGAGAAGTAATCTTTTACATTATAGACTCTCCGATTTGGAAGGGATTTTAGAAGTCTTCAGACTTGATTTCTCATTTGTGTCTGAAGACCACTTTCTCGATCCCTATTAAGTGGTAACTGAACCCATACTTGAATGTGTCTCTTGACATTGAATTCATTCATTCTCAGGATGGTTCATATTTGAAGATCTTACTATTAGTTCTACATTTAACTAATGTTTATTGAGGGCCTCCTTCAGGGTGGCCTCAGGGGTACAGTAGAAAAAGAACCAGACAAAGACCCTTTACTTATGCAGTTTACAGTCTAGTAAGGTGAGCAGAGGAGACGGAAATAAGTAATTGAACAAAATACATTCTGGCTGATGATAAAAGCAATAGAAAAAATAGAACAAAGAGAAGGGAGTGCTGGGGGATGGTTGCTGTTCTATATTGAGTGATCAGGGCAGGCCTCTCTGGTAAGGTGACAACATATGAGCAAAGAATAAATGAAGTGAAGAGGATGGCAATAAAGTATGCCTAAGGAAAGAGTTTCCAGGCACAAGGAACAGCAAATGAAACATTCCTGAAATCTGGCACTCTGCAGGAGGAAACAGAGCATGGGTTTGAAAAGGCCTGAAATTATTTTTCAGTTCCGTATTTTTGGAAAATAAAACATATACCTACCTACCTACCTAGAATTTAATCAAAAAGAGCTTGCTCTTGTGTGGTGGAAAGATCCATAGTCTAAGGAGTATAGGCATGTAAACTAGATCCAGTTCTGCCACTCATTTGCTGTGTGGCCTTTATCAAATCATTTCTCCTTTTTAAGATTCAGTTTCCTCGTACATAAAAAGATTAAATTCTAGATTCTTTTCTAACTCTAAAATACTGTCACTCAAGGGAAATGACTATTACTCAAGGACACGTGAAATATGAGTAAATAGTAGAGCTATATAAGATGTAGGAAAACTGCTGACCAGTGTCCTGGTCCGTAATAAAATCTTCCTCAATGACTGTGTAACAAACTCAAGGTCAGAGTTTATTGCTCCCCTTCTGTTTCTTCCTCACCTAAAAATGCTTCTCCCCACAATGTGTACTCAACAGATTCTTCTGTCCTGGTGAAACTGTTCTTTTCAGAAAGAATTCAAGTGGCTTGGTTTCAAATTCAGGAATCAGGTGACAAACACAGGGTGTAATTAAGTACCATTGGATATGAACAAAATTTGGGAGGCTCAGAGACGTACCTAGTGGTTCTCAAATTGGCTATATAATTGCCTGGGTGGTTTCTAAAAGTCCCAATGCCCAAGCTGTGCCCTGAAAGAATTAAATCAGACTCTCTCAATATGTATTTAGTGATTGCAATGTATAGCCACAGTTGAGGACTTTGGTTTAGGGGAAAGAGCTTGCTATTGACAGTGCACATGTCTGAACTTGACATCTAATTTTAACACTTGCTGAATGTGTGCTCTTGAGCAAATGTCTTCAGTTATTCTCATTTTCCTTATTTGTAGCATTGGGAAAATAGTTACCCTCACAAAATACCTAAACTATTAAGTAATCTACAATTAATATATTTTCACTGAGTCTTAAGTTCTTTTCTATTAAAGTCCTAGTTTTGCATAATTACGTACTAGCTTTGTGAAGCTAAATTTATCAACCATGCTAATAAGCACTAAGAATCTTTACACAAAGCCCTGGAATGGAAAAAGAGAGAGAGAAGGACAATTAAATCCATGCCACTGGCCATTCATCAATAAGAAAGCATGTCCAGATAGAATGAACATGGTGGGCAGAATTTTCAAAAGTAGATATCTAGGTTATCTATTATTACATAACAAATTACCACCAAAACATAGTGGCTCTAAGCAACAGCATTTATTATTTCAGCGCTTTAAGCCAAGAATGTGGACACAGATTAGCAAGATTCTATGTCTCTGTGTCTCTCACAAGGCTGCAATCATCTCAAGGCTTAACTGGAAAGGAATGACTTCTTCATTCTCCATGATCACATTCATCCTTCATGATCACATCAGTCACCATGTGATCATCAACCATCACATGGTGGTTGGCAGGATTCAGCTTCTCATAGGCTGTTGGACTGAGACCTCTGTCCCTGCAAGGTTGTAGTCAGAGGCCTTGCTATGTGGCTGGTTCCTTGCTACGTAAATCTCTCCACAGATTGCCTTACAACTTAGCAACAAGTAAGCAAGTGAATAGAGTATCAACCAAAGAGAGAGTGCTAACAAGATGGACATCACAACCTGTGATGTAGTTATGAAAGTGACATCCCATCACGTCTGCCATCTTTTATTTATTAGAAGTGAGTTGTGAGATTCACTTCACACTCGGAGAGGATTACCCAAGCACATGAACACCAGGAGGAAGAGATCACTGAGAGTCACGTCAGAAGCTACTCACTACAGTAGGTGCCTGAAAGTTTTGTTTCTTTAAATCCAAAGGCAGTTCCTGGTCTCTGAGAGATTGGAAAGGGTCAGAAGTTCCAGTATGACCTCATGGTCATTTACATTTCCAAGAACCAAACCTCGCCCTACCCCGCAGTTATGCTTAGGGATTTCATTTAATGAGCCCCTGATATGTACAGAGCACAGTTCTAAGAGCTAATGGCTGATTTTGAATGAATAAAACAGCAATTGCCTTTTAAACACTCACCAGCAAATGAAGAAAACAGAAACAAACTCTTTTGGAAACAAGATTGTAAATTTTGTCATAGAGAAACCATGTGCTATGGTACTATAGGTTAAAAAAATCATGATTTTGGGGGAATGGAATAAAATTTGAGCAACACCTTAAGAATATTTAGGGCTTTGACAAATACATATTTGAGAAGGGCACCAAGAAGAGAAACCAGCTTAAGCAAAGGCACAGTGAAGGAAAATTGAGGGAACATTTCAAGACTTGTAAGGATGAAGTATAGGATTCAAGATACTGAAGAGAGAAATGAAGCTGAATCTAGTTACCAAGGAACAAAGTAGAATTCAGTAGAGAAACTACTGAATCTTTGGAAACCAGAGACAATGTAAAACTATTCACATTTTGAACCATCCACTGGCAGCAAGATAAAACAGAGATAGGGGTAGGGGCTACTAGGAAGGTGTGTGTGGAACCAGGGAGACCAGTTAGAGAACCTTTGAGATGGTACAAACAGTAGGATTTAGGGAGAGCTTTGAGAAAAGATTAAGCAAGATAAGTCAAAGGTACTCTGAATTTCCATACCTTGTAGCTAGAAGATTTATAGCAATAATTCAGGGAGAGTATTTGGAAATATAAGAAGAAGTAAAGGTTTATTACTTGTTTCATTAATCCCTCTAACATCATTCTCCTATGAGCAACAAGCTTCTCATTTGCCTGGGTAAATAAGAATTGTATTCTTATGGATTGTGCATGCTGTTATTTGGAGAGATAATGAAACAGGGCATGGATTCAAAACCACCCAGGAGGGTGGTGAAAATGTTAGAAATCAAATTTAGATCTGCTTGATCTTCTCCAGTATTTCTGGAACTTTAAGTCATTGAGGTCTTTGACTGTCAGACTAAGCAGATTATATTGTACCCCATGGACAATGGGTAGCTAGGGCAACTTTATTTTTTCTCAGCTTTGTGCTTCATCTTATGGGGGCTTTGAGTTGGATACAATTTAGGAGCTTCATAGGCATAACTGCTCCATTAATGGATTTAACATAGCATGTCTAATAAAAAAAAGAATACACAAAGATTGTAGGAGAAAGGAATGTCTATTTTCATCCAAGGGCATTCGAAGAAGCCAGGATGGAATTTAGGTTTGGCTGTCAGGGAGGAGCATATGTCTTTACTGTACTGCAAAGTCACCAAGCAGAGAGGAAAAGAATACTTGGATAATGATTCAAAAACCAGCACCCAAGAAATGTCTCCATGGAGAAGGCAGAAAGGGGGGTTGAAAGTGGAATAACTCAGTTGTTTTATTCTAGAAGTGGTGGAGCTGGTGATGAGCACAGGGTTTTTCCCAATGTCCAGTAAAGTCAACTGACTGACTTGGTCAGACCTGCACAAACCATAGGATATATTCAGGGAGAAATGTCTTCTTCTAAATCACCCCATACTAACAGGAGACTAAGTTCTCCTATTAGTTTAGTCTATCCAGAAGGTTTTTCCAGCCAATCCTTCCTTTCCATATCTACTCTTGGTGACCTTGCTCAGACTTGATCTTCTTTACCGTTCTGTCTCAGGTTGTCTCTTGGGAATTGTATCTTAGACACAGATTTGGAGGCAAGTAGTTTATTTCAAAAGTGATTTTAGGTATGGGAGTACAGATGGAAGAAAGGGGAGAGAAGTAAACCAAGGAAAGTGGGTTCATAAGCAGGGAGATGCAGTGGGCAATTTGAGCTCAATTGCCCTGGGAATCTCTGAGAAACAATAGAGAATAAGCCACAGATTGTTTCAATAGAGGGACAAGAAACCTAAAATGACTGTCCTCCAACTTCTGTTCATCCTTGGTTCAGGGCTTCTCTTGGGGAAAGTCACATCTGGCCAGCCCCTTGCAGTGGCTGAGTGCCCTGAGGTCAGCCTTCAGGACAGAAGTCTCAGATGCCTGCAGTAGAAAGCTGTCAGCATGCACAGGAATGACTGGTGATGAGAGGATGTGGCAGAGCACCCACATCTTCAGTTATAGATGGCCTGAAGTTCCTCTCAACTAACAAGGTCTAACCTGTTCACCTTTACTTATGTCTTTATTAAGCAGGTACTATATTACAGTCACTGGGAATACAACAGTAACCAAGGCAGCTTTGCCCTTATGGTGCCTACGTTGAAATGGGGAAGACAAACAATTAAGTCAGGAACTGTAATCAAGGTTTACATTATATAAGTTTTCAAACATACAAGAAAGTTGAGATAATTTTATAATAAACATTCAGTTTCCATCATTCAGTGGAATGGCAGTTACTAGCATTTTGTCATATTTGCTTTGTCTTGTTTTGTTGATTTTGCTAAATTACTGTGATGGTTAATACTGAGTGTCAACTCTAGAGAACCCTAATACAATTACTTTAAAATATAGATTTTCATAACATTGACTCTTATATACTTCAGTGTATATCTATAAAAAAAGAAAAAAGAAAGGCCATTTCCCTGTTCAGTAACACAGTAGCATCACACCTAACAAAATCCACAGCAGTTCCCAGAATTGAATACCTAGACTTTAACATCAGTTGAAATGTAATTCAATAAACTCAGAGAATATATGGACTGCTTCTCTGTATAGTCCAATGCCTTAATTTGATGCATCATTATAGTGATGGGAAATTAATTTTTCTGAAGTGTGGGTCAGAATACCTGGTTTTAAGATCTGCCACTAACTTGATGATTAATCAATTTTGTCAGAGATCAAACTGTGTTCAGCAAAATATAGAACATACTGGCTCATACAACTGCCAACTCCAGTCATAATAAGTGTGTGCACTGTACATACACATGCACGTGAGTGCACTTGGGTATGGAATTGTGTATTCATCACAGCAACCTTATGAGACAAGTTTCCAGTCCTCATCTTTATTCACCTCAATGAGGTGATTGAGACATACAGAAGTCTAGAGGCTTGCTCAAGGAGGCCACATAGCTTGTTGGTAGCAGAGTTGTGATTCCAACGAGGGCAGACTGGCTCCAACATTTAGCTTAAGTTGGGCCCAGGGATTCAAATGATATCTACAGGACTCAATCTTCCTCTCATAACACACTCTGTCACTTGTTTTCTGGCTCCATTTTCAAGTAGAACCTCCTCTTTTGATTGAAGCATAGCTGTAATTGATTCCACCTTTACTCTGACACTCCAGTAGAAACCACACACCTCATTGTTCAATTCTTAAAGCAAAGGTTTTTAATTGTGTTTCATTGGCTCCCATTTGTCTAGTTTGAGTCATGACTCATCCCTCAACCAGTCACAAGGTCTGAGAAACTGTGAGGACACAAAGCATGTTGACTGAGTAGGCTTAAGCCACATGTTCACTCCAAGAATAGTGACTGCAGTTAGCCCCTTTTACTAGATGGAGAATGAGGGAATGGGGCTCTCTAGAGGAAAATGGAATGCTGTCACCATAGGAATGGAAACTGAATGCTGAGTGGCAAAAACTTGCTTATGAGCATTCTTGGATCCCAGCAAAAGCTTGCCACACAAAGCCTCAGTTTTCTCACTTCTAAAATGAAGGCAGTTGGACACCATCATTTCTAGAGAAGTCTTTCAACCCCAGTCATCTAAATTCTTTCCAATTTAGAAAACAGAAGACTGAGAGACGAGAAGACATTTGTCCAAAGTGATGAAGACAGTGGCAGAGTATGGGTTAAAACCTGAGATCCATCGGTCCCAGCCTAGTCTATTTCTCCTTCCATAGCCACTGAAACATGGAGAGCCCTCATACAAACTCTGCAAATACACACACACACACACATACACATATAAATACACACACATATGTGTGTGTATATATACACATATAATTGCTGGCATTGGTCCTTAGCTTGGAGTATGTGTGGCTTTGCTGAAGAGAAAATTAGAATATAGTTATTGGCCTCATCTGAAAGATAGATGTTTGACCCACAATTCTTAATAAAACTCCCAAAACAAACAAAAGAAATTTTTAGATGATCCTTTAAGTTTCCTGGGATTTTCCAGGAATGCAGAGTTGAGGTTGCCAGGTAGTATATATCTGATGTCATCAAAGTAGCTAATGTCTATAGACAGCTTTACCCGGCACATCATCAAAGCTGTTGATAAAACAAGGGAGAGAAAGTCCACCCAAGCTTGGCACATCTGGATCTGTATGAACTTAAACTGATCTTCACCTCTCAGTCACTTTGAAGTAAACCTACCTTGGTAATCAACTCAGAGACCACCTCTCATCTTGCTCCTGGGAGAACAGAAGTCAAATCAACACTTTAAAGAAAACTGAGAAATGAAGTATTTTGGTTACTTCCCAACTCTTGGCTTGGAGGAAGACTTTCGTAAAGGAGAAGATGGGAATATCGAGGCAAAGGAATTAATCAAATCCATTTCCTACTTAAGCTGTTACTATTTAAAAAGCAAAAAGTCATGGAAATCATAAGAAAAAGGCCCAATGGGCCAGGCACAGTAGCTCACACCTATAATCCCAGCCTTTTGGGAGGCCAAGGTAGGCAGATCACGAGGTCAGGAGTTCAAGACCAGCCTGGCCAATATGGTGAAACTCCATTTCTACTAAAAATACAAAAATTAACCAGGTGTGGTGGCACACACCTGTAGTCCCAGCTACTCAGGATGCTGAGACAGGAGAATCGCTTGAACCTGGGAGGCAGAGGTTGTAGTGAGCTGAGATCATGCCACTGCACTGCAGCCTGGGTGACAGAGTGAGATGCTGTCTCAAAAAAAAAAAAAAAAAAAAAAAGAAAAAGAAAAAGAAAAAGGCCCAATGACAGCATGTCTTCTCTTTGCCTATCTGATCTATTGCCCTCAGTTGACTAATTCCTCTTTTATGTTAGCTGAATCTCAAGGAAATTGACTTTGATTGGTATTTGGTAATTGTCTATCATCCTTTCTATCAAACCATCTTGCAATTAAATATAGGCTGCTACTGGGTCCCTGCCCACCCCATTTAATATTAGCTGGCCCTGAACCAAGTACAGTCTAGAGTTCTTTCAAAAGAAAGATGCCATGGGTAGTGAAGTTCAGATGGAAGGGGATGTGAGAAAGTGTACAATTTATGACAGATTTGTCTGGGACACCTGCTCTTCTGCAACTACAAGACAAAATCTGATTTCTAGTACTTGCTTTTTTTTTTTTTTTTTTTTTTTGAGATGGAGTCTCACTCTGTCACCCAGACCAGAGTGCAGTGGCACGATTTCGACCCACTGCAAGCTCCGTCTCCCAGGTTCATGCCATTTTCCTTCCTTGGCCTCCTGAGTAGCTGGGATTACAGGCACATGCCACCACGCCCATCTAATTTTTTGTATTTTTAGTAGAGATGGGGTTTCATCGGGTTAGCCAGGATGGTCTTGATCTCCTGACCTTGTGATCCTCCCGCCTCAGCCTCCCAAAGTGCTGAGATTACAGGCATGAGCCACTGCTCCTGGCCTCTAGTACTTTCTTCTTATTGTCACTTTAAAAGAGTGGAACCAGGTATAGAAAGGATTTGTGATCTTGTGCAGGCAATATGTCTGTAAACATCTGGTCACTCTGTGATGCAGAAATGTTCCTTTTGGCTGGGCGTGGTGGCTCACTCCTGTAATCTCAGCACTTTGGGAGGCTGAGGCAGGTGGATCACGAGGTCAGGAGATCGATACCATCTGGTTAACATGGTGAAACTCCATCTCTACTAAAAATACAAAAAATTAGCTGGGCGTGGTGGCACGCACCTATAGTCCTAGCTACTTGGGAGGCTGAGGCAGGAGAATCACTGGAACCCAGGAAGCGGAGGTTGCAGTGAGCCAAGATCATGCCATTGCACTCCAGCCTGGAGTGACAGAGTGAGACTCCGTCTGAAAAAAAAAAAAAAAAAAAAAAATGTTCCTTTTACCCTTCCAGAACAATAATATCTTAGAATGAAAACCTTTACACATAACGTTTAAAACCATGATAGTTACCAGTCCCATACCCTGTTTGCAACCAACCCCATGGCTGTCTATTATCTCCTCCCTTCTCCACTTTTAAATGTTGTAGATTTGAAAGATGAAGATCATGTCGTCTGTTCTTAGTACCAAGGTACTTAGCACGTGGTGGAAGGAGTTACATAAAATTATGAACTCAACTCATAACACTTCAGTACTTCAAGATACCAGAAAATTAAGAGAATCAAGTGTCTCACACCTATGATCCCAGGATTTTGGGAGACTGAGGAGGGTGGGGTGCTTGAGCTCAGGAGATGGAGACCAGCCTGGGTAACATGGTGAAACCCCATCTCTACCAAAAATACAAAAAATTAGCTGGACTTGGTTGCATGTGTCTGTGATCCCAGCTACTCAGAAGGCTGAGGTGGGAGGACTGCTTGAACTCAGGAGGCAGAGGTTGCAGTGAGCTAAGATCGTGCCACTGCACTCCAGCCTGGGTTTCAGAGTGAGACTTCATCTAAAAACAAAAAACAAACAAACAAAAAAACTTTAAATCTAGAAAAACACCTGGTAAGGTGAGAGTCAAGAGCTGAATGTGCAGGGAACAGGCATGGTAACAATTTTGGCATCCCCTGATCATCAAAGCCTTAAGGAGCTTGCGAATATAATTGTATATGTCTGTCTTTCTTATCAGCACGTGAGTAACCCACAGTAAAATGCCTTCTTTCAAATTCCTCCGAGATCAGCAGAACTTCTGGGATTTAGTTTGGTATTGGTAGAAGTTTTCTTTAACTTGTGGCCACAAGACAAGTAAATCTCTCAGGTACATTTTTTTCCCCTCCAGGTATGTTTCTCTTCCTTCTAAGCTTTCAAAATCCTAGTAAAGATTGCCAAAAGATGTGCACACCCTCCTACGTATTAGCCCAGATCTGAGGTATAAGGTTGGAAGTGATTGTTGTAAAGTAGGTAAGTTAAGCAAATGGATCCCTCAGGTTCTTCTCTTTATCAGTTATCAGACTCTGAATTCTCCTTCATCTTTTATTTCATTTATTTATTTATCTATTATTTATCTATCTACTTATTTATCTTCTGTTGATTATTTTTAGAGATGCCCAGGCTGTGGTACAGTGGCATGATCACAGCTCACTGTAACCTTGAACTCAAGGGCTCAAGTGATCCTGCTTTAGCCTCCCAAGTAGCTGGAACTGCAGGCATATGCCACCACACCCGACTATCTTTCACTTAAAAGAGTTGAGTCACACTAATCTCCCAGAAGTAGAGCCAAATATTGTAAGATGGAGAATAAGAGAAAAAACAAAATTAGAAAAATCAGTGCAGGAAGTTGAACTTCTGAATAATAGAAATTCCAGAAATAACGGCCCGAGAAAGTGGAGGGGAAGAAAAAAACTCATGAAATAATGGGAGAAATTTTCCCAGAATAAAATCACACAGGCCCCCAGATTAAAAACCTTAACTAAGTGCTCAGCACAAATATGTTTAAAGTCCCACCTTAAGACACGTGATAGTGAACATTTTAAAACACCTAGAAGAAAGAGCTTAAGAAACATTTTGCTTAATCCGACAACGAATTCTCAATGATCGTTTTCCTTGACCTTTCAGTTATCTTTTACACAACTGATTACCTTCTCTTCTTAAAACATGTTTGTCACTACAAGACGTCCATACTTCCAAATTTTTTTGTCCTGTCTATCTAGGTCTCTTCCTCTTTCTCCCTTGCTGGATCCTCCTGATGTTCTTAAACCTTTCAACATTAGTAAGTCCCTGTGCTCACTTCTCAGATATCTCAACCAAAATCATGATTTTAAAAGGACTAATACACTGCTGACTCTCAAATCACATTTCTAGACCCGACCTCTTCCAGAAAGTCTAGACTCACATATCCAGCTGCATTTCCACTCAGATAACAATGGGCTGCTAAATTTACCACGTTCAAAATGGAACCCTTGAATTCACGTGCTCAATCCTGCTTCTTTTTCTGTGTTCTCTATTTCAGTCAATAGCATCACCATTCCTGCTATTGCTTGATTCCAAAAGAGCCAGCTTGATGCCTGTTACATCCTACATCTAATCCATCAGAATACTTTTTGTTCAACCTTCAAAGTTTACTTTTAATTGGACCAAATCTCATCACCTTCCCTGCTACCACTGTAGTTTCACTCCTCATCTGAGATAATATTTCTTAACTGATCTTTCTGCTTCTCTTGGTCTGCCTTCCTCCTTGAGGATTATGTGCCTTCCAGCAACTACAGTGATCTTTTAAGAGTATAATAATTCCAATTAACTACTTGTTTGAAACCCTCCAATAGTTTTTCATCACACTTGGAATGAGATGAACTCTGGTGTCAAGAGGTACCATTGGATTTTCATGAAATATTGGATGACTCTTTCCTAAACCTTGAGCCACAAACCCAGTTAATAGGCAGTAGAAGGATAAATCTTAGAACCTTTCCTTTGAGACATACTTCTCTCTTCTTTTGAAGGTTGTCAATTAGCAGGCATTACTTTTCTAGAAAGCTGTAACTTAGTCACTCCAATTTGATTAGATAATCACTATTCTGTTTATGCATAAAACTGGTCTTTCTTTAAATGCTGCAAAGTCAGACAGAGAATTGACCAAAATAGTCCCTTGAATGTTCTAGGAAGTCAGAGAAGGTAATTAGGCCATGTGTGGAAAACACTAGACCAAGGTACTCAACATAATCAAACCCACACCCTCTTTTCAGATCAAGTATTTTGTAATGCGTCTTTACTCTCAGAAAGAAATTTTATGTATACTATAACATTCTCAACCTTAATATTATGTTCTAAAAGTATTATAAAGGGAAAAAACAAAATAATTTAAAATAATATTACATGTATCTTTCCATAAATATGCCCTAGAAAATATCATGAAGTAATGAGATACTCATCAATGTTGTCACCAAGAATATAAACATTACATAGTCAAGCAGACAGAGATTACATTAGAAACCCTTATTTTCTTAGTTAACAATAACTCAATAAATTCTGAACAAAAATAACAGTAACAATACATCTATCACAATTACTGTGTATCAAAAATTCTCAATAACTCTCAAATTCTGAACAATAACTCTCAATAAATTCTGAACAAAATAACAGTAATCATATATCTATCGCAATTACTGTGCATCAAAAATTCTCAATAACTCAATAAATTCTGAAGAAAATAAGAGTAATAATATATCTATTGCAATTACTGTGTATCAGGAACTATTCTAAACACTACCTATATTAGTTCATTTAGCCTCAAAACACCCAAAGGACATATTTACTACTATTATTCCATTTTATTTAGGAGAAATTTGAGGCTCAGAGTATGATACAGGAGCTAGAAATAAATTATTTGGGAAGATAGTAAGGGCAACAGAGTCTTCAGCAAAATTTTCCTTTTAACAAAAGGAAAACGGTGGCCGGGCATGGTGGTTCACTCCTGTAATCCCAGCACTTTGGGAGGCCGAGGCGGGCGGATCACGAGGTCAGGAGATGGAGACCATCCTGGCTAACACGGTGAAACCCCGTCTATACTAAAAATACAAAAAATTAGCCGGGCGTGGTGGTGGGCGCCTGTAGTCCCAGCTACTCGGGAGGCTGAGGCAGGAGAATGGCGTGAACCCGGGAGGCGGAGCTTGCAGTGAGCTGAGATTGCGCCACTGCACTCCAGCCTGGGTGACAGAGTGAGACTCTGTCACAAAAAAAAAAAAAAAAAGGGAAAACATTTTTTTTTCCTAAAAAAGAGCAGCCTGAAAAACTGTGCTGCAAACACAGATAAGGAAGCTGGAAGCTTGCACAGGTGAATGCTGGCAACTGTGCTAATAGAAAAGGGTTACCTGGGGGCCAGGTATGTTCAACATGGAGGCTCCATCTTCGCTTTTTTTTTTTTTTTTTTTTTTTTTTTTGCCACCACATGTACAGTAAAGAAACAGGCAACATGGTGCTGGCCGCATAAAGAACTTATCTGCATAATAAAAGATGAGGGTGGGGGTAGCCAGCCTTTTCACACCCTATAAATGACACACCTGGTCCAACCAAATCTTTCGTGCTCTATGTAAATCAGGCACTGCTTCCTCAAGCCCACCTATAAAACTCACTGCATTCCACTGCGGAACGAGCATCCTATTATTCTGGGACCTCTCTTTGCTGCTGAGAGCTCTTCTCTTTCTTTCACCTATTAAACTTCCACTCTAAACCTCACTCTTTGTTTTCTGTGGCCATGAGACAACGAATCTCAGGTATTTACCCCAGACAATGACGCCGCTTCAAGAGGTTGTCATATGCTGAAGGTCATACAGATATAATCATAAGATATAATTTTCTTAAATATAGCAATAACAATGCAAAGGCAATATAATGACCTAAGGAGCCGTTGTCCTTGAGCCTCAATGTTGGTGACATAGACGCAGAGGCCTTCAGCCTTAATATTGGTAACACAGAGACACATAAGAGAAAGATTCGCCTCTCCTACGGGGTCAGTGGCTACTCCACTTCATCTAATTGTTGTCAGGTAGAACTGCCAGCCCAAGTTTGCCATATCTTCCACTCTAAAAATAATCTAAAAAGCCGGATTTTAAAATGTGACATCTATTAATTGTTAAATGTTGGATCACATCTTTTGAAAACATTTGTTTTTGAAAGTCAAACAAACCATAAGTATAAGATTTCACTCATGGGTCTCCAGTTTACTCCTAATACCTTTCCTTTCATTTCTGAAAGTCATTCTGACTCAAACCCTATGATGTTACACCTTTCTGGGGAATGTTAAAGAGGAAATTCCTGGAAGTATTTTTAAAAACACAGTTGTTAAAGGGATAAGTGGTTAGTCCAGAAGGCTGAGATTAGGAGCTTTTCACTACAAATGTGAAAGTCAGAAAGTCAGATCTGAGATTATCTGGGCTAAACTGGTTATCTAACTATGTAAATAAACTCACACCAAGGGAAGGGTACAAAATGTGCAGGAATTCTTGAGAGTTTATTTATTTATTTATTTTCTAAGAGAAGGACAGGATGCAAGACCTAAATTTCCTTTAAATATAGCACCACCCCTGACATTGTTTATACTTTCCCCTTTGCAATGCTTCCAGGCACACTTTAAAAGGAAGCGATAAGAAGAAAGGAAAAGGGAAGTCACTTACACTGGAGCTTAAGGAACAGTAAGTGTCTGCTATAGAGGGTGTGGACCAAGCACTTCAGCTGCCCTCATTTTTTTTTTTCTTGCTTGTTTGCTTAATTTTTTTTTTTAATTAGGTAAAAAAATATTTTTAAAGAGAGTCAGTAACCTTTACTTCACATCTGGGCTGCCCTCATTTTTTTAATTTTTTTTTTTTTTTTTTTTTTTTTTTAGGTAAAAAAAGATTTTTAAGGAGAGTCAGTAAACTTTGCTTCACATCTGGAGTGTGCTTCTTTGGAAGTGTGGGAATCCCATAAATCTTTTCTATCAAGGATCATTGTATCCATTGGGCAAAGAGGCAAGTAAAGTGCATATCAGGGCTGCTGCTTACAGTCAGCCCAGCTATCAGCAAGGGAAGGAAGCTGGAGTGACAGGATGTGGGCAGGTTAGAACACAGTTTATGGAATGCTAAGGAACAATACCCACCTCCCGCTGGAAGGCCAGACGTCTTTAGAAGGGAAGTCTCTCTTCCTCAAGTTCAGACTAGGGGTCTGTTCAAGTGGGGCCTGGAGGAGAGAAACTGATCTCATTTTAGAGTAGATCTAACATGCCCAGCCTTTTGCTTCCAGCTTGGGGTGCAGCACAGGATAATGAGCACACGCTTTGGAGTCAGACAGATGTGAGTTCAAACCTGGGATTCTCAAGTTGCCAATTTTGCAACTTTGGGAAAGTTTCTCTACTTCTTAGTCCCATTTCTTTTAAATGCAAAATGATATGAATAATATTTGCCATATGTGTTTTGTAGGGATTAAAAACCATCATGAAAAGCGAAGGGAAGACTGCCTGGCAGTAAATGCTCAGTAGGTTTAGATTTCTTTTTCTTTTTTGAATGCAAAAAGTATGGATCCATCTTAGATACAGCTACCTAGGAAGTAAGTTTTATGAGAGATTCTAGGCAATGTACTCACTAACAATATCTTTAATCCCAGGTTTTCATCATTAAAGACTCAACACTTTGTCAAATTTTATATCAGAAAAGTTTAGAATTGGAAAGGTCACTAAACAGCATCCAATCCAAAGATTTTTATCTTGCCCCAGTCCCTGAGTGACCCAATCTCCTCTCAACCAATATGTGATGAAATAAGTATTAATATTAACCCTATTTTGCAGATTAGAAAACTGAGACTTCCAGGGCTTTAATAACTTGCCTTAAGTTACTCAGGTAGGCTTAGAAATCACATCAGTTTAAGTCGACAATTTGAAAACACAACTGTCTTCCAGACCCCTGAGAAGTAAGATCTCCATTTACTCTAGCAGAAAGGGTCAGGAAATATTTTGCTATTCCTTCACCTGGAGGCATATTGGACAAACCATTTGGCCATCTGTGAGAGCAGCATGAGGCAGCTTCCTCAGTGATCCCTGGGCTTTCTCAGCCTAAGATCTCCCTTCCACACAAACCTCTCTTTTCAACTCTGGAGAATAATGTTTAGGCTTTTCTTGAGATCCAGCCTAAACGTGAGCTCCCCCACAAAGCCTCTCTGGCATATGTTTTCCTTTCCTGGTACAATTAGTTATTACAGAAGACAGAAGATGAATCCTGATGCTGACTTTGCTGGCCACGTGACACTGTATAAGGTGTTTGGGCTCTATGTTTCACCATTTTCTCATCTGCAAAATACTGTAAATCAATCTCACAGGGCTGATGTGAGGACAAAACAAAATCATACCTTTCAATATTTTAACACAATCACTGGCACATATACAGTGAGTATTTTCTGTGTTTTCTGATTTTGCCACTCTCTAGCTATGAGACCTTAGCCAAGCAACTTACCCATTCTGTTTCAGCTATCTTATCTGAATACGAGGAAAATTATATTTATCTCACAAAATGATTACTGGAAAGATTAAAGACATAACACATGAATAATTCCTAGCATAAAACCTGGTACCCAAAGGCAGGTATTTTTTCTTCTGTATTTCATAGAAAGACTCTGGTGTACCTAAATTATTGATTCCAAATTTGAAAAGCATGGACACTTTTTTTCACATTCAAGAGCTATCACTTCACTCGTATATTTACATCACACATTTGTAATGCAAAATTCTGTGTCTATCCCTAGTTTTCACTGCTTTTTGGAGTGTTATCTTGTAGTAGAATGCCTAGAATGGAAATCTTCTTGATATTTTTAAGCCATTAACCAATTAAATCAATAAACCAAATGAATCAATAAATGTGCATCAGTTCTTGAAAGTTATTATGAATCATCGAAGAGGCTTTCCTCTGGCAAATGTCTCTTCCTAAAAAGATAAACAATTTTGCTCTGATTTTCTATCTTGGTAATTTGAGTCTCATTTTGCATTGAAACTCATTCCTGTGTGTATTAAATCTGAAGCAAATTCTCACTCTGATTTAGGATAAATAATTTGGAGAGGGGAGTTGGGGATGAGTGGGATTAGATACTGATCTTGCAGCTATTACAGCCAATTCACAGCATTGAAGCTTCTTGTGGATCAGCAAAATGAACTATTTGTGTTTTTAGTAGACATATGAGGAAGTAATTAGGATATGAACTACTGATAATGAATTTAATAAACATTACCTAATGTATGCTATATGAAAAGCTTTGAACTAGATATTTTGGTATGTGACAACAATTTTAAAGCATTGAACTTCTTTTACAGTAAAACATATTATGCATTCCGTTTTGAAACACCTATTAAAGAATGACAAAAAAGCTTTACCACAAAGATCAGGAACTAAGCAAGAATGTTCCCTCTCACTACTCATTTTCAACATTATACGGGAAGTCTTCACTAATGCAATAAGTCAAGAAAAATAAATTTAAAAATGTACAGAGAAGGAAGAAATAAAACTTTCTTTGTTGACAGATGACATAATTGTCTACATAGAAAATTCAGGCCAGGCACAGGGGCTCATGTCTGTAATCCCAGCACTTTGGGAGGCCAAGGCAGGAGGATCACAAGGTCAGGAGATTGAGACCATCCTGGCTAACACAGTGAAACCCCATCTCTACTAAAAATACAAAAAAAAAAAAAAGAAAAGAAAATTAGCCAGGTGTGGTGGTGGGTGCCTGTAGTCCCAGCTACTTGGGAGGCTGAGGCAGGAGAATGGCGTGAACCCCAGAGGCGGAGCTTGCAGTGAGCTGAGATCCCGCCACTGCACTCCAGCCTGGGTGACAGAGCAAGACTCCATCTCAAAAAAAAAAAAAATTCAAAAGAACCATCAAAATCTCCTGGAATGAACAGCAGTTATAGGAAGGTTGCAGAGTACATTCTTAATATAAAAGAGTCAATCGTCTGTATACTCACAATGAATAAGAACAATTTGAAATTTAAAATAATACCATTTACATTAACACTCAAAAAAAATATATAAGTCTAACAAAATATGCACTAGCTCTACATGAAGAAAACTATAAAACTTTTATACAATAAATCAAAGATCCAGAAAAATGGAGAAATATTTCAAATAATAAATAGGAAGAATCAATATTGTCAAGACATCAGTTCTTCCCAACTTGATCAATAGATTGATCAATAGATTCAATGTGATGCCAATTAAAATCTTAGCAACTTATTTTGTGGATGTCAACAAATTGATTCTAAGGTTTTTTTTTTTTTTTTTTTTTTTTTTTTTTTTTTTTTGAGACGGATCCTTGCTCTCTCCCCCAGGCTGGAGTGCAGTGGTGCGATCTCGGCTCACTGCAAGCTCCGCCTCCCGGGTTCACGCCATTCTCCTGCCTCAGCCTCCCGAGTAGCTGGGACTACAGGCACCCGCCACTGCACCCGGCTAATTTTTTGTATTTTTTTAGTAGAGACGGGGTTTCACCGTGTTAGCCAGGATGGTCTCAATCTCCTGACCTTGTGATCCGCCTGCCTTGGCCTCCCAAGTGCTGGGATTACAGGCTTGAGCCACCGTGCCCGGCCTCTAAGGTTTATATGGAGAGGCAAGAGGCACAGAATAGCAAATTCGATATTCAGGAGAAGAACAAAGTGAGAGGACTGACACTGCTCAACTTTAAACTTCATATAGAACTGTAGTAATCAAGACAGTGTGGTATGGGCAAAAGGATAAACAATAGATCAAGGGAACAAAATAAAGGGCAAATAAATAAACCAACATACATCGAGTCAATTGATTTTTGAAAAGGAGCAAAGGCAATACAATGGAGAAAATATGTTTTTTTTTTTTTTTTTTTTTTTTCAAAAAATAGTGCTTAAACAACTGGACATCTACATGCAACAACAAAAATGAAAAGAATCTAGGCACAGACCTTACGTGCTGCACAAAAATTAACTCAAAATGGATCATAGACCTAAATGTAAAATGCAAAACTATAAAACTCCAAGGAGACAACAGAGAAAATCTACATGACCTTCAATATGGTAATGACTTTTAAAATACAATACCAAAGATAAAATCCATTGAAAAGTTGATAAAACAGACTTCATTAAAATTTTAAAAATACTTATGCTTCACAGAAGACAATGTCAAGAGAATAAAAAGTCAAGCCATAGACTTGGAGTAAATATTTGCAAAAGACATATCTGAAAAAAGGGTGCCATCTAAAATAAACCCCCCAAAACCTTCAAATTCAACAATATGAAAATAACCTATTAAAAATGTGCAAAAGTCCAAAAAGGAGACTTGAAAAGACATATCACCATAGAAGATTAACAGATGGCAAATAAACATATAGAAATATTCAATATCTTATGTCATTAAGGGATTGCAAATAAAAACAAAGAAATATTACTACATAACGATCTTAATGGCCAAAAACCAAAACACTTGCATCAAATGCTGACAGGGATGTGGAGCAACAGAAACTCTCATTCATTACTGTGGAAATGAGAAATGGTAAATTACTTCAAAAGACAGTTTGGCATTTTCTTACAAAACTAAATATACTCTTACCATACAATCCAGCAATCACACTCCTTGGTACTTAGCCAAATGAGTTAAAAACTTATGTTTGCACAAAACCCTGCACACAATGTTTACAGCAGCTTGATTCAAAATTGCCAAAACTTGGAAGCAGCCAAAATGTCTTTCAGTAGATAGCTGGATAAATAATCTGTAGTACACTCAGATAATGAATTTTTTTTGGAGATAAAAGTAAATGAGCTATCAAGTCATAAAAAGACATAGAGAAACCTTACATGCATATCACTAAGTGAAAAAAAAAAAGTCAATCTGAAAAGGCTACATACTGTAAAATATCAGCTATACAAAATTCTGGAAAAGACAAAACTATAGAAACAGTAAGAACATCAGTGATTTCCAGGGGTTAGGAGGAAGGCAGGTGTGCATAAGGAAAGCACATAGGATTGTCAAGGCAGTGAAATGCTTCTGTATGATACTGAACTGGTGAACACATGTCATTACACATTTGTCAATACCCATTATCATATGGGAACTCTGCACCTTTCACTCAGTTTTGCTGTGAACCTAAACCTGCTCTCAAAAGTAAAGTCTATTTTAAAAAGTTAACATAGATGTTTAATCAAAATATTTCTAGAGGGCTGGGTGCAGTGGCTCACGCCTGTAATCCCAACACTTTGGGAGGCCGAGGTGGACAGACCATGAGGTCAGGAGATCGAGACCATCCTGGCTAACATGGTGAAACCCCGTCTCTACTAAAAATACAAAAAATTAGCTGGGCGTAATGGCAGGCACTTGTAGTCCCAGCTACTTGGGAGGCTAAGGCAGGAGAATGGCGTGAACCTGGGAGGTGGAGCTTGCAGTGAGCCAAGATTGCGTCACTGCCTTCCAGCCTGGGCGACAGAGCAAGATTCTGTCTCAAAAAAAAAAAAAAAAAAAAAAAAATTCTAGACAAATTTTATATATGTAACAACTAAATAACAAACTTCTAAATAAATATGGGCCAGTGGAAAAAGATCAAAAGAAAAATAAAAAAGACTTTTGAGCTTAAAGAAAAAATTGTTAGCACCCTATCAAATCTGTGAGATGAAGCTAAAGCAGCACTTAGATGGGTATTCATAGCACAAGAGAAAAGAAAACAAAGTGTCAAATCATAACTTCAGCTTCCATAAAAGAAACTAGAAAAGAAAGAGCAAAAACATATGCACACAACAACAAAAAAAATGAAACAGAAGAAGTGAAACAATCATACCTTAAGTCAATAAAATATAAAAGAAAATAGAGAAAATTAATAAAACAAAAACATGCTTCTTTGAGAAGGTCTATAAAATTAATTTACCACTAGGTAGCCTAATCAGAAAAGAAAGAATGAGGGCAAATTACATGTATCAGAAATGGGAGAGGTGACATCAGTATAGATTCTCTATATATTAAAGGAAAACTAAGAAAACATTATATACAACTTCATACACTGATAAATTTGATAAACTACAGAACATATACAAATTCCTCAAAACGTTCAAAATACCAAAGCTCACTTGAAAAGAAACTGAATAGCCCTATATCTATTTTTTAAAATAATTTTTTGTTAAAAACCTTCCCACAAAGTAAATGCTACTCTCAGATGATTTTACTGGAGAATTCTATCAACATTAAAAAAATACAAACTATTTAAAACAATTGAAGATGAATGAACACTTCTCAACTTATTCTGAGGCCATCATCACTCTGATATCCAAAGCACACAAAAGTATTACGAGAATAAAAAACTATAGGTCATCAGTGCTATCTGCTTGGTTGGTTAAAAATAACAACAACAATAATACAAACTACAGGTCAATATCACTTAGGAGGATGATTCAGAAAAAAAAAAATCTGATTTCTAATAAAAACTCTGTAACTAGAAAGAGAAGAAAAGTTTCTCAATTTGATGAGCATCTACCACAACTCATAGATAACATCATATTTAAATGATGACAGAATGCTTTTCCCTTAAAATCAGAAACAAAACAGTGATGCCCTCCTTTCACTGCTCCTATTCAGCATTGTACTAAAGATTCCAGCAGGTAATATAAGACAGGAAAAGGAGCCAGAAAAACAAGCTGAAAAGGAAAAAGTGAATGTTTTTAATCCCATAAGATGAAATTATTTATATGGAAAATTATGTAGAATTTACTCCCTCCCTCCACCAAAAAAAAGGCAGTAGAACTAAGGGGTTAATTTAGCAAGGTTGCAACATACAAGATCAATATAAAAAATAAATTGTATTTACATATACTAGCAAATCTGAAATTGACACTACAATAAATACCATTTGAAATAGCATCAAAACTGTGAAATAGTTACATATCTGACAAAAGATGTCTAAGACCTCCTGCACATTAAAAACTAGACAAAATTGCTGAATAAATTAAAGAACTAAACAAATGACAAGATATACCATATTATGGATTGGAAGATGCTCCATTGTGCAGATATTAATTTTCTGAAAATTAATCTATATAGTCAACCTAATTTTAGGAAAATTCCAGAAAGTTCCAGAATTGTAGAAATTGGCAAGCTGGTTATTACATTTATATAAAATTCAAATGACTTAGAATAACAAAAACAACTCTTAAAAAGAACAAAATTGGAAGATTTATATTACCCAACTTCAAGAGTTAACTATTCAAGCTGCAGTAAACATTACTGTGTGGTACTGATTTCAAAATAAGTAGTCAGGTGCAACAAAATAGAGTTCAGAAATAGATATACACAAATACAAACAACCATTGATAAAAACACAAAAGCAGTTTAGAGGAGAAAGAATAGTCTTTCACCACATGGTGATGGAATAATTGGATAGGCATATGCATAAAAGTGAACTTCAATCCATACTTCATACCATATACAAAAAATAAATCAAAATGGACCATAAGGCTAAATGTAAAACTTAAAATTATTTTAAAATTTGAAAGAAATAGGAAAAAATCACGTTGGATTAGGTGATGATTTCTTAGATATAACATGAAAAGCAAAATTTTAAAAAATGTTAATTTTGTCTTCATCAAAATTAAAAATTTCTGCTCTTGAAAAGACCCTGATAAGAATGTGAAAAGACAAGCCACAACTGGTAGAAAATACATTCATATGTTGTATCTAAGACATATATCCAGCATATATAAAAACTTCTAAAAACTCAATGGGGAAACAAAAATCCTAAGGAAAAATGGTGTAAAAATTTGAATAGGCGCTTTACCAAAAAAGATATAAATATGGCAATTAGGCACATCAATATATGTTCAACACAATTAGTAGTTAGGAAAAGGCAAATTAAAAGCATGGTAAGATGCCACTACAACTTTACTAGAATACCTAAAGTTAAAAAGACTCACTGTACCAAGAGGTGGTGATGATGAGGAGCAACTAGAATTCTAATACACCCCTGGTGGAAATATAAAATAGTACATCCACATTGGAAAACAATTTGGCACTTTTACAACCAGGCCAAAAAATAAGGTATATGATTCAATTTATATAAAATTTAAGAAAATGCAAACTCATCTTTATTGACAGAAAGCATATTACTGGTTACAGGTTTGGGGGCTAGAAAGAGAGGTAGGAAGGAGAAAATTCAAAGGTATAGGAGAAAACTTTTGACAGTAATGGATATGTTCATTATCTCCATTTTTGTGATGATTTTACAGGTGCATAAATAAGTTAAAACTTGTCAAATTGTAAAATTTAATCAGGTATAGTTAAATGTATATATGACATAACGCTATTAAGAGGGAAAGTCAAGATCTTAACCAGGTCATGCCTTTTGGCCCTACTTTTTTGCCTCGTTTAGATTAGACCTTGAAGTCAAGTCTGAGTGGAGATTTAGCATGCCAGAGAGAGAATGAAGTATTGGAAAAATAGCTAGAGTGGGAATCAACAGAACCAGGGTAGGCTGAATCAAAGACATGAAGCAGAGTGTGGAGGGAAGACTGAGAGCTCTGAAGAGATTCACTTGTCATTGAATTTCACAAGGCTTCCCTCTTGAGAGAGGCCTTCCCTAAATACCCAACCCAAAATGATACTACCACTCATAATCTATGTGCAAGGGCTCTATGAAAGAGCCCTATTTTATGTTTTCACAGGACTTATCCAAATATGAAATTGTCCTGCTTATTTCTAGGTTTATGAATTTATCTTCTCTCTCAAGCTGCTGACATGTCTAGCTTACTTGTCTTGTGCACTGTTTCCCAGCATGTAGGGTGGTGCCAGCCACCTGGATGCACATGCTGAATAAATGTGTGTTGACTGGATGGGTAAACGAGTTCATCCTTTTCTATTTTAGGTTTTAAGTTTGGTTTGGGGCTTGAAAATCTCCCCAAATTTGCCAAAAACATTTTCCTTTAATTTCTAGTCTCATGTCTGTTAAGAAGGAAATTAAATCCAGATGTTTCTGAATCATCCACCCTGAACTCACTAGAGTTTGGTGTTCTAAGAGCTGAGTTATAGAGCTTTTCTGTTAGTAAAACAATGTCCAGAGAGGGAAATAAGCAACCTCAGAGAAAAGAAAGGATTAAAAAAGGTGTGAACATTTCCAAATTGTATCTCCAGTTGATATTTTGACAAGAGTTGGTGAGGGGTGTGGTGGTACCCAGTATCTCCTACCAAGACAAAGCAACCTCTAATGGAGCACCCTGCTAAAACATCTCACTTTCTCTGATGGGTAATGAGATCTTGTGCCTCAGTCTTTTATCCTCAGACAATGCCAGAGCAGGTTGCCCCCCTCATCCTCATTCTTAACTTTAGTTAATACGTTTCTTCTGAAGCAGAAGTCTGATGGGAATGTGAAGACATGTTGTCATCCAGTAATAGATCTTTCAAGGCAACATCTGGAAGCAGAGCTAGTCTGTTTGGGAATCACCAATCCAGTTTTTCGCTTGTTTTGTTTATTTTTGTTTTTATCATGTGTGTCTTTCAGTACAGATTTGTGAATGAATATGAGCTTCCAAACAAGACAGATTTGTTTTTCAATTCCACTTCTACTATTTAGCGGTAGTGTTTTCTTGGGGCATTAAATACATGCTCTGAGCCTCTGTTATTTGTAAAAATTGAATTAAAATGTTATAGCTAGTTGTTATAATGATGAAATGAGGTTTTATATAAAGGGCCTGCCAAAATGCCCAGTATATATTAGAAATATTAGAAAAGATGGAAAACTAAGGAAAAATAATAGGGGGAAAGAGGAAGGGAATGAGGAATGGAGTGAGGGAAGGAAAGAGAAAGGGAAGAGGGAGGGAAAGAGGAAGGGAAGATGGAAGGGAAAGAAAAGGGAAGCAAGGGAGGAAGGAAGGAAGAAAGGAAGGAAGGAAAGAAAAAAGGGAAAAAAGGAGGAAGGAAGCAAGAGAGGAAGGAGTCAACCAGTCACAAATTTTCTAAGAATTTATCAACTTTTGCAAGCTGGTGTGGGGCAGTACATTTTCACCACTGAAGAAAGGCTACAAAAGGCCACAGTTGTTCAGAAAATAAACATTGATTAGTCAACCTATGACTATATCAGATTCAAAATACAGCTTAAACTCAAATTAAGTCCACAAATACTAATTTCACTTTTTTTTAAAAAAGGTTGCTGTACCTAAATCTGGACTATGTGACAGGCTCAGAAAATTTTATTGTACTCTTTGAATCTGGTATTTGGGGGTCCCAGGATTTATTAAAAAAAAAAAAAAGCTGAAGAGAAATGAATAGTATTTTCTGAGGAAAAGAATTAGGGCTGGACTCAGGAGCACTTTGTAGGCTCCAACTAGTATCTGCCAGACCTATTTTTTTTTTTTTAAACAACAAACTATTGGACTGATAAGGTGAATTTGACTCTTAGGGATATGCTGAGTTTTCAAACAGTTTCTCCAGGATAAAATGCAATATAGTCTCAAGAAGTGTTAAAAGGTAAATTGAGGCACAATAAAATTTTAAAATTGAGTTTATTTGAGCAAACAAAATTAATGAATTGGGCAGCTCCAAATCAGACGTTACTTGTGGGGTCCATCACGGGAATCTGAGGGAAAGGCTTTTATAGGATGAATATGGAAGTAAAGCAAAGAAAATATTTGATAGATTACCATTATACAGTTAACCTATTTGGTCTTTACTGCTATCAGGTTCCCAGTTATGTAAGTGAGTTGGTGGCTTCTGACTGGTTAGCCTTCAGTTTCAGTCTGATTTTCCTTTAATATAATTGATAAGAAAATGCCCAACTGGGGCTGGGCATGGTGGCTTATGCCTGTAATCCCAGAACTTTGGGAGGCTGAGGCAGGTGGATCACCTGAGATCAGGAGTTTGAGACCAGCCTGGCCAACGTGGTGCAACCCCATCCCTACTAAAAATATAAAATTAGTTGGGCATGGTGGTGCATGCCTGTAGTCACAGCTACTTGGGAGGCTGAGGCAGGAGAATCACCTGAACCCAGGAGGAGGAGGTTGCAGTGAGCCGAGATTGCACCACTGCACTCCAGCCTGGGTGACGAGTGAAATTCCATCTCAAACAAACAAACAAACAAAACAAAAAACAATGCCCTATTTAAGTTTCACTTATGTTTGCAAACCAGAGGTAAGGTCACTTGTGAGGGCTAATTGGTTTTGCCTGTTCTGAAGGATTCTTCAGGTCTGGTCTCCATTTTAACTTACTTTAATAGAAAAGATTATACTTTGATCATCATTTATTAATATCTCAGTGTTTGATTTTCTTATTTCACAATCAATTTTTTGGCAATAATCTCAGGGAATGAAGCATAGGGCAGGTAAGTTTTAAGATGGGGTCGAGAGTCAAAATTATCATAGATCCTGGGTTATTAGAAGGAAGTCTTAGTCTGAGTAAAGTGTGGCCCTGGTGGGTCCTAAGCCACCAAGAAGCAGTGAGAGGACCTGGGTCCAGGGCATAAGGGCAGGTGGCGGGAGTGGTGGTTTGTGAACAGGTTTTATATGATAATACTTGAATTTTTAAGTTTTGCTTTGTTTTTACTTTACCTTTTTTAGTTAAAAAGGAAGAAACTCAGGCCGGGCGCGGTGGCTCACGCTTGTAATCCCAGCACTTTGGGAGGCCGAGGCGGGCGGATCACGAGGTCAGGAGATCGAGACCACGGTGAAACCCCGTCTCTACTAAAAAATACAAAAAATTAGCCGGGCGCGGTGGCGGGCGCCTGTAGTCCCAGCTACTCGGAGGCTGAGGCAGGAGAATGGCGTGAACCCGGGAGGCGGAACTTGCAGTGAGCCGAGATTGCGCCACTGCACTCCAGCCCGGGCGACAGAGCGAGACTCTGTCTCAACAAAAAAAAAAAAAAAAAAAAAAAAAAAGGAAGAAACTCCTATCTTTAATGTTTGTGTAATGTTGGGCAAATCATGTGTCTATTCTGATTCAGTTAACTCACCTATAAAAAGGGAGCATGATATTAGTGAATTTTTGTGAGTTTTCAATGTGGTAACATAAGCACCTGGGACAAGGTGAGATATTAGCTCAATCACCATCTATCTGATTGTTTTCTTAGCTTCCTTTCTCTTTCATATCTTTTCTCTGTAGGGAGCAAATGAAAAGACATGAAGGTGTTTCATAATGGAGATATGGGATGGGTAAGTGCCAAGTGTGTGTGTGTATGTGTGCATGCATATGCACGTGTTTTAGTGAGTCGAAATCTGAACATCTGATTTCAACTCCGCAGGCAGAGGTATGCTTTTATTACAAACATATGGTTTTATTTTTTCTTAGAAGGTACTTGCCAGAAAACTCTTGACCCCTCCTTTAGAGCCCATTTCAGATGCTGCATCTTTAATGAGGCTGTATCTAAGTCTCCCAGCAGAAACTGGCCTTCCACTCCACTGTATTTCTCAGCTTCTTTACCTTCTGCTCTAAGCACACATCTTACATTGCCTTGTGACATAATAATCTTATTGGGCTTGGGTTTGTGAGTTTGACCTTTTGCTTGTAAGAAGCACAGGCCACCCTTGGATTACCTAAGATCATACAACATTATTGTAAGAAAAGGTATGACCTTAAGAAAAGCAGGGAGCTCAACCATGTCTTATGGGAACCCGGAGCACCTCCACAGTCAGGCGTCCAGGAAGGATAGAGATGTTCACACCTCTAGGCTTCAGAGGGATGGAAACACTCAGGAACTAGAAGGTTACTTGTGATCCCAGCCAGCTTATTGTGCAGATCCCAAGGCCATTCTTCGCATAGACAGTGTGCACACCTGGTCAAACAGCCTTGCCCATTCCTGTGCCTCTCCCGTGGGGCCTCTGAGCCTGGACTCTCTTCACCCTAGCTCAACCACTTCTCTGTCTTTTTCTTCACTGCTGTTTGCTTATCTCAAGGGGAGAAAATCTGTTGGTCACAGTGGTCACCATCGTATCCACTGGCCAGTCTTTCTATGCCACCTGCAGTCTGCTGGCCAATTGTCCTTGAGTTACATATCCACTCCAAGCATCATATACACTCCAGTCACCCATGGCCAAGATGTTGGGTTCACACTTGGCACTAGCAAGATTTCTTATGGGAGTGGATTGTCTGTTTGGGAATCCCAACAAAGGCAGCTGGAGCATGGCAAGCGTCTGAAGCAAGGACTCCCCAGTGGACTCTCTTATCTCCATTACTGCTCTCTAAATTTATTTAACAAGATAAGCAAACTGTTTCTTGTTCATCTCTGAATTGCCTGCAGCAACTAATAGATACTGAACACTTTTAAAATCAGATTGAGGTTGGGCGCGGTGGCTCATGCTTGTAATCCCAGCACTTTGGGAGGCCAAGACAGGTGCATCACGAGGTCAGGAGATCAAGACCACCCTGGCCAACATGGTGAAACCCCATCTCTACTAAAAATACAAAAATTAGCTGGGCATGGCAGCACGTGCCTGTAGTCCCAGCTACTTGGGAGGCTGAGACAGGAGAATTGCTTGAACCTGGGAGGCAGAGGCTGCAGTGAGCCGAGATCGCACCACTGCACTCCAGCCTGGGCGACAAAGTAAGACTCCATCTCAAAAAAAAAAAAAAAAAAAAAATCTGATTGAACTGCATTTTTTCTGTACTCATTTCTTGTAACTCTGACTCTGGTTTGAAAAGGATGTATTCGTGGATGTGATGTGGGATTGGGGAGTACAGAGAGAATGAGGCACACTAGAAAGTTAGTATAATATTTTGCAGAAAATAAAATGGCAAGCAACAGTCTGGGTCCAGTTTAAAAACTAACTTTAATAAGATGCCTTTGGGACTTCTATCTAGAGAAAACTTTAAGTAGAAATATCATATATTCCTTTGTTTGTTTCTTACACACCTGTGAAATATATTGAAGGTCATGGCCCAATTTGCATACCTAGAACGGTTTTCAGTTGAAGCCCATTTATTTTACAAATAGAGTACACAGGTGTTTGATATTCACCCTCTCAACCTACTTCCTGAAGAGTTATCTTGAATGTGGTCAGAAGAAGATGATAAAATGGGAAAGATTCCTGATAAAGAAAGATTGGTATATTCTAAAGCACTGTTGGCTTGAGTTCTCAGCCACTGTTGGTCATAGCCCTTGTATTAGTCATGCTGCTAATAAAGACATACCCAAGAGTGGGTAATTTGTAAAGGAAAGAGGTTTAATAAACTCACAGTTCCACATGTCTAGGGAGGCCTCACAATCACAGCAAAAGGCAAAGGAGAAGCAAAGGTACGTCTTACATGGTGGCACACAAGAGAGTGTGAGTAGGGGAACTCTTCTTTATAAAACCATCAGATCTCGTGAGACTTATTCACAATCATGAGAACAGCAGAAGACAGACCCACCCCCATGATTCAATTACCTCCCACCAGGTCCCTCACATGACATGTGGAAATTATGGGGAGCTACAATTCAAGATGAGATTTGGATGGGGACACAGCCAAATCATATCATCCCTCTAGTGTGATGAATGGAAAAAAGCACAAGCGCCAATAACCATATTTGTATCTACATTTGTTGTATCAATGCTTAACATACTGCATCATAACATTGGTTCGCACATCTTCAATCACACTTATCTGTTTTGTTCATCTTAATACCCCCATCAAAATACTGGCTATGTAACAAGATTCAACAAATCTTTACTAAATCAACGAATCTTCAAATACACAAATGCACTCACAAAGGAATGAATGGAAGTGCTGGGTCACCACTGATGCTATTGTACTTACCCATCAGCTTTTTAGTTTCATGGGCTTTGATCTGATTTGCTTCTCTACCCTTAACTATTCATACTGAGGTGGCCACATCCAACCAATACAAATATAGGACACCGAATTACACTGGAATTTTAGATACTCAATGGAAAAAATTTAGTATAAGTTTGTTCCATATTAAAGTGTTATTTATCTGCAATTGAAATCTGAATCTTTTATTGTAACTGGCAACCCTAATAGACACCAATAGTCCCAATCATTTAAGTCTGTTTTCATGCCATAGCTCTCCCTATACCCACCTCTCTCTTACTTCCCCCATCCCACTGCACCCCCAGCAGTCACCATGCTGATCACAGTGGGCTGGGCTCAGGTGGAACGTCAGCCAAAATGAATCTTCCTCTAATGAAAGGAGATTCAGGTCTTCTGCACAGCCTAATAGTGGACAGGGTCTCTAAACGGCTTCCTAAAGAAAACAGGAGCTGCCAGGGAGCACAGGGGCATCCTGATCAAGAACACTTGCCTCTTTTGTCTAAAATAAAGAAAAGAGCTATTCAGAAACCAAATTGATTAAAATTGAGGGAAATTGCCAGACCATTGATAATTGCAGCGAAAGGGCAGTGGTCACTCTGACTGATTGCCACTTCAGAGGGAGCTGCACACCATCAACCAATCATGGGCATTAGTGAGCAGCAACCTCTTAGTGACCCACAGCTCCCCCCTTGGGAAGCGTTTCACACAAGCCTTTAAAGCCAGGCCAAGACATTTTCCGCACCATATTTACCTTTAATTCCCAAACCTAGAGGGACTGAAAATCATTCAGTCTCTAAATGTCTTTCATATGCTTAAGAGATGAATGGAAATGACCTCTACCTCAACAGCTTTCTCCTTTCACCAGCCTTTGAAATACAATAGGCGGGTGAGACCCTGTGGCCCCCATACATCCCTGGGCCTCTGGCTACCCACCTTCCTGCACCCCAATCAGGCCGATCAGAAATGCTGCTTCTGTCCAACACTGTGAAAACCTGAGCACTTGTCTGGTTTGTATTTTTTTCTTACATCCTCTCACGGTGGCATTTTGACAAAGATAAATCATCTTCTCCGTTTTAAAAGAAATCTGTGTTTGTCAATTGAAAGGAAGAACTTTGACCTGGGACCTGAGAAACCGGGAGTGGTCCCAGCTCTGCCGCAGGACCATTGTTGTGTGTTTTCAGGCAAGGTGTAGAGCATTTCCAGAGCTCAACTTTCTCACTGAGAAAACAGCAATATTAGACTCAGTCCACAGGTCACTAACTGTGCTAATCATTGAAAAACTTGGGAACTCAGGAAAAAATATATGTATTGCATGTTAGTATGTGTGTAATTTTTTCCTTTTTAAATATTTTTTTAAATATACTGATGGGACTTGCTATGTTGCCCAGGCTGATCGTGGACTCCTGGCCTCAAGTGATCTTTCCACTTCCACCCCCCAAGGTGCTAGTTTTACAGGCATGAGCCACCATGCCTGGCTGAGTTTCTAAATAATACACTTAAAATGATGTATTTTAAAAGATTGCTTTTTCTTTGGTGTCTCCCCTGGAAAGTCATATTTGAAATCAGTAATCTGTATTGTAAATAAGCTCTCAGAATGATTCTAAAGATTAGACAGGTCTGGAAATAACTAAAGGAAAAGGTCACCAGTCTTCTGCCTCTTTTCCTACTTAGCATTTCAGAATAGAAACACTGAGTATTTTTGTTGTTGTTGGTCTACCTATTCCTAGAAGCCTGGAGGCTGTATATGTAAGAGAGTCAGTGAAACAAGGCCTCCGAGGATGTTTAAAAGGTCAAAGGGATCTATGCAAGGAAGGGAAGAGGAGATGCTTTCTGTCCCCCAACCAGGAAACCCCACACACTTGATAAAAGAGCACTTCCTCAGATCAGAAGGCTGGAGTGAGTTTAGCCCTGGCTTTGGCAAAGGAGGCTTTGTTTGCTAGAAGAAGGGTAGACTTGTGATTAAAATCAGGCCTGGAAGAACAGTTCTAAATGTGGATTCCTTGTGATTACAGATCCCCAGCCATTTAGGAATCCAAATCTCTGTTCCCTATAAATACCTCCCTTGTGAAAACAGGGCTAGTTTGCTCTCAGGAGACTGGATTCTGGCTCCAGAGGAATTACCAGAGTATTTACGTGATGATGAGCACTTCGCTGCCTCGTTCAGTACTTCTGATTCCTCATCTGTAAATTAGGAGGTTGGTTGACATGTGTAAGGTTCTTTCAAGGTGCAAAAAAGGCAAAATGATTATTTTAAAACTTCTGTAGCCATTGTTTAGATAACATAATTACAAATATGTAAATATCATTGAATAGTTTCTGGTAACAAAAAAAGACACAAGCTTAATATATAAATAAGAAAAAGACTGCACAAATTGTGGCATAGCCATGCAAGGAATATTATTCAGCTATCTAAAAATGTGAGTTTTATTTCTATCTGTTACCCTCGAGGGATGTCCATGATGTGTTCTAAAAGTGAGATATTTAATAAAGAAATTAAGCAAATCATAGACAATTGTGTATGAATTTGATGTTTCTAATAAAATCACCAAAAACATATGTCTATATGTTTTGCAAGAACATTGAAAACAGATACAAAGATACCCATCAAGCTGTTAATATTGGTTTCCTGGGGGAAAAGGATAGTGTGAGGGAATATTATTAGCTATTGTTTTCATAGCTTCAAACTGCTTCACTGGTTTTAGTGAGGGTTGGTTTCTTTTGTATTTTTTTAAAAATAAATCAGGCTGGGCACAGTGGCTCACGCCTGTAATCCCAGCACTTTGGGAGGCCAAGGTGGGCGGATCACGAGGTCAGGCGTTCGAGACCAGCCTGACCAACATGGTGAAACCCCTTCTATACTAAAAATACAAAAATTAGCCAAGTGTGGGGGAACACACCTGTAATCCCACCTACTCAGGAGGCTGAGGCAAGAGAATTGCTTGAGCCCAGGAGGCAGAGGTTGCAGTGAGCTGAGATAATGCCACTGCATTCCAGCCTGGGTGACAGAGCAAAAATTTGTCTAGAAAGAAGAAGGAAGGGAGGAAGGGAGGAAAGGAGGGAGGGAGGGAGGGAGGGAGGAAGGAAGGGGAAGGGAAGGAAAGGGGAGGAAGGAAGGGAAGGGACGGAAGGAAGGAAGGAAGGGAAGGGACGGAAGGAAGGAAGGAAGGAAGGAAGGAAGGAAGGAAGGAAATATTCTTAGCTCTTCTTCTGAGGAAGACACATGTAGTATGAGATGGAAGCTACAAATCCTATCTACAAAAGCTATTAGAAAACATTCCCACAGGCCGGGCGCGGTGGCTCACGCCTGTAATCCCAGCACTTTGGGAGGCCAAGGCGGGTGGATCACAAGGTCAGGAGATCGAGACCATCCTGGCTAACACGGTGAAACCCCGTCTCTACTAAAAATACAAAAAATTAGCCGGGCGTGGTGGCGGGCGCCTGTAGTCCCAGCTACTCGGGAGGCTGAGGCAGGAGAATGGTGTGAACCCGAGAGGCGGAGCTTGCAGTGAGCTGAGATCACACCACTGCACTCTGGCCTGGGTGAAAGAGCAAGACTCCGTCTCAAAAAAAAAAAAAAAAAAAAAAAAAAGAAAACATTCCCACAAAGCTAGGTTTTTGTTTGGGGGCATATTCTCCATCTCCCCGGTCACTGCCCCAGGTCTCCCCATCTCTTAACAGAATTGCTGCATCAGCCCTTGTTTGCTTTCAGCCTATTCATGCATTCTCCACATTGCTGCCAATGAAATATTTCTCCTGCTCCCATCTGGTCATCCCACTTCCTTTTTTGAAAATTTTCAATGGCCTCCCAGTGTTCATAGGATATTCTCTATACTCTTCAGCAAGACAGACTAGGCTCGTTACAATCAAATTCCAAATTTCTTGTTCAATTATATCTACACACATTTCCTATTTATTTTCTATGTTTCAGACACATTTAATTGTTTACCATTTGATGTTTTTAAAAAAATCCCTTGATTTTTCACAGTTTAATGTTATTCAAATGCTTTGTTTCTCAACCTGAATTCAGTTTTCCCTATGCATTTCTGGTGAATGACTACAGATTTTTCCAACTTAAGACCCAATTTAAATATCCTCAGCTGCATAAAGGTTATCTTTAATACCAGCCTCAAGAGGAAGGAAGTCATCCATTCTCCCACAACATCCATAGTAAATATTCCAAAACATGACAAATCTATTATAATGATTCATATATTTATCTTCATCCTTCTAAAATGAGAGCTCCATTGCAAATAATAAATGCTCAATGAATTTTGCGTAAATTTCATTTACTTGTAAACTTTATGAAATAATTTTTTAAATGCAGTAGTAAAAACATCAGATCATGAACTGCAAGGGATATATCTGGTAGTTTAAATTTTGTTTTCAATTGACTCTAAGTACTTGATTTAAAATTGACAACATCAAAGGAATACCAATCTGTGCTTATTATTGCTATGTAAATAATTGTCTGTGCTGGTTATTGCTGCCAAAAACTCTTGGAGACCCTCTCCTCAACCTACTCCACCAAAACAGTGTAGGCTAGATGAAACATTGTTTTTGGCACCAAAAGATTAAGGCTTAAGTCCTAATTCTGTGTCTTGCTGTTTGAAATCTGGCAAGCTCTAAACTTCTCTTAAAAATCATTTGCTTACCTATTAAATGGGGACAATGAAAAGATGACTTCTTCACAGTGCCCTTGTGAAGTTGAAATAGTAAGATTACTAAAGTTTTACATGGGGCTGGGTGTGGTGGCTCATGCCTGTAATCCCAACACTTTTGGAGGCTGAGGCGGGCAGATCGCTTGAGGTCAGGAGTTCGAGACCAGACTGGCCAACATGGCAAAACCCCGTCTCTACTAAAAATACAAAAATGAGCCCGGTGTGGTGGTGAGCACCTGTAATCCCAGCTATTTGGAAGGCTGAGGCAGAAGAATCGCTTGAACCTGGGAAGCGGAGGTTGCAGTGAGCTGAGATCACGCCACTGCACTCTAGCCTGGGCGACAGAGCGAGACACCATCTCAAAAAAATAATAAAAATAAATAAATAAATAAATAAATAAATAAGTTCTACATGAATGTAAGTTGTTATACTTTTAACAGCTACTCCTTCTTTCACAATATTTGTTTGCTCCTTCATCTGATCACACCCTTGCTAGGCAAAATCAGAGACACCATCATGGTTGTCATGAGTAAAAGCACAATGTGCATCTAGCTCATTTAAATTCACCTGTTAGATCAAAGTGAAGACTTCCCAAATGAATTATAATGGAATAGTTATTCTTTATATAAATTTTTTTTTGCAAAAAGTCTCATGACCTGTTTCATTTTAATAGTATTATCTTCTGAATGTATACAATATCCTAGTTCACAAAAATAATCACATACAGATACAAGTACACACACACACTTCTTTAGCCAATTAGAGCAAGGCTGCTCCTTTCCATTGCTCCTGTAAACATCATTCCCTTCCACTCTGGGCTGGCAAAGTGGAAGTGAAAGTTGCTGAGCTTTGCAGATGGGCTAATCTTGATTTCAATCTGGGCAATCAGTCAAATGGATATAATGATATCTGGTTTGCAAGATTATTATAAAAATAGTAATAAAATGTGTAAAGTAAAATATCTATAATATATAAAATAAACTATAAAAGTGCCTGGTACATAATATGTATTCAACAAACACTAGCTTCTATTATTAATGCTTCACCATCATACTCTTCAAATAATCCAATCCTCTCAATCAAAAAGCTAGTTAGTTTTTATGCAAACAGGAAATCAGAGACCTCTGATATACACAAATTAGTCAATACATAAAAGATGAATACTCAATACTCTCAGGTATAGAAAACTTGCCAAAAGTTATCCTTTTTAATGATGTTTCTCAAATGTACTTTGAAATTCTAATGTCCAATCATGACTAAAACTTAATTGGACTATAACTCTTGTCCTAAGACAAAGCAGCAGAATTGTTATATTTCTAATATTAATGGGCTGAATAACAGTTCACAATATAAAGTATATACCTTTATAAGTATATGAAGTCCACCAGGAAAAGAGTTTCAAAGACTCATATTATCAATAGGTCTTTTCTTAATAAACTTTTTTCTTAAATTTTATTTTATTGTCAATGAATCTTAATGTTTAAAAGTCATCAACTTTTAAAAGTAATCAGAGAGACAGTGAAGTGAATGGAGTACAGTCTCCAATATCTGCTGGATTTCAAGTCCCAGCCTTACCATTCTCCACCTATGTGAGTAGAAATCAGTCCAATAAAAAAAGGCACTCAAGAGAGGGTACAACACTGTCAGCTGGAAAGCCCACATCAATAGGAGCTATAATCATTGAGAATTTACCATATGCCAGACACCATGGTTACACTACGTGTCTTATTTATGTTAAATAGCCCAATAAGGCAGACACTATAATCAGTCCTGATTTTAAGACAAGAAAACTGAGATCCACGGTTATAAAGATCCTTAATGTCACACAACCCCAAATGACAAACCCATGCACAAAGCCCATGCAGACTGCTGCAATCATTTTCTCACTGGTAATTAAAATTAACTTTAGGATATGATTTGTTGGAAGATTTGCCTTTCAAATGTTGGTTGGTCAAATATATAAAAACAAAAAAATTGGGAGCTGATGCATTATCAATGTTAACAGAATATCAGTAATGTAACACCTGTAGGCAATACAACTGGCTCTTTCTGAAGCATATATTAGAAATATATTTCAGCTTAATTGTGTGACGGCCAAAGAGCCTTCCTGTGTCATGAGTTTTTCAAAAGAAAAACAGACTTAGAGTTTAGCAGGAGTAACTACCTCACTTCACATCTAAGAAAACCAAGGTTCAATATAATTAAGACCCTACCATTATGGATACACACCTACTTCCATGGCAGAGCTGAAACTTGAATTCAGAACCCCTGATTTGCAGGCCGGAAAGTATTCCACTGCACTAAATTGTAGCAAGAAATTACAATGATCTCTTCAGTTTACCAGTTATATATTTTGCCAAGCAAAATTTAGCACAACTCATATTTATTTGAAGTCTATATTTAATTTTTATTTATTTTGAGATGGAGTTTTGCTCTTGTTGCCCAGGCTGGAGTGCAATGGCATGATCTCAGCTCACTGTAGCCTCCACCTCCCAGGTTCAAGCAATTCTCCTGCCTCAGCCTCCCGAGTATCTGAGATTACAGGCACCTGTCACCACACCCACCTACTTTTTTGTAGTTTAGTAGAGACAGAGTTTCGCCATGTTGGCCGTGCTGGTCTCAAACTGTCGGCCTCAGGTGATCCACCCACCTCGGCCTCCCAAAGTGCTGGGATTGCAGGCATGAGCCACTGTGCCTGGCCTGAAGTCTATGCTTTTAAATAAAGACAAGCTAATTATCTTCTCATTCATATGCCTCACCTCTCTGACTTAAGTAGAGGGACAAAAAACAGAGAATAATTCTCTGGCCTGTTTGGGTTGTGTCTTCCTATAGTATTTCAGGCCAGTTACATACAGGTCTATCTGAGCAAGGAACACAATATTTCCAAATACTCACAACACCACAATTTCCTGTCCAAATATCAACCTTCTTTGTTAGACTTTGGACCCATAATAAAGCTAGATCATGACTACTGCATTCAGCATCCCCAAGTACTCAGGCACAGTATTTTGGCTAATAGAAGATGGTCAATAGATTTTTGATGAATGAGTGAAGTAAAGTGAAGCTCATGTAAGAATGATATTGGCTGAATGTGATGGCTCATCCTTGTAATCCCAGCACTTTGGTAGGCCAAGGCAGGTGGATCACTTGAGCCTGGAAGTTAGAGACCAACCTGGGGAACATAGTGATATCTCATCCATACATTTTTTTTAATAAAAAATAATTAACTGGGCATGGAGATGTATACCTGTGGTCCTAGCTACTTGAGAGGTTGAGGTAGGAGGATCACTTGAACCCAGGATGTCAAGGCTGCAGAGAGCTATGATTGTTCCACTGCTCTCCAGCCTCAGTAACAGAGCAAGATGCTGCCTTGGAACAAAAAAAAGAATGATATTGTGCTGGCCAAGCTAAAAATATGAATGAGTTGTCTCCCCTTCAACTGTTTCTTTACTACTTTATTCACACTAACCTCATGGCACTTGCCTCAGTCCATGTGTACCCAAATTTTGCATCTAGTAGCATAGGAATTCTTTTATGCCAGACACTTTGCCTTTTTTTTCATTTCCCCTTCCTAAACATACCCATCACCTAATCCCAGCCTAATCCCTGTCACATTCCAGAAGTTCACTGTATGTTTATTGAATGAAACTGAGCCTATAATCAAGAGGTTAAACAGAATAATCTCTTCAGGACACTTTCAATCCTAATATTCTATGATTCTGGAATGCTACAAAGATGTCTGCCAAAATGTCCTCATTTGCTTCTGTATCTTGTTTAGTAAGCCATCTGTGAATTCATAGAGCCTTTGGTGTGGATATGCCCAAGGATTTGTATATTCATCTATACCATTCTTTGGGATAATAAGCTTGGAAATAAATGCTTCCTACACTAATATGTTCTAAGATGAAATGTGTTATGCCCAGAGGCCAGCAAAGGCATTTTAAACAATGACACAATATGGTTTATTTTATATTTATGTTATTTATTTTACTTTACTTTTTTCATAAGACTGTATTGTAAGACTGGTAAACACTGTAATTCTTAAACCTAACTAAACATGTCTCAAGTTTTGCTATGTAGAGGCCAAACCGTATTCTTAAATCAGAGGACTAAATAAAGGATCTGTACATTCTTCAGGGAATGTCTAATGTGAACCATACTTGCTATAGATCATGCCAGGGTGATACTGGGAGGACAGAGCTCATGATCTAAGTTTTTTTTTCGCTTGTATGGGAAAGTCAGAAAGCACTGGGTCTCTATAGAGAATTGCTAGAAGTCAGGATGCCCAGAAAACTAAATTACTGCCAAAGTAAAACATTCTGTGTTATTTATAAGTGGGTGCTGTCAGGTCAGCTAAAACAATTATTCACCATTTGTTCAATTTCGCTTTGTATAAATCTTCATTTTCTCATATAGCACACTCTTGATTTATTGTGAAGCCATACACAGTCACTAATGAGGATTGAATGCCAAACACTAAACTGAGGATGGTTGCAAAATGTGCAAGTTCTGCCCCTCAGCTGGCTTTATTTTTCTGCATCCCTCCCTTCTCCAAAAGCCATCACTTGGTCTGTTTTTCATATGTAAGTCATAAAGAGAAACACTACTGCACCAGCAACAAGCAAGAGTTGTGTAATATCTTTGCTTTATGATTTTCCAACCTAGAATTCTAGTTGATGCCTACTACTTAGGATACTGGTGATGGTTAAACAAAAGCACAAATAATTCCAGTAATGCTAGTTAACAACGACCATTTCTATATTGTTTATTATGTGGCAGCAGCTTTGCAAAACACTTTACATACATCATTTAATCCTGACAACACCCTTTGAAGATGTTAATGATACCACTTTACAGTTGAAGAAGCTGAGATGTGGGGATGTTAAGAAGCTTGCCCAAGGTCATAAGGTTTGTATTGTAGAACCAGGACTCTTGCATCCATATTATAGACACTTGATAAATGGTAATTTTGATTCTATCTCTCCTTTCCTTTAATTTACTTTCTTAAGCATGGGACATTGGGCCATTTTATCTCTCTTGATACAATTGCTGAGAGCTCTGATTTCAGCAACATCTCTATCCTTGAACCTCTTTTTTGGGTGACCCTTTATTAACAAGATGATTCATTTATAAGAATATTTCTGAACTCTGACCTTGGAATCAATATCTTCTTATCAATCAACTGTGGCAAAGTCTCTGCAGGGAGCTCTGAGGAAGGAAATAAGAAAGAAGAGGAAGCATCTGTGTAATTAAAAAAGACAAGCCCCTTATGAGGCAAAAAGGAATAAAAGAGATGTGGAAATTGATGGAGAATTCAATCCCAAAGATCCAATCTTAGACCAAATAAATTGTTTTGTAGCTCTGAACCTTTAACTGAATCACTTTAATCTCTGAAACTTGCTGAAGTGCTCTGCACAGGGCTGGCCCAGGAGACTTGGTTCTTTGTAGGGAACAAGGTTGGTGATTTTGGCCAGGGATGGGCACCTCTCACAGTGGTATTGGGACAATGGTGGTGGACAGTCCAGTGGATGTACCTCCTGCCTCTCACATCTGCTGTATACAAAAGCTTCTCTACTTATCAACTTTTGGCTTCTAAAAGGGGACTATCATGTGGAATTTTTAAAAATATAGGCTGTAAGGACAAATTTTCCTAGAATCAAATGCTGGCTCCTCCACATACAGGCTGGCATTGGCCAAATCACACTGCTTCTCTAAGCCTCAGTTTTCTCATCTCTAAAACATTAACAAACTTAAATAGTTGTAAACAAAGCAGTGAGTCAGAGTAAAACCCCATCAGTTTTGACCACAACCAACAGATGGCAGGAATCATCATTGATGTATTATTGCATCTTTAGACTTTTGATGAACAACTGTTTTATAAACTGAATTTAGAAAGCCAATTCATAAAGAAACTTCCATATTGGGGTCACTAAGAACTTCAATCAATGCATGTGACAGCTGGATATCAATAACTAGATATCTATTTTACTGGTTTCCCAACTAAGTTCTACTAAGCACTAGAGTACCACAAGGAGCTACAGAAGTCTTTAAAGGTTGGGCCAAGAAGAGATGAAGTGAGTGACAATGAGTCCATGAGGTTCTGACCCTCAATCTCTCCCCCTCTTTTTTAAAAAATTGAGACAGAGTCTCTCTCTTTCACACAGGTTGTAATTCAGTGGCACAATCATGGCTCATTGCAGCCTCAACCTCCCAGGCTTAAGTGATCCTCCTATCTCAGCCTCCAAGTGGCTGGGACTACAGGCATGCACCATCATGCCTAGCTATTGTTTTTGTTTTTTTATATATACTTTAAGTTCTGGGATACATGTGCAGGATGTGCAGGTTTGCTACATAGGTATACACATGCCATGGTGGTTTGCTGCACCCATCAACTCGTCACCTACATTAGGTATTTCTCCTAATGTTATCCCTCCCCTAGCCCCCCAACCCCCCACAGGCCCTGGTGTGTGATGTTCCCCTACCCATGTCCATGTGTTCTCATTGTTCAACTCCCACTTATGACTGAGGACATGCAGTGTTGGTTTCCTGTTCTTGTGTTAGTTTGCTGAAAATGATTGTTTCCAGCTTCATCCATGTCCCTGCAAAGGACATGAACTCATCCTTTTTCATGGCTGCATAGTATTCCATGGTGTATATGTGCCACATTTTCTTTATCCAGTCTATCATTGATGGGCATTTGGGTTGGTTCCAAGTCTTTGCTATTGTGAACAGTGCTGTAATAAACATACATGTGCCTGTGTCTTTATAGTAGAATGATTTATAACCCTTTGGGTACATTCCCAGTAATGGGATTACACTCAGCTATTTTTTAAAATTTTTAGTAGAGATAGGGTCTCACCATGTGGCCCAGGCTGGTCTCAGACTACTGGGCTCAAGTAATCCACCTGCTTCAGCCTCCCAAAGTGCTGGGATCAGAGGCATAAGCCACTGCACCCAGCCTCCATCTTTTTTTAAAGGAAATAATTTTTACTATTGTATATATCATATTTTGCGATTCTGAGTAATATTTTATTTGCTTCTAGGAAACTACCGTATTAGTTTGTTTTCACACTGCTATAAAGATACTACCTGAGACTGGGTAATTTATAAAAATAAAATGTTTAATTGACTCACAGTTGTGTATGGCTGGGAAGGTCTCAGGAAACTTACAGTTATAGTGGAAAGTAAAGGTGAAGCAAGGACCTTCTTCACATGGTGGCAGGAGAAAAAGAGAGATCGAAGGAAGGAGTGCTACACTTTAAAATCATCAGCACTCATGAGAACTTACTCCTATCATGAGAACAGCCTGGGGGAAACCACCCCATGATCCAATCACCTCCCACCAGGACCCTTGCTTGACATGTAGGGATTACAATTCAAGATGAGATTTGTGCAGGGACACAAAGCCTAATCATAGCATTCTGCCTCTAGCCCCTCCCAAATCTTTTGTCCCTTTTCATTTCAAAGCCAATCATGCCTTACCAACATCTTAACTCATTCCAGCATTAACTCAAAAGCTCAAGTCCAAAATCTTATCTGAGACAAGGCATTTCCCTTCCACCTATGAGCCTATAAAATCAAAAACAGGCTTGTTACTGCCAAGATACAATGGGGGTACACGCATTGGGTAAATGTTCCTGTTCCAAATGGGAGAAATTGGACATACAAAGGGACCAAGGTCCCATGCAAGTCCAAAACATGGCAGGGACCTCATTAAATTTTAAAGCTCCAATATAATCTCCTTTGACTTCATGTTTCACATCCAGGGTATGCTGATGCAAGGGGTGGGCTCCCAAGGCCTTGGGCCGCCCTGCCTGTATGGCTCTGCAGCATACAACACCTACAGCTGCTTTTGTCAGCTGGCATTGAGTGCTTGTGGCTTTTCCAAGTACACAGTGCAATCTGTCAGTGGATCTACCATTCTGAGGTCAGAAGGATGGTGGCCCTCTTCTTGTAGCTCCACTAGGCAGTGTCCCAGTGGGGACTCTGTGTGAGGGCTTAAATCCTACATTTCCCCTCTGCATTTCCCTAGCAGAGGTTCTCCATGAGGGCTCCACCCCTGCAACAAACTTCTGCCTAGACATCCAGGTGTTTCCGTGTATCCTCTGAAATCTAGGTGGAGGCTCCCAAAGTTCAACTTTTGTGTTCTGCAAACCTACAGGCCCACACCACATGAAAGCCACCAAGGTTTGGGGCTTGTACCATCTGAAGCCATGGTCTGAGCTGTACTTTGGCCTCTTCTAGCTACGGCTGGACCTGAAGCTGTTGGGACTCAGTGTGCCATGTCCCAAGGCTGTATCAAGCAAAGGGCCCTGGGCCCAGCCCACAAAACCATTTTTCCCTCTTAGGCCTTCAGGCTTGTGATGGGAGGAGCTTCTTTGAAGATCTCTGAAATGCCCAGGAGGTATTTTCCCTATTGTCTTGACTATTAACATTCATCTTCTCATTACTTATGCAAATTTCTGCAGCAGGCTTGAATTTCTCCCCAGAAAATGGGTTTTTCTCTTCTACTGCATAGTCATGCTGCAAATTTTCCAAACTTTTATGTTCTGCTTCCCTTTTAAACATAAGTTCCAATTTCAGATCATCTGTTTCTGAACTCATAACTATATGCTTCAGAAAAAGCCAGGTCACCTTTTGAATGCTTTGCTGCTTAGAAATTTCTTCTGCCAGATATCCTAAATCTTCTCTCTTGAGTTTAAAGTTCCACAGGTCTCTAGGGCAGGGGGAAAATGCTACCAGTCTATCTGCTAAGGCATAGCAAGAGTGACCTTTCCTTTAGTTTCCAATAAGTACCTTATCTCCGTCTGAGACCATGTCAGCCTGTACTTCATTGTCCATATCACTATTAGCATTTTGATCAAAACCATTCAACCAGTCTTTAGGAAGTTCCAAATTTTCACACATTTTCCTGTCTTCTTCTGAGCCCTCCAAACTGCTCCAATCTCTGTCCATTACCCAGTTCCAAAGTTGCTTCCACATTTTTAAGTATCTTTATAAAAGTGCCCTGTTCTGTCAGTACCAATTTTCTGTATTAGTCTGTTTTCACACTGCTATAAAGATACTACCTGAGACTAGATAATTTATATAGAAAAAAAATGTTTAATTGACTCACAGTTCTCCATGATTGGGGAAGCCTCAGAAAACTTAACAATCATGGCAGAATGTGAAAGGGAAACAGACCTGCTTCACGTGGTGGCAGGAGAGAGAGAGATAGATCAAGGCGGGGAGTGCCACACTTTAAAATCATCAGCTCTTGTGAGAACTCACTCACTATCATGAGAACAGCATGGGGGAAACTGCCCCATGATCAAAGTACCTCCACCAGGTCCCTCCCTTGACACATGGGAATTATAATTGGAGATGAGATTTCAGTGGGGATACAGAGACAAACCAGATCACTACTATTTATTTAAACATAGCCTTAAGAGAAGAATTTATCCACTCTTAGAGAAGGTTAAGTATCTTGGCCAAGATCATATTAAATAAATTAGGAGTAGAACATATAATAGAGCCTGATTCTGTGCCTAATCCCCATTTCCAGGGCTCTCCTCATGACTGCAAAAAGTGCAGACATTCACATGGCTCAATACTCCAATCCAACCACACAATTTAACATTGTATGATTCCAGCCCTTTAGCCTAGGTCTGTCAGGGTCTGTTAATGCCCCTTCAGAGGTTTACAGGGTCACAGATGGGTTACAAGGAAATAGCCTTGATACATAACTCTTGGGCTTGGTTCGGATAATATCGAGCTGGTGATTTTAGGAGAAAAGGGAAGGAAGAATTACAAAAAGCTTGGCGTTGTTCCCTCAGCCTTCTTGGCTTCCTCAGTTGACTCATTTGGGGAACAAAACACCAGAAAAAAAGACAGAGTGCTTGCACCCTAGTGTAACAATAAAGTGGTCCTTAGGGCAACCTGGGAAGTCAGTGACTAAGTCATGAGACATGAAACCGGGTGAAATATCAGCACTTTTGTTATTTTTGTAACATTTCTCAAAGCCAGTCTTTTAATCTAGATTTTAAAATTTTACCTACGGCAAATTTAATAAAAGATTGATTAGAAAACAATATAGCAATTCCTCAAAAAATTTAACATTGAATTACCGTATGTTCCAGCAATTCCACTTCTGGGTTATATACCCAAAGGAATTAAAGGCAGGGTCTTGAAGAGATATATACACAACCATGTTAATTGCAGCATTATTCATAATATGTCCAAAGGTGGAAGCAATGCAAGTGTTTATCAACAGATGAATGGATAAACAAAATGTGGTATATGTGTACAATAGAATATTACACAGCCTTAAAAAGGAAGGAAATTCTGACACATGCTACAACATGGATAAACCTTGAATTCATACTGCTAAGTGAAATAAGCCAGTCACAAAAGGTTAAATGCTATATGTTTCCACTTATATGAAGTACCTAGAGTAATCAAATTCATGGAGACAGAATGTAAAATGGTTGTTTCCAGAGACTGAGGAAAGGAGGGTTGGTGAGTTCTGGTTTAACAGGTACAGAGTTAAGGTTTTGCAAGATGAAGAAGTTCTGGAGTTGGACAGTAGTCGCAGTTTCAGAACAATGTGAATGTACATAATACCACTGAACTATACACTTCAAACTAGTTAAAATGTTAAATTTTATGTTAGGTATATTTTGCCACAATAAAAAAAGAAGCTTGGTTCTAGGCAGTGTTTTGAGATGCCTATCTGTATTTGGTATTCAACAAAGAAGAAATATTCAAAAGTGCTACACCCATATGTGCTTTGACCTTTAATTTCATTCTGACATCTTCCAGTTAGGACTCTATTATTGAGAGCATAGTAAACAGGATGCCCATTGTGGCGGGAACTGGATTTCTGGGGAAGGATCCTGGATTTAATCTTTTTAGGAAAAATCACATAACTATGATTTATTATTAGCATCTTAATGATGTGAGCTATTTTAAAGAGATAGTGCTTTTCTCAGCAGCCACCTGGAGGGAAGAAGTGGCTCAGACCTCAGAAATTGTCACTTGTGAGTATTCTGGAGACATGGCCTCTTCCTGCCCCTCAGTACACAACAGCTTTCACAGCCCATTGTTTCAGGGATATCTTTTTTTTTTTTTTTTTTTTTTTTTTTTTTTTTTTTTTTTTTTTACAGGAAAGGACAGAAGAGAAACAAGGGCCCCTTCTACCAAGGTTTCTGGGAGGTTAAACATGAAGTCAATGTATGTGAAAGTGTTCAGTAAGTGCCTAGCACATGACAGGCACCCAAGGAATATTCTAGAACTTATGCTGAAATTTTCTACTACACTCCAAGTATTTTCTCATGCATTCATTTATTCATAAAAGTAATTGAGCATTTACATACCTGGCTTTCTTCAAGTCACAGATGATGAAGGAATGAATAAAATGAAGTCTCTGCTGTCATGGTGTTTACATTGTAGTCAAAGGACAGAGAATATACAAGTTACACACTGTCAGTGGAAGTAAGGGGTAAAAAGAAAAATCAGCAAGATGAGAGTGAAAGAGACCAATGGGGGAGAGTGTTGTTTGTTTGTTTGTTTAAACCAGGGAAACCTGGAGAGAGTGTTTGAATCAGATGACATTTGAGCAAAAACCTTGAAAGGAAGCTCGGGAGCTTTGCATATGAATGGATGAATGCATTTGATCATGGGTGAAGGGTCCTCCGGGCAGTGGGAAAGGCAAGTAAACTTCCCTGAGGTAAGGACATTCTGAGAAAGTTTCTGACATTGCATGGAAGCCAATGTAGCTAAAACAGAGTAGGAAAGGGTGTGAGTGTTGGAATACGAGGTCAGAGAAGTATGCATATGTGTGTGCATATCTTGGGGAGTATGTGAAGATTACATAGAGCATGAATCAGAAAATTCTTTCTGCAAAGAGCCAAATAATAAATATTTTACATTCGTGGGCCATATGGTCTCTGTTGCAACCACTCAACTGTATTGTTATAGCATGAAAGTAGTCACAGACTAAATGTAAACAAATGGGCAATAAAAAAATAAAACAGGTACAGTCTTATAGACCATGGTGAAAACTGTCTTTCACTCTAAGAGGAAAAGCTGCAAAAGAGTTTTATAACTGTGGAAGCCAGGTGAATTATGAGGAGGCTTTAACAAGAATGAGGGGAGAGATGCTGGTGATTTGCATTCGGAAAGGGGAGGGGGCTATGTTTTGAAAGTAGAGCCAATTTGAGTTGCTGACAGATTGCTGTTGGGGCACTAAAGAGAGGAATGGAGGATGACAGTCAGCTATATAACCCGGGCAATGGAATAATGAAGCCGCCACTGAAAACTGGAAATCAGTTGTTCATATTTTCACATGTTAACTTTGAGATGCCAATAAGCATACAAATGGAGATACCAAGTCAACTGCTGAGTTGGAATTCCCAGGAAAGACTGGAACTGGACACATCAGTGTGGGAGTCATTGGCATGTGGGTGTGACTGAAAGCAATGGGACTGGATGGAATTATACCAGATGGTGGATTAGAGGTATTTATCACATAGAGTACATGGCACACCCTGTACAGGACCATGCCACAGTTAAGGTTAAGGCTGTGGAAACAGGTTAGCCTCATAATAAACTCTGCATTAGCCACATACTACCTGTGAGATCTTAAGAAATGTAATCTTCATAGAATGCCATCTACCCTACTGTACCCAGCATATCATAATACCCAATACCCACCAAGATCTCAGAAAATTATATCATGTCATTACCCTGGATAAAATCTGCAATGATCTCTTTGCTCTTAAAATCCAGTCCCTGGCACAGCCTTTAAAGTGCTGCCTGTTCTGGTCCTTTGCTGGTCTCTGCATCTTCCCCTGCCCTGGTCCCCCTCTCATTCTCAAGGTTCCTCCCACCTGATCTATGTCTGTTCCACACTCATGTCAAAGTATTTGCTCCAAACTTTATTGCCCTGGCTCTTACTTATCCTTTAAATTTCATCTTAAATGTTACTTCCTTGGATAGGCTTCCCAGACACCCTAATCAATCTACGTCAGCATCCCTAGTATGTTATTTCACAGTGCCCTGCTGTTTGCCTTCTTGACACTGTCAGTATCATAGGAGATTGTAAAGAGCCAGGCAGCCTGGGTTCAAATCTGGACTTGGTCAACTAGTAGTTGGAAAATCTTGGATAAGTTACTTCACTTCTTGGTGCTTCACCTCCTTTATCTACAAAATGGGGTGATGATAGTGTCTACCTCGGAGGTCTACTGTAGGACTGAATGAAATAACATATGTAAAACACTTTGACTACCTAGCATAGCAATGTTATTAGAATGATTATCAACATAGCGTTGTATGAGTATTGTTTAACACCTGTCTATCACTGTAAATAATAAACTCCCCAATGATAGGAACTGTGTCTGTCTTGTGCTCTCCATCCTCATCACTTATCTGACATGCAATGCTCTTGAAATAAATAAATATACATTATCTTTATTATCATCAGCATTATGATCTCATTTTGTCCACTCACTATGTGAGGTAGGAATCATCTTTTTGACAGATGAGCAAATTATGTCTGAGAGAGGCTAAGGAGCCCAAGGTGACACATGCACACTTCTAACAGAGTTGCAATTCCCACACAGATCAGACTCTGGATGCGTGCCACTGTGTTAGAATTCGGTTTGGAGAGATTACCTGCACGTCATCTACAAATGGCTGCACGCTAGCCAAAGTGTACAATAGAAAACCCCATCATCTTAGCCAAAAATCTCCTTAAGCTGATAAGCAACTTCAGCAGTCTCAGGATACAAAATCAATGTGCAAAAATCATAAGCATTCCTAAACACCAATAATAGATAAACAGCCAAATCATGAGTGAACTCCCATTCACAATTGCTGCAAAGAGAATAAAATACCTAGGAACACAACTTACTAGGCATGTGGAGGACCTCTTCGAGGAGAAATACAAACCACTGCTCAAGGAAATGAGAGGACACAAACAAATGGAAAAACATTCCAATGCTCATGGATAGGAAGAATCAATATTGTGAAAATGTCCATACTCCCCAAAGTAACTTAGAGATTCAGTGCTATCCCCATCAAACTACCACTGACTTTCTTCACAGAATTAGAAAAAAACTACTTTAAATTTCATATGGAACTAAAGAAGAGACCATATAGCCAAGACAATCATAAGCAAAAAGATCAAAGCTGAAGGCATCATGCTACCTGACTTCAAACTACACTACAAGGCTAGAGTAACCAAAAAAGCATGATACTGGTACCAAAACAGATATATAGATCAATGGAACAGAACAGAGGCCTCAGAAGTAAAGTCACACACCTACAACCATCTGATCTTTGACAAACCTGACAAATACAAGCATCAGGGAAAGGATTCCCTATTTAATAAATGGTGTTGGGAAAACTCACTAGCCATCTGCAGAAAACTTAAATGGGACCCCTTTCTTACACATTATACAAAAATTAACTGAAGAGAGATTAAAGACTTAAATATAAGACCTAAAACCATAAAAACCCTAGAAGAAAACCTAGGCAATACCATTCAGAACATAGACTTCATGACTAAAACACCAAAAGCAATGGCAACAAAACCAAAATTCAGAAATGGGATCTAATTAAACTAAATAGCTCCTGCATAGCAGAAGAAACTATCATCAGAGTGATCAGGCAACCTACAAATGAGAGAAAATTTTTGCGATCTATTCATCTGATAAAGGGCTAACATGCAGATTCTACAAAGAACTTAAACAAATTTACAAGAAAAAAACAACCCCATCAAAAAGTGGGCAAAGGATATGAACAGACACTTCTTAAAAGACATTTATGCAGCCAACAAACATGAAAAAAAGTTCCTCATCACTGGTCATTAGAGAAATGCAAATCAAAACGATAAAGCAGTATCATCTCATGCCATTTAGAATGGTGATCATTAAAAAGTCAGGAAACAACAGATGCTGGAGAGGATGTGAAGAAATAGGAACGCTTTTACACTGTTGGGAGTATAAATTAGTTCAACCATTGTGGAAGACAGTGAGGCAATTCCTCAAGGATCTAGAACAAGAAATACCATCTGACCCAGCAATCCCATTGCTGGGTATATACTGCAAGGATTATAAATCATTCTACTATAAGGACACATGCACACATGTTTATTGCAACATTGTTCACAATAGCAAAGACTTGGTACTAACCCAAATGCCCATCAATGATAGACTGGATAAAGAAAATGTGGCACATATATGCCATGGAATACTACGCAGCCATAAAAAAGGATGAGTTCATGTCCTTTGCAGGGCCATGGATGAAGCTGGAAACCTTCATCCTCAGCAAACTAACACAGGAACAGAAAACCAAATACCACATGTCCTCAGTCATAAGTGGGAGTTGAACAATGAGAACACATGGACACAGGGAGGGGAGCATCACACACTGGGGCCTGTCATGGGGTAGGAGGCTAGGGAAGGGATAGCATTAGGAGAAATACGTCATGTAGGTGACAGGTTGATGGGTGCAGTAAACCACCATGGCACAGTATACCTATGTAGCAAACTTGCATGTTCTGCACATGTATCCCAGAACTTAAAGTATATACATATATATTATACATATATAATATATAAAGCCAAAACCACATAGACAAAAAACCCTCTCCATAAAATAGTCCAGCCCACAGCTGCCTGAGTGCTTATCTACATGTTCCGATCAATGATGCTTTTCTTACATTTGCCATATTGAGTCCTTAAATACCTCCTTTCGAGAGTTACATTCAATAGAGAAGATAAGTTCATGAAGTCTCATAATTTGAGGGGAATTTAGAGCCCATTGAATAAGCTCCACCTCTAATTCTCAAATACCCTCTCTGACACCTCTATCCAGGAGTGCTCCAAACTCTGCTCAGAATATCAGTGGCAATGGAAATAGAGAAATGTGGATTAATTAAGATTTTAGAGGTAAAAACATTAGGACTTACTGATTTGTAGAATGTGACATGTGAAACAGACCGAGGTGATAAGAAGGAATCCCAAATTTCTCACCTAAGACACTAGGTTAACAATGGTGTCATTTTGTGACATGTCAGTGAATGATTTGGGCAGAAACAGGTTTGGTAGAGAAGGCCACGATGCCATGGATGTGTTAAGTGTATGATGTTTTGAGTTATCAACTGGAGATGAGTCAGTAGCCGTTTTATCTTTGGAAAACTCATAGAAACTATAAATCTGTTGCTATTATTAAGGGACTGAATTCAGTACATTAAAAAGCAATATTATTTACTCCTAAATGTATGAAAAAGAGGTTAGACATTTAATGTATACACAATTGGAATGAAGACAGTATATTAGAATATAAAAGTATATTTAGAATATGGGTTTTAGAATGAGACAGACCTAGAAGTGCCCTGCCATTTACTCTAATGACCAGGGACAATTCACTCTACCTCTATAAGCTCAGGTTCTTTTCTGTAAAGTGGGAATGCTATTATATGCTTATAAAATTGATGAATAGATTACACAATATAAATGATCACATATGGTTATTGTGTTAATATTGACCATTATTATTTTTAGCAGTAGGAGGAACATTATTATTACACCTGAGCAAAAGTTGTGGCTTAAAAGGATTCCTAAAAAAAGGGAGAAACTAGATAAGAAAATAAGAAGGACTAGGGTATGATTTTAGAGAAGAATTTTAAATCTTTAGAAAAATAGGTCCTAAAAATAAAATAAACTCTGCCAATAGAGTTGGATTTGAATAGATCTTGTCTAGGCCAGAAGTCTGGGATCTCAACTGACTCATATCCTACTTTGGGTGTACTTTGGCCAATTCATATTAATTATCTTAGTTTGAAACTTCTCAGCTTCAAACCATACATAAAGTTCTCATTGTATCATGTATTGTAGCTTAACTGAGGACAGAGGGCATTAACCTACTGGCCTTTGGTTTTCTGGATAGGCATACAGCATCACAACTTTTAGCAATCCCCTACATGCATGCCTTCTGCCTCTCAAGATGAAAAGAAGATGCATTTGCATTGCCCTTGGCAGATGTTATGGTAAAGTCTGTATTACTCATGATCAGATGGAGAAGGGGAAGGAAATAAACATTTTTAGAGTGTCTATTTAATTTTACTTACTATATTATTATTATTATATATTTTCCAAACATTTTTTTCAGTTAAACTTTCAAAAGCCTATTGAGGTATCCTTTGAGATAATAAAGCAGCAAGAGTCAAAAGATGTTCTTTGTGTCCAAGGCTACAAAGCCAGCAGGTGATGAAGCTGTACTTTGAACCCAAGTCTGTGTCCTCCAAAATCTTTCCCAATTCCTCTCCTCTACACAGCACTGAAAGGTAGATTCTACTTATGCAAAACCTCATAGCCTGAATTCTGGGCCTGAGAACCAGAGTTATTATTATATGCCTGTAATTATATATTGCTATAACATTGCCTATAAAAAGTAATTATGTAAAGACAGGGGGGAAAAAGCTCCATTCCCTCTCACTTCCCTCTTCTCAGCACCTTTATTGAGCAAGACCCTTTAGGGTAAATTCTCTTTTCATGATTCTGTAAGTGGCTCCACACTGAAGCAGGTGATAACAGATGACCGCCTGTGGCAATCATCAGAGGAAGGCACCACCCTTTGGCCTTTAGGGAGAAATAAGGTACCACACTTTTGTTACAGGTGTTAAAAGAAAATTGTTGCCTCAAAACAGAAAGAAAGAGAACAGAGACCTGTGCTGTTTTCACTGGCTTTACATCAAAAAGTGAAAAGGCAATAAGAATTGGAATCAGCACACCCACAATTTGAGGCCTTATTTTGTCACTTTCTGGTTGTGTGACCACAGGAAAGCTGGTAAATTTTTTTGTGTGTGGTTGCTGCACCTTCATTCTTTTAGTTTTAATTTTTATTTTATTTCAGTAGTTTTCAGGGTACAGGTAGTTTTTGTTTACATAGGTAAGTTCTTTAGTGGTGATTTCTGAGATTTTGGTCCACCTGCCACCCAGGCAGCATACGCTGTACCCAATGTTTAGTCTTTTAACCTTCACCCACCTTCCACTCTTCCCGAGTCCCCAAAGTCCATTATATCATTCCATTATATGCCTTTGCATCCTTATAGCTTACCTCCCACTTGTAAGTGAGAATATATGATATTTGGATTTCCATTTCTGAGTTACTTCACTTACAATAATGGCCATCCAAGTTTCTGCAAAGACCATAATTTTATTCATTTTATGGCTGAGTAGCATTCCATGGTGTATATATCCCACATTTTCTTTATTCAGTCATTGGTTGATAAGCATTTATGTTGAGTACATATTTTTGAAATTGCAAATTGTGCTGCTATAAACATGCATGTGCATGTGTCTTTTTCGCGTAATGACTTATTTTCCTTTGGGTAGATACCCAGTAATGGAATTACTGGATCAAATGGTAGTTCTACTTTAAGTTCTTTAAGGAATCTCCATACTGTCTGCCATACTGTTGTACGAGTTTACATTCCCAAAAAGCAGGGATCTTTCTTCTCTGAGTCTCACTTTAATCAAAATACCAACTTAATGAAGATGCTATGGGGCCAAGGTAATAATAGGGATATGAAAGGACTCCTAGGTTTAACTATTCACCTTGTTAAAATCACCACACATGGTATAAAGTGTTGCTGAACATAAATTTAAGAAAATTGAAATGTGGGCCTGGAGGGGACTTCTGAATCTGACCATCATGGTACCAGGAGGCAGGTACTCAGGTACGCGTCCTCCTCTCCAACTCAGAAAGGTTGTTTTGACCTCGGACAACATGTAATCCCGGTAACCCTCAGCTGCCTCACTTATAAAATGGTGCTATTTTGCTTCTTCTGTTTCCCTACCCCACATGCCATGAGTCCACAAAAGACAACCACTCAAGGTTTTCTCCTATATCTGAAACTTATATGAAAAAAACCCAACACTTGTTTTAATCTAAGTCCTTTCAGAGGCACTTATAATTTTTCTCATCACCCAAATAGGTAAAAAAATATTTAACTAAAAATTTAATAGGTGCTATTTAACTATTATATCTATTTGCATTTATTATCTGTCTTGGTTCAAATGTGCAATGAATAGTAGTGTCCAAGAGGCTTGTTGGTTTTTTCCTAGTACTATTCCTGTAATTCAGATAAGTACCACTAGGCGAAGATGTCTCAGATTGTAAATCCATCCAAAAGCCTTTATGTATTTATTCTGGAATCCACTTTAATATGAATAATAACTATTTTTAAAATATAACAATATGTATCTATTAGAATAGATTAGTACTCTTCTCCACCAACAGGTCCTATTTCCCAAGCTTGTAAGAAGGTAAATTTGCTTCATTCTCTTTTTTCTGACTCATCAAACTTGATTGGTATTTAGAAAATAGGACAATTAGAGAGTAGGTATTCCTACATGCCCCCCCATTATGAAAATCAATTGATTAATTACCCTAAATATTTGAATTATGAACTATGTCTCAAAAATCCATCCATGATAACCAGAAGTACCTAAAGAAATAGTGGACTTGATTATCTTATTAATATTACTAACAAACATCAGGGATCATAAAGCACTTGGTAAAATGGTACATGCTCAATAAACATATACTATGAGCCAGGTATTTACACCTGACCAATGCCTTCAATCTATAAATATTTATCAGGCTCCTACTATATGACAGACAATGTTTATAATGGGGTGAAGTTAAAAACAACTGCCACCACCACCATCGCAATGGATTTATGCTTCCAGTGTACCGAAGAGATACATGTATTAAATAATAAATAATAATTAATGAAGTCATTGCTATGAAAGAAAATAATACAAAGCCATGGCAGAGAATGATGAAGAAAGAACTACTTTAGGATGAGTGTCAGAAATGGTGTTTCTGAAAAGGTGGCAACTAAACTGAAACCTTAGCAAGAAGAGGAGGCAAATATGCATGTTCTTTGTGAGGAAAGGATTCTAGGCATAAATAGGAACATGCATGAAATCCACAAGGCAGCAAAGAACTTGGAGTGTTTTAAAGAATTTAATTATATCTGCACGACTGAAGCACAAAAAACAAAGCCATAGAAGATCACAAAATATGCTTGAGAAGTAGGCAGGGGCCAGATCATGAAGGGACTTAATCCCATTAATAAGGAGGTTATTGTAATGCAAAAGGAAGCTTCTTAAAGATTTCCAGCAGTGAAGTGAAATGATATAAGTCTTGAAATGACCACTCAGTTCTGCTGCAGTGACTGTATTAGGCTGGTTTTAGTAAGTGTGGGAGGCTAATTAGGACAGTGATTTTTGTTTTGTTGTTGTTGTTTTTTGGTGACTCAAATAAAAAATACAGAATACTTAAAACAGAAACCGTCATGCTCCCAGCAGGAAATAGATAGCATTTTCAAAGAAGGATAGCTTGGGAGGGTTAAATACAGGGATCATGCAAGGCAGGATGTAAGGAAGACACAGAGAGCTGTGCAGTTCCTTGGGGACAAGGACCAGTGGAGAGCCATTACTACACAGAGCACAGAGGCACAAGTGGAGGGAGGGCTAACTAGAACATGGAGACAGAAGGCTGCCTCCTGATGGGAATGACACCTTCTATGAAGGATCCCTGTAAGTCTATGGCCCTCCTGAAAGAAAGGAGCCCATGGAACACACACTCCAACCGCAGTTTTCTCCCTCTCCCCAATTTCCAGCTGGTACTGTCCACTAGCTAAATCCAATTAGCCACCCCAAAGGTTGGGGAGTTCATTGATAATAGCATATACAGCTCAGTCTGCCAAGGAATCATGCAGGTTAGAGAAGGCTGAAAAACGGATCTGGAGGGGAAAATGAAAAATATGCCTCCTAGGAGGTACTAGTGGAGATGAAGAGAAATTGATGAATTTAAGATATCCTTGGTGTATTAGTCCATTCTCGCATTGCTACAAAGAACCACCTGAGACTGGGTAATATATAAAGAAAAGAGGTTTAATTAGGTAATATATAAAGAAAAGAGGTTTAATTGGCTCCCAGTTCTGCAGGCTCTACAGGGAGCACGGCTGGGAGGCCTCAGGAAACTTATAATCACGGCAGAAGGTGAAAGGGAAGCAGGCACATCTTACATGGTCAGAGAAGGAGAAAGAGAGAGGAGGAGGAGGTGCTACACACTTTTAAACAACCAGAACCCATGAGAACTCACTATCAGGAGAATAGCAAGAGGGAAGTCTGCCCCCATGATCCAGTCACCTCCCACCTGACCCCTCCGCCAACACTGGAGATTACAATTTGACATGAGATTTGGGTGGGAACACAAACCCAAACCATACAACTTGGATATAGGATTCTTATGAGTTACAGATGTATTTTATATGGAGGGCAGAAGAGAGGGATTTACTATGAACCTTAGGCTTTTAATTGGAGTCATAAGGTTGGTAATGGTGACATTTACTGAGATGTGGTAGACTTGGAGTAGAACGGTTTTTTAAGGAGAAGCTCAAGATTCATAGGTATGTTAGTGTGTGATGTTTAAAGGGCATCCAAGTGGAGATGGCAAGTGGGCAGGTGGACAAACTAGACCATATCTCCAAAGATACATCTAGGCTACGGAGATAAATCTGAGAGTTGTCAGCACATGCGTGGTGTTTAATGAAATGATGACTATTATCTAGAGAGAGTGTTTAAGAAGAGGGGAGAAGGCTTATTTTCACATTCTGAGATCAGACAGAGGAGAAAATGCTAGCGCAGAAGACTGAACAAGTGTAACCAGGGTGGTAGAAAGAAAACTAGGAATGCATGAGGTAACAGAAATATGTTTCAGGCAAGAATATGCATCAATTGTAATGAATATGCACTTCAAGATTAGTTTTATCAAGTGGAGAGAGTAGAAGCCATATTAGAGTGAGTTGTTCAAAAAAGCCCCTCAGATACAGATTGCATTGTGTCTTTTCATTTTAACAAGTGAAAAGAAAATGACGCTGAGATGAATTAAATAGTTCTTTCATTTAGTTACTAAGAATTTTAACACAGGTCTGTGATTCCAATGCCCGTGCACTTTCCTTTCTGCTGAGTAATTCTCCAACTCAATGATTCATGCTGCACAGGGAGAAGTTTGAAAGGAACTGTCAGGTTCGCATCTCACCCTGGGTTTGACCTTCTCTCAGCTCTGACTCCTGAAGGCGAAAAATGAGGAAAGACTTTTCTCCAAAGGGGAAAAATAACATAAAATAAATGGCAAGATATTAATCTTGAGACCACTTACAGGGAGGTGTTAAGTGGCCCCACTGGCATTAACAGCAATGAGCTTCGAATATCACTTGTACAGCAAGCTGCTTAGCTCTGCAGATAACAAGTCACAGCAGGCCTTCTTAGGTTGCAAATTGTAGTCACTCTGTTTGCCAATTAACTCTTTCCCACATTGCCTTTTATATAACCAGCCAGGAAGCTTTGCTGAGACAGCATGATCTGCTGGAAAACAGCACTGGCTTGGGAGTTAGAAGAAATGATGTGCAGAAGCAGTAGTGGAAGTAGTAACAGATAGTAGCAATAACAGTAGTAGGAACATTATTGGGAAGCCAGAGCCCTTGGAGGCTCTCTATTTTCTGAAATAAATGTCTACATTTTCTAAGCTTAATATCAGCCAATGTCATTGACAAGGCATTGTTCTTTTATCTCAAGAAATTTAAATTTGTCTCAGTTGTTCTGTGCATGCTAAAAGGAAATACTCCATGGCCTTTCCATGTACACCACCCACTGTCCTTAATTCATCTGTGATGCTATAGCCTAGATTTCTGCAGGCCCAGGTTGTTCTGTGTCCTATAGAGAGCCACAGTCTGATTCCCTGGAACCATGACTTCCAGCAGATGAAATGTACGGATCCCATGGATGTCCTTTGCATGCTTGAGCTTCCAGCAACATTTGACATGCTTATCTTGTCTTCATGAAACATGTTTCCTTTGTCTGTGTGACACCACGTTTTTCTGGTTTTCCTCCTACCTCAATAACTATTTTTTTCCTCAATGTCTTGTGCTCCTCCCCTTTTCCTCAGCCTCTATGTGTTGTGATGTCCTGGGGTCTTCCCTACTCTTTTTACTTCGCCATGTATATTTTCTACACAGAGAACAAGGATGTAATTTATCAGGCAAAACAGTACCATCTTGAGAGTGTGAAAATCCTAGGCCAGGCAATAAGTCCTACAGGACTGTCGTCATTTTAAGTGACCATATCCTCTCTATGGTGAACACTCTTAGATCTTTCTCTACAGATTCCAGACTCACATACTCAGAGGTCAATTTGATGTTAATGCTTCGATTCAAGTAGTCACCTCAATTGTAACATAACCAAAATAGAATTCTTCAGTTTATTTTTGCAAATGTGTTTCTTCTTTGTCTTTCCTATCCTAGTAAATGGCTCTACCCTTCATCTGCCACTCATAAAGCCAGGTGTTATCTTTGCTTTCTCTTTCTTTCTTCCTTCATAGTTAATTCATCAGCAATTCCTGTTGATTCCACTACCACATTGGATAAAGCTACAGCACCTCCTAATTACATGTCCTAGTAGCATCTTAACTGGTCTTCCTTCTTTGATTATTGGCTGTGTCTAAACTATTGCCCACACTTTGAATAAAATATATGCTCCTAACTTTGGTAATAAGGTTCTCCATAATTTACCTTCTCCCACTTCTCTGGCACTATTTTCTTTTCCCACTCCTCTCATCCACCTGCCTAGCCTCACCTGGCTTCTTTCTGTTCCTTGAGCACCCAAGCCAGACTCTGCTCTCAAGGCTTTGCAGTGACCCTTCCCACTACCCCAAACCTGCCATTCCCTGACCCTCAAGGGACAGCTTTTTTTTTTTTTTTTTTTTTTTTGAGACAGATTCTCACTCTGTCCCACAGGCTGGAGTGCAGTGGCACAATCTTGGCTCACTGCAACCTCTGCCTCCTGGGTTCAAGTGATTCTCCTGCCTCAGCCTCCTGAGTAGCTGGGATTACAGGCACATGCCTGGCTAATTTTTGTCTTTTTAGTAGAGATGGGGTTTCACCATGTTGGTCAGGCTGGTCTCAAACTCCTGACCTCATGATCTGCCCACCTTGGCCTCCCAAAGAGTTGGAATTAAAGGCGTAAGCCACCGCACCCGGCCCGGCTTCTCGACATTCAGAGCTCTGCTTAAACAACACCTCCCTTAGATAGCCTTTCACAACTGGTGTTGCTCATCTGAATCACAGAACACAACACATACTTTTAGTAACTTGATTTTTGTGGTTCAGTTGTTTCAAGGGTTTGTACATAACCAGTACCATTCTAGATGCATAGAAATTAACTTATTATATCCTATGTATGCGTCAGAGTAGCTGGACTTAATCTTCTTGGGGAACGTCAGTGGAAAAGGACAAAATATGCTATCTCTTATCACCTATTATTCTTCTTTTCAAAGTAGCTATTACTAGCTGGTATTTCCCTCATTTGTTTATTCCCTAGATCTTCTGCAATTGTAAACTCCCTAAGAGTACAGATTCTGTCCATTTTCTTTTCTAGTACATAGTGTGAGTTCAGTAAACATTTGTTGTATGAAAATACAATGAAGTGAGATGAAGAACCCAGGAGCATGAGAACTTCTCTCAACCCCTAACCAAGGTTGTATCATTTACCCTTTACTATACTGCTGATCCCCCCATTTTAATTGTTTTAACACCATCCTGTATATTCCTTTGATAATCCTCATCACAATATTATTTCATGTTATATGTGCTTATTGTCTCTCTCCTCTCTTTAGAATGTGAGCTGCATATAAAGAGAGACCTTATCTCACTCACCGTCCCGTGTATGCCCAATGTCTCACCCAATGACATATAGTAGTTTCGTTGTCTCAATAAATGAAAAAGAGGGAAAGTCTTTGAGTAAAGACTTTGATCCCGGCTGAGCTTAGCATCCGCCTTGCCCTAGACCTCTGAGCTTGTAACTGCGTGTATGTGTCATATTTTCCTACCTGTAAAATTAATACCCATTAAAACTCATAGCACAAGGAATAACACATTCTACATAAAACTATTGAGTGCTATTTTAGTTTGGGTTTCTCAGAAGCTGTCTATGAAACAAGGATTTCAGTGCAACTAAACTAATTTATTTGGCAATTAAGGGTACACTGGTAGGAAAGTGGGGAAAAAGAAGGTATCCAGTAAAAGACAAACCCTTGATCCAGCAACCAGTGTGGGCAATGGAGCTTAATCCGATTGAGTGAACTGAGAGACAGTGTGGCACGTGTGCCTGGGATTGGCCTCACTAAATGGAGCGAGAGCTGGGGTATGCATACACTGAGGACTCTTCTGGTGGGAGGGATGGGGGTAGCATTCATTTCCTATCACTTCAGGTCGTCACAACAGTAGCAAATCTTGTGCCAAGGGAAAGCCCTTAGAGAAATGCAGGAGCTGCTGGTGGACACTGGGGCAGGTGTGCACTGTGGTAAGGGCAAGAGGATAAGGAACAGGGTAGTGGGGGTGGGCTCCAGAAGCATCTGCTCCAAGGGTCTACCAGGTGCTAGCAGTAGCTCCATGTCTAGCATAGTAACCTACATTTAACACGTACTCAATTTTGTCCATGAACCCGCTGAAGCAGTATACAAACTATAGATAATTACATGTGGTTTCTGTTTGTTTTGTTTTTTTGAGAGGGAGTCTCCCTCTGTCATCCAGACTGGAGTGCAGTGGCACGATCTCAGCTCACTGTAACCTCCACCTCCCGGGTTCAAGCAATTCTTCTGCTTCAGCCTCCCAAGTAGCTGGGATTACAGGCGCCTGCCACCATGCCTGGCTAATTTTTGTATTTTTAGTAGAGACAGCGTTTCTCCATGTTAGCCAGGCTGGTCTTGAACTCCTGACCTCAGGTGATCTGCACGGCTAGGCCTCCCAAAGTGCTGGGATTACAAGTGTGAGCCACTGTGCCCGGACTACCTGTGTTTTCTAATCTGCTAAACCTTAACCAGATTTTCAAAAGGATCTATGACCCCAGAGGCTTAAGAGCCATTGGTATCTGACTGTCTGATTCCTTTTTAATTCATCCATTCCAAAATCTAAACAATGAGTGTACCACAGAGGAAGTGCGGAGGGCGTACCCAACAACCTCACAACAATCTCAGGGGAGGGCTTAAGTGTCCTCACACACAAGAATGGAGATTTGAGCTAAATGTACCCAGCTCTTTGAGAAGGGACCCTGCCTTAGCACACATCTTCTATACATGTAGGATGAATATCATAATCTCTACCTTGTAAGGCTGCTGGAAGAATTAAATAGCATAATGGACAGAATATATTTAAGCACCTAGCACAGGCCCTGGCACCGCAGCTTGTAGAGGGTGAGGCAGAGGGCACATTGTATTCTTCATTTGGAGGCCTAGAATGATTGGACACATAAATACATGTTGGGCTGAAATTGAAGTAGAGGGGAAATGAGTGACAGCGTGGGTGGGCATGTGGGCCACAGTGATTGTTGGCCTCCTGGCTATTTCCGCAGTGACCATTTAAAGCCAATGACACAGGGGGAGTGTATCTATTGCATTTAGCAGGTCAGTGTTGTTGGGATCGCACTCTGGGATTGCTTGCATGACCCTGCAATAACGGAGACAGCTGGAAGAGCAGAAATGAGGAGATGCTTCAGATGAACTGCCAAATATTTTTTTGACGAAGGAGGTGGGTCCCAAAAGAGATAGGTCTCTTGATATTTGCCTACAGGATGCCAAGTCAATGCACTCAGATGGCTAGATTCAATCCTAGGTAAATTATTTGTTTAAAAGTGGCTTGCCTGGTATATTTTAGCACTGTCACATATTGGGCAAAGAGCCAGCTAGAGAAGGTAAATGAAATCACAGCCTCATAGATCTCTAGGCTAGAAGTATTTTCAAACAATTGCTTAGAAACATGGTTATAGCCTGGAAAAGAATCTGGGCTTTAGTTACCAAAAGGCTTGGGTGCAAATTCTGGCCTTCTACTTGTTAGATGTGAAGCATTAGACCAAACTGTTCAAAGTCTCAGTGTCTCTATTAATTTTTAAAGACAGGGTTTTTTTTTCCATCACCCAGGTTAGAGTACAGTGGCACGATCATGGCTCACTGCAGCCTAGACTTTCCAGGCTCAAGCATTCCTCCCACCTTAGCCTCCCAAGTAGCTGGGATTACAGGTGCATGCCACAATGCCTGGCTGATTTTTTGTATTTTTTGCTAGAGAGGGGGGTTTTGCTATGTTGTCTAGGCTGGTCTTGAACTCCTGGACTCAAGAGATCCACCCAGCTAGGCCTCCTAAAGTGCTGGAGTTATAGGTGTGAGCCACTGTACCTGGCCAAGTCTCAGTGCCTTAACCGGAAACCAAATCCATTTTGGGAGGTTAGCAACACAGGTGCATGTGTGTACTCCCAGAGCAAACTGGAAGCTGTTATGGTTATCTAGTCTAGCCTTTACATTGAGATTTTATAGATAAATCAAGTGAGAAGATCAAGAGTTAAGCTAATTATCTAACTCACACTTATAAGTAAGCAAAATAAGCACAGGGTTCAGCAAACTACTGCCCACAGCCCAAATCCCACCTGCCTGCTTGTTTTTGTACATGAAGTTTTGCTGGATCACAGCCACGCCCATTCATTTCTGCAGTGTCTATGGCTACCTTTGTGCTATGGCGAGAGTTGAATAGCTGTGATGGAGACCACATGGGCCACAAGCCCAAAATATTTACAATCTAAGCCTTTATTAAAAATGTTTGTCTTGGGAGGCCAAGACGGGTGGATCACCTGAGGTCAGGAGTTCGAGACGAGCCTGGCCAAAATGGCGAAACCCCGTCTCTACTAAAAATAGAAAGATTAGCCAGGCATGGTGGTGGGTGCCTGTAATCCCAGCTACTCTGGAGGCTGAGGCAGGAGAATCGCTTGAACCCAGGAGGCGGAGGTTGCAGTGAGCCGAGATCGTGCCATTGCACTCCAGCCTGGGTGAAAGAGTGGGATTCCATCTCAAAAAAAAAAAAAAAAAAAAAAAAAAAATTGTCAACCTCTGAAATATGGGATAAGTAAAATTTACATCATGAGCTGTGCTCTTACACCAATCTTGAATGCTTGCATCCTCCAAAGCTAAGAACTTTTTAAAAGATATGTGGTGAGAAATATTAGCAGAATCAGTCCTGAGGGCACCCAGATGCCCCTCACTCTTTCTCCCCACGTTCTGCTTTCTCCTTCTTCCATGTCTATCCCCTCATCATGTCCTCCAGTCCTCTCCTGTCCATCGGTGTATAGACCAGGCTCAGCAGCTCACACCAGTGTATACAATCCCCTGTGAGCACAGTGTGGTATGAACGACCCCAGCCTGTCTTCTTGGAATATCAACTTTGTCAAAAATAATGTAAAATCTTGCCATTTTTACCAAAACAAATGAGGAGTTTTTAAGATGAAGCTTGAGACTTTCAAGAAATTTCCAGACCGCTTCTGGTCACTCTAACATCCTCTCTTGGAAGAACACACTCTGCCTTGGGATTTTTAGAAGAAAATTTGGCAAATATTACTTTGATTGGAGCCTGACATATCAGACCTGCATTTGAATCCTTGCTCCACAGCTAACTGGCTGTGTGACTTAACTTCTCCAAGACATTCACTGCTTCCCATCCTGAATAATGAGGGGTAAAGATATTTCCCTAGGAAGGTCGGGGTGAGGATGAAAAAGACAACTGGATATCAGCGGTTTTCAAATTTGATAGCAAATGAAAATTAGCTGAGGAAATTTATGGACGCCCAAGCCACGCCCTCAGACCAATTAAAACAGAATGGATGGGGTTGGAGGGGAGTGGGGACTACAATTGGCACTTTTAAAGGTGCTCCAGGTGATTCTGTTGTAAAGCCTGGGTTGAGAAAGGACTGATGGGCATAGAAGTATTAGCGTGGTGCTGACTCATAATTGATCATGGATAAATGGCAGCTTAAAGTGGGGGTGGGCACATGGCACTCACCCAGGACTGCCTACCCTGCTGCAAGTTCCAACTTACCCCAGTGTGACAAAAAGCCTAAGGTTAGAGTGCCACCCCACCCATATAATATATTTGCATGGCAGAGTCTAATGGTGTCCTTAAATCACATCATGGAGACAGCTGCTGGCACCACCCGATGCCAGCCCCAGATCAAAGCTGGTTGCTGCTGCTGGGGCAATTGGGCTTCAGCACTAATGCCATCAATGCACAGGAACCTGTGTCCTTAAAGGACCTGATGAAGACACTGTCTGCCCCTTGGAGGTCCCCAGCAACGTATGGGATGATCTAGGAAGACCTTAGAGCTGGCCAAACTCCCCCTTCCTCCACCTGCCTGCCATGGACACAAAACAAAGTTTGTGTGTGTCTGTGTGTGTGCACGTGTGTGTGTAAATCAAAAGACTCCTAACCTTCGAGTCAGAAGGTCTGGCTTCTCTTCATTCCTGTCCTAGCCTGGGTTTCCAAATAAAGAGCCTGGGTCAGGGCATGTCAAGGTGGTTTATTTGGGAGGTGATTCTAAGGAACAAGAGTGAAGCACCACTGAGTGACAGGCAAAAGAAACATGAATGTAGAAATATGCTGTGTGTTGGGCCATTCCTGGGAGTAACTGTGGCTCAGTGTCCCCCTCTTTTGAGACATGTCTCGGAACCATCACCCTTGGGGAAATAAAGAGCAGATGCATTTATCCAACAGATCCAGTCCCCCTTTGGTTAGGGTGGCTCCGCCAGCATTAACCTCTCAGTCCATCCTTTAAAGCTGAGCAACATTCTGAAGTCAGCCAGAGAAGCCCCATGGCAGGAAGAATTACTTGCACAAATACCGTGGAGATTGGCATGGAAATGTTTGCACAGACTATGGGGCTAGGAGGATGGGCAATTGTGTAAAGAGGTTCTCAGTGTGCAACATACCCACGCACTCCCAGCCACAGGACAGGTTCCGGGCCCCATGCTATGTATTTTACATCCATGATCTCCTTCAGTCTTTCTCAAAACCCAAGCAATTGACATCTTTCTCTTCATTTTACAGATGAGGAACCTGGAGCTCAGAGACATCTGTTAACTTAAAGTGGCTGAAAGGGGACTCCAACCAGGGCAACCCACCTTAGAGTCCTCTGCTGTCCACCACTGAGCTGGGAAATGAAGACTCTGGACATAGTGTTTCATCTGGCTGATCTTTGGAGTCCCAGTCTGTAAGTTTGTGTCAACAGCCTCTGCCTCCTCTGTAGGATGACCAAATGAAAAATCTATGAAAATTCATTCATATGCAGGGGTTTAATGTTTTTTTATTTTCAGGAGGCAAAAACAAACAACAATAAACCAACTCAACAATATAATAGCCTTGTCCCAGGCATCAGAAGATGGGACTAATAGGTTTCAAAGCCACATTCACGACTTGGGCGATTCGGTTTGAACAGACAAGCTGCTCCAGGCATCCTGGAGATGAAGTAAGTAGGATTCTTCTTGAATTTCGGGGACAGCTGTTCTCTGGAGTTCGAAAAAAAAAAAAAAAAAAAAAATCCAAGTTTCACTGGGGGCAGAAGGACAGTTGCTGGGTGTGCCTCTAGTTGTTCTAGAGAAATGAAAGCTTAGAACTACAGTTCCTCTCACAAGAGGTGAGACAGCTTTGCAATTGAAAGAGAGCAATCAGCCTGGAGCAATTATGTGTTCATTATTATTCTCAAGCTTCTCTGTCACAAATCACATTTTCCATCCCGGGACACGTTGGTGCAGAGCTGCCGATTGCAGTTCCCATCATTCCACCAGCTGACTGCTCCAGCCTGGCCCTGGAAGCGGCAAGCCAGTGGCTCATTAACTGCAATACCTGTGCACAGATTGCAAACCCGGCAGAGCAGATGCTGCATACTTCAGGAAATTCTCCCCTATTTGAAAATGACTACGAAGTACTTTTTACTATCAAACCCTTGTTGGGATTTTTCTAGAAAGACGACCGTGAAAAGCCCTTGTAGATTTTCCTGTCGACTTGCATTACAGAGCAGCTGAGAGTGCTAAGTCTGGGCATGGCCTTGACTTGCAGGCACAAACACAAACACACCCAGGCGCCCCTGGCTTTAAAACCGGGGATTTGAAGTGCTAGACTGGAGAGTGCAGAAGTGCGGCAATGCTCATGCCGCCATCATGTGGCTAGAGGAGGAACTGCACCAGGAACAGAATCCCGAAGTCCATATGGACCAATTCGGTCAGGCTGCCTGCATCCCCTCCTTTCTACTTTCCTCCCTCCCTTCCTTTGAAACAGCTGCTGAAGAAGTCTAGTCAATTAAAAAAAGAAAAGAAAAGAAAAGAAGGTGGAAGAGAAATAATTGAGTTACGTACCACTGTTTGCACACCCCATTCCTGGGGCTTTATAAAAGCCCTGCGTGGTAGGGCAAATAGTCGTCAAATGAATTTGAGTGGGAATTCAACGCACTCTTGATTTCTCTCGGTTAATATATGTTAGCTGAATTCAATGTCAAAATTGAACAGCTCATATTTAAAAGGAGATGATTCCCACAGAACTTTATGGACTTTACATATAGAGGACACAGAACAAATTAAACTTTTGCTTATTGCTTTGAATAAAAATTAGTGTTTTATAAAAAGAGAGGGAGGGAGACTTAAAACTATGCCCTCATTCGTTATTCTGTTTGGTTGTCTATCTTTTACTTCTTAATTTGTAGAAACTCCTTGTATCCTGGGGATAATATCGTCTTGTGCATCATATGAGTTGCAAATACTTTCTAACAATTATCTGGCTTATTTCTTTATGGGATCTCTTTCCAATTTTAAAAATTAATTTTTTAATGTAACTGACGCTGCTAATAGTTTTTCTTTTACAGCTTCTGTGTTTTCTATCTTGCTTAGAAAGACTGCCTCCACCTCAAAGTATAAAAATAGTCTTTAATACTATTTTTAATAATGATTTTATGTTTATGTTTAGTTCACGTGGATTTTTATACTCCATTTAAGCAAGCTTCATTTTCATCCAAATGTGGAATCAATTGTCTCTGTACCATTAAGAAAATAATAACAATCTGTCATTTCCCCACTGAAGTGGCACATTTATTATCGAGTAAGCACCTATATGTAGCTGGATCCTATCTGTTCTGCCAGCATACCGTATTTGTACTTACTACCATACTGTTTTAATCTGGTAGGATAAGCCCCTACCTTCTTCCTATTTTTCTTTTATAAAATACTGTTAGCCATTATCGAACACTGGCTTCTCCATCATATGCTTATGCGCAGTCTGATTTGTTATAACAACCTTGCACTATTTTTGTGAATAAAAGGTCTTCAGTTCTGTATCTTTTTTTTTTTTTTTTGAGACGGAGTCTCACTCTATCGCCCAGGCTGGAGTGCAGTGGCGCGATCTCGGCTCACTGCAAGCTCCGCCTCCCGAGTTCACGCCATTCTCCTGCCTCAGTCTCCCAAGTAGCTGGGACTACAGGCTCCTGCCACCTCGCCTGGCTAAGTTTTTGTATTTTTAGTAGAGACGGGGTTTCACCGTGTTCTCGATCTCCTGACCTCGTGATCCACCCGCCTGGGTCTCCCAAAGTGCTGGGATTACAGGCGTGAGCCACCGCGCCCGGCCGAGTTCTGTATCTTCTGTAGAGCTTACATTGTTTCTCTGGATACTTGGTGAAGGACAGCCACCTCACATCCCTGTTCCTGCTGTGGGAAAGGCTAAGCGCGCTCTCTCTCAACCTGCTAGAGGGACTCTGGCCCATACAGAGAGTCTTAGAGAATTGAAACACGGCTGCCAGACGTCCACCGCTATTAGTGAGCAGTTAAGTGGAGGTGGTTGTGAGATGAGCAGAGATCCCAAAAGGTGTTTACTATGTTCCTTAATCTGAAATTTATTCAAAAATCATGAGTTGATGGCTCTTTATATACTAAGGCCTCGGACCAGGGAATCAAAGGTAAATCAGATACAGGCCTTGCATTCAGAGAGCTCATGAACTAGAAGTGCTATACATATGTGAAAACAAAATTAGCACCCTTCCAGGCAAAGTAGACTGGAAATGTACACAGTACTGTAGCAGCCTCCAGAGAGGGGCAGTGAAGCCAGGTGAGGCAAGGATGTCACTGAGGAGTGAGGACTGTGTGAGGGCCATGCAGCAAACCATCCCTTCCTCCACAGGCGAATCAGGCTCATCTCAGTGGTAGAAAGGAGTGCAATTATTCTCTAGTGTGCATATGTGTTTGTATGTGTGTATGTGCACATGTGTGCGAGTTGACCTGATTCCTGAGCAGGAATCTAGCCAAAGGGTACAGAGGCTGCAGACTTAGGTTGCAGGGAGGGGTTGAAAGGCTCAGGGAGGAAGCGGCTCAGATACGTCTTGTTCTTCTTCCCTGACCTCAAGCTATAAAACAGGCAAACACTTCAGGCAAGCTTTCCGAAAAGACAAAGTTCTCACTGTCCCAGGAAACCAGAGCTTAGATCCTGAATAAAGACTCCACTTCATACCGTACCACCTTCTCCCACCTCTCTCCTGACATACAAATGCTGTTTGTTTAAAAGTTTATCTCAACTGGAGGCTTTAAGGAAGGGCCCCTGGACATGGCCTTAGATCCTGTGTTATGCTTCAGCTGTTTTTTAATGTTTGTCTGTTCACACAGATGAAGTCATGAAGATCACAATCTAAGGCAAAACGATATTTTCTGCAGTCATTATTGTTCTTGGAAACAGAAGAGCCGAGTGTGAGAGAATGTGAGGGCTGGAACGGACCAAGGCAGCCTCCAGTGCCCCACTGGGCTTAATCCCCAAGGGAAATGAGGCCAAGAGCAGTGACATGACTTGGCCCAGTTCACGCAGCTAGTTCCTTCTGCACAGATGTATCTAAAGGACACTTCTCTAGGGGTGCTTCACCATCACATCATTGTGCAGTTAAATGGGGGGGGGGCTCCTTTTAATAGAATACATTATTTCTCTTCTTCCAAACATAAGGGTCAGGGTTATGTACAATTTGTGTGTGAAAGTGTACAATAAAAAATTCCATTTAGGAGAGTGGAATGCTTCCAAAGGACAAACTGTAAATGAGATGGGCTCTTCCACCCCCAGGTCCCACCAAAAAAGGCTTCAAACAAGGGAAGGTTAATTAGGTAGGGAACTTCCCCACAAAGACAAATTTTCCCTAAATACCGCTGTCCACCTGCTTACTCCTCTCCATAGAGGGCCTTCGAGGTCATCTAACTGCAAAGTTTGGGATGAAGATGAGCATTCTATAGTGCTCCCCTTTGCTCCTCTTTATAGGCCATAATGGCTTTCAGAGAGCACCTGTGTTCTCTACCAAGTAGGTAAAGGTCCTACCTCAAGGAGAAAGATATTTATGGTGGTTTTGTCTTGTTTTGACTTTTCCAGCCCTTTCAGTGACTGGGCAGAAAAGCCAGACTAATTCTGGGGACTCTCGGAAAGCCCACTGTAGTTTTGCTCTGTAGTGTTTGCTTTGTCAGTAATAAAGCTGGCATTCTGTCCCCCAACAATCTCTGGGATGCATCTCTTGGTTGATTCAGAGCTCTGGCAGGGAAAGAGATGAAGGGGTGTGTCGTGTTCACTCTTAAACCCTTTTCACCGTAGAATGCCGGTATGCATTCGCAGCAGCTAATTTAAAGACTGTGAGTTGCTTCCGCACTGCTTCTGCATGTTGCCAAGTTGACCTAACAATTTTATGTGAAATGTAAAGTTTTTTCTTTATCACAGTTATGTTTCACAACTCAATACTTTTTTCCTATACTTTGTGTTTTGGACAGAAGCAGGGCAGAATATATGACTGAAGTGAACTCCACTCGACCTTCAAAACCAACCCCTCCGAAGAGAATATTCCAAGAATCAAGCAAAACCTGGCAGGTCAACGACGTTTCATCTGCGTTTCCTCATTCTCTTAGATTGTCTCTTCTTTCCTCAAGTCTCATAGACTCTGGGATTTGGAAGGTTCTCAAAGGTCACCTCATGCACAATGCTTTGTGAAATTTGAAGTCCAGCTACAATACGCCCAATAAACATTTGTCCAGACTCAAGAGTCCCTATTGCTGGAGAATTGAAATTTAATAATACCAAATGTAGCCCAATCCATTTTGGAACAAATCTACTTGTGAGAAAGTGTTATCTTATTGTTGTTTGTTTTACAGCATGCTGTAGGTGGCCTCTTTGAATTCCATCTAAATACAACTTTTTGTAGGACCGTACTGCAAATCATCTATTCTAAAGATGCATATGTGTTTACATTGTATCTGTGAACATTCGTAACAACTGAAGACACTTCTGATTGTGCTTGGCTGGGCAGCAGACATGACATTGTTGCTTATGCATGTGTGAGACAGGCTGTGTCAGGTAGTGTGATAAAAATTCTCTCAATATTTCAGTCAAACTATGTAAGAGTCTTTGGAATAAGGAATATAAGCCTTCTATGTCTTAAAAAAAATTTATAGAGATTTTTTGGAAATCATGAAAGCACCAGATTCAAAACATTCAGAAGGCATCTTGGAAAAAAAATCTTGGGAGACAATAGTGGAGGACTCTAAACAAAGTTGTACTACAGTATTCCTAAGAGTAAAATCAATGGGACAATAGAGCAAAACTGCTCAACCCGATATACCTAATTCATAGAATGTAATAGCTATTTAGGAAATATTTGTTGTTGACTTATGATGTACCACTAACTCTGCTAAGCCCTTTCCATATTTCATTCTACTTAATCCACCCCAAGGCCTAATGAGGTAGTTAGTACAGGGCCACTATCCCTTATCCAGGACTTTTGAGGCCAAATTTTGAAATTCATAACTATTTTTATTATTTAAGAATATATAGTACATGTATTGTATCTCGTTTAAACCCACCAGCAGGGTCTGGGATAGCATGCTGTAATCAAACACATTAATATTTTGCAACAAAATACGTGCATATTCACAGAGTGTGGGATAAAGAAATATCATAATAAGTCTCCAGTCTCCAGTCTCATGCCAGTTTAGGTCAAAGATGAGTTTGTGATGGGCTTATGAAAATGTTTTCTGTTCTCAGGTATTTGGGGATTTTAGATATGCAAATTAGTGGTTTGGAATTTGTATTAGTATCTTCATTTTGCTAATAAACAAAGTGAGGCTTTGTAAGTAGTTCCCCCCGACGCACACAGCTCAGAGTGTGGAGTTAGGTCTGAGACAATCAAGGTCTTAACAATGATGCTTGGCTGCCTCAGTGAAGCATCCATCTGCCAGGGGGTTGGGGGTCACTGCCATGGGCCGAGTCTTCTCTTCTTTAGACTGATCACCTGCCCACAGCTATCTCTAGCCTTCTTGACACAACGGCTCTCCTTTGAACACCCCATGGTTTCTCCTCACTTTTTTTTTTTTTTGAGACGGAGTCTCGCTCTGTCGCCCAGGCTGGAGTGCAGTGGTGCAATCTCGGCTCACTGCAACCTCTGCCTCCTGGGTTCACACCATTCTCCGGCCTCAGCCTCTCCGAGTAGCTGGGACTACAGGCGCCCGCCACCACGCCCGGCTAATTTTTTGTATTTTTAGTAGAGACGGGGTTTCACCGTGGTCTCGATCTCTTGACCTCGTGATCCGCCCGCCTCGGCCTCCCAAAGTGCTGGGATTACAAGCGTGAGCCACCGCGCCCGGCCTCTCCTCACTTCTTAAACCACTATAAGTATGAAGTCTCCACGAGGGGAGACTTAACTAACTGCTAATAGAAGAACAGAAAGAACAGAAAGGTGTGTGGAGTTCCACGCTCCAACAGCATCTACCACTTGCTCAATGCAGTTTTTAAAAAATAAAAATATTTTCTAAGCAGATGATGTGGCTCTTTTATAGTGCTCATCATTTTAGAGAGAAAAAGATCAAAGATAGAGCCACCGTAGGTTCCAAACCCAAGGTTTGGGAAACTCCATTCCGGTTCTATTGAAATTGCAGCTTTTTCATATAAATTTCCCTGGAGAAGAAATATCATAGGGGTTTTAATGATAATAAAGTACAGGTTCTGTAGCCAGCTCATCTGGTTTGAATCTCGTTCTGACACTTCCTAGCTGTGTAATCTTAAGCAAATTACTTAACCTCTCTGTGCCTCTGTTTTTCTAACAAATGCGGACAATGATATGACCTACCTTTGAGAGTTGATATAAGAATTAAATGATTTCACACGTTTAAGCTACCGTACCAGTTCCTGACCACAGTAAGAACACAGAGAATATGAACTTTTCATCATTACTGTCACAGATATTTGTAACCTATGAACCATGCCCTCTCAAAAAGGAAAAGTAGCAGAAAAAAAAAAAATTAGGAGTCAGATCTGTGAATCTCTGAAACTCAGGAACTTAAGCATTAGGCTGTTGTGCTTCTCAGCCCAGGAGTTGCGATGCCTGGAAATCAATCAACCTCTGAAATTCTAGAGCCTTTCCCAAAACCACTTCAAGCAGCAAAACCACATCTTATCCTGACACAGAATTAGTGACTTGGTGGAATATAAAACAAATATGCGTGGCCTTCTCCATGGAGTCTTTTTGGTAAATAATAATGGATTACATCTGTTCCAACACTATCATTATTAGGCATTACTATGGGCAAGAATTTATGTAGTGCTCTCTAAAGAAGCAAAGGTGGCTTAGATGATCTTTTTCTTCAAAGATATCACATCCTAGCAGAAGTAACAATATGTATACACATACATTAGAATGTCAGATAAGGTATATGTGGAGATATACACATACTGTATATGTAGATAGGTAGTATAATATACATACTGCATGTTTATATATAAACATCTCTATAAGTAAACATATGCAGTACACATATACGCATATATACACATACATATATACACATACACATATATACACGTACATATATACATATATACACATATATACACACGTATATGTATACATACACATACACATATATGTATACATAAACATACACATATATGTACACATACACTACACACATATATGTATACATACACTACACACATATATGTATACATACACCACACATATATGTATACATACACTACACACATATATATGTATACACTACACACATATATATGTATACATACACTACACACATATATATGTATACATACCCTACACACAATATGGAAGAGTTAATATGGAAGAGAGAAATTGCCCTGGAACTGTGGTCAACAAACTCTGGTCTATAGGAAAACGCCGCTTACTGCCTTGCTATGGCTTGTGAGCTGAAAATAATTTTTATATTATTGACTGGTTTCATTTTAAATGAATATATATGTATCTACATAACATCATTCATTTGTCTCTTCACTGGCAAAGCCTAAAATATCTACTGTTTGGCTGCTTAAGCAAAACTTTGCTGATCCCTGCTCCAGAAGGCTATGAGGGGGTATCACGTGGTTTAGTACAAAGTGTGTTTTGGAGTCAGGCGGGACTGCATTTGAATCCTAACTAATCTGCTTGCTTGCTGTGGGGCTTTGGGCAACCCCAACCTTAGATCTCCTTTCATGGAAAGGGAATAATATTATCTACAATGTAAGATTAATATCAGCACCACATGTTTAATCCACCTGATGCTTTGTGCTTAATACATGTTTGCTATAACTGTGCCTGAGTTTGTGCATAGAAGATGATTCCTACTTATTTTCTTCTTTTCACTCTTAGATCTTCAAAATGGCCATGTCTTGCTCATTTCCATATTCATGGTGCCTACTAAGCGAATGATTAATAAGGAATGAATGACTTGCGTGATCTGCAGAGTCTCTAATGAGATACAAGTAATTTCCACCTTATTAATCTATGTTCCTTAAGACAGCCCCTAAAGCATGCTGAGAGCATATCCCACACTGAGCACGTCCCACCTGTCATTCCCCTACACCCAAGCACACCCTCTTCGGGCCATGCTTGGAAATGTTTCTTGAAGGGCTGAAAAAAAAAAAAAGAGGCCAATCTACAGGCCTAAAGAAAACAAAGGTGATTTCTTTTTTAATTCCCTCACCAAGGTGGAAGTGGGAAGTTGAAATAAAAGCAGCATGTTTCATCAATACACATTGCCCTAATACACAGGCAAGCCCTGGGGGTGAAATGGTTTTGGTAGCTCTAGGATAAATAAGTTCTGGTTCTTTCTATAGTCTTAGAGAGCTTTTAAGAGGATTCCAGCGGAGCAACCTTTTAAATGGGTGTTCACTTATCACTACCTTCAGGAAGACTTTCTTAGCCACTCAGGTCTGATAGTTCCCTCCGCTGAACTCCTAAAGTGGCAGTGGAGCCTAGTGGTTGGGTTTGAGTGACGGAATCAAACCCAGGTTCAAATCCTTCCTCTCCATATGCAGCTTTGTGACCTTTTGCAATATACCAAGCCTCTTTAAGTCTATATTTTCTTGTTTAAAAATGTAAATATCAGGCCAGTAGCGGTGGCTCATGCCTGTAATGCCAACACTTTGGGAGGCTGAGGCAGGCAGGTCGTGAAGTCAGGAGATCAAGGACATCCTGGCTAACATGGTGAAACCCGGTCTCTACTAAAAATACAAAAAATTAGCTGGGCATGGTGGCACATGCCTGTAGTCCCAGCTACTTGGGAGGCTGAGGCAGGAGAATCACTTGAACCTAAAAGGCAGAGGTTGCAGTGAGCAGAGATTGCACCACTGCACTCCAGCCTGGGTGACAGAGCCAGACTTCGTCTAAAAAAAAAAAAATAGAAAAGTAAATATCAATAGCACCTACCTCAGAGTTGTTTTAAAAATTAAAAGATAATCTGTATGTAAAATACTCAGCTCATTGCTTGACATAAAGTTCATTCCTACAAAACATTGAAAACTATTCATTATTGTTATTTATTGCATTGATAACCTATGTTGCATTTAATAATAGATGTTTCTTATGCTGTAGTTTAAATATTTAATGCATGTTTGTTTTGTCCTTTTGATGGCAATTGCTACATATTGAATTTTCTGTTTTGGTCTCAGAATAATATGTTTTTCAACAAGATATACTTCCTGGCAAAGTTGTGAAGTAGGTGAGAGCAAATGTATAGTATAAAGATAAGAATGTTTCTGAGCCCTCTTTTACCTTCCCTGGCCATTTGCCTCTCAAGCTACCTCCTGCCTACCTCTGAGTGGAATCTTCTCCCAGGGCTAATTAAGGTTGCAGATGGAATCAAGGTTGCAAATCAGCTGCATCTGCGGTAGGGAGATTATACTAGAATAGGCAGTGGGCCCAGTGTAATCACTAGGATCCTTAAATGAAGAAGGAGGCATAAAGTTTACAACCAGGGAGATGACACCATGAGAAAGACTCACTGGGCCCTTGCTGGCTTTGAAAATTGAGAAAGGGGACTATCAGCCAAGGAATGCAGGCAGCCTTCAGAAACTGCAAAGGGCCAGGAAACAATCTGCCCTAGAACCTCCGAAAAGAACCCAGTTCTGGCCGGGCACGGTGGCTCACGCCTGTAATCCCAGCACTTTGAGAGGCCGAGGCAGGTGGATCACGAGGTCAGGAGTTCGAGACCAGCCTGGCTAACAGGGTGAAATCTCGTTTCTACTAAAAATACAAAAATTAGCCGGGCATGGTGGCAGGCACCTGTAATCCCAGCTACTCGGGAGGCTGAGGCAGAAGAATCGCTTGAACCCAGGAGGTTGAGGTTGCAGTGAGCTGAGATTGTGCCACTGGACACCAGCCTGGGCAACAGAGCAAGACTCTGCCTCAGCAAAAAAAAAAAAAAAAAAAAAAAAAAAAAAAAAAAAAAAAAAGAACCCAGTTCTGCTGACATCGTGATTTTAGCCCATTGAGAACCATTTTGGACTTTTGACCTCCAAACGGTAAGATAATAAGTTTGTTCCTTAAGCCACTGCCTTTGCAATAATTTATTACAGCAGCAATAGGCAACTAATGCACTGACCCATGAGGTTATAGGATGCAGGAGCCCCCAGGGCAGTGTTCACTTATGGAGATTTTTCAGGTGGTCTAGAATAGTATAGCCCAAAAGAGAGCGTCATCTGACTGAAGTCAAGGAGGAGAAAAACAAGCAGAGTCTAAACCTTCATCCTGAGCACCAAGACAGAATATCAGGATGAAGTGATGAGAACAAGGCCAGGACCTATGAAGATCAAGGGCAAGTTTGGATACGACGTAGGGAGCAAGGGGCATGAGGTTAGGCCTGGCACTCAATGGTGGGAGGGAGAAACGCCTGACTATCTCATGAGAGGGCAAGGATATGCTACCTATTTTATATGTCTGCTGGCTCTTTCTCAAGAGGGGACCTGACCATCCTGAGAGCCGTGGTTCCACGTACAATGCACCTCTGTACCTCCTATGACACCTTCCATGGCACCTGATGCCAATCAACCCTGAATGTATTAATATATTGACAGATTGGCCAAAAAAGTCAGTGACTATGGTCAGTATAAGGATCTCACCTGTGAGAGGTAGGCTCTATCTGCTTGTGAAGGTACATCTTTTTTTCATAACATTCCTAAAATCCCATTTGATGGAAATATTAGGTTGGTGCAAAACTAATTGCAGTTTTTGCCATTACTTTTAAAGGCAAAAACAGCAATATCTTTTGCACCAACCTAATAAATCCAGTGCCAATAACACTGTGTGATAGAACATGTTTCCATAAAGTTTTGTGTTAATAAGCACAGAGGAACAGTAAGTTTTCCTTCCTCCTTTCCTCCCTTCCTTTCCTCTTGCTTTCCTTTGTCTCTTCAATGTTCATAGTAACACGAAAAACTTCTAGAAGCCCTAAACATGCCAGAGAATACAAATTCAACAGAAAATATGGAATCCAGGGAGACGGGGAGCATGAGAGATGGAGTATTTTATACAAAATGCTCTTGACCGCCTGGTGGAATGGGACTAGACAACAAAGGAGAAATAAAAAGCAAAGGAGTTTTATCACAAACATGGTTTCCAAAACAACTGCTTAGACGTCTCTTTCATAAGATTCCAAGTTCCTCTCCACTCCCTCCTAAACACACACACACACACACACACATCTCAACTTCAGTGCAGTCATTAGAACAAGTCAGGCAGTCATGCAATCTTAGAACTGAAAGGGCCCTTAGAGATAATTTGCATCCAATCGTTGCTTCTTCCCAACACCCAGAACACCCATCTATACCTGAGAACACTCAGATTCCAAGAGAAGACTCTGTCCCAAGGGCCCATTCTCATCAAGCAGCAGAGCTGGACGTGGATGCAGGCGGATCCACAGCAGACTCCTGCTCTTCCCGTGGTTGCAAAGGCCGTGCCTTAATGGAGTCACTGCGTTTGGCCAGAGTGCAGCCCAAGAAAGCCCCATAAACCCTTGCTTCTCAGAGGGTGGTCCTTGATCCAGCAGCATCAGCATCAGCTGGGAACTTGTTTAAAATGATAAATCTGGCTGGGCGCAGTGGCTCACACCTGTAATCCCAGCACTTTGGGAAGATGAGGTGGACAGATCACCTGAAGTCAGGAGTGGCCAATATGGTGAAACCAATTGGTCAGATTGGCCAATATGGTGAAACCCCATCTCCACTAAAAATACAAAAATAAAAAATGTAGCTGGTTGTGATGGTGCATGCCTGTAATCTCAGCTACTCGGGAGGCTGAGGCAGGAGAATCATTTTAACCTGGGAGGCAGAGTTTGCAGTGAGCTGAGATCATGCCACTACATTTCAGCCTAGGCGACAGAGCAAGACTCCATCTCAAAAAATAAATAAATAAAAATAAAATAAAATAAAATGTCAAATCTCACGTCCCTCCCCAAACTCTCTCAATTAGAATCAGCCTTTGTGATAAGGCTCCCAGGTGATTCGTGTGCACATTAAACTTTGAGACGCATTGAAATAAGCTGTTCTTAATTTGGTACAGATAGCAACAGTTCTTCAGTGGTCTTCTAGCTTAATGGCCCAAAGCTGCGAATTCTTACAGTTCAGCGTGCCCAAGAGGTCCATCATAATTACCAATAAATAAGCATTAGAAAGTGGTGCTTCGTCCTCTACACAGAAATCTGTGAACTCCATGGCAGAGGCCTTCATGATTTTTGTTCTCTGCTCAGAAATCAACACTGCTTTTGGTATCTAGGAAAGAAGGAAGAGGTATCTTTTTTTAAAAGAAAAAAATAAATAAAATATCAGATGACTGTAGCTCTTTTGTTAACTTCTGCTTACTTTGCTTTGGCTTTGGTTTCATGAAACTAGAACCTTCTATTTACATAGGGTTTACATAAGGTCCATTGTCCTTTTGTGGAACAAAGAGGCAGCTTAGACGAAAGAAAACAGCACTGGGCCCAGAGTCATCCAGATATGGGGTTCAATACTACCCCAGCTTTTGAATTGCTGTGTGACCCAAAGCAGATCAGTGTGCTTCTCTGAAACTTTATTTCCTCAACAGAAAAATGGCTATGCCAATAATAAGTGATTCATGAGAGTTCTGAGAAATCATACATATGAAAGCTCCTAGCATGTAGCCTAGCATGTGGCAGATATTCATCTGGCCTAGCATGTGGCAGATATTCAGGGCATGATACAGAATGATCATGATACTGAATATCTGGCCTAGCATGTGGCAGATATTCAGCAAGGCATGATACAGAAAGGTTGTAATTAGAGCTTAAAATGAATACTTTTTGAGTATCTGCAATGCCTGCAGACACCAGGTATACAACAGTAAATGAGACAGATATATTAATAGTATCCACCCAAGTATAACTATTGTTTACTTGAAAGCAAGACAAAATAATGATAGCTAACAATGATTGAGTACTTGCTACCTGCCAGTTCTAAGGACTTTACATGAATTAACTGATATAATCCTCACCAATATCCTATGGATACTAGGTACCATCATTAACTCTCTTTCACAGATGAGGAAACTGAGGCACATGAGGGTTAAGTAACCTGGTCCATGGCTGTACAGAAGCAGCTTAGCATGAGACAGGTTGGTACGGAGCTTCAGTAAGTTTCTGAGTTCAGATCCCAGGCTCCCTCTGAACTCAGAAACTTACTGAAGCTCCGTACCAACCTGCCTCATACTAAACAGCAACTACATGTGTATAAACACATGCTTCAAAAGGAGAAGGCCCAAGAACTAGGAGGGTGCACACCAGGGAGCCCCGGCCTAGCCTGAGGAGTCAGAGGCGGCTCTCAAAGGGGGCAATGAGAAAGTAGTACCCAGATAAAGAAGGGGGAAAGTTATCCCTGTAGAACAAGTATGGGAGTGAAGACCTGGAATTAACGGAGAACTGAGAGCTCAGGTCATTAATATTAAGTAACAGAATTGTACTTGGCTACTAAAGACTGCAGCTCAAAAATCAAGCATCCAGCAAATACACCTGGAAAGAAAATATCTCAGACACCACTTCTGTTGTATCCACATTCTCTTAGTCTTGACCAGCATCAACGTCTATCATTTTTAGAGGAAAATTAGACCACAGGAGAGCAGATAATGAGAAGGGGAAGGAGGGAGGGCTTTGGCACCACATCTGGGCCAGGATCCACTGATGCTCGTTTCTGTGTGACCTTGAGTGGGTAATTAAAACTGTCTTCTAAACCTTAGTTTCTTTATCTGGAAAATGGGATTAAGAATATTTACTTTTTACAGTTGTGGTGAGGATTAAACAAAGCCATGCATGTATGGCCTGGCTCTTGGCAAGGACTCAAGGAATGTCCTCTCCCTTCACCTGTCAGTGTTCAAAATTGTGCAGGAAGCTGAGACACAGCCTCTAAACACCCAGGTCCTCTCTCTAATCTTGCATCTTTGAGAGTGTTTGGTTTTGTTCCAGTATCTTAACCAGTATTGGGTTATCATGTTCGGCCATGGAACACTCACAAGACTTTCTTCTTAAAATCATGTGTTTAAGATCATTCAAAGGGATCAAAACTTCAATTTGGATGAATGCATCCAAGTGTCCTATTAATAATCTTTCTCATCAACAAAAACAAAAACAAAATAAAACTGGGAAAAAAAATTATGAGGAGACAGCTAGTAAAATGAATGAGGATTGCTGTTTTTCTTTTTTTTTTTTTCCAGGAGTGCACACTGAAGGAATATCTACGACCTCAATTTCCATCAAATTCCAGGAGATACATTTGAGGAAAAAAAGCCAGATCTTTTCAGGGATACCTAGAGCTTTAGAACCAGAAATCAACTCGAAGAGCATTAGGTCAACCCCCTCATTTTCCAGAGGATGTAAGTGATTTTTAAAGCTGGAATGAAGCTCATACGGGGTTATTGGCAGAATTAGGGCTTGAATTTGGGAGTCCTAAGGCAATCAGGGCAGTACATGTGTGGCAATAGCACTGATCAGCTAAGGAGATTTTCTGCTGAGGACAAGTAACCTAAGTTTCAAAGTTTAAGCAGAGGGCTGTTGATAACCTGCCAAATTCACTAGTCTGGAGAAGGAAAGTGAAGTTAAAAGTGCTATAAACCAACAAAGCCTCAATTCCACAAATTTAAGAACATATTCTCTTTCCTAACAGATGCAATAATCTAATAGATGCTTTTCACTTTTCATTGACCCCTTTAAGGGAAGTCGGTGGAGTTTTCTCAGATTTGCATGTGATTTGCATATTGGTCACACAATCCCCAGCTCAGGTCAATGGGTAATCACAGGCTTGTTCCTGTTCTGGTTCTTGGTCATTAAGCAAGAATGCCAGGTGCCTTAGCTTCTGCCATGGGAAACCATCACCCAGGAAAGTACGGCCATTCTCCAACTGCCTCTTTCCGGCTGAGGACCAAGGCCGCCCTCATAATCCTGATGCTCTCCAGAGGCCTTTCAGAAAACCACGAAAGACTCCCCAGTGCAGTGTGTGGTCTGAATATATCAACTATGAAGGAAACTTCTGGGCCTATTAAGGACATTTGAATTTGGATTGGGCCTTCCATGCCACTAGGCAATTACTGTTAATTTTTATGGGTATAATAATTGTATTATTGTTATGTAAGATAATAGCCTTACTTTTTAGGTATGCATTCTGAAATATTTGAGGTTAAAATGTGCTATCTGTAATTTGCTTTAAAATATAAACTACTGTAAAATACTAAGCAGGCCAGGTGCAGTGGCTCATGTCTGTAATCCCAGCACTTTGGGAGGCCGAGGCAGGCAGATCACTTGGAGTCAGGAGTTCGAGACCAGTCTGGCCAACATGGTGAAACCTCATCTCTACTAAAAATACAAAAATTAGCTGCGTGTGGTGGTGCATGCTTGTAATCCCAGCTACTGGGGTGGTTGAGGCAGGAGAACCATTTCAACCAGTGAGACAGAGGTTGCAGTGGGCGGAGATCATACCACTGCACCCAGCCTGGGTAACAGAGTGAGACTGCCTCAAAAAAAATAAAATACTGAGCAAAAAAACAAACAAAAATAAAGCAAATGCAGCAATATGTTAGTAAATGTTAAACCAAGGCATGTGTCCATTATAATAGTCTCTCTACATTTCTGTATGTGAAAAATTACATACTAAAAATTTTAAAGCAAATAAAGTTATTCTGTTAGAATGAGAAAAGGAGTTATGGAACTTGACCTCTCATTATCCTGTTCACCACCCAAAGGTCAGCCTCCATAGACAGATGACATAAAGAAAGCAAGAACTTTTTATATGTAAAAAGCACACACAGGTGACTTACTACATGAATATTTTCTCATTGCAAACACTTCAAATCACCAAGAAGTATAAGGAGTAACAGTTGAAAGTTTCCCTCTGTGGGTTTCCCTCTTCCAGTCAATCCCCCAGTTCTTCAACTCTTGCCCCCACTTCTTTCCCTGCCATTAACAATTTATTGGATGGGAGTAGAAAAATTAACTTACGTCCTTGGGTCAAACTCAATGCCAAAATCACCCAGGAAAAAAAGGATACCAACAGAGCTGGAGTGTGGGGTAGGGATAGAGGCAGAATGAGATGAAACAGGCTTTCTGAATCGCTGGAAAGCTACACACAGTATTCTATTTTGGAAAGACACATGGGTATCCACTCTGCTTCCTCTGGCAGGAGAATGTGGCCTTCCTAATACTAAGTTCAGTTTGTCATCCAGGAGAGCCTGAAGTTTGCAAACTCTCCCTTGAAACCCAAACATTCAGGTTGTTAAAGGTAAGTTCTCCCCACCCCATAGTTGTGGAATCATAAAGCTCTCCCACAAGGCACCTTCTCAGTGCTGTCGTCTCTACATGGCAGAGCCCAACCTGGGTGGAGAGTATCACCTTCAGCTTTTGGCTCTGATAAGGTTTCAAGGCCCCAGAACAAAAGACATGACAAGATGAGCAACATGAGGTCATGCTTGCCTCCCTTACATTTTGTATCCTTGGTTAAATAAAATGGGAACTTATGATAAATGCATAGGTATCATCTGGTTTTGTTAATTCAGAATCTATTGGAAAATCTGCAGTATTTCTATAGCCTTTTTTCTATGCACTTACATATATATTTAATAATGATAACAATAACAATAAGGGAACCCCTGTACACCGTTGGTGGGAACATAAATTAGTACAACTGCCATGGAAAACTGTATGGAGGTTTCCCTTAAAACTAAAAATAGAATTGCTATATGATCCAGCAATCCCACTTCTGAGTATTTACCCAAAAGCTTTTTGTTTGTTTGTGTTTGAGATGGAGTCTCGCTCTGTTATCCAGTCTGCAGTGCAATGGCAGTGATGGTTGTAGTGATCTCAGCTCATTACAACCTCCACCTCCTGGGTTCAAGTGATTCTCCTGCCTCAGCCTCCCGAGTAGCTGGGACTACAGGCACCTGCCACCACGCCCGGCTAATTTTTGAATTTTTTGGTAGAGATGGGGTTTCGCCATGTTGGTCAGTCTGGTCTTGAACTCCTGACCTCAAGTGATCCGCCTACCTCAGCCTCCCAAAGTTGTGGGATTACAGGTGTGAGCCACCATGTCTGGCCCCAAAAGCTTTTAAATCAGTATGTTAAAGAGACATCTGCACTCCCATGTTCATTGAAGCACTATTCACAAGAGCCAAGTTATAAAATCAACCTAAGTGTCCATCACCAAAGAATGGATAACGGAAATATGGTAATATATACACAATGGAATACTATGCAGCTTTAAAAAAGAAAGATATTTTGTCATTTGCAACTACAGGGATAGAAATGAAAAGCATTATGCTAAGTGAAATAAGTCAGCACAGAAAAACAAATACCACATATTCACACTCACACGTGGAATTTAACATAATTGAACTCAAAGAAGCAGAGAATAGAATGGTGCTTACTTGAAGCTGGTGCCTGGGAGACACATGGAGACCATGGTCAAAGGGTACAAAGCCTCAATCAGACAAAAAGAATAGTTTTTGTTCTTCGAGATATACATTGTTCCTGACAGGTTTTTCAACTTGACAACAGTCCAAAAACCAAATATATTCAGTAGATATCATACCTCAAATTTTGAATTTTGATCTTTTCCTGGGCTAGAGACCTGCGGTACAATACTCCCTCAGTGCTGAGTGACAACATGAGCTGTAGCTTCCCATCAGCCATGTACGAGGGTAAACCACCAATCTTTACTGTATCTGTCTTGCCTGATGTTTCTGCCCAACTATAGAAGTGTTCTGAGCACATTTAAGGCAGCCTAAGCTAAGCTGTGATTTTCAGTAGATTAGGTGTATTAAATGTCCAATTTTTTTTTTTTTTTTTTTTTTTTGAGATGTGGCCTCTATCTCTTGCCCAGGCTGGAGTGCAGTGGTGCCATCTTGACTCACGGCAACCTCCACCTCCCAAGTTCAATGCCTCAGCCTCTCAAGTATCTGGGACTACAGGCATGTGCCACCATGCCCGGCAAATGTTTGTATTTTTAGTGGAGATGGGGTTTCACTGTGTTGGCCAGGCTAGTCTCAAACTCCTGATTTCAAGTGGTCTGCCCTCCTCTGCCTTCCAAAGTGCTGAGATTATAGGCGGGAGCCACCAAGTCTGAACATTACATGCATTTTTGACCTTTAATTTACAATAGGCTTACCAGGGCATAACCCCATCATAAGTCAAGGAGAGTCTGTATTGTATAATGTGGTGAATATAGTATTCATGTATATTAATGTATCATACATTTTTTAATTGCTAAGAGAGTATATTTCAAATGTTCTCACCACAAAAAAATGGTGTTTGAGGTGATGCATATGTTAATGAGCCTAATTTAATTATTCCATATTGTATTCACAAATCATAACCTCACTTTGTACCTTATAAGTATATTCAATAATTTCTTAACTTACAATTTAAAAATAAAAATTGCAAACAACAACAAAAATAATAAACACATGTGAGCCCTTAGAGCAGAGTAGTGTTCTAAGCACTTTTTACCTATTAAATCATTTAACCTTCACAACATCCCTGTGAGGTATGTACTATTTTTATCCATATTTATAGGTAAAGAAACTGATGCCAGGTTGGTTAAATGGTTGCCCAAACTCACCCAGTTAGGACTGGGGGAACTGAGATTTGAACCCAGGCAGTCTAACATCGGAGTATACGCTCTTGACCATCACATCATTCACACATATGGTTTTGCTTTTCAATTTATTTTTCATACATAGGATTATACTACATGTGACATTTCGTTTTTACTTTGAAACATTCCTTGAATTTACTGGATAAGATCTACCTCACGGTTTTTAACTCCTGCACAGTCTTTCATAAACAAGACATAGAGATGTACAGAACCATTTCCAAATTGATGGTTATTTAAATGATTTCTAATATTTTGCTGTTATAAATATTGAAATGAACTCTCTTGCCCTTGTCTTTTTTTAGGCTTATATGTATTTGTGTCAGTTTAGATTCTTACAAGGAGACTTGCCGGGTCAAATGATAATGCACATTTAAAATTTTGATAAACACTGAAGTAAGATTTTTACTTTTCAATTTACAATAGAGGTCAGAAGCCAAAACTCCATGTCTTAGGAGGCAGGGAAAGGAATATCTTGCCTGAGGCATCAGTCCAGTTGGCTTTTCAGCCTCCCATACCGTGATATAAAAATTGAGTTTCCCCCAAAATGAGTTCATGAGTTCAAAAAATGAGTTCATGAGTTTTGAAGTCATGAATGAGTTTAGACCTTATAACTAGAAGACTTTAGCCTATGTTGACAAAGCTTAAAAGGTTATACTACTGAATATGGCTGCATTTCACAATCAATAAAACTATGATACCAGTAATCATAACAGTCACCATTTATTGAGCATGCACTATGTGCTGGGAACCCTACTAAGGGCATTCACAGTCTCATTTAATCTTCCTAACCATCCACAATCCTATGAGTGCCCGGAGCCAACTATGGCTGCATAGTTAACCCCTTATTTCCCTTGCAGTTACAGATCAACCCTCACTTCCTTAGGAAAGCCCTTCCTTGCTTCCCTGACCAGGGAAAATCCCCCTACAATACCCTCTCATAGCACCAAATCCTTCTTCATCATAATGCTTTCAAGGGTGGTAATGCTATATTGAATAGTGTGAATCTTTGATTAACCTCTATGTTCCTTTCTAGACTCCACAAGGGCTGGGATGGTGAGAATTGAACAAGTGACTGAGTGAATGAATTAACCAACACATGAGTTATGGAGCTAAACACTGACTGGTCAAGACCATGTTGGAAGATAAAGATGGGAGAGGAAGCACAGTCCATGCAAGAACATAGTGATAAAAGGAATCAAGATTTAAAAGAAGTATAGGTCATATTTGTAGCACAAAGAAGAATATAGAGTTTAGTATGACTAAAGCTTCCTGCCTTTACTCATCTGGGTTTACTAGACAAGAGAATAGAATGAAGTTAACCATTTACACCTTAGTTCCTTAGTGTAAACTCATCAATATACCACCTATACTAGCAACATATGTGTTTAGAGAAGAACTAAAAGCAAAGGAATGCTGACATTTCAAGCACTATGACATCAGGATGGGAAAAAAATTGGAGCACTTCTGTCTTTGTAGGCCATGTAGAATATATTGTGGGATATACACATCCTCCATCTATCAGCACACATGGTTCTGGCTAATTCTAGATCAGGAGGGGGAAAAAAACAAAACAAAAAAAACCAAAAAACCTCTGATGTTTGAGCAGCAACAATGGGCAGCATGTTACACCAAACACTAGATTAGACATGGTGGTTTCATGAGACTATGCAATTTCAGTATGATTATACCCTTATATTCCCTGAAACTTGACAGAAGCAGATTTTGCACTAACAGCCATGCACAGTGGTGCTCACACACAATGGCTTACACCTGAAATGACAAAGGAGTCATCTGCCTTTAGAAAATGTGACCCCAATCCCCTCAGAGTGCACAAGCTCACTTGAGTTTCCATCAGAGGAATTTAACTCTTAGGGTTTGGAGAAGGGCACCGAGAAAACTGTTGGGAATGCTTCACATTGTATTAAAACAATAGACTGGCTCTCTTCCTTTGGGTGACATGATTGTGATTTCCAGAAATAGGATGAATCACTTGTCTCAAGTAAGTAGTGTTCACTCTAACTTGGCTAGATTTTCGGTGGCCTTTTCTAAAATCCATAGAAGAAACGTGTATTACAGGTAGACACATTTGAGAGGTGCTTCCTAGGGAAAAAAAAAAAAAATAGGTGAACATGTTCTCCTCTGTGTCTTACTCAACTATCCATCAAAAGAGGGTTTTTCTAGGCTTTTCTTTTCTTAGACCTATGAGGTTAACTATAGGAATAGGATGAACTACGCTGATCTTTAGAGAGGAGAAGGGAAGCGATATTATCAATGCTTTAGCCATATGTATACACAATTTGGGAATGTTTTGGGTTGCAAATAAAAGAATATTGGTCTAACAGTGGCTTATATAAATACGGTTATACATCACTTAAGGATGGGAATACATTCTGCAAAATGTGTCATCAGGTGATTTTGTCATTGTGTAAACATCATAGAGTGTGCTTACACAAATCTAGATGGTAGAGCCTCTACACACCTACACTCTATGGCATATCCTATTTCTCCTAGGCCCGTGCAGCATGTCACTCACTATACCAAATACTGTAGGCAGTGGTAAGTCAAGGGTTATTGTTAGTGCATCCAAACATAGAAAAGATACAGTAAAAGTACAGTATTATAATCTTATGGGACCTCTGTCATCTATGCTGTCTGTAGTCAGCCAAATCATGCTAATGCAATACACGACCATATTGAATTTTTCTCCCTTATATAATGAGAATTGTGTAAATAGATTGTCCTAAGTATGTGGCAGCTCAAGGATACCTATCAGAACACCTCCTCCTTCCATCTTTCAACCTCACTATTTTTAGTAAATTGGTCTTTTATCCTCTTTGCTATCCCCTTATGGTTATAGAATGGTTCCTAGAGTGGGTCCCATAGCTCCAAGAACCACAAGTTTAAATAAAGGCAGGAAGAAAAAGGGAATGAGGTATCTGTCCTTTTCATCTAGAAAGGAAACTTCTCAGTCCACCAGCCAACTTCCCTTTAACTCTCATTAGTCTGAACTGGGTTCCATCATCTCCCTTACCTGTAAGAAAGGCAAAAAATAAAAAAAAAAAACATAAAAAATAAAAATAAAAATAAAATAAAGGTGGAAAAGGTGTTAATGACTTAATTCAAATAACCAATCATGATTTGTCACTTGGGATCAAGCACATTGCAAAAGTTGTTGTTTCCAAAGAAGGTGGAAGTGGGTGTGAAGCAGGTAACTAACACCTCCATCCCATCAGATCACCATTCTCCATCTTCAGCACCTTGGTCTCAGCCTCTTCTTCTCTCTCCTCTGCTTTTATGGCAAACAGAATATTAAAACCTCTCATTCCTTAAGGCTTAAGTTTTTTTGAGTGAGCTCATTCAGGAAACCATATTGGAAGACTTCAGCCCACAAAAATTATAATTACCATTGATTAAACGCTTACCATAAACCAGACATTTTGCTGTATTTGAATTAGTAATGATAATTCTCACAACAATCCTGCCAAACAGTTAACATCCTCCATAGTATATAACTTTTTCAGAGTCTCAGAATTGGTTTGCAGTGGAAAATTGGTTTGAACTCAAGACCATCTGGAGTACAAAACCTACTCTCTTAACACACCTGCTCTTTTTCTCTACTGAATTCTTATAGAACTTAGAGTATTACCAATACCTCTATCCCGTCATGTATTATTCTGTGAAGTATTTATGTGTGTAAATTATACAAAAAGAGTTTCCCTTCCTAGGGGCAGGAAGGTCTTCCAGTTGCCCCAGTCATTTATCTGCAACCACGTCAAACTAACCAAATGAGCTCTATTTATGGGGTTTTACACCCAGTACCTAAAGGGAAAGCTCCTCAGTGAAGACTTGAACTTGATGTCCTTGCCTTATCAAAACATAAAGTCTGCTTGTTAAAATTATGATGCAGTGGTTCTCAATCCCAGTAGATTTAGCTAGTCTGGGGTGGCACCTGGGTGGAGACTAGATATCAGTATATTTTTAAAACCCCTCCAAGTTTTCATGTGCAGCAAAGATTGGATTTCCAAGGCAGGACTCAGTCTCTGCCTGTTGACCTAGCAGTTCAGGTGAGTCTAATAATCTGGCTAGTCTGTGCAAGGCTGGCCACGTAGAAAACCTTTTTGCAGTAATAGCAGAAACTCTTTCTTGGCTCTGATTATGATGAAAAATGCACTCTAGCCTTAGGCTTGAGTGTGCCAGCAGGGTAGTAGGAGTTTTTGTAAAACATAACAGAACTAACATCTATAGAACCTTTGTTACAATGCAAGTCATGATACTAAGAACTTTCAATGGCAAATTATGTTCTTCCTCACACCACTCTGAGGGGAACTACCTCTTCGTATTACCCTCCTTTATAGACAAAATAATTTCCTACGGTCACAAAGTAAGGAAACGTGGAATAAGGGGTCCAGTCCAGGAAGTCTGACTCCTTGGTCCCTACTGTTAGCTCTATACAGTGCTCCCTGCTCTAGATTGCATTTGGATTCCTCAATGGCCTCATGAAGTAAGAACCATCCTCCCTACTGAGCCAGAAAAGAGGATGGGAAGTTAGAGGACAGGATCAGAATGGACCTATGTCTTACAGCAAGGGATCTGATGGAGAAGGAGAAACAAAGACAGACTTTGGAGGTCAGGGAACTTGCAATGCTATGAAGTCAAATTGAAGAACTTTCCTACCATGTGTAAGCCCTTGCTCTAAGTGCAAAGACTTGATCCTTTCATAAAGCACCAATAGTAATTCTTTCTAGATGGCATGATACAGTGAAATAACCTTGGACTTCAGGATCTAACAGAGCTTGAATGTCAGCTACAACACCTATACGTGCCATAAGCTAATTATTTTACTTCTGAGCCTCAATATCCTAAATTGTAAAAAGGACAAAAATAAACTCTTCTGTTTCAAATTACTTTGAGAATAAAAAGAGATAATAAACATGGCAGCCCTTAAATAACTGCCTGGCCCTGCTCCCTAAGCAACTCTTATTCAGTTCAGCCATCAAAGGGTTAAGAAAGACAGCTTCAGTACAATGATGAAGTTGGGATATTTTATTTCTGAACAAAGGTTCTATAATTTCAGCTCAGCTATGCCTATACCCAGCTCTTCACCGAGTTCTTGCAGACGCCTGTGGGATGTGTAAGCAGATCCAGGGCTCTGCAGTAATGCTCTTTGAAAAAGCATTGTGCTCTAATAAGTCACTTTCCTCTCCTCAGGCGAAGTTCACATGAATTAGACTGCAAGGCACTTTATGCAAAACGTGTGACCTTCACTGGCTCTGATTTGCATTGTCATCATTCCTTTATTCTTCTAAAGTGCCTTTATTTTGCATAATGCTATAATGTTATTCAGGCTTTGCAGTTATCACTATTTCATTGCTCCAATTATAACCATTTTAGGCAAAGCTATAGATAACCTTCAGAAACCCATGCCTGTGTGATCTTTCTTTCACAAGGAGGAAGCAATGAAACTGGACTTAAGAGAAAAAAAAAAAAAACTAAAAAGCTCATTTTGAGTGGAAATTTGCAACTCCAAGATTAGATTTTTTTCCCTTCTTGGGGATTGAGAGAGAATGTTGTCTGTGTCTCCCATGAAAACCTCTGTATTACTAGTTAGTTATTACAGGCAAAGCTTACTATTGGAGCAAGCACATTCACCTAAGCAGAATCACTCAGTGCCATTGAGGCATAATTCGAGTGTTTCTCAACTTACCGAACATCTCCCTTCCAACTGCTCCCATAGATCCCACCCCATGACAGAAACACCACCCCAAGGCCAAGGATTGGAACCAGTTAATGAACAAACATCTGTTGGAGACATGACATATTACATTGTTTTTTATGTTAGTGTAAATGAGACTCTGATCCTTTCTTCCAACTTAAAGTTGATTGTAGAAAGATAGAGACACAAATTCTGAGGGATAGAATTGGAGAGGGAGTAAGAAGATGACCCCAAACCAAATGTCAACATTTCCACATTTTGCTAGGGCCCTTGGTTAAAAGTGGATATGCTAAATGGTGGAAGGAAACATTCATTTCTCATATTATTTATCAAATACCTACTATTCACCAAACATCAAATTAAGCAGTAAACAATACAAAATGCACCCATCTTCCACAGGGCTTACCATCCTAATCATGAGATTGCAATGGGCTAGGGAAATAGTAAAGGAATTTTGGTAAATCAGAGCTCAAAGTTACACAGAATTATATTACATTTCAATGTGGAAAGCATGTGTGGCTCTTTTATTTCTCTATTATTTTACTCTCCCTCACTCCAATTTGCTAAATATTTAAAGAAAAATACTGAAGGTAGTCCCTGCTAACTTAAAAATGAATATTATCAATAGTTAAATCATTTATCTATACTTAAGGCCATCTCTTTGAAATCACTGCTGTTTTTCTTGGTCTCCTTCTCACCGGCACTTCCCTGGCTGTGCAGGAATACAGCTGGCATGACCCCATGGTACCATGTGGAGGGCAGCTTCTCATGCCTAATCTTTGGGTGTGTGTTGGGTGGCACCTCATCAAATCTGCTTGGTTTTGCTTCAACCCTGGCTGTTCAATGCTGTTGATGCTGACATCCCTGAATAATAAACTCTTCTCAGCCCACTTGAGACTAATGGCTCCACCACCCGTTTTAGCCCTCCATCAAAATCCTCCTCAGTTCTCACTTTGTCCAAGTCCAAAACTTACTCTAGTCCTAGGCTTGAGTATGCCAACAGGGTAGTAGAAGCTTCTGTAAAACATAACAGAGCTAACATCTGTAGAATCTCTACTATAATTATAGCAAGTCACTCTAATGCTAAGAACTTTATGGCTAATTATCTTCTTCCTTATACAACTCTTTGAGTGGAGCTATCTACTCATATTACCCCATTTTATAGACAAGGAAAAGTCCCTAAAGTCCCTAAAGTCACAAAGTAAGGAAACGTGAAACAACACATCCAGTCCAGGAAGTCTGACTCCTGGGTCTCTGCTGTTAGCTCTGCGCAGTGCTTCCTGCTCTAGATTGCATGTGAGTCCCTCAACGGCATGTGAGGATAGCTCTTACTTCTCTACTAAGACCAGAGAAGAGGATGTGAAGTTAGAAGCCAGGATAAGGCTGAAGCTATGTCTTACATCAAGGGATCTGATGAAGAAGGGGAAACAAAGACAGTCATTGCATATCGGGAAATTTATGATACTATGAAGTCAAATTGAAGAACCTTCCTACCATGTGTAAGCCCTTGCTCTAAGTGCAAGGACTTGATCTTTTCATAAATCACAGGTAGTAATTATTTCTAGGTAATATGACACCATGGAATACAGACCTCTCTGAGTCATGCCACACCCTCACAGCAACATTGACCCCAGAGGTCATCTTTCAGTGTCTCTTGAAGGATCTCCTCAATCCCACTTTAGTGGGCCCAGTTGCAGTCCCAAGGGCTGGAAACCTAGTTTCCCTTCTGCTGTATGTCACCTAGGGAATCTCAGGCCTGCTAATAAAAACCCTGTCTCTATGCCAGTCCATCCTCTTAAACCATGCTGGGATTCCATGTGTTGGCTTCTCTGCCTTCTGGTGTACTTTGTGAGTCCTTAGTGGAGAGGTGGGCTAGAGCTCTTTGCCCATATAGTCCCCCAATGTAGTCAGCATATCACCCCCTTGAGAGCAGGAGATGTAGTTACAGCCCTAGCTGCCTTCCTCCTCCATCTCTCACAACCTTCTCAGTCCTCTGCGCTCAGAGAGAGGGAGTCTTTCCCTATGTGAGATCCTCCTTCCCCTGAAAAGCACCCAGCCCTCCACTGCCCCTTCCCTGTGTTAAACTAGCAGACAGATGCAGGAGGCAGAAATGGTAAAGTAAAATCAATTGATAGCTAATTTGATACCTATAAATATTATTCTTTTTATCCTTAAATATCCAGGTTCTCAGTCACCAAATACTGGAGCAGAAATTTTGCTTCCCATTTTGCAGGTAAGAAAAAAAGTCAAATTGGAGAAAAATAAAATTGAGGGTGTATCCATGCCAATATATCAACACTGCAGGTAAATATCTATCTAACATCCATCACTTCAGGGACACTACACTTTGGAAATCTCTCAAACTAACTTTATCTTCTATTTTTCCTTTGAGGGATGCTCTGCTTGCCCTTGCCCCTTAAGAAGGGGTGTTTCTCCAAGCTCCTCTCCTTGACCACCTTCTTTTTATTTTTTTTACTACTCTGTGTGTGTGTGTGTGTGTGTGAGAGAGAGAGAGAGAGAGACAGAGAGAGAGAGAGAGAGAGATTTCATCCACTCTCAGAACTTAGCCATAATCTTTAAGTATAGATTCAACACATCTTTATACCTTGCCCACTTTTCTGTCTTCTGAATAGTTCTATTTTAAAGGAATGCTGGTTCCTTAAACCGGGCATTCAGAGAACTGAAGACTAGTGTCCATGGCATTGATGTTCTAGTTTCTGTTTAAATCACCCTTTCCTCAAACATCTTACTGTCTCACTATTGGTCTTCATTCAGCAATCCTCATCATGCTCATTCCTATAGATTCTGCCTTCCTGGCCTTCCTGTTTTATTCACATGTATTCCTCTCTCCATCTCCCCAGCTCCCTTGCTTCATACCAGGACCTCACCACCTCTCACTGGAATCCTGCAGTGGGGTCAGGTAGGTGTGATAGAGTATAAAGAAAATAGGTTCAGGCTGGGAGCGGTGGCTCATGCTTGTAATCCCAGCACTTTGGGAGGCCAAGGTGGGTGGATCACATGAGGTCAGGAATTTGAGATCAGCCTGATCAATATGGTGAAACCCCGTCTCTACTAAAAATACAAAAATTAGCTGGGCATGGTGGCACGTGCCTGTAATCCTAGCTACTCGGGAGGCTGAGGCAGGATAATTGCTTGAACCAGGGAGGCGGAGGTTGCATTGAGCCAAGATCACGTCACTGCACTCCAGCCTGAGTGACAGAGCAAGAGTCCATCTCAAAAAAAAAAAAAAAAAAAAAAAGAAGAAGAAAAGAAAATAGGTTCACGTTCCATCTTAGTATCCTGGCATCCTAGATGCTCCAATACGTGGCCCCAGAGTTATTATCTTATCCCCCACATTCTTATACATTCTCCACAGATTTGCTGAATTTGGCACTCATTTTCCTAGGACATGGGCTTTCCTACTATATGACAGGTAACTTTTTTCTGCACTGAATGAGCTTGCCAACTCATTTCAGTTTTTGCAATATATCTACCAACCAAGACTGTTTTTAGATAATGCCTCTTTTGTGAACCCATTCTTGATCACTGTCTTGTCTGAAGCCCAAGAACTCACTGTTTTCTCACCTCTACAACTCCACCTGAGCCAGAAGAATGTGTTTTCACCTTGATGAAACTTTCTTTGATCCCCAAATCCAGGTTAGGTTAGGGCCTCCTGCTGTGTTATCTCAGACTTTAGGGGAGAACCCTCATCTCTCTTTGACTTCCTTTTTCTATAGACACCACTGAGAGAAACATATTTGGTTTCTTTCTGTATCTCTGACTTCATTCCCATGGAAGAAAGACTGAAGCATTTTATTTGTGGGTTGGGGATAAGGGGCTTAGTTTATCTTGACCGCTGCTTTTCTTAGCTCCTCCCTGATCCTCTACCTTCAGAAGCTTGACTGACTGCAGGAAGTATCCATTGCCATCTGCTTTCCACCGGGTAACAAGAGCTTCTTCCTTTCCAGGCAGCTTCAGCTGTCCCACTCTGCCAGAGGCTGGGTAAGCACAGTACATTGAATATGCTGGGCTGAATTCTAGGCCGAAATATTGTTGGCAAAACCTCTAGGTGACAGATGTGATATCGCATTTCCCAATCCAGTTTCCATCACTAATAGAGGTGCCATGTTGCTGCCGATGTTTCTCCCCTCGGCCTTTCTATGGACTAAGGACTTCACAGAGAGGAAAACGCAGTATCTCAAACCTCCTTCATGATGGCACTCAGTACGATCAATGCCAGTTTCTTTCCCTGTCTCTTCTGTCTAGCTGGTAAATTCCTGTAAGACAGAGACCATGTTCCTTTTCATTTTTGTATCTCTCGTGTCTAGCACATTATCTAACTCAATAAATATCTTAACTAAATTGACAGATAGATGAAAACTTTATGCCACCCTTATGGCTCATACTATATCTTATAATAGCACTGCATGAATAAATGGATGAATGACATATGCTTGTATACTGCCTACAACATATTCTGATTCCTTTCACATGCTGTCTACCAACTCCAACAATCTGCACCTCATAATTTTGCTGCAGGTCTACTGTGGGAGAACACTTGCAGCTCTTTCTCTACTGCTTTTATTTTCCAATGCTCAGAACACTGGAATTTTGCCAGGGAGGTACAGAACTGTTCAACCCTATCATCCAGAGCTGAATCATCCACAAAGCATCATAGCATCAAAGCTAATGATAACATCCCACTCATCTATATCGGCTTTGCTTTCTGCTTTTCATTTCTACCTTCGTAAATTTACTATTCTCTCGCTGCACTTTAAACCATAGCAGTGTCTTATTCATCCTTTCTTGTCACCAAAAAGCTGACACAAGCATTAAGGAAATTAGTGTTGTCTATAAAAGAAGAAAACCACTTTTTTTTTTTGGTTGAATATTTTCCTTCAAACACATGTCCTCTTTTCCAGATATTTAGTTTTACTATTTTTAGCCTGAATTAGGTGTGCTCCTTTCCAGGAGACTTCATTTCTGTAATCAGTGGGAAATACTTAGAATAGATCCTCAGTTTTAATTGACTAGCCATTGCTTTATTTATTAGTTAACCATCTCTATGGACTGAGTTGGTATTTATAACAAAGGAAGCAATTGCTAAGTTGAACATTGTTTTCATTTCTAGGCTTCTGAACCACGACCATTTGTACAGGGAAGAAAAGCATCTAATAATCCCACAAGATTTTACATTTAAATTCTCTACTTGCATTAATCATTAACTAGTACTAAATAGATACTGTAGACACTTTCTTATTAGTTACACATTGCTGTTCATCAAATCACTTTGTAATGTTCTGGCTTTAATAACAACCATGTGTTACATCTCGTGAACTTATAGATCATCTGGGAAGTTCTGCTAATCTGGACTAGGTTTGGTTGATCTTGACTGGACTCACTCGTGCATTTGTGGTCAGCTGAGTGTTAGGTAGGCAGCTATGCTCACTGTGGCTGACCTTCTAGCTCATATGTTTGAGGGTGGCCTGGTGCTGGATGACCTTGGCTGTGCCAATTCAGCAATGCCTTGTCTCATCCTCCAGCACACTAGTCCAGGCTTGGTTCCACGTAGTTGGCAAGTTTCCAAATCCAAGCAAGCTCACTCAAGAGAAGATGCAGAGACACTCAAGATCTTTGTAAGCATCTACTTGAGGCATATTTGGTAACATCCTAGTGATCAAGGAAAAGCGCAACTCTGTCCAAAGGCAGAGGGCAGAGACTACAAATTACAGGATAAGGTCAAGAATAACAAGAAGCCAGTAAGTGGGGCTATAGATGCAATTAATTTATCACTTTCCAAACTCTCCTTCTGACTTCGTGTACCTATAAAAACACACGTGTAACACTCTAATTTAATCCTTCTGGACATAATACTATCATCACCATGAACAACGACAGCCTTCTTAGAGTACTGACTTAAGCTACAAAACAAAGGTTCTTATTTCATTGACACAACAACCTATAAAGCAGACAGTAGTATTATTTCAAGGCCAGGTGCTTTAACTCCAAACCTCGTGGGCTTAAGCATCAGATCAGTCTTCCTATAAAAGCGGTTTTGAAATTATTACCCCCACAGAAACACATATTATGATAACGGCCTTTTGTCATATTTTGTTCTTGTCTCCCAGTAAAAACTCTTTGGCAAAGAATATATACACCAAGTCTCTTCTTATTGTGCAAATTATTTGAATTTCCCAGGAGTATGTGAGTATACAAGCATATGTGGAATTGAAAGGTGCAATGAAAAATATAATTCAGGGATCATTCGCAATAATGGCTCACAAACCATTTTGTGCCAAGTCCTCAGGCCTTTGGAATCTCTCTGGGGCCTCTCAAATTGTTGCTGGGCAACAACAACAGAAATGGAAGGGAGAAGAATCTGCTTCTGGAAGCGGCCCTCAGCCCTTGGCCCAGCTGTTCTAGGTCTGCTTTCAGGGATCCAGGAAGATAGTGACTAACCCATGCAAACTTAGAGCAAAACTAACCACATTTAACAGTAGGTGAGAATGCAGAAGGGTGAGGGGAGAAGAGATACCCAGTGCTTAATAAAGAAGCTGTCATGTCTCATGGAGCTTGACTTAGGATACACTTTCATATAATAGACACTTCAACAAAATCCTTGAAGTAAAATTCACTTCATCTAATGAAAATGTTATTAGCCTCTGAAATGACCAAGACGGTTCAGACAGATAGTCATTAGGTTGCTGAGATTTCATCAATAAAGGCTAGGCTATGGGTAGGGAGGGACCTTGTAGAATATATCACAGTGCTTCGTGGAAGTTCGTTGTTGTGTATGTATGCTCCATGGCCCCTGGGAGGGCCCCAAGTAACAATCTAGGCCAAGGGTTGAAAAGTTTTTATGTAAAAGACCAGATGGTAAATAGTTCCGGCTTTTCAGGCCATATGATCTGCTGCAACTTTGTACAAAGGCAGCCATAGGCAATACATAAATTAACGTCTATGTCTGTTTTCCCATAAAACTTTATTTACAAAAACAGATAGTGGCCAGATTTGGCCTACAGGCTGGAGTTTTCTAACAGCTGGTCTAAGCAGTCAGGAAGTCTGTGAAGATTTGGGGTGTGTAGCTTTAAGCAATAGGTCTGGCTTCTGAGCAGGGTGAAACACTTTTTAAATAATATGCAATTGCAATCTGTCCAGCATGGTTAAGAATTAAGTATGTGATAACCGGTGGCCTTATGTAACAACTGGTGACAGTCAAGAGGAGACCTCTTGTTCCTAGGGGAACAAGACTGACCACAGAAAAGCCTTGTCTGCTCTCAGACAAATTCAGTACTTTTTTCAGCCACCAACCAACTCTATAATGCTTGGAGATCTAAAGGCAGGAAGATGAAATTAAGTCAATTACTTAAGCAGCACTGAACTCAAAGCAAGGAGACCTGAGGTCCAGTCCCAGCCTTGCTACTTACTATCTGTATGAGTCAGTTATTTTATGACTGTGATCAAGTTTTCTCCAGCTATGAAATAAGGGCTTCTGGTGTTTCTCCAAATGTCATCTGAATCAGAATCGTTTAGGTTACTTATCCAAAAGGCAGATTTCTGGGCACTACCCTAGACCTCTATTGAATTATAATCTCTGAGGTTTGGGGCCTGGTTATATGTATGAACAGCATGAGCTCTGGGGATTTTAAAATCCAGGAAAGTTTCAGACCCACTGGACAAGAAACATACTCTTCTAGCGCACCTTCCAGCCCAATGTTGTGGCCTCTCTGAAATGTGGTTAAAGTATACCATCTTCTGCTGTTCTCAGGAAGAAATGCCTGTTAACTATAGCATACACATGGAATTAATTGGAGCCTTGTGGAATTTTGGAAAGAATAACCAGCCTCATCTATAGCTTTATTTGGAGAAATGGCTTCTTGACCCGGGCTAATGGTGTTATTTCACAATCAGAAGGGGAAAAAGTCATAACTTCACTCCCTTTTCCTCAGGCCAAAATGCAAATTTGAAACTCATTCCGAATGCCTTTCCAGGGAGGTGGCCACAGCTGATGAAAGACCTCATGCTTGTTGCAACAGGCCCTGGGAGCTGAATTGTATCCCTGAAACTGGCCTAGCTTCCTTCAGCTCAACAGAGCAGCTGAAAGGTAAATGATGCATACACATGTGTGCATGTGTGTATAGTATGTATGTGGAGTGAGAGTTATGTATGCAGTACATGTGTATGTGCATGGTGTTTGGTTTGTGGTGTGTGTGTGGTATGTTCATGTGGTATGTATATATGTATATGTCTGGTGTTTGGTGTATCCAATATGGTGTTTGTGTATGCATATGCAGATACATGTACGTATTTGTGTTGTGTGTGGTATATGTGGTGCTTTTGTGTTTGTGGCATGCGTATATTGTGGATATATGTGTGCATGGTGTTTGTTATGTGTGTGTGTTGTGTGTTTGTTATGTATATGAGTGTTCCTGGTGATTGTATGGTGTCTGTGTGCTTTCTGTATGGTACACACGGTATTTGTGTCTGTCTTGGGTGTATGTTGTATGTATATGTGGGAATGTGTGGTGTGTATGGGGTTTATACATGTATGTATATGTTTAGGGAGGGTCGTGGAGGAGGATTGTCAGCCAAGAGAGTCAAGGTTCATAAATTCAATAGGTCCCACTATGTGCCAGCCCCAGGCTAGGTGATGAAAGTACAGAGATAAGTTAGAACAAGTCACTACCCTGGAAAACCTCAGAGCCCGGCATGCAAATTTCCCCGAGTGTTACAAGCCAGGCACTTGCCTCACATCATATTCACAGCAACGCCTTGGAGATAGAGATCGCGATTATTCCCATTTAATATCCAGGGAAGACTGGGACTAAGGAAGGTTAATTATGGAGCACTGTAACAAACCTAAAGAACTTGAACCCAAGCAGGTCAGATTCCAGAGCCCATGTCATTAGCCTCCGTCATCACAGTAGCTAACTTGTATTGAGTGCTTTGCCTGCTTCATGATCTCATGAAGGTTCTCAGGACAACCCCGTGAGCTGGACAGTGTTACCATTCCTGCTGTGCCAAGGAGTGAATGCCCAAAGGCCACAGAGTCAGTTAACGGCAGAGCTAGGATTTGGACCTAGGCAGCCTTGCTCCAGGGTGCCTGCTCCAAGGGTTTTGTTTCTTTGTTTTTCAAAGACAGACAAGCATGGAAATGAACGACAACTCAGAAGATGCTTGTACAAAGCTTAGAGGAAGAAAAAAATAACTTTCAAAGGACTCCGGGGAGGGCTTCCTCCAGGAAGTGTCATCTATTTTCTTGCACTTACAAACCTGACTCTGGGAGAAATAGCAGAGTCCAAGTTTTGGCCGTGACTTTAAAGACCAAGGGAGAGTTTGATGGTCATAATTTCCTACCCGTTTGATTTGTCCTTGGTTGGACAGGGAGCAGGGAGCCATGTTTTATCTCTCTCCCTCCCTCTTTTTTTTTTTGAACGTAAACTCCTTTAATGTAATGTAAAATGCCTCCACCGGTGCCATCAGTAGCCTTTTAGAGTGTCCTCTCTTCCCCAGAAGCTAGAGAGTAGTTAAGGGCAGTCAAGTTTGCATAGATGGAAGCAGGGACCAGGGAATATAAAAGGTTTGTATAAGCAGAATAGTGCAGACCAGGGAGCAAGCGGCTGAGGCATTGGAGAGAAGTCTCACTGTATATTTTGTTCCCAGCTCTGCCAGCCTTTCTGGTCTTCTTTCCAAAGCAACTGGAGATTATTTCACAATCCACTCATGAATACACTCATGATTTCAAAAAACACTATGTTTCAGAAACATAGGTCTGACTAAGCTATAGTCCCAAAAGATAGTTTTACCTTCACAGGCTTGGGTTTAGCAGCACAGGACATTAACGACTGGAACCAGAAGTCTTAGATTTGTTGGAATTATATTGTGCTTGCTATGTAAAAAAAAAAAAAAAAGATTTTGAAAACAAAATATATAAAAGAATGATCAAACTTAAATATTTGCAGAAACTGCACCGAAGGCATTTTAGTAGGCCAAATGAGTCCACTCCTCAAATCACCTGGAGAGTGTGAGCGTGTGTATGTGTGCGTGTGGGTGTGCACACATCTCTTCTGGCCACATTGCATCTGCATACTTCCCAGGGTTGGGAGGTTACTGCTTGCCCAGCAAGCTAATCCACTGTTTTGAAGCTCTGATGGTTAGGATGGATTCTTTTGTTGTTGTTGTTGTTGTTGTTGTTGTGTAGTTGTTGTTTTGAGACAGAGTCTGGCTCTGTAGCCCAGGCTGTAGTGCAGTGATGCAATCTCAGCTCACTGCAGCCTCCACCTCCTGGGTTCAAGCGATTCTCCTGCCTCAGCTTCCCGACTAGCTCAGACTACAGATGTGCACTACCACGCCTGGCTAATTATTGTATTTTTAGGAGAGATGGGGTTTCGCCATGTTGGCCAGGCTAGTCTACAACTCCTGGCCTGCTTCAGCCTCCCAAAATGTTGTGATGACAGGCATGAGCCACAGTGTCTGGCAGGATGGATTCCTAATAATATTCACCGTTTGTCCTAGTTCTGACTTTTGAACCTATGCAGAGTCAATTTCGAATACTTTTTAGTGACTTCAAAACATTTTTGGAAGAAAGACATGAAAAGCAAACATGTATAATAAGTAAAATGAAGAAACAAACTGATTATTTGCCACATAAGAGCCCACTGATGATCTAATAATTTATTGCCTAATAAATCCCTCTAGGCAATTTCTTTTTCATCTGGCTTAAATATAACTCTTGCCTGTCTTCAATGCCCATATCCCAAGTCACATGACTCTCTCCCCGGACACACATGTGTCTTCACACATGCACACACACTGCCAACTGGCAGGCTCAGCAATCCTTTAAAACTCTGATGGATATTGTCCTTAGGTAAATTGTAATTTCCTCAGGAGACACCCTTTGGAGTTAACCTTGCTGACTGCTATAGTCCTGATCCATCACCGTCACAATTGCTTCATTTCATACTCCTGGACCCCACTCTCTAACTTATAGCTTGGTACAATACTGAGTCTCGTTGCCATTTCTAGAGTGTGTCCCTGTCTTAAACCACTCTTCTTAATGATTGAGTCCACTCCTATCACACTTGTTTCTCCTTGGACTGAAGCCTTGATCCCAGGCTCCTAGTTGCTGATCCTCCTGACCCCATGACACCAGGGATTTTAACAAACCCAGGTTTGATCTCAATCAAGCAATTAAATGCTTATCAAAGAGGCCAATGTTAGATATGAGTTCTAAATTTCTTTTCAAAAAATTAATATGTCAGTATGTTCAATTCTTTGCCTTCTACTTTTAAATTTAACTTCCTTGTAAAGCAACCTTTTTCAATTACCTACTCCACCCTAACTCATTCCAATTACCTACTCCACCCTAACTCACCTGCGCCACCCTACATTCCAATCACCTGCTCCACCCTAACTCATTCCAGTTAGCTGCTACCTGCTCTGCCCTGACTCCCGCCGAAGCACTCACCCTGTCATTCTATTTAAATTAGCCAATCACAATTAGTTTAGCCTGTGCAGCCTAACCCTAGCCAATAGGAAAATGACACAGCAGCAGGGGCCACGTGCATCAGGGATAAAATCCCCTTCCCCTCCCTTGTCCAAGTGTGCGCTCACCATTGCTCTACCTGTAAGGGTGCACCCTTCTATATAAAATAACTTGCCTTGCTAAAAATTAAAAAACATTATTAAATTTTTAACTTTTATTAAATTTATTTAATGAAATTTATTAAATATTTAATTTTTAATTTAAAAAATTTATTAAAATTTTTTTAATTTATATTCAAATGCTATTTCTTTTGCAACACCAAAACTTTGTATATAACACCAAGAACAGACAGATATGGTGGGTAGCTAAAGACTGCCGCATTCCAATGCATATGTATTGAAATTTACTATCTTCTAGGCTTCATTTCTCAAGTGTTTCCTCCAAAATCTTCTGAAGGAAACTTCCACATCCTTGACTGAAACTGACTCACATGGCATCAGTTGCACATGATGCTTTGCTAGCCTGACACTCCATCAGAAAAGAAGGTGAATTTTACATCAGTTTTTCTTATATTTATGTAATCCATACTACTTCTTGTTGATCACTGCTTCCTTCTTTAAGTGATGAAATAAAATGTATATATCTTGATATATGGATACATAATTATTAATTGTAGTTTTCTTGGGGACAAATATCAGACTTAGACGTCCATCGTAGCATTCACCTTTTCTTCCCTAACATTGAATTTGTCCATCTTCAGTCCCCTGAAGTTCACCTCTGCAGTTCCTCTGAGATTACTCACAGTTACAGTTGTTTTTTTTTAATTCTTAGCAGGAAAAGCATGAGATTTAGATATGGCTTTCAATCTTGTCTCTTATTGAATAATGTATTCAAGGGGGTGACCATGGGCAAATAATTTACTTTCTTTGTACCACAGTCTCCTCAGCTGTAAAATGGATATAATCATATTTGTCTTCCAGAGTTGTTGTGAGAAAGGAATTCAGTAGCATCCCTAAAATACCTGATGCAGTGCCTGTGTGTTTTTCATAAAGACCTATCCTTGCTCCTTGGGAATCAGCTCTTTTTATTTCTGCAACTTGACCTCACGTGGAGCTTCCGCATCTTGAACTCTGTGCTTTCACCACATTTCCTCACGTATCCTTGTCTCCATGTTCTTCCTTTTCCAGATGGAAGATCATTCTCCTTGACAGAGATGACACATTTTACCAGATGAATACAGCTCTGTTTTCTCACTGTCATCTGTCAGCATTATGTCTTCTGCCCTGAGCAATGAGCCTCTTCCTCCCTTACTCTCTTTATTGTGAAAGTAGCTTTTAACGAGTCTCACTCTCACCGCCAGTACCCCTTTTATTCTGAGTGTTTTTCACAAGTCTCAGTTTATTCACAAGAACTTATTAAAGACTTATTATGTCCAGTATGCACTCAATGTTGAGGACACTGATGAACAGAGAGACAGGGTCCCTGCTGTCACGCATCTTCTAGCGAGCACTGGTTTCCTGCAGCTGAAGCTGGGTTTAACTTGTGCCTCAAATCCTGGGGTGAGTGTAGCACATGATGGAACCAGGATTCCAATCTAGGTGACCTTTCTGCCATATGATGTTGGCACAAAGAACACTTTTTGAGAAGCCTGACCAGCATCAAGGAAATATTATCAAGTGGGCTGTCAGGAGGCCCCATGAGCCTCCTCCTGACATCACCTGCCTCCATTCAACAGATTATCAACTAATCCTTATTAAATGATCACTGGCTAGGGTAGTTAAGGTGTAACTGATAACAACTAGGGTGTGAACCACTTCTGGTGAAAATGGAGTGGCTTATTCATACCTATTTCCAGAGAGAGTGAGAAATGATTTAAGTGTCTGTCCTTCCTCTCATAACAGTAAGCCTTAATTGAACATTTCCACAGCTCTCACGCATTAACCTCTAAATACAGTGAACAAAAGATCCTTGTATTCCATAATTACACATGCTTATGTGATCCACATCCTCATATGATTACCTTATGAATCCACTCCCTTCTTTATTCATTCTCCATGCAGTGAGGTATAAACAGTGCTTTGGAGCAGTGGGTAGGAGATCTGGGCTATTGTCTTGCTCCTGTCACATGGTCACTGTGTGTGCCCATGGGGGACGTTGCTGTACCATTTCTTCAACTGTAACATAAAGGAGCTGGACTCAAAAAACCTTAAAAGGAGGTTCTGCTCTAAAGTTCCAAGTGGTTAATTGCCCCAGTTTGAGAGACACTTGGCTGTGCACAGATGTTAGCAATCTGCCTCCTGCCCAAACACAATTAGCTCTGTAGAAACAAGGACAGAGCTCAAGGGGGCTCCCATGAGGCCTAAGCTTTCACCTTCTTGCCTGAGGGTTCATTGACTCATTCAGACAGTATTCCTGGGGAAAAATGAAACTGGACCTATGGCAGGAGGCTTGCATCCTGGCTTTGTCACTTATGTGCTGTGTGGCTTTAAAGAAGCCATTCACCTCTCTGATCTCTGTTACTTCCTCTGTAAATCAGGCATAGTGGTACACCTGTTCACAGCAGTGGCAGGACTAGAATTTTTGTAAGACTAAAGTATTGATCTGATTTGAAGACAGCCTGGCGGATCTTCCTCGAGTCTGTAATTGTGAAGGTAGCAAGAACAAGCACAGTGAAATTACTCACGTTGCTTGATATTTGAGGAAGCTTGAATGAGGTCACTGAGGTAGGCTGTGTGAGGTCGTGGGACTCAAGGCTCCTCAACTTACCCCAATGGAACCGTGATTATTCAAAGAGCAATTGAGAAATTCAATGTGATTCCGTAAACCAAAGTGTCTGGCACGTGCTCAAAGAAATAGAACAACATAGTAGTTTTGCATGTGAGCCTGCTTTGTGCCAGACCACAGGTTAAGCACACATAACTGAAAAGTTCTTTTCCCTGCAATATGGCCCACCCTAAGGAAGCAAGATAGCATTTTATAGGGGCAGCATCTAAAAAAACAATGTAATCCTCTCTTAGGAAATCCAGCCTTAGCTTTTAAAGTTTAAGATTGCTGAGATGATAGAACATTTCAAATGGTTGCTGCATGGCTCAGTCAGCACCTGGTTACAGCATGGTGCCTGCAGAGTGGAAGAGTCAGGATGTGTTCATCCAGCTTTAACACTTAGAAACTGAATGTGTACCTGGCACCTAGCAGACCCTCAATACATGTTCAGTCAATGAATGGATGAATTAGTGAGTTAATGTATAAACGGAGAAAACTAAAATATTTTATGAGACCAGTGCTGTGAATTTTCAGTTTCACACTTACCCAATCCATAAGGGAGTCAATCCAGAGGCAAAATTCACGGATTCATGTATCTCTCCTGAGATGACACATGTTGAAATGTCATGGGAATAAAATATGTGAAATTTTTATCATGTCATGGGAGTACCTCCAAGTATTTCGATTTTCTTTTCTTTTCTTTTTTTTTTTTTTTTTTTTTTACTCTTATTACAGCCCTGGCAAATCCTACTCAGAGATTAAAAAGGAAGAACTTCCAGCTGGGCATTGTGGCTCATGTCTGTAATTGCAGCACTCTGGGAGGCCGAGGCAGGCAGATTACTTGAGGTCAGGAGTTGGTGACCAGCGTGGCCAACATGACAAAACCCCATCTCTACTAAAAATACAAAAATTAGCTGTGTGTGGTGGGCGGCACCTGCAATCCCTGCTACTTGGGAGGCTGAGGCAGGAGAATCACTTGAACCCGGGAGGTGGATGTTGCAGTGAGCCGAGATCATGCCACTGCACTCCAGCCTGGGTGACAGAGCAAGACTCCATCTCAAAAAAAAAAAAAAGAACATCCTTAGTAACAGAAGTCTCTTTTCTCAGTTGGGCACATGCCTGCCTAAAATAAACATGAACATTTTCCCACCTCTGTTGAAACTAGACGTGGCCACATGACACGTTCTGCCCAGTGGGGTGTGAGCAACGTGCTGATGGTGGCTTCCTGGAATGTCCTTAATGGGAGGGAGCCGTTCTTGCCTTCCCTTTTCTCCTTGGTTGCTGGCTGGAAGGGCCAGCCTAGTTAATAAGATAAACTTCGGAATGGAAGCCACATGTGAAAGAGTAAAAGCTAGGAAGACTTTGGTCCTGAATACAACCCCTTCCGACCTTACCTGAGAGGAATAAACCTCCATTTTAAACTAAATGTATTTTGGGGTTTTGCCTGGCAAATAGTTGAAGCTAACCCTGACTTATAGAGTAACACTCAGAAACTCTGGAAATGCCATTCACACAACATGCTCCAGCAAAATGAACACTGGGCTACGAGTCAGCAAACTGAGTTCTGAGCTTTTAGCACTATTTAGCTTGTTGATATTCAACAAATCATTTCCTTTCTTATGATTCAGTTTTCCATTCAGTAGAATGCAGGCATTAAATTAGGACTTCCTCTCCAAAGTTACTATCCTTAATAATTCTTAGAAGAATATAGCAGGAGCTACTGTATGAAAGATCATATCAAGGTTAAGGATTAGGAAAAAAAATTAGTCTAGTGTTAAATGCAGTCAACAAATATTTGTTGTGCACCTAACTCATCTCAGGTGCTGCAATAGGTACTAGAAATGTGGAGGTGAACTAAACAGATACAGCTTCTGCCCCTGTGAAGAATACTATCTAGTTAAGAGGAAAAGCATTAGAAATATTGCTAAATGCAATGGCAACGAAAGCCAAAATTGACAAATGAGATCTAATTAAACTAAAGAGCTTCTCCACAGCAAAAAAAATTATCATCAGAGTGAACAGGTAACCTACAAAATGGGAGAAAATTTTTGCAATCTATCCATCTGATGAAGGGCTAATATCCAGAATCTACAAAGAACTTAAACAAATTTACAAGAAAAAAACAAACAACCCCATTGAAAAGTGGGTGAAGGATATGAACAGACACTTCTCAAAAGAAGACATTTATGTGGCCAACAAACATATGAAAAAAAGCTCATCGTCACTGGTCATTAGAGAAATGCAAATCAAAACTGCAATGAAATACCATTTCATACCAGTTAAAATGGCAATCATTAAAAAGTCAGGAAACAACAGATGCTAGAGAGGATGTGAAGAAATAGGAATGCTTTTATACTATTGGTGGGAGTATAAATTAGTTCAACCACTGTGGAAGACAGTATGGTGATTCTTCAAGGATCTAGAACCAGAAATACCATTTGACCCAGCAATCCCATTGCTGGGTATATACTCAAAGGATTATAAATCATTCTACTATAAAGACACATGGACACGCATGTTTCTTGCAGCACTATTTACAATAGCAAAGACTTGGAACCAACCCAAATGCCCATCAATGATAGACGAGATAAAGAAAATGTGATGCATATACACAATGGAATACTATGCAGCTATAAAAAAGGATGAGTTCATGTCCTTTGCAGGGACATGGATGAAGCTGGAAACCATCATTCTCAGCAAACTGACACAGGATCAGAAAACCAAACACCACATGTTCTCATTCATAAGTGGGAGTTAAACAGTGAAAACACATGGACACAGGGCGGGGAACATCACACACTGGGGCCCATCAGGGAGTGTGGGGCTAGGGAGGGATAGCATTAGAAGAAATACCTAATGTAGATGATGGGTTGATGGGTGCGACAAACCACCATGGCACGTGTATACTCATGTAACAAACCTGCACGTTCTGCACATGTATCCTTGAACTTAAAGTATAATAATATAAAAAATTGCTAAATAATTATAAAAAGATTTGTATAAAAAAGAAGTCTGTATGTTATGACACCATGGGTTAGCGGGACATTACTTGGTTGTGGGAGGAGGGAATCATAAAGGAATGCATGCAGGAATGCATATTTAAACTGAAATATGAAGACTGAATGGGGCTTAACTAGGTGAAGAGTAGAAAGAAAAAAATACTGAAAAATCAACTTACAAGAACCTTAAAAGTTTCATAAGGACAAGTTGATCAGGCTTATGAAGCCAGAAGAAAGACTCACGGGTTTACTCTTTCCCAGACCTGACCCTATTAGAAATTGATACCTCCAAGCAAAATTTCCACCCAATCCTTAACACTTCTGCTTTTCAACTCTGGAAGATATTTTTTCTTGAAGTTGCAACACTGAGCATTTTTAGATAATCACCTTTTCATGTGTACTGTAGTTTTCAATTAGCTGTTTGCAAAGCAGGGTTACATGTATAATCTTGGGTAATATAGGCAGTAGATAGTACTATCCTCAGTTACAGGGGTGGGAATGAAAAATTGGTGAGATTAAGTTACATACATGTGATCAAACAGTTAATAAGTGGGGACCTGAACTTTCTTCATCCTCTGGCCGGTGTTCTAACCATCCCTCTCTTTCTAGGGCAGAGGTCATTTGCACATATAAAAGTGACTATCAAGAAAGTAATTTATTCCTTTGAAAGGAATGTTGGCCAATTAACCCAATAATGCTAGTTGGAGAGATTACAGTCAAACGATTTCTTCATCCAGGATCATTTTAGAGCATTTTGGAGTTCAGATTTTAGAATTTGGGATGGTCAACCACTACTAACTCTATCTAGAGGGGTGGCCATGGTTAAACAAGACAGTGCATGGAAAGCAAGTAAAACACTGCCTGACACATGCAAGGCCTCATACCTGTCAGGTGCTATTACTATTGTATTGCCCATCCTTCAAGACTGAGAGCTATGGGGGTACTTCCTTCAAACTGCTCAGATCTCTCAAGATTATATTAACTGTCTTTCTTATGTGTGCCTCTGGTTTATCTCTATCACAGGATTGACAACAATCTATTTTTACTGAACAGTTACATTTCTCTTTACCACGGAGTGGCTGAGGAGACAGATGCCATGTCTTCTCTATGTTTGTATTTGCAACACATAGCATAAGAACTGTTTGTTTTTGTTTTTGTTTGTTCTGTTTTGTTTTTTTTGAGATGGAGTTTCACTCTTGTTGCCCAGGCTGGAGTGCAATGGTGTGATCTTGGCTCACGGCGACCTCTGCCTCGTGGGTTCAAGCAATTCTCCTGTCTCAGCATCCCCAGTAGCTGGGATTACAGGCATGCGCCACCACGCCCAGCTAATTTTGTATTTTTAGTAGAGATGGGGTTTCTCCATGTTGATCAGGCTGGTCTCGAACTCGCAACCTCAGGTGATCCGCCCGCCTCGGCCACCCAAAGTGTTGGGATTACAGGTGTGAGCCACCGCGCCCGGCCCGGAACTGGTTTTGTAAAAGCTTAATAATGTTCAACGCACCAAATATAACTTTAGAATCAGCTGCTCTTCAAAGAGGTGTTTCTGGCTTTTTCACTCCAAACTAGATAAGTCATTCTATTTTATTCCCCATAACAGCAACACTTTTGCATTTCACAGCTCTATTTACCTTTTCAAATCCTTATTCCCCCACTAGACTGGAAGACCCCTGAAAGAAGCCACTCCGTCTGCAGGGCATCTCCCAGTGTCTATTTGCTGAAAGAATGCATGAACAGTGCTGAGACTGCTCTGAGAAATGAAGTTACTAGAAATGCAGCAATTGCACTGATAAAAACAGCGACACGGGCCTTGAGTGGGTGGCCCAGCCTTGCTCACGCTTCCTGCTTCCTCCAGAGCTCTATGCTTGCACAGCCCAAATACTCTACTGTCTGTGTGGCAAAGCTTTGGAATTTGGCTCTAAAATCAGGGGAAAGGAAGCAGAGGGGCCAGGGAGTCATTTGCAATGACTGTCCTGAGATCCTGTTTCATCATGTGTATGCACTCAGTGACACATCGGGAACTTTTTTCCAGGAGCAAGCTTTTTTCTTCCCCTCCACTTGTGCATATGTTGAAAGATCACACATACGTTTTCAATGAAGTCACTGACGATCATGGGAAGCCAGCAGTAACAGCTGGTGTGTCCGAATTACCCGGAGGTGATTTAATCTTTTGGCCTCACATTGGGAAAGCAGTTTGAGGAAGGTAGGCTCCTTTAAAACAACAACAACAACAAAACTGAAGATAGAAAGAGGACAAGAACAACAAGGAGAAATTGTACGGCTTTAGGCAGCTGCTGCTGTTACTAAAATCTAGGAAAGGACCCAGGAGGGGCCTGAAGCCCGTGGATGAAAGTGAGGGTTGTTATCAACAGCAGGGTGGCCGGGACTAGTGCTCCTGGGAGAATATCATTTCCTTTGTGGAATAAGATACCAGAAGGTTTCCAACTCCCAGCAAATCAGCCTAGGGCAGTCTGGGATTGAGGATCTTTCTGATCTGTAATGCCTGGACTCATAAACAATGTCAGTATCACTCGTGAGAGATGAGTAACAGGAGAGGCACAATTAGCAGGCCAGAGAATCCTGCAAACAGTCATTAAAGTCTTGAAGGATGTGGGCAGCAGTGTGGTACAGCTGTTGAGCATGTCAATTAGGGATTCAGAGGTAGGGTGGGGGAGAGAATGCCATTCCAAGGAAGCCAGCAGTTCTCACCCTGACTGCTGGCATGGCAAGCTACTGTATCATACAACAGGGCCTCTTCCCCCCGTCCCCACCAAAAAAAAGCAAAAGAGAGAAGAGGATCGAGAGGCCCAGACATGAATTTCCTGCTGCACTTAAAGAGCTACATGTTTAGCTAAGATTTCATGATCAGATTTTTGTACATCGGTTATTAGAAGAAATCATACTTTAAAAGGAAAGTTTAGTTTTCCCTGAAACTGGAGCATTTGCTAATCAAAAGGAATAGTGCACCAGGGGAAATGACCACCTCTGCTATTACAAGTAATGGGATTGAAAATTTCCTATCATAATTTACTCATTAGTCCAAAAAGCTTTATTATATTGTGGTCACAAAGATAAATAATGTCTAGTTCCTGACCTTGAAAAGTGCACCTGTAATATGGTAGAGAAAGCCACATAAACAGGTAATTACAGTACAATGGAGCATGTGCTGCAATGGAGGTGGGTGCCCACTGAAGATGGGATGGATCAGGCTGGGCTGGGCCTGGGAGGCTGAGAACAGGAGGGCAGAGGGCAGCAATAAGGAAAGGGAGGGTAAAGCTAATGAGGTGCAGAGCGGTCTCCTTGCTGTGTTTTTGCATATAAACTTGTGCGGTCCTTCACGGCTCCTTAAACATATGCTAATTGGTACTTTTCTCCTTTCCTGAAATTTTTTCAACCTTCTTTCATTTTTCCTTTCAACAACCTTCCATTCCAATTTTACTCATTCTTGCCATATGCTTCCTGCCTGTGAATGTCAGTGCCTGTGTCACTCCTGATGTGTGGAACAACCTCCCAGGATTTTAAGTGTCTCAGTCCACCAATCATTCCAATCTTTTCCTTTGCCTCTTGATATGGTTTGGCTGTGTCCCCACCCAAATATCATCTTGAATTGTAGCTCCTATAATCCCCATGTGTCATGGAAGGGACCCAGTAGGAGGTAACTGAAACATGGGAGCAGGATTTTCCTGTGCTGTTCTCATGATAGTGAATAAGTCTCATGAGATCTGATGGTTTTTATAAAGGGGAGTTCCCCTGCACACACTCTTCTTGGCTGCCACCATGTAAGATGTGCCTTTGCTTGCTCTTCACCTTCCGCCATGATTGTGAGGCCTCCCCAGCCATGTGGAACGGTGAGTCCATTAAACCTCTTTCCTTTCTAAATTACCCAGTCTTGGGTATTTATTCATAGCAATATGAGAATGGACTAATACAACTTCCTATCCTACCTCCCTCCTGAACTCATGTGGCAAAGGTTTTTGCTTTCATTTATTTTTGCTTGACAATGAACAAGAGAAAATATTAGGTAGCTGAGGAAGTTAATATAGAAGAAAGTTCCTACTTCTTTGCAAATATTTCCAGCAAAGTGACATAACCAGGGCTTTGAAACAAACTGGCTTTTCATTACTATTGCCTCATTGAATACTCAAATCATTTTTACCTGAGGGATACAATAAAAAGCTGCATATTGGGTGGTAGTACTTTTTGACTTCAGGATGTTTTAGAAGATTAGGGGTACTTCTATCTCTCATAATATTTCCCTTTTAGAAATTCATCCCCACCCCACAAACCACCACCGTGTTCTTTTTGAGTTGGTCACTTATATGGTCCAACCTGTGATGACACAGGGTTGGGACCATGACTCAAACTGGTGAATCACAGTGTCCCATTTCCCTGGACATAGGGATTGGTTTAGATGTGAGGACATGATACAGGCCAGACAAATCCTGAAGCCATTGACAAAAACGACCATCTGGTTTATCTGAAACTGCTAACAGCTTGTGTTGTAATCTTGGACAGTGTATGGAGAAGATTTAAGCGAGAATAAGCTAACACAGAAAAGCAGGAGGAAAGAGGAAGAGAGAAAGAAAGAGACTAAATGAATTTTTTTGTCTTTGAATCCAGCTATGTTCAAAACCAGAGCTACCTTCTTGAACTACCCAGATATGTAAATCTTTTAACTCTGCCTTTTGTTAAGTTGATTTCCATTAAGTTTGTGGAGCTTGTAAGCCAAAGCATTTTTTCAAATCAAATTGAATAGACATATATCACTCTGATGTTAATAACATCTTAAATGAAAACAGGTTTATCAGAGTAAAGTGGAAAAAAATGGGTTATATAGTAAAAAAAGAAAATGAAAAAAGATACAACTGAGACAATACATGATGAAAAAAGGCTCAATTTGCCAGGGAAAAAGTAGCAATCCTAAATATATATATATATACACACATACATACATACATACATACATACATACATACATGCCAAACAACAGAGCTTCAAAATAAATGAAGCAAAAACTGGTAGAGTTGAAAGGAGAAACAAACAATTCCAAAATTATACTTAGGGACTCTGACATCCAACTCATGGCAAATGACAGAATGACTGGATAGAAAAGCAGCAAGGACATACAGGAAAATGACCTCACCTTGAGAAAGAACATCTGCAACACGCTTACGCAACCTCGTCCTTAAAGGTGAAAAGACTCAACGCTTTCCCCCTAATATCAGGAACAAGGCCAAGACATCCACCCTTTCTGTTCTTATTCAACACACTGATGAAAGTTCAAGCAAGCACAATAAAGAAAGAAACATAAATAAATAAAAGGCATACAGATGGGAAAGGAAGAAATAAAATATCCCAAGGAATCTACCAAAAATAAAAATTATCCTAGAACCACACAGAGCACAAGATCAAGACAGAAAATCATTTGCATTTCTTTATACTAACAACAAACATTTGAAAACAACTTAAAAGCACAATACCACTGGCAATCACACCAAAGAAACTGAAATGCTATGGTGCAAATCCGACAGAAGATGTAAAGGATCTCCCTTCTGAAAATGACAGGGGCCTTTTCTTAACTAGTGCAAGTTCCTTTGGGCTATTCTCATGTCCGTCTGGAATTTTTCCCATTTCCTGCCTGAATTCCTGGATTCTCAGATGATTTTTGTCTTCCTGTCCAAATCAAGAGATGTCAAATGAGGACCATGATCAAGCCAGTTGTAAGGTTTCTGACGTCTACACCAAGAAACTCACACTCAGTGGGATGTCTGCTCTCAGGTAGAACCAAACCAACCAGTTAGGAGATATCAAGAGCATAGTCTTTAATGCTTGGGAGTACGGGAGCAAGCAGAGATCTTGGTTAATAAAAGGGTTCAAAAACTATTTGTGAAATCAATGTTTATTCACTTAATTAGAAATAAATATGTAAATAAATGGAATTCTGTCGAATATCTAAGTAAGACCCAATTATGGCACATGTTCTATTGTCTCCTTAGTTTTTATTTTAGTTTCAGCTGTACATATGCAGGCTGGTTCTATAGATAGACTGTGTGTTACAGGAGTTTGGTGTACATATTATGTTGTCACCCAGGTAACAAGCATAGTACCTGATAGGTGGTTTTCTGATCCTCACCCTCCTCTGATCCTCCATCCTCAGGTAGGCCCTGGTGTCTATTGTTCCCTTCTTATCTGTTTTATTTTAAGAACTTTTGTATCTTAGCAAATTGAATCCTCACACCAGTTATGTTAGTCGAACATCATTATCCTCATGATATACATGAGGGAGCCAAAACCCAGAGATATTAAATAACTGTTTGAAAACAACAGAGCTAATAGAGCCTGGGTTTGCACCCATATCTCTGACTCCAAAATGTATACTCTTAACCAATATGGTACCCTGCCTCCCAGAACTCTCAGAACATCCTATTCTGGTATAGTCATGATTGCCAAAGCAGGAAATAGCATGTAAAGTCAACAAATATAAATCAAATATCTTCAGTGAAGGGGAGACTGAATGATCCACATCTTAAAAATATGGAAATATATGCAAGCCTCATTTGCTAGAATAAACTTTGAGTAATGCTGAGTAAGCCAAACACTTTGGAAGTACTGGCAACAAAATAAGTAATTACATCCTAAAAGGACAGAGGTCATTAAATGCTAAAGGAGGGAAAAAAAAAAAAGTAAAATCTTATTCTTGCTTCCTCTGGACAAAACTGGGGTCAATCTGTAGAAGCTACAAGGAGAGAGTTCTCAGCTCACGGTCTGAGAAATTCCCAAGGAAAAATTTACAAAATTATTTCTTACAAATGTTTTTTCAATAATTATCTAACAAAATTACAATTTCTCTAATAAAACAAAACATTCTTTTGCAGAAAAATTAGAAAACACCAAAATGCAGAAAAGGTGGAACCCAAATCTTTCATCACTCCACTACACAAAGGCAATAACTGTTAGCATTTAGGTTTTTCAGAAAGAGGAACATTCTCACTGTGAAAATGGTCCAGTGAAGGGTAATTGCTTTCAAAGGTAGTGAGTTCTCCGTCACTAGAGGTATGTAAGCAAAGACCAGGTGGCTAGTGGATAGGGGCTGGTATAGATGGATGCAACCATAAAGTGGGCAGAAAGTGGGTCTGGACTGAAAGTCATTTAAGAATCCTTCCAACTTTGAAACTACAGAAATTATATGATCCAGGAAGAAAGCAGAATCCTGTCTGGTTTATTTATTGAGGATTATTTTGAATCTAGAACAGATTCTAGCACATGGTAGGTGCTCAGTAAACATATATTAAGTGAAAATTAAAGAATAAAGGAAGGAAGAGGGAGAGAGAAGTAGGAAAGATGGGAAGGAAGGAGAAGGGAGGAATCCCTGATTAGGCGGCAGTTTCCAGATTCAAGCCCCATTCACTCATTGCTCCTCAGCCATTCATTTAGCTCCCACCATGTGCCAAGCACTATCCTGGTTACAGGGATTCAAGATGCCGTCCCCTAGCTCAGTGTCCACTTTGGAGTCCCTATTCAGTCTGACAGTCTAAAACAGGCCTTGTCTATGGGTGTGGTGGGGGTTGGGGAAGTTTGTCTCCATGAGGCTGGGGGCCCAGCAATCATTACAGGAAAGAGACAAGTTTGGAAAATGACAGGTGGTTGGAACACCTGTGCTGTGTGATGTGCAGAGGTGTCTGTGTGTGTGTGTGTGTGTTGGAGGGGGTGGGCACGTGTCAACCAACTCAAGAAGACCCTTGGAATCATTTCTCCCTTTATTGGGTAAGTAAGTGGGAGACAAAAGCCATTTTTCCAGGCTACAAGCTCCCCTACAGCCCAAAATCCTCCCTTCCAAATTCTCCCGCCAGTCCCAACAGCAGAACTGCATTCCGTGTGGCAGAGCGGGTCCAGTGTCACTTTGCACTTACGAGTAATTTCAATTTTATCAGACCAGCTGGGGCTTGTTTTTGAGTCTGTGAAAAGATAGGAAGTGCTCAAACAGGAAGCTGGGATAAGGTTATACTGACAGATCTGTGATTTTGCCCATGACTTTAGGGCAGAGGAATGTCCTGCTGCAAAACTCCATTGCTACAACCAAGTTGAAAACACACACAAATATATATATATATACACATGATTATGCCAATTTGCCTGTTTGGAGCTGGTTCTGCCTCAAAATTTGTGTTGTCTTTGTTCTGTCCTGAGAAAAGCTCCTTTAGTCATACGGGCTTTCCCCTACCCTAGGTTGGCCTTCAGGATCCCCTTTTAAGGCCCCAAACTCAAACCTCAGTTAATGGGATCTTAATGCCCACAGTTTTCCAGAAATCTTGAATCTTCCCTTTCCCACTTCTCACATATTCAACACTCAACAAGCGCAGCATTGTCCCTGAAATGGTTCTTAGATGCATAATCTACTCCCCCTAAGGACACTCAGGGCCCCAGGTCAGATCCTTGCCTTCTCTTGTCTGCACTGATGCTCCTGTGTCTTGAATTGTCTCCTTGACTCAGTCTCTGCCCGAAAACCTTTCTCCATCTTGCTGCCAGTGTAACCTTCCTAGGGCAAAATTTGATGAAGTTATTTCCCTGCTTAGATATTCCTGGTGGTTCCTTATCCTCAGTCATGCTGCTCCAAGCATGGTCTGCGGATGGGCACCAGGCTGTGAACTTTGTTACTGTCCCTGAAAGATAAGTACAAAAGCAGAGAGAGCATTTGGAAGCGTATATGGACATGTAACATTGCCACGTTATCCACATGAGTGGTGAGTAGACTGGTGTCATTAAACAGAGTCTACTCAGGGTGTTGTGGAACTCACTTGGTGAGTCACCTGTGGGGCCAACTCTACACTCTTAATTGGTGCACAGTTGGGGTAAGAACAACAACCACAACTGGTCCTGTACCACAGACAGTGTGAGAAGCACAGCTCTACAGGATACATCCAAAGACTTCACTCCAAATCCTTCCTGGCCCAGTCTGTGTCCGTGGTTCTTCCAGTATCTCCTGAAACTCCTCCTGTGCTTTCCCCCATCTGTGAAGCTGCTTGGCAGTCCTCCAAACAATATGTACACATGAATTCCCCCCGGAATGTCCTTCCCTGCAGACTTTCTCTCATGTTCTTACACATCTTTCATGTCTCATTGCAGCTCTGCTACAACAGCCTCTGTGAAGCCATTTCTGATGCCATCTCTAAGTCTCCAACACAAATATCGCCTCCTTGCGTCCTTCCACATTACCTAGTTCATTACTGTGGCAACTTCAAATTTGGGATGAACAAGACAAAATCCCTTCTATCGAATGGTTTCTAGCCTATTTCTCTCATGAATACTTTTCTGCTGTGCCCCCTTAAAGAGACTGTGTATTAAACAGCTTTGTGTCTACAAGGTCTTCATGCTGTGAGTGTAGGGAGAACTCAAGGAATGATACATTTGGGATTCATTGTGACAATGATGGTTGAGACATAAAAAGAGGTTCTGGAAAATCTCTTGTCCTCTCAGTTAGTCTCTCTGGGCTTTCATTTCTTTTTTTACTACAGGTAGGATTTGAGTTGTGGACACCCATAATTCCATTAAAGCTCAAATATTCAACTCTACAGCCAGGGAATTTACATTACCAGAACCCCTTCCCTCCAGAAACCCCTACAAGATGGCCCTTACCCTCCCTACTTCCATCCCACCCCAGTTCCTCAGACTCTAAACACAAAAGTAGCAACCACAGAGATGCACACGGCTCCATTTCCTGAGCCTTTTATTTGGATCTTTCTCATATCGCATCCCTTTAGTGATGGTGTCCTTTCATCTGCATTCACAATGCCCTGGAGTCAGGTAATTTAGATAGAAAGAAATGGAAGAATTTCAAATTTGGACTTTTTATTTTCTAGTGAGTTGTTCAGGTGTTTAAGGCTACAAGAAAACATGGCCTAAGTCCCCAGGCTTAGCAAAGGGCATCCTACTGTCATTCACACCTAAAACAAGAGATCTCAAGTTCAACAGGTTAAGTAGAAAATAGGCTGCCATTACGGGTAAGTGGGCAAAATTGCCCCCGTTAAACCTGCTGAATTGAGGATCGTGCTCTTCCTTTTCTCTCCTTCCTACTCTCTATATCAGATTGCACAGAAATGTGGGTTGAATATTTATTGTCCTTTGGGTTTTCAAGTAGTTCTGAGTCTCCTGTCCCCTGCTAGATTTCACTGCAGCAGAAAATTCTTTTTAGACCTGATCCAACATCCAGTTCTTCATTTAGAATACACTATTTCTACCTGACCAAATTCTTTCATACTTCACATTGGAAATGTTGCTAAATTGATTTAATTCATAGCCAAGTGCTCGTTCTCTGTGGCATCACCTTCCCAGAAAAGTGGGCCAAATACCGAGAGCGCAATCTCCCCTCTAAGCAGTGCTGGTGTTGCTTCCTCTAGTCCAGAACATGCGTCCCAAACCCCTCTATGCCTGGCTAAGTCGGCCTCATCCTTCATGTCTCACATTAGATTCCACTGCCCTGGGCCCCCTACGTGTTCCCGAAACTGGGGCAGATGACATTGTTTTTTCCTGCTCCCATACTACCCTTGAAAATCAACCTTTGGAAGAGAAGTGATAGTAATGCGAAGGGCAACTTATCTCTACCTTGACCCTGAGCAGAGCAAATGACTTAATTTTGCTGTCTTCCTCTCTCAATTCAGTTTCATATAAGAAAGGTTTTCAAATGTGCAAAGATTGAAGAGGCTGACATTTTTATTTCCGCAAACAAACAATTCTTCCCAGAAATACTCATGTGAGTCAGAAATATCTAACAGCATGGTCAAAAATACTGCAAGAATAATTGCAAAGGAGTAATTTACGTCTCTGGAATGTCCCAGTTAGGCGTAAGTCTTAACGAACGCACCTGGGGGTGTTTTCTAAGACCCTATGACATGCACTTCACACTATGTCAGCACTGCTTTGTAATAGCTCCCTCCAAAAAAAAAAAAAAAAAAAAAAAAAACCTCTCCATGAATTGGGCTGCTGGCTCTTGATTAGCAATTCTTTCGACTGAGACCACAGGAGAGACTGAATCTGAATCTGCTATTAGTGTGTGGGGCGAGTCTCCCTGGCAGAGGTTTCTGTCCTTGCAGAACGCCACTGTGTCTGTTCTCCTGTTTCAGATTCCTTTCGCTTAATTGACAGGCCAGCTTCCATCCTCCATCTTCTCTGGTGCCATATTCACGGGCCTGCAACACATATTAGTGTTTCCAAAGCAGTGTTCCCAGCAGGAGTTCCCACAGGGGGATACACACCCAGGAGGGAGGAGATAAAGGTCTAAAAACTCGGCTTTAATTGCATTTGGATTTGGGAAACATGTTTTGATTAACAAGTAACGCTGTAACAGCATATCTCTTACAATTTAATGAAAAGAGGTTTTTCTCCCTCCTTAAGAAAGTGAAAGAGGGAGTCAGATAACTCCGTGACACTTCCCTCCACCCACCCCCAGGCAATAATTTGATTCATGCAGGCTGAGAAATTTGATGCCAAGACTGACTGGCAAAAAAAAAAAAAAAAAACACTTTCAAAGGGCTCTGGCGCCCTCTGCTGGTAATTGGTGCTGAGACCGGCACTATAGGATAGAATTCGTCCTCACTGAACGTTGAGGTTGACCTATTCCACTTCACTCACTTTAAAGACTAGGACGCTGGGATTGAAAGAGCCTCACTCAGTAACATCACGTTGCTTGTTAATAGAAACTGTACTGTGATCCAAAGGACACCCTCCCATGTGAGGAACTCCCTCTTTTAAATATTGTTTCCTTACTAGCTGTGTTCTTGAACAAGTTATCGACCTTTCTTCAAAAAAAGTACCCTTCTCCAAAAGATATTTACTTGACACATCTATCTTGGGTATTATTATCATCCTGTGGATCACCAGGTTGCTTGGATAATAGAGTTATCTAAGCTGGTGAGCTCCCATTCTTTTCCACTGTTCCATGGGTTTGGTTAATGAGAAGATGGGTTGCAGATGGCAGTTTGTTGGTTAAAGTTACATAAATAGCTGCTCCTGCATACATCTGGTCTGAGCTCATATTTACAGCAAATTATAATCCATATAACTTTAGGACTAACTATAATGTAGATGTGGTGTGTATTAGTCCACTTTCATGCTGCTGATAAAGATATACCCAACACTGGAGTAATTTATAACAAAAAAGAGGTTTAATGGACTCACATTTCCACGTGGGTGGGAAGGCCTCACAATCATGGCGGCAGCAGGAGAGAATGAGAACCACTCATTTGCAAGCAGAAAACGGTTTCCCCTTACAAAATATCAGATCTCCTGAGACTTATTCACTAACACGAGAACAGCGTGGGGGAAACCGCCCCCATGATTCAATTATTTCCCACCGGGTCCCTCCCACAACAATGTAAGAATTATGGCAGCTACAATTCAAGAGGAGATTTGAGTGGGGACACAGCCAAACCACATCATGGTGTTAATAACCAACCCTTCCTACAAATTTACTAGGACACTACCTTCTTCCATTTGACTGAATGGTCCCTCCTCTTTCTCTTTCTCTGCCTAATTCAGCACCATCACATTTCAGGTTCACACCTGATCTGCCACTTTTCTATATCAGAGCTAATAAGCTAATTACCAGAAGTTTGTGGAATTTCTTTATGTAAATGTGCATACTTACCTTTAATTTGTATTATTTGGCACTATAAAAATCTGGATGAATTCAGACATTCGGAAAGGTCTTTTAATGTAAACTTGCTCCGATAAATTCCTTCTGCCTGTGGAAGCCATTATAAAAATGTTCGGCCCTGATAAGAAGCATTTTATAGACTTACCTGACTTTAGGCAAGAAAAGTACAATGGCTAGGTTGGATATTGCTTGGAAAACTCTTTCCAATTGTAGGGAATCCTTTTCCTCAATTATAATTAAATGTCAGTTATATGTGGGCTAGAAGACACAGGCAGTAAGAGAGACTGGTTACTGACTCCATAAAGCTTATATATAGCAGAAAAAAAAAAGGTTATTGATCAAGTATTGCTTACTTCCTCTTTGCCACCACAAACCATTTTACTAATTGCAATGGCTGTACTTAGAAGTTGACTCTAAGATGTTTCTCTGGGATTTTACAATAAAATGACTTTTAAAATATGCACATATTTTTGGCATTATTTTGCATACACACACAAAAGCAAATTGCAAATTGTACAGAGCTATTAATATCCCAGATGTTTTGATGCCCAGCTCATAATTTTTTAACCACATTGAAAGGCTTTAAGCTTTAGTGTTTAAAACATTGGCCAGAGGAGATAGTCAAAACATGAGCCTTCCCGTGCCTCAGTCCCCGCAGTTTCTGATTCAGTAGGTTTGAAGTCAAATCCAAGATTCTGACGTGTGCAGCCCACAGACAACACTTTAAAAAGTACCATGCTTCAGCCTGCAGGTATTTTATCTATCAATTCAGTCATACCTTGTAAACTATTATTGTGAGAGATACACAGATGCTTATTGGAGACTTTCTGTGTGCCAGGCACTCTGCATGGTGCTTTCCCATAGTGGTTTAGCATAGTGGCCAAGAGCAAAAAGGGTAGACTCTCCGGGTTCAATCCCAGCTCACTTTAGTCTCTTTGTTGCCACTGTGCCATCACTGAAAGGAAGGTAATAGTAGTAGCTTCATCATAAAGTAATTGTGATGATAAGATGGGTTGGCAGGGCCAGGCGTGGTGGCTCACGCCTGTAATCCCAGCACTTTGGGAGGCTGAAGCAGGTGGATCACGAGGTCAGGAGATTGAGATCATTCTGGCCAACATGGTGAAACCCTGTCTCTACTAAAAAAAAGGAAAAAAAAAAATTAGCCGGGTGTGGTGGTGCGTGCTTGTAGTCCCAGCTACTCGGGAGGCTGAAGCAGGGGAATCGCTTGCACCCGGGAGGTGAAGGTTGCAGTGACCCGAGATCACACCGCTGCACTCCAGCCTGGTGACAGAGCGAGACTCCCTCTCAAAAAGAAAAAAGAAAAAAAAAATAGATGGATTGACATATGTAAAGCATTTAGCATAGCATCTAGAAAATGAAGGTAGATAATTTTACATATGTAATGGGAACATCCATGAGTTTCCATGCTACTTTTAGGTGCTAATGGCAGCATTGGTATCTAAAGGTAGCATGGAAACTCATCTATTGCTTGATATTTGGTAAACTTGAATAGAGCACTGGCTCTTTGATCAAGTACAAACAACCAGTAAGCAATACTGCTGGGACCAAATTATGACTGAAAGCGTAAACCCGAAGCCTGTTTTGAAACATACAGAATCCACACTCTTTACCCCCAATGAGCTTTCTAGCAAATCAAGGCATTACTCATGAAAGAGCAACGATGAAAGAGTAACGTTTAGCTTCTACATTAATAAGTTGGAGAACAAATTGTTCTCCGGACCCTGCCAGTTGTTATGCAGTGAGAAGTGAAGCCAGCATATTCTGCAATGTGTTTCCACACTTGAGTGCGATCTACCTCATCTGGTTCAGACAGAGGCTTTTGTCCTAGAAGCAAAAGGAAAACCCCCCTTATTGCAAATTAAGCTGATTGTTCCCCTTTATCACTATTGGAAACGGGGTTCTCAAGTAAATCACATTACTGGTTAAAAAATATGTATGCATTCCTTGACCATGGTAAAGAAAACAATTCATAGTGATATGGAAGCGGGGAAGGAAGGTGCTGGGAAGGGAAGAGTGTGGTGCCTTTAAATGATATGGAAGGGGGCAGGGAAGTGATGAGTAGAGGAGGACCAGGGTCCCTGGCTAGGGCTCCACCCCTTGGCCTATGCCCTCTGACCTATGTAAGGACAGGAGTTTTTGTTTTGCTGCCCAAATGTTGCATTTCCCAAGACCCCCCCTTGCCCGCCACGCCCCCATTCTGTGCCTATAGAAACCCCCAGACGCTAGCAGGCAGACACACAGGCAGCTGGACGTTGAGAGGAGACCAGCAGGCACCAGCAAGCCAGCAGGCCACCTACCGGCAGAACAACGCAGAGTTTGGCCGGGGCAGTCGGAGGAGAGCCCGGGCCGCGGAGCAGCCTGACTCCAGGGGAAAACCATCTCCCTTCTTCCTCTCCCATCTGCTGAGAGCTACTTCCACTCAATAAAACCTTGCACTCATTCTCCAAGCCCACATGCGATCCGATTCTTCTGGTACACCAAGGCAAGAACCTCGGGTTACAGAAATCCTTCTGTCCGCAAGGATAAGGCAGGGGTCTAATGTAGCTAACACAAGCCGCCTATCTATGGCTAAGCTAAAAGAGCACCCTGTAACACACGCCCACAAGGCTTCAGCTGTACACATTCACTTGTAGACACTGCTATGGGGTCAGAGCCCCACAGCCTGCCCGTCTGCATGCTGCGCCAGAGGTTTGAGCAGTGGGGCACCAAAGAAGTGAGCCACACCCACATCATGCGTCCTGCGAGGGGGACAAAGGAACTCTTCCTGTTTCAATAGTATAGCCATTTGATCCAGTGAGCTATAAAACACAGGGTAACTGGTTTTATTTCTGAACTTTCTTTATGCTCCGTATTTTCACAAATGCTATATTGGACAGATGATGGCTTGAATGTAGCAACATTTTCTTACATTTTCCTATCACTCAGCACCAACAAAATTTTGCTTTTCGTAGTAATGGTCTCTTATTTAAAAAATAAATATGCAAATTGTTTAAATTGGATATTCCCACGATAGGGCAGTGAGATTATGTCATGAACAGTAGTAAGACTTGGGATTCACACCTGTCTGATGAGGGCACGTTAAATATTCTTTCCATAGTTGAACTCGTTCCCCTAAGGAGTAAAGTTCTACACCAGAATAGATGTTAAGCTGCCCGGCATCAGTTTCTTTCTAACGAAACAGCAAATATACGTTTTCCATTCTCATTCATATCCAAATCAATGATCACTTCCTGTAGAACATGCTACTGCTTTTTTTGTCAGCCAGCTCTCTTCTACATTACTTTCTTTCATAATCTTTATTGCATCCAGATGTCACAATCGTGATTTGTTTAGCAGTTAGCAATTATGATGGCCATGACTGAATTTAATGACTGAATTTAAACAGTAATCGTGCAAGAAGCTGATGTTCCAGTGTAAGCCAAAAGTTATCTAACTTTGTAGACAAAAAGGCAAGAAACAGAATACTTTGAACAGCAAGTGTGAGAAATCAAAGGACTTCCTCTGGTTTTTCACAAGGTGATAGAGAATTGTAGCTCCTAAGTTAAGGAGGGAGGACAAAAAAAGGGGCTCTTAACCCAGTTGGTTAGAAGGAATTCTCTTAAACTTAGTTGACAAGAATGAAATGTTATCCTCTGGGCAACCTGATATGGAGAAGAAATTTCTGAAATCGGGAAAATGTTCATAGTTTTGCCCACCCAATTAAATAAATATCAGTACACTACCATGGAGTTAAGGAGGATGCCCAAGAGCAGAGAGATCCACCCCACATGCTCGTACTTGAGAGATGGAGATACGAGTGTGTGTGTGTGTGTGTGTTGATGTGTAGGTGTTAATATGTGTGTACATATAGGTGTGTGTGTGTGTATGTGTGTGTTAGACTAGATAATGGCTAAACTGAGACAGTATAGCAGGTAATGGCGATGTGTTCTGACAATTTAGGTACAGTGCAATTATCTGAAAATGGGGGAAATGGGGAAAGCATATGAAAAGCAGAATAAACTTGCCAGTGACTTTATGCAGTATTTGGCATAAAAGAGTGTTACTTCAATTTAAATGCTGAGAAAACGAAGAGAGTACTAGCTAACTTAAATGGTGTCATAGAGGAAAATGATATACAATAATGAAGAAAAGGAAGACACTAAGTTGTGATGTAAAAATATGAGGGAAAGATAATTACGACCACAAACAAACCTTTCTAAATAATAAAAGATTTATCAAAAGAGAGCAAATAAAATAAGATATTGAAAGACTTTAATACATAAAGATAATTGTATATTACAATTCAAATAACTACAATATGTATAATTTATAATAAATATATTTTAGATGTAACACATAAAAATATATAACATTTATTACATATTTAAATATTCCTATATGCACTATATATATATAATATAATGTAATATCTGAACTGAGACCAAACATATCATATTATTAGGTCAATAAATTTAACGTGTTTACCCATAAAAGAAAATATTTTAAGAATAGTTAAGAAAGCAAAATACAATATTATGCTATATATAAGAAACATACTTATAGCACAGAGATTCAAAAAGATTAAAAATTAAAGAATGGTACATCCAGACAATGGAATATTATTCGGTGCTAAAAAGAAATGAAAAGACATGGAAGAAACTTAAATGCATACTATTAAATGAAAGAAGCCAATCTGAAAAGGCTATATACTATATGAGTCCAACTAGATGATGTTCTGGAAAAGGCAAAACTACGGAGACAGTAAAATGATCAGTGGTTGTCAAGGGTTGTGGGTAGGGAAGGCTAAAATAGCAGAACACAAAGAGTATTTCAGGCAATAAAACAACTCTGTGGCCAGGTGCGGGGGCTCATGCCTGTAATCCCAGCACTTTGAGAGGCCAAGGCGGGCAGATCATCGGAGGTTGGGAGTTCAAGACCAGCCTGACCAACATGGAGAAACCCCGTCTCTACTAAAAATACAAAATCAGCTGGGCGTAGTAATGCATGCCTGTAATCCCAGCTACTCGGGAGGCTGAGACAGGTGAATTACTTGAACCCAGGAGACAGAGGTTGTGGTGAGCCGAGATCACGCCATTGCACGCAAGCCTGGGCGACAAGAGCCAAACTCCGTTTCAAAAAACAAACAAAACAACTCTATATGACACCATAATTGTAGAGACACATCATTATACATTTGTCAAATACATAGATTGTACAACACTAAGAGTGATCCCCGGGTGGTATCTGGGTGATAATGATGTGTTAATGCAGTAGCAGGGGATGTTGATAATGGGGGAGGCTATCGGGTGGGGTGGGGTGGGGAGTGTCAGGGAGTATATGAGAAATCTCTGTACCTTTCGCTCAATTTTGCTGTGAACCTAAAACTGCTCTAAAAATGAAGCCTATTAAAAAATAAAATGTAAAGAGATAAATACAAAAATAGTAAAAAGCAAAACTAGGCTAATGCAAAATATAAAAATAAAGAAGGAAAGGGTCACGATCTTGATAATTAACAAGATAGAATTTACACCCAAAAGTATTAAAAGTCACTTTATAGTGCTAAAGGCAACTATTTACTATAAAGCAATTACGGCTATTAGAATTTGCTTACCTGATAATATAGTAACATATTTCATAAATCACTGTCTAAATGAGATAAAAGAGAAAACACACAGACATAGACTAATAGCTGAAGACTTTAACACACATATCTTAAGCAAAGACAGATGAAGCAGACGAAAAATTAGCAAGTATATCTAAGACTTATCAGCTGTTTCTCATGCTACTTGTGTCCCAACTCAAAGCTCTCCATCTCCCCTCTAATTTCAATCACATGGGTGGTACACAGTTCCTGTTGGGCTTTGACTCAACTCCTGCTGACACTATCTTGCCCCAAGCATGTATCTGCAACCTATTTCACTTTCTGCCCCAGGGATTCTACATCCAGACACTAGTAAGAGCCCAGTGCAAGCACATCTGCACAGCCAAAAAGCACTGCCTCCTTAACTCCATGGTAGCACTGCCTCTAAGAGTAACCCTCAACATTGCAGCTAATTAGCACTCACCCAGCAGTATGCAACTGTAAGAGGCATTGTAAATACTCAAAGAAGACTGGTGAGCATTGAACCCCATTTCCCTCAAGTAGCACCTTCAGTAACACATTCTTACACTGATTATTTCTCCTTCATCCACTCCTTCTAGTCCTTCACTCCTGTTTCCAGGGATGATCTTGTACATAGGTTACATACACACAAAACCTTATCTTGGAGTAGGCTCTAGGAGGATCTAAATAAAGATAAATGCATAACCAATAAAGTAATCTCTCTCCCTGTGTGTGTGCGTGTGTGTGTGTGTGTGTGTGGGTGTGTGTGCGCATGCGTCTGTGTGTGTGTATAATATAGTCTACCAACAAGGCATATGCTTTTTTAAAAAGTACACACGGAGCATTTACAAAAACTAAAGACATCTTAATTCCCAAGTAAAACCTCTGTAAATCTTAAAAAATTGAAAAAACAATAACAGCATTCTCTGATAATAATGCAATAAACTAAAAAACTAGTAAAATAGCTAAAATCCTCTTCTATCTAGAATTTATAAAAAAAATTCTATAAGTAATTTTTATTTCAAAGAGGAAGATAAAGTTTCAAAATTTCTGAAAAATGATTATAATGATTGCATGACATCTTATCTCTATGAGATAAAGCAGTTATCAGAGATTGTATAGTATAACATATTTATATCAATAAAAAGCAAAAAATTAAAAAAAACATAAATACTGAACTCAGAAGTTCAAAAGAAAACCACCAAAAAAGCAGAAGGAAATAATTAATAAAGATTAAATCAGATTATAATGAGTTAGAAAAAAAATATTGAAACTCATAAAGAAATAAATCTAAACGCTGGTTCTTTTGTAAACCAACAAAAATAACAAAAAAATAGATAAACCACCAACTAACTAATCCTAATGAGAAAAAGAGTAAATCTAAATATACAAAGTTAGAAATAAAAGCCATCAAAGTAGAAAAATTTTAAAAATCATTGTAATTACTTTGCAAAATCCAAATGGAATACATAATTTTTAGAAAATATGATTAACTGAAATTGACTTCAGTAAAGGCATAGTCTAAAAACCTTAATATTTATGAGCAGTAGATAATATAGTTAGGGTTTCTCATCAAAAGCACCAGCTCCGGATAGTTTCACAGGAGAATTTTTCAAAATCTTTAAAGCTCAGATAAACCCAATGGTATTAAAAAGAAAAACAAAAATTTTAAAATTAGTTTTGAAGGAAAACAATATGATCCACAAATTTGATAAACATTATACAATAAAAGGAATGTAGAGAAAAGTCTAAATTCTAAATGTTGACGCAAAATGTTAAATAAAATATTTGCAAACATAACTTATTAGCACATTAACAAACAGTACATCATGACCAAGGGTGATTTATTCCAGTAATTAAAGATGGCTTAATATTAAGAAAATCATTAATATAATCCATCATATTAATAGAGCTATGGAGAAAAATGTTATTAGTTATAGAATAGTATTTTGAAAAAAATTGAACACACTTAGATTTAAAATATTCAATGAGACAAGAATTCAGGAATATTTAATGATAAAATTAAGATACAATCATCTTACCAAATGGAGGAAACATTAAATTCAGTCGCATTAAAGTCATGAACAAAAAAGATGGCTATAATCTCTATTACTTTTAACACTATTGTTGAAGTATTAGCCAATGAAATTAGAAAAAAGAATGCAATTAGAGGCATAAAAGTTGGAATTGAAAAGGTAAAACTATCTCTTTTTATAGAAGCTATGATTGTGTATTTGGGAAAATCTAAAAGAAGTAATAGAAAAACTACCAAAACCTATAGCCAACTTTTAGAAGAGAAGCATAAAATAGAATTAACCAACAAAATCAGTAGATGTCATGCATATACATAAAAAGAACAATTAGAAATTATAATGGAAAGAAATACCCATTGTAGATAGTAAACAAAATTAAAAATAAAATATTTATAGATAAATTTAGGAAGAAATGTTCAAAATTATATAAAATAAACTATAAAATGCTTTCGAAAGTTTAAAAAATATGACTTGAAGAAAATATACTCTGTATTTTGACAGAAAGATGTAATACTTTTTTAAAAATTGGTCCTTTCAAGTTAACTTACAAATTTAAAACAAGTCTGATAAAAATGCTACCTTTTTCTGGAGGTAAGTACCCTATTATCCAAGCCTCCTTATGTTCATGCCTTTGTATGATCTTCCCCTTTGAGTGTGGGTGAGAATTGTGATTTGCTTCTGAACAAAATGATGAAGCAAGGATGATGGGATGTCACTGAATGACTATGTTTCGTTACGTAAGACTGTCTAGCAGACATGTTCTAAAGAGTATCCTTGATAAGTTGATAGAGTAAGTTGTTATGTTGGGAAAGACCATATGGAAATATTCCTAGATGCTTCTAGAAACTGTGGGTGGCTCCTGGTTGCTGAAAGCAGTCTCCAGGAAATAGTCTGTAAAATGTCAGGGTCCTGCAGTCTGACAAAGAAAGAAATGAATGCTGTCAAAACTGGAGTGAGCGTGGAAGCAGATTCCTCCCCAGTCAAGACTCTTGATGAGAATGCAGCTCAGGCAATACCTTAACTGTAGCCTTGTAAGACCATATGCAGAGGACTGAGCTAAGCCATGCCCCCAGATTTCTGACCACAGAAACTGTAGAAAATAAATGTGTTGTTTTAAGCCAGCAAGTTTGTGGTAATTTTATTTTATATATATATACATATATATATATACACACACACATATATATACACATACATATATACACATATATATACACATACATATATATACACACATATATACATATATACACATATATACACACACACACACACATATATATATATATATATATATATATATATATATTTTTTTTTTTTTTTTGAGACGGAGTCTCGCTCTGTCACCCAGGCTGGAGTGCAGTGGCGCAATCTCGGCTCACTGCAAGCTCCGCCTCCCGGGTTCATGCCATTCTCCTGCCTCAGCCTCTCCGAGTAGCTGGGATTACAGACGCCCGCCACCACGCCCGGCTAGTTTTTTGTATTTTTAGTAGAGACGGGGTTTCACCGTGGTCTCCATCTCCTGACCTCGTGATCCGCCCTCCTCGGCCTCCCAAAGTGCTGGGATTACAAGCGTGAGCCACTGCGCCCGGCCTATTTTTTTTTTTTTTAAGAGACAGTCTCACTCTGTTGCCCAGGCTGGAGTGCAATGGCACAATCTTGGCTCACTGCAAGCTCCGCCTCCTGGGTTCACGCCATTCTCCTGCCTCAGCCTCCTGAGCAGCTGGGACTACAAGCGCCCACCACCGCACCCAGCTAATTTTTGTATTTTTAGTAGAGACCAGGTTTCACCATGTTAGCCAGCATGGTCTCGATCTCCTAACCTCATGATCTGCCCGCCTCAGCCTCCCAAAGTTGTTTGTGGTAATTGTTATATAACCATAATGGATAATGAATGCAAATAAACAGTGAACTCTGAACAGAAATAAATAAGCATTATAAGTATTGGATGAACTAGCTCATCAGACATTTAAACATAAAGCCTCTATAATGAAAAGCTTGTTCTGGCACTTGAATAGGCAGACATACCAATGTAACACAGTAGAAAATTTAGAAATAGATCTGATTGCATATGACTTTTAATAATATTTTTATAAAGCAGCATCTCAAGTACGGTAACTGGGTGGACTTTTTTTAAAAGTTGAAATTGTATTATTTAAAACAGAATAAATTATAAATTTATAAAAAATTTAAGGGTAAGAATTAAACTCTAAAAAAAGAATTAAACTTCTTTAAGTATGAGAAGACAATATGGGTGAAGTTTTTCCCCATTCACTAATGGGGAAAAATTTCCCAACTATACCTCAGTATCCAGCAGAAATAAGGAAAGTAATAAATTGGATTAAATAAAAATTTAAAATCTGCATATGACAAAATGCAGTAAACCAAGTAAAAAACCTGGAAAGCATATTTGCCATGTATGTTATGAAGAAACTGGTCCTTTTCTTTATTACATAAAAAACTTTTAAGATAAATAAATAAAAGCCAAAACCTTATGAATTTTTTAAGTAGGGCCAGAGATACAAAGTGTTCATGCAAAAAAGGAATGTAAATGGCTTTTAAATACATAAAAGGATTATTAATTTTACTCTTACGAAGAGAAATAAAAGTTAAAACTATACTGGCTGACAAGACAGGCTGTATAAAAACAATCGCATCCATTGCCTGTAGAAATTAAAAATATTTCAATTACTACGAAGGAGAATTTGGTAATATCTAAGAAAATTACATGTGCACTTAATTTTTGTCCCAGCTGTCCCACTTCTAGAAATATATTTCAAACACACTTTGTCAAAATGTTACCCAAGGCTAGGTAACTCACTCTAACACTTCAGCCTTCCCCATGTCCACATGACTCCATCATGAGTGGAGCAGTTCTCCACCTTTGACAATGGGCTTGACCATGGGCTTGACTAGGAGGCTTGTTTCAATATTAGCATGCAATTGGAAGTGACAGTGTATAAGTTCCAAAGCTGGGCCTTAAGGACTATAAACAACTGGTGACCTTTTAAATATTCACTGAGTTGTAGTTAAATTAGTTGTAGTTATATATTCACTTTGCACTTTTGTAGGAAAAGCTGATACAAAGGAAGCATTATTTATAACAGCAAGCAACTGGAAACAACCTAAATGTCCTTATGGATGTTCAGGATAAAATGTACTGTGGACAAACTACACAAAGGATTATTAGGCTTTATGCTTAATTTGTTTTTAATAGTAAGGACAATTGATGCAACTAGATTAAGTTAAAATGATTGTGAGCAATTATTTCTTTTGAGAATCTTCCATTAAATGCTCTTCTTATATAGAACATTTAATTTTTTCATAATATTTTTGTCATTAATCAAAGAACTAATTCCAAATTACTGCTTTGACCAGACCGTTACTTTCAGTACTAGTAAATCAGAAAGTGTGAATATCAAATTTGGATTCTTCTTCAGATGAGAATCATGAGTTGCCATGAGCCCAGAGTCTCGATTTTTTCTCATCCAAAGTGATCTCATTTTCTTAATGGCCAACATGTATGAATGAGTAAGGAAGGACTGTTATGGGTGTACATTGCTGATTATATGTAGCTGCTGACTCCACTTCCCTCTCTGATTGCTGTGGGGGCATCATGTCATGGCAGGTAAGATCAAGGGCTCAGGTCAGACAGACATGAGCTCTAAGTCCTGCTTCACCATGTCCCCAAAATTTGAATTATGACCAACTTAACCTTTGTAAAACTCAAGTTTCTTATCCGTCAAAGAGTTATTAATACCAAGGCCGGGCGCGGTGGCTCACGCTTGTAATCCCAGCACTTTGGGAGGCCGAGGCGGGCGGATCACGAGGTCAGGAGATCGAGACCACAGTGAAACCCCGTCTCTACTAAAAATACAAAAAATTAGCCGGGCGTGGTGTCGGGCGCCTGTAGTCCCAGCTACTCGGAGAGGCTAAGGCAGGAGAATGGCGTGAACCTGGGAGGCGGAGCTTGCAGTGAGCCGATACTGCGCCACTGCACTCCAGCCTGGGCGACAGAGCGAGACTCCGTCTCAAAAAAAAAAAAAAAAAAAAAAAAAAAAAGAGTTATTAATACCTACCATGAAGAGTTGCTGTGAGGATGAAAAGAAGGAACAAATATAAGAGTTCTACACAGTGCTTGGAAGAACATGGGTGCCCAAATACATTGTTTGTTTTCTGCCTCTATCTCTTATTATTGAAATTGTGGAAACATACATATAAATGTGCACTCTGAACTCTCCTAATAATAGTACAATTCAAAATTTTCACTAACATTATGAATAAGCTTATATAAAATTATTAAAATTATCACTGAAACAGAAACAAATTAAAACAAAAATTCTTGGTAATTCATGGAAATCATTACAAGAAACCGCAATCGTATACTGAAGGTTCAAAGTTAGCGTTGCATTAAATGACTCTCCTGTTTGATCTAGGTGTATATGTTGAATTTGATTTTCAATTATGTAACATTTTCATTATCCACTCATTGGTTGATGGGCACTTAGGTTGGTTCATATCTTTGCAACTGTGAATTGTACTGCAATAAACATATGTGCAGGAGTCTTTTTGATACAAGGATTTATTTTCCTTTGAGTAGATGCCCAGTAATGGGATTGCTGGATTGAATGGTGGATCTACTTTTACTTCTTTAAGAAATCTCTGTACTGTTTTCCATAGAGATTATACTAACTTACATTCTCACCAGCAGTGAATAAGTATTCCCTTTTTACCACATCCATGCCAAAATCTACTGTTTTTTGACTTTTTAATAATGGCCATTCTTGGCAGGAGTAAAGTGGTATCTCTTTGTGGTTTCAATTTGCGTTTTCCTGATGATTAGTGATGTTTCATGTTTGTTGGCCATTTTTATATCTTCTTGTGAGAAATATCTGTGAGTGTCATTTGCCAACTTTTGATGGGATTAGTTGTTTCTTTGGCTAACGGCAGGCCAGTGGATTTGACATACACCACAGTCAAGCAGACTTTGTAAGAGTCATCGAGAACCAGAATGAAAATCCTCATAATACATGGTGAACTTATTAGAATACTAAGAAGGGTCTTGTCTTAGTACTGGGGAAAATGAATTCTAGCAGACTTCCTCTATAAAGGGATAGGTAGTGGATATTTTAGGGTTTGAAGGCTACATAGAGAGTCCCTGTTGCATATTCTTTTTTCTTTTATAATAATTTAAAAATGTAAAAGCTATTCTTGGCTTGTAGATAGTACAAAAAATAATACCTGCCCTAAATTAAACACTGCTTTGGTCCTACCTAACTAAACTTAAAAGCAAAACCCAAAAGGATCAAGTTATGTCAAAGCTATTAACTGGGTCTTAGAACAAAGTTCAATAATATTTATAGAAATACAAATATAACAGTACTTGTCTTAATTTGTTTGGTTGCTATTTGAAAAAATACCATAGACTGGATGGCTTATAAGCAATAGACATTTATTTCTCACAGTTCTGCAGACTAAGAAGTCCAAGATCAAGGTGCTGGCAGATTTCGTGTCTAGTGAAGGTACACCTCCTGATTCATAGAAATGGCAACTTCTCACCATGTTCTCACATGGGGAAGGGCAAGGCAGTTCTCCGGTATCTCTTTTATAAGGATGCTAATCCCATTCATGAGGCTCTGCCTTCATAATCTAGTCACTTCCCAAAGTCCTCATCTTCTAAAACTTTCACATTGGGGATTAGGTTTCAATACATGAATGGGATGGTGGGGTGGGGGTGGTAGTTAAAAATATTAAGACCATAGCAGTACTCTATCAGGTAAAATTCACAACGTTTGATATCCAATAAAAATTGCCAGGCATTCAAAAAGCAGCAAAATACCAACAATAATGAAGATAAAAATTAATCAAAACCAAGAAATGGAACAAATGAAACAACTTATTCTCATAACCTGAGCCACCCTGACCGGAGCTGTGGCTCACAGCTCTGGCATTGAGATCTATTTCTGTTGTTAATTCTTAGATATTTTCTCTCTCTTGAATTTAAGATCAGCACCATTTCCAATAATTTTCTTGTGAAATCTACCTAAGATTTTCTATGCACTTGTAGCAGTAAAGCAGATCTTTCAAGACACCTGCATCCACCGTAGTGCCTGAAAGGCTTGATTCATTTTTTTTTTGTTTTATCAACACACCACAGTCTTTGAGAATCTTGAAGGACAAAGATTTATCCTGATCCTTCAGCAAGCTAGAATCTTCATTGTCTCAGAGAATGTCAGTACCAACCAAAAGAGAAAGCAAAAAATGGCTGTGGGCCCAACAGAACCACTAGATGGTGCAATGCCTTCATATTTCCTCAACACTAAAACCCGGAGGTGAATTTAGTCCATTACAAGGAACACTTTACCAGATAGCTATCCTAATTTGTCATTCCACTTGCCTGCCTTACTTGCCCGTGATCTTGTGAGAAGGAACAGAGTCGAATACAGTTTTGCTTTGCTTAGCTTGAAAGGGAGTTTTTTAATTTAATTTTTTATTTTTGTGTGTTGATGCTGTGATGAGAGTTTGCATATTTGAAAATCAAACCATCAGAGGAATTCTAATTCCCCACTCTCCACCCCTAAGCATGAGCTGCTCACCTGCCTCATCACCCTTGCCCCACATTTCAGCCTTCTTCAAGGCCCCAAACAGTTTTCTCCTCTGTAATAAGCATTCACTGACCTTTCCAGTCCACTATCATCCCTTTTTCCTAAATTCCTCTTTTTTCCCCAATTCCTAATACCTTTGCTTTGCTCTTTAATAAATAGTACAGTGTAACATTGGAAAAATTACTTTACCTACATGTGGGTGAGTTTTCCCTCTATCTAATGGAAACAGCCATAATACACCATTCATGAAATTGTTATGTTTGAATAAAATAATACATGTAAAGCAATTAACACAGTGCCCAACACATAGTAAATTCTCATAAATATATTTATTTACCAGTCTTTGATAATATAGGAAGTATCATTTTTCACCATCCTGTGCTTCAGTTATGCACTCAGTAAATATTCCTTGAACACGAATGACTTGCCAAGCATCTGTTGCTGCCAGAAATGGAGCAGTTCAGATTTACATGATCCACGCCCGCACATGCCTTACAGTAGAGCAAAGGAGAGGGAGATAAATCATTCTAGTAAGCTCTACAATAGAGGAAGTCCAGGAAGCTATGGGAGCATGCAGCAGAGTTAACTTGTCTTGTCAGGTAGAATTAAGAAAGGCCTATTCAAGGAAGTATCATCTAAACTGACGCTGATGAAAAGAGCAGTCAGGTAAAGGAGAGAAGTGGGATGGGATTTTTGTACAAGCTATGACAGCCTAAAGGCAAAGACTAGGGTTTGGCAGTCATGGCTTTCAAATACTTTTGATGACAATTTACAGTAAAAATTATATTTTACATCAAAATATTTACACAGACCCCCCCACACACGAAAGTAAAACAATACTTACTCAAACATTGCTTAACTGGACTGCAAAAAATACATTCTAAGGTTTTCTATTCTCTTTTATTAAAAAGTGTTGGCTTCAGGACATTTGTCTTGGGCAAAAATTTCTTGAGTAAGACTTCAAAAGTACGGTCAACAAAAGCAAAAATGGATAAATGAGATCACATCAAACTAAAAAGCTTCTGCATAGAAAAGGAAACAGCAAAGAAAAGATAGTAAAGGAAACATAGCATAGGAAATAAAGTGAAGAAACAACCTACAAAATGGGAGAAAATACTTGCAGACTATTCAACTGACAAGGGATTAATAACCAGAGTATATAAAGAACTCAAATAGCTCAATAGCAAAAAGCAAACAAACAAAAACCCCAACACAGCAATAAACAATCTGTTTACAAAATGGGCAAAAGATCTGAATAGACATTTCTCTAAAGAAGACATACAAATGAAAAATGAAAAAATGCTCAACACCACTAATCATCAAAGAAATGCAAACAAAACCACAAGGAGATATTATTTCAGCCCATTAAATGGCTATTATCAAAAACACAACTAATAACAGATGCTGCTGAGGATGTGGAGAGAGGGAAATGTTTGTACACTGTTGGTGGCAATGTGAATTAGTGCAGCCACTACGGAAAACTCTACGGAGTTTCCTCAAAAGGCTTAAAAATAGAACTACCATATGATCTAGCAATCTCACTGCTGGGTATATATATGCAAAAGAAAGAAAATCAGTATATTGAAGAGATAGCTGCATTCCTATATTTATTGCAACACTATTCACGATAGCCAAAATATGGAATCAACCTGTCTCTCTCAATGGATAAATGGATAACAAAAATGTGGTATATATACCTGATGGTATATTATTCAGCCATCAAGGTAAATGAAATCCTGTCCTGGATTTCATTGAGAATGAGTTCCTGTCCTGGGTGTAAAAATATTGTTAAAAGGAATAAAATTTAGTGTTTGGAAGCACAATAGGGCAACTATAACATAACATCAGTTAACTATAAGTTAATTATAAATTTAAACTAAAAGTTTAACTATAAGTTAACAGTAATTTATTGCATATTTCAAAAATAACTAGAGGAGTAGATGTGGAATGTTCTCAACATAAAGAAATGATCAATTTTTTTTGAGACGGAGTCTTGCTGTGTCACCCAGGCTGTAGTGCAATGGCACAATCTCAGCTCACTGCAACCTCTGCCTCCTGGGTTCAAATAATTCTCCTGCCTCAGCCTCCTGAGTAGCTGGGATTACAGGTGTGCACCACCACACCCAGCTAATTTTTGTATTTTTAGTAGGATGGGGTTTTGCCATATTGGTCAGGCTTGTCTCAAATTCCTGACCTCGTGATCTGCCTTCCTGGGCCTCCCAAAGTGCTAGGATTACAGGCGTGAGCCACCGTGCCTGGCCAGAAATGATACATTTTTGAGGTGGCGAATATCACAATTGCTCTGATTTGTTCATTACACATTGTATGCTTGCATTAAAATATTACATGTACCATAAATATGTATAAATATTGTGTATCCATAAAAAAATGTTAAATGATTTTTTAAAAGCATTCATTGTACCTCATCATAGAGCACCAAAATACATGAAACAGAAGCAGGTAGAAATGAAGAAAGAAACAAAGAATTTAATAATAACACTTGGAAACTATAACAATCCACTTTCAATAATGGATAGAACAACTAGGCAGCAGACCAACAAATAAATGGAAGATGAAGAATACAAATAAACCAACTGGTCCCAACAAACATCTATAGAACATGCAATCATCAACATCAAATTATATATCCTTGTCATGTGCACACAAATATTCTCCAGGAATAACCATATTCTAGCCCCCCTCCCCAAATTAACCTCAATAAATCTTAAAGGAATTAAATTTAAATTTGATTCTGAGAACTACAGGTTGAAATTGGAAACCAATAATGAAAAGGAACATGAAAAACTGGAAATTATGTGGAAATTTAACAATACATTCCTATGTAACCAATTAATCAAAGAAAAATTACATGGGGAATTAGGAAATAGTTTGAAATTAATGAATATGAAGATATAACATAACCGGAACATACGGAATGCAGCTAAAGCAGTGCTTAGACAGAAACTTAGAGCAATACTTGCCTGTATTAAAATAATAATAAGAAAGATCTCAAATCTATAACCTAACTTTCCACCTTAAGCTACTGGAAAAATAAGAGCAAATCAAACCTAAACCAAGTGGCAGGAAGAAACTAATAAAGATTACAGCATTACTTAATGGGTACCATGAGCATTATTTGAGTGATGCATACCGTAAAACCCTGACTTCACCACCATGTAATCTATGCATGTAACAAAATTTCACTTATACCCCATAAACTTACACAAGTAAAAAATTAGAGCATACATTTATGAAATAAAAAATATGAAACAATAGGAAAAAAGTCAACATAATCAAAAGTTGGTTCTTTGAAAAGATAAGCAAAATTGACAAACCTTGAGCAAGATTGACCAAAAAGAAAAGAGAAGGCTCAAATTACTAAAATCAGAAATGAAGGGACATTACTACCAACCTTACAGAAATAAAAAGGTTTATAGAATAATACCATGAACAACTATATGTCAATGGGTTAGACAAATTAGATGAAAGAGACACATTTCTGAAATTGATTCAATTTGAAAAAGATAATCTGAATAGGCCCATAATAAATAAAGAGAATGAATTACTAATTAAAAAACAAAACAAACACAACAGCAATGACAACAAAACTACCCACAAAAATAGCTTAGGCTCAGATGCCTTCAATGTTAAATTCCATCAAACATTTATAGAAAAATTAATATCAATACTTCATAAACTCTTCCAAAAAATAATAGAAGAGGGAACACTTCCCAACTCATTCTATGAGGCCAAAATTTCCTTAATATCAGAATTAGACAAAAATTTGACAAGAAAAGAAAACTGTAAATCAATATATCTATGAACAGGTATGCAGAATTCCTCAGCAAAATTGTAGCAAATGGAAGCCAGCAACATATTTTAAACAATGTGTGCGACAACCAAGTGAGACTTATAACAGAAATGCAGCATTGGCTTAATATGTAAATTAATCAATTAATGTAACATATCATATCAATGGAATAAAAAACAAAAACCACATGATCATTTCAATAGATGTGGAAGCAGTATATGACAAAATCCAACATCTGGTCATGATAAAAACACACAAAAAATAGGAATAGAAGGGAATTTCTGCCATCTAATATAGGACATCTATAAAATCCCACAGTTAATATCACAGTTAATATTTGCTGTGAAAATCTGGTTGATTATTATGTGGCATTTTACTCTTTTTTTTTTTTTTTTTTAGATAGGGTCTTGCTCTGTTGCCCAGGCTGGAGTGCAGTGGCGTGATCTCAGCTCACTGCAAGCTCCACCTCCCGGGTTCATGCCATTCTCCTGCCTCAGCCTCCCAAGTAGCTGGGACTACAGGTGCCTGCCACCACGCCCGGCTAATTTTTTGTACTTTTAGTACATGGAGACGGGGTTTCACCATGTTAGCCAGGATGGTCTTGATCTCATGACCTCGTGATACGCCTGCCTCAGCCTCCCAAAGTGTTGGGATTAAAGGTGTAAGCCACCACGCCCAGCCACATTTTACTCTTTAAAGGATCAATTAGGATAAGGAAAAGCAGTCATAAAAACATATGGCATCTTTAGAAAACACTGAGTGCCTCTTGACTGAGCATAGCATGAGTCAAGAAGAACACAGGATTCAAACCTTGAATGACAAGGTGACAAGTGGATATTTAATTAGATAAGCCAGGGAGAGCCATTGAAGCTTTCAGAGTGGGAGAGTATGCAGAGATTTGTGTCTTAGGAAAATTTATCTATCAGTATCTGGCATGAAGTAGATACTCAACAAATGTTCATTAGATAAATGGCAACAAAGTAAAATATGCTTTGAAAAAATAGAAACGTTAAGTAGAGAATCCAATTAGGACGCTGTAATGCACTGTCAGTTACATATCCAAATCCCATCTCCCCACCCCATTCCTCTCAAATCAATCCTATTTCATTCTGGCTTCCACACAGTCAGGTACTACAGAGGAGGTTAGCCCAAGCCTCAGGAACTGGATCCTGCTTAGCCAAAATAATTCCAGAGGTCCTTCCAAGAATTGGTTTAAGCATGGATTAAGCATGGACACGTGTTAGAGTTTTGGCCTGTGGAGACATATGGGAGTTTTGCTAATAATAATAATAAAATAAAATAAGAAACACATAGAAGAGAGGACCAGTCAGTGGGCAAGACTGACCCATGAGACATAAAGAACCAAGAGATTGCAGAGAATCTGAGCTGTAATCTTAGCGTTATGCCTAGAACCATTATGGATGTGTTATTTTAGAGAAAATAAATTTCCTTATCATTTTATCCAGGGGCATCAAGGTTTCATAGTACTTAAAGCCAAAAGCTTAATGATGAATAAAGAGACCATCAGAACTATCCAGGCAAATGGTAATTAAGGCTTGAGCTAAGATGTTGTCCTCAGGAAAAGAAAAAGTTGAACGAATTTGAGAGGTAATTTAGGCATAGAATAGGACTGTCAGACTTAGCAAATAAAAATGCGAGGCACACAGTTAAATTTGAATATCAGATAAACAACAAATACTTTTTTAGTTTACCTCTCCCCTGCAACGTTTGAAACATACTTACACAAAACTATTATTTGTTGCTTCTCTGGAATTTAAATCTAACTATTTTATCTAGCTGCCTGAGTGTAGAGCTTTCAAGACTTTTAACCACTGATTTGATGTGAGAAAACAAAGGCAAAAAGAAGTTACAGAAGTCTTTGGGGTTTTAAGCTTGAGTCATTGGGAGTCCAGGGAGCCCATACTACTAAATAAGAAAAGGAAGTCAGGATATTTTGTGGAGTGGATAAAAGTTTAATTGGAAAAGTATGGTGGGTGAGATGATTAACAAGTTATCTTACAATAGCAGTTCTCAACCAGGGGTGATTTTGCTCCCCAGTGGACATTGGGCAATGTCTGGAGACATTTTTGGTTGTCACAACACAGGGGAGGGATTGCCACTGGTGTTTAGTGGATAAAGGCCGGGATGCTGCTAAACAGCTCACAGCCTTGTGACAAAGAATTATCCCATCCAAAATGTCAATAGTGGTGAGGTTGAGAAAACCTGTATTAGAGCATGGGATGAAAAAAAGATATTTTTAGGATGTTTATATTAAGTCTGCATTGGACTTTAATAATCTAATTTTACTCTCTGTTTACAAGTATTTAATCAGCATCCAATATGTAGCAGGCTGTTTACCAGGAATATAAAGAGGAATAAGATATAGATAAGGTATGGGCTTTCTAGAAACTCAGCCTATCAGGGGAAATGGATGCGTAAAAGTTTCTGAATAAAAGCTTGCGGCCGGGCACAGTGGCTCATGCCTGTAATCCCAGCACTTTGGGAGGTTGAGGCGGGCAGATTACGAGGTCAGGAGATCGAGACCATTCTGGCTAACATGATGAAACCCTGTTTCTACTAAAAATACAAAAAATTAGCCGGGTGTGGTGGCAGGCACCTGTAGTCCCAGCTACTCGAGAGTCTGAGGCAGGAGAAAGGCGTGAACCCAGGAGACGGAGCTTGCAGTGAGCTGAGATTGGGTCACTGCACTCCAGCCTGGGCAACAGAGTGAGACCCCATCTCAAAAAAAAAAAAAAGCTTGCAATAAGTACACTGAAGAAAAAGTAAATTTATCTAAATTCTAGAAAATACGCCATACTTTTGCTGTATCCCACAAACATGCACCCCAGAGCACTAGTCTGAAAAATGCCTAAAGGGTCTAGTCTAGGGAATAGCAGCTCTTTCTTAACACAAGCAAAACATCATGTGGATAAAAGTAAAGGCTACAGGAATGTACCTTAACCATAGGGTAGAAAGCACTATTGACTGTTTTTTATGTTCCAGAGGAAAGAAAGAAACACCTTGTAATGGTTAATATCAGATGTCAACTTGACTGGATCAAGGGATACCTAGATGGCTGGTGAAGTGTTATTCTGGGTGTGTCTGTGAGGGTGTTTCCAGAGGTGATTGACATGGGAGTCAGTGAACTAAGACCTGCCCTCAATGTGAACAGGCAGTATCCAGTTGGCTGGGGGCCCCTCTAAGAAAAAGCAGGCAGAAGAAGAGGGATACTCATCTCTCTCTTGCTCTCTCTGTCTCTCTCTCCCAGTCTCTCTCTCTCTCTGCCAGAGTGGGATGCCTTTTTCTTCTCCTGCCCTTGATATCAGACTTCAGGGTCTTTGGCTTCTTGATTCTGGGATTTGAACCCATGATCTCCTGAGGTTCTCAGGCCTTTAGCCTCAGACTGGGACTCCACTGTCAACTTCCCCAGTTCTGAGGTTTCAGACTTGCCCTGAGCCATACTACAGGCTTTCCTGGGAGCCACACTACTGGCCTCTCTGGTTCTCCATCTTGCAGACCGCCTATCATCGCTATGACTTTGCCTCTGCGATTGTGTGAGCCAATAACCCCCATATATCTCCTTTCCATATGTATCTATTGGTTCTGTTTCTTTGGAGAACTCTGACTCATACACACCTGTTGGTGCCTAACATCCTCCTAGATGACTTCATATTTCAGCTCATTTACTCACCATAGAAACAGTATGAAGTGACTGTTACTATTACCGCGGGCATTTCACAGGTGAGAAATTGAGGCTCTCAGAAATTATGTAATGTGTAAAATGTGTGTTTTGGGCTCCCAGCACTCTCCCTTTTCAGATTGCTCCTCTTTTTCTTTATTTCATTCCTTTTTAGATTTTATTGTGTGTGTGTCTTCCTTTTAAACTCACCTTAGTTGAGCTAGTGCTCTTAATTGCAAAGATAATTGCTAGGGCAAGCAGAATTAAAATTGTGCAGAGCTACACATCTACACAATAGAGTATTCAGCACTATAAAGAAATGAGCTACGAAGTCATGAAAAGACATGGAGGAAACTTGCAAATTACCAAGTGAAAGAAGCCAATCTGAAAAGGCTACATATTGTAGATTCCAACTTTACAATATTCTGGAAAAAGACAAAACTATGACATAGTAAAAGATCAGTAGATTTCCAGCATCAAGGAGGAGGAAGAAATGAATAGGTGGAGTAAAGAGGAATTTTAGGGCAGTGAAACTACTCTGTTTCATATTATAATGGTCCATACATGTGACTATACATTTGCCCAAATCCATATGTATTAGGCCATTATCACACTGCTGTAAAGCTACTACCTAATACTGGGTAATTTATAAACAAAGGAGGTTTATTTGACTCACAGTTTAACATGCCTGGAAACTTACAACTATGGTGGAAGGAGAAGGGGAAGCAAGGACCTTCTTCACATGGCGGCAGGAGAGAGAAGTGCAAGCAGGGGAAATGCCAGATGCTTATAAAACCATCAGATCTCATAAGAACTCACTCACTATCAAGAGATCAGCATGGGGGAAATTGCCCCCATGGTCCAATCACCTCCCTTCCTTGACATGTGGGGATTACAATTCGAGATGAGATTTGGGTGGGGACATAAAGCCAAACTGTATCACCATAGAATATGCAACCCTAGTTTAAGAGATAATTCACATTAGGGTTCACTCAGTTCACGTTAGGGTTCACTCACCTAACAGTGAACCCTTGTGTGAACTATAGACTTTGGGTGATAATGATGTGTCAATGTAGGTTCATCAGTTGTAACAAATGTACCACTGTGGTCCAGAATGTTGACGGTGGAGGAAGCCATCATGTGTGGTTCTTGGTACTTTCTGCCTAAATTTGCTATGAACCTAAAACTGCTCTAAAAAATAAAGTCTATTAAAAATAAAATAAAATTAAAAGGCTACTGAGGAGTTCTGTTAAAAAAAAAAAAGTGAAATTGTGAGTATCCTGTGGTGGTTTTTACCTCAGGCTGTTGGTGCTCTGCATTTGCCTGTGTTTGTTGGTGATGGCTCAGCCCACTTTGTGTTCTGAAAGAAAGTGACCCCTTGAGATTCCTATCTGTTTATTCTCTCCAGAAACATAATGCTAAGGGTCAGTGTGGTGGAACATGGGCAAGCTGTGGACCTTACATTCTCCTGGTTAATTGGTGAATGGCTCCTGCAAGGTACTTTAATCAACTAAGCCTCAGCCTCTTCATCTGTAAAATGGGGTTGGCAGTGAAAATTGTATTTAATTATTCATTTACTGACCAGCTCTTCTGCCAGAAAGCAAGATCCACAGAGACAGGGACAGTGTCTCTTTTATTCAGTCTCATCACTGCTTCCACAGTGCTAGAACTTAATGGACATTAAATAATATTCTATTAGATAAATGGATGAAATAATACATAGAGGAAACATAATGTGTGGCCTGCAGGGTGGTTGTGAAGCCTGAAGGAGCCAGTGTATGGGAAGTGTCTGGCACATTTGAGGTTGCCCCTTTCCCTGGCCCTGTGAATTTATCTTTTCACCTAAAGCAATCTTCAGCAGCCACTGGGACAATCATCCCTGGCAACTGAGAACAATAGACATCTAAACAGAGAGAGACTTCAGGAGTACAACAGACCCAGAGAAATGAAAGAAAGGAGACACCTGCTCCATTTTCCCTTAACAACATTTACAGAAGTAGGTCTTTGTCTTTTCTAATTGCACATTGGGGAAAAGCAGTATCAATTTAAATGTAACACGTTTCAACCAAGGGACTGGCTATTTCTGTCTCAGGTCTAACATAATGATTCCCAAGATGCCTCAAACCTACTGATTCAATTATTTGAGGGAAATTTCTGAAGTTGACATAGGCATTATATTAGGTTTCATTATCATTTTCCTCCATCCAAAGGAAGACAGGAGTGAGAAATGGAACCAGCAGCACTTTTCTGGAAGAAAAGAGAACTGTGTCTTGTTCTGGTTCTATAAACAACAAGCTGTGTATACTTGGGCAGGTCCTGTCTCCTCTTTGGGCTTTGAATTCCAGATTCCCAATATCTGGAAATTAGCCATATCAGTGATCCTTCAGGCTACATGTTCAGAAAAAAACATTGGATTAATATTCAGGTACAATTTTATATTTTGGAAAAAGTCACCACTTTTAAATCACAAACTGTATCTTAATTGGTGGAAGCAGATGGCAAATACAGTGATTATAAATGAGGCTTATTCTCAGGTACTACTGCCTCACAATACCAAAGAAAATATATCGTAATTTTGAGATGAACGTGCATGTGTGTGTGTGTGTGTGGTGCATGAGAGTGAGTGATTTTTATTGTTTATCACAATATGTAATAGACTTATAGTGAAGAAACACTGATTATATGATTCTTTCATCATTTCTGGGTTTCAGATCAAAGGATCCTATTTAAATGAGTAAGATGATGATGATAATTTCAAATATTGGGTTGTTTGGTATATGCAAGGTATTGTGCAAAACACTTTATTTAAAACTTCATGCCTACCTCTCAATGGCCACTAAATAAATTGACAGAGAACATCTCAATTACATTCTGCATCATTTCTCTCCTGGGATTTTCAAGGCTGTGAATGTTATTACTTAAACTTACAAGTCAATTTCCACGTAATAAGATATTGCTTTTCACCATAAAGCCCCAACTTAGTGGATCAATAATGGAATAATTTCAGTTTAACGTTATCATCAGGGAACTGAAAATTATAATCCAATGTCCTCTGTACATATTTTCTTATATAAGGGAAGGAAATTAGCTTTTATTGACTTCCTAGAATGTGCCATTTTCTTCTGATTCAATATTTTGAATAGCTCATATTACTGACACATAGTAGGTGCTCAAGCAATACTTACTGAATTAATGAAGAAATTAATCAGTTAATTTTAGTTACCACTTTATAGATGAGGAAACTGTGGTCAAAGATTAAATAAGTGCCCCAAGGTAATGGAGGCAGGATGCAGTGGAGCTGGGATTCAGGTGTGCCTAATGACAACCCCCAGCTCCTCCCTTTCCCCATTCTACCTCTTGTTTTCTAGAATCTGTCCTTGACTTCTCAACAGCATAGTGCATAGTACATGGCCCCCATGTGGCTTTTCTTTTTTTTTTTTTGTTTTTTTTTTTTTAGCTAAAATCACCTTCAAAATTTGAGTTGCCTATAAACCAAAACAATGCTATAATTTGCAAAAAGAGATATGCAGAGATGACAGGACAGTGAGAGAAGTGAGAAGAAAAACAAGTGAAATGTAGATTACTATTGATCACTTCAGCTGGAGCTCTATATCTTACCTCCTTTTCATTTCCCCACCCACCCCGTTTTTTAATCTTGGTGATATTCTTGCGTAAAATTAATCCTTTATGAGCAGTGTGTAGCTTCAAGTATTGAGGATGGTGTTGGTCAGAAACTAATAAAAACAAAATTAATCTATCGAATGCCAGGGATAAGAGGTTGAATCCATTAAATAATGTGATACCTTTCATGAAAAGGCTGACATTTTATTGGCAATCTGGCAGTAACATTCTCATAAGACCTCATGAAAATCAAACATCATCCATCTCTGGATATAGAACATTTTAAAGGCTTTAATTATTATTCAAAAGTCAGTAATAAAAATATATTACTGGCTTTGAAGAAGAAAAATGGAAGCTTATAGGGCTGATCCAGTTATTTAGGAGATAGAGAATAAATCCCATCCTTTCTCATTTTTCAACATTTGTCATTCTGTTTTTGTCATAAAAGAAAGTATGAAATAAGTCACATAAATACTTTTAATTATTTTATTTTGAAATTTAGTAATTTTCTGTTGGTGAATGCAAGTATAAAATAATGTTTAGAAAACACAGATTGTTATAAATAAGAGAATAAAACCAACCATAGCACAATCATTCAGAGATAACCATTGTTAGAATGTTTTATACTCAATAGAAATTTGAGCAGCAAATATTGATTAAGCAATTAAGGAGAGAAAATTCCAGTAAGTGTTAAAAAATAATAAACTATCCTTGACTCCACTGGTTATTGGGGAAATGCCAACTGAAAGAAAACAAAACAAAAACCAGTTTAAAAAATGAGAGACATGGTTAAAGAAAGTGTTAGAAAACTGGAACATAAAGTCAAGGAAATTATAGAAAATGCAACACAGAGTGAAGAAAATATAAAATAAGTAAAATATCTGCTGTCTAGAAAATATAGAAAAGAGCCTCTCTTTCTCTCCCTTATGCTTTCCTTCTTCTCTCCCTCCTGCTTTCCTTTTCTTTAACTTACCTTTTCTGAATAATGTAGCCGAAAAGCCATCAGTTGGGACAAACCAAGTTAGACAGTAGATTGAGGGAGTGAGAAATCGTTGCACAGAATGTTAGAACTAAGCAGGGTGAGAAGGCATTAATGCAGGGGGAAAGGGAACTCAATATTGATAAGCAAAGCCCAAGCAGAGTGAGGAAGACATGCCCATTAAGGGGCAGTCCAGCATGTGGTGTCAGAGACTAAGCAGGATTCAGCCATCTTTGCATGAAGGTGACTCAATGTTAGAACTTGAGCGTAGAGGAAATCTATGCTTATGGGTAGGTGGAGGTGGGGATGGGAGATTGTTTACATACCCAGAGATTGATGAAATAAGTTTATTAAAAACAATAAGAAACAGAATTCTTACTGCTGGAAAGGGTAGTTATAAATCAAAAACAGGAGAAAATTGGAATACACTATGGGCTATGGAATTGGAATTAAAACATCAATGTTGTGTTACTTTTCTATTGCTGCCTTAACAAATTATCACACACTTTATGATTTACAACAACACAAGTTTATTATTTTACAGTTCTGAAAGTTAGAAACCTAACATATGTCTTACTGGGCTAAAATCAAGGTGTTGGCAGGGGTGCATTTCTTTATGAAATGCAAGATGTCATTTTTTTTCCATGCCTTTTTCAGCTTCTAGAGGCTGCCTGGGTGCCTTAGATTGTGCCCTCTTCCTCCTTCTTCAAAGCCAGCAATGACAGGTGAGGCATGCTCGCATTGCATCACTACCTTCCTTTTTCACTTTTAAGGCCCCTTGTGATTCCATTGGATGTACCTGTATAATTCTGGAAAAACTTCCTTTTTTTTTTTTTGAGACAGAGTCTTGCTCTGTCTCCCAGGCTGAAGTGCAGTGGCACAATCTCGGCTCACTGCAAGCTCCGCCTCCCAGGTTCACACCATTCTCTTGCCTCAGCCTCCTCAGTAGCTGGGATTACAGAAGCCCACCACCACGCCCGGCTAATTTTTTTGTATTTTGTAGTAGAGACGGGGTTTCACCGTATCAGCCAGGATGGTCTCGATCTCCTGACCTCGTGATCCGCGCTGCCTCAGCCTCCCAAAGTGCTGGGATTATAGGCGTGAGCCACTGCACCCGGCAAAACTTCCTATTTTTAAGAGCAGTTGATTAGCAAGCTTAATTCCATCTACTACCTTAAGTCTCTTTTGCCACATAAGGTAACTAACATGTTTACAGGTTTTAGGAATTAGAATATGGGCATCTTTGGAGAGCCATTATTCTGCCTACAGAATATTTACAATTTTTAGTATGTATAGATAGAAAAGTAAATATAGATTTAAATGTGTGTATGTATTTATACATATATGTGAGCATGTGGATACACACATATTATTCCCTTGTTCTGTCTACTGGGAAATCCTGGGGCTAATGACACTCCAATAGTAATGAACACACGTGAAAGGGCCTAGAGCAGGACTTCTAAATAACATTCTCTACTGTAAAGAATGAGAACACGTGGACACAGGGAGGGGAACAACACACGCTGGGGCCTGTCAGGGCAGGGGCAGGGGAGGGAGAGCATCAGGAAAAATAGCTAATGCATGCTGGGCTTAATACCTAGGTGACGGGTTGATAGTTGCAGCAAATCACCATGGCACATGTCTCCCTACATAACATACCTGCACATCCTGCACATGTACCGCAGAACTTAAAAATAAAAATTAAAAAAAAAGAATGAGGGTTCATTGGAGAAATGGCTGATTCAGAGCTGAAGCATGAAAAAATACGATGGGCCTGAAACATCTTTTGATGCCAGAAAGCAAGGAAAGACACAAAGAAGGATGGGATGTACCAAAAAGACACAGAAGCCAACCTGAAGGGATTCCCACTGGCTAAATTAAAGACAACTGGAGCATTAAAATAAATAATGGTAGTAGCGCACTGTCATACATTGAATAAAATAGGAAGCTATGAATCCACATAGATATTAATAAGCAAGTGAAAATATGGAAAGTTTAGTGAGGAATGCGTTATTTATGTAGTTCTAAATTACTCCCCACAAAATACATATTAATTATGAAGGAAACTTTACTCTGGAGAGGAAGATAACACCATGTTAATGAAATAAGGAAAATGCAAATCAAGAGTAAAATAACAAATAGAAATTGGGCATTATTTAACAGAAGTCAAGAAAAGAAGGAACAGGGCATTACTCCTGTAATATTCCTGCCAAACATGCAGAATATGAATCCAATCGCAAATTTTTCATACTTGGCTACAGCGATAAAAACTCAGATTTGAAAAGCTTGCAAATCATAAATGAAGAGAAATAGAAATTTGACTATGAGCGTATTGTCAATAAAAACAATAGAAATCAGAAGAGAAGACAATATCTTAAAATTGTCTACCCATGTAAACTCTGTTTGAAGGATGAGGATAAAATAAAGACATTGAGAAAAACATAAGCTGAGTTGCCACCAAAAAATCTTTACTAAGAATATATGACAAAGAAATCAAAATATGCAGAAACCTGAATGAAGTGAGTCTGAAATTGAAAATCTTCCACATAAAAAACTCTAGGACTAAACAGCTTCACTGATGAATTTGTCAAACATTCAGAGAATAACACCAATCTTAGACAAATTCTTTCAGACAATGAAGAAGGAAACATTTCCCAGCTCATTTTGTGAGACCCATATTATTCTGATTTCAAAATCAAAGACCCATTAAAAGAGAACTGTAGACCAATATTCTTCAAGAACATAATATAAAAATCCTTTTAAAAAGGTAATAAATCGGCCGGGCGCGGTGGCTCACGCTTGTAATCCCAGCACTTTGGGAGGCCGAGGCGGGCGGATCACGAGGTCAAGAGATCGAGACCACGGTGAAACCCCATCTCTACTAAAAAATACAAAAAAAAAAAATTAGCTGGGCGTGGTGGCGGGCGCCTGTAGTCCCAGCTACTTGGAGAGGCTGAGGCAGGAGAATGGCGTGAACCCGGGAGGCAGAGCTTGTAGTGAGCCTAGATTGGGCCACTGCACTCCAGCCTGGGCGACAGAGCGAGACTCCGTCTCAAAAAAAAAAAAAAAAAGAAAAGGTAATAAATCAAATCCAACCACATAGAAAAAGAGATACTATGATCAAGAGTTTTTTGACAGGAAATTCAAAATTCGTTAAAAATCTGAAAACAAATCAATGTACTTCATTGTAATAATAGAATAAAGGGAAATAACCATATCATTATATCAATGGTGTGGAAAAAGCATTTAAAAATATTCAACACCATTTTATGACAGAAACACTCAGCAAACTAAAAATAGAAGGAAACTTACTCAATTTAAGAACATCTGTTTAAAACCTAGAACTATCATAACATTTAACATCATACTTTAAGCCCAATGTTTGATCACAAACAAGGCAAGACAATCCACTCTCACCATTTCTATTTAAAATTATATTGGAAGTCCAATGCCACCACCAACACAAAGAAATAAAACCCACATGGATTAGAAGAATAGAAGCAAAACAGTCCTCATTTTCCAGCTATATAACCATGTATGCAAAAAAGCCTTGAAAATCTACATATACTAGAATAATAAATGATTTTAGCAAGATTGCAGAATTCAATACCAATATACAAAAATCAATTACATCTCTATATTCTATTGATGTGTGATTAGAAAATAAATATTTTAAACTTCATTTATAATAGTATTAAAAATCCTTAGTGGAAAATTTAATAAAAATGCCTAATACTTATACAACAAAAGCTTCAAAACATTGTAAATAAAAAGTAATAAGGACCTAAACAAATGCAGAGATAACTATTGCAATAGTCAACACTGTCTAGACGGCAGTCCTTTACTTATTGATTTACAGATTCAAGGTAATTCCAATAAAAAGTCTAACAAGATTTTTTTTTTTCATTGGTAAGCTTATTTAAAAATTTACATGGAAAGGAAGAGATCTATACTAGCTGTCTTAGTCTGTTTGGGCTGCCACAACAAAATGCTGTCAACAACAAATTTATTTCTCACAGTTCTGGAGATAATCAGCAAATTCAGTGTCTGGTGAGGGCTGCCTTCTGGTTCATAGAAATGGCGCCTTCTCTCTGTGCTCTCCCATGGTGGATGGGATGATCAGCTCTGTGGGATCTCTTTTATAAGGATGTGAATTCCATTCATGAGGGTTCCCCTTCAAAATGAGATCACCTCCCCAAAGCTCCACCTCTCAATACTATCACATTAGTGATTAGGCTTTCAACATAGGAATTTTAGGAGGATACAAACATTTAGACCACAGAACTTACCAAAATAATTTTGGAAAAAAAATTAAAACTCATACAACCTGATTGCAAGGCAATATAGAGCTACATTAGTTAGGACATAGAGATACTGAAGTAAAGCTAGATACATAAATCAATGGAAAGTTCAGAAATAGACCTGGCACTTACATGGAAAATTGATTTTCCATGTAAGTGCAGTTATTTAAAGAGTGGAAAGTGTGCATTTCCAAAAACAGTGATGAAACTGCTGTGTATATGTACAAAAATAAAAAGAAAAATCATAAAATTCCTTCACACCATACACATAAATTTGAAATGAATCAGAGATCTAAACATATAAGCTAAAACTATAACACTTAGAGAGGAAAACATGGAAGAAATCATTTTAACACTAGCTTAAGAAAATATTTCTTGGACGAACCAAAAAGAGTGTATAGACATTGCTGGTATGAAAAAAAGTGGCACAGCCATTTTGTAAACAGTACAGCAGTATGTTAAAAGGTCAGCCCTGCACTTACCATATATCTGAGGTATTTACCTAAGAGAAATGGAAATGTATGCACACAAACTCTTTTATGTGAATATTCATAGCAGCATTATTCATAATAGACCCAGACTGAAAATAGCAAATCCAAATGGTGCCAACTAATCAAATGCTAAAGATAAACAAATTTGACATATGATATTATGAAATACCACTTAGCAATAAAAAGAAATGAAATCCATGATCAATCTCAAAACAGTGCTAAGTGAAAAAAGTCAAATCTAAGACTATCTACTCTATCTTCCACTAGAATTAAATCCTTAAAAAGGCAAAACTAAATGGGTGAAAATCAGATCAGTGTTTGCCACAGGGCTGGGAGTGAAGTCTCACAATGAAACTTCTTTAAGGTGAGAGAATTATTCTGTATCTTGATTATGGTGGAGGTTACAGTGCTGTATATAATTCCCCAAATTGGCAAAACTGTTCACTTAAGATGGATGGACTTTATGTAGACAATACCTTAATAAAATAAACTTTTAAAATGTGTTAAATTGCATTCTTATATCACAATATACACAAAATTCTATTTTAGATGTTTGTAGACTTAAATATGAAAGATAAGCTTTGACAGTAAGTTACAAGAATATGTTCTTTTCTGATCCAGGAAGTGAAGCATTATTTTTGGAACACAAAAAGCACTAGCCATAAATGCAAAGATTAGTACATTCAATTTTGTCAAAATTAAAAATGTGTAGTCATTGAAGACAAAGTAAACAATTTGCCCTGGTTTGCCTGGGGCTTTCCACGTTTTAGCAGTTTATAGTCCTGTGTCCCAAGAAACCCCTCAGTCTTGAACAAACTGGAACAGTGAGTAACTCTATCAAAACTCATTAAACAAAGTTAAAACCCCCAACTGTTAACCAGTCTTTTCCACAGGTGTAAAAGACAAATAATTCTCTAGAATATTAGTAGGTAAAAGATGGCAAATATCTTATTGATAAATTCACGGAAGCCTTAAATAGACAATTCCAAGAAGAGGGCACATGAAAGACTAAGAAACATAAAAGGATGTTCTTTCCAGTCTCACCTCGTTAAAAATCTGGGAAATGAAAATTTAAAATGAGATACTGTAGTGATAGACCATTAGAAACCAACACATTTTTCAGAAATGTTTAAAACCTGATGGCACCAAGTATAGGAAAGAATTTGGGGAAATAAAAACTTGTATAAAACTCTAACATAGGCCAGGCACGGTGGCTCATTCCTGTAATCCCAACACTTTGGGAGGCCGAGGCGGGCAGATCACGAGGTCAGGAGTTTGAGACCAGCCTGGCCAATATGGTGAAACCCTGTCTCTACTAAAAATACAAAAAAATTAGCTGGGTGTGGTGGCGTGCACCTGTAGTCCCAGCTACTTGGGAGGCTGAGGCAGAAGAATCGCTTGAACCCAGGAGGTGGAGGTTGCAGTGAGCCGAGATCGTGCCACTGCGCTCCAGCCTGGGTGACAGAGCAAGACTCCATCTCAAAAAAACAGAACAAAACAAAATAAAAGCCTCTAATATATAAATGGATCAAAAAATTCAATAGAAAAGAATTTGCTAAATAAAATTATGGAGTTGAAATTGTGTATATCCTATGAACTAGTAACCTTACTCCTAATTATGGAGCTGTATAGACATGGAGCATGTATATCAATTGATATTCCGAGGAATATTTATGGCAGTCTTGATGCCAGTAGAAATAAAGAGAAGGAAAAATAGAAGCAGCATAAATGTCCATTGAAAGGAGATGGATAAATTAATTAAATATATCCACACAGTGAAATACTGTTCAGCTGTGAAAACGAGAATCATAGCTGTGATTTTCAACATGGATTCTAAAAACAATGTGGAAAAAAATCAAGTTGTGAAAGAACACCTATAACGGGATACAGTTTTTTCAAGTTCAAAACCAAGGAAAACAAAGAATCATTAATTTATGGATATATGTATGTGACAATATTATTAAGAAAATACAAGCATTTAATTTTTATTCATTACACTACTAAAATAAAAATGATAATAGCATCACGTGCTAGCAAAGATGTAGAGAAATGGGCATATTTACCAAGAGAGAATGTGATTGTTACAATATTGAAAAGTAATGATTTTCATGACAATATCTACTAAAATAAAAAGTAATGATTTTAGTGACATTATCTACTGAAGTCAAAATAAATATATGTCCTTGAACTCAGGAATTTTATGTATTGGAATTGATCCCATAAAAATAAAATTGCTTCTACGTAAATATGGTCGTGCAACGATGCATCATTAATTGTGTTAAAAACAAAATGGAAGCAAATGAAATATCCATCAGTAGAAAAATAAGTAAATCAATGGTGGCATATTACTCTGCAAAATTATCCAGCTAATCGAAAGGCTGAGTTAGACTTTGAGAGATAGTTATTTAATTTTGTTAGATAAGAATAAAAAGTCACAAAATGTGTAAATATAATCTTGCTTTTGTAAATAATTTTTTTGTAAAATAAATAACTCAAGTCCTAAGCATTTGTGCATCAGTACATTTATACTTGTTTTGTGGGGAAAGAAATGAATTAATGCACATCAACTTGCTAATATTTCTTACCTTAGGAATGGAAATAAAATGGAATGGGAAGAGAAGATTAATTTTTAAATACAACTTTGCATTGTTCTACTGCTTCAAAAGAGGATATGTTACTTTGTTAATATAAAAAACTTTAAACAAAAATATTTTTTCAAATAGTTTATATCCACTAGGGAAATTCTGGAATGTTTAGTTTCCAAAATGTGTTCCAGAGAATTGTATTTGCGGATACATTTAAACAATTATCTTAGCTGAATGATGCCACATTACTTAATAATTTTACTTGTGATACGAATTTTTAAGAGGAGGATTTCACTTGTAGAATTTCTTAAACGTTTGATCCCTTGGAATATCTCAAGAACTATAGCACCATAAAACCAATTTTCTGAAATAGCATCCTATTCCTACGTCCCAGACATAACTGCCGTCAACCTGAAGTTCAGTTCTTTCTAATCTTTTTGCTAGCATTTTTACTTTGTGTAGATCACATGGTACAAATAATTTTACTTCCTTTTTCTTCTTAATGTTATGTCATGAACATTGTTCTGATCAGTGTACATATTTTTATGGACATCAGTGATAGTTTAGTTGCAATTCCAGTATAAATGTTCGTGGATAATGTAACCAACACAATCCTAAATTCTAATGCAAGATAGTAAAGAATATGATTAAGCTGCAAATAGTGTGATGTGTAGTTCACACTAAAGGTTTTAAAGGGGCTGACCAAAAATGATGGGTGTCTGGAGATAAGAGGAAAGACCGTGCAGAGAAGGGATTTGAGCAAAGGTTGGAAAGACTGGAACACAAGATCAAGGCAGCCCTAGCTAGGATGAGAGCTAGTACATATAACCTGAATAATAAATAAGCATGCTCCAGGTAGGAGGTATAGATTCCAGTAAAGAGTAACCTGATTTGTTAATACAGGAATTCACAAAGACTTAAGGGTAAGATCCAATTCTTTTTTTTTTTTTTTTTTTTTTGAGACGGAGTCTTACTCTGTCGCCCAGGCTGGAGTGCAGTGGCCCGATCTCGGCTCACTGCAAGCTCCTCCTCCCGGGTTCACGCCATTCTCCTGCTTCAGCCTCCTGAGTAGCTGAGACTACAGGCGCCCGCCACCGCTCCCAGCTAATTTTTTGTATTTTTAGTAGAGACGGGGTTTCACCATGGTCTCCATCTCCTGACCTCGTGATCCACCCGCCTCGGCCTCCCAAAGTGTGGGATTACAGGCGTGAGCCACCGTGCCCGGCCAGATCCGATTCTTAAGCATTCTATAGAAATAAGTGATGGTAGTCACTGTGTTGCAGAGATATCTGGAATGTGGTAATTGAGACCCACAATAAAAAGATTTATGTTTTCTGCATACACTGAGCTATCTTCACTGCTCCAAAACAATTCTCCTGTTGGTGGACATGCCCATCCCTTGAAAAGTAGAAGCCACTGTGAGGATTTAATTGAAAAATGCATAAGCCATTAGGGAATAATAATAAGTACCGACATTTTTAGAGTAATTTACAAATCCCTCATACATGCGTTATCTAGTTTTATCTGTTCAACCAACTTGTGAGAGTTAAGTATTGCTTTCTTAACTTAATAAATAAGAAAATTAAGACTCAAAGAGCTTGAGTGGTTTGTCCAAAGTCACAACATTAATTAGTGAATGAGCTGGGATTCACACCCAGATGTTCTATCTTTTGCTCTTTCTGCTCGACTGTATTCATTCTTCGGCATTGTTACCCTGATGATAAAGACAAAGGATATTGGTATATTTATGTTGTTATGTGTCTAGTCTTGATATTTTTAAATTTGAATTTATTTTATAGTCATCTCTTCATGTAATTTTTTTTCCAATAAGGATCCATGGGTAGCGTGTCTCTAAGCTGTTGGAGAGCTGTGAATATATTTCTGTTGTCACATGCATGAGAAATAGCTGGGACATGTGTAAAGATTTTGGGTCACAACCTTCTTCTCTTCAAACTCATGAGCTGTCACTCCTCTTCATTCTGGCTTTTGATAGTGAAGAAGTCTGAGTCAGACTGATTTGTGCTTTTTGTTAGTAACCTGTTTTGTTTGTTTCTCTCCTTTTTTCTTAGCTGAGAGTGCTTGTCAAAATTTCCTTTATCCCGGTATCAATACTGCCGGAATCCGTCTTTTTTTCACTGATTTCATCAAAGAAGCAAGAGCACTTTTGTCATTACTTTCTAATCTAATTTCCTATGAGGATCTTTTAAAATTATGTCTCTTTTGCCCATGTTGCAGTTGCTTTGGATTTTTTTTTCCTTTGTGCACTTTTGCACCTTTAGAGCAGACCTCCCCTCCTTGTCCTTCATGTTTATTTCTGTTGTGGTTTTCTCACTTGTTTTTTCTTTAGCATTCCAGAATAACTTCTCAGTTAATTCCCTATTTATTTAATAAATATTGGGTGTTACTCTATGCCATTGATTGTTCTAAGTGTTGGGGATACAACAGAGAACAAGAGAAACAAACAAAAATATCTGTCTTTTGGAGCCTACAAAAGAAAATAGAGCTATGGAGAACATTTTAGAAAGTGCCAAATACTTTGGAGATAAATAAAGTGAAAGTGAGGGTCAGAAGAGGGAAACTGAACTTTTAAATGGGGGTGAGAAAAGAAGATCTTACTAAGAAGGAAATATTTGAGTAAAAACATCAGGTAGCTGAGAGAGTGAGCCAAACAGATACATCAAAGAGTCTCCCAGACAGAATAAGCAGCAAGTGCAATGGTCCTGAGACAGGAGAATACTTGTGTGTTCCAAGAAGACCCTGGCTAGAGTGAGTGAGAGAGAGAGAGTAGTAGGAAATGAGGCCAGCAAGGAATCAAAAGCCAGATAAAGGCCACATTAGTAAGAGTGAAACTTTTGGCTTTTGTACTGAATAAGAATGAAAGGCAGTGAAGAGTTTTGAGTAGAGGAATACCATGAGCAAATCTGATTTTTAATAGAATTACTCTGCCTTCTGTGCATAGGGCCAAGGGCAGAAAGAGACACATCAGTGAGAAGGCTATTACATCATCATCCTCATGAGAGATGATAATGACTTCAACCAGAATGGTAGAGCCAGGGGCTGGATATTTAATGTTGTTCACAATGAGATTTCTGATGAATTGGATGTGGAACCGTAGATGTTTCTAGTGGGAAACTGGAAGAACAGGGTTACATTTTAACATGGTAAAAACTCTGGGAGAAGTAGGGAAAGGAGACCAGAAATACGGTTTAAAACATAATATTTATGTAATTTTTTTGGTCTAGCTTCTTTTGCTCAAGTGTTTATTTGTAACACTCATACTTGTTAACAAATGTAGCCATAGTTTATTTTCACTGATCTGTGCCAGGGATAGTTTTCCAAAAGGTTTGGAAAACTTTTCCTGTAAAGAAGACAGGATTTGCAGACCTGAGGGCCATTAGCCATAGGCAATATGTAAAAGAATAAGCATGGCTGTATTTCAATAAAATGTGTATACAAAAATAGTAGGCCATATCTGACCCACAGGCTGTAATCTCCTGATCCTTGATCTACACTGTTCTGTTGTGCAACTAGGTCATGGTTTGTTATCATATCTTTGTTTGTTTGTTTGTTTGTTTGTTTGTTTTTGGAGACAGGGTCTCAGGTCTTGCTCTGTCACCTAGGCTGGAATGCAGTGGTGCAATCATAGCTCACTGTAACCTCCAACTCCTGGGCTCAAGTCATCCTCTGGCCTCAGCCTTCTTAGTAGCTAGGACTACAGGTGAGCACCACCACACCTGGCTTCTTCTCTTCTCCTCTCCTCTCCTCCCCTCTTCTCCCCTCCCCTCTCTCTTCTCCTCTCCTTTCGTCTCCTCTTCTCTCCTCTCCTCTCCTCCCTCTCATCTCCTCTCCTCTCCTCCCTCTCATCTCCTCTCCTCTCCTCTCTTCTTCTCTCCTCTCCTCTTCTTTCCTTTCAACTTTTCTTAGAGATAAGGTCTCTCTATGCTGCCCAGGCTGGTCTCAAACTTCTGGCCTCAAGCAATCCTCCTACCTCAGCCTCCCAAAGCTCTGGGATTACAGGCATGAGCCACTGTGCCCGCATCATTTCATTGTTGATGGACATTTGGGTTGTTTCAGTTTAGGGTATTACAAATATTGCTTCTAAGAACCTTCTTGAATGTGTCTTCTGTTGTGCATGTGCTCACATTTCTATTAGGTATTTGTAAAGAAATAGAATTGCTGGGTCATAAAGCATGACACTCTTCAGTTTTGATAATGTTATACTTGTAAGAATTAAAGAAAGAGGAAAGAAACATGAAAGGTGGCTCACTAGTCAAGACAGGTTTATTTTAGAGAAAACAAACTTGAGAGGAGCTTCTGGCCGAGTTAGATCAGAGGCCCACTCTCTTATAGACTAAGAGTTTTTAAGGATACAGGGTGGGAGAGTTTATCAGAGGCTTGGACTGCTTCTGTGTCTTTCTGTTGCACTTATCTGGGAGGGAGAGTTGTGTGTTTGTTCCCATACGTTGTTCTGCAGTTGCAGGCATACCCCTAAATCTGCTTTTAGCTTCCCTATCTTAGCGCACCTAAAGAAAAAGGAATGTGCTTATTAAGGCCCACTGTTTTACTGGGGTGCATTGTATGAGGGTGAAGTTTGGCAGTTACCCAGGAGACTTTCCCCCAGGCTCCCTCTGTGCCCGAGCTGTCTTATCTGTGTTTTACTGTCTGTTCTTTCTGGCTGCTTGTAGTCAGAGGAGAAAGGATTTTCTTAAAACGCATGAAACTACAAAGGGAGCTGGAACTTAAAGTGGCAGTGTTTGTCCAAGATGACGGTGCTTCTGCTCTGTCAATACTGTTTTCCAAAATGATTCTACGCTTTAACTTCCAAATCTGTGTATGAGAGATCCTGTTGTTCCACAATCTCACCAACAATTGGCTACTGTCACCCTTTTAATTTTAATATTCTAATGAGTGTTTAGTGACATGTCATTTTGGTTTCAATTTCCATTACTTGATTACTGATGAGGATTAACACTTTTACATGTTTATTGGCTGCAGAAGTTTTCTTTCACATGTGGCTGACTAAAACATTTTGTCCATATTCCTAAAGCTGTGTGTTCTCATTATTTGATAACTCTATCAAATAATTTTTATGGATTATGGTTATATGCTACATTTACCTGTACATTTATTCTTTTTGATGTTATTATTCATTCTTGCATTTCAGAGCTTTCATATAACATATCTTCTTTCTGCACTGAAGAACTGTTCTTAGCATTTGTATTGGTGCAAATTCTGCTGGTGATACATTTCCTTCATTTTTGCTTCTTTGAAAAGATCTTAAATTTACATTAATTCTTGGAGGGACTTTTTTCCTAAGTATGTTTTTTTATTTGTTTATTTGTTTTTGTTTTTTCTTTTTTTGAGATGGAGTCTCACTCTGTTACCCAGGCTGGAGTGCAGTGGTGCCATCTCAGCTCACTGCAACCTCTGCCTCCTGGGTTCAAGCAATTCTCCTGCCTCAGCCTCCTGAGTAGCTGGGATTACAGGCATACACCACCATGCCCATATAATTTTTGTATTTTTAGTAGAGACGGGGTTTTACTATTTGGCCAGGCTGGTCTTGAACCCCTGACCTCAGGTGATCTGCCCTCCTTGGCCTCCCAAAGTGCTAGGATTACAGGTGTGAGCCACCACACCCAGTGCTAAGTATGGTATTTTAGATTGGCTATCCTTTTCTTTCAGTATTTTTAAGAAATTATTCCTTCGTATTCTGCTTTCTTTGTTTCTCTGATAAATAGGCTGTCTTATTGCTGGTTATCTGAAGCTAATATGTCTTCCCTCACTTCACTTTGTTTTTAAGACTTTAATTTTTGCCCTTAGTTTTTAGCAGTCATGTTATCATGGTCCTAGGTGTGATTTGCTTTATATTAATCTTGCATGAGATTTAGATATTTCCTGAATCTGTACTTTAATTTATTTTGTCATTTTAAGAAAATTCTTATTGTTTTTTGGCCCTTCCCCTCCCTCTCCTTTCCTTCTGGGTCTCCAATTATATGTGCATAAGATTTTTTGCTAGCTTCTCTGTGTATGCTACACATTTTTCTAGATTTTTCATTCTTTTGTCTTTACATGCTTTATTTTGGATATAATAAAATATAATATAACTTGGGGGGTTATCCTCTAGTTAACTAATTCTACTTTTGGCTTTGTCTAATCTGCTCTTTAACTCTTTAACACATAATACATTAAGTTATTTATACTTACTATATATTTTTCATGTCTACAATTTTAATTTGGTTTCTTTTTATAGTTTTCAAGTCCCTGCCAAAATTATCAGTCCTATATTTACATTCCTAAACATATTTAACAGAGTTGTTTATTTGTTTTATCTATGTCTGACAACTTTATTATATTTATCGCCTCTGAATCCATTTTTCTTGCTCATTGTTTCTCTTGATTTTATATCATGTGATTTTACTCCATAAAATCCTGTTAATTTTCTATTGAGCACTGAATGGTCTAAATAAAAATATATTCAAAAATTCAACCTTAAGAAGTTTACTTTCATCTAGAGAAGGTGGAAACCTAGAGGATCAACTCAGAAATAATTTAATCTAGTATCAGTTATTAAATAACTCAAAACTCAGCTTCAATCCCTTTGCAGGTTGATCTATTGACCTTTATTCATAGGATGTAGCCCGTATGGTCATATTCTAAGACCTGAATGGAGTACTACACATCATTAACAAGTACTGAAATCACATTTTTTGTTTGTTCGTTTGTTTCCTCTACAAACCCATGAGGCTGTTAAAATCTCATTTCAGCTTCTCTACCCCTAATCTGCCTTTTGACAAACTGGAAGGATTTTAGAAAGAAAAATGGCTCTAAAGGCCAAATCTATCTCTCAAGATTTTGTTACATTCTTTAATGTTGGCTTTTTAATTCTTTGTCTCCTTATTGGCCCTAAAATTCATTCAAATTGATGTGCAAATATTTTGGTTTAAAACAATTTGCCTATTTAAAAAAATTTTTTTTCAACAGAAGGTTAGTCTGAAACTCATAGTCTGCCATTCAGGAAGCAGAATTTCTGACTTTTCCTCCTATTTTTCTATTTTGGGCAATTATTTTAATTGTGCTATTGCAGTGTTTTCCGTTTCTTAGCCATCTTTTACTTCACTAATTTGCATATTTTCATCTCATCCTACTATCTTTTCTCCTAACCAGTTCTTCCCTATGGGACTCTGCCTTTGTTTCAGAGAGGCAAGATTTTCTCATATCCTGCTGAAAATACCAGGCCGTTTTCTCAAATATCCATAAGGTTTTTATGCTTCTGAGTTTTCAGGATAATGTTCCCTTTCTTTTATCTAAAAATTTGTCGCCCAATTTATTCAAATTGGTCTTTCCGGGTTTTTTTTGTTAGAAGTTCTTTCAGACTTATTGACAGAGTTTATAGATCACTATTAATAGCTTTCTGTCAGCTACGGTGGTCAGCTATAGACAGGTCTATAGCTGAGTGGCAGGTTTATTTGTACAACTCTTAGACCAATTATCAAGCAGCTGTCATTGAATAGGCTTGAATTGGGCTAAAATGATATTTTCTTTGAAGATATAAAACAGCAAACATCATAAGCCCCAGTATATGTACTCTATCATAGTTCTTCCTGTTTCTGCCTTTCCCCTCCTGCTCATAATACCAACTGGGAGGATTTTCCCTCTAGTATGCAGCACTACAGAGTGTTTGTGTGTGTGTTTAAGATACTCCAACCTTGACAATTTTTTTTGTTTTTGTTTTTTGAGACAGAGTCTTGCTCTGTCATCCAGGCTGGAGTGCAGTGGCACCAACTTGGCTCACTGCAACCTCCGCCTCCCAGGTTCAAGCGATCCTCCTTCCTCAGCCTCCCAAGTAGCTAGGACTATAGGCACATGCCACCAAGCCCAGTTAATTGTTTAAATATTTTTCATAAATACAGGGTTTCACCATGTTGACCAGGCTGGTCTCAAACTCCTGACCTCAGCTTATCTGCCTGCCTTGGGATCCCAAAGTGCTAGATTAGAGGCATGAGCCACTGCGCCTTGCCAACAATTTTATTAACGTCTAAGCCCCATATTCCTTATCAGTAAAATGGGAATAATAATATAACTGCTTTTGTAGGTCCATCAGTTGAGATAATCAATGTAAATTTATTAGCATGGTGTCGACTTAAATAAATGTTAGCTATTATCAGCAGCAGTAAGAAGTAGTACCAACATTACTGCTATTAATTTGCTGTAACCTGCCTATCAGCCTTATTCCAATCTGCTGCATTCAGATAGAGATGATTTGATGAGAATGTTGGTGTTTGGGGAGTGGAGCAGTTTGTTGGCTCTTTGTAAAGCAGTATTCATTGCAGTAAAGAGATCGACATTAAATTTTCTGATAGGTGTAGTTTTATACGCATGTTAAGCACTGGACAATGGAGGAAGTATTAGGCAGTCTCATATACCTGTGGGTATCAAATACATAGTAAAAATGAGTGCAGTAGGCCAAGTGTAATTAATAAGGCTGATAGAAACTGTGGCAAATCTTAGCGTGCCTGGTATTTTGTAGGTAGCCACACTTTAGTTCCAGTTAATTGATATTGTGTTGAAATGTGGGTTGAGTGATTTCTCCAGATGATGGTCATTGAGATTTTTAAGTGAAGTAGGCTTTCGTATTTACGTGAATGCATTTTTAAAAGATCTTGGAGATCAATTAAAATCTGTATGAGCTGTATGTGGCCCATGTTCTGTGCCTTTATGACCTCTAACCTATAAGATAATGCCCACATCTTATCAATAGCATCCCATGACCTGTGCTATGGTTTAAATGCATTTGTCCTTCAAAATTCATATGTTAAAACTTAAACTCCAATGTGATAGTATTAAGAGGTGAGGCCTTCAGGTGGTGATAAAGTCATGAGGGCAAAGCTCTTATGGGTGGGATGAGTGCCCTTATAAAAGGGCCTTCATGCCCTTCTGTCATGTGAGGATACAGTAACATGGCACTATCTTGGAAGCAGGGAGCAGCCCTTACCACATGTCGATTCTGCTGGTACTTTGACTGTCCAACCTCTAGAACTGTAAGGAATATACCTCTGTCCCAATAAATCACCTGGCCTCAGGCTTTTTGTTACAGCAGCAGGAACTGACTAAGGCAACCTAACTTCAGAAATCCACTTCAGAGTTATCTTTCACCTCTTGTTGACTTTTTGTTTATACTTTGTTAATGTCAAAGTGCTTTAAAGATTCCTCTCACCATCTTCTAAGCCCCTGGTATGTCATAATGACCCTAAATAGTTTTCATATTATTCTGGGCATACAGACATAATTGTACATGAAGCACAGTTCTAAGATATCTGTTTTTCATCATCCCCCTTCAACCATTCACTTCTTGAAGCTGAAACCCATGTCCTCTCCATCTCTCCCCTCAGTGACTGACACGCGGTTGGCCCTCAGATAACATGTGTTGAAATAAACTGAATTTATTGAAAGGAATGTGGTAACTGTTATGATCAGTTTTTGCACAAGGACAGATGGGGCATAGAGGGCATGAAAGCAAACACTTATCATGTATCCTTCTCTTTACTCATCATTTTTATGTCTGAAGAACCCAAGATTTGTAACACCCCCAAAGGCAAAATATGCTTGAGGCACTTCCAGTAGGATTATTTCCCTGTATTATACCATTCAAATAGCAATGAAAAAATTGGCATAATAGTAACTGTAACTATAATTTATTTAAGTGGTTGTGAAACAATGTTCTTTACTAAGCAGTTTATAGCAAATAAGTTTTTAATCTTCATGCCAGCTATATAAGGCACATATTGTTATTGTTCCCATTTACCAGATAAATACTTTGAGGCTTACAGAGATTTCTTATGATACTACAACTAGAAACTGGTGGTTCCAGTACCCAAACCCAGGTCTAACTTCTCTCCCCTTTATGCCACCTCACCAGTGACCAGCAACATCAGTGACCTCTGGATGATTTTCTGTCCTAACAAACTTGAACCCAGAAAGAATCTACACCTTTTTGCAGTTTTTCCCAGAACAGTTTTAAAAAGGTAAAGGACCAGAACAAGATCAGAGGCACTCTAGATAAAAAATACTGCATTTCATGGCTCAGATTGTGCCTCTATGCATGCTTTCGGTATACAGATCCTTTTAGAAAAAGAGGCACTCTAATGAATGGACTGGTTTTTGAGAAATCTCTTCTCTCTGCCTGAGAATAGAGGACAAAGCAAGGACCCTGGAGTCATGTATTCTTGAGTTCAAATCCCCACACTGTCACTTTGTGACCTTCTATGAATTGACTATATTCTTTCAGGTTTATTTGCCTTATATATGAAATAGAAATGATAATGCTTTGCTGGACTCACAGGTTTATTATGAAAATCAAATGACAAACTGTGTGGGAAAGAGCTTTTGAAACTGTAGAGCACCATACACACAGAAAGAATGGTTATTATTCTGCTGAAATGGCATTCCCCAAACCATTTTTTATGAAAGTAGAAATTTGGGGCAGGGGCTAGGGATGCACTGTGTGTAGTGGCCCTGCTTTGATAACAGTATAGTGGTTTAAGTAGTCAGCAAATCAGTGGAAACCAGACTATCAAAGCTAGACATACACATTATATTATATAGACTTCTGCTTTGCCAGGGACTTAAAATCTCACCTTGTAATAAAGCAATACAGATTTTGTTAAAATGCACATCAATAAGCAATAAAAAGCAAGAAGGAAACAACAAAAAAAGATATTGGTCACAAAAGCAGACCTCTATGGAGATGGAGGGAAGAAATCCAGTGTGCTTTTTATTAATACAGAGCTCCTACCCAAATTCATCTTTATAAGAACCTCAAGCCAAGTAGACATGATTTTCATCATACTTATGTCCATACAATAGAGAGGAAATTTCCACTCAACTGTCAAGTGATGCTAAGGAAAGCAGGCTGAGATTTCTCTTTCCCTCAGGCATTATGTGTATCAAACCCACAGTCTCTGATTTAAAGCTATCCTTGGCATGACAATCTGTTTTATAAAACAAAACCAATATCTCTTACTCTCCCATGTTCCTTTTACCAGGAAATAAACAACTCATTTGTTATCAATTTATTTATCATAGATTTACTCTGGGAGAATGCCCTGGGAATTTGGGGCTCGGTGCTACTGAATTAGCAGATGTGATTTTGATAGTATTTCACAGCAGGAGAGAGCCTGTCTCACGAAGAACCCCCTTGCTGTCTATTAATTAATAACTAGTGGATGGATCTGTGCAATAAAGAAGCCAGTAGATAATTGAGAAACACACCAGTAGGTGACAGAATATGCTCATTAAAAAAGAGAAAGGCAATTTGAAATATTTAAAAGAGAATAATAATGGTAATAATAATTATACTAATAATAATAATAAAAATAAGTACTTATTGAATACTTATCAGGCACCGTTCTAAGCATTCACATACATCATTTAATTCTCACAACAACCTGTGAGGTACGCCATATTATTATCTTGATTGTACAAATGAAGAAACTGAGGCAGAAAGAGGTTAAGGAAATCCCCGAAGCTTGACAACTGCAAAGAGGCAGAGAACCTACAAAGTTTAATTTAAAAGGAATCATATGGCTGGGCATGGTGGCTCATACCTGTAATCTCAAAATTTTGGGAAGCCAAGGCAGGAGGGTCATTCGAGACTCTCAAGACCAGCCTGGGTAACGGGTAACATAGTGACACCCCATCTCTACAAAAAATAAAATAAATTAGCTGGGTGTGGTGACAAGCACCTGTAATTCCAGCTACTCAGGAGACTGAGGCAGAAGGATCCCTTGAGCCCAGGAGTTCGAGGTTGCAGTGAGCAATGATCACATCACTCATCACTATACTCCAGCCTAAACAGTAGAGTGAGACTTTGCCTTAAGAAAAGAAATTATTCATTTTTCTTCAAATAATCTCCTGATGTTACCAGCCTTTGTTTGGCATAAAGACAGAGAAATAAAGAAAACATTATTCTTGACTTCCAACAGCTACTCTCTAACTAATACACTGTCTTGTTTTTGTTGACCTGATTCTATTTTCTAGATCTCAAGCTCATGTTTCACTCACTGACCACCTTCTACTTCCTGGGTCATAGTTCTAATTTTATTTTACTGACCTACTTCAACTTCCTAGATCAATAACTTATCTGCATTCACTGACCTTGTTCTACTTCCTGGGTCTTTAACTCACATCTCACTGACCTTGATTTTGCTCCTTGGTTCTCCGTACTAGTCTATGGACATATTTGGACCTCAAAAATAAAGATGCAAAAACATGAAATATTACCTTCATGGTTGTTGCTTTGTAAGCAATACCAAGAACGGAGGAAGCTTTTGTCTGTTTGAAATCTTTTTATCCTTAAAGTAAAAAAGCATTAGGGAACCCGGAATTTAGACTGAGGCCACAAAGAGTCTTTTGAGACTTATTTTCTCTGAAGATAAGAAAAAAGTGTTACAACTGTGAATTCAGATCCTGCAACTGTCACAGTGCAGGCAGTTCGGCCTCAAAAGAGTAAATCCAGAATACCCCTCTGGGTCTTTCTTTTTTTAAATTGAGATTTCCATATATGAGCCTTTTTCCTTTAATAATAAATAAATAAGACACTTCTGTGTCTTAGTAGCTTCTGCCTATTAATTCTCTGAATTTAAGACAGACATGCAATACAAGAGTGGTAAAAGCAGCAAAAGTAATGTTTTGTTTAAAAAAATTATGGAATTCAGGTTAGCATTAAAAAAGCATAAGCTGTTAATGACACTTTTACCAGCCACTGCTGGGTAGCTGAGACTCAAGATCAGAAACACGTAGGTCACATACAAGCTTAGCTCTTTGAGCCTTAGTTTCCCCTCCATAAATGAGGAAAAAAGTACAAAACTGTCAGTATCTCTTCAAGTACAAAAATATATATGAATACTTATATATATATTCATATATATGAGTCTTATACACAATTATATATAATTTTTATTGCATATTCTATTTATATAGTTTATTATATATTAATTTATTATATATTATATATTTTTTACTTTATTATATATTATATATATTCATATAGATATATGAATAGCTAATTTTTATTGACAGCTTACTAGGTGCCAGCACTGTGCTAAGGTTTTAAGGTATATACATCAACTGAGGTCTCAAACTGGAAGGACATGACATGTTTTTTTTGTATGTTGGCATGTTTTTTAACCACTAGCTGTTCCATTATTTTAAAATTAGTTGTCATCATTTTAAAATGGGGGAATTTTACCACGTATTTTTGCCATTTTTGCTTTTCTGATTGCTTCTTCTTTTTTTAATGGCAAAGCTGAGTAACAAATGCCTATGTTAGGTTAGACACACGCTCTGCAGTTTCCTCCAGGTCTCACTCTGCCCTGTTATATGGCATATAGCTCATGTCACCAATGATACTATCTTCTTGTCTTCTATAGACTTTTGAATTTGCCACATCTGCGTCACAACTTAATTCTTGAAAAGACCCTATAAAGTATTACCTTTTGTTAGAACACATAAATAAAATCTATTTTTAAAATAAGTTTTTCAACTCATGCTAGTTAACTTTCTCCTTCACTCTTTATCTGAAAAATTTGGTTGGGTTTCAACATGGATGGGAAGGCTTAGTCTTAAAAGTTTAATTAAATACAGCTGAAAATAGAGGCTCTTTGGGGGAAGCTTTCATTCGAAGAACCATAAACTGCTATTCAAAGGAAATTCAAATGCAAACATAAATCCACCAAATGTCCACTCCAGCTATTAAAGGTAGATGAGCCACATCATTATCTGATTTCAACCAAAGGGCTTATTAAGGTGAAAATGTTTTAAGAATTACAATATGTTTTGAGCTGGAATTTGGTTACTGCCAAAAGAATTGCAGGTTCTAAGAAAAAAGCATGAGGACTAATTTTGGAGATGGATTGTAAATTATTTATGGAAACTTTGAAAAGGGTCGGCTTCACCAGGGCCCTCTGAGAAATGCAATACTGCTATTCCAGATGCTCCTTCCTCAGGATGCCTGCTCTTTATCAGCATCCCTGTCTCCATGGTGACAGGTAAGTGCTCATCCCTCCATCTCCCTACCCAGCCTCTACCACCCACAGCAAACCTTAACAGGATGAAGAGCCCTCTGGGGGCCATGCACTGCAGCTTCAAGACATAAACAACTCCATGGGTGGTTGCCATGGCCGTTCGTCATCCACATTCTATTTACCCCAAGGTACAATGGCAACGCACTTAAGCGCATCAAAACAAGAACTGATACATTTCAATAAATCACTCCAGTCAGGTGGTCACCAAGCTAGTGTTCCGAGAAGCTGGGGCTACAAGGCAATGTTGTCCATCATTCATCGTTAGAAACAATGCCAAGCTTGGAGTCCATCCCAGGCATGGAGTGCTTCTCCAGTTTTATACAGGGAATGAAAAGAATAAACGAATGGCAGGAAAATTCAGATTCGGATTCAGGCAAACCTAGGGCTGATGTCTGCTTCCTTTACTTAGTAGTTGTGGGGACCTGGTCAAATCAGTTTACCTATCTGAACAAAGGTTTGCTCATGTGTAAAACTCAAGTAATAGTACATACCTCAAAATTGTTGTCAATATTAAAGGAAGTTTATATATGGATAGTGACCAACATATAATGGCAATAATAATTGGTAATATTATTTTTATGATGGGAGGGGATCTATAATGGGAGGTCATTGTAGAATGGTGGATAGTCATTAAATAATTAAAAGATAAGATCTTCCAAATAAATCCCATTCCATTTCTCTCCTCCACCCAAGTATGTAACATACACATGTGACTAGTAGCAACTTGGACTCAAGATCTGCCTGCAGCCAGAGTGTAGGCATATACTACCCATGTGCTTCCCAGTTTAGTTCCTCCATCAGGCACTCTACTGAAGTCTAGTATGCATTCTCTTCCACAGAGTGGACATCTTGCCCCCATACCCTCAATAATATCAGTGTATCTCTTCAAGTTTAGAAATTGTGTTGAATACAGATGTGAGAATAGGCTTGGATTCACTCTCCTCCAAAGAAAATACATGTCATTTTCAGAATTAAGCTTGTCTTAGTCTTCTTGTCAATGCTTCATCACCAACTGTATTAGTCCATTCTTGCACTGCTATAAAGAACCACCTGAGACTGGGTAATTTATAAAGAAAAGAGGTTTAATTGGCTCACGTTCCACAGACTGTACAGGAAGCATAGGGAGGCCTCAGGAAACTTTCAATCATGGCAGAAGGGAAAGAAGGAGCAGTACCTCTCATGGCCTGAGCAGGAGGAAGTTGGGGGCAGGGGCTATACAACCAGATCTCGAGAAAACTCACTCACTATTGCCACAACAACACCAAGGGGGATGGTATTAAACCACGAGAAACCAGTCCCATGATCCACACCACCCACTAGGCCACACCTCCAACAATGGGGATTACAATTCAATACAAGATTTGGGTGGGGACACAGATCCAAACCATATCACCACTGTTCTTTATTTTCCTGATCCTAGAATTTGAATATTTTCTCCAGCAACAAAACTCAAAGTGGAATAAGCATTATCATTCCCATCTTAACATGTGAAAACTGATGCTCATAAAAGTCATGTGACTCATCCAAGGCCACACAGTTTGAGAGTGGCAGAGCTGAACAGCACACAGGTTGTCTGAGCCCTACTCTTACTCCAGTACTCATCACGCTGCAACAGGGTGCCTCTCATAATAATCTGCTAATTTTTTTTTACATTGCAAAAGTGCTATTGATACCATTAGAATTAGTCTCACTTTCAAAAGGCACAGTTATTTCAGGTAATGTTATAAAGAAATCTCATGGTAATTGAAGTGGTTGAATTCTTTTAGCAATTAGTCATCAGCGATCAAGCCTGACAAATCAGTTGTTCTTTTTTAATCACAGCCTTCTTGCCGCAATCAGAGGGATGACCTACTTAACCATGGAAATATTGGCTTCATTTGAGTTAACTTTGCTGGTAATATGCATGTATGTGTTTAATTCCATTTTTGATCCAAACTGCCACAGTTATATCTGTCTATAGTAGGTTCTCTAAGAAGAATGTAAAATCCGTCTTTGTCTTGCTTGCCCGAAAGTGCTATCATTTTAATTTCATCAAGGTATCCCTGGTCTTCAGGGATTCAGAATTGGAGCAATTCTTGGTTATAACTCATCATTTTACAGATGTCTCTTTTATAACAGTCTTCTCATCTTTGGCAGAGGTTTCACAACTTTCTCCAACCTTCAGGATGGAAATTCAGACAAATTTCCTACAAACTCTTAGGAGCTACATGGCTTAAGAGAAAGGCGGAATGTGAAAATGTTTCTGATGCCTAACTTAGAGTTTCCAATTCCCTCTTGGAATCTTTGTGCAAATGACCAAGGAAAGACATGCTTTTCTTTAACATGAAAAATGATCTTTCTGGTTTTGAGAAACTTTATTGATTTTGAATTTTATTTTAAAATTTAGATATTAGGATAACATATAAAAATTCTTTCATTGCAGGTACACAAGTTCAACTTCTCAAAAAAAGAATCCCTGTTTCTAATCCTATTCTTTTCTTACAGCCAGTGTTCCATCTTCATGACCCTGTTTCTAGCCTCTATCCAAACATCAGCTGTTCTGTGTGTGTGTGATATGTGTGTGTGTGTGTTTCATTTGCACTATACTTCAATATTAGAATTATGTGATCATAATGTTATCATGAAATAACATATTAATTTAAATACCACTAACTTGGAATTTATGCTCTTTGATACACGAGTTGCAATTCTTAGTTGAAATTATAAAGGTAAAAGAGAGTGAAGTGTTAAAATTATAATGAGTTTCAAAATATTTAGAAAACTTTATCATCAATCCTTTGACTATAAAAACATGTAAGTAACAGATAATTCTTATCAATTTATGAAAACTATTTTTAAAATCTTCTGAGCATTATTCTGTAAGTTGACACATTGAATTATTGTTATATTATGCCAAATCATAAAACTGGTTGCCTGTGTAATACAAATCACACTGTAAGAAGAAGCTTTCCCTCAAGTTCTGAATTAATGAAGTTTACACATGAGTTTTTCTAGTAGTTTTTGAAAATTTGATTCAAAAAATCTTTAACAGATAGAGGTTTTATGCTATTGTTCATACGTTTATATGCAATCTAAGTAAGCTGCAACATAGATTCATACTACATATTTATAAACTGATAAAATCTATGTAAGCTTTACAATCTATTGACATAACCTAGTCTAACCCAGGGCTTCTCAACCTCCATGCTATTGACATGATGGTCTGGATAATCTTTTCTCTTGATGGGGCTGTCCTGTGCATTGTAGGATGTTTAGCAACATCCCTGTCCTGTACACACAAATTGCTAGTACCAACTCCACCCGCTTTGTGACAACCGAAAATTTCTCCAGACGTGACAAAATGTCTCCTGGTGGAAAAATATCCCCTAGTTAAGAGACATAGGGCTATTCAATAAATGGGGCTCACAAAGCACTTCTTTATTTAAAAAAAATTAACTATGTTTAGTCTAATTCATTAGCTCAGTTGTTTAGAGTGTAGTACTAATGAGTTCAAGGTCACAAGATTGATCCTTATGAGGCTTAATACATTCATTCAACCGGCACTGAATTGAGTGGTCTGCAATTGCTTTGCACCATGCAAGGTCCAGAGAGAAATGCCAGAAAAACATAAAAAAGCAGCCAGCGCTCTCCAGGAGTTTGTGATCCTACATGGTGAATGAAAAACAAAACAAAACAAAGGCCAAATTCATGGTAGAGTCAGTCAGAGGATGACTGGTGTGACACCAGGGATTGAGAAAAGCTGTGTAAACATTGAAGCGTGAAAAGAATGTGGTCGGGCAGAGAAGAAACAGGGTTGGCTCCTCCCAGAAAGGACAATTATTTATAGTAAAAATTTAGTGTTCGCTAAGCAGCACACTAAATACTTTGTTATATCTTGGAAATGTTCTATATATGACAGAAGTTAAGTTCTGTCACTAGAATCTTGTCACTAGAATCTGTCACAGACCTTGGCTACTAGAAAGATTTAAACCCTCCTTTTGCCTGTTTCACTGGATGGCCAAGATAGTTATCCTCTTTGCATATTCATTCTCTATGTATCAAATGGGAATAAATATAAGATACAGCAGTTTTCAGGCCAAAAAGAGACAATAAATGAAAACCAATTAGTATAGTCCCTATACAAATAATAAATAATAGTGAATATGTTTTATTCTCCTTATTTATATTATTGTTTTTCATTTACGTGGGCATTTAAACCCAGGCCTGTCTGCCTTTGAGCTGTTCCCTCTATGATTTGCTATCTTCCTAGAGTGTGGGGGTCCCCATTGGAATGCAGTGGGAGCTCTGTGACCTCCCTGGTGAAAGACAGTGGGCTATATAATGAGGAGCTTGCACTATTCACCAGCAACAGTAGCTACTTCGGGATTTGGAGCATTGCTCACCTAAGACTAAAGAAAAAGCCAGTGTAGCTGGATACAACAAAAGAAAGAAAGGAAACGTGGAATTCCCCATCTGAAGGGGAAAAGGGAGCCGGAACCAAATCTGGCACACTTTCCTAGGTGACAATAAAGAACTTGAATTTTATCTCGAGGTCAATGGGATGCTATGGAAGGATTTCCAACAGAGCAGTGTCAAAATCAAATTTGCCCTCTGAAAAGATCACCCTAGCTATTTGAAGGATAGAGAATAAATTGGATTATGACAAGCCTAGAAACAGCAAAGTCAATAGAAAGGCTAAGTGACAAATAATAGTGGCCTGGGCTTGGCTGGTAATAGAAAGTAGAAACAAGTTGATGACATTTGAAGTAGATGGAAGCAAAAAAAGATGCTTCTGTTGCTAGAATTGATAGGAAGTTGTATTCGCCTGTTTTCAAACTGCTATAAAGAACTACCTGAGACTGGGCAATTTATGAAGATAGGAGGTTTAATTAACTCATAATTCTGCAGGCTGTACAGGAAGCATGGTTGGGGAGGCCTCAGGAAACTTACAATCATTGCAGAAGGGCAAAAGGGAAGCAAGTACCTTCTTCACATGGCAGAGTAGGAGAGAGAGAGAAGGGTGAAGTGCTACACACTTTTAAACAACCAGATCTCGTGAGAACAGCAAGGGGATATCCACCCCCATGATCCAATCACCTCCCACCCGGTCCCTCCCCCAACACTAGGAATTACAATTTCATATGAGATGTGGGTGGAGATACAGAGCCAAATCATATCTGAAGTCCTTCAGCTAAGTAAGTGGCAAAATACAGGTATTACCTTTTACCCTACTTCACAGCTGCCTTCTCTTCTAAGCTAGATAGCTATAAGCCACCAAACACTGAGAGAACAAGAATATCTATATGTATAAGTTAGTGTTACATCTCAAAAATCAGTAAAAGAACTCAACTTTTATGGTCTTTGGATTTTTGCTGAGAATAGTAAATGTCTATAGAAAGAATGAATGGATGATACTGGGTTAATTACGTCCATCTCTGTATACAAAGAAAACATGGCTTGCCTGGAGTGTGATATTTACTTTCATGTACTCCATTAGCATTTAGCATTTAACAGGTTATCTGTCTCTTTCAGGAAAACTTAGAATAAGTATATGCTTTAAAAATATACTGAGATACTCTTGGTTTGACATCTAGTACACTGCTATCATAAAATAAAATGGCAGCTGCAGAATACTTTCCTATAAGCACATCTTTCATTAACTTTTAATGGATTCGCTCATATATTCAACAAATGTTTTGAGCTAGTACTCTATGCCATGTGTTGCACTCAGTGCTGGTCATAAAATGGAAAGAAGATAGACTACTATGCTCAATCAGTTTATGGTCTAGAGAGGATTGAAACGAGTAAACAAGCAATTTCAAAGAAGTCAACAATTGGTTTGAAGGAGTAAGTATAAGGTACTGGAGGAGGAGCTAACAGAAGTACAAACCTAAGGATAATTAGGACTAGTCTGGACATGGTGAATCAGGAAGAAAAATATTCCATGTGGAGGTCAGAATATATGCAAATGTCCAGAGATGAATGTTAAAATGGCATGTTCCAAATATCTTAGAATGGCTGGAATGGAGAACTTTACAAGTGGTGAACCCCCAGGCACAAAATTACAAAGGAATCTACAGTCCATGCTAAATTGTTGGCTTGATTCATCTAAATGGCAAGAAGGAATTATGAAAGAATTTTAGGCTGGGGATTAACATGATCAGGTATGACATTTAGAAAGACCCCTTTGACTATAGGGGTCTTCCTGAGTAGGAGTAGAGAGATCAAGTAAAAAAGACCAAGAAAATTAATTGAAAGTTGTACGTGTTATTGTGGACTGGAAATTATGCATTCAAGGAAAACTGAGTATGAATAGATAGGAGTAGACAGATTTTTAAGTTTAGTTGACAGAATGGACAGGTCTTGATGATCAATTGGATGTGATGGGTAAGTCGCAAGAGATGTCAAAGACAATGCTCAGGTTTCTGACTGAAGACGCAAAATGCATGATGGTGCCATGAAGTTTGCAAATGAGAGAAATGGTTAGAAATGATAAAAGATATGATAATAAGTTGTACTTTGGACATGTTAAGTTTCAACTATCTACAGATTATTTAAGTAGAGATTGCCACCAGGTAGCTGGATTCACTATATTCACAGGAGAGCTCTGTGCCAGACTCAGAGATTTTGTTGGCACCAGCGTACTCTGCAGTAAGAATTTTGATTGGATATGGCCCATGAACAGAGGAGTCAGGGAAATGTGACAGCGTTGTGTGCATTAGCCCTTCACAGCAATCCTGGGGCTGTTATAATTGCTCTGTATAATCAATGATACGCTAAGCAAACAGTGTCCGAAGGGTCATTTAAGTGACTTTGTGGCATTAATCTATAATTAGGCTTCCACTAATTCCTATTTACCATGATTCAAATCTGCAGGCAATATGCCAGTCAATGTCTACATATCGAATGCCCCATATATGTTCAGCACAACTATCTGAACCCTCTTCAGGCTTCTGGATATGGTGACCAGAAGTAGGAGGAATTTGCAGAATAAGTTACAGTCCTAGACATAAAGAAGCAGCAGGTATAAATATTTAAATTCAAGATTGTTTGGTACCAAATAGCAAGGGTGGTACAGAAACCAAGAAACAATGGGAGGGTCAAGAGCCTGGTGAAACAAGATAGAACAAGTGCAAAGTCAGGACAGGAACAGCCCAAGGCAATTAAAGTGCTTAAGCATCTACAGCTTGACTTCATCGTTTATCACGTACATAGTACTTGGATGGGCCAAATTAGCTTAAAAAGTACAAGGTGTGACAGACAGCGTTTTGCATGTTTATTTTAGTTTGATTTCTTCACAATTCTAGAGTCTTACTCTAGCCACTCCGAGTTAAGGTAGCATTTTTCACTTGTGGACATTCCCCCATTTTCTAAATCTTTTATAAAAGAATTCCTGAAATATGCCTGTAATCCCAGCACTTTGGGAGGCCGAGGCGGGCGGATCACGAGATCGGGAGATGGAGACCATCCTGGCTAGCATGGTGAAACCCCGTCTCTACTAGAAATACAAAAAATTAGCCCGGCGTTGTGGTGGGCGCCTGTAGTCCCAGCTACTCGGGAAGCTGAGGCAGGAGAATGGCGTGAACCCGGGAGGCGGAGCTTGCAGTGAGCCGAGATCCTGCCACTGCACTGCAGCCTGGGTGACAGAGCGAGAGTCTGCCACAAAAAAAAAAAAAAAAAAAATTCCTGAAATAGTTATAAGTAGATACTACTTATGAAGACTTACTGTGTGTCACTGAATGGGCATTTTGTATGCTTTGTTCCATTTAATCCTCACAACAATCTTACAGAGTAAGTTTTGATTTTATTATTGAGCTTGTTTTACAGTTGAAGAGAGTCTTTGAGAAATGTATTTATTTTCTCATTTGAAAATATTTCTTAAATGTTCCTGGGTGGTTATCCTCACTAGAACAGATAAATAAATTATATGTATTCGTGGCAGAATACATACTATATATATATATTTATATATTTATATATTTCATATATACTATGAAATAATGAAAATGAATACATTACTGCTACATGCAATAATATAGAAAAATCTTGCAAATGTTATGAATAAAAAAAGTTTTATCAAAAATAATACATACTGTATGAGTCTACTATTTTAAAGTTCCAAACAAGGTAAAATGAATCAGTGATAGCAGGAAACAGCATAATGATTACCACTGGGAAGGAAGGAAGGCTGTGACTGGAAGGGGGCATGAGGAGGGTCCCAGGGTGCTGCTTATATACTATTCTTTGATCTGGGTGATGGTTGCATGTACATGTTCACTTTGTAAAGATTCATCAAGCTGTCCAGCTATGATTTGTGCACATCTCTATGTGTATTATATTTCAATTATCAATATTTTCTTGGAGACAGAGAAAAGTTTTGGGGGGCAAGTAGTCCACAGACTACTAATTTTAGATATTAAAATGGTAGTATTAACCTGCTATTTACTATTTATTGCAGCTGTAGAGAAGAAAAATGTTTTATGAGAATGCATCAGGCTTTGTAAATATGCATAAAATAAGAACCTCTTGGTGAAGAGTGGGTCTAATAGTGAAAGACTTTTATAGTTCAGAACATGGTCTGAGAGAATTGTTTATTACATGCCTACTGTGTGTCAGTGATATGGTTTGGATGTGTGTCCCTCCAAATCTTGTGTTGAAATGTGTTGGAAGTAGGGACTGGTGGGAGGCATTTGGCGGATCCGTCATGAATGGCTTGGTGCCCTCCCCAAGGTAATGAGTGGTGATAAGTTCATGCAAGATCTGGCTGTTAAAAAGAGTAGGATCTCCCCCATCTATCGCTTGCTCTCTCTCTCTCTCTGGACATGTGATGTGCCTGCTCCCCCTTCACCTTCTGCCATGACTGTAAGCTTCCTGAGACCTCACCAGAAGTAGATGCCAGCAGTATGCTTCTGTACAGCCTGCAGAACCATGAGGCAAAATAAACCTCTTCTTTACAAGTCACCCAGTCTCAGGTGTTCCTTTATAGTAATGCAAGATGGATTAATGTAACTTAAGCCTTGTGTGATTTACATGCATAATCAGCTCTTTGAGTCCATTTCCCCCATTTTTAAGTGAGGAGCTTGAGATTCCTGTTATAACTGGAAAGAACAACAAAATTCAAATGCCACCTGCAAGGCATTTTATTCTACATTTGCTTTTCTCTGAAAACTTGCTGTAGTTTACACTGCCTCCAGGAACCCAGCCTTCTTTCAGCTGACCAGTCACCATTCTGCTGGCCCCAGGGTTTTTGTATATGCTGTTTCATCAGTCTGAACTGCTAGTCTCTCTTTCCATTTGTTATCTCTTGTTTCTTCTTTAGATCTCAGCTCAAGGACACTCCTTAGGGAAGCTTTCCCTGCCTTCCCAATACCAGTCAGTTCCCTTGTTCATGGTTTAAAGGACCATGTCCCTTTCCTGACAAGTCTTGAGCTCAGGATATAATTACACCTTGATTAGCAGGATTAATCATTTAAAGTTTTTCATCCTTAGTAAATCATAAACATTGTAAGAGGACCTACCATGTATTTCTTTGTAGATATCAGCATGTACTATAGTATACACATACTACCATATCGTGGGGGCCAAGCACAGATCTGGCACATGGTAAACATCCCATAAATATCAAATAAATGAAAAAGGCCATTTCCTCAAGATTACACAGCTAGTTCATATACGTGTACACGATATCATCAAAACCCTACAGCAACTGAGTTACTTCTAATTATTTTGTAAGTTATATAAATGAGGGCAGGAAAAATTAAGTTATTAATTTTTATCTAAGATCCAACAGCTCATTGATTAGTACCAAAACTACAGCTCAGCATTCCTAGTTCTATGCCTACTTTCTTTTAAAAATCTTAATGTTGTGTGACCCTCTCTTTGTCTTCCCCTAATGACCCCCATTCTGATAATTTATATAAATTCCCAGATAGTAAGTCCATATGCTAACATTAATATAAGCTCAGTGAACTAACCAGAAAAATAATTCACCATAAAAATATAATTTAATATACTAAAGCCATAACTAAAAATATTACTTCGATCTGACAACTGCACTTATCATCTCTGCAAAGTGCGGGTTTCCTTATATCCTGCATATTTCCCTTCAAAGAAAATTGTGAACTGCTATTGAATTGTGCCAGAAAGAATCGTAGCTGTGTTGAACATTCTACAAACATTCCTTTAAAAGCATGTATCATCTTGACATTTTATTTAGATATATCTTTTAAAGAAGCAATTGCCTCTATGCTGTAAGCTGATGGAAAGCAACTGTAGTTTCTCTTTAAAATCTTCTGGGCCCCCAGAGGGGACTGGCAATTCAAATCACAGCTATACAGCAACCGCTTATGTGTATGGCTTCCCTGTGGCAAAGTTCTTAGTTAAGCCCATGGATTGTATTATTCCAAGTCATTTGATACCTTTTTGAATGCTATGGCCTGTGTTTCTACAACTAAATTTAAAGATGAGCCTTTTCAGTTGTACTATACAGATTCTCATTTTTTTCTTGATTATTTCTGCTCTTTCTTTTTGCCTTTGTCTTTATGTTCCTACATTTTCAGGTACAGAATATGAGCAGAAAGCCCCAAAGCTAATAAATGAAAAATGCGTTCCATGGGCTCAAAATGCAATAATGCTCTAGTGTTTTCTGGAGGTTTTTTTTCCTCATTAATCCAGCTTTGATCTTCAAGTAATAATCCACTGAAGGATGTAGCTGAATATGGGCCACATCGATTTATCTTTCTTTACTCTCTAAAGTTAATTGATCACCTCTAAAGTCAGAATACCATTCACCCAAAACTCTACTGAGAGAAAGGCAATATATTTATTATCACTTAACCAAAAGACTTTAAAAAGAAGCTGCCCTTTGAAAAAAAAAAAAAAAAGGAACATAAGAGGAGATTTGAAATAATGATAATGAGAAGTTTTTAGCTTTGGACTTGGAATATAAACTGATGAGCAAGAGCAAAAAACATAAGTAAAAATGGTCAAGAACATTCCTGTGAATTTCAGGGAACAGGGCAGGCAGTTTAATGAGAAGTTAGGAGCACAGGCTACCTTCATTGGTTTGTTCATTTATTAGTCAGTGAGAGAGAGTCACACTAGTTAAAAGGACAGACACCACAGCCACACGTACTGGAACCAAATCCCAATTCCACCACTGACAAGCTGTGAAGTCTTCAGCAAGTGACTTAACATCTCTGGCTTCAGTTTACTCATCTGTAAAATGGACATGCTAATGGTATCTATTTCATAAGGTTGCTAGGAAAGTTTAATGAGCTAACATAGATAAGATAATTAAAACCCTGCTTGGCACATCATGAGTCCAATATAAGTTTTGTTTTTATTTTGTTTTGTTTTATGCATCTGCTGTATTCCAATTCCCACACTAGCTACTAAGTTTTGCAAAGGGAACAAAACAAACAATATTTCTCATTTTGTAAACCACCATAAATACTATAGTGGAATAGAGAGTTGTGAGAGAAAATAATGGGACTGTGAGGGAATCTGATTTATTGAATGGTGAGAAAATAACCTCTCTGGAAGAGGTGTTGCTGGATCTGAAAACTGAAGTTTGAGAGGACAAAGAAGAGAGACAAAATGCCCAATTAGAGGAAACAGCACGTGCAGGGTCCTGGTTAAACAGCATTTGCCCCCTTTGAAGAACTGACGGAAGGTTCACGTGTCAGGGACACAGTGAAGTTGGTGAAGTGTGGGAAATGAGGCTGGAGGCACATGGAGGGGCCAGGCCATTAGGGCCACATAGACCATGTTTTGTTTAAGAACAATGAGAAGATATTAAAGGATTTTATGGAGAAGAAGTATATAACCAGATTTTTAAAAATTAATTGACTCCATTTTTGAGCAGTTTTGGTTTATGGGAAAATTGCACAGAAAGTACAGAGAATTTCCATATACCTCTTCTCCTTTGACCTATACACAGTTTCCCCTATTATTAACATCTTGCTTTAGTGTGGTATATTTTTTATAGTTGATAAACCATTACTGTTACAATATTATCCACTGAGGTCTTTATGTTAGGGTTCATTTTTATGTTGTACAGTTCCATGGGTTTTGGCAAATACATAATTTCATCTATCTGGCATTATAGTATTATACAGAATCATTTCACCACTGAATACAATTTTTACTAAAAAAGGAAAAAAAGGTCTACCTTTGAAAGTATATGGAAAATGTAGTTGGGGTAAGGGTGGTGATAAGAAACACCTTAAGTCCGGGCGTGGTGGCTCACACCTGTAATCCCAGCACTTTGGGAAGCCTAGGTGGGTGATTTGTCTGAGCTCAGGAGTTCGAGACCAGCCTGGGCAACATGGTGAAATCCTGTCTCTACTAAAATACAAATAATTAGCCAGTCATGATGTTGCCCATCTGTAATCCCAGCTACTGCAGAGGCGGAAGCAAGAGAATTGCTTGAACCTGGGAGACAGATGTTGCAGTGAGACAAGATGGCACCACTGCACTCCAGCCTGGGTGACAGACTCTCACCAGTAAAAAGAAGAAACACCTTGAGTGGCTACTGCTGCAATCTTGACAAGGGATGGTGGGTGGTAACTTAGACTAGGATAGAGGCATGGAAATCAGAAGACTGGATATATTCAGGATAGATTTTTAGTAATGGATTTCAGGGTGGATATATTAATCATGATAGACTAATGTCTCTATATATGAACCTTAAAATCTCAGTAGCTTCTCATAAGAGAAATGTATTTCCTGCTTAATAATAGAAAAATAAAATAGAAATGTATTTCCAATGTACATTAGCAATGTGGGTTTGCCTTAGGATGTCATCTAGGGAACCATGCCACCTTGCAGCACAGTCCAACCTCAGGACCTTACCCTCGTTCCTCAAGCCCTCTCCACTGATACAGAGACAGATCGGAAGTGTGTAGGACCATGGGATATACACATCACCTCCACCCACATTCTATTGGCCAAGATTCAGTCTTATGGTCTTTAATTGCCAGGAATTTGGGGAAATGTAGCCCAGTTGTAGGTCTAGGAGAAATGGTGTGTGGAGTTTGAGAAACACTTAGCAGTCTTTACACAGGGTAAAGGAGAGGTTGGTGTCAATGATGAGTTCTGAGTTTCTGATTTGAGCTACTTGATTTACATAGGTGCTGAGATTAAGATTAGAGAAGAATAAGAACTGGGGGAGAGGAGGTATAGAGATCAGAGTTTGGTTTTGTATCCCAGATCTGATCTTTGACTGTTTCCTTAGTCAATGTATTTAATATTTTATGTTTTGGTTTCCTCACCTATAATATAGAGATAAAAATGGCCCTCACCTTGTAGTGTTATAAAGACTTCGTGAAATAATCCATGCAAAGCACTTAGCACGGTACTTGATGCATTCCACGCATTCAAAAACTCTTAATTGCTGTCATTATCATCATCATTTTCATCATTCTTGAGCATTATATTGGATATAGGGAGATATATGATACAAAATCCACCCTTTTCTTCCTGAAATATGGAACTTCCTGGTATCTTTTTGTCCCACAGATTGCCCATTGATATGACAGACCATACAAAGACACTTAAGCCTAAAGAGCTCACTTGTAAATTTTACTAAATTCATTGTCATTTTGAGTGATCCAACTTCAGAGTTTTATGCTACCTCTCATGACATAAATGGGAGAACGGTAGTGGAAGGAATTAAGGGCATGAGAAGTGTGCCTTTGGAGGAGGGTTATGACTATGACTTCACCCAACAAGAATTCTGCAACGGGATCTGTGTGCCAATAAGTTATTTATTCACTTTCACACTACTTTGCTCTCAACATTTCTGATCTCACCTATACTCCAAGGCCCAGACAAAAAAATCAAACCCTTTGATGGATAGTTATTGACTTTTCTGTAGCCATTCTGAAAATAATACTGTTTTTTTTTGTCTAGAAATAGAACCCACTTTCCTATTTGAAAAATGCCCCTCACTCTCAGTTCACGAGCTGTAGAGCACAGCATGAAATCAAGCCTAAGGCAAGAAAGGTAGTCTACCGTTCCATCATAGTAGTTCCCAAGGGGTGGACATTTGACCAAATTGGCCAAATTCCTGGTGAATCTTAGGATTTGTCTGAAACCCAGCTGGAAACATCTTTCTCCTTTTTGCCAAGCTTGCCCCTCAGAGGATAATGGAGTGAGCAGAGAGATTGTTTGAGAATACAGCCATCACAGAGGAAGCAAAGCTGAAAAGGAAGAGAGAAACACTGGTCTTAGGTGTATGACAACCAGATCAAAATATCCTGAAGCTATACCTCTTCATGGAATATTAATAATGAAAGTCCATATCTTCTATTTTTTTTCTGAAGCCCTTTTTCATTCAGTTCTCTGTCGCTAGTAACTAAAGAGCCTTAACTGACACATGCTCCATGAAGCCTTTCCAGATCCTCTCAAATGGAGTGGATTTCTCTCTCCTCTTACAGGATTTCTTTTTGTATATTCTTATAGCATTTGTTCCTGTACCTGTCCTGTGGAATTTAGCACTTTCTATCATGCATCACAATTACTTATGTATCTATCTAATCCCCCCACTAGAATTTAGTAGTTTTAAGAAAATTAATCATTTCTAATTTGTCTCTAAATTCCCCAACATCCGTAATTCTTATTAAAAGACCAGGAAATGGTGTAGGGATAGAAGAATGTGGACTATATCATTGTTGATTTTTATGGCAATGGATCCCAAATTGAAATCCTAGAACCCCTGAGCAGGTGTGATTCATTGAGAGCTCCTCCAATGTATGTGCACACTTGCTGGGCACAGTGGCTCCCACTTACATTCCCAGAACTTTGGGAGGCTGAGGTGGGTTGATCACTTGGGGTCAGGAGTTTGAGAGCAGCCTGGCCAACATAGCGAAACGCTGTTTCTACTAAAAATACAAAAATTAGCCAGGAGTGGTGGCACACACCTGTAATCCCAGCTACTCGAGTGGCTGAGGCACAATAATTACTTGAACCTGGGAGCAGAGGTTGCAGTCAGCCAAGATTGTATCACTTCATTCCAACCTGGGTGACAGAGCGAGACTCTGTCTCAAAAAAAAAAAAAAAAGAAAAAAGAAACTAAAAATTATGTGCACACTAAGCATTACATAACAAATTAAGTCATTAATGTGCCTCACACAAAAATGCTGTAAAAACAATTATATACTCTATTGTTTGCTAATCTCTTATAATTAACATATGCAATTTGATTTTAATTCTATTACTAAATTCATGACAAATATTTTTCAACATATATTCTCTCAATGAGCTCATACCTAGCTAGACACATACCTCAATTGAGGCCTTACAATAAGCCAGACACTGTGCTAAGTAAGCATTTTAGATACATCACATCACAATAGCCTCTTGGCAAGTGCCACTCTTTTACAAAGTCTTCTGTGGGTTCCCTCTGCCTATAGCAGTGCTTCCCAAACTTTACATCAAAGCACTAGTAGAAAAGTCAGAGTTTCATATGGCTCACTGTGGTCAAGGGACAAAGATGCTTGCAAACTAGAGGTGACCTGCAATGAGGTGTGACTCTTCTAGGTCCTAACCAGTCACCCTGAAGACTAAGGGGATGGTTAACTTGGCACAACTGAAATATGTTCACAGCACTGCAGTATGTCATAGGCTAGCGAATAATTTCCAGGTCCAAAGCAATGAATACAACATCTTTAAGATCACATGCCTGCCAATCCTTCAGCCCCAACACACACAGACACACACAAAAGTACACAGAAGTGTGCACATTTGCTACCCTACTGTGGTATAAGATTATCAGGATAATTATTATATCCTAATATATCATATTATATCCTAATTATTATTAGGATAATGTTTATGCTAATAATATTATAACCTAATAATTGTATCCTAATTATTATATATCCTATATATAATAGGATATATATAATATAGGATATATTAGGATATACTATCCTTTGGGATATATTAGGATATAATAATTATCCTAATAATCTGATGCCACAATAGGGTATCACACCTTAAAAATAAGAATGTAGAGAAATGTAAAACAAGGTTATTTTATTTTTAAGTGAGAGCATAATGTGCCCAAGGTCAAGATTTGAACCCAGACAAATCTAAATCTAAAGTTTGCAAACTTACTCATTGCTCTATGCAGATTGTTACAACAATTTGAACTGAGTTTCATTCTCTTTATTGACTTTGTTCTAGTTAAAAAATATGACTGAATAAGATAGTTTTTAGATTAGCGCAATTTTTCCTAGGGCCTTTTAATTTAGATCTGTGCAAGTAATGGCTTAAAAGATCTTGAACCTGCTGTTACCTGACTCCAGGTGAATATCCCTCTGATGTGCACTTCTGCTACTTTCAAGTATTATCCTGTCTGGAGTGCCTCTGTGGCTTTGCTCTTCACAGCAGTTGCTTCTAGAAATCATTGTCTTATATGATTTCAGTCAAAATTATATACAAGAGGGACCATGTGTATATTTGGGTGGAAGAAGAGCCTAAAATGAGAGAGTGGGCAGCAGAACATGAATTCCTTCTATCCATCTCCATTCCATTGATGTACCACATTACCCCAGAGTTAAAGTATCAGGAGGTGGCAGAAATAATTGAGTTATACAGCATTAATCTGATGCAAATAGCTGTTTGTCAGAATCTTGGAAATCCTGGTTGATTAGGCTTTGGTCTTTGTATTAGTCCATTTTCATGCTGCTGATAAAGACATACCCAAGACTGGGCAATTTACAAAAGAAAGAGGTTTAACTGGACTTATAGTCATGTGGCTGGGGAAGACTTGCAATCATGGTGGGAGGCTAGGAGGAGCAAGTCACATCTTACATGGATGGCAGTAAACAAGGAGAGAATGGGAGCCAAGCAAAATGGGTTTCCCCTTATCAAACCATCAGATCTCGTGAGACTTATTCCTTCTAAAAGAGCAGTATGGGAGAAACTGCCCCATGATTCGATTACCACCCACCTGGTCCTTCCTACAACATGTGGGAATTATGGGAGTACAATTCACAATGAGATTTGGGTGGGGACACAGAGCCAAACCATATTAGTTTTCCTCTGATAAAAAGCTTTGTTCTATAAGAAAGAGTGATGATGTCTGTCAGACCCTATTTTTTTTCTCCGTCCACATTCCCTAAAATTACCCATTATCACTGGAAGCCTAAAGTTGTTTAATATAACAATTTCTTAATTGACTTTAATATCCAAAATCAACATGGCAAAAATTTATTTTTATTTGACAAATAAAAATTATATATATTTATGGGGGATATTGTGGTATTTTGATATATGCACACATTATGGGATGAGTACATCAAGCTAATTAACATATCTGTCACCTCAAATACCTATCATTTGTCTTGTGGTGAGAACACTTAAAATTTACTATCTAACGATTTTCAGAATATTATTATTAACCATGATCATCATGGTTTGCATTAAGTCTCCAGAATTTATTCCTCCTGCCTAAATGAAATCTGTATCCTTTGAACAACATCTTCCCATCTCCTACCTCCAGTACCTGTTAACCACCATCCTAGTCTCCATGTTTATAGATTTGACTTTTTAGATTCCACATATAAGTCAGATCTTGTTGTATTTGTCATAGGGTTGTTACAGGGTCAAATGCATTAATTCAGGAAAGAAGTAAGAACTGAACTTGATTTTAAAAAGTCAAAAAACAAGTATTGATGACGATGTGAAGAAAAAGGAACTCTTTTATACTGTTGATGGGAATGTAAATTGTTACAGCCATTATGGAAAACAGTATGGAGGTTCCCTATAAAAAATAAAAATTGGCCAAGCACAGTGGCACTCACACCTGTAATCCCAGCACTTTGGGAGGCCAAGGCAGGCAGATCATGAGGTCAGGAGTTCGAGACCAGCCTGACCAACATGGTGAAACACCATTTCTACTAAATATACAAAAATTAGCCGGGCATGGTGGCACATGCCTGTAATCCCAGCTACTCAGTAGGCTGACGCAGGAGAATTGCTTGAACCCAAGAGGAAGAGGTTGCAGTGAGCTGAGGTCATGCCACTGCACTCTAGCCTGGGTGACAGAGTGAGACTCTGTCTTGATAAATAAATAAATAAATAAATAAATAAATAAATAAATAAATCTAAAATAAAAAAAATAGAATTATCACATGACCCAGCAATCTCACTTCTGGGTATTTATTCAAAGGAAATAATGTTATTATCTCTAAGAGACATCTGCAATACCATGTTCATTGCAGCATTATTCAGGCTGTTCAAGAATAAAAAAAAACCTAAGTTTCTTTTTGTGAATAAATGAAGAAAGAAATTATGTACTAGATAGATACATATGTATAGATATGTACATATATGTATGTATGTATTATGTGTGTATACACATCCGTACACACAATGGAATACTATTCAGCTTGAAAAAGAAGGAAATTCTGTCTTTTGTGACAATATGGATGAACCTGGAGGATCCTATGTTAAGTGAAATAAGCCAGACACAAAAGATAAATACTACGTAATCTAATTTATATGTAGAATATTAAAAACTTAAACTTATAGAAACAGAGAGTTGAAGAGTGGTTACCAGGGGTTAACAGTGTGGGAAAATGGGGGGGGTGGAGCCAAGATGGCTGAATAGGAACAGCTCCAGTCTACAGCTCCCAGTGTGAGCAACGCAGAAGACAGGTGATTTCTGCATTTCCAACTGACGTACCGGGTTCATCTCAGTGGGGAGTGCCAGACAGTGGGTGCAGGACAGTGGGTGCAGTGCACCGTGCATGAGCCAAAGCATGGCGAGGCATCACATCACCCAGGAAGCGCAAGGGGTCAGGGAATTCCCTTTCCTACTCAAAGAAAGGGGTGACAGACGGCACCTGGAAAATCAGGTCACTCCCACCCTAATACTGCGCTTTTCCAATGGGCTTAACAAACAGCACACCAGGAGATTATATCCCGCACCTGGCTCAGAGGCTCCTACGCCCACGGAGCCTCGCTCATTGCTAGCACAGCAGTCTGAGATCAAGCTGCAAGGTGGCAGTGAGGCTGGGGGAGGGGCGCCCACCATTGCCCAGGCTTGAGTAGGTAAACAAAGCAGCTGGAAAGCTCGAACTGGGTGGAGCCCACCACAGATCAAGGAGGCCAGCCTGCCTCTGTAGGCTCCACCTCTGGGGGCAGGACACAGACAAACAAAAGACAGCAATAACCTCTGCAGACTTAAATGTCCCTGTCTGACAGCTTTGAAGAGAGTAGTGGTTCTCCCAGCACCCAACTTGAGATCTGAGAATGGGCAGACTGCCTCCTCAAGTGGGTCCCTGACCCCTGAGTAGCCTAACTGGGAGGCACCCACCAGTAGGGGTGGACTGACACCTCAAACGGCCGGGTACTCCTCTGAGACAAAACTTCCAGAGGAACAATCAGGCAGCAGCATTTGTGGTTCACCAATATCCGCCGTTCTGCAGCCACCGCTGCTGATACCCAGGCAAACAGGGTCTGGAGTGGACCTCCAGCAAACTCCAACAGACCTGCAGCTGAGGGTCCTGACTGTTAGAAGGAAAACTAACAAACAGAAAGGACATCCACACCAAAAACCCATCTGTACGTCACCATCATCGAAGACCAAAGGTAGATAAAACCACAGAGATGGGGAAAAAACAGAGCAGAAAAACTGGAAACTTTAAAAATCGAGCGCCTCTCCTCCTCCAAAGGAACACAGCTCCTCATCAGCAATGGAACAAAGCTGGATGGAGAATGACTTTGACAAGTTGAGAGAGGAAGGCTTCCGAAGATCAAACTACTCCGAGCTAAAGGAGGAAGTTTGAACCAATGGCAAAGAAGTTAAAAACTTGGAAAAAAAATTAGACAAATGGATAACTAGAATAACCAATGAAGAGAAGTCCTTAAAGGACCTGATGGAGCTGAAAACCACAGCACAAGAACTACGTGTCGAATGCACAGGCCTCAGTAATCGATGCTATCAACTGGAAGAAAGGGTATCATAGATGGAAGATCAAATGAATGAAATTAACTGTCAAGAGAAGTTTAGAGAAAAAAGAAAAAAAGAAATGAACAAAGCCTCCAAGAAATATGGGACTACGTGAAAAGACCAAATCTACGTCTGATTGGTGTACCTGAAAGTGACAGGGAGAATGGAACCAAGTTGGAAAACACTTTGCAGGATATTATCCAGGAGAACTTGCCCAATCTAGCAAGGCAGGCCAACATTCAAATTCGGGAAATACAGAGAATGCCACAAAGATACTCCTCAAGAAGAGCAACTCCAAGACACATAATTGTCAGATTCACCAAAGTTGAAATGAAGGAAAAAATGTTAAGGGCAGCCAGAGAGAAAGGTCGGGTTACCCACAAAGGGAAGCCCATCAGACTAACAGCTGATCTCTCAGCAGAAACTCTACAAGCCAGAAGAGAGTGGGGGCCAATATTCAACATTCTTAAAGAAAGAATTTTCAACCCAGAATTTCATATCCAGCCAAACTAAGCTTCATAAGTGAAGGAGAAATAAAATCCTTTACAGACAAGCAAATGCTGAGAGATTTTGTCACCACCAGGCCTGCCCTAAAAGAGCTCCTGAAGGAAGCACTAAACATGGAAAGGAACAACCAGTACTAGCTACTGCAAAAACATGCCAAATTGTAAAGACCATCAAGGCTAGGAAGAAACTGCATCAACTAACGAGCAAAATAACCAGCTGACATCATAATGACAGAATCAAATTCAAACATAACAATACTAACCTTAAATGTAAATGGGCTAAGTGCTCCAATTAAACAGCACAGACTGGCAAATTGGATAAAGAGTCAAGACCCATCAGTGTGCTGTATTCAGGAAACCCATCTCACATGCAGAGACACACATAGGCTCAAAATAAAGGGATGGAGGAAGATCTACCAAGCAAATGGAAAACAAAAAAAGGCAGGGGTTGCAATCCTAGTCTCAGATAAAACAGACTTTAAACCAACAAAGATCAAAAGAGACAAAGAAGGCCATTACATAATGGTAAAGGTATCAATTCAAGAAGAAGAGCTATCCTAAATATATATGCACCCAATACAGGAGCACCCAGATTCATAAAGCAAGTCCTTAGTGACCTATAAAGAGACTTAGACTCCCACACAATAATAATGGGAGACTTTAACACCCAACTGTCAACATTAGACAGATCAATGAGACAGAAAGTTAACAAGGATATCCAGGAATTGAACTCAGCTCTGCACCAAGCAGACCTAATAGACATCTACAGAACTCTCCACCCCAAATCAACAGAATATACATTCTTTCCAGCACCACACCACACCTATTCCAAAATTCACCACATAGTTGGAAGTAAAGCACTCCTCAGCAAATGTAAAAGAACAGAAATTATAACAAACTGTCTCTCAGACCACAGTGCAATCAAACTAGAACTCAGGATTAAGAAACCACTTAACCCCATCGTCTCAGCCCAATATACCCTTAAGCTGATAAGCAACTTCAGCAAAGACTCACGATACGAAATCAATGTGAAAAATCACAAGCATTCTTATACACCAATAACAGACAAACAGAGAGCCAAATCATGAGTGAACACCCATTCACAGTTGCTTCAAAGAGAATAAAATACCTAGGAATCCAACTTACAGGGGACGTGAAGGACCTCTTCAAGGAGAACTACAAACCACTGCTCAATGATATAAAAGAGGATACAAACAAATGGAAGAACATTCCATGCTCATGGGTAGGAAGAATCAATATCGTGAAAAGGCCATACTGCCCAAGGTAAATAGATTCAATGCCATCCCCATCAAGCTACCAATGACTTTCTTCACAGAATTGGAAAAAACTACTTTAAAGTTCATATGGAACCAAAAAAGAGTCCGCATTGCCAAGTCAATCCTAAGCCAAAAGAACAAAGCTGGAGGCATCAAGCTACCTGACTTCAAACTATACTACAAGGCTACAGTAACCAAAACAGCATGGTACTGGTACCAAAACAGAGACATAGACCAAAGGAACAGAACAGAGCCCTCAGAAATAATGCCACATATCTACAATTATCTGATCTTTGACAAACCTGACAAAAACAAGAAATGGGGAAAGGATTCCCTATTTAATAAATGATGCTGGGAAAACTGGCTAGCCATATGTAGAAAGCTGAAACTGGATCCCTTCCTTACACCTTAGACAAAAATTAATTCAAGATGGATTAAAGACTTAAATGTTTGATCTAAAGCCATCAAAACCCTACAAGAAAACCTAGGCAATACTATTCAGGACATAGGCATGGGCAAGGACTTCATGTCTAAAATACCAAAAGCAATGGCAACAAAAGCCAAAATTGACAAATGGGATCTAATTAAACTAAAGAGTTTCTGCATAGCAAAAGAAACTACCATCAGAGTGAACAGGCAACCTACAGAATGGGAGAAAATTTTTGCAATCTACTCATCCAACAAAGGGCTAATATCCAGAATCTGTAAAGAACTCAAACAAATTTACAAGAAAAAAACAAACAACCCCATCAAAAAGTGGGCAAAGGATATGAGCAGACACTGCTCAAAAGAAGACATTTATGCAGCCAACAGACACATGAAAAAATGCTCATCATCACTGGCCATCAGAGAAATGCAAATCAAAACCACAATGAGATACCATCTCACACAAGTTGGAATGGCCATCATTAAAAAGTCAGGGAACAACAGGTGCTGGGGAGGATGTGGAGAAATAGGAATACTTTTACACTGTTGGTGGGACTGTAAACTAGTTCAACCATTGTGGAAGTCAGTGTGGTGATTCCTCAGGGATCTAGAACTAGAAATACCATTTGACCCAGCCATCCCATTACTGGGTATATACCCAAAGGATTATAAGTCATGCTGCTGTAAAGACACATGCACACGTATGTTTATTGCGGCACTATTCACAATAGCAAGAACTTGGAACCTACCCAAATATCCAACAATGATAGACTGAATTAAAAAAATGTAGCACATATACACCATGGAATACTATGCAGCCATAAAAAATGATGAGTTCATGTCCTTTGTAAGGACATGGATGAAGCTGGAAACCATCATTCTCAGTAAACTATCGCAAGGACAAAAAACCAAACACTGCATGTTCTCACTCATAGGTGGGAATTGGACAATGAGAACACATGGACACAGGAAGGGGAATATCACACACCAGGGCCTGTTGTGGGGTGCGGGAAGGGGGGAGGGATAGCATTAGGAGATATACCTAATGTAAATGACGAGTTAATGGGTGCAGCACACCAACATGGCACATGTATACATATGTAACAAACCTGCACGTTGTGCACATGTACCCTAAAACTTAAAGTATAATAAAAAATAAATAAAATAGCACCAAGAATAACAAAATATTTGTGAATAAATGTGACCAAGGAGGTTAAAGATTTGCATAATAAAATCTGTAAAACATTGGTGAAAGAAGCACAATAAAATGAAAAGGTATTCAGTGTTCATGGACTGGAAGACTTAATATTGTCAATAACTCCATCCTACCCAAAGTAATCTACAGATTCAATGCAATTCCTTTCAATATCGCATAGAATTTTTCACAGAAATAGAAAAAAAAATACTAAAGTTCATATGGAATGACCACCAGTGGGAAAATCTCATTGTCATTAAGGTGATAAATGATGAAGACCTTGGACATAATAATCACAATAGGAATGGAAAGGAGGGAGCTAAGATAAAACATACTTAAGAAAGTTGACTAGGAACCAACCCAAATGTCCATCAATGATAGAATGGATTAAGAAAATGTGGTACATATACACCATGGAATACTATGAAGCCATAAAAAAGATGAGATCATGTCCTTTGTAGGGACATGGATGAAGCTGGAAACCATCCAACTATCGCCAAGGACAGAAAACCAAACACCACATGTTCTCACTCATAGGTGGGAACTGAACAATGAGAACATTTGGACACAGGATGGGGAACATCACACACCAGGGCCTGTCGTGGGGTGGGGGGAGGGAGGAGGGATAGCACTAGGAGATATACCTAATGTAAATGACGAGTTAACGGGTGCAGCAAACCAACATGTCACATGTATACATATGCAACAAACCTGCACGTTGTGTGCATGTACCCTAGAACTTAAAGTATAATAATAATAACAATAATAATAATAAAGAAAGTTATCCCACAAGATTTGGTGACTTGATTAGATGTAGTTGGTGAAATACAGAAGGTGAGTCTTGAATTCTTTGAGATTCTGGTGTAGGGGACTTAGCTAGATGGCAAATCATTTCACCTGCATACAAAACACAGAAGAGTAAACGGGGGAAGGATAATTTGTTCATTTGTAGACAGGTTGAGGTTAAGATACTTTGAGTAACATCCAAGTAGACAGTTGATAGAAGAATCTGGATCTAACAATAGAGTTTCAAGTTAGAGATAAGCATTTTGGGAATCACTGAAATGCAAGTGATAATGAATAAATGGTAGGAAATATGCTTATCCAGGAAGACACGTAGAACAGAAAGCCAAGGGTGGAATTTTTGGGAATACAAATATTTTTGTCATAAACATCTGTGATTTTATGACTTATGGTTTCTACTCCTGTTACATCAAAATGTTACCATTTTCCATAAAGTGTGAGATTTAAAATATTTTCATTTTTAGGCTCCAGAATATCTTTTTTATAAGAAGATCCAAATAAAATGTAGAACTGAATATATGGAAATTCTCATTAACAGCAATCTCTTTCATAGAGAAAGACATACAATGTCATGATTTACTCCTCCTATCTGCTTCTTTCTCCTATCCACTGATCTCAGTAACAAGCACCATCTCTTAACCAGTTACTCAGGCCAGAAAATTGGGAGCTGGAATTGGCACCTCCTTCTCCCTGTGCTTTATCTCTAATGAATCATCAAGTTGAATCTATGTCTCTTGAATCTCTCAACTTTTGCCCATGCCATGTAACCCAAGTCATTCTGTTCATGTCTAATTGCTTCCTAACTTGGCTCCCACAGCCTCTCTAGTTTCCTTCCAGGCTATTCTTCACATTGCAGCTATAATTAAAATCTAAAAATCTAAATCTGATATATTTTTAAAGTAACCCCTCGCTTACAACACCTTCATAGATTTCCAACACTTACAATAAAGGTAAAAACTCTTATGACTTCCAAAGGCTCCTTGTGGTATGATATAAGCTAATTTCTTTCCATCCTAAATAGAGGGGTTTTGTTTTTTCATCTCTAGATTCCAGCTATCCTAGGCACTTTCTCAAAAATACCACACTCTTTCTCACTCCAGTATATGGGTGAATTCACCTAGTAATGTCTTACCAACCTTCAGATCTCAGCTTAAATGCTACTTCCTTGAGGAAGACTTCCCCAGATCTACCATCTCCTTGTTGTACATTGTCAAGCATACAAACCTTCTCTACTATATCAATTCAGACAATAGTGGTTTATTAATTCATCAATTATGTAACAATTTGTTCAGTCTTTTTCTTCCCAGATGGCAATGATTTGAATGTGTCCCCTCTAAGATTCAGGGGTTGCCAATGCGATAGTATTAAGAGGTAGAGCCCTTAAGAAGAGATCAATCCATAAGTGCTTCTCCCTCAGATGAGATTATAGGCCCTTAAAAAAGAGCTTGACACAGGAAGTTGATTTTCTCTTGCCCTTCTGCCTTTCACCACATGAAAATGCAGCAAGAAAATCCTCATCAGAGGCTTGGACCTCCCAGCCTCCAGAACTGTTATTAAATAAATTTCTGTCATTTGTAAATTACCCAGTCTTCGGCATTTCGCTATGGCAGCACAAAATGGACCAAGACACCAGAACTATTTCATGAGGGAAGAAATAAAAGGGGGGGGAATTAAAAACAGGGTTCCTATATAGAGAGAAAGACGCAGCTGCTTGCATGCTTTTTGGCCTTGAAGTCACTTCAGACACTGGGTCCCAATGAGTAATTTTTCAAAAAGGATAAATTTGGACTCATTTCTGTTGGTTTACTTGAGCTATTATTTAGGACAGGAAAAACATTTTTTTAAAAAAAAACATGAGGTTATTTGATCAATTAGGATTGTCACCAAGGCCTCACACAGAACTGTCCCTGACCCACCACATTCATTGTCTTTCTGGTCCCACAGCCCTTTTGCTAAGAATTTCAGAGGTAATTATTTTGCAAGACATGGTGGAAGACCCCTGAACTAAGAGTAGACACTTGGCAGTGTCCACAGTGACATTGACGTGAACCCCTAACCTCTTCCACCGGCATCATAAACTATATGGGCTCCAGAGCCAGCCTGCCCTAGTTGGATCCCAGCTCTGCCTCTTAATAAATACGTGATCTTGGCCAAATTACTTTATCTCTAAATGCTTCAACATCTCAATCTTAAAAAGGAGTTTATAGTTTCTACCTCATTATTTTGTCATTAAGATTTTACAATAAAACATTTTAAAATCACTTAGAACCATGCCTGCTGTATGACAAGGCTATGTAAGTGTGATAATGATGATGATGGATTATGATGACATTCTATACAAATAGGGTGGACTCCTCTTCCCTGATTCATACGTTGTTCTTTGAGAACTACTTTTGCTCTTTAAATCTGCCTTGGGAATTCCATTTAACCCAATTTTATTTGGAGTCACATAATGAGAGGAAGAGACTATAAAATAATTGCCCAGTTTTGTTAATAATAGTAGAAAGAATAAAACTAGTGTTTAATAAAATCTAATCATGGCCTATATGCCATAATAAGTATAACTCAAATCATTCTCACAGCAGTGCTAAGATAGGAAGACTGAGCCTTACAGGTTTTGGTAAATTTGGCCAAGTTTACCCATCTGTAAAAGGCAGAATTAACACTAAAATCTGTTTCTGTCTGACTCTAGAGGTGTAATTCTTGACTACCTTAAGTTGTTAGTCTCCTTCCACATCCAGGGATAGCTTTGGGATGGGAGGAACGAAGGCAAAAGATGTAAACAAGACTCCGTGCTTCTTTTCCAGTTTAGAGCAGGAACAAGCCAGATGGAAATGGCATGCCAGAGGTGTGTATGCCTGTACCTACCCGCTCCACTATTGCTCTACCCTAGATCCCAACTCAGCGTCTAAGCCTTCTTACTTTCCTAAGGTATCTGATAGACATATACAAGTGGAATTTAAGCTTTCTTAGAATCAGCAAAGTACCAATTGTTGCTTAAATAAATTGCTATGGAAATTCAGACATTGTTACTCTGAGCCCATTTCTTCCTGTCTACCAGCACTGGCTCATATATCATGGACTAGCACTGGTGGAATGCAATTAGCATATATTGAAGGACATTATGTAAAATACATTTTGCTGCTGCACCCAGATTCCCTTAGCAGGGCCAACTCACCCAGCCTTTAGCTGTTGGGAATATTAGCATGAAGAATTTACAGCTCTGTTCTTCACTGGGAATTGATGTTGGCTACAAGAAACTGTCTCAGGGAACAGTTCCCAGGGAACTGTCTATAGTCAGAGTGGCTGGTGTGGAAATACATACACCTGGCCGACTTGCCTCAATTTATGTTAACTCTGAAAGGTCTGCCTAAACTCCTGAGCTTCCTATAGAATTTTTTCTGTGGTCTCAGTTACAAACACTGAGGAACTAATCTTTCTTCCTGAGATGCAATATTGGTTTTGACTTACTAATTTGTCCAGGGAGAGGGGAGGTCATAAGCTTCCACTCACCCTTTTCCAGCATGATAGCTCTTATACCACAGGTCAAGAAAGAAGTATGACATTATGGAACACTACACAGCCATAAAAAATAAATAATAAAATCTGCCAGGTGCGGTGGCTCACATCTGTAATCCTAGCACTTTGGGAGGCTGAGGTGGGAGGATCATCTGAGGTCAGGAGTTCGAGGCCAGCCTGGCCAACATGGTGAAACCTCATCTTTACTAAAAATACAAAAATTAGCCTAGTGTGGTGGTGTGCACCTGTAGTCCCAGCTACTCGAGAGGCTGAGGCAGGAGAATCGCTTGAACCTGGGAGATGGTGGATGCAGTGAGCCAAGATCGTGCCATTACACTCCAGCCTGGGCAACACAGTGAGACTCTGTCTAAAAATAATTAATAATAATAATAATAATGAAATCATGTTCTTTGCAGAAACATGGATGCAGCTGGAGGCCATTATCCTAAGCAAATAAATGAAAGAACAGAAAACCAAATACTGCATGTTCTCATTTATAAGTGGAAGCTAAACATTGGTATTCAAGAATATAAAGATGCCAACAATAGACACTGGGGACTACTAGAGGTGGGGAGGAAGGAAGTAGAGCAAGGGTTGAAAAATTATGTATTGGGTACTATGCTCACTACCTGGGTGATGGGATCAATTGTACTCCAAACCTCAGCATCATACAATATACTCAAGTAACAAACCTGACTATGTACCCCCTGAATCTAAAACAAAAGTCGAAATTATATTTTTTAGAAAGAATTATGAAATTTCTGTCAACTACCAAGTATGATCATTGCAATTATACATTCTGAAATGGATGGGGCCACGAAGATAAACCCAGGCTAAGACTTCATATACAGCCTCGTCCTCATACGTTTTCACTGTAACAATAAATCATGATCGTACCATATGCTGTGATATGTCTAATACCCCTCAGAAGTTCTGGATATTCCAATTTCTTCAATGTATGGTTACTCAAGTAAAGGCCATAGGTCCCCATACTGTGGAACTAAGGGAATCATTACTGTATATACTTACTCTGATGTTGGAATGTCTGTCCTTGGAGGACCTGGCCTCTCCTTCAGTTAATGTAGTCTAAGGCTGAGAACTGGCTCGGGACCAGAAATGGGGCAAAGAACCATTACTTTTAATTGGTGGAGTTGTCTTCAGTCTTCTGATTATCCATTCATGATTTATTGTAATGGTATAAATTAAGAAACTCACTTGTCTGCTGATCACTCTTACCACTAGGAGCACTGTGCTCTATTAACCATCGCATAGCTCTCTATTGGCCAGGTTCCCTTGGCTACCTCTGTAATAGTGATTACATTTACCTTGCTTCTTATGCTTAAGTGCCATTAACTGGCTTCCACTATTTGGGAATACTTCAATATTTATTGATATTAAGGAGTCCAGTTCTGTTATAGAGAACTTTAATGAGAGAGAACTCTAATGAGAAATTTAACTTATAGAAGACAGACACCTTTGAGCTTGTCAAGTGATGCTGGTGCCCCTGTCACTAGCATGTTTCTTATTACTTTCGTAAGTAGGATGAGCTCTAAGCCTTCCTGAAAATCATAATAAACTAGTTGGTTTGCTGGTATAGGGAGATATATTCTCATATGCTCATTTATTTGACCCTTTTCGACCTCTTATTCCAAGTCTACCACTTTGTGTGGACTACTTGCAGCAGAGAAATATATACCACTCAAAGAGCACATCTTGGTGTGCTAATGGACTCTAATAGAGACCATGCATCTAATCATGGGATATCGACTGACCATATGGCTAGAGATGCCTATCATGAGCTGGGTTCCAACAGATTGACTCACAAAGACCTAAGTGCATGAAGGCCAACAGTGATCCATCATAAGACGGGATGTATATCCAGGATCGGCACAAATATGTTCATAAGGTATAAGTAAGCTCCAAGAGGATGTGGCCCATTTTCCCATGTTACCCACCACTGTTACACTGGTGCCTTTTCATCAGTTCAAACTTTATGACCAGCTGACAAAGGAGGAAAAGGACCAAGCTTGGTTCAGTGATGGGTTGGCTTGGTATGTGGAATAATGAAAATGGATTGGTGCTGAACTCAAAACCCATTGAGGGGTGCCACTGAGAATAATAATGAGGTTAATTAGCCCAATGAACAGAGCTTTGGTCAATGAACCTGGACATCCACTTTGTATTAGAGGAGAAGTGGCCTGAAGTAAGGAGATATATGGACATGTAGGAAAGCAAATGGAATAGCTGGTGTGCCGGGAGTCTGGAAGGAGAAAGATTGGAAGATTAGATCCTAAGTTGTCTGGAGAAGAGGCATGAGAATGGGGACTATGTCAGGGGGTCAGGATATGAGATTATCTTTTAATTGCAGGTTATTGCCTATGACAGCATTCACCATGGAAGTGGCATTTAATAACCAAATAGACAAAAACGACTTGGCCAGTTGACATCAGCATGCCTCTGTCACTGATATTAAAAGAAAATTAATTGAGAATACTCTTAGCCTCTAAATCCTGCTAGATAAGCAAGTTGTTTCTCTGTTTAAGTTGAACTCTTTATAGTGCCTTACATCTCCATTGCATTGTACAATTTCCTACACTGCTCCTGTTCATTTCTCACTCCAGAGAGTAGAGGCCTGCAAACTCCAGTCCTCATATTTGGAACATGTTGAGATCTTGTAAAACTCATATCGTAGCTTTGAAGCCTGGCAGTCCTATCCTTTGTCTCTTTATTTACAAGCAGAATCACCTTGAACCCATTGGTTTACCTCTCCAAAACTTAAAGAGAGATGATAATACCCACCCACAGGTAGTTATAAGGACTGAATGAAATAATGTTTTTTAAAGGCTTAGTGCAGGGCCTGTCACAAAGCCGATTTTGAAAAAGGGTTAGATGCTGTCCCCTGCAGTCAGAACTCCACAGTCAGACCTCTCCAGCTCTTGCTATCCATCTAGAACTCTTGCTTTCACTTTGATCAGACACCCAGATACCTTTTTGTCTTAGTCTGTTCAGGCTGCTATAACAAAATATAAACTGGGTAGCTTAAGAGCAAGACAAATGTATTTTTCACAGTACAGTTCTTGAAGCTGAGAAGTTCAAGATCAAGGTGCTGGTAGATTCAGTGTCTGGTGAGGGCCCCCTTTCTGATTCATAAAGGCCATCTTCTCATTGTGTGCTCACATGGCTAAAGGGACAAGACATCTCTCTTGGGCCTCTTTTATAAAGGCACTAATCCCTTTCATGATAACTCCACCCATGACCTGCTCACTTCTCAAAGGCCCCACCTCCTAATACCCCAATATCTTGGGGGTTACAATACCAAAATACAAATCTTGAGGGGATGCAAACATTCAGACCATAGCACTTTTAAAAATGATTTTACACCCAGACTAGCAAAGAGACTTCATCTTCAATCTACTTCCAATCCCCTGGTGATGACTATCAGAGGGCTCTGCTGAAATATGTTCTTAGGAGGCATTCACTAGCCGGTGCCTCACGACTTTGATTTCTACCTCATTTTTCTCTATGACTCCCTAGAGCACCTCTAAACATCCCTAGAGTGAAAGCACTTTGAAATCTACTGGCCTAGGGCAATTGTTACAAGCACATCACAAAGAGAACTTACTTAATGAAAGTTCTAAAAAATATACATCATTTAACAAAGCAATTAAAGACATTATCCAAGACTGTGCCACCTGGGCTCCTGTGGCCTACACCAGTAAACGTAATAACATTATTACAATTACACACCCGCCACCAGGCCCCAGATGTGGGTTAATAAAGAAATGCTAATGCAAAAAAAAAAATATAAAGACAACAGCTCAAAAATGTAGAGGGTGAAACTAACAATGATAGACTAACATATCCCTCTCAACAAACCACATTCTGCAAATTAGTAAAACCAACAATAACTTATCGTGAGAGCTATCCTCACAGAATTGTTGTATTGGTTTATTTTCCCCATAAGGTGGGAAAACAGACCAACAAAACTAAAGACCAAAAATAGGGGGAAGGGTTAACTCTGCTGCTAACTAGCAATGCTAAGTAAAAATATTCTCACTAACAAAAAAAATGTGAAAATTATTTTCTCATATGACTAGCCTTTTCACTAGAGCTAGAAAAATAACATAACCTCGGTTTCCTAGTTTTCTATCTTATTTTAAAGATGGAAGAAGCAGTAAAAGAGAAAGAGGCTTGGGAAGTAAGGGGAGTGTTCATTTCTCAAAGCGGATGCTGACACCGTGATTCTCTAATCTGGTAAACGTACTAAAGCAAATGTAGAAACAAAGAGAAAATCAAAACAAAGCCAGTGAACAGTTGGCAAATAGAGTAGATTTCACATAAACTGTGAATCAACAAATATGATGAAGTATCTAATATTCGGTCTGAGAACTATATTGTCTACTAAGGGGAATATAAAATAGAGTGTTTGCTAAATCAATTATTTACTCTCCATCAATCGTCAAAAAAATTCTATGAAGTAGATACTTAAAGATGAGTGAGCTTAGTTTTAAGGCATTTTAACCATCCACTAGAATGCTTTGGTTGTAAGTAACTGAAGCCCCTATTCAAACTCCATCAATAAGGAAATATTCTTTATCACCTGCAACTGAGAGTACAGTGGCTGAACTCTCCCTAGGTGTCATACAAGGACCTAAGTGCCAGCTTTATCTTATATCTGTATCCCTTGATGTTCATACACATCGGTCATGGTGACAATCTGAGCTACATGTTTCCTTTTTCCTGTCCAGCATAGGGAAGAATGCTCCTTCCTCCTGGGTATGAACTATCTGTTCTCTTCAAGATGTCTAGGACAACGTAGGTTATAAGATGAGTCCTAAATCAATAACTGCTGCTCAAGGACATATGTGCTAGAATGCTAACAATAAGGGCCATTCCCAGAGCTAGAAATGATACCACTTTCCTCTGAGTCATGACAGATGCATATGTGAACAAACACTGGGTGCTTGTAGGAGGGAAGAAGGGGGATGGCGGCTAAATAGCCCATCAGTGAGTACACTACATTTGCCCAAAGTCAAATGGTTGGCAAATGGCAGAGTCAGCATTGAACAAATTAAATATAAAACCACAGGCTAATTTCTGCAACTTAGAAAACCACTCTCCAGATAATTATCACCAGATAATTCTTCTTTTTTTTTTGAGTCAGAGTTTTGCTCTGTTGCCCAGGGTGGATTGCAGTGGCGCAATGTGGGCTCACTGCAACCTCTGCCCCCGGGTTCAAGCAATTCTCCTGTCAGCCTCCCAAGTAGCTGGGACTACAGGTGCATGCCACCACACATGGCTAATTTTTTGTATTTTTAGTAGAGACAGGGTTTCACCATGTTGGCCAGGCTGGTCTTGAACTCCTGACCTCAGGTGATCCACCACCTCGGCCTCCCAAAGTGCTGGGAGTACAGGTGTGAGCCACCATGCCCAGCCAATAATTCTTTCCCAAAGTGCTGGGATTACAGGCATGAGCCACCATGCCCAGTTGATAATTCTTTTCCTTACAATCCAGCACCCAGTTTGTACAGCTACACCTCCAGAGCTGCATGATAACCACATTTACCCAACCAAAAAATTAAGTTACTTGTTCTAGAGTAATGCACTTATGAAAATAACTAAATGCAGCATTTGAAGTCCAGAAAGTAAGAGGATATCCAAGGCACATGCATGTTATGCCCATAGAAACCTTTGAAGGAAAGTCAGTCGTATTATAAATATATAATAACAATATCTGTACAATAATAAATATTGATGTGACATTTAGTTCATCTTATGATTATCATTTGTTCATGGGAAAGTAACTCTGTTGTACTTAAAAATTCCAAAAGGTATAGAATGCAAATATAATTTTTTAAATGACTAGTGGTAAACAAAACATCTCGGTCTGATAAGCTTTCTCTAATTTCTTCTGTCTGCTACTGATAATGGTCTGTATTTAATGCTGCCCCAGTGTCTGGTGTCTCTAAAATATTTAACACTGGAACAAAGATGAGCTGGGCTAGTTACTGGGCTCTTTTTAGTTGATCCCAAAATATTCACTCCTCATCTAGGGTTATACCAGTTCCATAGAGATAAATATCCTCCTTTCACAAAGCGTTTTTGTTCCATGGGGAAAAAAGGTGGATGGTGGCAGCCCAGGATACCACGTCTGCCTAGAGGATTAGTTCCAGTTTATATGCAGAAGGAAATATGTCAGACAATTCAACTCTTGGAGCATCTCCCAATCCTCCCTCTGCTTTGGGCCATTATCATAAACCTGCTGCTCCCAGCTAGGCCACTAAGCCCATTAGGGTCCTTTCTTCCCCTGGGTAAACAGAATTCTTTCCCACTTTCTTTCTCTGAGTAGGTGTTTTGTAGGTGAAAGATTTTAATATATAATATAGGCTTTTAAATTGAACTGAAAATGCTGACATGAGACACACAGAAATAGAGAATGACCAGGCTTGTGGCTGCCTTAAGTGTTTCTATAATACAACAGTCCCCTTCTTTTTTATTCTTCCTGCCCTCATTCTTGGCCAGTTATATCACTTGCATCTGAAGTATCACAGACTCTTGCCCTTCTCTTCTCAAATTCAACTGCAAATTTAATTTTGTAAACATCTCCTTGCTCATTACCTCCCTGTTCAAAAACCTTAATTGTAGTGTAGACCCATGGCCTACAAGAGACTTTCTCAATCAAGGATTGGCAAACTTGCTCCACAAATGATCAGATAGCCAATATCCTTAGCTTTGGGGGCCGGACAATGCCTGTTGCAACTACTCAACTCTGTCTTCTGCCATTGTAGTGCTGAAGCAGCCGGAAACAATATGTTAAAAAATGAGTTGACTACGTTCAAACAAAACATTATTTATGAACACTGAAATTTGAATTTCATGAAATGTTCATATTCTTTTTTTTTTCCAAACTTTTAAAAAATATAACAACCCATCTTAGGTCATGAGCCATACTAACACAAGTGGCAGGTTGGGTTTGACCTATAGGCTATCATTTGGAAACTTCCAGATCTAAAGTCCTTTAGTCCAACATTCAAATTAATACACCTTAAAAATCCAGCCATCTCTTTAGCTTTAGTTCTCCCTGTTCCTACTGCATCATTATGCCACTCCTAAGAAATTAAGCCAGTTTGTTCCCTTAATGTACTGTGTGCTCTCCTATCTCTGCTCTTTGGATAATGTCATTTCTTCCATCCAGCTTCAAGACCCAGTTTAAGTGTCACTTCTTTCATGAAACTTTTCCATAAAAGAATCTTTTCATGCTTTATAATGGCAATTTCTGCCTAGCTCTGCATTAAGCAATTTGCATACATTTTGCCCTTTAAACCTTAGACTGTGAAATAGGTGCCAGTGGAACCATTTTACACACAGGAAATTGAGATTCAGCATGATTGTGTACCCAATGTCATAATAAATGTCCAAGCCAGGATTCTAACTCAGATATTTTGGACCCCAAAACCCATGCACTGCCTTTTAAACTCCAAGTACAACAAACAGGCTAGATTTTATGTGTACTTCTTTTATGAGGCTGATTTTATTTCTTCCCACTATTAGAGTTATTTCTGTGTGAACACCTTCATCTCTTTTTCTGAAGTCTGGAATTCTCTAAGGCACAGTCCAGCGTTTTCTTTTTGTATCCTCAGAGAGATTTGTATAGAATAGGTGCTTAATACACCTTTGTTGACAGAATGAGCATCATTCAATACATACTTGTAGCAATGAATTCCTATTATTAACTTTTGGATTTGATTTCCTATAATCACCACCCTTGATGATAGAAAAGAAACCTGTCTTTTTTTTTCCCAGAAGGCAAACTCAGAGATAAACAGAAAATCAAAACTGGCTCCCATCAGTACATATGGAACGATTTTACTTGTGCTCAAGTAAACGCAAGACAGCTACAAACATGAAATGCATTTGGCTGATGTTTTGGATGTTAGCACCTTCTCTTGGAAAAAAATATACTAGAATTGTTGGTGCATTAATGATTTCCTTTAGCATGTGGTTTCTCAGGTTGGCATGATCTTTATGGGCTTTACAGAAACCTGGTATCAGCAACAATGGCACTGCTGGTTAGCAGGTATAGAACCTGCTCCCAGCCTGGTTTATGACAGGACCAGCTTCTATCTCTATTGGACAATTGGATCATTTAGAATGCAACTTTTGTCTGGCCATGGTATTTGGCAACAATGACCGACAGAGCTTTCAACAACTGCCATCCTCCTGTAATTCAACTTGATAAATCTAAAAAGTGACTGATTCTCCTGTCTTCTGACGTTAAGTGCGACAAATCTTTTCCTCCTTTAGATGTGATACCTATTAGAACTTAGTAGATTGAGAAGTGGTATGGCATAATGGCATAGAGTCTGAGTTTTGAATGCAAGAACCACCATTTACTCACTCTGTGACTGTCCATGCTTTATATTATGTATCTGGCTTTTGTTTTCATTGCTTGTAAAATGGAGAAAAAATAATTTCGTCTTCACAGAATTCAAATAAGGCAGACAGCATAAAGAGCATCCTCATTACAGTGTCTGGCACGTAGTAGGTACTCAATTACTGAAGTTATTTCCTTCTTTCCGTGTTGTTTTAAAACAAGGACTAGCACTAGTTCATAAGTTAGTTGTGTAAGAATAGGGTTTTATTACTTCATTTTGTTTTGCATTGTTTAGTTACTCTCTCAGGATCATGATTGAAATTTGATTCATGAATTATAATTCGAGTCTATATTAAATGAATAATGAGCCTAAAAGTTAAGACTCCAGATTTCATTTTATGTTTATTTTATTTTTACTTTATTTTTATTATATTTTTTTGAGATGAAGTCTTGCTCTGTCACCCAGGCTGGAGTGCAGTGGTGTGATCTCCGCTCACTGCAACCTCCGCCTCCAGGGTTTAAGCGACTCTCCTGCCTCAGCCTCCTGAGTATCTGGGATTGCAGGCGCCCACCACCACGCCTGGCTAATTTTTTGTATTTTTATTAGAGATGAGGTTTCACCAAGTTGGCCAGGCTAATCTCAAGCTCCTGACCTCAAATGATCCACCCACCTGGGCCTCCCAAAGTGCTGGGATTGCAGGCACGAGCCACTGTGCCTGGACAAGACCTCAGATTTTAAAGTTGAGGTTTTGAGAGCAGACAATAAGTTGTGCTACAGATGCATTGAAAATCTGTGACTTATAAACATAAAGCAATAGAAATGAAGATTCAAAGGGTGAGAACCATTGCATGCTGCTGCCCCATGGCTCAGGGACCTCAGGTGTAGCTGCTAAGGACCACGGTTGTCTTCAGCTAACCGTGTCCTGGTGATGAGGTTAGAAATCTATTTCCTAGAAGGTTTTTTTCTATCACTATCACCTCCCTTCTCTCTCTTTCAGAATAAATCACCCAAACCATACTATTTCATTTTTTCTCTCTCAACATCTTACCTTTAGTTATAGCTAAGTTAATATCATCCCAGGTAAATGTTTTCTTCCATAATTATATGCATTCCCCTTAGCTAATTTAGTCCTCCCCATCTTCTTCATGTTTTATCCAATTATTTTAAGAACTTCTATCTCCCTGCTTAGTTTGTTACTTTTCTGAACATCCAAGCAACCTAACTCAAACTTTCTATAAAGAAAATTTTAAGTGTCCTCAACATTGAAACTCACAAATTTGCCCAGAATTTTCTTTTAGAAATCCTATCCTCCATATTTTTAAGCTCATATTCAAATAAATGAATTCAATTACTCAAATAAATGAAATTATACTTCTTCATCAAGACTTACATATTTTGGTATTATTTAGTAGTTAGATTCTTAAATTAGCTGATTTGTCTTTGTAGCTGTAGTATTTCTGTTTACCTCATGTTAGGCAGGTTCATGGCCTAAATAAGATACTTAACCACCATTCACAATAATATTTATATGAATACAAGGTGTTAAATTTCAACGACCCATATACAATTACATTTTGGGAATATAATTCATTTGAAGGATAGTTGCTGCTTGCATATAAGCTATTAGTTGATTTTAGAAAATTCATAGCTCACTTAATGTAGTGTAAACCATATAGTTTATTTTTTTACTTCTTGGCAAATGTTTCTGATAGTTATCACGTTCTTCGACTGGTAGGATTTTTGCAAGTTTCGAAGTTCACAGGGAATCTGAAGGGTATATCTTCATCAACATTAGCCCACGTGGTTGCTCACAGTTAAATGACTTTGGGTTAACTACAAGTAGCTTTTAATGGTTGGAGTTTGGTGAGTGTGCAGGGTCTCCCCTTTGGGTCTTTCTACCGGCTGTCATATTCCCAGAAAGCTAGTCTCTGAGCAAATTTGGTCAGATATTCAAATGTTTATTAGTAAAGCTGTAAAGAAAAAAAAAGTAAGTTAACAAACTGTACTAGCTCAATGACATTTCTGTTCTCTTTTCTTTTATATACTCTGACAAATTTATTCTGAAGCAGAGTAATTTCATCAATGGATTGTTATAATGCGTTCATGCAACGGCAGAGGCCTTGCAATCCATGTGGCCAATTCACGTTCTTGGACCAGTTCATTTCACCAGTTTAAAAATTCTGTCTAACAACTCTCATACTAATTAATAAACTCTCTAGTGTTGATCATTCATGAAGAAAGTTGAATCGTTTTTTCAAACCACTTTACCGAGGTATGATTGACATACAAAAAAAAGCTGTATATTTAATTTATACAATTTGACGAGTTTGAAGATAAGTACACACCTGTGAAACCACGACTACAATGACATAAGTACATCCTTCTAATAGCACCGCTAGTCTGTAGGCTTCTGATTAGGTTTTCAAAGGCTAACTAACTTAAAATGTGTATTGCCAAGAAGGGTGCTTCAATGTTAACTAACTGGAATGAGATTAAAACACACACACACACACATGCACACATTCACGCACCATAAATTACAGATATGTAAAACACTTGAAAATTCTAAAATCCAAAATTTTAAAATTCTATACCTTCCTATCTTTTCACACAGGGGTCTTACGGAGATGCAAGTATAAGAAATGAGAACAGAGCAGATACAGTAACACAGTATGACAGCCAGGCCCCAGAAAACTAACAAAAGACTTTGTGTCCTTTTGTGGTGAGAAAATGCCGAAGGTTTTAAATTGGGAGGAACTCAGAAATGTGTAAAATTCAATGTTTCTGAAGGGGCATAGGAGAAGGAGCCAAGGATTACTGCCCATAGAAAGCGTGGGTAAAAAAAAAAATACTTAATTTCAGTGGTCTAAAATTAAGGAAAAGATATGATGAAATGACTATTTTCCTACTGTGTGATATTCTTTTAAAAATGAACACTGTTTAGTCTGACACAGCGGCACGTGCCTGTAATCCCAGTTACTCAGGAGGCTGAGGAGGGAGGATCACTTGCGCCCAGGAGTTGGAGTCCAGCCTGGGAAACATAGTGAGACCTCGTCTCAAAACAAACAAAAAAAGTGTTATCTGTCCATTAAGAAAATCATATATGTAAAATAATGACCATACAGAACACACATCCTGATTGCTGTATTTGTTTTTGACAGTGAAATTTATATTTCTAGTTTTCAAGATGCCAATTTAAGATTGGGTCATACAATTAATGTAAAATGCCACCAGTGTAATTAGTGTCTATGTTTAAAATCATATGACCCTGAAAATTAGGTTTAGGATGTTGTGATTTATCAAAAATAAAGCCAGTATGGTTTAATTTTTAATTATTAAAAAATATTTGATTAGCAAAATGATTATCATTAAGCATGATTTAATAATTAACATGCATTTAAATTATAAATATTTAATCAAATCAATAATTATTTTTAAATCCAACTCATAAGGCAATTAGGTACTTTCTGTTAGCTGCAGAGTCTGAGATCCAGTCAGAAAGGGCATTGCTTCTGTAAAATATAGTGCTATTTACCCTTCATCTATTTATAAACTCGGCTCTGTCAGTGATTCAAGAGAACAAAACACATTAAATTACCACCCAATTCTCGAATGCTCTCTACAAAATCACTACCAAGGTTGTTCCAACCTAGGCTTGAACACCTCCAATGATAGGGATCTCATTTCATCCCAAGCTCTCCAATTCAATCTTTCAAGAGCACTGGCTATTATAGAATCCATTCTTGTTTGCTTTTGCTCAACAGATATGTACGAGGGACTCCTACTGTCAGATAATGCCATTAGCTCTGGGACTCAGCATGAGACAAACAACACAAATCTTGTTGCTCTTATGGGACTTAAGTTATAGTAGGGAAAGTCAGACAATAAAGATAAGTACATGAATTATCTTTCTAGGTTGGAACAGATATGATCTACTGAAAACAAAACAGTGAAGGGCCACAGGGAGAACTCTGGCATTGAGTAAGTTTCGGGAGAAAGGGAGTAAGTAAGCGAATAACTGGTGAGAGGCAGAACTGGCACAAGAGGCAGCAAATGCAAAGACCCCAGGAGGAAATGTGCCTGGAGACTTTAAGAAACACCAGGATGCCCTTGTGGCCAGAGCAGTGCAAGTGTGAAGGGAATAAGAGGTGACAGCGTGCTGGCAGTCCTCGCAGCCCTCACTCGCTCTCGGCGCCTCCTCGGCCTTGGCGCCCGCTCTGGCCCCCTTGAGGAGCCCTTCAGCCCACCCTTGCACTGTGGGAGCCCCTTTCTGGGCTGGCCAAGGCCGTAGCCGGCTCCTTCAGCTTGCAGGGAGGTATGGAGGGAGAGGCGCGAGCGGGAACCGGGGCTGCACGCGGCGCTTGTGAGCCAGCTGGAGTTCCGGGTGGGCGTGGGCTTGGTGGGCCGCCCACTCGGAGCGGCCGGCCGGCCCTGCCAGCCCCAGGCAATGAGGGGCTTAGCACCCGGGCCAGCGGCTGCGGAGGGTGTGCTGGGTCCCCCAGCAGTGCCGGCGGACCGGCGCTGCACTGGATTTCTCGCCGGGCCTTAGCTGCCTTCCCGCGGGGCAAGGCTCGGGACCTGCAGCTGGCCATGCCTGAGCCTCCCCCTCCTCCGTGGGCTCCTGTGCGGCCTGAGCCTCCCCGACGAACGCAGCCCCCTGCTCCACGGTGCCCAGTCCCATTGACCACCCAAGGGCTGAGGAGGGCGGGTGCACCGCGCGGGACTGGCAGGCAGCTCCACCTGCAGCCCCAGTGCGGCATCCACTGGGTGAAGCCAGCTGGGCTCCTGAGTCTGCTGGGGAGGTGGAGAAGCTTTATGTCTAGCCCGGGGATTGTAAATACACCAATCGGCACTCCGTATCTAGCTCAAGGTTTGTAAACACACCAATCAGCACCCTGTGTCTAGCTCAGGGTTTGTGAATGCACCAATCCACGCTCTGTATGTAGCTACTCTGGTGGGGACTTGGAGAATGTTTATGTCTAGCTAAGGGATTGTAAATACACCAATCGGCACTCTGTATCAGCTTAAGGTTTGTAAACACCAATCAGCACCCGGTGTCCAGCTCAGGGTTTGTGAATGCACCAATCAACACTGTATCTAGCTACTCTGGTGGGGACTTGGAGAATCTTTGTGTTCACACTCTGTATCTAGCTAATCTAGTGGGGACGTGGAGAACCTTTGTGTCTAGCTCAGGGATTGTAAACGCACCAATCAGCGCCCTGTCAAAACAGACCACTCAGCTCTCTGTAAAATGGACCAATCAGCAGGATGTGGGTGGGGCCAGATAAGAGAATAAAAGCAGGCTGCCGGAGCCAGCAGTGGCAACCTGCTGGGGTCCACTTCCACGCTGTGGATGCTTTGTGCTTTTGCTCTTTGCAATAAATCTTGCTACTGCTTACTCTTTGGGTCCGCACTGCCTTTATGAGCTGTAACACCGCGAAGGTCTGCAGCTTCACTCCTGAAGCCAGCAAGACCATGAACCCACCAGGAGGAACAAAAAACTCCAGACGCGCCACCTTAAGAGCTGTAACACTCACTGCGAAGGTCTGCAGTTTCACTCCTGAGCCATCCAGACCATGCACCCACCAGAAGGAAGAAACTCCGAACACATCCAAACATCAGAAGGAACAAACTCCGGACACGCCGCCTTTAAAAACTGTAACACTCACTGTGAGGGTCCGCAGCTTCATTCTTGAAGTCAGTGAGACCAAGAACCCACCAATTCCAAACACAGGAACAGTAGGAGATGAGGCCAGAGAGGCATCTGGATGCGATTGGGACAAACACGGAGGGACAGGCCATGGTAAGGTCAGTCTTCCAGAAACTGCTGAATGTGAAGAATGGAAGTGGGGCCCAAACAAAGAAGCCTCCAAAGGAGAGAGCTCTGAGGAATGAAAATCGGCCCCGACGTATGCAGAATCTTTTCTTCGTTAGGTTAAACAAATCTACGTAATTCATTCTCTCGGTTTTCATGTCACGTGGTTTTGCAGCCCTCACTATTGTGGAGACTCTCTTTTGAATGTGATTCAGGTTGTCTGTTTCTTCTTTCTGTATGGGGCCTGTAACCAGGTAGAACAATCAGTTAACAAAGAGCAGTCTTTACATTTAGGGAGCAATGTGCTCCCACGTAGCCCTTAATTGCCCTCGTGGGAACCCTTATTCTGGATTATAATGGCTGTCTGTTTATTTGTGCATCTCCCACATTAGAGGGGAACTTCTTAATAGCAATGACTTGCTCTCTTGTCACAATTGTAACCCAGAGCCACTAATATCATATGATTGAATAGCTTCACCTACAGTTGATGTTAGTTGAATATTTGTAGATGAAAAACCAGAGGCACAGAAAGGTTAAGAAACTTGCCCAAACTCACAAAGCTAGAAAATAGAAGAGCTAGAGTATGACCCCAAGCCAGCAGTCTGTCTGAATAGCCTGTTCTCTGACCCTGCTATAGTACATCCCACTGGAATCATTATTTTATTCTTTTGTCTATCTTTTCCACCAGACTCTGAACCACCCTGGCTCAACAGCTAAGTTATATTCATTACTGCATCCATCATATCTAGCACAGTGCCTGGAAAAATCGGAGCTCATTGTTGAACAGATGGTGTTTGAGAAAGTTTTGTTCAGTTTTTAATCTTGTGAAATTAATCTAGCTGAGCCATAACTGATGGTATTTGCAGAAAGACTGGATTTCATATCTATTGATCAAAGCAGAACAGATGGAACACATTCAGCATGTCACTCAGGTAGGAGAAAATTATCCCCCACTCCCAAAAAACACAAAAACACACAGACCACCGCCCTGTTCTTGTCTGTGCCTGTGAGAGCACAGGTGCCGATTCAATTCTCTTATGGATCAGTTTGCTCCAAGATCATTAGATGAAGTAGGAAAGATGACCCAGTCCAAACTAAGCTCCCCAACAAGTTAGATATCTCAAAGGACACATGAGTGATAATTTGAAAAGAGATTGGTGGAGCAATTAAGTCTTACTTTTTTAATTTTTAGAGGATAGGACAATGAATTTTAGGTTGATCTCATCACTCTAAAATAAGTAACCAGTCAACGTGACAAAGTGGAAAAAGCTCAGGCAGGTCTTGGAATCAGAGAACCGAACTTCAATTTTTGCCATGTGAACTTGGGAAAGTCTTTTTAACTCTCATGTACCATGTACTCTCATATCTCTTGTAAAGCAGGATGAAACCTTTGTCCTTCCTGCCTTCCATGGCTACCATGAGAATTCAATGGAATAACGTACATGGCACTGAGCTGCCAAACAAGCCTGCCTCCTGGGATGTAACCAGAATGCAATTTTGTTTTTGTTTTTTAGTACCTCATTAGACTTATTTCATGGGGTTAGTTGTTCTATCACTGGACGAAAACTTGATCAGCCCCATGGCACTTCTGCCCACTTTAAGCCTGAAATATAGTGTCAGTTCAGTCACCAAAAGTGTCTAGTCACTGTAATAATCACAGAGTCAATCTTTATTAAAAAGGAAAACTTCTCTCCACCCTCACAACTAGGGCCTGTGTCAGGAGATTCCCCCAAACCACCCCTAGTTTCAATGATTTGCTAGGAAGACCTATAAGATTCATCATGTAATGGTACTCATAACTGTGATTCACTATAGCAAAGAGGTACAAAACAAAATCAGCAAAGGGAAAAGTGCATGAGGCAAAATCTTGGAAAAATTAGACTCAATTCCCATGACCCTCTCCTAATAGAGTCACATAGGATGAGCTTAGTTCCCCAGTAATGAACTGTAACAACACAGGTGAAAGTTTGCTAACCAGAGAGGCTCAGTTCCAGCGTTTTTATTGGAGGCTTATCACATAGGCACCCCCTAATTAACACATATCAAAATTCCAGTCTCTCAGAAATAAAGCATGAGTTCGGCATAAAACATATTGTTTGCATAAACTTTTTAGGCACAGTGAGCTACTCTGATCGGTTAGAGAGACAGAAACCCTCTTGAAAGCCAAGTTTTCAGATACTAGCCAAGGGTCAGCCTTGTAAGCAGGCCTTTCTGAGGAAACACAGTCAAGCCTGCTACATGAACTCTGAGGCTGGTGACTTCAGTGCAGAAAGATGTGCATCCTTCTCTTTGCTCTTCCCTACCTTCTTCCCAACCATCTAGCTGCAACTGAGTATGGAAGAACTGTGGGAGAAAAGAGAGGTAAAAAGAGTAGGAAACTTTTTCCTTTTTTTTTTTTTGTTTAGTTTTGTTTTTATTATACTTTAAGTTCTGGGATACACGTGCAGAACATGCAGGTTTGTTACATAGGTATACACGTGCCATGGTGGTTTGCTGCACCCATCAACCCATCACCTACATTAGGTATTTCTCCTAATGCTATCCCTCCCCTAGCCCCACACCCCCTGACAGGCCCCGGTGTGTGATGTTCCCCTCCCTGTGTCCATGTGTTCTCATTGTTCAACTCCCACTTATGGGTAAGAACATGTGGTGTTTGGTTTCCTGTTCCTGTGTTAGTTTGCTGAGAATGATGGTTTCCAGCTTCAACCATGTCCCTACAAAAGACATGAACTCATCCTTTTTTATAGCTGCATAGTATTTTGTGGTGTATATGTGCCACATTTTCTTAATCCAGTCTATCATTGATGAGCATTTAGGTTGGTTCCAAGTCTTTGCTATTGTGAACGGTGCTGCAATAAACATACATGTGCATGTGTCTTTATACCAGCATGATTTATAATCCTTTGGGTATATACCCAGTAATGGGATGGCTGGGTCAAATGGTATTTCTAGTTCTAGATGCTTGAGGAATCACCACACTGTCTTCCACATGGTTGAACTAATTTACACTCCCACCAACTGTGTAAAAGCGTTCCTATTTCTCTACATCCTCTCCAGCATCTGTTGTTTCCTGAGTTTTAATGATCACCATTCTAACTGGCATGAGATGGTATCTCATTGTGGTTCTGATTTGCATTTCTCTAATGACCAGTGTTGATGAGATTTTTTACATATGTTTGTTGGCTACATAAATGTCTTCTTTTGAGAAGTGCCTATTCATATCCTTTGCCCACTTTTTGATGTTTTTTTTTTCTTGTAAATTTGTTTAAGTTCTATTCTGGATATTAGCCCTTTGTCAGATGGATAGATTGCAAAAATTTTCTCCCACTCTGTAGGTTGCCTGTTCATTCTGATGATAGTGTTTTTGTTGTGCAGGAGCTCTTTAGTTTAATTAGATCCCATTTGTCAATTTTGGCTTTTGTTACCATTGCTTTTGGTGCTTTAGTCATGAAGTCTTTGCCCATGCCTATGTCCTGAATGGTATTGCCTAGGTTTTCTTCTAGGGTTTTTGTGGTTTTAGGTCTTACATTTAAGTCTTTAAAACATCTTGAGTTAATTTTTGTATAAGGTGTAAGGAAAGGGTCTAGTTTCAATTTTCTACATATGGGTAGCCAGTTTTTCCAACACTATTTATTAAATAGAGAATCCTTTCCTTACTACTTGTTTTTGTCAGAATTGTCAAAGATCAGATGGTTGTAGATGTGTGGCAGTATTTCTGAGGCCTCTGTTCTGTTCCATTTGTCTATATATCTCTTTTGGTACCAGTACCATGCTGTTTTGGTTACTGTAGCCTTGTAGTATAGTTTGAAGCATGATGCCTCCAGCTTTGTTCTTTTTGCTTAGGATTGTTTTGGCTATATGGGCTCTTTTTTGGGTCCATATGAAATTTAAAGTAGTTTTTGCTAATTCTGTGAAGAAAGTCAATGGTAGATTGATGAAAATAGCATTGAATCTGTAAATTACTTTGAGCAGTATGGCCATTTTTATGATATTGATTCTTCCTATCCATGAGCATGGAATGTTTTTCCATTTGTTTGTGTCCTCTCTTATTTCCTTGAGCAGTGGTTTGTAGTTCTCCTTGAAGATGTCGTTCACATCCCTTGTAAGTTGGATTCCTAGGTATTTTATTCTCTTTGTAGCAATCGTGAATGGGAGTTCACTCATGATTTGGCTTTCTGTTTGTCTGTTATTGGTGTATAGGAAAGCTTGCGATTTTTGCACATGGATTTTGATCCTGAGACTTCGCTGAAGTTGCTTATCAGCTTAAGGAGATTTGGGGCTGAGATGACGGGGTTTTCTAAATATACAATCAGGTCATCTGCAAACAGAGACAATTTGAATTCCTCAAGAAGTGCAGGAAATTTCTTACTTACCCAGTACTGCTATAACTTTATTGCACACATCTGGGTCTGGCTGGTGTCTAAAGGTTGGCATTGTGTCTCACTGGCATCCTTGTAGGTTCTTCAAAGTTCTTCCCTGGATTTAATAGAACTTCTGTGATGTGGTGACACATTTTTCTTGGCTGGAGGTGGCCCCTCAGCCCCGGGATTTTCTACGTGGTTTCCCTTGGAGCTCCATCACACTTCTGAGTAGCCCTACCAGACAGGATGTAAAAGAGCTGCATGTGAGCTCTCTCTTGTGTTCAGCCCACATCTGGCTTATGCATTTCTACACCTCTAAACACTCTGAATATAGACAGCCCATTGTAGCCCCCTCACCTTGGCTGCAGTTGCCTGAAGAGCCAGCCAGCCTGACTTTCTCTTAATTTTCCAGCTTAGAGTCAATCAGTTATTGCCCCATTGTTTTCCCACTATCAGGAGCTAAGTTAAGCATCAAGCTTTCTGAGTGGTCTTTTTGATGCATTTCTTTTCATTTAATGTAAAAAGTGGGATTCTCCTTTTTCTCACCTTGGGGATTGAGAGGGAAGATGGGGAGGGGAGAGGAAGGAGGAAATGTGAAGGAGCTCATAGTGAACCAGTAGCTTTATCCAGAAAGTTATTTCATAAAGACTCTAAGTATTTATCTCACAACTCATTTTGATATCTAAAATCCAGATGCGAATCTAAGTTTTAAGTGTCCTGAAGTTTTTATAATTTGGAATGAGATTTTTCTTCTTTACAAAAAAATAAAAGTATAGTACAAAACAAGGTACTAAAAGAATATTTTTTGAATGATATCATAAATCACAACAAAACAAATTTTTTGAAAGCTGATGAATACTACAAACATTATAAAACTCAAAAATGTGATATCATTATTAACTATCTGACATTCCTCTATTATGCCTTTTCCTTTAATTTTAGCTATAGACTCTTTGATTCCTTCTATAAAGACAACAAACTTTGTAACATTTTCAATAGTGTGAAAAGAAAGACAATCCAGTCTTCCTTCTAGCACGCTTGTTTTGGAATTCATTTGTATTGTGATAATTTCGATATTTTTTTCAGCATCATAACACATTATTAGCAATGTCATGTAAATGTCTAGGATTGTTGCCAAAACTGGGAAAGTCTCCATCAAGTTTCTTTCACACAGGAGTTGTAAGATTTGGAAGACATTTCCACAGACCCAGGCCTGTGGTTCCATTTCCAGCTTTTATTTTTGCCTCATCCCATGTGCTTCTGTGCTGGGATCTGCCATCCTGGTTCTGCACCCATGTGAGTTGGTGCTATGAGAAGGTCAAGTATTTGTGAAAACCACGCCCACACTCAAACTGTTAGCAAGAATGTAAACTGTAACACAAATGTGACCTGGAACCACGTAATTATATTCCAACCCAAACTAGCTGTGTCCACAAATCAACTTCTCATTAGTTCAGTGGTTCTCAATGGAGTGAGAGTTCAATTTTATCTCTCCAGGGGACTTTGTCACAACTGGGTGGGTGAGAGAATAGGGGGTTGCTACCAGGATCTAGTAAGTAGAGGTAAGAAATGCTGCTAAACATCCTTCAATGTATAGGACAGTGACCATAGCAAAGAATTACCTGGCTCAAAATGTCAATTTTGCTGAGACTGAGGAGTGTTACTAGATGGACCCTTCTATCTAGATTTCCAAAAAATGCCCCTAGTCGCTATAACAACACCCGATCCTTTGGGAGGTGTGAAAGAAAGAAAACTCCAAGTGGCAATAGACTGTGATCCTAATGCATTGCTGTTAGAAAGTATTACTTTTGTAAGTTTTGCAAAAATAAATGATCATGTAATCACATTAAAGGGCTCTCCCAAGGCCTTGGAAAAGGAATTGGGGGTTCTAATCCACCTTGATGCTTTCTTTACCTTCATCAGTTTCAGAGTAAATCCACCTCTGCTAATATGTCTTGTCTTCATATCCTTGTTGAAACAGAGGCAGCAGGAAGAGTCCTTGATTACCATCCTATTACACATCGAACAGAAACAAACATTTTTTAATGTGTTCTTGTAACAGGCTAGTATATTATCTCAATCTCTTAAATTCTAAAATAGAGAGAGGACACAAACTCGCTGTTGGTAGTCTGGGAGCTTGCCTGCAGACATAATTTGTTGATTCTCACAGGATTTAAATGTTTTAAATAAATTTTCAGCCCTTTAAAATTAAGATATATACTACGGAATCTCAGATGTCAGGCATTTATTGAAAATTTCAGTAGCATAAGGCTCTCACTCCCACCTGGCAACAGGTGAAGCTGGTTTTAGTGTGCATATATTTTTTCAGTTTGCCTAAGACCTACCTAACCCATTGCCTATACTCCCTGCCTGACCCTCTAGGTACTTGAATCTGCAAGACTACTCTGTGGTATCAGTTAACTATGAAGGGCTGTGCAAATATTCAACAGTATTGGTATTTACAAATATTGGTATTTACACTTTAACTTTTCCATGCAGCCTTTTCTGGATGCTGGACAAACACTCGCTTATTTATCTTGGGTCATTTTTCTTTTCTCAGAGGGTCACAAAAAAAGCAAAAGGCAAAGGGGAAAAACGTGTTCTCTGCGTCCAGTGCAGCAGGGCTAACTAAAAGGTGGCAAGCCTCAAAGAAATGATCTGCAATAAATTGCTCCAGGAAAAGCATGTTTTGAAAAGGCCATGAGATAAAATGTCATATTGATTTGAAAGCCCAAAAGGCCAATTAATCTTGTGAAAATTAATGAACAAAATAAAAGTCAAGAAATAATGGCAACACAGAAATTGCAATATGTCTAAAATTAAAATTGTAATTTATCTCTCATTTGAGACAGGGAGATGCTACTCAATCATGTTTAGCAAAAAATTTAAGTGGGCTCTTTTCAAAGCTAGGTCTTCAGTCCCCTTCAAAAACCATCTATGATTCCCTGGAAGGCATAAGTTAGTGTATTAGATGTCAGGCATCAAAAGAGGTAAAACTGTTTGAACATTCTTTATCTCAGAATAAATCTCAGGACTCTGTCCTATTAGTCTTGTTCTTAAATGCAGAATTTCTTACTTAGTTGAAAGATATCAAATCTAGTTTTCCTGTTTTTTATTGAAGGAACAGAAACTCAGGGTTACTTGGAAACTTCTTATGATGCCTAATTTTATGTGTCAACTTGGCAAGGCCATGGTGACAAGGTATGTGGTGAAACATTATTCTGGATGTTCCTGTGACAGTGTTTTGGGATGAGATTAACACTTAAATCTGTTCATTGCACTTTGTGTAAAGGAGATTGTCCTCTATAAAATGGGTGGGCTGCATCCAATCAGTTGATGGCCAGAATAGAAGAAAAGACTGACCTTCTCTGAGCAAGAATTAATTCTGCAGCAAATGATCTTCAAACTTGAACCTTAGCATCGACTCACTCCTAGTTTCCAGCCTCCAGCCCACCCTGCAAGTTTTGAACTTGTCAGCCTCATAATCTCATGAACCAATTTGTTAAAATAAATCTCTTTCTATATACAGGCATACCTTTTTATTGTAGTTTCACCTTATTACACTTCACAAATATTGCATTTTTTACAAATTGAAGGTCTGTGAAAACTCTGCATTGAGTAAGTCTATCTGAGCCATTTTTTTCAATAGCATGTGCTCACTTCATGTCTCTGTCATATTTTGATAATTGTTACAATCCTTTGAAACCTTTCCTTTACTATTATATCTATTATGGTGATCTGTGATCAGTGATCTTTGATGTCACTATTGTAATTATTTGGGGGCACCATCAGTCACACCCATATAGATGGCAGACTTAATAAATGTTCTGTGTTCTCAATGCTCCACAAACCACCCATTCTCCCATCTTTCTTCCTCTTCTTAATTCTCTCTGTTCTCTGAACAGAGCAATATTGAAACTAGACACCTCTCACTTTAAATTAAAAGCTAGAAATGATTAAGTTTAGTGAGGAAAGCCATGTCAAAAGCTAAAATAGGACAAAAGTTAGGCGTCTTGATCCAGTTAGTCAAGTTGTTAATGCAAAAGAAAAGTTCTTTTTTAGAGGGAAATTTTTAAAATGGCTTTATTGAGATATTATGCACATGTCATACAAGGCACTACTTCCAAGTGTAGAATTCCACAGCTTTTAGTATATTCACAGAGTTTTCTATCCATTATCATAATCAATTGTAGAAGTTTTGTCACCCAAAACAAAATCCCATATCCATTAGCAGTCACACCATATTTCTCTCTGAACCCACTCCCCTCAGCCCTAGGCAGCCACCAGTCTACTTTCTGCTTCAATAGACTTCCCAGCAGACATTTTATGTAAGTAGAATCATATAATGTGGTCTATTGCGACTAGCTTATTTCATTAGTATAATGTTTTCAAGGTTCATTTATATTGCAACGTCTATCAGTACTTCATTCCTTTTATGGCTGAATAATATTCCACTGTATGGATGTAGCACATTTTATTTATCTATTAATGAGTTGATGGACATTTGGGGTGCTGACTTTTTTACTATTATGACTAATGCTGTTATGAACATTGATATACAAGTTTTTGTATGGACATATGTTTTCATTTATCTTGGGTATATACTTAGGAGTGCAATTTTGGGTTATATCATAACTCTATATTTAACTTTTTGAGGAATGACAACGTGCACCATTTTACATTCCCACCACTAGTGTATGAGAGAATCAGATTTCTAACACGTTTGCTAACATATTATTATTTGTCATTTTTAATGTAACCATCCGGGTGGTGTGAAATAGTATCTCATTGTTTTTTAAATAAATTTAACTTCTATTTCAGATTCATGGGGTACATGTGCAGGCTTGTGATATGAGTACATTGTGTGATGCTGAGGTTTGCATTACAAATAATCCTGTCACCCAGGTAGTGAGCATAGTACCCAATATTTAGCTTTTTAGCCTTTGTCTCACTCCCTCTCTACTAGTCCCCCACTTAGTCCTCAGTTTCTAGTGTTCTTTTTTTTTTTATATCCATGTGTACCCAGTGTTTAGCTCCCACTTATAAGTGAAAACATGCAGTATTTGGTTTTCCATTCCTGCATTAATTTGCTTAGGATAATGGCTTCTAGCCGCATCTATGTTGCCACAAAGAATATGATTTTGTTCTTTTTCATGGCTATGTAATATTCCACAGTGTATACGTATCGATAACATATTTTCTTTATTCTATCCACTGTTGATGGGCCCATAGGTTGATGGCTTTGCCACTGTAAATAGAGATGTGCTGAACATGAATGCATGTATCCTTTCAATACAATTTATTTTCCCTTGAGTGTATACAGAGTAATGGGATTACTAGGTTGAATAGTAGTTCTGTTTTAAGTTCTTTGAGAAACCTCCAAACAGCTTTCCACAGTAGTTGAACTAATTTACATCCCCAACAGTATACACATTCACTTTTTTCCGTAGACTCACCAGCACCTTATTTTTTGACTTTTTAGTAATAGCGATTGTGACCATGTTATCTCACTGTAGTTTTGATTTGCATTTTTCTGATGATTAGTGAAGTATTTTTTTCATATGTTTGTTGGATGTTTGTATGTCTTCTCTTGAGGTGTGTCTGTTTGTGTCTTTTGCTCACCTTTTAACAGGGTTATTTGGTTTTTGCTCATTTAATTGTTTAAGTTCATTATAGATTCTGGATATTAGACCTTTGTTGATTTGCATAGTTTGCAAATATTTGTGTAGTTTGCAAATATGTTCTCCTATTCTGTAGGTTGTCTGTTTACTCTGTTGACAGTTTCTCTTCCTGTGCAGAAGCTCTTTAGTTTAATTAGGTCCCACTTGTCAATTTTTGTTTTTGTTACAATTGCTTTTGAAGACTTAGTCATGAATGCTTTGCCAAGGCACATGTTCAGAATGGTATTTCCTAGGTTTCTTTCTAGGATTTTTGTAAGTTTGAGGTCTTACATTTAAATCTTTAATCTATCTTGAGTTAATTTTTGAATATGGTGAAAGATAGGAAGTCCAGTTTGATTCTTCTTCATATAACTACCTAGGGATCCTAGCATCATTTATTGCATAGGGAGTCCTATCTCTATTGCTTATTTTTGTTGACTTTGTTGAAGATCACATGGTTGTAGGTGTGCAACTTTATTTCTGCATTTTCTATTCTGTTCCATTCATTGGTCTATGCGTCTGTTTTTGTACCTGTACTGTGCTGTTTGGGTTATTTTAGCCTTATAGTATAGTTTGAAGTTGGGTAATGTGATGCCTCCAGCTTTGTTCATTTTGCTTAGAATTGCTTTCGCTACTTGGGCTCTTATTTGATCCCATAAGAATTTTAAAATAGTTTTCTCTAATTCTGTGAAAAAATAACAGTAGTTTGATAAGAATAGCATTGAATTTGTAGATTGCTTTGAGAAGTATGACCATTAAAACAATACTGATTCTTCCAATCCATGAGCATGGAATGTTTTTTCATTGTTTCGTGTGTCATCTATGATTTCTTTCAGCAGTGTTTTGTAGTTCTCCTTGTACAGATCTTTTGCCTGATTGGTTAGATATATTCTTAGGTATTTTTCTTTTGTGGCTATTGTAAATGGGATTGCATTCTTTATTTGGCTCTGGATTGAACGTTATTGATGTATAGAAATACTACTGATTTTTGTTCATTGATTTTGTGTCCTCAAACTTTACCAAAGTCATTTGTTAGTTGTAGGAGCCTTTTGGCAGGGTCCTCAGCATTTTCTAGGTATAAAATCATATTGTCAGCAAAGAAAGAGATAACTTGACATTTTCTTTTCGTATTTGGATTCCTTTTATTTCTTTCTCTTGCCTGATTGCTCTGGCTTGGAATTTCAGTACTACATTGAATAAGGAGTAATGAGAGTGGGTATCCTTGTCTTTTTCCTGTTTTTAATGGAAAGGCTTCAAGCTTTTGCCCATCCAGTATGATGTTAGCTATGGGTTTGTCAGAGACGGCTCTAATTATTTTGAGGTATGTTCCTTAGATGTCAAGTTATTGAAGGTTTTTATAAAGAAGGGATGTTGGATTTTAATAAAAGCTTTTTTCTACATTTACTATCATATAGTTTTTTTAAAAATTTTATTTATGTAGTGACTCACATTTATTTATTTGTGTATGTTGAACCAGGTATAAAGCCTACTTGATCATGGCAAATTAAAATTTTTATATACTGCAGGATTTGGTTTGCTGGTATTTTGTTGAGGATTTCTGCATCTATGTTTATGAAGAATATTGGCCTGTAGTTTTCTTTGTTCATTTTGTCTTTGCCACGTTTTGGCACTAGGGTGATACTGGCTTCATAGAATTAGTTAGTGAGAAGTACCTTCTTCTTCATTTTTTGGAATAGTTTCAGTAGAATTGGTCCAGCTCTTCTTTGTAAGTCTGGTAGAATTTGGCTATGAATCAATCTGGTCCAGGGCTTTCTCTGGTTGGTAGGATTTTTATTACTGAGTCAATTTTGGAAGTTATTCTTGGTCTGTTCGGAATTTTAATTTCTTCCTGATTCAATCTTGGAAGGTTGTGTGTTTTTAGGAATGTACTTATTTCCTCTAGAATTTCTAGTTTATGTGCATAGAGGTATTCATAATAGTCTCTGACGATCTTTTGTATTTCTGTGGGGTCAGTTGTAATGTCACCTTTTGTCATCTCTGATTCTGCTTAGTTGGGTATTCCCACTTTTTGTTTGTTAATCTAGCTAGTGGTCTATCAATCTTGTTTATTTATTTAAAAATAACAATTTTTGATTCATTGATTCTTTGTATGGATTTTGGAGTCAAAATTTCCTTCAGTTCTACCCTGATTTTTGTGACTTTCATCTTCTTCTGGCTTTCAGGTTAATTTGTTCTTGTTTTTTTAGTTCCACTAGGTATGATGTTACATTGCTAATTTGAGATCTTTCTGTCTTCTTGATGTAGGCATTCAGTACTATAAACTTTCCCCTTAATACTATTTTTGCTGCATCTCAGAGATTTTGGTATGTTATATATCTGTTTTTATTTATTTCAAAGAAGTTTTTGATTTCTTCCTTGATTTCATTGTTTGCCTAAAAGTCATTCAGGAGCAAGTAGTTTAATTTCCATGTAATTGTGTGGTTTTCCGAGATCTTCTTAGTATTGATTTCTATTATTTCTATTATTCCCCTGTGTTTCAAGAGTATGGTTGGTATGATTTTTATTTGTTTTAATTTATTGAGACTTGTTTTATAGTCAAGCATGTGGTTGATCTTAGAGCATATTCCATGTGCAGATAAGAAGAATGTATATTCTGTGGATGATGGTGGAGTACTCTATAGATGCCACTGTTATTGTGTGGCCGTCTAAGTCTTTCTGTAGGTCTAGAAGTACTTGTTTACGATTCTGGCTGTTCCAATGTCAGATGTGTATATATTTCAGATAGTTAAGTCTTCTTGCTTAACTGAACCTTGTTTTAGTTCATTTTCATGCTGCCGATAAAGACATACTCGAAACTGGAAACAAAAAGAGGTTTACTTGGACTTAGACTTCCACATGGCTGGGGAGGGCTCATAATCATGGCAGAGGGCAAAAGGCACTTCTTATGGTGGCACCTTGGTGGTGGCAAGAGAAAAAAGAGGAAAAAGCAAAAGCGGAAACCCCTGATAAACTCACCTGATCTGGTGAGACGTATTCACTGTCATGAGAATAGCATGGGAAAGACTGGCCCCCATGATTCAATTACCTTCCCCTGGGTCTCTTACACAACATGTGGGAATTCTGGGAGATACAATTCAAATTGAGATTTAGGTGGAGACACCTCCAAACTATATCATTCTGCCCTTGGCCCCTCCAAATCTCATGTGCTAACATGTCAAAGCCAATCATGGCTTCCCAACAGTTCCCCAAAGTCTTAACTCATTTCAGCATTAGTCATTTCAGCAAAGTCCACAGTCCAAAGTCTCATCTGAGACAAGGAAAGTCCCTTCCACCTGTGAGCCTGTAAAATCAAAAATCAGCTAGTTACTTCCTAGATACAATGGGGGTACAGGTATTGGGTAAATATAGCCATTCCAAATGGAAGAAATTGACCAAAACAAAGGGGTTACAGGGCCCATGGAAGTCCAAAACCCAGTAGGGCAGTCAAATTTTAAAGCTCCAAAATGAACTTCTTTGACTCCAGGTCTCACATCCAGGTCATTCTCATGCAACAGGGGGGTTCCCATGGTCTTAGGCAGCTCCACTGCTGTGGCTTTGCAGGGTATAGCCTCCCTCCTGGCTGCTTTCACAGGCTGGTGGTGAGTGTCTGCAGCTTTTCCAGGTGCACAGTTTAAGCTGTCGGTGGACCTACCATTCTGGGGTCTGGAGGACAGTGGCCCCCTTCTCACAGCTTCAAAAGGCAGTGCCCCAGCAGAGATTCTATGTGGGGGCTCTGACCCCACGTTTCCCTTCTGCACTGCCCTAGCAGAGGTTCTCCATGAGGGCCCCACCCCTGCAGCAAACTTTGCCTGGGCATCCAGGCATTTCAATACATTTTCTGAAATCTAGGCAAAGGTTCTCAAACCTCAATTCTTGACTTCTGTGCAGGCTCAACACCACATGGAAGCTGCCAAGGCTTGGATCTTCCACCTTCTGAAGCCATAGCCCAAGCTCTATATTGGCCCCTTTTAGCCATGGCTGGGGCAGCTGGGACAACAGGGCACCAAGTCCCTAGGCTGCACACAGCATGGAGACCCTGGGCCCAGTCCAAAAAAATCACTTTTTCCTCCTGGGCCTCTGGGCCTATGATGGGAGGGGCTGCCGTGAAGGTCTCTGACATGGCCTCAAGACAAACTGTTTCTAACCTTTATCATTACAGGTGTGTGACTGTACAGAATATTGGGTAGAGTCTTTTGACTTTGCTCTATAGCTATGTGCGCTTCCGTCAGCAGGTTTTATATTGGGCTGTGTGGTGTAACCTACAGGCCAGTAGATGGCGCTTTCGGGTAAGAGGAGCTACAGCCAACAGGGATGGGTATGTACTTGATCCTTGTTTACTGAGAGAAGCTCAGATTAATGTTATTTTCGTGCCTGCTAACACAACATTCATTGGTTGGCTCCATTGCCTGTGGATCAAGAAATATTTTTGACTTTCAAGTCTTATTATTTTAGCAATATATTTTGTAAGGCTATAGCTTCCATAGATAGTAATTCCTCTGATAGATCTGGGCAAAGTACATCGGAAAACTGGAAAGGATTAACCACTTTAAGTACCATTAAGAACATTCATGTTTCATGTGAGGAGGTCAAAGTATTAACGTCTAAAAAAGTTTGGAAGAAGTTAATTCCAACCCTCTTGGATGACTTTGAGGAATTCAAGACTTCACTGGAGGAAGTAACTGCAGATGTGGTGGAAGTAGCAAGACAACTAGAATTAGAAGTGGGGCCTACAGATGTGACTAAATTGCTGCAATCTCATGATAAAATTTGAACAGATGAAGAGTTGCTTTTTTATGAATGAGCAAAGAGAGTGATTTCTTGAGACATAATCTACTCCTGGTGAAGATGCTGTGAATATTGTTAAAATGACAACAAAGCATTTAGAATATTACATCAACTTCATTGATAAAGCAGATATGGGGTTTGAGAAGATTGACTTACATTTTGGATAAAGTTCTACTGTGGGTAAGGTATTAAATACTATGATATTTTACAGAGAAATCTTTCATAAAAGGAAGAGTCAATCCATGTGGCAAACTTCATTGTAGTCATAGTTTAGTCAATTGCCGCAGCCACTTCAGCTGTCAGCCACCACCTCCCTGGTCAGTCAGGCCACCAAAATGGAGGCAAGACTCTCCACCAACCAAAATATTATGACTCACTGAAGGCTCAGATGATCATTAACATTTTTAATCTATGAAGCCTTTTTAATGAAGGTATTATATATGTTGTTTTTTAGACAAAATGCTGTTGCACCCTTAATACACTGCATCATAATGTAAACATAACTTTTATAGGCACTGTGAAACAAAAAAAAGTTATGGGACTCACTTTATTGCAATATTTGCTTTATTGCAGTGGTCTGAAAATGAACTCACAATATCTCTGAGGTATGTCTATACATACATATCCTGTTGGTTCTGTTGGTCTGGAAAATGCTAATACACCACCTGAGGAGATTTTAGGCTAGGACTCATGCCTTGTGCCTTCCTATCCAGTGTTCTTTCAACTTTTAATTGACTGCCTGCAAAAGCCACTAAAGGAAGTTATTAAGTGGACAAATGGTTTCCCTATTTGGAGATATATCACCTTGATGTATCTCTATTAGCATTAAATACATTCCAGATCTCCTACCTCAAGAAGAAAAAGATAGGGCTCAGATTTAGATAAGAGCCAAAATGCAGGAGCAGATGTCAGTTCTAGAAAACCAGAGAGTTAAAGCAGGAAGTGGTCTCTCAAGATGATGGGAGATGCCAAGACCATACCAACAGACAGAGGAAGCAACAGGCTGGAGCACCAGGATTTTAACTGATGAGAAAGAAACCAAGAAGAGAGCCAAATCCTAGGGAGACAGGACAAGGTGTCAAAAGGGCCAAAAATTCAAACTATACCAATAAAAGCGGGTACAAACGCAGATGACAGGAATAAGTTTCAATGATTCACTCAACAATTACTTACTATGCATCTGACATGTTTCAGGCACTATTGTAAGCACAGAGGATGAAATGATGAGCAAAGGAGACATAACCCCTGTCCTCAAGGGGTTTGGAGACTACCTTTTGCATTATCTGGAATAATGATTTTGAGCCGAGAAGCAGAGAAGGCATAACTTGCCATGAGCTTGCTTGTACATCTCCAGGGGAACAGGGAAGAGATGTGTAATTTTTAAAATGCGTATTCCAAATGATCCTATACATTTCTACTGGAGAGCAATTTTTAAAATCTATTGTTTTCATAACATAAACTACGGAAACTAAATCTTCTTCCAGAAAAGGCAGTTTGAGAAATATTTGCGAAGAATATCGGCAGGCATTTTCAGCTTGCTTTTATGAACTGGCAAAGCTGGGATGCAGAAGATTGTTGACTTGCAATACAAGACCAAAACGAAGCAGATATATGTTTATTCACAGGCACACATCAATTACATGTCCTCCAGCTCCCGTTTTCCCTGCTCCCGCCTCATAAACCTACACACACTTCTACATAGACACACTATCTGAACAGGGTCTTTTACCCATCACTTCATTCAGTAAGACATCCTGATCGTGTGCCAGACCCTGTGCTAGGTACTAAGGATGTGGTCCCTGTCCACATGTTGCTTCCTGTCTGCTGGAAGAGCAAAACAATAAGGAAATGCTTGCATTAACAAATGTATATGACAAACTGAGTATGCAGCTAAAATGGAAAGATGTGTAATTCTGTGAGAGCAGAGCTGAGGAAACCCAGCCCAACCCAGGGTGTCAGGAGGAAAGTGCAGTGAAGTGATTCGACTAATTTAGGTCAGAGACGCTGTCCTCTTTTCAGAGCCACGGAACATCTTATTATTCTTTTCCAGCCCATACTTTATCTACGTATCACACAAGAAGGTAGCAAGAAGAGGGCAGAGGCCATCAAATTCGTTGTCAGAATGATTGATAGAAGTGCTATAACCCTTCTGAAAATATTACCTGAATATCACTCACACTATAAGTGTGGCTCTTCCACAGTCCTTTAAGATTTTCATAAATCCTGCTTGTAAGAAAGTGCTGCTAACACGACACAGCACTTATTTGCAGCCTTTTGATTTTCACCAGGTGAGGCACAGTAATTACTAATTCAGCCAAATAGTTCAGCTTCAACAAGTCATTGGCCCCAGCAGTTTGGAGAAAGCAAAACAAAACAAAACAAACATATATCCTGGGCCTGGTTTATGACCCCCAAGGCCAAATGCTTGGCATTTTCTGATGCTTCTTTATGAGATTTTCTTAGGGAATGGACATGTTTGTTAATTTTTAATCTGCTCCTCTTTGCATAAATAAGAAGACAATTAGGTTCATTCTATAGCTCAGATGCATCTATTTACCTCTGCTGATGCAATCAATAAACATTTCTGACTACCTACTATGAACCAGGCTCTCCCAGTTGCTGACAGACAAGCGGGGAGACAGAGATGCAAATAAATAAATGCAACAAACCAGGGGATGTGTGAAACCAGAGTCAAAGACTAAATGTCTGAGAGAGGAGAGGGTGAGGAATTGCTCTGTAGGGAAAGTACTATTCTAGCTGCGATGCAAGATGAATAGTTTCCCAGGCACAGCATGGAGAGGAGGGTGGGGAGGAGGAGCAGTGGCTCAAGCAGAGGAAACAGCCTTTTCAAAGGTGCAGAGGTGAAGAGCCTAGTCATTTGTAAGCAGAAAACGGTTCAGTATTCTCTGCAAGCCTGAGGTATGAGGAGGTGGGGAGTGGTGAGCAGCAGGAATGGTGAGGGGGACTTGTAGCTTTGAATGCCATGTTAAGAGGTTTGGGCTTATCCTGGAGGCAAAAAGCAATCTCTGAAGAATTTTAAGCAGAAATGATGTTGCCATCAGATTTGTTGTTTCAGAAACATCGCCCTGGTAACCATGTGAAGGATAAACTGGAATGAAGAGAACAAATGCAGGGAGATACACCAGGAGGCCACAGCAGCATGGGTGTGAGCCCAGAAAGACTGTCCCATCTGGTTTTACTATTCCCAGAGCCTGTTTCCTCCACATCAGTTCGGCTCCAGGACTATTCTTTTAACCAGAAATTGTTGTGTTTATTTGTGTTTATTTCAAAATTTCTCCTGGGATCCAGCACTGGGTACATCAAATTGGGCAAGGATTGGGAGGGAATCTTGCAAAGGTTTAAAAGGCAAATATTCCATATTCCTTTCTTGTACATCCTCTACAACCTCAGCCCCGGAGGATAACATTCCTGACCACTGATAATCCATGGTTTAGATTCAGAACCTTTGTTCACTTTTAAAGACTCTCTCACATAACCATGGAAACTTGTGCTTGGAGATAAAGGACATCTAATCCCCACAGTTCACTTTACAGAGGAAATACAGTCCGTGCAAGATAAATGAAGTGATTTAGCCCAGGTTATCGCATATAGTAAATTACAAGATCTAAACCATTATTGACACAGCATAATGGCTTATCGTGATCAATTATGGATGTTTAAAAAGTAATATGTCAGTAGGCGAATGGATTAATAAACTAGTCCATGCAGCCAGTGGAATATTATTCAGTACTGAAAAAAAGTGAGCTATCAAGCCATAAAAAGAGATGGAGGAAATGTAAATGCATTTTTCTAAGTGAAAGAAGCCAATCTGAAAAGGCTACATACTATATGATTTTAACTCTATGACATTCTGGAAAAGGCAAAACTATGAAGATAGTAAAGTGAACAAGGGTTGCCAGGGGTTAAGGGAGAAGGAGACATGAATAGGTAGGGAACAGGGAATTTCTAGGGCGGTGAAACTACTCTGTATGGTATTAAAATGATGGACACATGTCATTACACATTCTTCCAAATTCATAGAATGTACAATGTTAAGAGTGAAACTGATGTAAACTGTGGACTCTGCGTGATGATGATGGGTCAATGCAGGTTTGTCATTGCAATAAACATACTACTTTGGTGGGGGATGTTGAGAATGAGCAAGACTATGCATCTGTGGAGGACAGGGGGTGCATGGGAAATCTCTATACCTCCCACTCAATTTTAATATGTATCTAAAATTGCTGATATGCTTTTGCTCTGTGTCCCCACCCAAATCTCATCCTGTAGTTCCCATAATTCCCACGTGTTGTGGGAGGGACCCAGTGGAAGATGACTGAATTGTGGGGGTGTGTCTTTCTCGTGCTGTTCTCATGATAGTGAATGTGTCTCACAAGATCTGATGGTTTTTAAAATGGTTTGAAAAGTTTCCCTGTGCAGGCCAGGTGCAGTGGCTCACACCTGTAATCCCAGCACTTTGGGAGGCTGAGGTGGGCAGATCACGAGGTCAGGAGGTCAAGACCAGCCTGGACAATATGGTGAAATCCTGTGTCTACTAAAAATACAAAAATTAGCCGGGCGTGGTGGCGCTCACCTGTAGTCCCAGCTACTCGGGAGGCTGAGGCAGAAGAATCACTTGAACCAGGGAGGTGGAGCTTACAGTGAGCCGAGATCATGCCACTGCACTCCAGCCAAGGCAACAGGGGATAATGCCAAGGCTTTAATGATACATACCACCGAATTCAGCCAGGTAAGCATGTCTATATGACTACATGTTACATTTATCCTGGATGACGTCTTTCTCATCTGGGGCCACACTGAATGGACCAGAGTGGCACATGAATGAGTTGCTGCTCCACAACGTTTTTCAGATTTCAGGTGGAAATTTGTTACCATAGCTTAAGTGCTATCATTAGTCATTCTAACATTTTGTGATGCTTTTCCAAATGACTGTGGCTACGCTCAAATCTAATGTCATAATACAAAATATTGTTTTTTGTTTCCATGTTATTTGAGCTGATGTTTTATGGGGAAACAGCCAAGAGGGTAAATTCTTTTAAAATTTTTGAGAAGCAGAAACAGAAATTTTGTGTTAGAAAAATAAAGTGGTCTTAGGAATATGTTCTCCTAGGAATGAGCAATGTCCTAGAAATCAGCTCCCTTGGAAGCTCTGTGTCCCATTTTTCGTAGCCTTGATCAAAGCTGGTAGAGAAAGGAGGAGACGAAAACTATAAAATAATCGTCATTAACACTAGAACCTATAGAATGTTCCTCTCACCTTTCCTGAGAGCTGGATTTACGTGAAGGCTTTTCTTAGCATCTTATTTACTTATTAATTTGTGTGCTAAGAGTTTGTTTATTTTTCAAGGCAGAGGTGAGAGGAGAACTAGAAAGGAGAAGAAAATAAAAGTCTCTCTTCAGCAGTTTTTTTTTAAGGCAGGAGCTAGACATCAGCTCAGTTGGATTGGAGGCTGTAAGGAGCACATTAACTTTTAACAAGCTTAAATGCAGGTAATTGCTATCCATGTAACACCTAGAACCACCTCTTTCTAGCCACTTGTTTCAATTTGCGGTTCATTTTTGAGTTAAGTATCTCAGATTACAGAAGATGGACATGTGCCCATTTATCTATGGGTAAGAGGAAGTAACAAAGTAAAAAGCCCATTCATCATTAAAACCATCCTCATTATCATTATTGTCACCATCATCCTCTTCATCATCATCATTATCACCACTACTGAGCTTCTGCTGTGTGCCAGGCTCTCATCTAAGCTTCTTATGTACATCACCTTATAAGGGATGTACACACTCTATAATGTAGATACTATTACTGTGCACTCTTTTGCAGATGAGGAAAGTGAGACTCCTAGAGATAGTATAAATTGCCTAAAGTCACTGAGGTGTTAAGTAAGGGAGCTTGCACTGAAATCCAGATCTTTCTGGTTCCACACTTTATGTTCTCAACTAGGGTGCTGCACACATCCTAAGGGATCTCAATCCTGAGATTGTTCGACTTCCGAATAAGGAAATCAGTTCATAAATAGGGAGCTCATCCGAATCAGAGTCCTAAGGTCTGTGTTTCAGTCCAGACAATCAGTAAATAATTCTGTTGAACTTGGCAAGGTTAATTACAGCTGGATCTTGGTTTCCCCATTTCTAACATGGGGGATTGGACCAGTTGATCTCAGAAATGTCTTCCAATCCTGATATTCTGTGATATGGTGATTTGGGGACTACCTATCCATACTAGATTTCTTCAAAGCAAAAGGGCAAGATCTCCCAGTCCCCTCATCTGTAAATGGGATTGGCATCCTTGATTTCTATCAAGAGGTCAAAAATCAGTCTCATAAATGTTTTGCAAAAATATGCCAGTGAGATTAATGTTCAAACATTTTGTTTCATCTTCTCCCACATCCAGCAAGAACTGCTACTTCCATCCCCCTCGGCCATAGGCAGATGCCATCAACGCCCCGAGGCTCTACAAGCTCCAATAGTCTTAGAGGCTAAAAAGGTAAGCAATGCTTACTTTTAAAATTACATTTTTTGCTTCATGAAAAGATCTACTAAATAAACCCTTTAAATAGCAATCTCTTTTAGAACATTTAAAAGTCATTCAATTTATTTCTTCAGATACACATTTACCATATCAAGCAAGGGCCTCCTTTATCTCCAACCAGAGTTTTGAATATTTATCAGTCTAATAAAAGCAGAGACCTTTTATTCTTATAAAGGAAAATACATACATTCCCTGACTGAAACTGCATTCATTGCTGGCCTATTTATTAAGCACTGAAAACTGGGCTGGGTACTGGGAATAAAAGTGTGAGCAAGATTGGTGCAGTGACTTTCTGCACAGAATTCTTAAGTCCAGTATGTCAGTAGATAATTTTGAAAGTGATAGCTTATAATGAAATAAATGCTATGATGGGAGAAGTATAGGTTTTATAGATACTCCAAGTGTCAGCATGTCATGGGAGACTTTCTGGAGCAAGTGATATTTTTACTAAGACCTGAGATCAGAAGGAAATAGGTGAGGGAAGGTGGGTGGGTATGAGGAGATTGTGCTAGAAAAAGGAAAAACAAGTATGAAGATTCAGGAAAGAGAGAACATGACATACTGAAGTCACTCGTAGAAATATAAGACAAGAGTATCTGAAACATGAAGTTGTTCAAGCAGATAGGGGTCATCTCAAGAAGGACCATAAAAGCCTTCTTGAGACCTCAGTCTGAGTAACTTCAGGGAAGTCACTTAACTTCTCTGATTTGCAGACTTCCAATCTAAAACACGAGTGGTTTAGAATAAATAATGTCCAAGGCCTCTTTCAACTATGAATTTAACATCACAGCTTAAGGCAAGGGATAAGACTGGGGAAATAACTTTACCAGAACTTCATTAGAGGTGTAAAGTGATCAAGTTAAGGGTGCACTCATTTCTTTCTTAAATAGTTCCTTAAACCTATTTATATTCCAGCAACAAAATTAGACAGAACTGATCATTAAACAAGTACTTACAAAAATAATCTGCAAATATTATGTTTTAATTATTATATAGTCAAAAATAATTACATAGTCAAATTTTATAAAGTGCTATGAAGGAAAATAAAGTTCTAATAAAGAATATCTACCATAAACCTACAGAAACATCATACTTTATAATAAAACATTAGGAATATGTCACGAATATCTTCTGTGATTTCCATTAAACCCTGTAATGAATATTCTAGCCAGAATAATAAGACAAAAAAATAGAAAAGAATAAAGATCAGAAAGGAAAAAACAAAATCATTGCTTTTTTTGTTTTTTTGAGATGGGGTCTCACTCTGTCGCCCAGGCTGGATTGCAGTGGCGCCATCTCCGCTCACTGCAAGCTCCGCCTCCCGGGTTCACACCATTCTCCTGCCTCAGCCTCCCAAGTAGCTGGAACTACAGGCACCTGCCACCACGCCCGGATAATGTTTTTGTGTTTTTAGTAGAGACGGGGTTTCACTGTGTTAGCCAGGATGGTCTCAATCTCCTAACCTCATGATCCGCCTGCCTTGGCCTCCCAAAGTGCTGGGATTACAGGCGTGAGCCACCACGCCCGGCCAAAACCATTGCTTTTAACAGACAATAAGATAATTTAAGTGGAAAATCTCAGAATATTTCAAACCATTGGAATTAATAAAAAGTACATCAAAGTTGAAAAAGGGGTTGATTAAAAAATCAATTGCTATCTTATACAATTGTTATATAAGAAATTGAAAGCTTAAAATGTGCTTAAAATGCCATTTCTAGGATATGATTTGCAAGTTCTTTAAGAAAAAATTTACAAAACTTTATAAGTACATTTAAAAAGATCTAAATGAATTGGTGATAACCATATTTATGAATGGAGGACCCCAACATGATTGCAATGTCAATTCTCCTGAAATTGATCTAAGGTTAAATGCAATTCTAATCAAAATCACAAAAAGCTATTTACAAAACAAGCTGTTTCTAACATTTATTTGTACAAGTGTCAAGAATATCTATGACAAATATGATTTATAGGATAAGATATCAAACTTTATAAGAAATTTATAACAATTAAAACGGTGTGGCAGTTGCCTATTAACAGATAAAAATAACCAATGGTATAAAACAGAGACTTCAGAAACAGATCTGTGGCCATTTTGATACTTTAATACAGTCAATCAGTGAGGAAAGAATGAACTATACAATACATAAAGCTGAGGAAATGATACTTATTTTAAAAAATAGTAAGATCTTTGCATAATACCTACTCCAAACAAATTCACATGAATTAATAACCAAATGTGAGAAAGTAAAATCTGTGTATCCAAAAATATGTAACCACCTTTTCATAACAAGGAGTATGTGATTTCTTAAACTGGACACAAAATGCCTAAACTGTAAAAGACTGTATTTGCCTGCACTGAAATTTTAAATTTCTGCTTAGGAAAGACACCACAGTTTCTTTTTTAAATAAGTCCCAGACAAGCTATCCATTTATTTAAGAAAATATTAATATATATCATTTATAAATAATTCTTACCAATCAATCCAAAAGAGGCAAATGACTGAAAAGAAAAATGAGCAAAATATGTAAATAAACAAGTCATAGAGGGGAAAACATAAATGGCCAAGGAACACAGATGATGTTCAATTTCCCTATAAATAATACAACAAAAATGATATCTTACATCAATTCAAGGGAAGGAAGGAAAAGAAGAAGAAACAAAGAGAAAAGAAAAGAAAGAAAACCTGTTAATACAAACTGTTGGTAAGGATGTGGAAGAATGGTACTTTGTATATACATCAGATGAGAGCTTGAGTTAGTACAACAATTCTGAGAATTATTGTGATAATATCTAGAAAGTTAAAAATAAATATGTACCCTAGAGAAACTCTTATGTATGGAGTTAAATATTCATCCACAAGAATGACAATGCAGTGATGTTACTAAGAGCGGAAAATTGGAAAACGCCTAAGTGCCCCCAAAGGAGCACTAATAATAAATCGTGGTGTAGTCATAGAATGAATACCAGACAACAGTTAATATGAAAGCTCCAGTGTTATATGTGTCAACGTAGATTAAACGTCAGAATGCTGCACTCACAAAAAAGTGGGTTGCACAAGAGTGTCATTCATATCAATGTTAATAAACTGCCAAATATAGATTATCTATCAATCTATCAATCCATACATATATAGATAGATGTTGATATATTGATAGATATCTATAGATAGATATATCAATATAGATAGATAGATAGATAGATGATAATCATGCATGGGGATAATAAATATAAATTTCAAAAAATAATTACCTCTGGGGGTGGTAAGAAGGAAAATAGGATTGGTTACACACTTGAATTTATACAAAAATATTTTATAATAATTTTCAAAAGAGAAAAGAGACATTTTCTGCTTCTGTGTTGAGTGAGGCTGAATACAAGTAAAATAAATACTAAAAAATATCCACAGGATTCAGCAACATGGATGACACTGGTGGCCTGAGAAGTATTTTCTTTCTTTCATAGAGCAAGTATACATGTGTGTTGGTTCTTGGTAATCTATTGCTATATAACAAACTATCCAGAATTTAGCAGATTAAAGTAGCAAGCACTTATTATCTTAATGGTTTCTGAGGGTCAGGAGCTTAGAAATGACATAACTGGGTGGCTCTGGCTAAGGCCCTTTCATGGGGTTGCAGTCACGATGTCAGCTTGGGCTGCCTGAAACCTTCAAGACCTGAAGGCTTGAATGGGGCTGGAAGAACTGCTTCCAATGTGACTTCCTCACAGGACTGGATAGTTAGTTGTGATGGTTGCCAGGAGGCCTGTTTCTCACCACGTGGACCTCTTGAGTGTCCTAGTGACATATCAGCTGCTTCCTCTCTGAGAAACTGATTCAAAAAAGAAGTCATAACCCACACTATCTTTTATGATGTAGTTTCTAATATTGCATACTATCACTTCTGCTTTATTTTGCTCAATAGAAGTAAGTTGAAAAGGTGCAGTCCACACTCAAGATAGGGAGAATTAGTCTTCACCTCTTGAAGGGAGGAGTGTCAAAAAATGTATGGATGAACTTTCAAACCATCACAATGCATTATAAGATCTTTGTGCTCTGAGACATATAAATATAATATTAGATGTAATTTCTGCTGTCCAGAATACAATTTTGTAAAGGAATTAAGCCACATACAAGGCAGTTCACATCCAAGCCCTGAAAGAGCAGGGGCAGTCAGATAGGCTGCTGATAGTAGTTCAGTTAAGGGGACAGAAATCTTCTTACCCCAGACACCAGAAGGCCTTGTGAAGGGTATGGGATCATTGAAGATCTTAGCATATAAACAGCATGATGGGAACAGCATTGATGAGTGCTTGGGATCACAGAAACTATGCATCCAAAGAATATTTTATTTACTATTATTATAGAAGATATCATATTGTATTAGAATAGTTGCTTATGGAGATTTTCTCCAGGTAGATAGAAATTCACATGCTATCCTCAGAGCCTTTGTGTTTCCTCAGAGCCAGGACTGAATATTCTCCATTTCTGTGTCCTCAGGAGCTATTCCTATGCCCAGCACCTGGTAAGTCACTCATAATAGTTTGTTGAAGGAAATATGCGTTGAAAAATAGAATGAACAAATGGGTAAGTGAATGACTGAGTGAACAAATGAATTCTCTGCTGCCAAGATGCTGGCCCAGACTATTTGTGTGGGAGAACAGAAACAGGATGGACACATAAGAAGTGAAAAAAAGTACAGAGTGTTGAGATTCCTTGGTCTACATGAAGGCCAAAGCATAACCAGAATGAATACCAGCCTCCACTGTCTCAGAGGCAAGGGAACAGTCCCTCTGGTCTTGCAGAATTCCCACCATAAGACGTCGAAAAGCCAATCAACTTCTAGCCATCATTCTCTAGATAAGCAGACATAGCTGCCTCTCCCTGCCTGCCTTCACTCAGAAATTATCATCTTTTCCTGTCTTTCAGTTGCCCACCCTGAATCCTATATTATTTATAGGCTTCTGATCTAAACCTTCACTTTGTCCTAGACCACTAGCATTTATAGGAGTGTGATACGCAAGATCATCAGAATAAAAAAAAAATGGCACATGGAGGGGGTGAGGATAGGTCTGTGCCTTAACACATTGGAAAAGCATTGGACTCTTTACAATCCTCCCCCAGTCCCCATGATGTAAAATATATAAATTCTGGCAGTAAAGAATTCTATTTAACATTTTTAAAAAGTTTGCTTCTCAAACGTATTTGACCTCAGGATGCTTTTCATTGTAAAATTAATGATAATGAGAATGATAATAATGTAATGTAACTGACTGCTTTTTATATGTTCACCATTGTACTGAGAACTTTATGTAACCTATCCATTGGCCCTCAGAAGGACTTTATGATGTGGATATTCTTACCATTCCTACGTATAGATGAAGAAATCACAATACAGAGAGCTTAAATAACAACCCCAGGCAAAGAACTAGGAAGTAGCCAAGATGAGGTCTGAATCCAAGTCTACTTGGTTCCAGGGCCTATGGTTTAACACCAAATAAACCATTCTGTCCTGGAGAATATTTTCTGAAAAGCATTGTCCTAATCTCTTTTCAAATGCATCCTCCCTCTTCACCACCTTGTGCCCTGATAACGTGCCCTCTCCTCCTCATATTTAGTGTTCCTCTTCTAGTCTTCCTGCCAGGTTTTCCTAGTTCATTGTAGGCTCTCAACAAATATCCCATGAATGGATGCATCCTATCCAATGCTAATTAAGTAGTTGAAAGTATTCCCATGAGAAAACTCATACAAACATGTATTTGTGTATATTGTCAATTCAATACTTGTAGAATGTGTTATATTTTTCTCATGATTTTTTTTTTTTGAGATGGAGTCTCGCTCTATTGCCAAGCTGGAATGCAGTGGCAAGATCTTGCCTCACTGCAACCTCCGCCTCCCTGGTTCAAGAGATTCTCCCGCCTCAGTCTCCCAAGTAGCTTGGACCACAGGCACGCACCAACATGCCTGTCTAATTTTTGTATTTTTAGTAGAGATGGGGTTTCACCATGTTGGCCAGGATGGTCTCCATCTCTTGACCTTGTGATCTGCCTGCCTCGGCCTCCCAAAGTGCTGGGATTACAGGCGTGAGCCACTGTCTCATGAATTTTTTAAAAAGAATCTCATGCAGAGCTTCCTGACTGCTTGCATTATCTTCATCAATATTCTGCATCCCAGAGGGCTCCAGTAAAATCCGTTTGGATGATTAATCCTCACTTTCACCATAATTAAAAGTAAGACTCAGTCACTGCTTGAGCAGCTCTCAGTTGGATAAGAATTCACACAGTGGTCTGTCTACTCTAATCCATGGCAAGGGAGGTCCTGAAAGGGAAAGCCCCAAACTCTTCAAAGATGGGGCCAGCTGGGATTCCAAAGAAAGAAGCACCAAACAACAGGGTGATCAGGCTAAAGCATTTATTTATTCATTCATTCATTCATTCATTCATGTATTCATTTATTTATTATTCCAAAATATTTATTAGGGGAATTTACACACAGACAGGGCTTCAGTATATCCTCACAAAGGACATAGAACAAAACAGATGTTCTACTTCATTAAGTCCACGTCACAGGGGTTGAGGTACGGAGTTTGTATGAGGGTTTAAGAGATTTGGCTAAAGCCACAGGCTAGTTTCTTTCAATGTTTTCAGCAACAATCTAAATACCTTCATCAGTGCCTTAGAATGTTCAAGCCCCCACCTCGGGTTCAAGCCGACAGTGGAAATCATGCAGCTGGACAGGTCAAAATACTCTTTGTTTCTCAGTCAGGACAGAGAAAAAAGTGGGGAAAACTGAAAAAGCCTACACTCCCGCCTCACACAGACACACACCCACACACACACAGATTACTGCGTTACAATGTTAGAGGGGCCATCAGAAAAGTCTCAATACCTCTCTCTTTTCAGTTCACACGAAGCAGCTGAATGTGGGCTGACACACAGTTTTGAAATGGCAGGTAGAAATGTGCTTGCTAATCATTTTCTAGGCATCCCTCCTAGTCTTCTTATCCAGCTATCTAGAGGAAATCTTCAACCTCACCTTGGGAGTGCTCAGTGTCTCTCCTGAAAAAGACCGTCAAGCTGGTAACCTAAAAAATCTCTCCAAATGACCGCAGGTGTCTGGGCTAACAAAGAAATTCAATGTGAAATATGAATATCCTTTATTGAATGTGAACTTTTGACTGTGTCAAAGTCCTCACCAGCCCTGTCCACATGCTCCCTGCTTTCTCTGTTTTATTGTTATTGTTATTGATAGTATTCAGCCAGACTTGAGAATGCCTTCTGAAAGCACTGTACCTCCCTCCCTAGAAAGTCATTAATGTGCATCTTATGGCATTGGAGATGATTAAAGGATGATTTCTATTCCTTTCTAGTCATTTGTCATTTTGCCTTGGATCATAACAGTCTAGGGTAAGTTTCCAGGGACATTTAAGCAAGTGACTGGAGTAGAATTGTACAAGATGTCTCTCCCGAGATAGGGGAATGGGAAAGGATGAGAAGCTTAGGCGGACCCAGTCCCCACCACTTCCTGGGTATGGGATTCTAATCAAGTCCCTTCCCCTCTATGAGCCTCGGTCACCTCATCTGGAGAATATGAGATTAACAAGCTGATGCTCATAAACACACCAGGCACAGATGTGGCTTCACACAGCAGGTGCTCCACAAGTGAGAGGTTTCCTCCAGCCTTGCATTATTACTTTTTTTTTTTTAGCCTTGCTTTTAAAGAAGACTCCGAGTGCTGTCATTCTAGGATGACTGTTTACCAAGTGGGTAAAGTCTGGCATCTACAGAGACATAGCCTGGGATGCCTCCAGAAAATCATGGAGAACAACTTGAGGGCTGAAGGCAGCAGAGCTTTCAAACATCTCCATTTATAAGGGGTATATAAATGAGTTAAATTAATAGAGACAGAAAGTAGAACGCTGGTTGCTAGGGACTTGTTTGGTAATAGGTAGAGAGTTTATTTGCAAGATTAAAAAGTTCTGGAGATCTATTTTCACAATAATGTGAATACACTTAATGCCACAGAACGGCACACTTTAAAATGGTTAAGGTGGTAAATTTTATGTTATGTGTTTTTCAATGCGAGATTGGTTAACCCAGATGAAACCCTAATCAACCCCACTCTGGCCTACTGTTCAGTAACCAAAGAGAGGCTAGGAGACCATCCCTAGGAGAGAAGAGACCTCCTTGTTGGTTTTAGCTGTGCACTCTGGGAGGGAACTGACATTTTGAGGAGCAGCTTTATGCCAGGGTCTCTGGCACGGCGAGGTGAATAAGGCACAGTCCCTGCATGCACACAGGTTTTTTGGCACAATGAGAAAGGAGCTGTCCCAGGACTATGTATATTGTGCTGTGAGAGAGGAATTCCTTCTATCAGGGATGCAGTGTAGGGAAGGCCTCCAAACCATGGGATTAGGGGCTAGGCATTCGGAGTGTTCAAGAGTTTCTTCAACAGAGAGGCTGCCTAGACTGAAGGAAGAGGAGGAGCGAGAACCTAAAGAAACAGAATGAAGTGGGAGTGGGGAGTGACTCCAAAAAGGTAATGTGGGCCAGATGGTAATGAGCCTTACATGCAGTGTTAAGATGCTCTGGCAAACGGTTATCACTGAAAGGTTCTTAAGCAGTGAATGACATCATCAAATCTACTTGTCCTGAAGACCTCTTTTCGTCAGATTTCACAATTTGATTAACAAGGTTATGCTCTCTTGAAAACTTCCAGTAAGCAGTAATTGTTCTTTAGCATTTGGAAAGTATTTTTACATTCACTATTATATTTATTATTTAAATAAGTAATAATGTAACATATCTAATACAGTGATGTATCAGTGCCTTTTTTTTTTTTTTTTTTTTTTTTTTTTTTTTTTTTTTTGAGACGGAGTCTCGCTCTGTCGCCCAGGCTGGAGTGCAGTGACGCAATCTCGGCTCACTGCAAGCTCCGCCTCCCGGGTTCACGCCATTCTCCTGCCTCAGCCTCTCCGAGTAGCTGGGACTACAGGCGCCCGCCACCACGCCCGGCTAATTTTTTTGTATTTTTAGTAGAGACGGGGTTTCACCGTGGTCTCGATCTCCTGACCTTGTGATCCACCCGCCTCGGCCTCCCAAAGTGCTGGGATTACAAGCATGAGCCACCGCGCCCGGCCTGTATCAGTGCCTTTTGACTGGAAACAAAAGAAACATATTCTGCTAAGAATTAAAGAGATAACTGAAGAACTGATTACCAAAGGTCAGGAAATGAACAGTCCCAGGCTCCACGGTGCATGAAAGAATGCCCTGCCCTAGAGGATGCAACATGAGGATGAGTCAGGACCAACCATTTCCTTTTTATGTTTTTTCCACATTTTACAGTTTTTAAAACATAAAGACAAACATAGAAAATAATAAACATTATTTATATATATTTATAAACTGTGTTCCCAACATTCCAGGACCACCAAATCATTACATGTTGTCATATTTGTTTTAATCAACTACTAAAGATACAATGGAAAGTACTCTTGAGTTTCCTCTCCTATCTCATTCCATATTCCTCTCTCATTCCATATTTGTCTCTCAACAGTCATGACACTCATCCTTTACATATGTGTTTCTATTATTATATATTTGGATACATAAAAAATATATGGCATTGTTTCTCGACTTGCCTTTTTTGCTCAACATTTTTATTTTGAGTTTTAACCAAATTTACTCATCCAGGCATAGCTTGTTCATTTTCACTGAAGTATAATAGCCCATTAACTAGATCAGGGGTGTCCAATCTTTTGGCTTCCCTGGGCCACACTGGAAGAAGATTTGTCTTGGGCCGCACACCAAATACACTAACGCTAAGGATAGCTGATGAGCTAAAAAAAATTGCAAAAAAAAAAAATCTCATAATGTTTTAAGAAAGTTTACAAATGTGTGTTGGACTGCATTCAAAGCCATCCTGGGCCACATGCGGCCTGAGTGCAGTGGGTTGGACAAGCTTGATCTAGATAATTCTCCATCTTCTTCCTCCTCCCCTCCTCCTCTTCCTCCTCTTCCTCCTCCTCCTGATCCTGTTTTCTCTCTGTCTCTGTCTCTCTTTTTATTTTGTCTCTTAGACCCTGAAATGGACCATGGTAAGGATTGTTAGGAAGTATTCTTGGAAGATACACATAAAGAGGGGAAGACTGGGAAGAGGGAGAGTTGAACTGAGATTTGGCTGTGGCAGGGGTCTCAGCCTATCCCACAGGGAGCTTTGGAAATGCGATGGCCTTCAGGGTTGTCCTAAATGGAGGTGAAGTGTCCTTAGCATCACCAGATTAACCAATCATTAGCAATTGTGCCCTGGGAAGAAGCATAGCCTTGGGCAAGCCAGTTCTCAGTGTGCAAGGACAGTTCCCAGCTTTGAGCCTTCAGCCCCTGGAAATCCAAGCACTGGGGAAGCTGGGGTGCCAGCCTGAAGAGAGGATCTGGGCAGAGGACCCGAGTATCCACCATGGACTGATACGGGTTTTGGCACTCAACATTTATTCTATCCTTCTTCCAGTATGACTTGTAATGGAAAGCCCAGAAAGCTTCCAACTGTATTTCTCAGCCTCCCTTAGAAGTAGTACTGTACATATGGCTTAGTTTGCACCTGTGTGAGATTCGAAAGGAAGGCATGAGATGGACGCTGTGTTTCTGCTCCTGCATTTCTGCTGGCAAGCAGAGGCTGGAGGGAAAGGACAGAGCAGGTGGCTTTCCTGCACCAGTGATGGCAGAGACTCTAGTGTCCAGGCGCTAGCTTTGTGGGTGTTGAGAAACAGCCAAGGGGGGCATCCTTTCTGCAGAAGCAGGTCACACAGCAGAGGCAGCATGTTCTAGAATCAGCAGCTCCAACTTCTTATCTTGGCAACTTCCTGCTTGTGGTCATGGCAGGTTGGTTCTAGAGCCAGAGGTATGCTGATCTCAGAGGAGGCAGCTGCTCTTCATTGGGGCCCCATTCTGGGGTGTGACTCTGGAGGCCGTACCAGACATCTCTAGGCTATTTCTTCAGTGCTTCCCCCAAGGATTCTCTAAGCCACTTACTACCCTTAAATGTTCCCCTCCCCACTTAAATCACCCAAGTGATTTCAAGGTCCTGCACCTGAAACCTGACTAATTTACATTAGTTATTTATCATTTTATTTAGTAATTTGTGTTAGATATTTGGATTTTTTTCTAACTACTTGTATTAGTCTATTTTTACACTGGTGATAAAGACATATCTGAGACTGGGAAGAAAAGGAGGTTTAATTTGATTACTGTTTCACAAGGCTGAGGAGGTCTCATAATCATGGCAGAGGGTGAAAGGCACTTCTTTCATGGTGGCAACAAGAGAGAATGAGGAAAAAGCAAAAGTGGAACCCCCTGATAAACCCATCAGATCATATGAGACTTATTCACTATCACAAGAATACCACAAGAAAGACTGGCCCCCATAATTCAATTACCTCCACCTGGGTCCCTCCCACAACACATGGGAATTCTGGAAGATAGAATTAAAGTTGAGATTTGAATGGGGACACAGCCAAACCATATCATTCTGCCCCTGGCCCCTCCAAATCTCATGTCCTCAAGTTTCAAAACCAATCAAGTGTTCCCAAAAGTCCCCCAAAGTCTTAACTCATTTCTGCATTAACCCAAAAGTCCACAGTCCAAAGTCTCATCTGAGACAAGTCAAATCCCTTTTTCCTAAGAGCCTGCAAAATCAAAAGCAAGCTAGTTACTTCCTAGATACAATGGGGGTACAAGTATTGGGTAAATACAGCCATTCCACATGGGAGAAATTGGCCAAAACAAAGGGGTTACAGGGCCCATGCAAGTCTGAAATCCAGCAAGGCAGTCAAATTTTAAAGCTCCAAAGTGATCTTCTTTGACTCCAGGTCTCACATCCACATCTTGCTGATGCAAGAGGTGGGTTCCCATGGTCTTGGCCAGTTCCGTCCCTGTGGCTTTGCAGGGTACAGCCTCCCTCCTGGCTGCTTTCACAGGCTGGCATTGAGTGTCTGCAGCTTTTCCAGGCATTTGGTGCAAGTTGTCAGTGGATCTACAATTCTGGGGTCTGGAGGACAGTGGCCCTCTTCTCACAGCTCCACTAGGCAGTGCCCCAGTAGGGACTCTATGTGGGGACTGCGACCCCACATTTCCCTTCTGCACTGCCCCAGCAGAGGTTCTCCATGAGGGCCCCACCCCTGCAGCAAACTTTTGCCTGGGCATCCAGGCATTTCCATATACCTTCTGAAATCTAGGCAGAGGCTCCCAAACCTCAATTCTTGACTTCTTTGTACCCACAGGCTCAACATCACGTGGAAGCTGCCAAGGCTTGGGGCTTCCACCCTCTGAAGCCACAGCCCAAGCTGTACGTTGGCCCCTTTCAGCCATGGCTGGAGCAGCTGGGACACAGGGCACCAAGTCCCTAGGCTGAACACAGCACAGGGATTCTGGGCCCAGACCACAAAACCACTTTTTCCTTCTGGGCCTCTGGGCCTGTGATGGGAGGGGCTGCTGTGAAGATATCTGACACGGCCTCGAGACATTTCCCCACAGTCTTGAGGATTAACATTAAGCTCCTTGCTACTTATGCAAATTTCTGCAGCCGACTTGAATTCCACCCAAGAAAATGGGTTTTTCTTTTCTACTTCATCATCAAGCTGCAATTTTTCTGAACTTTTATGCTCTGTTTCGCTTTTAAAATGAAATGCTTTTAACAGCAACCAATTAACTTCTTGAATGCTTTGCTGCTTAGACGTTTCTTCCACCACATACCCTAAATCATCTCTCTCAAGTTCAAAGTTCCACAAATCTCTATGCCAGGGGCAAAATGCTGCCAGTCTCTTTGCTAAAACATAACAAGAGTCACCTTTGTGACAGTTCCTAACAAGTCTCTCATCTCCAAATGAGACCACCTCGGCCTGGATTTTATTGTCCATATCACTATCAGGCTTTTGGTCAAAGCCATTCCATAAGTACCTAGGAAGTTCCAAACTTTCCCACATTTTCCTGTCTTCTTCTGAGCCTTCCAAACTGTTCCAACCTCTGCCTGTTACTCATTCCCAAAGAAGTTTCCACATTTTGGGGTATCTTTTCAGCAATACCCCACTCCTGGCACCAATTTAATGTATTAGTCTGTTTTGATATGGACTAATGTCTGCTAATAAAGACATACCCGATTCTGGGAAGAAAGGGAGGTTTAATTTGACTTACAGTTCCACAAGGCTGGGGAGATCTCATAATCATGGCAGAAGGTGAAAGGCACTTCTTATATGGTGGCAGCAAGAGAGAATGAGGAAGAAGCAAAAGCAGAAACCCCTGATAAACCCATCAGATCTCGTGAGAATTATTCACTGTCACGAGAATAGCACAGGAAAGACCAGCCCCCATCATTCAATTACCTCTCCCTGGGTTCCTCCCACAACATGTGGGAATTCTGGGAGATACAATTGAAGTTGAGAGTTGAATGGTGACACAGCCAAAACATATCACTGCTACTAAAAGCAATGCTGAAATAAATATACTTATACATACTGTCTCTTAAATATATGCAAGAATTTCTCTGGGGCACAAGGGCATGTCTTCAACATTAATAGACGGTGCCGCAAAACTATTTTATCACCTTATGCTCCCCCTGGTATAGCACTACAATGTTTCACTCAAAGTCAGTATCTAAGAACATTAGGGAGAACTAGCTTCTTGAAAATTGCAACTTTAAACAAAACGATGTATAATAAATCCAATTTTTTATCAAATCAACATTATCACAAAAAGACCTTGAATGAAATGACCTTGAATGAAACGACTTTGATTAAAAAGATGTTATTCAAGGACCTGCTGTATAAGACTTTGATTTCTCATCCCTCACCCCTGAACTCTCCTGACTTTCCAAGTCTCCAATAAATCTATAAAAACAAAAAAAATTAATTTTAAAAAGAGTTTGATTTCTCTAACATCATTGCTAAACCCTGGAACTGTTCATACATTTATATATTTGCCAGTCAGTATGAAGTGATATCTCTGTGGTTTTATTTCCTCTAATAATTAGTGAGAGTAAGCATTTTTTTCATAAGTTTATTCATCATTCATATTTCCTCTTCTGTGAACTCCCTGTTCACATCCTTTGTGGATTCTTCGTCTTAGTTGTTCATTTTTTTCTTATTGATTTGCAAAATTGATTTATGTATTCTGGGCTCTAATTCTTTGTTCATTATGTGTGTTGTAAATATAGTCTCCAATCTGTGTCTTGTCTTTTAACTTTTTATGGTGTCTTTCAATTATGCAGAGGTTTTAAATATTTTAAGGTGGTTTAGAATTATTGCCCCATGGTGATATTGGACAAATATCAGAAAGAGTTGTGGGGTCAAATTCCAAACTCTCACTCACTGATGTCCATTGCTTCAGGTACTTTTATGCAAGGAAATGTATATCTTTTTGAGCTAAGTAGTGCAATTATGGTTATGTTTTTTTCTTGATATTCAATCTAATTTGCCATTGGTTTGTACCAAGAGAATACATGAGTCATTCCACTTGAGATTCAAATTCTAGGAAAAAACACATAATGTAGCTAGTGTAGCTTGAATCATATGCTCACTCTTGGCCAGGAGATTGTGGGTCATCTTGACTGATGCAGTTCTACCAACTGTGTCAATGGAAGAGGAGGAGATCCCCAAATCAGAGCCCTGACGCAGTCTTCAGATGTAGGCAAAATGGAACCTGGGCAGGCAAAACAACCGATGTGGGCTTCAAGTGCTTGGCGATATGATATTGAATAAAGAATTGTTATTATTTAGCTGTAGTAGAGAGTTTTGTTTTGCAAAATGATAAAATAACATGATCAACTTTGCATGACATATTTACATATGGCACAATGGAAGCATAAAAAAAAAACAACTCAAACCAGTCAGGAGCATTAGAGAAGGATTCAGAGGAAGTAACTAGTGCTTCAGTCAAAAATCGGGGGAGATTTTCTAGGCTGAGGAAATAGCACATATAAAGAAAGGGAAATGTAATAGGCAAGTCATAATCAGAGGGCTCCAAGTAGTTTAGTATGGCAGGCATGTGAACTGCAAGGACGGATGGTTATAGGTAAAGACAGAAAGGAACAACGTGTCTTATAACCATTCACTAATAGATGTCTTTGGAGAGACATAAAGGAGTGTGGGGAGGTATTTCTAATGATAGAAGCTAAAATAAGAATATTGAAATTTAGATGTTAAAAATATCTCAGGCTTCGTGGAGACTAGCACACTGTCTCACAGCTGTTTCAAGGTCCCACCGTCAGAGAAAAATACTAACCGGGAAGGACGTGAGTGAGGTGTAGCTCATCTTCTGTTCTTGGATTAAATGTACAGATCTCCATCTGCAGTGATATACCACCAAGCTCTAGAGTTAGAAAAGCATATGAGAGTCCTAGGCAGCAAGAACTTAGAACCTAGATTTTTTTGTACAATCAAATATAATGTTCTTGTTCAAAATACTTCCTGTTTTTTGTTTTGGGACACAGTAACTCCTTATTTATAGACATGCTTGTGGCATAGAAAAGTAGAGAGGGTACGAAATGTGGTGTCAGCTGCCCTGGGTTTCCACCCAGCCTCTGCCACTTGCCAGTTATGTGGCTTTGGTCTTCTCCAAACTTGAGTTTTCACACTTGTGAAATGAAGATTAAAACACCTCCAGAGCCCACCAACACCCAAAGCAGATAAATAAACAAAACTTAGCTCTCTCTATATACCTATATATAGCAGTTGTTCCTAGGAATTAATTACATAATGCTGTTTTTAAAATGCACTTACAAATATAGAGTTGATCTTTGTTTGTTGTGAAGTTGTATAGTGTTTACCAATCTGTAGGTTAAAAATCAGTTAAAGTGATTTTGACTACCGTTAAAAACAATAATAAAAACAAAATGAAGTCTAAGAGATTGAAACAGCATCGAGTGGAGTAGACTCAAATGGAAAATACTAAAGTAATACCAAAATATGGAGTACTTTTGTTTCAAAAGCCTGTTTTTCTGTTTCTTTTTTTTGTTTTTTTTTTTGAGACAGAGTTTTGCTCCTTTTGACCAGGCTAGAGTGCAATGGCGTGGTCTCGGCTCACTGCAACCTCTGCCTCCCAGGTTCAAGCGATTCTCCTGCCTCAGCCTCCCAAGTAGCTGGGATTACAGGTGCCCGCCCCCACGCCCGGCTAATTTTTATATTTTTAGTAGAGGCAGGGTTTCACCACATTGGCCAGGCTGGTCTTGAGGCTGGTCTTGAACTCATGACCTCAGGTGATCTGCGGGCCTTGGCCTCCCACAGTGCTGGGATTACAGGTGTGAGCTACTGCACCTGGCTTTTTTTTTTTTTTTTTTTTGAGACAGAGTCTCACTGTGTTGCCCAGGCTAGAGGGCAGTGGTGCAATCTCGGCTCACTCCAACTTCCACCTCCTGTGTTCAAGCAATTCTCCTGACTCAGCCTCCAGAGTAGTTGGGATTACAGGCACACATCACCACGACCAGCTAATTTTTGTATTTTTAGTAGAGACGGGATTTTGCCATGTTGGCCAGGCTGGTCTTCAACTCCTGATCTCAGGTGATCTGCCCACCTCGGCCTCTCAAAGTGTTGGGATTACAGGCGTGAGCCACTGCACTTGGCCTAGTTTTTGTGTTTCTTGGAGTGTGTGTGTGTGTGTGCGCATGTGCGTGTGTATCAGGTGATTAGGATAAATAATTGGCATGAATTATAAATAAATTTTGAATGAAATGACCCAAAACTTAAACTAGGACTTTGGGCTCCAAGTCTTAACTCTCTTGCTGACAATAGATACTTAACCAATATAGGGGAGGATTAGATGCCCCATGAGTTCTTAATGAATATTAATTACTAGTCATGAAATGAGTGATGGAAATTGCCAATTGAGGAACCAAGGCATTCCTCGGAATTAATGTCCTGATGGGAAGAAATGATGTCCCAGTGAATAGCTAAGGGCTATTAGCACCAGCTCAGCTGCATCTCTGGGGAATGTCTAAATCAAAGGTCATAATTATGCTCTCCAGAACAGCAAATGAAGATTCATAGGCCCATAAATTTCCTCTTCTATGGGTCCTAGACTTGTGTGGCTCAGTTAAAAGGCAGGGATCAAGAATAAATGTTCTGTTTAGTAAACCCAGAGGTTAGGGGCAGAAACACTCATCATTCTGTAATTCTCTTAGAACCATCCAGTTTAGAGTCTGTCAAGAGAAACATCCCCGAGGTTATCATCTTTGAAGGAACCTCAGTTTTCACATTCAGAATTGGACTACATAATCTCTAAGTTTTCATTCAATTTAACATTCAATGAGCTGAGGTGAAATTTTTGCTGACAGAATCATCAGTGAAACTTGACATGAGAACACAGTGGTCTTGAAGTCATAAGTACAGTATAAACACCTCAGTCACTGGTTCTTCTTTGAGTCTTGTATTTTGTGGTTCCTGTACATTTGCCCATAAATAATTTGTATGCCTTTTCTCCTGTTAATCTATTGTCAGTTTGTTTTATAGACTCAAATTACCAAACATTCAGAAGGAAGGGAAAGGAAAATCCTCTTTGCCCTGATACCATAATTTGTTCAAGGTCAATCCATGCTGAAGCATGTGTTAGAATCCCCTTCCTTTTTAGGGATGAATAATATTCCATTGTATGTTTATACCACGTTTTGTTTATTCATTCATCCACCAACAAATATGTGAGTTGCTTCCACCTTTTGGTAATTGTGAATAATACTGCCATGAACATGGGTGTACAAATATCTGTTTGAGTCATCTGTTTTCAAATCTCTGTGGCGTATACCCTGAAGAGAAATTGCTAGATCATATGGCAATGCTGTTTAATTTTTTTCTTTTAATAATAAGGATGCCAAGACCAATGATTACCAGCTGCCCAACTTCCAAAAAATATGCTTCTGAAAGCTCTTGATGTCAATTCCGCACGAAGAGCAATCTGGTTGCCCTACATAGGCCACTCATGACCGAAGCCCTTTTTCTCTATTTAATTTTTTAAAGAACTATCATATCAATTTCCAGAGCAGGAATACCATTTTACATTCTTAACAGCAATGCATAGGGGTTCTAATTCCTCTACATCCTCACCAACACTTGTTATCTTCCAGTTTTTTGATGTTAGCCATCCTATTGAGTGTAAAGTGGTACCTCATTGTGAATTTGATTTGCATTTCTCTAATGATTAATGACTTTGAGCATCATTTTATATGCTTCCTGATCATTTGCATATTTTCTTTGGAGTAATGTCTATTGAAATAGTTCGCCCATTTTTTAATTGGGACTTTTCATTTTGTTGTTGTTGTTGTTCAGTTGAAGTTCTTTATATATTGTGAATATTAATCTTTATCAAACACATTATTTGAAAATATTTTCTACCATTCCATGGGTTGACTTTTCACTCTGTTGATTGTGTCCTTCAATACACAAGTGTGTTTAACCTTGATGAAGTCTAATTTATTTATTTTTTTCTTTTGTTGCCTATGCTTTTGGTATCATAGCGAAGAAATCATTGCCAAATCCAGTGTCATGAAGATTTTCCCCTGACTCTACCCCTTTTAAGAGAAGAACTACTAGGTTAGATGGCAACAGGTAAGGATACAAGGGGCTGGGAAGTACTGGTGCTAAAACGCAAATTATGATACCTCCTTTTCCCTCTTTCAGTTGCTCACTGTCCTAATACACTCTCCTTGCTCTGCCACATAATTTTTCTCTTAGAGAATCCTGTCAAGTCTGAGGTGATAGTGACTAAGGCTTGTCTAAAAGAACTACAGCTCCTAAGGATACTTGTATTTCAACATGGGGCAAGAAATCTTAAACCAAGGGAAAGAAGACATGTGTTTGACATTTTGTTCATCTCTAAGCTTGTGATAGAAACCTCACACACTGAAGCCACAAATAAGAAAACTGGCCCAGTTTCCCATTTGCCGTCACTTCTGTTATTCCAGCCTTCAGCATCAAACTGCTTTATTAATAAATGTTACCAGACTTCCATTACAGACAGGCTACAGTGGAGGTGTAACCTATTAGCCAAGCAGATTCCATTTGTGAAATCAACAAATGAATCCTTATAAGTTTCCTTCGTAATGTTGATCCCTTCTCCAAGGAAGTGTGACACCACACCCTTCCGTTGTGCAATGGCAAATAACTACTTTTCCTTCTTTCCCGGCTGTTTCTAAGTCACATTTGCACTTTGTAATTTTTTTTATATAAAATAAAATATTTTCTTGGAGTCTGTCCAGGTTTTGGCAAGCCTTTTTTACATTCTGTAATTTATATAAGGAAACAAGGAGTTTTCCTCTATTTTCTAAATGTAAAATCATAATGCTGAGTATGATCTTTCAAGCTATCCTTCCTTATCAGAGATTCTGATTTTATTTCTCCACCATCATCCCAAGGTATCCAACACACACACACACACACACACACACACACACGTCACAAATCATTGATTCGGAAGGCAGGGACTAACTAGAAGGGGTTGTTGTTATTTGTTTCATTTTTGTCGTGGAGATTATAAAGACTGATGCGAATCAAGGTTTATGTGTGTGTGATGCATAGAGGCAAGGGACTGGAGTGGAAAGCAATAAACTGAGTAGACTGCATAAGGTCACTAGGGATCTGGAAGTGATGGAGGTGACAGGTAAGGATGAGTTTATTGCTGACACAAGCTAAGAGAGAAGTTAGAGGGAGGGGACACAGCTGGAAAGATAAGTTCCATCTACCTCTCAATGATGCCTTGAGTGAGCACTTGTTAAACCTACTTCAGTCTACCTATTAAAATCCACTACGGACACACAGTTGAAGGCAAAAACACCGAGTAACATCTCCTGTGGCCTTTATGATAAGAATTCCAGAGGGGTTTAGGGATAATGTTAAGAGGGGGAAAAAAAGCAAGCAAGCAAGCAAGAAAAGAAGGAAGGATGGAAGGAAGGAAGGAAGGAAGGAAGGAAGGAAGGAAGGAAGGAAGGAAGGAAGGAAGGAAGGAAAGGAAGGGGAAAGAAAGAGAAAAAACGCATGACTGAGGTTCAAGGAAAATCTTCCCATATCTAATCTATTGCAGAAATTATTCAAAAATAAGTCAACTGTGAAAATATGGCCACTGAGACCCTGCCAAGGTTAGAGTGAACCATTAGGATCTGCTGAGTAAATTCTAGCTATGTAATCGAAAACTGCTTGGTTGAAGCTTTAACTTAAGTACCAATTTCTCTCGCCTCCAGATTTTATAAGGGAACGGTGTTGGGGGCAGGCTGAGGTGACCACATTGCAGGTAATTGTGCTGAGCCAGATGAAGTAGTTCCTGGTTACTCTGTCAGAGAAGCATCTTTTAAATTTCTTCTCTCTCTTCTCTCCCTCAATACCTAGATATTTGCCTCAAATTCTACACAGAAAATGAGAGAGAAACACTGGTTTTGCTGGGGCTTTACCAGGGAGCTAGGAGCAGTCCCTTTTTCATTCAAATTGGCCCATTCTTGGCTATATACTGGGGCATAAATAAGAGTTAAACAAAGCCCAAAAAGCAGAAATAAGGGTGTGAGGGGAAGGAGGACCCTAATGATCTCACATAGGCTATGAATTAATCCATGTCACCAGAAAAAAAAAGCATTTGATAAATCATTGAATATCTTTGCAAGGGTGTATTTCACATCATTTCCAAATTTGTAATTGTGCTCACTACCCTCCAATAGAAATCCCTCACCAGATTTTACTGTCTAATGGGCATATAATAAAAGGTAATATGTATTCTTATACTAAGCAATAAATAGGGAACACTCAACAGCACTGTCTTCCTGAGGAAATCTCAGGTCTTCTGGGATGCATATTCATTCACACAATAAGGAGACACAAATCAACATGGTGGCTGAGCAGGCACTGGGTGAGTGATGGTCTTGGGTCTTAATGAAACCAAACCATGAAAGGCATTAGAAAGATTGACTGGAGTTAAGTTAGCTGCCAGTGTTAGCTGGGGTGCCCCAGGCTGTAATGAAACTGCCAGGGGTTATTTATGGAGATATAGGGTTTGGGGTGTAAGTTATGTCCAGCGAGCTATTTTTATAGACAGACACACACTTTAACCTCTACAACGAATGGAGCAGCAGACACACAGTCCCACTGGGCTCCTCTCCCACTGGTTGGAATAGCATGCTTTCTCAGGCATTTGTACCAGACTGAACAAAGGCAGGCTGTCAATCAGAAGGAGACTGGGCAACGGTTAATTTCATTGTTTGAAAATGTCCGTATTTTTTGAAAATGCTGGTGTTAGGACAAGAGAAAGTGTCAAAGTCAACACGAAATAATTGTTTTTACATGAAATAAAACAAACACACATAACAAAACAATGCTGTGATATAAGTTGGAGGATAAGATACATGCTTATTTCAGTGCTTATTAATCCTCTTTTGGCTGTGGCTTCTTTCATGAGAGCCAGAATGGAAGAAAAAGAAATCAAACCAATATTAATTGCATGCCCTCACAATGACTCTGACAAAGAAGTACCAATGCCCATTTTACAGATGCAAACATTAAGTAACTTTTCTCAGACGATATTACGAGAAAGTGGCATGGTTTTTATACTGTTCTGGTCAGTATAATTTTATATTGTATTTGCTTTCTGGAAGGAAATAAATGGAACTCTGAAAGTTTTAACTAAGAAGAATTTTATGAACATCCCTTGTACCAAAGATGGGAACACCATTATGAAATGGTGAAGCACCCAGGGAATAGCAACTGAAAAAGGCTGTGACCACCCCTACATGTGGAGGTTCATTGGGTGAACCCAACCAGATGCCAGAAGGCAAAGCATTCTGGGAAATGCAGTACACAGCTCAGCCTCCAGGGCACAGAGGAGGGTGGATCTGAAGAGGAAAGAGAATAACTAGTGCATTGTCACGTTCTTCAACCCAGCTATATTTGCTATATGTTTTTTGGCTTTCAGGTGAATGTGGAAAAAAGGACTGAAGCAAGCTGAAAAACAGAGCTTTTTATCAACCACTAGGAATATGATCATATGAACTCTAGCATAGCCAAGAGGCTGGAAATATTACCCAATCAGAAAGTCTCTGTAATTTCCTGCCTGACTGGCTCCAACAGAGGGAAAGGGGGAAATGGTGCATGGGTTGTGTTACAGGTGTGACTCCTTAAAAGCTGCTTCTTTCTTAATTTGTGAAAAATATCTGTAAAATGCCATGAAGGGGGCTGGGGGAATATGAGGAGCCAGGCCAGGAGGCACAACAACAGCAGTTGAGGCCACAGCAGCTCATTCTATGGAGAAGAGAAAGAGGGGCCACAGACAGAATGAGATATGGACCTGGTAAAGTCCAATGCTGTGTGGGTCTCTCAGGGATCCCTCAAATGCAGACCTTGAGACAGGGACTTGGGATGTGTAGTCTACTTGGGAGGTGATATGGTTTGGACGTGTGTCCCCTCCAAATCTCATGTTGAAATATAATCTTCAGGCTGGGTGCGGTGGCTCATGCCTGTGATCCCAGCACTTTGGGAGGCCAAGGTGGGTAGATCACCTGAGGTCAGGAGTTCGAGACCAGCCTGGCCAACATAGTGAAAACCCATCTCTATTAAAAATACAAAAAATTAGCTGGGCATGGTGGTGGGCACCTGTAATTCCAGCTACTTGGGAGGCTGAGGCAGGAGAATCACTTGAACCTGGAAGGCAGAGGTTGTAGTGAGCCGAGATCATGCCACTGCACTCCAGCCTGGGCAAAAAAAAAAAAAAAAAAAAAAATGTAATCTTCAGTGTTGGAGGTGAGGCCTCGTGGGAGGTGTTTGGGTCATGGGATTGAACCCTTCATGAAGAGCTTGGTGCTATCCTCATGATAATAAGTGTGTTCTCACTCTGAGTTCATGCGAGATCTGGTTGTTTAAAAGTTAGTGGCACCTCCTTCCTCTCTCTCTTGCTGTCACACTCACAGTATGACACGCCTGCTTCCCCTTCACCTTCCACCATGATTGTAAGTTTCCTGAGGCCCTCATCAGTGGCACATGCTGGCACCATGCTTCCTGTATACTCTGAAAAACAATGAGCCAATTAACCCCCTTTCTTTATAAATTACCCAGTCTCTGGTATTTCTTTATAGTAAAGCAACAATGGCCTAACATAGGAGGTGATAACAAGAAATGTAAGTGAAGGAATGAGGAAAACAGAATATTTTTCAGCAAAAAAAAAAAAAAAATCTCAGAATTAAGCCACTAGGGAAAAAGGTTGAGGCATTGACCTGCTAACTGTTAATCTTCATTAGTCAAGAGTTACTCCCATAAGCATTTCCGGGTTGTTGCTACCTGTGCCGGAACAAGTTCGAAATACCAGAGAAGGCAGCAGAGAAGAAGAGAACACAGGTGCTGCCCACCAGAGCTTCAGGTGAATTCAGGTGGGGTGAAGATCAAACAAATTACAATGCCAGTCATGCTGGCTCAGTCATCTGAAAAGACTGGATTTGCTAGGGGGCAAGAATGGTCTTCAAGAGATAGAGGTTGTAGATGAGACTGGTGAGAACTAGAGTCAGCCATGCAGATTCAGGATTTCAAATCCAAGCTCTTTATTAATATCATTTGACTTTTCCGCTAACGGTTTCCCAGGATGATGAAATTTGTTTTTCATGAATGTAGTAAGCCAAGAAATGCCTTCCTGTATTAGCTTCCTAGGGCTGCCATAATTACCACAAACTGGGTGGTTTAGTAAAATGTAAATCTATTTTCCCACAGCTCTGAAGTCCAGAAGTCCAAAATCAACATGTGGGCAGGCCCTGTCTCTCTGACGGTTCTAGTAGAAGACTCTTTCTTTCCTCTTCCTGGCTTCTGGTGGCTTCCAGCATGCCTTAGCATCTGTTGGCTTGCAGGTGTATCACTCTAATCTGTTGTCACTATGAAAGGATGTTTTCCCTGTGTGTTTCTGTGTCTCTGTTTTCTTTCCTTTTTTTTTTTTTTTTTTTTGACAGGGTTTCACTGGGCTACCCAGGCTGGAGTGCAATGGCACAATCACAGCTCACTGCATCCTCGACCTCCCAGGTGCAAGTGATCCTCCCACCTCAGCCTCCCTGTAGCTGGGACCACAGGCGCACACCACCATGCCTGGCTAAATTTTTTTGTATTTTTAGTAGAGACCGGGTTTTGCCATGTTGCCCCAGCTGGTCTCGAACTCCTGGGCTCAAGCAATCCTCCCACCTCAGCCTCCCAAAGTGCTGGGATGTTTTCTCTTCGTATAAAGACACCAGTCACTGAATTCTGGCCCTCCCTAATCCAGTATGACCTCATTTTAACTAATTCCATCTGCAAAGATCCTATTTCCAAATAAGACCACATTCTGAGTTTCAGGATAGACATAGATATTAAATGGATACATCTCCCAAAAGATGTCCATGTCAAATCTTTGGAACCTGTAAATACTCCTTTCTATGGCAAAAGAGTGGAAAATAACTTACAGGGCAAAAGATGGGATTAAATTAAGCATTTTAAGAGGAGAGGATAACCCTAGATTAGCTATGTGGACCTAATTGCAATCCCAAGTGTCCTTATAAAACAGAGAGAAAGGTTGTTTAGAGGAGACACACACACAAAAGAGAAGGTGAAGTGATGACACAGTAGAGAAAGATGCGGCCACAAGCCAAGGGATGCCGACAGCCACAAGAAGATAAGAGGCAGGAGCAGGTTCTCCCTTAGAAACTGGGAGGAGTGCAGCCCTGCCAACACCCAGATTTCAGCCCTCTGGCCTTCAGAACTGTGAGAAAATAAACTCCTGTTGATTTAAGCCACTAGGTTTGTGGGAGTTTATTACAGCAACCTGAGGAAACTAATATAAGGAATTCTCTGAAAACCTATTAATTTGACAGTTGAGTTGCTCAATTTATTCTTACAATGGATCACCTTCTTGGTGCTATAAATAACATCAAGCAACTGACCCTTCAAGATTTACTTTGAAACCTCCACCCAGCTCTGACCACCAACCCTGAAGAATTATGTCACCTACATTCCCAAATCAATAAAGCCCCTGCATATAATTACCTGCATTTATCCAGACTCCAGAAACCTCATTAACATCCTTCCTTTGCTTTCTCTCCTCCAATAAATTTAGTAAAACTCTTTTAAGGTAGCCAGCCTTTTTTCCAGTTTTCTTCAGGAACAAGTTTCACAGCTGGTGACTGGTGTGGTTCTTGGGCATGCTAACTATTTTTTCTTCTTTCAAAATATAAAACATTCTAGTTTAATCATCATTCTTGAATTAAAGATACGTGGGATTAATTTTTTAAAATTTTTTCAAGGACTTTTTTTTAATCTTTTTTTTTTTTTTTTTTTTTGAGACAGGGTCTCACTCTGCCACCCAGACTGGAATGCAACGGCACGATCTCAGCTCACTGCAACCTCCACCTCCCAGGCTCAAGTGATTCTCCTGCCTCAGCCTCCCAAGTAGCTGGGACTACAGGCCGACACCACTACTGCCCATCTAATTTTTGTATTTTTAGTAGAGACGGGGTTTCACCATGTTGGCCAGGCTGGTCTCTAACTCCTGACCTCAAATGATCCACCCACCTCAGCCTCCCAAAGTGCTGGGATTGCAGGCGTGAGCCACCACGCCCAGTTGAGGACTTCACTTTTAAAGATTAGATTTAAGCTTAAATCTAACCTAATGGAAGATTGAGGGAAAGGTAGAGATTTCCCATACGGTCCCTCCACACACACATACCTATTCTTCCCCAGTATCAACAATCCCCAGTGCAGTGGTACATTTGCTACAATTAATTAACTAACATTGACACATCATTATCATACAAAATCCAAAATGTATATTAGGGTTTACATTCTATGCATTTGGACAAATCTATGCTGTATCCACACTTACAGTATCATATGGAGTATTTTCACTGCCCTAAAAATTCTCTGTGCTCTACTTATTCATTCCTCCCTCCCCACAACTGCAGGAAACCACTGATCTCACTGCCCCCACAGTTTTGCTTTCTTCAGAATGTCATATAATGCGATCATATAGTATGTAACCTTCTCAGATGGGTTTCTTTCACACAGTAATAGACATTTGTTTCCTCCATGTCATTTCATGGTTTGATAGTTCATTTCCCCTTAGTGTTGAACAATATTTCATTGTCTGGATATACCACAGTTTATTTATTAATTGACCCGCTAAAGGACATCTCAACTGCTTCCAAGTTTTGAGAATTTGAAATAAAGCTGCTATTAACAGCCGTATGCAGGTTTTTGTGTAGACATACTTTTTCAACTATTTTGGGCAAATACCAAGGAATGTGATTGCCAGATCACATGGTCATAGTATGTTTAGTTTTATAAGAAACTGTCAAGCCATCTTCCAAAATGGCTACACCATTTTGTATTTCCATCAGCAATGAATGAGAATTCCTGGTGCTCCATATCCTCACCAGCATTCGGTGTTGTTAGTGTTCTGGATTTGGACCATTCTAAGTGTATAATGATAACCTATTTTTGTTTTAATGTGCATTTCCCTGATAACATACAATGTGTAGCATCTTTTCATTTGCTGATTTCCATCTGTATATCTTCTTTAGTAAGGTGGCTGTTCAGATCTTTGGCCTGTTTTTTAATTGTTTTTTTAATTATGTTTAAGAGTTCTTTGTATATTTTAAGTAACATCGTCTATCACATATATCTTTTGAAATATTGTTTCCCAGTCTGTGGCTTGCCTTTTCATCCTCTTGACAGTGTCTTTTGCAGAGCAGAAAATTTTAATTCTAATAAAGTCCAGCTATCGATTATCTCTTTCATGGATGATACCCTTGGTGTCATAGCTAAAAAAATCATCGTCAAACCCATGGTCATCTAGATTTTCTCCTATGTTATCTTGTACGAGTTTCATAGTTTTGCATTTTACATTTAAGTCTGTGATCCATTCGAGTTAATTTTTGTCAAGATTTAAGCACGCATCTAGATTTCTTTTTGTAAATGCTTACCATTTTAGAATAAGAGCCCAGCCAATAGCACGGGATAGAGTCTTCATAGTTGACAAGGGAAGCAGAGGTTTCAAACTCCTGCCAAGAGACTGAGTCTCTGTAGATATCGAGAACTCGGATCTGCATCCTCTGGAGTGGTGATCTCCAAATGTTATGACAGTACATCTTTATTAGTAAATTATTTTTTAAATTACTAGTGTCCAATATATACGTGTATATATATACATACATATATATATGTATATATACACCCACACATATATGCTCTTTTGTATGAAGTACCTGCAAGGCTGGGCACAGTAGCTCATGCCTGTAATCCCAGCACTTTGGGAACCCAAGGCAGCAGGACTGTTTGAGCCCAGGAGTTTAAGACCAGCCTGGTCAACATAGTGAGACCTCATTCCTGCAAAAAAAAATTTAAAAATTAGCTGAGCACTGTGGTGCGTGCCAGTAGTTCTAGCTACTTGAGAGGCTGAGATGGCAGGAATGCTTGAGCCCAGGAGCTCAAGGATGCTCTGAACTGTGATCACACCACTGCACTCCAGCCTGGGTGACACAGTGAGAGTCTATCTCAAATCATACTAAATTTGCAAGTTCCTGTTTTGTGTGTATTAAAAAGCATAGAAATGTAAATGTAAAAGTTAGAAAATAGCAATGAAATGAAAAACACTTTAAAATAATTTTAAATTTACTTAATAGTACATCAAAATCTCTGGTTATATCGCTAAAATTAGTACTACCAACTAATATATTTGTGAGAGTACAACATCAAAATTGAAAGGACTTTCAAATGCACAAATGATTAGTAGGCTTCCTTACAGCAGAATGCTGAGCATTAGCTAGCAAACCCTTCAGGGCTATTTGATCCTATAGAGCTTCATGCCTTTGATTATCTTTGACTAGGCTATTTTACAACTCTGTAAACTGTAAGAAACTGATGATAATGCAAATTATTTTTGTCCATAGAAATGCAAATGGATTTTCTGCAGTAGAGATACAATTGATTTCTGCCCTGTAGAAACACACAGTTTGTTGCCCTACATGATATCAACCAGTTTTGCAGCTATTAGCAAATAAATTTTAGGATTCCTGATTGCCTGTAAATATGTCTACTCTTCAGATTTTCCTTTGAACTACATTAGTCATCTTACAGTTCTCTCATTAATTAATAAACTAGATTTAATGACAAATATTCATTTTACATATGTCTGATAGTCACAATTTCATCTTTTTGAAAATTATCCACTAACAAATGAAAACAAATATGTGTCTTTTTTAAAAATCTTGATTTAATTTTCTGTTATACAGCAATTTACGTGTCTGATTCTAAGTTTAGTTCATTTTGATACTTGGTTTTAATGGATGTTATAGCTGCAAAAATACTCTTCATAGGGGTAAGCTGGTTCAAATATGAAATTCTAATGGTTATCTTTCAATTCCACCACCATTACTTAAAATGTCTTTGATTTAAAAACTGTCTTCTCTGATGTTAGTTTTATTGTGAACTGATACGAATATGTTGTGTTTTATGTATAAACTCTGTGCATGCGTGTGTGTGTGTGTGTGTAATCAAATGGGTTTATATCCCACTATAATATTTTTATTTAAAAGCTTTTTAAATGGGTTAAAAATTCTATTTCCCAGTGTATAACAGGTGCACCTGACAGCAACAACTTCAGCATATCCTGAGAATGACCCTATGGGTCTAAGAAGAATGTGTATTTGGAATCCTGAGCTAAGGAATCTGGCAGTGGCCAACCTGGAGAATCACTCATCTACAAAGGATGTCTGAATCCCTGGCCTATCCCCATCCAGGGGCCCTTTGTTTGGGTTTAAATGGAGGTTATTAGGTAGAGGTTTCTAGGAATAGAATGCTCAGTAAAAATGCTGTATAAATGACATGCTACTTATAAACAGTAGCAGCTTTCCTGTCCAGCCCACTGCCACTGGACTATCCCTGTATGTATGTCCCCCAGTGAACCCTACATCTCATTCATTGTCTCCAAGCCTCTTCTTCAGCCTCCTGGACATAATGCCATCCCTACTGGACTGAACAGAGGTCTAGCATGACACCCAGTGTTATAAATGCAGATGTGAGAGTTACCATAGTTCTCACTCTTTTTGTTGTTATTTGTTTGTTTGTTGTTAATTTTTATTTTAAGTTCAGGGGTATAACTGCAGGTTTGTTATATAGGTAAACTTGTGTCATGGGGGAGATCTCACTCTTAATTCATTTTTGAAAGGCTGAATCATATAACACTGAAAATATTTTTAGACACCCATTTTTAAATGTTCTTTCCAGAGCATAGGTTTTATTTGACAAACAGTTATTTTTTTTACTCATTCTTAAACCATCACATTTACCTTGAAGAAACAGATCTTTGGTGTACAGTTTAAGTGTAGTATTCAATTTTTTTTCAAAATATATGGTAGGTAGAATAATTTTTTTTTTTTTTTTTTTTTTGAGAAGGAGTCTCACTCACTCTGTCACCCAGGCTGGAGTGCAGCGGCACCATCTTGGCTCACTGCAACCTCTGCGTCCCGGGTTCAAGTGATACTCCTGCCTCAGCCTCCCAGGTAGCTGGGACTACAGGTGCATGCCACCACGCCCGGCTAATTTTTATATTTTTTGTAGAGACGGGCTTTTGCCATGTTGGCCAGGTGGTCTCCAACTCCTGCTCTCAAGTGATCCACCCTCCAGGGCCTCCAAAGTGCTGGGATTACAGTCATAAATCACTGCACCAGCCTATTTTGACCACATTTCATCATAAAAAGGCCAATGAGTTTACAAAAAAAAAAGTGTTATGGGCTGGAATGCATCTCCCTAAAATTCGTATGTTGAAGTCCCAACCCCCAGGCCCTCAGATTATAGTCTTAAATTTCGAGATAAGATCTTTAAACAGGTGATCAAGTTAAAATGAGGCTGTTAGGGTGAGTCCTTAATCCAATATGACTAGAGTACTTCCATGAATTTAAACAGATAGTAGGGAGGCACTTGCAGGGAAAGGCCACGTGAGGACACAGGGAGGAGGTAGCCACCTGTAAACCTAGGGAGAGGCATCAGGAAAAAAAAACTAACCTTTCAACACCTTGATCGCAGGCTTCTAGCTGCCAGAATTGTGAGAAAATAAATTGCTGTTGTTGAAGCCATTCAGTCTGAGGAATTGTGTTATGGCAGCCTGAACAGACTAATGCAATGTGTAACCCATCTTTAGGTTTCGTGATACTTTTCAATTCTTTGCTATGGAAAATGTATAACATCTTGTGCTATAAAAATTGCTTATCTCTCAATGTAATATTGTAGCGATCACACCATTTATTATTTTATTTATTTATTTATTTATTTATTTATTTATTTATTTTTCTGAGACAGTCTCGCTCTGCCGCCCAGGCTGGAGTGCAGTGGTACAATCTTGGCTCACTGCAACTTCTGCCTCCCGAGTTCAAGCGATTCTCCTGCCTCAGCCTCCCAAGTAGCTGGAATTACAGGTGCACGCCATCACGCCTGACTAATTTTTGTATTTTTAGTAGAGACAGGGTTTCACCATGTTGGCCAGGCCAGACTCGAACTCCTTACTTCAAGTGATCTGCCTACCTCAGCCTCCCAAAGTGCTGGAATTACAGGCACAAGCCACCTTAGCCAGCCTCGCACTATTTAAAATGACTCATAAAATCTCAAAATAACTCAAATAATCTCATAAGTCTTTTTAACGAGGGGCTATGAACTACATAACTTCACATATAAACTATAATGAGCTGCAGAATGCTGAGAACCAGGGAATGAGTAGGTCACCACTGTCAAGACGTCCATGTTGTGGAATTCCCATTTTTCATTCCTGACCGCATGGGGATTGACCCACCTTCTAGGTGAGGACTTCCCCAAAGTCAAGCCATAGAATAAATAAAGCTTAATTTATTTTTTTCCTAAAAGATAAAAACAACATATAAATAAAAGCTATGATATTTTCTTCTCATACTGATGCCTGGGATGTCCACCCTCTATCTTAGAGACCATCACTCTAGGCGATGAATACCTTTGAAAAGTTTAAGTAAGGGAGACATGATTTAAAGTGGTTAGAGTGTTTGTTCTGTGAAAAATGAGTTATGGCAGGTGAGAGTAAATGCAGTGAAGCCAGTTAAGATGCTGATGCAGTTTTCCAAAGGAAATGATGAGAGTGTAAAATGAGTTGTTACAAGGATCCAAAGGGGACAGACTTCCAACATATTAGAAGGCCAGGTTGATTGGAATTGGGCAGCAGATCAGTTGTGGGGTAGGAAGGAAAAATGTTACCTGAAAATGTTAAAGTTAGGATTTAGGATTTGGGGGTGTGGGAAATGAGGTCTATTTAAAAAATAAGACATGTGGTATAATAAACAAATTTTGGAAAAAGAAAGTCATAATTTCCATTTCCTTTATGTTAAGTTTGAGTTACTTCGGCATATCTGGATGAAATTATCCATCAGGGAGTAAGATATGTGGATCTGGAGTTCATAAAAGAGAGGTATGGTTAATTTTTTTATTGGTTAGGGTGATAATGGGGTACAGAGGGAAGAATACACTGCATGTAATTTTAAATCACAATTAAAACAAATTAGAGTAAATCCTTAATATTCTAGTGTCCATTTAATCTTGTCCTTGACTGTAGCCAATTCATAGAGGCAGAAGTCTGCTACTACACAGGAATTTATTGGTCTGCAAAAAAACTTCCATGTCCTGACAAACCAGGACTGCAGGAAAAGAAGACAGTCCTTGCCTCTACGAAGAGGATTCAGTGTATAAGCGGGTTCTGTGCCCCAGCACTAACTCAGCCAGAGTACCTCAGGGGCAGCTTGTTGAACAGCTGCTTCTTTCCAAAAAACTACTCCCATCTGAGATCTTTGGTGTACCTTAACATGGGTTAAACTGTCCTTAGATTTAAAAAAAAAAGTGCTGATTTTATGTACTACATGGTATTCATGACCCTAGAGAGCAAAAGCCATTGGAAGGGATGAGCTTATGGAGCAAGAGTATGGTAAGATTTTGAAATAGGACTCATTCTGTCTCATTTCAGCTGAGACCCTGAGAAACAAGGTGCCAACTAACCTCACATCCCAAAGCAAGGTGATAGATCACCTAAGCAGGGATTGCAAAGAAAATTTCAGAAGATGGCTTGCAATCTCTAACCTAATATCCCTTTTCTGGCATAAGAAAATTGAAGTTGAAAATCTCAGAGAGAGAATTTCCTTAGGAGAAAGTTGTTGGAGTATTCTCGCATTTGTGTGTGTGCCTCCCAGTAAAAGGAAACAAAGAAGGGGAAACCCCCTCCTAGTTTAAGAGTAAAAGTAGCCTCAAATAAATTATTCAGAGAGTTTAATAGGTGCACTTTGAACACCTTTGACTCCTGTCTGACACAGATCGCAGAAATGTAAAGGTCAGGGTCTATGTTATCAGCCTGAGGCACCAGGACAGAGACAGACGATTACGGATAGGGAGTTAGCTGCACTTCATCAAGAGTAAGAATGAGGATGCCTGAGTGCTTCTTGGGGATCAAAAGAGGGCTACATGGGAGAGGGAGATCACACCCTACAACCATCTTAAATCTTCCCTAAGAAGACGATCCAAAGGGATGATGTGATGTTAATCAGAGAGAGGGACCAGCAGAACAGCTCAGATAGAAACTATGTGTGGCCTTCCAGAGGTACCACCATGCTGCTGGAAGTACAGTAGCACAATCCTGGCGATAGAATTTCCAAGGAACCCTGGGCATACCTTACAAGAATCAACATCGAGCATAGATTAAATGAAGAGAATGTCAATGCCCAGGCGTGCATCAGTACCATACAGGTAAGAGTTTTCCTCTCTCTTTGATCTTTTCTCTCACAGCTCTGATGAAGAAAGAGGGAGACAGAGATAGAAAAAGAGAGAAAAAAGCTTGATCACAAAGCTTGGAGTGAACGGGTGTTGAATAGAGAAGGGCTTAATAGTAAGGTAGGAAAGAGGATTATTCTTTCTTAATGTTGACTTCCACCCTGAAGGAGGAACTTGTTGAGGGGAAGGGAGAAGTTGTATGGCAGGTGCACCTGACAGCAATAGCTTAACCTGAATCATACCCTAAGAATTGACTGCGTATGGCAGATGCATCTAAAAGCAATAACATAACTTAAGCATACTCTGAGAATGACCGTATGGTCTAAGAATAATGTGTGTTCAAGAATTTCAAGCTAAGGAATCCAGGAGTGGCCAATTCGGAGATTCATTCTTTATACATGAGGAACTCCTGAACTGCTGGCCCACTCCATGGAACGCAGGCCATACAGGGGATGGAGGCTCTTTGTTTTGGGTTAAATGAAGATTGCAAGGTGGAGATTAGTAGCGGGAGGGTGCTAAGTGAAAATGTGATGTAAGTTGCATGGTTTTTTACAAGCGGTTGCAGTTCTCCTGTCCAGCCTGCCACTACTGGTCTGCCTTGTATGTAGCTTCCCTCATTCAATTCCGTATCTCAGTTGCTGGCTCTGGGTCTCTTCTCTGGCCTCTTAAACATGGTGCTATCCCTATTAAAGTTCATAGGGGTACAGCACTACTAAAGTTTTAACTTCAAATTGTCTATGGAACTCTGATTATTATTACTGGCCATGTTAATTATTCTCATGAGAATTTGTGACTAAAAGTGACCAGAGGACAATTGACTATTGGAGAGTGATCAGAATTGAGAGAATGGCTTTGGACTTCATTCAAGGGTCAGGGGAAAACGAGCCTCACAGAGCAGATATGAAAGGGCAATTGGAAGAAAAGGAAAGTTCTCTTCTCTTGTACTCCATGGAGATCTACTCTTGCAAAATAAGAATTACCATAGTTTAGAGTAAGAACAGAAAAGGTCTAAGGATGAAGTCTTCCCAGGGCTGCAACATCTTAAATGTGGGCAGGAAGAGAAGCATGAGAGACTGAGAAAGAATGGTGAGGAAAGTAGGAGGGAAACCAAGAGCTAGTGGTGTCAGGAAAGCGATTCCCTTTTTCTTTTAAATGCTACTGTATTTTTTCTGTCTTCCCACACACCTCCTCATCCATACACATACTTAGTGCAATCCTGGGACATCTGGCAGGCTATAAGCAAAAACTTGTGAACCGAATGGACAGAACTGTTCTGCAAATAGCTTCCATCCAACTGTCTAAGCCATAAAGATTGTAGAACTCTGTAGACCAAAGAGGCTCTTGTTTTACGATCTGTGAATGGTGAAATCATGGATTCAGGTTTATAATGCCAGTGAACAGCCAGAACTGATGAAATATTAGCTGCATCTGGTAAATTCTTCCTCTTTTTTTTTTCTTTGAGACAGGGTCTCATTCTGTTGTTCATTGCTCACTCACTAATCACAGCTCACTGCACCCTCAATCTCTCAAGCACAAGTGACCTGCATACCTCAGCTTCCCAAGTAGCTGGGACTACATGCACAAGACACCACTCCTGGCTAATTTTTTATATTTTTTGTATAGATGGGAGTCTCCCTATGTTGCCCAGGCTGGTCTCAAACTCCTGGGCTCAAACAACCCTTCTGCCCCCATCTCCCAAAGTGTTTGGATTACAGGTGTGAGCCACTGCACCCAGCACTTTCTGCTTTTCATAACACTTTCATTTCATGTCACATAAGCAGTTGAACACAGCACATCATACCTTGACAGGAAGGAGAGCCAAGTATGTTCTCTTTATGGGGCAGATGGAGGTGATGGGGTTAAAAACAAATGAATGCACTGTGTCTAGAGCTAGAAGAAGACACCAGCAACTCCTAAATCTTGGGGACTTTTAATAGAAGATTTTATTCTCTCCCTGAAACACTACATTATTTGGTGATGCCTTTTATTTGCTTGGCTCTTTAAGGTTACAGAGTATGGCCATGTACTTCACTTAAAGATTCTTCATTCTCCTCAACATATCAACTCCTCATTACCGTACAAAATTCAGCTCTTTGTCAGCACATCCAAAGTCTTTGCTGAACCCCTTAAGCCATAAACAAAAATCTTAGACTATTTGGGAGGCCTCTAACTCACCTAAAGCAGGAATAATGTGATTTCCTATCACATGGGAATGGTGAAAGGATTAAGAAGACACGGTGAGTGTCCAACACATAGAAGGCCTTCAGTGAAGATCAATTAGTGAACACTATCATGAAGAGTTCCTTCCCGCTTTCATTCAGTGGACAGTGAGTACGGAAAAGACATGGTGAGGACTTCAGCTCTTATTTTGGTGTATTCTTGTTACCATCACGGAGACTTGCCTTCCTCTTATCATCTAAATGGCAAGTCTTGCCCTGCCCAAGATGAGCAGGAAGATACAACACTTGTGCTCAGTTTCTGCAACATAAAAACGACAAAGCTCAGGCGGCTCCTTAGCCAGAGCCATTCTAAATGTTTCTGCCCCCAACTTAACTGCGGTGATAAATATCATGTAGAGAGCTGAGGCTAAATGCCAAATGCATAAACCAGCTGAATAGCAGAAAAAAAATAAGTCATTAGGCCCCTCTCTCTGATGCCCAGCGGGGAGGTTACCTGTTCCTCTTTTTCAACAGGCACCGCTGTTGGAGTACACTTTGATGTATTGCATAAGCCAGCATAGCAACAGCAGGGATATATGTATTTCTCCTGTATTCAAGCATCTCTCTGAATGCTTTTAAATACCAGATTGTACTATCCAGACCACCAGGAATTGGTATTTAATAACACAGCTAGCAAGAGGTCTGGTATCCCAGCAAATCCCACCTGTTCCCTGTGCAGACCAGGAGCAAGGCATTGTGTGGGACATTCTTATGAACATCCATCTCATGACCCCTAGGGCACTCATGGGAAGCTGGGATTACATTAGACAAGGGAGAAACTGAAAGCAAGAGGGTAAGAAGCCAATAAGGGCAATGTGTCTGGTCAGTAGCAAGGTAGAACCTCAAACTCAAATCTTCTGGTTTCAACTTCCACGACCTTGATGCTACCATGTGGCTGCCTTGGTCTTCTAACTAACTTCTCGTTTACCTCCCTGATTAAATCACAAGAATCCTGGGAACTGTAGGAAGATATACTGAGAATCAATGGGAATGAGGTCATCAACGAATGGAGTGGCTAATTTCTTTTTTTTTTTTATTACAGACTTTTTTTTTATTTTTTTAATTTTTTTATTTTTTATTATTATACTTTAGGTTTTAGGGTACAGGTGCACAATGTGCAGGTTTGTTCCATATGTATCCATGTGCCATGTTGTTTTGCTGCACCCATTAACTCGTCATTTAGCATTAGGTATATCTCCTAATGCTGTCCCTCCCCTCTCCCCCCACCCCACAACAGTCCCTGGAGTGTGATGTTCCCCTTCCTGTGTCCATGAGTTCTCATTGTTCAATTCCTACCTATGAGTGAGAACATGCAGTGTTTGGTTTTTCGTCCTTGCGATAGTTTACTGAGAATGATGTTTTCCAGTTTCATCCATGTCCCTACAAAGGACATGAACTCATCATTTTTTATGGCTGCATAGTATTCCATGGTGTATATGTGCCACATTTTCTTAATCCAGTCTATCGTTGTTGTCCATGCTCATGGGTTGGAAGAATCAATATCGTGAAAATGGCCATACTGCCCAAGGTAATGTATAGATTCAATGCCATCCCCATCAAGCTACCAATGACTTTCTTCACAGAATTGGAAAAAACTACTTTAAAGTTCATAATTTCTTTAGATCAAAATCTGAAAGATACATTTCACCAGGAAGACTATTCTGTAGAATAGATTCAAATCTGACTCAGCTTCTTCCATTGTAAATGCTGGGAGGAGTAGAGTCTGACCCCCTCAATAGCTCTGAGTTCTCCCTGCTGTACCCTGAAGTGGCCACCTGCTTGGAGAACAGTTTCATTCAGACCAACCCCCAGATTTGATCACTGAGGAAGCTGAGTTCCAGAGAGAGGAACAGATCCACTGAGAGACAACTTTTTACGTCTTCAGACTTCTACCTTTATTTTCTCACGGAACCCTGTTTGCCGCATGTCAATATATCAGTGTATTATGAGGAGTGGTGATTTGCCCAGCTGCACCTGGAGGATGGGACTTGGAGCTAGGATTCCACCACAGGCTTTTTGACCCCAGGCTCTGTGCCTTTCCTCCATTCCACAGCTGCATCTAGGGCCTCTCATGAGCGAGGGAAATTTGTGCTTCATTAAAAAAATTTTGCAAAGCTCCAGAACTGTTCTGTATGGCCTGAAATTCCCAGACTCCAGTGACTACCAGTTCTTAATATTTATTAAACAGGCATCACTTCACTGGTTCTTATCTGGATCACGTTCTCAGAGTCTAAACTCGGCACTGCAAACCTTCCTTCTGTTCCTCCCTCTTCCTATCACATCCAGGATGAAATAACTACATTTCATGTAGTTAATTTATACCTGCTGCTCAGCAAGCATATCCTTTTCATGCAGCCAAGGGTAAGGGTGTCTGTGGGGGCAAGAGAAAGAAGGAAAATGTGAGTTTCCACTTAGCCAGTGAGTTAGCAGCTCAGCAAGAGAACAAAGCAAGTGCAAACAAAGAAGACCAGAGTAAGGAAGGATAAATCCTAAGTGTCTCCCTAGCCTGGAAATTTCCAGATGTGGTCCCTGTCAGAGTTACCAGGTGATGCATCTGAGCACGAGTTTTCTGCTGTCATGACTGCTGGAGAGCAAGCAGCCTATTGTGCAAGCCCTGCCCTCCTTTGGCTGTTTATCCCACAGGCACTGACAGGCTTAAATTATAAAAGCTCTGACTTTTTAAAGAAATATGAATTGAGGCTCGGCACTGTGGCTCATGCCTGTAATCCCAGCACTTTAGAAGGCCAAGATGGGAGGATTTCTTGAGCCCTGAAATTAGAGACCAGCCTAGACAACATAGTGAGACCCCGAATCTACAAAAGCTTCTAAAATCAGTCAGGCATGGTGGTGTGTTCCTGTAGTCCCAGCTACTTGGGAGGCTGAGGTAGGAGGATCTCTTGAGCCCAGCAGGTTGAGGCTGCAGTGAGCCATAATTGCATCACTGCACTCCAGCCTGAGTGACAGAGCAAGACCTGTCTCTAAAAAAAGAAAAAGAAACACGAATGGAATATCTCGGGTAGCTATTCACCATTTATCCATTTCTTCAGCCACTCAAATTACTCACTCTACCATCCATTCCTTGCTTTCTGTATATATGTACTGAATGCCTATAAAGATGGGCACTGTGTCACCTGCTACAAATTCAATAGTGATTTCAGCTGAATATGATAGCTAATGCTTACAGAGTGCATACATCATATGGGATGCTAACCATTGTGTATGGACTATTACATTTATTCCCCCTCAATTACCATAATGTTATAATTCCTATTTTACAGATTAGGAAACTGAGATACATCGTTCAAAGCCATACAGCTAATAAGTGGCAGGGCCTGCATTCAGTCTCAGAGCTCAAAAAGTTAACCATCATGGGCCAGGCGCAGTGGCTCATGCGTGTAATCCCAGCACTTGGGGAGGCCAAAGTGGGCGGATCATGAGGTCAGGAGATTGAGACCATCCCGGCCAACATAGTGCAACCCCGTCTCTACTAAAAATACAAAAATTAGCTGGGCATGGTGGTGCGTGCCTGTAATCCCAGTTACTCAGGGGGCTGAGGCAGGAGAATTGCTTGAACCCAAGGAGCGGAGGTTGCAATGAGCCAAGATCACACCACTGTACTCCAGCCTGGAGACAGAGCTAGACTCCATCTAAAAAAAAAGTTAACCATCATGACAGACACAGCACCTGCCCCCATAGACTTTATAGTTTAATTCAGGAATAGTTAATAGCTTACCCCATGCTAATGTTTCTTCCCCTGTGTTAGATTTCAATTGCTGCATAACAAATTAGCACAAAATAAGCAACTTATAACAATATACTTTTTAATTTCACAATTTCCATGGGTGAGGAGTCTAGGAACAGCTTAACTGGGTCCTCTGCTCAGAGTCTTACAAGGCTGAAATCAAGGTGTTGGTTGAGGCTCAAAAATCACTGAGATCTCTATGGATCTATAAAAATCTCCACAATATCTGCACTGTTAATGTGATGATTATTCTTCAGTACTATATTATTATTTCATTAGAACTTACTGCTCTGACCATGCTGTCTTTTCTACTAATGAGCAAACGTCCTGTGCAAGCTCTAGTAAGTCTGCACTTTTTCTCTGGTGCCAACTTTTTATTATATTATGCCTCTTGCCTCATGTTTCAAGTTGTAACCATCTGGATACCTTATTCCATAACCTACATAAGCTTAACACTTAATGGTAGATCTTGCAGTAACAATATGTGATAGATACACACGTGTGTGCCTGCGTGCATGTGTGTGTATGTGTATTCAGTGACAGCAAAACTAAAATTCTATGTTCATCAAGATTTGGTGGCACATCTGTGAAGTAATAGTGATAAAACATTATTCCTCAGTACTTGTATTAGTTAGCCTTTGCTGAGTAACAAATCATTCCAAAACAATAACAAGCTATATAGCTCACAATTCTGTGGATTGAAAACAATTAAGCTGGATAGTTTGTACTGATCCCAGTGAGGCTCACTCATGGATTTGTAATCAGTGAGTGGATTGGCAAGTGACTGGCTGATCTAAGATGATCTAAACTGGACTGACTTGTCGTTCTCTCTTCTGTTCCTCTTCAGTTCACTGTCCCTGTCACTGATGTCATGGCTATTTCCCCATTTTAAAACTCCACATGATTCCTGGTGGGGGTGGGAAGCTTCCAGTCACATCATCTCCTCCCCACTCCTATCACAGAAATAAACACATAGCTTCAGTCCAGCTAGTCAAGCACCTCATCACCCTGGCCACAGTATTTGGCCAAAGCTTGAATATGTGATCTAAGCAGGGCCAATCATAAATATTCCCTGGGGTCTATATGTATTAAATAAGAGTGAAGGTTGTTCTCCTCTAAGTTGGGAACTGCAACTGCAAATAATATAAACCTGGGACAGTCATTAGTAATGTGCCTTCTCTTTCACTACATGGAAAAAGCTTCTGGGACCTAGAACAGAATAAGACCAGTGCAAAAGGAGAAGAACTGAAGGGTGGGGACATAGTGAGTCCCGAAGCCAGCACACTCTTGTGTAAGGCCAACTCCACGGTGGCCTGTTAGTGCTTTGAATGTGTAACATGGTAGTATGAAGTGTCAAGTGAGAGATGTTCCCATTTTCCATGAATTGTGATGGAACCAACCATAAGGAACAATTGTGAAGAGATAAATGTGAGAAGATAGAATGAAAAAATGCTAAGTTCTCCTACAGCCCCCTGGAGGCCCTGGGGTGTACTATATCCCCCTTTAATGTACCTTTCCACTTTCTTCAAGATTCCAGGGAGGGACTAGGTGCAGAAAAGGAAATTTGTCTTTTGGAAGAGAGAGATTATGAAAAAACAACGATTTCACATATCTACCCCCAACATTAAAGATAATTTTCAACTAATTTCAGCCCCCTTTCTTCCTATAAGATGGAGTTGTACAAAACATGCTGTTCCCACCACCATCACTACTCCACCACTCAGGAACTGGTGATGATCTGTTGTATGAGTTTCTGGTCTTCTGAACCAATAGGGTGACCATTGCTGCTGATCTGTAACAAAAGGAAAAGACCCAAAAGGCCAAGAAAGAAAAGCCAAGGGAACCCTCACTACCTCCATTTGGCAGGAAGAGATGACATTTCCACAGGCAGAGCTCATACAACAGAAGTTGTCTTAAACCATCTCAAACCATCTTACCAGTATCTTCCAAGAGAGCTGCATGTCTGTCTAGAGAGCCCCAGCAGCCAGAGGCTGTGGGCTTGACCACGCATGAAGGTGGGAAGTGGGAAGAGGTTGAGCCTCAACCAGGCCTCTTGCAAGGAAGCTGACTATACAAAGATGGGTCCCCTTGAGATCTTCCCAAAAATATAATCCATATATGTCCCCACAAGACAGCCAGTGTTTATATTCCTGTGACACAGAAGGGACTACAAGCCAGAATAATAAAATCAAGTCCAAAAGGTCATGAAAAAACAACTATGAAAAACCATAAAAGGAAATACCCTTTTTTTCTGTCCCTTTCCTTCCCATTCCTAAATTCAGAGAGGCAAGGACAGGGCAGGGGAATGAGCATATGGAGAGTTGCCACAGACTCCCCTGTGTGGGGGGCCTGGGGTAAAATAAGAGATATGAGTTTAGGAATGGAGAGGACTAACTCTTCGTCCTTGAAAGTGACAAAGAAGTTAGAAAATATGACTAGCATGTCATTAAGTAGGTGATCATATAATTTATTGCAAATTCCAGGGCACTAATGAGAGTCAAAGGGGGCACTATTTATAATTGCTTGAGGACAAAAGATGTAAACCAGAACACTCCCAGGCAAACAGCGACATGTGTCATTATGCCCACGAGGAAAGGGGCTGCAGTAAAGCAAGACTGTTAACAGATTTTGGAAAAGTTAAAAGTGCTTTAGGTTTATATTTGCAATTCAATCACAAAGCCAATAAATGCAAACTTAAGAAAAAACTTTTTTTGCACTGAAGCAACTTTGAGATAGATTTCCGTCACAACTGAAAGGGCTTTCATTAAAAATTGTGCAAAAGTAAAGATAATCAGTTAAGCTGTAAGTACCAAGACAGAGGTAAGCACTGGGTAATAGGAGAAAATGGATGAGAAGCCCCTAACCCAGGCTTGAGGGTCAAGGAAGAATTTCCAGAGGAAGAAACCCTGGGCTGCACCTTTAAGTACAAGCAGAAAACACAAATATGTGGGAAGGATGGTCGAGACAGAGAGGGAAAGGCAAAGGACGAAGCATGTGAAATTAAATGCAAGGTGAACACTTTATTAAATAGATGAAGATAGGCAGGATCTAAACCAGGAGCAGGCCAAATCTGGGCCTCTGTTTTTGTCAATAAAATTCTGTTGGAAAATAACCCCACTCGTCATTTTACATATTGCCTATGATTGCCTCCTTTTCACTACAGCGGTAGAATTAAGTAGTTGCCACGGAGATTGTCTGGCCTGCGAAGCTTCAAGTATTTACTATCTGGCCCTTATCAATACATTCGCTCATCCCTTATTTAAAGCACTAAGTAATCAGCCAGTTATTCCTTTCAAATCACTGCTGGTTCTAAGAGAGGTATACACAAGAGACTTTCTTTATAACTGCATTTAGATTTTTGATTTCACATTTCTATTTTGTTTCCTACCTAGTGAGCTTAGCTGAATCCTGCAATAACAGAGAAGACTTTTGTGTATGTCAGAGGCAGATCTAAAGAGACTGCTGTTAACATCCTACCCCTTTTTCTAGGTGGGATGCCCACAGAAGCAAGTCCTGAGAAGAGGACCAACGGTGTGAGTTTAGTTTGGAAGTGCAGAGAACTGGCAGGGGAATGGAAAAGGGATAGATGAAGAATGAAGCCCAATAAGGAGTGCATTGTTCAGTCAGTGACCACAGTAGACAGCTGGAGCGTCATCCCCAGAGGATACATGGGAAATTGTGTGCAACACGTGCATCAGGAATATTCCATCTGGGGGATGAGGAGGCTGAGCTGCTTATACTCGCACCCAGCAGTCATTGATTATTACCCCCATCCCAGATGTCAGGCCCCCATCATGGGATGGACACAGTGGGCTCCAGCAGCCTGACAGTCTCCTCATGAAGATGCAGGTACTGGTCATCAGAAATTTGGCCACCGTGCATGGAAATGTTGGTTCTGACAGAATGCAGACAGAGCATCAGCATCCCATGCCACTCCCATCTTGGTTCTGGCTTGACTTTGAAAGTGATCCTGAAATGGTGCCATTGGATCTGGAATCCCTTTTTGGATAACTGGAGAAAACAATGCCATAGACGCATGTGGAAATACCCGAGATGACACTTCTCAGTCCACTGTGGCCCATGTATGCCTTCTAAACAGAAGGACATTCCCGTCCTTCCTTACCTTGTCAGCTGGGCAGGAAAGAAGAAAGAAAAAGAGGAATAAAAGACAGTCAGACATGAGAAGAGAAGAGAAAAGAGGAGAGGAGGGGAGAGGAAGAAAGCAGGGCAGAGAAAGGGAGAAGCTTCACTTCACTCTTCAAATGTAGACTAAGTAAATAAAGTTGCCCTCACCAATGTGGATGGGTATCAGCCAATTCACTGAGCAGCCCAAATAGAATGAAAAAAAAAAAAAAAAGGAAAGAGAGTGAATTTTTTCTCTCCTTGAGCTGGGATGTGCATCTCTCCTGCCCTAGGACATCAGTGCTCCTCTTTCTTAGGCCTTCAGACTCTGACCAGGATTCACACCATCTGCTCCCACTGTCTCACCCCCAGTCCTCAGGGTTTCAGACTTGGACTGGGACGTGCACCATTGACTCCCTGGATCTCAGACCTTCATGTTTAGACTGGAAATGGCATCACCAGCTTTCCATGGTCTCCAACTTGCAGATAGCAGATTGCAGGACTTCTCAGCCTCCAAAATTGTGTGAGCCAATTCCTATAATAAATTCCCTTCTATGTATCTATATATATTCTATCAGTTCCATTTCTCCAGAGAACCCTGGCTAATACGGGCATGTATAAGATTTGCACAGCACATGTTGCTTCAGGCCCCCTCTTTGGTTCTATCCCACATGATCTTATTCACCCATCCATCTTCTACTTATATGCCTGACTGAGGCCCTGTACACAGGAACAAGACCTCACATACCAACATCAAACCTTCAAAGACCTCAGGCTCCATCCCCCTCTTTCTGCCTATGAAGCCTGTACACAGTGCTGTCTCCTCACTGTCCCATGCAATCTCACACACACCCACACACACACACACACACACACATCCTTCTGGTCTTTGCACAGGTGTGCTGCTCTTTACCTGCAATGTCCTGCCTGCACTCTGCTCCTCCTAGTATATTCCCTGGCTTTCTTTTCCACCTACATCAGCCCATCAGGATCATTTTCTTCTCTGAATACCCACAAGCTTGTTAGTGCCTCATCACAACTATTGACTGACTAGCACTCTTCACTGTTTTTAATTCTATTTCATCGTGTCTTCTGATACAGATATCCTAATAATATCAGATATTGAGATATCTAGATAATATCTTAATTTGTATTTGAATAATACCATCTCAATTACATATAGAAAACATTTAATCTTCAAAACACTCCTGTGACATATATTCATGTACATATATAGAGGTATAGAGGTATGGACTGGTATATGAATCTTATTCCCATTTTATACATGGAAGGAAAATAGAGGGCAGAGTGGCAACAGAATAAGAAAAAGAGCACAGGCTTCCACATAGATAGACTGAGATTTAAATCCGAACTTAGACTGAAACTGACAGAGTAGCCTTGGAGAAGTTACTTAAACTCCCTGGGCCCATAAATTGAGAATTACAATGCCCCTTCCATAGATTTCTTTAGGAGGACTAAATAAGATAACTAGTGATAACAATTGCTACCACTCAGAGGAAAAATACCATGTACCAGGCACTGTGCTAAACACCTTACATGCTTTATGTCACCTAATTTTGTCAGTCTTACTTGATATTTCTTAAAATTGCACCCCTGTAAGGACGGAGAAAACTGAGCAAATGTGCATAGACTATGCAGAACACTCCCTAGCACACAGTAGGAACACAGCAAAGAGTGGCTTCTCTTGGCATTGAAGAGGGTGAGCTAGAAGCGCTGTCCAGGAAGAGCAGGAGAAGGAGGGAAATGAAGAGGCCGAGGGATGACTACAATGCAGTTTCCACACTCCTGCTGGAGAAACTGCCCTGGATAAGTCAGAGACACGTCCATTGTTTGGTAGATTACACCTTTTAAGCAACATTTATGTTTGTTTCTACTGCCACAATAAATTAGACTTTGAAACAATAAAAAAATTATTCCCTGCAAGAATAATAAATTATATTTGTTTACTTACAGGGCAAGAGTAACACCACTGTGGTCTAAATATGTATCTATAATGGCAAAAATAGAAAATTAACTGACAGTGGTAACAAAAGAGTTCTGATCTCCTACATGAGGCCATGTCCAGAAGCACCAGTGTATGATTTTTCTGGGCCCCTGAAATACATGGACTACACCTCAAGAATGCACTTTGATGGAAAAGCTTGCAGAAGTGGAAAAGCCATACTGCCTCCCTTCCTGTTCCTTGAACCCAGGGAACACAGTCTTGGCATTTGCTATACCTGTACCTGGAACAGTGTTCCCCAAGAGAGCTACAACCCCCTCACTTCTTTCAGATCTGTGATCATATGTCAAGCCATCAGGGACCCCTCCAATCATCTTATCTGAAATAGCATCCTCCCTACCAGTACCTGCTGTCTCTCCAATCCTGCTGACTTATACTTCATAGCATTTATTACCATCTGACACTTTAAATGTCACTTCACTACTTTTTTGCTATAATTGTATATATCTATGGATTTATCTATTCATGTATTTATCTATTCATGTATTTATCGTGTTTTGTATTTGTGTATTGTCTATCTATCCATAGTAGAATGTAAATTGCACAAGAACAGGAATTTCTGTGTTCATTGTAGGAGTTCAAATATTTATAACAAAGCCTGGCATATAGTAGGTGTCTTAGTCTTCTCAGGCTACTACAGAAAAATACCAAAGACAGGGTAGCTTAAACAACATTTATTTCTCACAGTTCTGAATGCCGGGAAGCCCAAGACCAAGGTGACAGCATGGTTGGGTTCTGGCGAGGGAGGGCCTCATCTTCCTGGCTTGCAGATGGCCCCCTTCTCATTGTGTCCTCACAAGGTGAAGAGAGAGCTCCAGTCTCCTCCTCTTCTTATAAGGACACTAATTCTAGTATGGGGGCCCCATCCTTAGGATCTCATCTAAATCTACCTCCTAATAGGCCCATCTCTAAATACCATCCCTTGAAGTATTAAGGCTGCAACATATAAATTCTGGGGGAACACAAACATTCAGTCTATAACAGTAAAGGTGAATAAATATTTTTCTAAGCAAAGTTCATCTTTATTTTTATCTTTATTTAGAGGTATGTTTTATTTATTAATTTGTCTTTAAATGAGAATTATAAATAAGCTGCAAAACTGATTCCAGTTGTGCTTTCTGTCCTATCTCTTGGGACCCTGGTCTTGAGTTACCTAAATGCTACATTGAATGAAGAAAACAAGACAGAACACATATTAACTGTGTCCGTTTTTTAATCTGAGGTTTTGACCAATAATTTCAGACTGATTATTCTGGCGCTACACGAAGAGAACTGAGTCGTATCATTGTTCCTATCTGAAAGACAGAGAAGCTGTGACTCAGGGTAGTTACAGAGCTTGCCCAAAGTCACACAGCAATTTAGCCATTGGGGAAAAGGGGAACAGGTAACTAAAGTTAGAACACAGAAATGTAGATTCCAACTGAGCGTTTTTATTTGGCAAAACCAGGAAATTGATTACATGCACCTCATCACCACCCTCCACAGCATCCCCATGGCCATGGCAGACACTGATCATCCACCACCTCCATGACACACTTACCCTGGACCAAGGGGTGGTACCAGGGTCCTCCTTAACACAGCATTCCTGCTAGCCTTGGGCAAGCAATTGATGTTAAGGGAGATAAACACTCCTGCTTGCCTTCTGTTTTTTTATAGTTTCAAGAATTTTATTGGATTATAATTCAGTGAAATTTGGAAAACCAGAATGCTTTGTCATGATTACCTATTTTCTTATGTACAGATAAAATTAAATTCTGTCTCTGCGTTTTTTGTTTGTTTGTTTGTTTGTTTGAAGTTCTGGGATACATGTGCTGAATGTGCAGGTTTGGTACATAGGTATACATGTGCCATTACCTTCTACCCTATTGACCCTTTTGCCCTCTCCATTTCCCATCCACAAGATGGAGACAGCACATGTCTTTGATTCTAGAAAGGGTCTTTTAGGAATTACTTACTAGAAAGCTTTCCCAATTGCTCAGTACCATTTCAACCTGTACACAATATGTACAAGTATATTACTGTTATTTTGCTATACTGCACTCAAATGAACTGTGTATTTTATATGTACACACAGAGAGTCATAAAATAGCATTATAAATCATGTGTAAAGACAAAAGTAGATGTTTTAAAATATTTATTTCATTGCCATTACAGATACATGTCATATTTATGCTTTACAGAACTAAGAAGAATGAATCTAATCTTTTGATACTAAATGATTACAAGTTTCAAATGGTCCTAAATCTTGTATGCCTGCAATATCAGATTCAGCACATCGGTCTTGATAAAGAATTATGTTTATTTATTTGTGTTGTATGGGCCAAGATCAAGAACAGCCCTCCTTTTAGGGAACATTTTCAAGAAATCTGGTGTATACCCTCAAACAATAATTGTGATGCACAATTATTTTGCAAATAAGCAGTAAAGATAAAATGTCTTTATACCTGATTTCTTAGTTACCACCTGGGGTTCTAATTAAAATGCACTTTTGGTATATGAAATGGCATCAGATAATGTTATCCTTATCTCATTGCATAATAATTACATCTGTGGCTTTTGGTTTCGGTTTTAATTAGCTTTCACGGTTCTCCACAAATGAGACAATTCATTTTTTAATGATAGATAAAACCTTAAAGGACAAGGAAAACATCCGAAGGTAATTAGGACACGAGGAATAACATGTCAATGATTTGTGGTCAACCAGATTTTATTTCATGTATACTTTTCTCTCCCCTTGTCTTTTCCCTCACCCTTATCAATTCCTAGGACAAGGACACTGTGGCAGGGACCTCATCAATATTTGGTGAAGGCAGAAGCCTCTGATGAGAGGTGGCTCTCTCCACTGGTGAAACTGCCTTATGGCATCTTGTCCAGCTTCATTCATTCTCTATCAGAGCTCTACACCATGCTTACCATGGAATTCTGGATGGCCAGGGGTATACAGTCTGTCAATATGTTATGTCAGAGGAAGAACCACAAGTGTCAACAGTGGTGCTTAACCCAGGCTGCAGAGTAGCTGAAGTGGGAAGTGAGGTGGGGTGCTATAATTGTGACATGACTAAATTAAGACAGGATTCTGGAAGTTGTCATTCTTACAATAGCAGGGATAAGAGCATGATCAGAATCAAGAAAGAAAACTGAGCAGGTAACAAAATGCACATCAAATTAATGAACAGGAGTCAGAAGACTATAAGCAAGCCATCTGCGTGCATGTAGAGGAAATCTTGAAATCCCTGCTAACTTTTAATGCTAGAACTGGGGCATGCAGGTATATATGTGCAGCAGAGAGATAGACGAGGGAGAGTTCTCTCCCTTTGTCGGGTGCCTTAGAAGCAATTCTTAGTAGCTAGTAATTAATTCAGTGTAACATGGCTATGGGTTAAAGATTGGTAACATGGAGAAACTTTATTACCAATGCAGGGTGGCCCAGTCTCCATTTTCATTTCACTCTAATCTTCCCGGTCTCCTGGTCAAATGGCAAGACACATCTGGAAAACCAGGTTAAAAGGATACCCAAAGTGGTTTCCAGGATACCACAATTACACACAGTATTGATACCAGAAGCGGGGGAGTCCTCATAGATGCCTCTGTACTGTCTGCGGCTGAAAACCGCACTTTAAAAGCCAAATAACTTGATTTTACCACTAACTATTAGCTGTGCAACAATGAGCCTCAATGTCCCCAGTTGAAAAGCTAGGATAAGACGGTAATTCACAGAGTTGCTATGAAGAGCAGATGATAGTAATATCCATAAAAACACTTTCAAAACAGCAAAGTGCTACATCAGTATAAAGAGTTACTCTTCTCTAACAGAAGGCCAGTGACATTTTCCAACAAAATAGGTGCCTACGACCAGTGTCAAAATTTTAGGTGATGGGAGTTAAAAGGAGAACAAGGAACAATAGAAAAACAGAAACATAGAGAAGTATGCATGCTGGACACTGTCTCAAGCTCTTTCATGTCCTATCGTTGATTCATCTTCACAGAAACCGTATTTTATCCCCCTCTCTACAGGTAAGCATACAATCATAATGTACTTCCCCAAGCTCACAGTGCTGTTCTGTGATCTGGCCGTGGCTGATTCCCAAGTCCATGCCCTTCTCATATACTACACTGACTCTTAGGACTTCTTTCAGCAGCTTTAATTCGTTCTCCCACTTTGGTCTCTCCCTGTCCCTTAGTTCTCAACGAAACTAAACTCATAGAAGCCCAGCGGAATTTCCATCTTTGCCATTAAACCTTCCCCCCAATTCTCTGAGTTGCACTGTCAGTTCCTTTTCTGACTACCTCTCCACCAACCTCCCATTAGCATCTGCCTTGATGCTCTGTGAAATCATGCAGCTGACTAAGCTGGAACCCAGTGGTACTTTTCCATGAAGTCCTGCCATCATCAACACAATGAATATCCATTTTCATCTAGCACCTATAGAAAAGAGGACTTTGGTGATGGGCAGGGGCGGGTAGAGGAAGGAGGTTGGAGGGATACTATGATGTTTAATCTCATTTCATCCCTTGGACTGAGTTTATGCAAGAGAAATAGTCACTTAACTTCAGATTTAAATAAAATGCAAAGTCATTTTATATTAAAAGCTGGAGAGGCCAGATGACATCTAAGTAACAGCAATTTTATATTTGAAATAAAAATTCAGCAGGCGTATATTAAGTACATGAGGCTCTGTGCCAGAGGATTTTTCTTGAGTTGAACATAGTAATTGTTGTAGCTAGTAACTATCCCTGTTTTCTAGCTAATTTGCTAATTCAATTTTACCTCCCGTGCTTGAGACATGTCACCACACTGTTTAAGTTCAATGGTTCGCCACTACTTGCAGGATAAATTCTTAATGCCTTTTCTGGCAACAAAGCCTTCCGGTCAAGACCCCAAATTGTATGTTCTGCATTGGCATCTAATATTTCCCTAAGAGAACATCCTATCTCAGTGTTTCTTGTTCTCAAATCATGCTTTACACATTTCTAGTCCTGAGCCATTTTCTCTCCCTCTCTCTTCCCTTTGCCCTCCACTTCCCTGCCCACACAAGCATAAAGCCTAAGAATAGTGTTCCTGCTCTCATTGTCCCCACCTAAGCTTCACTTACCCTGTCTTCCCTCATCAAGCCCCATGTGTCACTGTATGGAGAGACCCTGTCACGAGCAAAGAAAGACCTATTCAGGAGCAATGGAGAATCAACCGAGTGCTACAGGAGTCATAAAACCACCACTCCACTCCAGATCCACATAAACTCTTCTGCCCTAAAGAATATAAGTAGCCCACATGCTGCAATCTCATCCACCAAGATTATCTGGTGAGATTATTGTCCAGTAAAATCTGTTACTGTATAATATAGCAAATAGTATCTACGTATATAAACTGCATAAAATGGCAAATAGACTTTCCTCTCTCTAGGCAAACGAATGTCGATAATCAGCTCCTTCTGAGAGATTAACACTCTGCAAACATGTCTGAGCACGGGCTGAGTGAGACATCTTGCTGGGCACTTTACATGGATTATCACAGGGTATCCACAGTGATACCCTGTGAGGCCGAGTACCCTGTGAGGCCGAGACTAAGTTTGCCTTCAAAGAGATGGGGTAGCTGAGGCTGCACAAGGTTAAGTAACTTGTCCAAGGTCACATAGCTAGAGTGCCTTTAGAAGGAACCTGGCAGAGCAGGCAAACCACTCCACATCCCTAGAGGCTACTGCAAGGTGACTCCTCCGCTAGTCATTGTAGACCATTCCAACAAGCGCTCTGAGAGTCTTCCAGGAGCTTCCATGGCTCTATCTCTTCTGTTCCCTGGCAAAACTCACAGATTCAGAATAAGGAGAAAGGCTTACTGTTTATTCTCAGGGCAGTGGCAGGATATTGACCACCAGTTAATTCTATTAAGTCCATTAACCCATTTATCCTGGAGGTTGCAATTTTTTGAATTGCAGACGTGTGTGAAAAATCAGACCTTGGTGATGACCTTGAGCAGTAGGATATAAATAACTCCCACATGCTTAGCGTTCCAATAATGGAACACTAGGCATAAATGTGCAGTGTTCCATTATTGGAATGCTAAGCATAAATAAATGGGCAGCTGTTTTCCCTACATCACATCTGCCCAGGATAGTAAGGACCATAGGGATGACTTCAAGCAAGATGCCCTTGGGCTTTGATGGTACCTACCAGCCTCTGACACATCAATCACACTGAATGGCCTATAATCTTCCCCATTTGCAAAACTCTCTATCACTTATAAGCACGATAGTAACATTATCTCATGTGATATTACAAGCACATTTGTGTTATGATTTTCAACATCCCCAATTTACAGGTAAGGAAACAGAAGCTCTAATGACAAAGCATCCATGAACTCATAGGTGAAAATACAGGGTACGTTCTATTTCTTTATCAGATTAGTGGTTATACGATGTTCATTTTGTCATAATTTATTGAACTGTATATTGTTTCGTGTACTTTTCCACATGTTACACTCCCAGTAAAAGAGGTTAATGATGGGTATAGAAGGACATGAAGGTATTCATTGGGTCTACTCTCATTAAAGAGATACTTTCTTTTAACATTTCATCCAAATTACTTTTTCACACTCAATGAATATTTGGGTATTTACATTATGTGCAAAGTACTGTTCTACATGCTAGAAATAATTATTTTAAATCAACAGACAAATGCTTAATTGTATTTATTTAACTTTAACTTAATTTCACAAGAAACTTCTTTATAAACATATAACACTCCTAATTCCCCATGCTTTTAATGTATACACATACACCCTACACACTCACACAAACACACACACATTATTCTTTGTCATAGCTGTGTAGTATTCCATTTTAAAAGTGAACAATCATTTATTTAACAGTCTCTTTCTGATTGAGTTTGTTGCTAGTCTTTGTTATTATATTACACACTGCAAAAAATCTATGTGCATGCATCTTTGTTCATATGTTCAGACATATCAATGAGATAAAATATTTAAAATGTCAGTCCTTGACCAAGCATTTTTAAAACTTCGACAGTTATTGCCAAATTGCCCTCCAAAGTTTGCACCAATCCTTGATGAGAATATATATTTCTTCACACCTCACCAATATGATGAGACTCTGATATTTGCCAGTCTAACCTGGGAAACTTGTCTCATTGGTATTATCATTTTTATTTATTTAATGATAAGTGATGCTGAGCATTTTTTCATATGCTCATAAGCCAATTTTGTTTTTCATAGATCAGTCTGTTCATGTTTTTACCTGTTCATATTTATTCTTTCTGTCATCAAATGGTCTCTCAATGATCTGCAATAACTCTTTACCTGTTGAGAAAGGCAATCCTTCATTTGTCATTCTTCATGCTTTTTTCTTGGGCAGAAATGTTCGATTCTTATATAGCTAAATTTGTCAGTATTTTCTCTTCGTGTTTAGAAGGGTCTTCCCCATTCCAAGATTACCTAAAGAAGTGTTTTCTCTAATGTAGCATTCTTAAGGGGACTTGCTCGATGAGGTTTTACTCTTTCTAGAAAAAAGAATGTTGATACCATTGGGAGGGTGAGGCAGGCAGATCACAAGGTCAGGAGATCGAGACCATCCTGGCTAACATGGTGAAACCCCATCTCTACTGAAAATGCAAAAAATTAGCTGGGCATGGTGGTGGGCGCCTGTAGTCCCAGCTACTTGGGAGGCTGAGGCAGGAGAATGGCGAGAACCCAGGAGGTGGAGCTTGCAGTGAGCCGAGATAGCACCACTGCACTCCAGCCTGGGCGACGGAGCGAGACTCTGTCTACAAAAAAAAAAAAGAATGTTGTTAACAAAAGATTGAGGTACAGTCCATTCATGCTGAATTTAATACCTAAAGATTAATTTAATATGAGATCCTACAAAGATGATCAAAAGATAATCCAAAGAAATAATTGAACAATACTAAAAGTATTGTAAAACATGGCAAATAGACTTTACTGAACAATTAACTGAAGTTTTATGATGTACAATAGCCTATAGATATTATTTGGTGGGCTTCTGCTATACACCCCAATTCCCCGTCACTAAGGAAATGATAGAAACACTTAGCCAGACATCAACATCATCTCAGCTCGGTGAGATGGGGTATCTGAAGCTGCACAGTTTCTCTTCTTTGTACCTTCTCCAAAAAGTTCTTTTAATGTAATGCTGTACCTCCCATGTGCTCTAGGCTGGAATATTTCTTCACATGTCAGAGATCTTTTTTACTTGGGTTGGCAGTGTATTCTCAGTTTCTATCTGTACAAAGGGCTCAAAGTTCACTCAATGTATGGAGGCTTTGCCTGCAGTATTCCCGAGGAAGCTCCCTTTTTTCAACAGGGTCTGCAATACCTGTGCTGCTAGTAACATATTAGTCTGAGATTTTTCCATTTGCCATAGATTCCTTCACCCTTTTGCTCTGTGCTATCTCTGGTATGGGTAAAAGAAAGAGAATGAGCTCTAATATCTATAATACCCACCACGGTTGTTAGGTCCTGTACACTCTTACTTCTTTTCAATTCCTCACAAACTACTTCCTCACCCTATTATACTACTTAAACTACTTACAGATGAGGAAACAGGGGCTCTGGGTGCTGGAGTAATAGGCCAAATGTATCATGGCCAGGTAGAGGTGCAGACGGGATTTTAATCCAGTTCAGACTGCAAAGGCTGGGCTCTTATGCAACGGAGAATATATACATGTGAGAAATTGAGAGGTACAACGGGATCGCAATAGAGGGACTAAAGCACTTTGCTTGAAGAGATCCACAGAGGAGACACTTGGAAGAGGTCTCAATAATGCCAGTGCCCTCTGGGTTTAGCACAATAAACCCTTATAGAAAATATCCTACACCCACTAATTGGAACAAACAGGGCACTCCGAGCTTCCCTTTCCCTTTCCGGCTTATTCTCTGATGGTTGCAGGTGGCAGTGTGGCTGGCTGACTTTTTGTCTGGACAAAACCTACTCCCTACAGCTCACGTAATTTCTCAGATGCTGCCAGGCCACCTCCAGCTCCTCATTTCTCTCCTCCTCACTATTTTGTATTCTCCACGCTGCTCCCCGTCCTCTGGAAACGAACACATCAAAGCCATATGGAGTCATTCTTCCTGGGCGCCCGTGTCCTTTCTCTCTTCTTCTTTTCCTGGAACATTAATATTAATAGCTTGTTTCTTTGCCGTTGCTTTCTTCTCCAACCTCAAGGGACTGGAACCTTTTCTTGGTCTTTGTGCCAGACGGAGCACTCGTTTGAAGGCGTGGTAAGGCGTGCTGGGAAGATGATGTCTCTGATGTAATCCTGGGCCACACAGTGCAAGCATGTGACACTACTCCGCTACCAATTCAGTCAAGCCAAATATTCTTCCTAACATTTGTCCTTTTGGAGGAGGAGGGACAGTCACATGCAAACAATCTAGCCAAACCCAGAGAAATCAGTCCTAATTAATAGCCACTGGTCTCTATGCTCAGCATTTTGCAGGCTTCATCTCATATAATTATCACAATTCTTACAGGTTGATGTCAGTATCCCCATTTTATAGATATGAAAACTAAGGCTCCATGACCGTTGGCATCTGCCTAATGTCACATAGCTTGTAAGTTTGAGGACAGAAATGTAAATCTCCTTCTCACTAACTCCGAAGCCCATGTTTTAAGCCCTCGCCATCAGCTATTTCCTGTCCTGTAGCTTCTATTCAGGCTGCATTCCCAGAAAATGGAGACAGAAAGAAAGGCTTCTTTTGTGCTCAGTCAGTGGGGCCCCGCGTCAGAGCATGAGACCTGGCACAGCAGGAGCCGGCCTTTGTGTGTCTGTGTTTTCCTCCCGTGCACCCACTCCAGTCTGCCTTGGCACCATCTCTGAGCTGTACAGAAGCTCTGGCACGAAAGGGCTGTGAAGTCAGAGTCCCGTGGCCAGAACTGTGCTGGCCAGCCCTCAGAGATGGCCCCAGTTTGCACACACTGCTCTCCTGCCCTGAGCCACAGTGCAGCTGTGCGGCAGGAATCACCAGAGGGATGTGCCAGGAAGACTGGAGTGAATCCCAAAATGACAGTGGCCATGTTGGAGGGGGGAGGAGGGACAGAGCTTCAAGTTCATGGGAGATAACTGATGTGGAAGTGACAGACACCACCCTTGATTTAAAAAAGAAAATTAATATGTTCTTTCAATAATAAAAGGCTAAAATAGCCAAAATATCTAAGAACTTTACAAGGTTTACAAGGGTTTGTGTGGTCAGCTTGCTACCAAAGCATGGCCTGTCTGGATGTGGGCTGAGCTTACGCTGGGAGCATTCCAAGGCACCAAGGGGACAGAGTAATTTTGCTGCTGGAAAACATGAGGAACCAGGGCAAAAGAAGAAGCTGTTTAATGAATTCAGGATCCTCAAGACTTTTCCACACATGTCTATTACGTCAGCTAGAATGCTTCCAGAGCATCCCACATATCCTAATGACTCTCATCTTTTATTTCTTGCTGCACCCTTTGAGCCTATATGGCCATATCTTCCCATATAATGTTCCTGGGGAATCCCAGCAATAACTGGATGAGATATTTGAGGGATAGTTGCAGATCATCCTAAAGTGGGGGAGGGAGAGAAAGAGCAAAAATTAAATACATTTATTTATTTATTTGAGTTATTTATTTATTTATTGAGTTATTTATTTATTTATTTGAGGTTAGTTGAGAATTTATAATTCTTACCACCCCATGGGTTATGGATAGGTGGCATTGCCAGTAACCGAATGTATTTATTTAATTTTTGCTCTTTCTCTCCCTCCCCTACTTTAGGATGATCTGCAACTATCCCTCAAATATCTCACCCAGTTATTGCTGGGATTCCCCAGGAACATTATACGGGAACATATGGCCATATAGGCTCAATGGGTGAAGCAAGAAATAAAAGATGAGAGTCATTAGGCTATGTGGGATGCTCTGGAAGCATTCTATATACTTCCTAGCTATGGCATGGGAAGAAATTGTGCACCCAACCCAAAAGTTAAGACTGGATCACTACTCTAAATGAAGGTGAAAGGTAGGTAGCTGGAAGGTCTATAGCCCTCTCACCCAGTAAATCTGTCACTCTGAAGAGTCTGCTGAAACCCTATAAAAAAGCACATCATGAAGCTGTGCCTGCCTACATCAACATCCATCTTGTCCTCACACATAGCCCTCAAAGAGCTTGTTTGCTATTCCTTTAGTAAAATGGAGTATTTTTCTAATTAGTTTCTTCCTGTTTCCATTAAATGAAAATGTAAAATGTTGCTGGGCACGGTGGCTCGCACCTGTAATCCCAGCACTTTGGGAGGCTGAGGCGGGTGGATCACGAGGTCAGGAAATTGAGACCATCCTGGTTAACACGGTGAAATCCCGTCTCTACTAAAAATACAAAAAATTAGCCGGCGTGGTGGCGGGCGCGTGTAGTCTCAGCTACTCGGAAGGCTGAGGCAGGGGAATGGCGTGAACCTGGGAGGCGGAGCTTTCAGTGAGTCGAGATCGCACCACTGCACTCCAGCCTGGGCGACAGAGTGAGGCTCCGTCTCAAAAAAAAAAAAAAAAAAAAAAAGAAAATGTAAAATGTTTTAATCTGTTTGAAAACATACCAAATTACTGGCCTGCATGGGGGCACCCATACATATGAGTCTCTGATATACCTTCTCATTGCATCTTATACTTCTTCTGTGTAACACTTTTCACAATTGAACTAATGATGGACCTAATTATTTCTTGAGTGTCTCTTGCTCTGCCTCCTGATTATATACCACATGAGGACAGGGGCCATGACTGGCACATCAAACCAAGTTCCTTCAATAGTCATTGGTTGAATAAACAAAGGGATGCAACTGACTCTGCATGGCCTGCCCCATCACACAGAGTGGGAATGCCTACATTTGGATTGATTAGGACTGAATTCAACACCAAGCCTATCAGAAGCAGATGCTTTTTCTAGAATTCCCTCTCCCTCCATGTGTGATGAAAACATCCCCATTGACTCTTATGATAGAAAAACAGACGCTGACGAGGATGCGAAGAAATAGGCACGCTTTTACACTGTTGGTGGGAGTGTAAATTAGTTCAACCATTGTGGAAGACAGTGTGGCGATTCCTCAAGGATCTACAACCAGAAATACCATTTGACCCAGCTATCCCATTACTGGGTATATACCCAAAGGATTATTAATCATTCTACTATAAAGATACATGCACATGTATGTTTATCGCAGCACTATTTACAATAGCAAAGACTTGGAACCAACCCAAATGCCATCAATAATAGACTGAATAAAGAAAATGTGGTACATATACACCATGGAATACTATGCAGCCATAAAACAGGAATGAGTTCATGTCCTTTGCAGGGACATGGATGAAGCTGGAAACCTTCATCCTCAGCAAACTGACACAGGAACAGAAAACCAAACACTGCATGATCTCACTCATAAGTGGGAGTCGAACAATGAGAACACATGGCAAGGAGGGAAACATTGCATACCAGGACCTGTCAGAGGGTTGGGGGGAAAGGGAAGGGAGAGCATTAGGACAAATATCTAATGCATGTGGGGCTTAAAATCTAGATGATGGGTTGATAGGTGCAGCAAGCCACCATGGCACATGTATATCTGTGTAACAAACCTGCACATTCAGCACATGTATCCCAGAACTTAAAGTAAAATTTAAAAAGATAAATAAAATAAAATAAAATAAACAAATATAAAAAGAAAAAAAAACAGGATGAGAGGAAAAAAATAGGCTGGCTGAGAGATGAGGCATTTGCCTACTAGAAAGTCAGATTATTAATATTCTGCAGAAAATAAGAAAACTTATTTAATAGTCTATAGCAAATCAGAAATCCAACACTCTAAGAAATAACTTTCTGCTGGACATTTCAAGTAATCCAGACTCTAATTCTACTGCTCATGAAAAACTGTGTGAGTCCTATAGACAGAGAGCCAAGGCCGAGTTACAGTTTGCAAGGCCAACATATTTCTGAGATCGCTCCAGGAGACCTAATGGGAAAATTCAAATGAGGCCACCTGCTTTATTAAATGTGGAAAGGAACTTCCCCCCTCCTCCCCGAGTGCAATTTATTCTTCTAAACTTACAACATGGGAAATGGGATTTCTCAATGGAATTTTCCTTCAAAGGTCGTCTTTACCAAGCTACCAAGCTTTTCGTTGAAAATGGATTTAAATAATGTGGGGTCTGGTGTGTCAGGCCTTGTCTTTTTCTTTTCAATTTTCTTTTTCCATTCAGGAAGAGACTCATTCTGGTGTAGTCATGCCCCATTGAACAGAGCCAAACCTGGATATAATTATTTCCTCTGAAGTGAAAGAGGCCTAATATGGAAGAAGCTATTGAAATTGAAATCTCAAAAAATCACCAACCCAATGCAAGTGTATTTTTATCAATGATGGAGTCTCTGGATTCTCCCAAGAGGCAGTTATTAAAGTTTCATTATATATATATATATATATATATATATATATATACATACACACACATATATATACACACACATATATCTGTGTGTGTATATGCATGTATACACACACAAATATTCACACATATATCTGTGTGTATATGAATACATATATAATTACATATATATATAGAAAGGGAGTCTTCAGAAGGAAGATATGCAGTAATTAGCTGAAAAAACAGAATTGCTAACATCTCATTAGAATAGAAAGTGAAGTCATTTTTTTTAAACTGTCATATATTTAACTAAGAAAAATCAGCATTTGAGTGCAAGGCTACCAGTCAATAATGAGGTAAGGAGGAGCAGTTTCAGGAAAACTGGGGTGACTTCTCTGTGCACCCTTTGTTCCACACTCAAATAATCACAAACAGACCCTCCACCTGAAAAGCCACGTGGTGAGTTGAAACTCCTGTTCTGCCAGGTTTCTCCTCTTGTTAAAGAACCACTGAATAGATATCCTTGCATACGCTTTGGCTTTAAGAGGTTTCCAGTTTCTAGGATCATGCACAGTGATGTCACATGGGCATGGCTTTGTCCCCTGCTTCCTTCTCTTTGTTATTGCTTCTAGAGACAAAGAGAGCCCTTTAGATGTCAGAGTCTGAACAGGAAGCCTGTTACTCCATTGGAGCCTCACTAAGCAGGATTCTGAAGGAATTATAGATTGTTCCTCCTATCAGCTCTGCTTGGTTATTGGTTATTTCTGTCTCTTTTCTTTCTTGAGCTCTAATTTGGCTTTTGCAGAAAATCCACTGGAACCACGGACTCTAAAGTTTACATCTTATGTTCTGTATTCCCAAATACACACCTCTTCTCAGTCTTGGCCCAGAAAATGGCAGGCTTCATAGTCTTCACAAGGAGAATACTTGCTGCCATTCTTCAAGGCAAGGCTTCATCTCTCTGTATTATTACTCCCACTCTTTTCATTGCCTGAAATATCATTTCCTGTCTTTCCAACCTGGCTTTCTCCTTTGCATCTTTTCCGAGTCAGTTTCAGCCTCCTCCACCCTCTACACCCCTCTGGGTGGGAGTGCCTGGCGCTCCTATGTGCTCCCACAAGGCTTTGCACTTTTACTGTTCACTGAACTTCAATTGACCTGATCATGAGTCTGTCTCCTCCATGATCTCTAAGCTCTTGGCCGGTAGCTCTTTCCAGCTTTTAAATCTATGGTGCCTAACAAAGTGGGAAATTTTAAAATAATTATTAATTAAATTAATTTGACATTCTGTTTCCTCTTTTTTTTTAATAATTTATAGAGACAGATCTCATTAGGTTGTCCACGCTGGTCTTCAATGCTTGGCCTCATGTAATCCTCTCACCTCGGCCTCCCAAAGCACTGAGATTACAGATGTGAGCCACCGTGCCTGGCCCTGTTTCCTATTTTGTGTCTGAAACAGTGGGCTAGGTTATGCTGCAGTAACAAACAATACCTACATCTCAAAAAAGCCTCTAAAAAATGGTATTTCTGTGTGTCAACACCGTGTCAATCATGTGCCATTTGGGGCCTCTGTTTCATGCTGTGCCCCAGGATGACGGCTTAGACACTATTTGAAATATTGCTAGGTTGTTCACGGAGGAGGTAAAGACCTGGAGGGACTTACACTGTCAAGTAGAAACTCTGACCCAGAAGTGAGACACAACCCTTTCATTCACAACTCACTGCCATCCACAACTCATTGGCAGAACATAGTTATATGGCCCCCACCTAATTACAAATGGACCAGCAATTTCACTCCTGATCCTTGAAAGCAGAAAGTAGAATATTTGAAAATTAGCACTAATGATTTCAGAATAGCTATTGAACAGCTTTACTCTAAATCCTGGAGTGGGGAGGGGGGATGGGGTGGTTTGTTAGGATAAAACAGAAATCCTGTCTCATTTCTCTGTAGAATGTAAACTTAGCACTGTATCTACACCAACTGACCATACGCGGTCTGCTGTTCTCACAGGGTTTCCTCCAACCCTAGCATGCTCTCACTTCTCTGAGCTCTTACAACCCATGCTGTTTGTTACCCCTGGAACTCTCATTACCCCCTTCTCTGTTCCTGCTTGCCTTCATCTGATTATGACCTATGTATTTTCCAGACATTTTAGTATATATAACTTCCTCCAGGAAGCCTTCATTAGAAACCCCTCACATACACATCACCAAATTGCGGTTAACTATCCCTTGTCCCTATTTTTTAAGAGCCTTTTTGTTTTCTCCATCCTAGAATTTACTAGGTTTTTTCAATAGTCTGTCACTTCCCACTAGTCTAAATGTTTTCATGACAGTACAAATCCTGTCTTATTAACCACTGTGTTCCCAATGCTAAACACATATTAGTTGCTCAAGATGTATCTTTGAAGAAATGAATCCATTAATGATTTTATATATATATACGAATAAAAGAAATATCAACTCTTTGTATACCGTTTCAAGGTAGTTTCTCCAGTGCTCTGACTCTTTTACTGCCTTCCAAGAGAAGAAGAGATCCATTTCTGATCTCCTCCTTGGGTTTAATCCAGAAGCATTCTTCAGCTCACATTCCAATACACTTCTCTCTGGCCAAAACTTTAACTCATCATTTTTGTTTTATTTCTCAGTTGTGAAAAGACCTCCTTGGTTAGTAGAAGACTCTTCCCAGAGCTCTCCACTCTGAAGTTTGTAAACTCATTTCACACACACACACATACACGCACACACACACATACACACACACACATACACACACACATAAGTGCGTGCATTCAGAAACTTGACCTCCTATGTTTAAAATGGAAGATATGACCACAACTACCTCTGGAGCTCTGTTGGTTCAGACACTGATTTTATGATCTCATATCTTCACTGCATTCCAATCTCTTTACCAGTGCTTTTTTTCTTAAAATAAATCCCTCAACCTCTGACCAGTGTAGCTGTCGCTAAGTAATTTTAGAAGCATTAGTCTTATCTGGAAGAAGGTTTTATGTTAGGTCATTACTCCTTAGGATAGGCAGAAAACTTTTCCTTGCTATCAGCAAGATTGCCTGAAATTCCACCAGTCGTTGATTTATTTATTTTTGACATTTATGTGTCAAATTCTATGCTAGCTGTTTTCTCACAGAGAAGTCATGGGTGTTAGGGTAAATCTATTTTCTTCTTCTGGTACCCCACTTCCCCAGTGATGTAATAATCACCTGAGTAAGACATGTCGTAATCTTCTCCCTGCCTCTGCCTGTGTCTCACACCTCCTCATTCTCCCTTAGGGAGGCTTTTCATGACTCTTACACTGAGACATCCATCCCTGTCCCTGAAATCTGTTCCCACAACACACTGCATGCCCCCAAATATGACCCTTCTCACATCTTGTTATAACTGCTTGTTCAATGTATGTCTTCTTCTACGAGGGTAATCCTCCTTGAGAGCATGGTTTGAGACCGTCTCACTCAACATCTATTTTCTGATGCCTGGTACATCATTCAAGTACTTTATTAACAGGCATGTAGTCAATACTTGCTAAGTGCATGAAAGAGAATGTTTTGGTCTGGTTGAGACCGAACTGGGAGTCAAGTTATACAATCAATGTTAAACTCTCCAATTCTCAGGCTAAGCATGTGCTTAGGGCAGTAGGGAAAGACAAAAAAAAAAAAAAAAAAAAAAAAAAAAAAAAAAACATTTAAAAGCATTATAAAACTCCTTTAATAAACTTATCCAGAACTTTGGAATCAAACCATCCTATAAACAGCTATTTAATGTTATGATACGTAAATGCTTTGTGTTATTTCAAAAGACCTCAATTTTATTTCTAGCTAATTCCCAGAGTAAGAAAGCCTTGATCTAGCTCATAATCCAAACATCTTAATATATCCTCACCCAGATACTCTAGCTACAACTTCCCGACTAAACAACTTTCCAATGAAAAGCTAAATGTTTGAAGTGAAAAAGGGACTCCAACCGTTGTGTGCCTGAGGAACATATGGAGAAAGGAAGGGACTCTTGCTGGACTTGTTTTGGCTGAGTACAGAAGCTTCTGGAGCATTGCGTAAGGCGTTACTGAGAAAACATTCCAGTAAATCTCATCTGCTAGTTCATGTGTGCAAACCTCAGTGCATTTAGCAGTTCCCAACTTTCAAATGGGTTTAATTCCAAAAGCACACTTCTTTGTCAGATTCTCTTAAGAAGTCAAAGCCATTTTCCCATAGAAACGATATTGTAAGTGATTGTAAGTTTTCCAGGCTGGCTTACCAAAACCTACTGGTTCCAAAATTTAGCTGAAATAGACTTGCCATTATGAAAGTAGAAAACGATGCTATGAAGGTGCCATTTTCTTTTAAATGCCGTAAAACATATGTAAACATGGAGAATATAGCAAAAATATATTTAAAAGTCACAATAACTTTTTGGGGTCAAGGTCTGTTAATACATAAAACTTAAAACAAGAAAAATTAACAATAACTGTTTTACATTGCCTATTGGTACTTATAATAGCAGTATGAAACACATTGCTAGCTGTCTTTTAGAATCCATTCTTCCTCTCTTCCTTTAGAAAGAGAAACTAACACTTAACTTACAGCTGGATGCAAGGTCAGCCAGAATAAAGAGTCTGTTTCACAGCCCCTGTGCAACCAGGTATGGCCATATGATTCAATCTGCCAATGGGGTGCATACAGAAATGATGTGTGTAACTTCCAGGTTTTCTCCTTAAGGCTGTAGCCCCTGCCCTTCAGTTGGCTAGAATGGAGAAATACTGGGAAGTTATACCAGATAGCACAATTGAAGATGGAATCCTGGAGAATAATGAAGCCCAAGGTAAGTTTCTTAGACAATATTGTAGAGCAAGTCCTCCCTATCAGTTCTCAACCATCTATGAGGCAATTTTTATGTCAGAGAATAATAAATTTTTAGCTTTTATGAGTTGCTTTTAAGTCTTTCCATGATTGTAGCCATATATATACATGTATATATATATATATGCATATATATATATATATATACATGTATATATATATCTGAACTAATACAAGCAAATAAATGGTGATCTAGGTGGAGAATCCTGGCGAGATTGTGAAGAAAACATCTGAGAATTTCCAGGATGGTGCTAATTCAGAGAAAGATTTCTGTTCAAAACTCAAGATTTTTCTTTTCCTTAAAAAAATGCTATTCTTTCCCTGATGAAGATTTGCCAAAGTAGCCCATGGAAATATTTTCTCTGGACCATATTCTATAGTCTAAACCAAGTATTTGTTCATGAAATTCCCTCCCTCCCTTCCTTCTTTCCTCTCTCCCTCCCTCCCTTGCTTCCTTCCTTCCTCCCTCCCTCCCTCCTTCCCTTCCTCCTTTCCTCCCTTCTATCCTTATTTGAAGCCTGAGATGTACCAGTCACTGGGCTGAGAGTATAAAATTCCATAATGCACAATGTTTTCTCCTCAAGGAAGTCACAGATTCATACAAGACACAGAAAATGGAACAAATAATAGCCCTGCAATGTGATACGTGTTATAATGCAATTATTTCCAAAGCTCTAGGGAAACACAGAAATAGAAATGTTTTTTTGAAAATTATCACAAACTTTGCCTCAAAAACTGAAGAATAGGGGTTTGGGAGTCACAGCTAAAGGGTACAGGATTTCTTTGTGAGTTGACGAAAAGATTCTAGAATTTATTATGGTGATAGTTGCACAACTCTGTACAAGCCATTGCACTGTACATTTTAAAGGGGGTAAATTGTATGGTATGTAAATTATATCTCAATAAAACTGTTATAAAAAGAATACTGAAGAAAGATTCAGAGCTTCTTTGAAAGAAATTTTAACCTGACGTTTCCAAGATGACTGAATGCATGCACATGTACACATTTACACATGTTTGATTAGTTCATCATAATGCTCAAAGTAAAAAATCATAATAATGCTCAAAAGGTTTTATGTTAGAGTCAAAGTCACTTGATGAGAAGAGCCAGAGGCTCAGGTGCCACTAATAGACAGTATGATTCAAAAATCAATCAAGGCTGGGCCTGATGGCTCATACCTGTAATCTCAGCACTTTGGGAGGCCAAGGCAGGGGGATCAACTGGGGCCAGGAATTTTAGGCCAGCCTAGACAATATAGCAAGACTCTGCCTCTACAAAAAGAAATAAAAAAAGAAAATAAAGCAATTAATAGAGAAAGCATACATATATAAAATATTTAATATTTTAAATAATATTAGTAATATTAACCTTTTAAATATAAAAAGCCATATTTTAAAAATATGAATGTATTTTTATAATGCTTTTATTTATAAAATATTAATATAAATATCTATACTATATTTATACAAATATTTCTATATTAGTATATTTATGTTCATTTATACTGAACATATTTAATAAGGAACCTAGGGTGGAGCACATTAATGGCTCCAGTTCTTCACCTTCCTTTGTACCTGCACTCTTTGCAATAGAATGTCAGGTATTCTTGGACCAAAATTTGGAAAGCACTTGTGCACTTGCATTAATTCTGGGACCTTTGACATTGTGGTGAGAAAAAGGTGCCTTAGCTAACCCACTGCCTCAGGAGAAGGATGAGAGACATGTGAACCTCTGCTATGCCCAACCCAGAACAGGCAACCAGAGACTCATGAGCCAGCCCAGCTGAGACCAAAGACGAGCGACCCTATCAGCCAAGCTTAATGTACACTAGCTGATTCCCATCCACCTTACAGTGTGAACTAAATAAATGTGATTGGTACAGATGAGGGTGCTATGTAAAAAAGTTGTGCACATAATTAACTGATACAAGCCCAAGTAGAGTTTATGATCAGGCAAGTTGGGGACACACTTTTCTGGTCCTTACTCCCACTCGCTTTTCCTCTCTCAATTCAAATACCAGCAACAGATCCTGACACCCTAAGTATAACTTTTTCAGATCTGCTAAGCTCGCTGTTTAAGGTACTGTGTGTACAAATTGTTCCAAACTCTAAGACTGGATAAATGAAGATAAATCAAAGTCTTCCTATTGGTGGACAGAGAAACTTCAAGAAACTTTCTCTCATGACCACAGATGCTATCCTTGGCCTTTTGCTGCTGGTTACCAACCACTTCTCAAAGCCACTGTTCTTACATGCCATGGAGCAAAATCGATATCATTAACCCTAGGAAACGATGGAGTCATTTGCCCACAAACTTATTTTTCTCTCTCCCTAAAACATTTGCATCATTTGCAAGCTCATGTGACTCGCTCACTCAACACTGAACGTGTGCTCAACAAGAAGTAGAGGTAGGTGGTGGTTGCTTTTCAGTTTCCTTTATACATGGTCTTTGTGCAAGCCCCTGATTCAGGATGATCTCTGTAAGGACTGACATAAGATTTAACAGCTTGTATGGCTCATCAGGGTCTTCCAGGGCTGAGAAGTGAGGACTTACCTTTCACAGCAATTGCTGAATTACGATTATTTAATTTGATTTTTACAATTTTCTGTTTTATTAGACTGTATCTGTATTCTCAATATTGTATCTCTAGTGTTTGCTACATGGTCAAACACATGCTCAGCAAATCCTTGTGTGTCTGAAGACAAATCAAAATCTTTATAGACAGATTATATCTTATAGATTCAAAATCAGATATTCTCTAAATGTCTCTGAAATTCAGATAATGAATGACAGCTTCCAATGTCATATATATGTGTCATATATATATATATATATATATATATATATATATATAAAGACAGTGAAACAGAAATTTTTTTGTGAACCTGGAAATTAGACAAACATGGATTTGAATCCTAACTCCATTATTTTCTGATTATGTACTTAGCAAGTTAATAATTGGCAAATTAATAATTCAGCTATCTATGCTTCTATTTCTCCCTTTGTAAAATGGAGATAATAAAGACCTTCTATGAATGCTGTAAAATTAAAATCATGGATGTAAAACGCTTAGCATATTCTTTTTGCACAGAATAGTAATAAATGGTAATGAATTGAATGATGCTTAAAGACCTTCTGGATTATTTTGGGTGTTTTATAAAAGACATAGAAAACACACACCAATTTTAAAGGAAGAAAGAGTGTATCAGTGCAGAGATATTACTCCATTAGGCTTTAGAAACTTATCTTTGATGAATTAGTCACTCTGATCATATAACTATGGAAACAGCACACAGGTGGCTGAATCAGAAGCTCCCAGCCCCACCCTGCAGAAGCAATAGAAACTAGATTAGAAGTCAAGGTGCCCATGGGAAATAGGGACTGGGAAGACATTTTAGGTCTCTTGGTGCTGGTCCACCCTACTCCAGAATCCTTCACATTTAATGAACACCTTGTGAGTGTCAGGCACTTTGTGGGGGCTAGATAATTGAATACAAATCCCTTATCACATGACATTGGAGCCACAGTCTCTTAACCTAGATGTTTGCCCAACTAAACCCAAAGACTGCCGTCACTTATCAGGCCCTTGTTATCTCTGAATCAACTTAGTACAGTTCTGGCATGTAACTACTTGTAGATGAAATGAACTAATGTCTTTTAAAATAGCCCCACAAAAGTCATGGTGGCAAACAGTGTCCTTTTTAGGTAAATAATAATAGCCTTAAACACTTAACAAAGCATCTCACCTATATGGTGCTCTGAGTCACATGTGTAATCAAAATAGAACTGAGAGATTGGGCCGTCGTACTGGGTCATATCAAATGACATCTGAGGTTACTATGTCTCAACACTTTGGAAACACCTACTGAAAACATCACGTGAGCATGCTTACACACATACACAAACACACAAACAGCCCATCTCTGTTGACTGTTGACCGATGGCACACACTCCTCACAGGAATGAGCACCTTAACTAAATATTCATTCTAAGATTAAGAACAGACATTTGATTTCCCAAAGAGGCACAATCTTAAAAGTATTCTGACCTGGTTCCAGGGAGCATAAATTTACATAAATTAAAATATTGAAATCATGATTTTCTAAGGAGGATTCCAGAAATGACTACTATATTTAAAATAATGAACAGAATGATAGCATCCACTACAAGAGGCTTGACTGGCTCAGGCTTGCCCATGGACTCCTTTACACGGGGTTTAGCCTAGATGTTTAAAAATATACAGATTCTCCATCCCCATCTCTGTCCCTTGAGACTGTCCTCATTCTGTCTTTATAAATCTATGCCCTGAGCCAGGCACGGTGGCTCATGCCTATAATCCCAGCACTTTGGGAGGCCGAGGCAGGCAGATCACTTGAAGTCAGGAGTTTGCAACCCCCTGACCAACACAGCAAAACCCCGTCTCTACTAAAAATACAAAAATTAGCCAGGTGTGGTGGCGGGCACCCATAGTCCCAGCTACTCAGGAGGCTGATGCAGGAGAATTGCTCCAACCCAGGAGGCAGAGGTTACAGTGAGCCGAGATAGCGTCACTGCACCCCAGTCTGGGCAATAAAGCAAGACTCTGTCTCAAAAAGCTAATAATAAAAAATAAAAATAAATAAATCTATTCCCTGGGTTTCTCTATTGTTGCCGGCTTCCAGGTGATTCTGGTTCCCAGTATGAGAATCACTAACTTGAGTCAGCTCTAGGACCTTTTCATTACTGATGTTCAATGGGTCAGCCGAAAGAGAGACTGCAACATCTGCCACCCTCCAGATCGGTTGCCTGGTTGGGCTACCTGGAAAGGCGCACCTTCCTTCTTTAGCCTTTCTCAGATGTCCATCTTGAAAGCTGCAAGCCAGGTATGGGAAGCTATCCATTCCAGCTAGATGTTAGCTCTTCAGTCAACAGCCTTCTTTTTACTATTCTCCCCACACAAACTTCCAAAGATTTTCCCTGGGGCCATGTGTGAATCTGATGAGTCTAGAGATGTCAATCACTGTCCATTCTCTGAGCTTCTCAATCCCAAGAAGCTAAACTAATCACTCAGAAGCATCGGCTTAAAGGAAGAAGATTCTTTCCCACTGGTCTCCAGGTTGTTTGTTTGTTAGAACCCCAAGCCCCATTTTATCTAGACTCTGTGATCTAAATCTCCTTTGCAAAGATTCCGGAAACAGGAAACGAGGTTGCAACTTTGTATTGTGGGTGTGAGTGAGGCCTTTGGGTAAGTACAACTAAAGGAGTGAGACTAATCATCCTGTAATCTTCCTTAACATCCCACATCAATTTCATTAAAAATTTATCTGTGCAACTTTTCTCTGATAGCACCTAATACCACTGCAATTTGATAAGCATTTGTGTAATTATTTAATAAGTCCCCAAGAGACTATAAGGGTTAAGGTGACAGAAACCTTGACTGACTTTCTCACTCTCATCCCCAGCACCTGGTGCAGAGCCTGGTGCCCCAATAACAAAGGGAAATGGGTCTTGATGTTGTTGTGCAAGGGTGTTGGTTTCCTGTCCTCTAGGTAAATGCTCTTTCAGGAACAGTCAATTAGTGAATATTTATTGCTTAGTTTGACCATGGGAGTTTTGAGTTCCCTAAGGTGGGTTCTAAGAGGATTAAGCAATCATTAAGATGCCTATGGGCAAGGCAAAGGCAGATCAGGAAGCTGAAGATAACTCTGGCTTTCCCTGTGAAAGCCATCAGCCAACAACCAACAGAGATGGGCTGTCTGTACTAGTCAAGGGAAAGGGTGATGAGGGAAGGATGATGGGCAGGGAGATGCCCAACTTTAAAAGATCATTATTTTGCGCTTCTGATGACTCCCTCACCATACACATTGCAGGGACGATGTGCAGCGAAAACTGAATGTTTCGCTTCTGGCAGAGAAACATAAACAAAGTCTATATTATAAAGGACGTTTACTGGGATTTGAGGAATTAGGGAAGGGAGAAAATAAGGAGAAAGGCATAACAAGAGAACAAATCTGAAAAGAGAAAGAAAAGTAAGTCCAATACTTTTTAACTAGTCAATCTAGGTACATTTTTATTCCTGACTTACAAAAGATTTCTTCTCCCAATAAGCTAGAGTATCTCTCCTAAATCCTAATATAGTGAGGATAAGATCAATGTTTTATATTTTACAGAGCCAAAGAAGCTAAAGAGAATTTGTAAGAATCCAGCGCAATTCAGAATCAGAGGTTTTAGAGCTGGGATGGCTTTTCCAGAAATCTTCTGTTTCAAACACCTGCCCTAGGATAGGTAATGTTTAATTTTCCCCGTTTTATAAATAATATGAGCCAGTACTAGGCCTGTGCTTATGTCCGAAGAGTAAGAGGGGGCTAAGAAGAGTGTAACTTGGTCCTCTAAACACAGTGTTTTGCAAACTAACAGCCAGTTCCTTATCGAGGTCACCCAGTGTTTCCCAGACTTGTCAGAATTTATTTCAAAAATCTTAATTAGCCGGATGTGGTGGCGGGCACCTGTAATCCCAGCTACTCAGGAGGCTGAGGCAGGGAGAATTGCTTGAACCCAGGAGGCAGAGGTTTCAGTGAGCCAAGATCATGCCACTGCACTCCAGCCTGTGTGACAGAGTGAAACTCCATCTCAAAAAAAACCTTATGAGTGATTTCCATGTGCCAGCTTCAGCACAAACTCCTTTAATCCTCACAACAATCTTGGGAGGTGAATACTTTATCTCCATTTTACTACGGAACAAACCAAACTACAGAGAGCACAAGTAAGCTGCCTGAGATTGCACAGCTAATAAGTGAGTGAGCCAGGACTCTGAACACAAATGCTCTACCCCTAAGCCTGGATCTTAACCTCTGTGTGCTTTGATGCCTATCAATTTTATATTCTACCAATGCATTCCTTTTAGCAAAAGAACCACCTTCTAAATATGACTTTTTCTTCCCCCTCTTGTAAGCACCCAGTGGGTTTGTCTTGTCTGCTGCCCAAAAAAGTCAATGCACTGAGAACAGCAGGTTTTTTTTGTAATAAAAAAAAAAAAAAACAGTTTAATTAATCCAGGGCTAGTCGAACAGAAAACAGAGTTTATTGTTCAAATCATCCTCCCTGAGAACTCAGAGGCTAGGGTTCTTATGGATAATTTGATGGGCAGTGGGCTAGGGAAGGGGTGCTGCTGATTGGTTGGGAATGAAATCATAGTGATATGGAAAATGGTATTTGTGTGCTGAATCAGTCTCTCAGCAGGGGGTGTAGGACCAGTTGAGTCATAAGTCACAGGTTCAGATGGGTTAGTCAGTCCCCAGAATGCAACAGTCTGAAAAAAATCTCAAAACCAATCAAAGGTTCTACAATGGCAATGTTATCCACGGGAGCAATTGGGGAAGTTACAAAGCTTGTGACCTTCAGCACAGTAACCCACAATAGCAAAGCAAGCTATGCCTACATTTTAGGAGAATTCTCGTCCCTCCCATAATCCTAACCTCGTGGCTTTTCATTAGTCTTACAAAGGTGGTTTCAGTTCCCACACAAGGAGAGGGTCAGTTTCAGAGAGAGACTATTATCATTTTTGCTTCAAAGTTAAACCATAAACTAAACCCTTCATATGGTTATCTTGGTCTATGCCCAGGAATGAGCGTGGACAGCCAACCTGTGAGGCTAGAAGCAAGATGCAGCCAGCCCTTCTAGACCCCACTTGCTGTCATAATCATTGCAAAGGCGGTTTCACCCTCAAAGAAAACTGTGTTTAGAATGTCCTGATAGTCCCATTACAATATAAACATCCCAGAGGAATGCGAAAATTAAGGGCTAAGAAAGGTTACACGAGGCACCAGGTCTTACCTCTTGTGAGAAGGCATCCAAGAGGAGAAAACACACCCAAATTATTACCCCAGAGAAAATGGGAATTAAGTGCTAAGAATCATTGTGCTCCAGTGCCCATTTTATATTTACTCGTCATTTCCCCATCTATTTGTGAGGCTGTGTTGCAATAGCTCTCCTTCCCCAAATGAGTGTTCGTTTCCCCCATTTATCTTAAGAGCCAATAGCCAAATAAAAGGCATCATTGTTTAAGAAGAGACTGATTTATCAGGGGCTTATGTATCCCCAGAATAACGGCCCAGAAGATGCCTGGCTCCAACACTTGCCTGATTACAACACCTGTCCTAGTGTCTCAAAACAGGCTGATGATATCCTTTCTCCACTAGATTGGAAGCTTCATGAAGAAGAGCATTGACTATTTTCACCTCTGTGTCCCTGACACACAGCCCAGAGCCTTCCCAATGTGATGTTCTCAAAAAATATTTACTGGATATAAAATCAGCTTCCAGCCCCTTCTCAACCAGGGGTAATCATGCCCTCCAGGGAACATTTGGCAATCTGGAAACATTTTTGGTTGTCACAACTGTGGATAGGGTTGCTAGAGGTATCCATTGGGTAGAGGCCAGGGATGCTGCTAAACATCCTACCAGGCACAGAACAACCCCCTACAGCAAAGAATTATCCAGCCCAAAATATCAACACTGCCGAGGGTGAGAACCTCTGTTCTAATTCAATGTAATCCTTTTGTAAGTGGAAAACAACTGAGAACTGAAGAGATGAAATTTCTTGCTCATCAGAATGGTGGTAGAGTCAGGCTTAGGGACCTAACTCCCAGCCCAATGTCCTTTCTTTCACTGATAAATAATACTCCAGAAATTGGGACAGCTCTCTGCAGATCACTCATTTGATTTCCTAGACCAAACAGACTCATGCTAAAAAGAGAATCTTAGATTATGGCATGATTTCCTACTGTCTATTTTTACCTTAAAAAAATTGCATAGCTTGGTGTATATAAATAAAGCAAATGTTGTATACATACATAACTTTAGCTGATTTTTTTCTTTAGTTTTCTACAGACTGATGAGACACTGCTTCTTACCACTTATTTTTTTCTAAAGATGTGCTAATAACTGACTAAACAGTGATAAATTAAAGACATAAAATGGCTCTTTAGTGCTCATTCTCTCTCATCATCAGAGACAAATATTAGAAAAAGTCTAATCTGCTAACTTTGAGTACTAGTTGCATTATTATTTTGTGTATTTGTAAAACGCTATGCAAGACGTCCTCCTGCAGGAGTAGGCGTTGGCTCAAGTACCTCCCAAAGCCACTGATGATGCCCTCAACACATCATCACAGTTTGCAGGGGTCAGAAGGTCAAGTGGAATATGATGAAAAGCAAAATCTTTGGGTCTAGACAGTTCTGCCATTTACTTGGGCAAATTAATTAACCTCTCTGAGACTGAATTTTCTTTTCAAAATGGAAATTCTTTAAAAGGAAATAATTACAGGGATGTTAAAAAAAAAGACAAATTCCTTCTGAGAAGAATGAACACAAACTTGGTGAAGATAATAGATTTCTGCTTTTTCACTGTCGACAAAGCTCTCACATTTTTCTTCTTTTTATTCTTCATAAGAAGTCTAAAAATATTGGAGCAAGAATTAACAGGTAAAATATGTTCCTCTTCTTTCTCTCTAATAAACCACGGTAACCCCAGCCACTACAACACATTACAAAGGTTTGCTCTGAGAGTCGACTTGACTCAGTTCTGCTATCAGCTCAACACATCCCATTCAGCTTTGATTCCATGATGCATGTTGGACCCCACACTGGAACACTGAGGGCTTGTAGGGGGAGAGGCAGGAATGACTCTGAACCAGGCCCTGCCCTTAGGAAGCCCACAGTTTAGTGAGGAGACAAGACAAGTGCACACACAATCCTAAAACCACACAGACTGGGGTCCATGCCCTACAGGAGATGCGAGGCATTTATGCCTTAGTTTCAAATGACAGAGACCAACTCTGGCTGAGCACCAGGGAAAAGCTTCCCAGAAGTGGTGACACTAGAGGCAACCTTTAGAAGAGGGAAAGTATTAAAGTAGGGCTGTCAGGGAGGAGCACATTTTGGCCAGAGAGAACAGCCTGGTTACAGAAGACAGAGCATGGAAATGTAAGAAGACGGGTTTCCCAGAAGGACAGACTGCAAACGGGGCTAACATGAGCTCAAAATAATATGACAGGTTTTGAAAAGGAAAATGTGTCTTTATTGTTTGTTTGTTTCTTCATTTATTCATTCATTCCATATTATTTTGTTTATTCCATAGGCAAATGGGAGCTACTAAAATTTTTGGAGTTGGAGTGGAATATGAGATGTCTTTCAAGAAGGTTATCCTGCAGTTCTGAGAGATCAGACATGCTGATTGGTACAGAGCGGCAGGGAGAATATAAAGACACCATGAAGCTCTTAAACTGCGATCTGTTCATTTACTCCTGTATGAATTGGAAGCATAGGATCTGACGTTTGGATGGGGTCTTAAAAGTCATCTTCTGCAACCTTGCACCCAATGCCAGAATGACTGGGGCTACACACTCTGATTGAATATCTTCCCTGAAGAGAGGGGCACTGGTGCACAGAATGGCCCAGGCATGAGTGAACATCTCTGCTCCACAGGTCCAGGAGGCAGAAAGGCACAGGGAAAAGGCCACGGCCTCTATCTTCTAAGACCTGGGCTCAAATCTAGCTCTGCCCCTGTGAACAGGGCAGGATACTCCCTGAGTCTTGGTTTCCTTATATGTAAAAAAAAGGAATGATAATCTTTAACATGTAGGGATGTAGTGATATAAAAATGAACTATCTTACCCACTAAGGCCAAGCATGGTAGATACTTATTCTTCCCATTGGTCTGAGCCCAAATCTTCTTGCTTCTTTCACCCATTCATGGGCCCTAATTTCACCTTCTAGAGGCAAGAGAACACATTTGCTCCCAATTTCATAACACAATATTAGAAACAGCAGCCATGTTCCCACAAGTCTTCTCTTTCCTATGTCAAACATTACCTTCCTCCGATGACATTTCCAAAGCATTTATCTTTGCAATCCTGATATATGCACCAGGATGATGTCTGAATTCTTGGTCTTTAATATGAAATTATATTTGTACATATGGTGAGGAGCAGAAGTAGGCTTTCTCAGAAACAGTCCCGATGATGTCATTCTTCTAATGAGTGAATTTACTTGGCTTACTTTTAGGGAGAGACGGGCCATGTCGATGATCTCTACAGAGACTTCTCACCTCCTTTTTATTCCCTCCAGGCCCTGTTCTGACAAATTCTCAAAAGTCGTCTAAGGCAAGACATTGGGGGAAAAAAAAATTGAGAACCACTGGTGTAAGACACATGGATCAGTGTTGGTATGACTACTCAAAATAAACTAAGACTAGCAAGACTAAAATAACTCCAACACTTCATGTTAAAGAGGCACTGATGAGCTCCCGTTAAGGCAGCACATAATACAGCACTGTAGTTCTCAGTACAATTAGCTGGCCTTCAGATTTGAGTACAGCCTCAAAGGTAAGGGAAGAAATAAAATCTAAAATCGGGGGAAGAGGCCTGGTGCCTTGCAGGGTACAAACTGCTTCTGCCTTTAGGAAACTGGAACTTCCTTTCTGACTGAAAGCCAGAGCCAACAGAAAATATGCTTAGCAATGTGCATTGATCCTTTTCTATGGATCAGGCTCTGTGTGAGTTCTCAGTGATTGACATAGCATTGCTAAGGTCTGGCTAAGGAAACTGCCATAGAATAGGATTATGGCACTACCATGTGCTAGATGAAACAAGGATAACCAAAACATAGATTTTGCACTTCAAATCTAAGGTCATGGTGGAGGCAAAGAAAAGAAAAGACAGGGCCAAGCATGGTGGCTTATGCCTGTAATCCCAGCACTTTGGAGGCTGAGGTGGGAGGATTGCTTGAGTCTAGGAGTTATAGACCAGCCTGGGCAGCGTAATGAGACCTTGTCTCTAAAAAAAAATTATTTTTAATTAGCCAGGTATGGTGGCTTGTGTCTGTGGTCCTAGATACTCGAAAGCCTGCGATGAGAGGATTGCTTCAGCCCAGGAGTTCAAGGCTGAAGTTAGCCAGTATGGCACAACTGCACTCTTGGAGAAAAAGTGAGACCCTGTCTCAAATAGAAAGAAAAGAAAAGAAAAAAAAGAAGAGAAGAGAAGAGAAGAGAAGAGAAGAGAAGAGAAGAGAAGAGAAAGAAAGAAAGAAAGAAAGAAAGAAAGAAAGAAAGAAAGAAAGAAAGAAAGAAAGAGGGAAGGAAGGAAGGAAGGAAGGAAGGAAGGAAGGAAGGAAGGAAGGAAGGAAAGAAGGAAGGAAGGAAGGAAGGAAGGAAGGAAGGAAGGAAGGAAGGAAGGAAGGAAGGAAGGGAGGAAGGACAGAAAGAAAGAAAGAGAAAAGAAAGAGCCATCATGAAGAAGAGCCACTTTTATTTAAATATTTGTGCTCGGCAAAGATGTCCAAGGAAAATAAAATCCTTTACTTTACTAAAGATTTATTAAACTTAACACAGTCCACACTCATTTATTGCCAGGCTCATTAGACACATAATCTCATTTACTATTGAAAATAATTTTTAAAGGTAAGTTATATTATTTTACATTCGTATGTTTGAGTGAGTTTAAGCGCCTTGCCCAAAGTCACAATTAATAAACTATTAGCTTACACACAGAGAAGAACAAAGCAAGAAAATATTTTAACAGATACTAAATCAAAGAAGATAAAAGGTCTATATTTCAGGAGCCCATGTGGCCCAGGCTGTGCACATTAAATAAATTCCTAAAGGAAACAGTTTTATTTCAGTGTCAAGGCCGGGTGTCGTGGGTGGCTCACGCCTGCAATCGCAGCACTTTGGGAGGCTGAGGCGGGTGAGTCACCTGAGGTCAGGAGTTTGAGACTAGCCTGGCCAACACAGTGAAACCTCATCTCTACTAAAAATAGAAAAAATTACCTGGGTGTGGTGGCACACGCCTGTTATCCCAGCTACTCAGGAGGCTGAGATGTGAGAATTGCTTGAACCCAGGAGGCAGAGGTTGCAGTGAGCCAAGGTCATGCCACTGCACTCCAGCCTATATGACAGAGTGAGACTTTGTCTCAAAAAATAAAAATAAAAATAAATGTGTCAAGATCATGAAACAGAGAGAGAAAAGGGCAGTTCAAGCAACTGTCACAGACTGAAGTGATTCAAGGGACATAAAAACAAAGTAAATGTGGAATTCTGGATTGAATCTTGGCCCAGAGAAAGGGCAATAGAGAGACAACTGATAAATTGCAAAGAAGGTCTGTAGATTCATTAATAATATTACATCAATGTTAATTTCCTGATTTCAGTAATTGTAACATATAAAATGTCAATATTAGGGGAAACTGGGCAAAGAGTATTTGGGAATTTTGTACTATTCTTCAAGTTTTTGTAAGTCTTAAATTATTTCCAAATAAGTTAAATACATTGTCTTGGTCCATTTTGTGCTACTATAACAGAATGTCACAGACTGGGTAATTTATAATCAACAGAAATTTATTTCTCACAGTTCTGGAGGCTGGGAAGTCCAAGAAAAAGATGCCAGCATCTGGCAAGGGCCTTCTTGATGTGTCATCCCATGGAAGATGGCAAAGGGGTAAGAGAGGGTGAGAAAGAGACACAAAAGGGGGCCAAACATGTTCTTATATAAGGAACCCACTCTCATGATAAGGAACTCACTCTCACGATAAGGAACTCACTCTCACAATGACAACATTAATCTGGTCATGAGGGTGGTACACGCATGAGCCAAACACCTCCCTTTAGACCTCACCTCCCAACACCACCACATTGGGAAGCAAGTTTCCAAAACATAAGCTTTAGGGAACACATTGAAACCATAGCATGCATGCATACATACATACATACACTCTCCAAATGGTCTACGAGGTATTAAGTTAATCAGCCTTTTTTTTTTTTTTTTTGCTTGCTACTCAAATGTTACCTCTTTATTATTTATGTTGACAGCATTTCTGACACTTTTTTCTTTTCTTCTTAACTTTTCCTGTCAAAGGACAGCCTAGAAACTGACTCAGTACACAAGAATCCCTTCCCTTTGTGCTCATTGCTTCATTCCTGTTTCTCAATCCATTCTTACGGTTCTGTATCCCAGAAAATCCATGAGCCGAGAAGTGAAAACAGACTCTCATTAGAGAGTGGGAGAAAGAGAGAAGCTGACTTACCAAGGATAATTATTTTCATGAATGGAAGAAGAGGAAGACATGAATAAATTATGGCTCTAGAACAAAAACATAATCAAAAGCCCACAATCTAAGGATAGATAATAAATTGTAAGGGTGTTCAGGAAGGAGTAAAGCAATCTGCAGGGAGAAAATGAGCTGGCTGAAGGTCATCCATATTCTGAGACTAAAGTTTTGGTTGGCCTTGTTAGAAAATAACCTTAGGTACATTAAAATTTTTCAGCAATGATTGTTGCAGAGAAAAATCATTGATGCATGATGAAATTAATGGGCAAATGTATGATAAGAAACAGGATGTTTGCATAGTCTTAAAGTAGAATTTATTAAGCAGACAGGAATACATGGATCAGGCAGCACCAAGAACAGTTCAGGGTGTGAGAGGACTCTTTCATATGGTGTTCATGGAAGTGAGGCAAAGAAAATATTGATCGGTTAATGTGGAAATTTCCTAGTTAGAAGTTAGTTTGCAGTTTCTAATTGGTTAAGCTTAAGTTTTGTTTTCCTAGTCTATACCCATTCACTATGAGTTGTACCTAGTATTAGTCCATTTTCATTCTGCTGATAAAGACATAACCCAATCTGGGCAATTTACAAAAGAAAGAGGCTTATTGGACATACAGTTCCACATGGCTGGGGAGGCCTCATAACCATGGCAGAAGGCAAAGAGGAGCAAGTCACATCTTACGTGGATCACAGCAGGCAAAGAAAGAGAGAGCTTGGTCAGGGAAATGCCCCTTTTTAAAACCATCAGATTTTGTAAGACTTATTCGCTATCACAAGAACAGCATGAAAAAGACCTGCCCCATGATTCAATTACTTCATATCTGGTCCCTCCCATGAAATGTGGGTATTGGGGGAGTTACAATTCAAGATGAGATTTGGGTGGAGACATAGCCAAGCCATATCAGAAGCCATCTCAGCCTAATAGCCTCTCAATTATTATTATTTATTAACAGCCTTTAGGTGAGCCATTTTCTCTGTCTTAAGTGAGGGGTTTTGGGATCAGTTTATGGCAAAATCACTTTCACCCATCAATTTCTTTGATACACCCCCATCTATATGCACCTAGTTTAATGTGTCTATTTTTTATATTTCCTCAAAACCAACCATGGCATAATAAAGAATATATATTTGGTTGTTTTGTCCCCATTCCTGTTACAGAACCCCTAAAACCCATGTAATTTCCTGAGTGATGAGAGGGATAGAAGCATCTTTTCTTATCCATTTTAACCTCCTTTCAACCATATCTGAGCTTATGCTAATAGGATGACTTTTGGTGGTCTCCTAGGTAGCCTCAGGGTGGGGTCTGGTTACCAGAGGAACAAACCATGTGATCAGAGGGTTTGAACTTTTCTCTTTGGGCCTCTAGGGAAAGGAGAGTCCTAGAGGTTGAGTTAAACACCAATGGTCTATGTATTAATCAATCATGCTTATGTAATTAAACTTTCATAAAAAATTCCCAGGCAATGGGGTTTGGGGAGATCCCTGATTGGTGCTGGAAGGGTGGCACCCAGAGAGGGCATGGAAGCTCTGTGCTTCTTCTCCAATACCTTGCCCTATGCATCTCTTTCATTTGTCTGTTCCTGAATTGCAACCTTTATAATAAACTAGAAATAGTAAGTAAACTGTTTTTCTGAGTTTTGTGAGTCATTCTAGCAAATAATCAAAACTGAAGGTGGTGTGGGGGGATCTCCTGACTTTCTAACCAAGACAGACAGCATGTGGGTACCCTGGGGACCCAATATTTTCACCTTGCAATCTGAAGTGAGGGTAGTCTTATGGGAGTAAGTCATCTAACACAGTGGTCCCCAACGATTTTGGGACCAAGGACTGGTTTTGTGGAAGGAGTTGGGGGAGTAGGGTGGGGAGTGGAAGTGGGAGAGTGGTGGGGTGAGAGGGTGTGGATAGTTTCAGGATAAAACTGTTCCACAGGCCGGGCGAGGTGGCTCATGCCTGTAATCCCAGCACTTTGGGAGGCCAAGGTGGGCAGATCACGAGGTCAAGAGATCAAGACCATCCTGACCAACATGGTGAAACCCTGTCTCTACTAAAAATACAAAAATTAGCTGGGCATGGTGGTACATGCCCATAGTCCCAGCTACTCGGGAGGCTGAGGCAGGAGACTCACTTGAACCCAGGAGGCAGAAGTTGCAGTGAGCCAAGATCGCACCACTGCACTCCAGCCTGGTGACAGAGGAAGACTCAGTCTCAAAAAAATCCATTCCACCTCAGATCTTTTCATGCACAGTTCACAATATGGTTGACAGTCCTATGAGAATCTAATGTTGAAGCTGATCTGACAGGAGGCAGAGCTCAGGCTGTAATGCTTGCTGTCCCACCTCCCCTCTTGCTGTGCAGCCCAGCTCCTAACAGGCCACGGACTCTTACCGGTCTTTGGCCAGGGATTGGGGACCTCTGGTCTAACACAAACCTCAGGTAGTTACCATCGGAATTAAACTGAAATGTAGGACACTCAGCTGTGTTCAGAGGGTTGGAGAACTGGTTGTTGGTATTAAAAAAATACCTCACATATTTGATGTCAGAAGTGTTGTGAGTAGGAACAATTTAGATGACGGAATTAATTTGCATAGCCTCAAAGTATGGCCCCACAAGATGCTTATTAATTACAAAGGAAAAATTTAAATTAGAATTTAAATCATGACAGTGGAGAAAGCTGGCCGATACCCTCTTAGCCGAGTGATCAAAGTTTGCCTCAACAGTAATAAGATATATTGCCGGGCGCGGTGGCTCACGCTTGTAATCCCAGCACTTTGGGAGGCCGAGGCAGGCAGATCACGAGGTCAGGAGATCGAGACCACGGTGAAACCCCGTCTCTACTAAAAATACAAAAAATTAGCCGGGCGTGGTGGCGGGTGCCTGTAGTCCCAGCTACTCGGAGAATGGCGTGAACCCGGGAGGCTGAGCTTGCAGTGAGCCGAGATTGCGCCACTGCACTCCAGCCTGGCGACAGAGCGAGACTCCGTCTCAAAAAAAAAAAACAAAAAACAAAACAAAACAAAAAAACAGTAATAAGATATATTGACATTATGTACCTTCCTCTGACATGATGCACTGAGAAGGTCATAACATCATTTCTGTGGCGAGGTCCTCCCCACAATCTCATTCACACCAATGCAGTGAGTTTGGGACTATCTTTTCTGCCTTTTCTTGGAAAAGAATTCATTTGGCCACTATTACTCCTTTGTCATAGGGATACCTGTGGATGATGTGGAAGCTGAAATAACTTTAATTTAGCTGACTGTGTCAACAATCATCGAGTAATAGCATCATGTTGATGTAAAATAAGCCCTCATTCTATTTGGGGAAAAAATTCAATTAACAACAGAATCATGTAGAGCCACCCCGTGGTTATGGAGATTTAGTGATTCACTGCAACCGAAAATTGCCTGTGGTGGTGGCAATGCTATTTCCCTCTTATTGTTGCTTTGTTGGTACCCAGCAACCGTGCCTAGTTTCCACCCATTACAAAGCAAAATGAAACAAAAATCACCAGCGGTTAAAAGACCTAAATTGGATTACACTCACACCATTTTGGAAACAAGATTTTACTGGTACTTGCAGTCGACTGAATAAATATCCTTACATTAGCTTAGGGCTCATTAGAATTCCAGTGGCGATTGTTTTTTATTTATATGTGTCTGCCTCTGAATAAATGGGGAAAGGGCAGAATGATACAGGGTTTTAAGACAGGCCAGTAATCCCAGCACTTTGGGAGGCCAATGCAGGCAGATTGCCTCTCTTGAGACCAGGAGTTCGAGACCAGCCTGGGCAACAGGTGAAACACCCTTTCTACAAAAAATACAAGACTTAGCCGGGCATGGTGGCCCACATCTGTGGTCCCAGCTATGGGGGAGCCTGAGGTTGGGGGATTGCTTGAGCTTGGGCGTTCTGGGCTGCAGTGAGCTGTGACCATGCCACTGCACTCCAGCCTTGGCCACAGAGCAAGACTCTATCTCAAGAAGAAAAAGGAAAGAAAAACAAAAATAAAAAAGAAAGACAGGCCAGGCACAGTAGCTTCTGCTTGTAATCCTAGCATTTTGAGAGGCCAAGGCAGGAGGACCGCTTGAGACGAGGAGTTTGAGACCAGCTGGGGCAATATAGCAAGACCCTGTCTCTACAAAAAAAAAAAAAATTGATTAAAATAAAAAAGATGAAATGGACATTCTGTTCAGTAAATCAGAGTTCTGGCATGGAGCTAGATTGTGGGTAACACTGAAATTACACAGAGACTTATTTAACATTATTTATTTGCAAAATTATCTACCGAGGCTATAAACTTGTAGTTTTCAAACTGTGGTTTGCATCAGAACCAGGGGCAAAAAATACAAATGCTACTGCTCTTCCTCAGACATTCTGAATCAGAATCTCTAGGAGTGAGACTCAGGAATCTATTTTTAACACCATTCTCCAGTAGTCCCGTAAACAATCGGCTTGAGGAATAGTGCTTTAAATGTTCACCAGTCTTATTCCAAGCTACCTATGATGATACAAGTGTAGACAAATCTAAAAAGACAAAGTTCACCCCTGGAGATTAAACAAGGGTCAGCCAAATATGGTCCATGGACCAAATCTGGCTCATCACTTATTTTCGTATATAAAGTATTTTAATAGGAATACAGGTGTGCCCATGCATTTAGGAATTGTCTATAGTTACTTTTTTACTAAAAGAGCAGAGCTGAGTAGTTGTGACAGACACCATATGGCCTGAAAAGCCTAAAATATTTACTATCTGGTCCTTTGCAGAAAAAGCTTGCCAACCTCTGGCATAAATAGATGCCACAGTCTGAGGGATCAGGAAAATGGGTTAACTAAGATAGGCTGGTAGAGTAGTTGGTCATTTACAAATTCTCAGCTCCTTTCCTTGGATTTTAATCACAGATCTGCCACATACTAGAATGATTTAACCTTCTCAAACTGCAGTTTTATCTGTAAAAATGAGAAGGATTAGATTAAATAAAACTACACTTGAAAGCATTGCAACCTTTGTACTAGGTAAAAGGAAGAAAGGTGAATGAATCATTGTTTTTGCCCTCTAGTTGCTCAAAGTTGATCTGTAGGTTCTATTTTATCTTTAAGAGGTTGTTTAGTGATTAGGATTGTGCGTACTGGAGTGAGGCCTAGGACTCTGTTGAAAATCTGGTTCTGCTACTTACTAGCAATGTTATCTTGAGAGAATCCTTAATACTCTTTAGGGTATTCATGAAAGCAGAGGTAATATCTATCCCCAAAATGTCATGGGTAGGTTAAATTAGATAATGCAGATAAAGTATTTAATACAATGCAGGTCTATCAATTTGGCTGCTACTAGTGTTATTCACAGTCGAGCATTTGTTTATTAGTGGAGACAGCACTGGTTGGGGCTTGACAATTCGTTGTGCAAATCTGCCCAGAACTTCTAGCGTCTCTGCCCACTAAATACCAATGGATAAACAAAATGTGGCCTATTCATACAACAGACTGTTATTCAGTTCTGAAAAGGAAGGAAATCCGGTACATGCTATGAAATGGATGAACCTAGAAGATAGTATACTAAATGAAATAAGCCAGTCACAAAAAGACAAATACTATATAATTGATTACACTTAAAGTGGGTATCTAGAGTAGTCAAATTCATAGAAAAAAGAAAGTACTATGATGGTTTCCAGGAACTGGAGTAAAGGGAAAATTGTAAATGTTGTTTAGCAGATATAGAGCTTAACTTTTACAGGATGAAAATGTTCTGGAGATTGGTTGCACAACAATGTTAATATGTTTAACACTACTGAATTGTACATTTAAAAATAGTAAAGATGGCAAATTTTAGGTTAGATGTATTTTACCACAATTTTTTTTTTTTTGAGACAGGTTTTCACTGTCACTCAGGCTGGAGTACAGTGATGCAATCATGGCTCATTGCAGCCTCCTGGGCTCAAGCAATCCTCCCACCTCAGCCTCCTGATTGACTAGAACTATAGAACTGCCCCACCACGAAATTTTTAAAAAATGTCTTGTAGAGATGGGGTCTCACTATGTTGCCCATGTTGGTTTTGAACTCCCGGACTCAAGGGATCCCCTGGCCTCAGCCTCTCAAAGTGCTGGTATTACAGGCATGAGCTATCATGGCTGGTCCACAATTTTTTTTTTTTTTTTTGAGACGGACTCTCGCTCTATCGCCCAGGCTGGAGTGCAGTGGCGTGATCTCAGCTCACTGCAAGCTCCACCTCCCGGGTTCACACCATTCTCCTGCCTCAGCCTCCTGAGTAGCTGGGACTACAGCTGCCCGCCACCACGCCCGGATAATTTTTTGTGTTTTTAGTACAGACGGGGTTTCACTGTGTTAGCTAGGATGGTCTTGATCTCCTGACCTCATGATCCGCCCTCCTCGGCCTCCCAAAGTGCTGGGATTACAGGCGTGAGCCGCTGTGCTTGGAGCGTCCACAATTTTTTTAAAAAAGCTTTTTTTTAATCATAAAATCATAAAAGGATATTATGCTTTTTTCCAGATTGCTTGCTAAAAGTCTTTACATTTTTCACTCCACTTTGAAGAGGCTGAAACTGGCTTCTTTGCTATCTGTGAGGTTTGTGTGTCAAAGTCCAGACAAAACTCCAATCAATATAAAAATACGCTCCTATATGTTGTTGTTTAAAAGTAAAACAAGTGAAGATTTTCATAACAGACTACTATGCAAATTTGTTGGTTATATTGTGCCAACTACAAAAAAAATTAATTATTTGTTCACTATAAGAATTAGTGGCTTGTTAGGGCAACATCACACACCGGAGCCTGTCATGGGGTGGGGAGGGATAACATTAGGAGATATACCTAATGTAAATGACGAGTTAATTGGTGCAGCACACCAACATGGCACATGTATACATATGTAACAAACCTGCATGTTGTGCACATGTACCCTAGAACTTAAAGTATAATAATAGAATTAGTGGCTTGTTGAAATTACAATACAAATATAAATTGTTTTAAATATAAAATACAGACAATCATAATTACTAGTCTCCTTTTAAGTCCCAATTTCACCAGTTTTTCACTACTGATTGTTAAATATTGGTCTTGTTCTGAATGGATTTGTTTAAATGGCCTTTTCCACTCTAAATCTTCCTTGGGTAACAAAGAACTCCTTCAATTATTTCTTCTCTCCAGATGACCTCCAGTTCCCTAGCTTGAGACCCGAGCAATCTAAGTTTTCCAGGACATGGCCCAGAGCATGTTTACTTCAAATGTTTCTCTGTTGATTCAAATTCAATGTTAAAAAGTCTAACTTACCATTGACCCTCTAAAAGTTACTTTCCTGTTTCTCAATGTCATCGTCTATGCCATACCAACCACAATGAGATTACTGGTGTCTTATCATTCTGTCTACTTCATTTGCTCATCCTTCCTTTAGTTAGTTTCCAAATTCTTCTGACTCTTCTCCTAAAATGTCATCTTTCACCTGTCGTCTCTTCTCCATTCCCTCAGTAATTCCCTTAATTCTAGGTCCTTACCACTCTTGTCCAGATGGGCACAATAATATTCTTCCTCTCCTCACTTCTTGTGGGTATTTTTTTTCTTTTTTTTGAGACAGAGTCTTACTCTGTTGCCAGGCTGAAGTGCAGTGGCGCGATCTCGGCTCAGTGCAACCTCTGCCTCCCGGGTTCAAGCGATTCTTCTGCCTCAGCCTCCCGAGTAGCTGGGACTATAGGTGCAGGCCACCATGCCCAGCTAATTTTTGTATTTTTGGTAAAGATGGGGTTTCACAGTGTTGGCCAGGATGGTCTAGATCTCTTGACCTCATGATCCGCCTGCCTCAGCCTGCCAGAGTGCTGGGACTCCAGGCGTGAGCCAGTGCACCCAGCCCTTTTTTTTTCTATTCTAATTCTACAAGGTTAATTTTTCTAAAATGTAGGTCTGCTCCAGGCCAAAAATTTTATTATATATATAATTATATATCTTGTTTTTTATATGTGTGTATATGTATCTTGTTTTATATCTATAAAATACATCTTGTTTTATATCTATAAAATACATCTTGTTTTATATATATTATACATCTTGTTATATATAATACATCTTATTTTACATATATAAAAACATATATATACATATACATATATAGAGATAATTTTTTTTTTTTTTAGAGACAGAGTCTTTCTCTGTCACCCAGGTCAGAGCGCAGTGGCATGATCATGACTCACTTCTTCCTCAAACTCCTGGGCTCAAGTGTGCTTCCCACCTCAGCCTCCTGAGTAACTGGAACTACAGACATGGGGTCTTGCTATGTTGCCCAGGCTGGTCTCGACCTCTTGAACTCAGGTGGTACCCCAGTCTCAAAGTGCTGGGATTATAGGTGAGAGCCTTTGCACCCAGCCCCAGGCCAAACATTTTACTCACTCACCCTCAGATATACTTTTCAGCTCCTGTCTTTTGGCTTTGCACAATTCCTTCTTGCTGGAATTACCTCCTCGATGATGTCTACCTCTCCAAATCCTGCTCAGATCTCAGTACTAATTTGAAGCCTTTCTTGATGAGCTCAAGCCTAAGTGCTCTCTCCCTGGGAACACATTTTGCCTACATCCCTCAGAAGGGAATTATCCATGCATGAAAACACTAGCTGCTTATAGCATGGGATCCAGAGCTAAGAGGCCTGGATGCTTCTTAATAGCGTAATCTTGAGTAAAGCTCTCAATGGGTATAATGACTACAAATTGTTGCTATTTAGGAGGTCTACCATAGGCTAAGCATTTTATATTTACGAATAATAGCCATAATTTATTATTTCTTAGGTTCTAGGTCTTTAATAAATTATATGAATCAATCCATACAAAAACTCTGTAAGGTGGGTGGTATCATTAGCCCTATATTTCAGATAAGAAAACCAAGGCAGAGAGAATATTTATAACTAAACAAAGAAAGTTGTAACTAATAAGTTGTAGAGGTAGGATTCAAACTCAGACAGTCCAGCTCCTGAATCTACATTCTTAACTATTACCCTCAATTATATTATGCTATTTAATCCTATAGTAACTCTATAAGATGTGTGTGTATGTGTGTGCATGTGTGTTTGTGTGTGTGTGTTTTCCTTGTTGAAGATAAGAAAAAATGAAATTCAAAGAGGTTAAGAAATACCCTAAATCATGGATGTGGTGAGTGGTAATGTTAAACTTTATACCCAGGTCCGTCAGGCTCCATTAGACATTATCTTTATTATGCTATGTTTCTGAGATTAACATGACTACTTCAAAGGTTACTATGGAAATTAAATAAAATCGTGCACATGGTTTATAAATGCTAATACACTATACTAAATGTTGGGTTGAGCTTTGCATGAATGTATATTTATCTTGCCACCATGCCTATTAGCTTTAGACAAATGGTCTCCAAATTTTGATCTCATACTTTCATTGGCCTTTTTATTGGTTTGGAAATGAGTAACTCATATGTAAATTAAATGTATGCATTACTGTAGTAATAATTCTTGATTCTGTCACTTATTAACTAGTTGGTCTTATGTTTGTTTCTTAAACTCTATATGCTTCATTTTGCTGATCTGTTAAATAGGGAGATCAGTATAATTATCATTATGTGTTACGAGAATTAAAATAATTACTATATGTAAAGCATTTAAAACAGTGCTTGTGCATGGTCATGTGGTGTCTTAGTAATAAATAAAAAAAGGAAATAAATGAAACAGTGTCTGGTATACAGTAAAATGTATAAAGTGTCACATATAATTATTGATTGTGTCATTATAAAACATACCAAAATTAAAATGTTTTAAACTTAATTTTTTCATTTTAGTTTATTATTAATAATATAAAACTTCTTTGCTTTAACTAAAAATATTAATTTTAGCAAGAGAGACATGATTCAGTATGCTTTACTGTCTTTAAATGTCTGGGAACAACATTTTGTGATAAAATGATTTAAGAGCCTAGTTCTAAAGGTATTTTTATTTTTGTAATTTTAATGACTGCCATAGTTAAAAATATACTTTACAAAGAAGTGCAGGTCCATATGGAAAAAGCATATCCACATACAAGTTATCATATTAGCTTTAATTATTAAATATCATCCCTACTTTTTGGCCCTATCTACCAGTAATTCCAAGTTTTATGTTGATATTTGACCAATAAATTTCCATATTATGTAATGTAAATCATTTTGCAGATTAATGGAAGGTATTTAATAATTTTTTATAAATTGTTTCAAAACCTACTTATTCATTTGAAAAGTTTTTAAACAGAAAATTTAGTCTCAAAGACTTAGTGTTGAAATATTAGAATTCTATAAGTAATATATAGCAGTTGTAGTCTCAGGGAGAAAATCTGATAATGATAAATATATTTAAACATTTCAAAATTTTTAAAAGCATGAGTTTTCTTCAAAATACTATTTTTATTTATTATCAAAAATATTACTTTTAACTAAAAGGGATCAAGTAAATGGATATATATTATTTTTTTTAATCCTGCTAAGTAATATATCACCAATAGCCATTGATTGTTTTCTCACAATGTGGCTGAAAAAGTGTTCAAACCAGGAAGAGAGGCATCTTGTTCTTCCATTTCTTTGTTATTATCTGCAGATTGAATTGTTAGTATTATCTTAACCCGAAGTTTCTTTGCAGGAAATATTTTCTAATGACTTGTGTATTTTAAGAGGATTAGTTTAGTTAAAATCAGCAATAGAGCGTACAAATCCATTTGACTAAACAAATCCACTAAACTGTCTCATGCCAACAGTGCCACCACGTGGTCAGCAAAGAATAGCATGATGTGTCTTTTTGTCATACACAGCTGCTTTCCTCTTCTGTTTACCATGGTCTTTTACTGTTTACTTCAGTTAAACATAAACATATTAACATACACACACACATCCTTTTAAACTCCATTTATTTTGTTTACTCTTATATTACCGATAAATGTTCCTTTTCCCTACTCCTTTTTCTCATGAACTTAAAAATTAATCATTTTTATAAGCACAAGGATAGTATTAGTCATTTGTCTGAAAACCTCCATGTTTTCTTTGTTTCTTTGTTCTTTGTTTTTTTGTTGTTGTTGTTTTGAGACAGGGTCTTTCTCTGCAGCCTCCAACTCCTGGGCTGAAGCAATCTCCCCACCCTAGCATCTGGAGTATCTGGGACTACAGGCCTGTGATACCACTTCTAATTTTTTTTTTTTTTTTTTTTTAGTAGAGTCAAAGTGTTGCTATGCTGCCCACGCTGGTCTTTAACTCCTTGAGCTCAGGCCTCAGCCTCCCAAAGTGCTGGGATTACAGGTGCGAGCCACGGTGCCCAGCTGGAAGTATACAGTTTTATCTAAAATCAGACACAATGAGTGCCCATATTCTCAAAAGCTTTTGTAAATGTTTAGACATCATCAGAATTACTACTTTTTACTTAAACTTCTATCTATATATTCATCCTCTCCTAATTATATTTATTGGATTCAAGCATTTGGCTGGGCTCAGTGGCTCATGCCTGTAATCCTAGCATTTTGGGAGGCTGACAGGAGCAGAACACTTGAGGCCAGGAGTTTGAGACCAGCCTGGTTAACATGGTGAAACCTCATCTCTACTAAAAATACAAAAGTTAGCCAGGTGTGGTGGGGGGTGCCTATAATCCCAGCTACTTGGGAGATTGAGGCATGAGAATCACTTGAACCCGGGAGATGGAGGTTGCAGTGAGCTGAGATCACGCCACTGTACTCCAGCCTGGGTGATACAGCAAGACTTTGTTTAAAAAAAAAAAAAAAGAAAGAAAACCTAAACAGCCCAGCAAAGCTACTCGTGAATTCCTGAGTCATGGAAACTGCGAAGGATAATAGATTATTACGGCTCTAAGCTACTAAGTTATGCAGCATTAGATAAATAAGTAACACAAAGGCTATATGTGTCAGGCTTCAAATACATTATTCAGTTTTAATGTTGCTTTATTTCAGGAGGTTCCACTTCTTGGTAAGATGGGATGATCACAGTCTACCCTATCTCTTGCATTGACAGCTTTCACTGCAGCTATGAAACCTGGACAGAACATGCTAGCTGCATGGAACAGCTACTTGAGGACTCTGAAAAATAAATAGCAAGAAGATTGGGAAGGCACCCTAAAGTTTAAAGTACCACCAAACCTGTGATGAATTTTTATTTTTTTCTCTTCTGATATTCTCTAGCCTGAAACCCATAAAGGAGCACCAGAACACCCAGAGAGCTCCAGGAGAAACCCTTTTATTTTTACCTCAAGGTGTGAAAGGCAAACTCCTAACATGCATGTAAGAGAGTGAGTAAATCCCTCCCTTTCTTTCATTCTTTCTGTTTTCTCACACCACGATCCCCAAGCAATTCCACAGCAGTGATGGCAGAGGCCTCCAACAGGGGCCCCACTGGAGGGGGAGGGTCCTGAGCTATAATACCAAAGAGGTGAAGTGACTCTCCCTTAATTTTTATTCTTTATCCTCCCAACAGTTAGCTCTGGATATGTGTAGCAGAGTGGGAAAACTAAAACCTCCACTCTCTAGCAGAAGAAACCGAAAAGAGACTTCCATGGAACAAGTACCAGCAGATTGCAAACAGAGGGGATATCAAGAAAGAAACCCCATAAAGTTGCTTATGAACTCCATGCCTTACGTCAAATTTATGTATGCATGCGTCTGGCCCTAATCAGCATATCAACGAGTTTAAGAACTAGACATGTAGACAGACATTGCCCAAGTCGCAAGCCCACTCCTAAGTGAGGCACATATGAGACATATGATTAGAGCTGTGAAGCCTTTAGAAATGAAACTGACATCAGAACTATAGCCTACTGGCAGGGTACTATGGCTTACACTTATAATCCCAACACTTTAGGAGGCCAAGGCAGGCAGATCACCTGAGGTCAGGAGTTCGAGGCCAGCTTGGCCAACATGGCAAAACTCCATCTCTACATTAAAAAAAAAAAAATTAGCCAGATGTGGCAGTGCAAGGCCTGTAATCTCAGCTACTTGGAAGGCTGAGGCAGGAGAATCACTCGAACCTGGGAGGTAGAGGTTGCAGTGAGCCGAGAGACTGCACTCCAGCCTGGGCAACAGAGTGAGACGGTCTCCAAAAAAAAGGAACTATAGCCCACAGAAACCAAGTTAAAACTTGTAGCCTGAACCTAACCAGGTCAGTTACCTGCTAAAACAAAAATATTTGTGTTTTCAATAAGAGTTGAATAAGACCAAGAGTCTTATAACAGTCAAAATGTGCAGGACACAATGCAAAATTACTCAGCACATGAAGAACCAGAAAAATCTCAATTTACATAAGAAAAAACACTCAACAGATAGCAACATCAAGATGACACAATGTTATGGGCTGAACTGTGCTCCCGCAAAGTTTGTATGTTGAAGTGCTAGTCACACAAAATTCAACTGTATTTGGAGATACGGCCTTTGAAAAAGTAATTGAGTTAAAATGAGTCATTAGGGTGATCTCTAATCCAATATGGCTAGTGTCCTCATAAAAAGAGGAGATTAGAGGACACACAAAAAGGGACACCAAGGATGCACCCACAGAGAAAAGACCATGTGAAGACACAGAGAGACAACAGCCACCTGCAAACCAACGAGAAGGGTCCCAGGAGAAACAAAACCTGCTAACATTTTAAATTTCTGTTGTTTAAGCCACCATGTTGGTGGCCTTATAATATCAGTGTGAATTACTGTGCTTGGATTTTCCAACAAATCTCAAAGTAGCTATTATATGAATACCATAACAAGCAATAGTAAATATTCTTGAAAAAACTGGGAAAATAGAAAATCTCAACAAAGAACTAAAAAATATATAGAAAAATAAAATTAAAATTTTAGAAATAAAATATACAAATAAACACAAAATAAATAAATAAACTTACTAATTAAGCACAATAGCAGATTGGAAAAGAGAGAAAATTGTTACTGAACCAAAAGGCAGATCAATAGAAAGCATCCCATCCAAAGAACAAAGAGGAAAAGAAAATTGAACAAAAATTAACAGAACCTCATGGACCTGCGGGGCAATAAAAAGGATCAAAAATTAAGATCACTGGAATCCCATAAAAAGAGAAGGAAGAGTATGGTTTTGAAAACATATTAAAAGAAACAATGACTAAAATCTTCCCAAGTTTAGCAAAAGATTAAAACTATAGGTCCAAGAAGTTAAGTAAAACCAAACAGAATAAATGCCAAAAACAATCCACACCCAGGTAATCAAACTATTGAAAACTAATGACAAAAGAAAGAAAGAAGGAAAGAAAAGAAAGAAAGAGAGAAAGAAAGAAAGAGAGAGAGAGAGAAAGAAAGAAAGAAAGAAAGAAAGAAAGAAAGAAAGAAAGAAAGAAAGAAAGAGCAAGCAAGCAAGGCTGGGTGCAGTGGTTCATGCCTGTAATTCCAGTGCTTTGGGAGGCCAAGGCAGGCAGATCACCTGAGATCAGGAGTTAGAGACCAGCCTGGCCAACATGGTGAAACACCATCTCTACTAAAAATACAAAAATCAGTCGGTCTTGGTGGCAGGTGCCTGTAATTCCAGCTACTCAGGAGGCTGAGGCAGGAGAATTGCTTCAACCCAGGAGGCAGAGGTTGCAGTGAACCAAGATTGTACAACTGTACTCCAGCCTGGGCAACAGCAGGAGACTCCATCTCAAAAAAAAAAAAAAAAAAAAAAGAAAAAAAGAAAAAGAAAGAAAGAAAAGAATGAAAGCAGAGAGAAATAATGCATTATCTATGGGTGAACAACTTGAATGACAGATTTCTTATCAGAAACCTTAGAAGATAGAAAGCCTGGAGTTCTTGCAAATAACACAAAAGCACTTTGGGAGGCTAAGGTGGGAGGTTGTTTGATCCTAGGAGTTCAAGACCAGCCTGGGCAACATGGCAAGACCTCATCTCTACAGAAAATTTTTAAAAATTAGCCTGTAATATGGTCTTGCTGTGTCCCCACCCAAATCTCATCTTGAATTCCCATGTGCAGTGGGAGGAAACCAGTGGGAGGTAATTGAATCATGGGGGCCGGTCTTTCCTGTGCTATTCTCATGACAGTAAGTCTCACAGATCTGATGGTTAGTGTAAGGGGGAGTTTCCCTGCACAAGCTCTCTCTTCTCTTGTCTGCCGCCATGTGAGACTTGCCTTTCACCTTCTGCCATGATTGTGAGGCCTCCCCAGCCACGTGGAACTGTAAGTCCATTAAAACTCTTTGATTTGTAAATTGCCCAGTCTCTGGTGTATCTTTATCAGCAACAAGAAAACAGACTAATACAGCCAGGCATGGTAGTGTACACCTATAAACTCAGCTACTCAGGAGGTTGAGACAGGAGGATGTCTTGAGCCCAGGAGTTGGAGGCAGCATTGAACTATGATCGTATCACTGCACTCCAACTTGGGTGACAGAACAAGATCCAATCTCAGAAAATAAATAAATAAAACAAAATAAACTGGACTTCATTAAAATTAAAGTCTTTTTCTCTGTGAAAGATGTTATTAAGTGAAAAGACAAGCTATGGACTAGGAGAAAATATCTTCTAATTACGTATCTGACAAAGAACTTATTATGTATATATAATGACCTCTCTAAACTCAATAGCAAGAAAACAAAAACCCAATTTAAAAATGGGCAAACGAACAGATACTTGCTTATAGAAGACACAGGAGTGGAAAATATGCATGTGAATAGATGTTCTACATAATTAACCATTAGAAAAATGCAATTTAAAAGCATAAGATTCCACTACATACATATTAGAATAGCTAAAATAAAAAGTGTTAATAGAACTAAGTGCTAGTGAGGATTTGGAGCAACTGAAACTCTTGCATATTGCTGATCAGAATGGAAAATGATATAGCCAGTTTCTAAATCAGCTTGGCAGTTTCTTATAAACATACAAGTATCATATGATACCATTTCTACTGCTGGGCATTTCCCCTTTGAGAAATGAAAACTTGTATTCACTCAAAAAACTGTACATGAACGTTTATTGGAGCTCTATTTCCAATTGCCAAAAACTGGAAATAACTCCAACGTCCTTCTGAAACCAGCTTAATGGTCCCATAGAACTGACATTTGCAGCTTTTTGAATAAACATAGAAATTGACACTTCTGGTCTTAAAACTTGAAAATTAAATTTGTCTTATCATCTCAGTTTCTTCCTCAGAAAACCAGACCTCAAACAAGAAACTGAAGCACTGAAACTCACCATATCACTGCATCCAGACAATGAGATGCCAGACCCCTTATCTATCATGTTGTCATTGTTGTTGTTTTATTTTGTAGAGGTGGGATCTCATCGTGTCGCCAGAGCTGGTCTTGAACTCCTGACCTCAAGTGATCCTCTCACCTTGGCCTCTATTACAGGTGTGAGCCACTGCACCTGCTTCACATGATTCTCTTACCCTTCCCTATTTCCTGTTTACCAACTTTCTTCCTTATTCCCCCTAATTCCTCTTTACCACCTCCTCTTCCTTATCCCTCCCTAATTCCTGTTTTCTCATATTTAACAACATTCCTTCTCCTATATAGAAACCCCTGATTTTAGCTGATTGGGGAGATGGACCTGAGACTCCTATATTGAAACCCCTGATTTTAGCTGATTGGGGAGATGGACCTGAGACTCAACTCCCATATCCTTGGCTGCAGCACCCAAATAAAGCCTTCTTCCCGGTAACACTCTTTGTCCCAGTGATTAGCTTTCTGTGCACTGAGAAATGAGACCTAGACAAACCCCTGGTATTTTAGTAACACTTCACTGGTAAGTGGAAAAACAACCTGTGGTATGTCCATACAATGGAATACAACACAACATTAAAAAAGAACAAACTATTGATACATGCAACAATTTGGATATATCTCAAAGGAATTAGGCTAAGTGGGGGAAAAAAGCCAATCTCAAAAGATCCCATTTTATATAACATACTTGAAATGTCAAAATTATAGTGATGGTGAACAGATCATTGATTGCCAGGGTTTAGAATGGGTGCAGGGCATGTGACTGTAAGGAAGTATCAGGGTAGTTTTGGGAGTGCTGTAGCTGTTCTGTATCCTAATTTTGAAAAGCATACATGTGTTAAGATTCACAGAATCATATATCAGAAAGTTAATTTTTCTGTACAGTAATTTAAGAAAATTAATAAATAAAAATATATTATTCTGTGTTATACAATTATTTATTTGATAACATTATTACTTTTCCAAAAATTTGAATTGCCAGATATCAGGTACCCTGTGGGACAAATGACCCTTTGGCAACTTGCCTAGAAATCTAAATTTCAGGAGAAAAAAAATGTATCTTCAGTGCCCGTCATTACTTGACAATGAAGGATGACTTAGATTGAGAAGTCAAAGAAGAAAGATGGGGGCCAAGCTGGGGCTAACATGAAGTAGGGTGGAGGAAGCTGTGTGCAAAGCCAAGCTGTAGAAACAGGTCCAGCCAAGGTGAGTGAATGTGGTCCTTCCAAGAAGAAAGGAATAACTTCCTAAGAGGGAAAACACCAGGCCCAAAGGGAGTTTGAGCTTTTAATCAACAGCTTATTTACCTGACAGGATCTTTAAAAACTATTTTTTGTTTTTGTTTTTTGAGATGGAGTCTTTCTCTATTGCCCAAGCTGGAGTGCAATGGTGCAGTATCCACTCACTGCAAGCTCTGCTTCCGATTCAAGCAATTCTCATGCCTCAGCCTCCCGAGTAGCTGGGATTACAGGTGCCCACCACCACGCTCAGCTAATTTTTGTGTTTTTAGTAGAGACAGGGTTTCACCATGTTGGCCAGGCTGGCCTCAGACTCCTGACCTCAAGTCATCTGCCTGCTCAGCCTCCCAAAGTGCTGGGATTATAGGCATGAGCCACTGCACCCAGCCAAAAAACTGTTTTTTAAAAAAGGAAGAGATCGATCTTTTTAGCTACCAAATTTTTTTTCTACCACTCCACCACACTCCTCAGCATCAGTGGTTAAGTGGGTACCAGAGCAAGATGAAATAAATTCTAAAAACAGCTTTTTTTTTTTTTTACTACCGATACAGATATAGATAGATAGATTGTGCATACAGATTATATATACACAAATATTTGTACATGTATACATATATATATTTATACCCCCAAAATATATACTACTGTATTTATAATAAAAGTTGACGTTTATTAAGAGTTTGTCATGGCTTTAAAATATGCCTGTAAATTCTTTGACACTGTTCCACTCAAATAGTGGAAACTAAATCCCTTCATTTTGAATGTGGGCTGATCTTAGTGACTTAGTGACTCACTTTCAACAAAAAGAGTGTGGCAGAGCTGATGTTATGAGAAATCAGAGATTAGGTCATAAAAAGGATTCAGCATCTCTCTCTCTCTCTCTCTCTCATTGCTCTGTCTGGGGTACAACAGCTGTCAAACCATGAGGACATCCATTCAGCCCTATGGAGAGGCCCACATGAAGAGAAATGAGGTCTACCACCAACAGCCAGCACCATGTGAGTGGGCCATGTGAGAGGGCCACCTTCAATGTGGATGCTCCAGCTGCCATCAAGCCTTCAAATACTTGTAGGTCCAGCCAATATCTTATTGCAAACTCATGAGAAACTCCAAGCCTAAACAGCCCAGCAAAGCTACTCTTGAATTCCTGAGTCATGGAAACTGCGAAGGATAATAGATTATTACGGCTCTAAGCTACTAAGTTATGCAGCATTAGATAAACAAGTAACACAAAGGCTATATGTGTCAGGCTTCAAATACATTGTGAAATTTAGCTCTCATAAAGTAGAGCATCTTATTTTACAGATAAGCAGCCTGCTTCTTGGAAGTATTGAAAAATTTACCACATGGTCATGGAGTTAATTCATAGGCATGCAGAAGTTCAACCTCTGGACATGCCATATAGATCATGTAACTGGATGTCAGGCACTGGGAACACGGTCATGGGAACTTTGGGAGTCATGGGAGTGTTTATCAGAGGGAGAGGTTGCTGAGCAGGAGAAGGGAAAACAACATCAAGTTCAGCTAGAAGAAACAAAAATGATAAATTAGCAAATTCGGTAGAAACTCTACGTACACATAAGGTTTAACTGGAAGGTAAGGAGTGAGATTCTAGGCAAAGAGAAACGCAAAACAAGGTGAGAAAAAGACAAAAGTATGGAATGGTTTGTGTTCTTTTAATCACAAGCAAGTAGGTAACCAAGAACACAATAGGAATGAGCCAAAGTGGAGTAAGTCATTTGTAAAAGCCATAGTGCTCATTTTCTATTACTGGTTACCCTGGTAATAGAACCCTCACTTTATGGTAATAAAATGTAAATGAGAATATCACATGCAAATGAAGTAACGTGATTTTTTTTTGTTGTTTGTTTTGGGTACTGATGTTCACATTTATCTAGTTAGCTCCACCTTCTCAGGAATTCTAGGTACAATTTGGGAGGAGTCTTGTTGCAGAAAAAGAATGATACCATGAAAGAGAAAATGAAGAATACGGCTTATTCTATTAGCTTGGCCACCCAGAAAGATCTTCTAGGTACCATTGATGTGTTTATTTTCCCCATAACCCTGGTAGGAGTCAGTGTTAAATAATGAATCTTGCAATTTTTCTTGTATGGCCCATTCTGACTTCATTGCTTAAAGGAACCCTATAAGTCAGGGCTGCATCCAGGCCAACTGATCACTTCCCCAGGGCCCTCGGTAAGGGGTCAGAGCCCTATATATGCTCACTGCTTGGACAGCTCTGCCTACTGTGGCCATTTCTGCATAGACATAGGCTGCCCAGAGAGACTGTATCAGTTTCCTAGGGCTGCTATAACAAACCATCACAAACTAGTTAGCTTAAACCAACAGAAATTTATTATCGCATAGTTCTGAAGGCTAGAAGTCCAAAACCAAGGTGTTGGCAAGGCCATGCTCTCTCTCTGAATGCTCACGTGGGGAGATCCCTCCTTGGTTCTTCCTAGCTTCTGGTTGCTTGCTGGAAATCCTTGGCAATCCTTGGCTTGCAACTGTTACGCTTCAATCTCTGCGTCCTGTGTCATACACCCATCTTCTCTTTGTGTGTCTACATGCCTTCTTATAAGGATATCAGCCATATTAGATTACAGGCCACCCTAATGACCTTATCTTAACTTGATTACATCTGCAAGGATCCTTTTAAAGAATAAGATCACATTCTGAGGTACTGGGGGCGAGAATTTCAAAATAAGAATATTTTTGAGGGTGTAATGGTTAATTTTATGTGTCAACTTGACTGGGTTAAGGGATGGCTAGATAGCTGGTAAAACATTATTTCTGGGTGTGTCTGTGAGGATGTTTCCAGAAGAGACTAGCATTTGAATCAGTAGGCTGAGTAAAAATATCCTCTCTCACCAATGTGGGCAGGCATTATCCAATCCACTGAGGGCCTGAATAGAACAAAAAGGTGAAAGAAGGGTGAATTCTCTCTCTCTCTCTGAGCTGAGACATGCATCTTCTTCTGCCCTTGAACAGTGGAGCTCGTAGTTCTCTGGCATTTGAGCTTCGATTTAATACCATCAGCTTTCCTGGTTTTCCAGCTTACAGACAGCATATAGTGGGACTTCTTGGCTTTCATAATTGCATGAGCCAATTCCTGATACACACACACACACACACACACACACACACACTATATATAGTATGTATGTATATATATATATATTTAGTAGAAGAGCCCAGACTCAACAGAGATAGCAGAAATGGGCAAAAGAAGAAATGACCCCAAAACAAACCACTTGCAGTCCTCACAATGCCGCAGTTAATCTAAGAGATAAGATGATGCTGGGCTAAAAGTGTGAAGACTCGGCTTTCCATTACTCTGCTGCAGACTGTGTATGAGCTTTCTGTGTTGTCCACCTGAGCACTTAGCAGTGACCTTCAAATGAGCGTCCCTTCAACACACAGTAGCTCATGGGTCACTTGTGCTTTGGTAAGCCATTCTGTCTGTTCAGCACTTTCATCAACACAAGAGACAACTACTCCCTAGATAAGCTCTGGCTCCAACATATATCTTCTAGGCCCCCATAATCACATCTGCAACTCAACCCTCAGGGTAAAGAATGGGCAAAAGAAACATGTGAATACATTCACAAATACGTGGTGACAAGATAAATGTGTGAACATGTCCACAAATACTTGGGGGCAATCTGGAAATGGCATGAAACACTCCATGGCCCATAATTCAGTTTCATAATCATACCCAGCAGTCAACTACTTGGAGACAACCTGGAAATAGCACACATCACTCCTGGTCACATTCCACGGTCCAGAATTCAGATGCATGGTCACGCCCCAGCAGGCAAGGAGGGTGAGAAATGAGGTTTCTAGCTGTGTAGCCATGTGTCCACCTAAAAATCTGGAATTCTGTTCTTTAAAAAAATCTATTATTTTAAGAAATTAAATTCTATTATTAAAAGGAGAGAATGGATTTTGTGGAAAACTTGTCTGTCCCATACTCTGTACATATTTTGTTAAAATGCTAACTTTTTTCTTTGGGGTCATCCTGAAAACACTACTTTATAACATTTGCATAGTTTTCAGCCACGTAGTTGTATAAAAGTTTATATCATCATTTTCCTATTGTTGGACATTTATAATATTCATTTTTCACATTATAAGTATGCCTTAAAGAAGAAACACACTCATCTTTGTGCATGTCTCTGTTAATCTTCTTATGGGAATCTCTTAAAAGGCTTTTTTGAGAGTCCATGATACAGGTCTGTGATACAAGGACCACATTAGCCTGAAGAACTGCTGTTCCAGGTCTCTCTTTGAGAGAAGTGAAACTTTCATGGTCTTGGTGCATTCTGACCATCTTTCCAAGCCATTCTGCTTTGGCCAGTTCCTCTAGGCCCTCGGCTGGATATCAGAGGCAGGGTACTTGGGAGATAATTTTTTTTATAGCCAGATGTGGTATCAGTAGAAGCATGTTTTTTGTATTACTGGATGTTTTCAGAGGTTTGACCTGAGGGTTTGCCTTGAAATTGTGTCCCAAGCATCTCCAGGTTATGCGTATGTATGGTTTTTACTCATTAACTCTATTTGCACACCTATTTACAACTTGCAAGGTACTTAACCACACATGATGTCATTGGCTGTATCCAACAGTGAGTTTTCTAAAACACAAATCTGATACTACCAGTTTCATGGCTTAAACCCTTTGAAATATCCACACACCTGCGGATTAAAGTCCAAATTCATTAACATAACTCATAAGTCTCCATGACTGCCATACCAATCAGCTTATTACTGCAAACAAACAAACAAACACCCCCACCACCCCCACCCCACACACAAAAGCTTCATGGATTAAAATAATAGCCTTTTATTTAGCTCATAATACCATAAATCAGCAATTTGGGCTGGGTTCAGCTGGGCAGTTCTTACGCTAAGCTCAGCTGGGCTCACTCCTGCATCCATGGTCAATTGCAAGTCAGCTAAGCAACTCTATTTCTGAAAATAGCTGATTGTAGGCTGGGATGACCAAGAAACTGAGGCAAGTATCTCTTACCATCCAGCAGACTACCTTGGACTTATAAAAATGTCGCTGTCAGGTTGAAAGAGTAGCAAGAAGCTCCCATGTGAAAGCATTTGTCTTTTCTTTTTTTTTTTTTTTTTTTTTGAGACAGAGTCTTGCTCTGTCACCCAGGCTGGACTGCAGTGGCGCAATCTCAGCTCACTGCAACCTCCACCTCCTGGGTTCAAATGATTCTCCTGTCTCAGTCTCCTGAGTAGCTGGGACTACAGGCACGCACCACATGCCCAGCTAATTTTTGTAGAGACAGGGTTTCACCGTGTTGGCCAGAATGGTCTTGATCTCTTGACCTCGTGATCCACCTGCCTCGGCCTCCCAAAGTGCTGGGATTACAGGCATGAGCCACTGCACCCGGCCTTCTTTTTTTTTTTTTTTTTTTGAGACAGAGTCTCACTTTGTTTCCCAGGCTGGAGTGCAATGGTGCCATCTCGGCTCACTGCAACCTCCACCTTCCAGGTTCAAGTGATTCTCCTGCCTCAGCTTCCCGAGTAGCTGGGACTGCAGGAGTGCACCACCATGCCTGGCTAATTTTTATATTTTCAGTAGAAATGGGGTTTCACCATGTTGGCCAGGCTGGTCTTAAACTCCTGACCTCAGGTGATCCGCCTGCCTTAGCCTCCCAAACTGCTGGGATTATAGGCATGAGCCACCTCACCCGGCCTGCAAGCATTTTTCAAGTGTCTTCTTGCATTATGTTTGCTAATTTCTCAATGGCCAGAGCAAGTCCGATAGCCAACTCAGATTGAAGGGATGAAACAAGAAAGCAGACTTTCTATGATGATGAAAGGGAAAAAAAAATTGTGGCTATTTTTGCCATCTACAATGACTTCTTTCTCCAGTAGCATCTCCTTGTGTCTCCACCTTCACCTCCAACACTCTGCTCCAACTAAACAGAACTGCTTACAGCTCCCCTACCCTATCTTGCTCTTTCAGGCCTCCAGGCTTTTGCCCATGCCAAAGCCTTGCCTGCTAGGTTTCTATCACTATTCAGCTCCAAGTAAGTCCCATCCTAGACATCCCTTCCTCCAGGAAGACTTGCTTCTCTCACCTCTAGCAGGGCTGGTATTCCTCCTCTGTGCTCTTTTTTTTTTTTTTTGAGACAGAGTCTTGCTCTGTCACCCAGGCTGGAGTGCAGTGGTGCAATCTCAGCTCACTACAACCTCCACCTCCCGGGTTCATGCCATTCACCTGCCTCAGCCTCCCAAGTAGCTGGGATACTGGCGCCCACCACCACGCCCGGCTAATTTTTTTTTTTTTTTTTTTTTTGTATTTTTAGCAGAGACAGGGTTTCACCGTGTTAGCCAGGATGGTCTCGATCTCCTGACCTCATGATCCACCCGCCTCGGCCTCCCAAAGTGCTGGGATTACAGGCGTGAGCCACTGCGCCCAGCCACCTCCTCTGTGCTCTTATCCTTCCCCTCATAGCCCATGCCATGCTCTGTTACAAATGTCTGTTTTCCTGTCGATTTTTCCAAAAAGACTGTAAGGTTCTTGAGAGCAATACTTGTTTCCTATTGCATGCTTGGTACCTAGTGCCATTCAATAGGAGCAACTAGCTATTTGTTGGTCAACTGATGAACTGCACATGAGGGAGTGAAAGAAACAGAGGTAAGAAAACCTTTTGCAAATCGATAGGCACCACATATATCACAGTAATGGAAACTTAGAGTAAGAAGGAACTTTTTATCTCATCCATGCATAGTTCCTTGGAAGAACATGGCTAAAAATTTCCTCTCAGTCCATTGGTCACAGCTGTAGATACGGAAAACAACTCAAGCCCTCATAGAGCTCATTCTATTTCCAAACTCTTTTTAGGCTTAATACTCTCTTTCTTCACTGAACCCAAATCTTCCCAGTAACTTACACCTATCCCAAGACCTGCTGTCTGGAGCCTCGACATTAAAGTGCAATCCTTTTTCTTCACACATCAGGCCTTCTCACACCAAATCTAACGCCTGTCCCTCTTAGCGTGTGACTTCACAGCCCCCACCACCCCGGTGGCCTTCTTATGGCCACACCCAATGTGTCTTGGTTTCTCTTGGAAATAAGATCGGGAGCTAGACAGGATATTCCCTCAGGCTTGAGAGATGAGCTTCTCAGTAAACTAGCAGTCAAGACTGTAATGGCACCAGCGAAGCTTACTGCTGAGAATTGCAGCTCCCAGTGAAATGGAACTCAACTATGAATCACACCATTAATATAACTTTTCTAAAAAGGTTAAACTCTACACAGTCATTAATATGAGGAAAATGCCACCTGAGTCTTTTTACTTGTTCTTATCATTTGTATCCAAGTCAAGGCCCCCCAAAAGATCAACACTGCTAGATTTCAAATATCTCTAGCAAAAAAATAGCAAGAGATACTGAGGTGTATTTCATCATGAATAGACCATACACTTTCGAATAAACCAAAACTGCACTGGAGAGCTAGTTCCAAAACGTACTAAGCATGTGCATTAGGAAAGGAGCTAACTTCTTTACGGCAGGCAGTTCCTCATCAGCCTCCAGAGCTACTGTTAGGACTACATGAGTCTAATTCGGGCTGACACTTACATTTCAAGCTTGTCATGTGTCAAGCTGAGTACTTATACACACGCTATGCATTTTAATATGCACCTACCTTTATGAAGAAAATTCCATTAATATGCATATTTTATATTATATAAGAGGACATGGAGGCTCCGAATTTTGAAGTTATTTGCTCAACATCACAGAGCTAGCAGGTAGCGACACTCCAAATTTTGAAGTTATTTGCCCAACATCACAGAACTAGCAAGTAGCAACGCTGGGCCACGAACTCAAGTCTCTAGCTCCAGACCATGGGCACCTGGTGAACCCTCTAGAAAAGTTGGTACTTACATTCCTACCTTGAAAAGCAGAGACACGAGTGATTCCTAAATCACCCATGTTGCTAAATGGTGACTGATGGGAGCTGCCACGGTTCTGTGGCCACAGGGCTTACACAGTCACTGTGATCTGCAGTAAAGGCCTGGCAAGAATACAGGGCTCAGTAAAACACTGCCAATCTCTTGGGGATTAGCAGTGCTGCCCAATTTTGCTGCTATATTAGCTCACTTTCCCAGAGATACATTAGAAAGCAGGAAACTTTAAAAAAAAAAAAAAAAGAAAGAAAGAAAAGAAGAAGAAAACCTACCCCAATGTGTTATTTTGCTAACAGCTGTAACTTTGCAATAAATAAAGACTGCAAATGGGAAGAAAATGCATAAAATGAAAATAAGCTGAGTGAATCATGGCACGTGGTTTGTAGAGGATATAAATATTCATGTTAAATTACCTTTTCCTCCAACTCCATGGTTCTCCTGTGTGCACTTAGGGCTGAGCGGTTTCAGTAGGCCTTAGTTACCTACACAAACGCGGTGACTTCTGTGAGAGCCTGAGGAGTAAATAATGACTATTAGCACAAGCCTGAATAATGTCTAATCCCACTGAAAGCCCCCAGATGCTCAAGCACCCCTCTCCATTTGGCAAGGGAACAGTAATCCATCTCTTGGCCTTTCCTAGTCAACGGAAACTGAGCTGAGGGAGAAAAGAGAGGAGAAAATCCTTAATCTTAGCAACCGCGAGCTCTGGTATTTTAGCTGTAGAGCTTCAAGGGAGAAAAAAAAAAAAAAAAGCCTTGTTGAAAAGTTCAACTCTAGGTAACCAGGTTCTGAAAGCCTCTTTTGTATGAGTAGGGAGGTGGGTTGTGTGGGCACGGAGGAACGAGGGTCACTCCAGGGTTGCTTGCCTGCCTGGCAGCAAGATCGTTCCCTTCCTGTTGAGGAGGAACAGGGCAGGGTTGCTAAGGATGGTCACAGCTCACAGCTCGACTGCATGGGAAGGCGGAAAGATAGGAGCTTGCCCGAGGCTTAGCTGGCTCGAGGGGCCAACATTCCTTCCCTGATTCTGCTCTGGCCTCCCAGTGACCTTGGGTTAAACTGCAGTCAAGTCCATTGCTGGTAACATTTATCTCACTCCTCTGTGCAGCCCTCAGCGGCTTCCCACCCAAGGCAACATTCTAAATGTGAGTTATTGGAATTTCCTTACATCAGCGCAGAGAGATGTGCTGCCATCTTACTCCCCAAGCGATCCCAGTTTATCTCTACCTAGGAAAAGGAATATCAGCATGTGTGTAGTGTGGTGTGCATGTGATTGTATGTTCTATCCGTGGTGAAGTAATTTTCTGCATGTAAAAAGGATCCTATATAAACTGTCTTATATATAACAGCAAGATGACTAAGTGTTAAGCCTGGCTTTTTCTTATACCTCTTCAAATGTGTTAAAATGCCATTTTCTTCAAATAAGAATATATAGTTCATAAAGCTAAAAGTTTCTAAGTATAGCTTTGGGTGTTTATTTCAGCTAATCCAATAAGCATTTCTTGAAGACATACTATGAGGCAGGTATTGCACCTGGAGCTAATACCAACATGACTAGTGTGGAGGGAAAAGAAACACACACTCTTGAGGCAGACCAGGTTCAAATCCTGGCTGTGCTACCTGCACCTTTGAGACCTCAGGTAAAAAGCTAAAACTTTTTTCTTCTTCTTTTTGAAACAAGGTCTCGCTCTGTGGCCCAGCCTAGAGTGCAGTGGCGCAATCTCAGCTCACTGCAACCTCCGCCTCCCAGGCTCAAGTGATTCTCCAACCTCAGCCTCACAAGTAGCTGGGACTACAGGCGTGCACCATCATGCCCAGATCATCTTTCTATTTTTATAAAGATGGGGTTTCACCATGTTGCCCAGGCTGAAAGCTAAAACTTTGGATGCCTCAGTTTCTGTATCCTTAAAGTGGAGGTAACAGTACAGATGTGAGGATTCAATGAGATGGCATGTATAGGAAGCATAGTGACACAGTGTCTGGCACCCAGAAGCTCTATACATGTGTCTGCTCAGATGCTACCTGCAGAGAGGGCTCAGCCTAACTGGGAGCCTGTGGGCAGATCCCAGAATCACAGTGTGATGAGCTCTTTAATTGAGATATGAACACAGCTCTACAGAATGATAGACAAAGGAGAAATGAGAGGGAAGATTTGATGGCAACAGACAGACAGGTGGGAAGGCAGCTTTTCAGAGAGGATCAGCAGGAGGCATGCATGGAGCAGGGAACCTAGAGGACATTTTCAGAGATGTGCTTTGCCATGGCACTTGAGTGTAGAAGAATTGGAAACGATTTCTATTTTCTGTTGGTGTTGATGTAATAAATTAGAGAATCCTGTGAGCTATCCCTCGCTCCCTATTATGGGTGCATTAATGGATGCTTTTAAAATAAAATAAAATAAAAGGGATTTCAAGAGGAAGAGCCATTTATTGAGCATCCACTAGCCTTTTGCATATGTATTTTTTTTCTTATCTCACCATAACAAACAAGGAAACTGAAGATCAAAGAGATGACGCAGCTTACCCAAGTTCATACCAATAAGAGGTGGTACTGGGTGGCAACCCCATCTGGACTAATGGGACCAAAGGCTGTGCTTGTCTCCTTTGCCATGCTGCCTCCCACTGAAGCCTTTCAACTCAATATGTTCCCCGCCCTCTCTTCTCCAGCCATTTTCGTCTGCGTCCCTCGCCTTGAGGACCATGTTGTTATCTATCTGAAGCATCTCTCTTCCTCCCATTCTTTCTGCTCTCCTGACCCTCTTTTTTTTCCCCATGGCAGTCCACACAGCCTCCCAGCCCAGAAAATAGATACAGGCAATAGGAAGGCAAGCTACCTTCTTCATGCAAAAAGACCCACGTGTTTCGTGTCATTTTTAATCTGTGGAATATTTTTGTGAAGTAAGGCTGACAATTTACAGAAATCCAGGTAATAGGACTTGTTCGTGGTCATACAGAAAGTAAAGAGCAGAAAGATAACCATGTGGAAAGTCTGTTAATACCAAGGTCAGGAGTGGACCTGTTTCTAAAATATCAGCCCCCATGGTGCTAACAGCTCATGTCTACATCCCACACACACACCTGCATCTTGGCACTTTGAGGCCCTATTTCCTGTCCCTCCAATAATCCAAAGAACCCTTACTCTTTTGAGAACCCTTACATTGGTGAATAGTAGCTTAAAAGACATTTTCTTCATAACAGCATGTTCACATGCTAACAGGAAAGACAAGAAAAGATGGTACAGGTGAAAGACATGGAAAATAGTGGAAGAAATATTTGAGCATTTCTCAGGGGAGGAGAAACAAACAATTTTCTTTATTTGTTTTTTGAGACAGGGTCTCACTCTGTTGCCCAGCCTGGAGTGCAGTGGCCCAATCACAGCTCGCTGCAGCCTCAAGCTCCCAAGGCACAGGTGTTCCTCCCACCTCAGCCCCCGAGTAGCTGGGACTTCAGGTGCGCGCCACCACGCCCAGCTAATTTTTCTAATTTTTGTGGGGTTTTTTTGTTTGTTTGTTTGTTTGTTTTTTGTAGAGACAGGGTTTTGCCTTGTTGCCCAGGTGGTCTCAAACTCCTGAGTTCAAACGATCCACCCACCTCAGCCTCCCAAAGTGGCTGGGATTACAGGCATGAGCCACTGCACCCGGCCACAAACCTAATTTTATTTTGATACCAAAAGAAGCACAAACTTGTCATTACCTGGGCTTGTGTGGGGGCCACATGTATGGCTCTCTGTTGTTCCAGTTAAGTCCTGCTTCATGTCCTTAACCCTAAAGCATTGACAACTCACTTAGATCTAGCAAACAGCAATGCTAATAGTCATGGCTAACTTTCATTAAATACTTGGTGACAGGAAATGTGCTAAGCCCTTAATGTCATTACATTATTTAATCAGCTCAGCAAGGCTGTGAGTTGGTTTGTGCTGGATGTCTTCCACTTGCCCTCCATAGCCATTTCCACCCTTTTCCATTTGTCTCACTCTACCCTGGGAGGCTGCTCTGTACAGATTGTATCACCTGCTCCCATGCCCTCTGGCTTTGTGTTGGGTTTGGCCAGCAGGGAGCTTCAGGAGAGCAGGATTTTGGAGAAAGAAAGTAAAATAAGGTCAGATTTCCCCTCTGTAAGGTCATTTCTGGTAAAAGCCATGGCTTTTCTCAAAGAGGGCTTTTCTAAGTACCTCTTCTCTTCTCTGGGTTCCTGTAATTTCTATCTGCCCTCTTAGATATTGGCTTAGAGAAAGTCACAGATCTGCTGCTCTAACAGATCTGGGTATCTCACTATGTTTTGTGGTTTTCTAAACCACTTCTACACATTTATAATTTGTTCCTATTTCCTATTGGGATCCTGATATATAGGTACTATTATTATACCCATTTTACAGGCACGTCAGGGAAATAAAGTAACTTGTGTAAGGCCCCACAGCTAGTTAGCAGCAAAGCTGGATTTCAAAGCCAGATTTGTCAAAATCCAGAGCTCAAGTTCTTAGCTGCTACACTGAGCAGCAAAAACAGTTCTGGACAAGGCAGACAAGCTGGGAGGCCTGGGAGCTGCATCCTTGAGGGAATCCTCGTGGAAAAGTGCAGTGGGCAGAACTAAATGGTGTGGGTGGTTTGCTGCCACTGTCAATGACCACCTGTCAACCTCTTTATAAGGCAGGTGGAAGGAGGGGAGGGAAGACGGGCATTTTCATTGAACCTGCTGTCCTCTCATCCTGGAGTCAGCCTACGTTGTTGGGACAGAACATCTGCTGGTACCAAGAGGCTGTGAGGAGCTGTCATATCTCACCCACATTCAAATCCTGTTTGGAAATGCATTCCAAGGCCCCAGAGGCATTTCTCTAGTTGCCCTGGCTGAGCTTAGAGGTGGTGCCATTGAGACAGAGCCTTACTTAAAACAACCAAACATAGCAAGGGCAGATGGTGGTTGACTTTAGTTCAAAAGAAAAATCTGGGATACTTAAGTTCCCCAAATATCTATTTTTTTTTCACAAGACACCAAGAGAATCCATAGCAAGAAATAAATAACAATGTGGCTTGCATCTGAGCTAGACTGACCTCTGCATGTTGGCTTTTAACTTCCACTTTGGGAAGCTGCATGATATTTATTTAATGCTGGGACACTGAGCCTTCTTCCACAGTGAGAAATTTATCATCTCAGGCTTCAGATTAAGTGAAAGAGAATATTTTAGCTAAAATAGTTACATACATTTCCATAAATGATTTTCCTGTAAAATAGGAAGAAGTCTACTTCCTCTGCTTAAAGCAAAACAGATTTTAGGCAAGGCCTTTCCACAGTGCCTTCTTCCAAACAGTTCTATTACCTCTTGTCTCTTTCTTAGAGCTCACTGCACTGAATTACGTTTACAGGTTGTCCCCTGCACTAGAAAGTAAGGTCCTTGTAGGTGGATCATGTGTCTCTTTCATCCCCACGTCCCTGGCCCAGCACACAGCACTCAATATATATTGCAGGATGAACAGACACATTGATGTACCCAGAGGACCCTGGGAGAGCTGCCGTCAAGAGAGTGCATTATGCAATTATATGCTGACTCAAAGACAGACTACATATTTCATTTAATTGTAAAAACCCCATATTTGAAACATCACAACTGCTCAAAATATGTGTTGGAGGAAATTGGAAACAGAGGATGTAGCAAAATAAATAAATAAATAAATAAAGCTTCATTAAATATTGCCCTCTTGTCTTCCTGTATTGCTTGGAGATACTTTGGCAGCAATTTGGGTTGGTATTACAGGATAACACCCACCGTATGCTTCAGTTATTCCAAGAAGAGCTGCATTCCACAATGGAGTTGTCCCATGGAGAAGGGGCTGTTAAGCACGATGCTGGTTGAACCGATCACAGGCCCAGCAACTTCTTCCATCCCCTAAGTCAACTTTTGGTTAATCTTAAGATTTTAGCTCAAGTGCCTTTTCCTCTAGGAACTGTCCTTGACCCTCCAAGAGAGGCCAAGTTTTCCTCCCTTCTGAGCGCTTTACTCCAATTGTAATTACATATTCATTAATGTGACTCTTTGGCGAATGCCTGACTCTCCTGAAAGTTCCATTTATCAGTTCCATTTATCTGCTGTGTTCATTATTCCATTCCTAGGGCCAAGTGTGACGTCATAGAGTCAGGTGTTCTGTAAATCAGTGTTGAATAAATAAACCAGTGATGAATGAGTGAACAAATTTTCAGTCTCTGCTAAATCATACTGAGTCACATCCTCGTTCTTGGTCCATTGTTCTTCCCCTAATATCAGCCATTTTAAATGGATGGTGTGTGTGTGTGTGTGTGTGTGTGTGTGTGTATTGTTGTTTTGTTTTTTTTTTCCATGAAGCAATCATTCTCATTCCACTCTCACATCTGTTTCCATGGGCACTATACCTACAGGTTGACCAATCCCACACCCTGGCCACCTCATAAAAGAAAATCATAAACACTAAACTGACAATTTTTAAATGTACTTTTTGTAGAAAACCTCTTTTAATAATCTACACCCAAAAGATGATGGTATATTCATACAATGGGATATTATTTAATGACTTTTTTTAAATGAGCTAGCAAGCCAGGAAGACATGAAGGAGCCTTAAATGCATATTGCTAAGTGAAAGAAGCCAGTGTGAAAAGTCTACATGCTAAGTAATTGCAATTATATAACACTCTAGAAAAGGCAAAACTGACTGCCCCTAGATGCCCAGCCTCTGTGGCTCCACTGTGGCTCCGTTACCTGCAGGTATTTGGAGATCCACAGCTAAGACACCAGGAATCCCTGGAAGCCTAGAAATGGGACTACTGACATTTATGGATGTGGCCACAGAATTGTCTCTAGAGGAGTGGCAATGCCTGGACACTGCACAGCAGAATTTATATGGAAACGCGATGTTACTGGACTATAGAAACCTGGTCTTCCTGGGTGTTGCTGTCTCTAAGCCAGGCCTGATCACCTGTCTGGAGAGAAAAAAAAAAAAAAAAAAAAAAGAGCCTTGGAATATGAAGGGACATGAGATGGTAGCCAAAGCCCCACTGGGTGGGAGCAAAAATGAATACAACAGACGACACAGATGAGAAGTCCAAAGGTCAAGGAGAAAGCCAGTCCTTAAAATGTGATTTGGGAAGCTGTGTTCCAAAGAAAATAATGTCTGGGAAGCCTGAGTTTTTTTATTTTGCTCTCTCATAGGGCATTTTCTGTCTTAAGCTTTTAAATTCTCTAAGGATTCTACTTTCCCTTTGGTGACCTTCTTTCAAGTTTACAGCAAAAGCCAAAAGTCCTCTTCATGGTATACAATCTGACTGCTTTTCCATTGTTTTGGGGAACATACAAATATCTGCATACTTTTGAGAAACTCTATGTTGAACTATTTTTTACATTCTCTTTTTGCATCATGTGAGTAGTGGTTTCTGTTCCATTGGGTTTTTTGTATTTTTTGTTGCACATTCCATCCTGTTTGCATTACTATAGTCTTTACATACAGTTTGCAATTATAAAGGTAAAAAAATAAATAAAAGGCAAAACTATGGAGACAGAAAGAAATCAGTGGTTGCCGGGAGCTGATACAGAAGGAGGAATGGGTAAATAGGCTGAGCGCAGGACATTTTTAGGGCAGTGAAACTATTCTGTATGATAATATGATGACAGATACATAGCTCTATGTGTTTGTCAAGATGGAGTCTCACTCTTCGCCCAGACTGGAGTGCAGTGGCCAAATAGCTCAGCTCACTGCAACCTCTGCCTCCCAGATTCAAGCGATTCTCCTGCCTCAGCCTCCTGAGTAACTGGGATTACAGGCGCATGCCACCATGCCCAGCTACTAATTTTGTATTTTTAGTAGAAATGGGGTTTTGCCATGTTGGCTGGTCTCAAACTCCTGACCTCAAGTGATCCACCTTCCTCAGCCTCCCAAACTGCTGGGATTATAGATGTGAGCTACTATGCCTGGCCAGATTCTTGTTAATAATAATATATCAACATTGGTTCATCATTTGTAATTAATGTAACACACTAATGCAAGATATTAATAATGAGGGCATCCAGGGGTTTTGGGTGGAAGGATATACGGGAACTCTGTATTTTTTGCTCAACTTTTCTGTAAATCTATAAAACTGTTTATTAACTTGTGGAAATTTTACATCCTAACTGTTCACTCAAAATATAAAATATAAAAATAGAGGGATGCTGGGCTGGGTGTGGTGGCTCACGCCTGTAATCCCAGCACTTTGGGAGGCCGAGGCAGGTGGATCACCTAAGGCCAGAAGTTCAACACTAGCAAGGCCAACATGGCAAAACCCCATCTTTACTAAAAATACAAAAATTAGCTGGATGTGGTAGCGCATGCCTGTAGTCCCAGTTACTTGGGAGGCTGAGGCACAAGAATCAATTGAACCCATCCTTGCTCCCAGAGCTCCCAAGATGGTGGTGGCTGCTCCCAAGATGGCGGCAAGTCTCTTGTTCTCCGACCTGGGGTTCTTGGCCTCATGGATTCCAAGGAATGGAACCTTGGGGCATGCGGTGAGTGTTATAGCTCTATTAGAAGCCATGGGTCATGGAAGAAAACCATGGAATCCAGTGACTAGTGTTCAGCTCGATTAGGACAAACCCAGGCACTTAGCCATGCAGGAACAATGGCTAGCCTTTAGCCCGATCGGGAGCACTGGATCAGAAGCACAGCACACACCCTGCCGGATCCGGAGGGATGGAAGTCAGCAGCAGGTCTGTGACGGTGGCAAATAGCAGTGGTGGACAGCGAGCAAAAGCTCAGCTCAAGCCATAACAAACCCGGACCAGAAGAGTGTGCATTTGCAAGATTTAATAGAGTGAAGACAGAGCTCCCATACAAAGGGAGGGGACCCAAAGGGGGTAGCTGCTGTTGGCTTGAATGCCTGGGTTTATATCCTGATCATTGTCCCTCCTGCTGTGTTCTCAGGCAATAGATGATTGGCTATTTCTTTACCTCCCATTTTTGCCTAATTAGCATTTTAGTGAGCTCTTTTTACTACCTGATTGGTCAGGTGTGAGCTAAGTTGCAAGCCCCGTGTATAAAGATGGATGCAGTCACCTGCCCAGCTAGGCTTAGGGCCTAGGAAATCCAGCTAGTCCTGTCTCTCAGAGGGATGCCAGGCTGGGCGTGGTGGCTCATGCCTGTAATCCCAGCACTTTGGGGAGCCGAGGCAGGGGGATCATCTGAGGCCGGAAGTTCAAAACTAGCAAAGGCCAACATGGCAAAACCCCATCTTTACTAAAAATACAAAAATTAGCTGGATATGGTAGCGCATGCCTGTAGTCCCAGCTACTTGGAAGGCTGAGGCACAAGAATCACTTGAACCTGGAGGCAGAGGTTAGAGTGAGCCGAGGTAGTGCCTCTGCACTCCAGCCTGGGCGACAGAGCAAGACTCCATCTCTGAAAAAAAAAAACACAGGGATGCCAGTTGAAGTAGGAATGCTGTCCTAATCCACCTACTTTTACACCCACAGACACATCTCAGATCCCACTTTCCTCTTCCCAGGTCCCCAAGACACCACTGAGGACCAGTGGGGATGCAAGCCCCCATGGTGCAGGGAGGAAGAAGCCAGAATTCTGAATTGGGGATAGGTGAAGTCAGATTGCCTTAATCTTCCAAAGTCACAGACAACACCCCTCAGCCATCCTGCTGATAGACACACCCTAATTGTCACCAAAGAACCCAAGAAGAACTCACTAACCCCTTGAAGGCAAACCACAGCCTGTTAACTAACAGTGGCGGCCCCACAATTACTGGCAAGTGTTTGCTGGGCAGAAGGGTGCCAGTGAAATGCTGCAGGGCACGAAGGCAGAGAAAAGCCGGCTCCACCAATTAAGGGTATGCTTCTGAGCAGTCTCTGTGTCTAGGAGAGTTTCTGAAATAAGCCTAGGCATGCCAGCACAGGTCCCTGGGAAGAGACAGCAAGCAGCCTCTCTCTGGCAGCAGGAAGCCAAGAGGTACCGCATTGCCTTGGCTACCTCTCAGAGCTTGCCTCAAAGCCTTTCAGAATCTCTGCTATTTATGGAATTGGATTGCATTCTCCAAGGCCAGCATTCCTTCACTCTCAGGCACTCTCTCTTTACTTTCCTTTGTCTCAGTTAAATTAAGGTAAGGGTGGGCCCTGCCACTGCCCGTGATTGATGGGAAACCTCAATGAGATGCAGCAGAAAGGCCTCTATCAGAGGCCCTGGGGCCGAGGCCATCCGAGACATTTCTGCTTGCCACAAATCTCACATATCCACAGAGCACAAGGTGGAACATCCTTTGCATGCTCTTAAACTTCTAACAGGATTGGAGGAAGAAATAAACCCTCCCTGATGTGACTGATGTGGCAGCTCAGGCCTTGATTGATGTGCCAATTAATGCCAATTAATGCCTTTTTCCATTCTGTCTTCCCAGCACAGTTTCAGGAAAGGGAGAATGAGACAATAACGCAACCACTATTGTATATTTGCCACAAAGAACACCCAGCTAGGTTTCCCATTGGAGCCAGCATCAGATGCTAGTCTGCATCTTTTTCCAAAATAAATAAATAAATAAAACGTATAGCTTTGTTTAATAAGGTAATGTTTTGGAAAATGATAGAAATTGAATTTAAACTAGCTTAAATTCTTATTAAAACCAGATCCTTTCGACCAACTAACAAAACAAAAACCTCCAGAAATACAGTCTGTGAGGTTTCCTGTTCAAATGGTCCCTAACTCCACCTGTCGATCTTGTCTGGCCAGTATGTCTTTGTTATTCCAGGGGCACCTATCGGGGAACCTGCCCTGATAGTCACATAGGTTCTTTCTATTTTCCCTAAGCATCGGCCAGCTTGAGACGTAAAGGGACAGAGTACAAAGGAGAGAAATTTTAAAGCTGGGCGTCTGGGGGAGACATCACATGTCGGTAGGTTCCGTGATGCCCACAAGCAACAAAAACCAGCAAGTTTTTATTAGGGAGTTTCAAAAGGGGAGGGAGTATATGAATAGGGTGCGGATCACAGACATCAAGTACTTCACAAGGTAATAGAATATCACAAGGCAAATGGAGGCAAGGTGAGATCACAGGACCACAGGACCGGGGTGAAATTATAATTGCTAATGAAGTTTCAGGCACCATTGTCATTGATAACATCTTATCAGGAGACAGGGTTTTGAGAGCAACTGGTCTGACCAAAATTTATTAGGTGAGAATTTCCTCTTCCTAATAAGCCTGGGAGTGCTATGGGAGACTGGGGTCTATTTCACCCCTACAGTCTACAGACCATAAAATATGGCCATACCCAGGGTGGCCATCTATAGACCTATACCCCCAGGCACGTATTCTCTTTCCCAGGGATGTTCCTTGCTAAAAATAAGAGTTCAGCGATGTTTCTCCCATTTGCTTTTGAAAGAAGAGAAATATGGCTCTGTTCCGCCTGGCTCACCAGCAGTCAGAGTTTAAGGTTATCTCTCTTATTCCCTGAACAATTGCTGTTATACTGTTCTTTTTTCAAGGTGCCCAGATTTCATATTTGTTCAAACACACATGCTCTACAATTTGTGCAGTTAACGCAATTATCACATGGTCCTGAGGCGACATACATCTCCCTCAGCTGACAGGATTAAGAGATTAAAGTAAAGACGGGCATAGGAAATCACAAGGGTATTGATTGGGGAAGTGATAAGTGTCCATGAAATCTTCACAATTTATGCCTAGAGATTGCAGTAAAGACAGGCATAAGAAATTATAAAAGTATTAATTTGGGGAACTAATAAATGTACATGAAATCTTCACAATCCACGTTCTTCTGCCATGGCTTCAGCTGGTCCCTCCGTTTGGGGTCCCTGACTTCCTGCAACAGGCACCACCTCATTTTTAGGAGGGTGGCTCCAAAACCGTTCCTTCTACAACCCCATCCAAACATGTAGTTACAGTGGAAATTGGCGATAATAGTATCCTGATTACTTAGCCTCAGGACAAGCATCACACCATGCCAGGCTAGTCAGTGTGCTTCCCAGCACCTGAGTGGGAAGCTGAGGAAGTGATTTCTAGAGCTAAGGGCAGCTGTGGTTCCTACCCTGGGGAAAGGGGTGTATCTAAAGGAATGAAGAGGACTTGCAGAGAAAAGCAATGACAAGATAAGGAGATCCCTGTAGACATTCAAGTCATTGGTTTGAGGCTTATATGGTGGATTGGTAGAATAATGGTCCCCAAGAAAGTAGGTCTCCTTGTAGATGCCCCCTTGCATAGTCCCCTCCCACATCAATTCTGGGCTTGTGGCTTGCTTGGGCCAGTGGGACATCAGCAAATGTGATGCAAGTAGAGGCTTGAAAAGCACTTAGTCATTGAAACTTACCTTTTCTCTTGTTGCTGTTCGAACCTCTTCACCACATGAAGAAGCCCGGGCTAGCCTGTTGCAACAGGTGGCCCAGCCAATACCCAGCACCAACTGCCAGACATCAATGGACCATGGCCAGCAAGAGCATCATAGACCATTCAGCCTCAGTTAAGCCACATGGAAGACACCAGGAGAGCCCAGTAGAAGAACCATCAAACTGAGCTTCACCCGAAATGATGACCCACAGAGTTATGAGCAAATAAAATGGTGGCAGCTTATTCATCAAGTTTTGGAGTCATTTGTCACTCAATAATAGGAGACCTTTCTGCCATCATGTGAAGAAGGTGACTACAGGAGAAGAAACCATGTAGAAGGAAAGTCCCAGATGTCCTAACCACTCCAACTATCCCCACCATCTGGCTGAAGCCACAGATATAACACAAAGCCCAGTTGACACTGAAGGGAGCAGAGATAAGTATCCCAGACGAGTCCAGTCCAAGCTGCCAATCCACACTTTCATAAACAAATTGATGTTTTTTTAAACTTTAAGTGTAAAAAGTCACCACATTTGGAATGGCTTGTTATGCAGGAAAAGCTAACTCAAATAACTTTCTTAAAGCCGTCCATTCTTGTCTTTTTCATGAAGGCATTTGCCCATGCTGCTGAAGCAAGATCATAAGGGCATTCCTCATATCCAGTCATTTCTCCCTTGACAACAAAAATCCTAATTTTGTGTAGGGAGGCAATTTACACAAGTAAATACTTACCCTGTCCGTTTTCCTTGCTGCTAGATATGGTTATATGACACAGTTAAAGCTACAAAGAGGTTATGAACAATTGACAAAATGGAACACACACTTTTTACTTTCTGCCTCCTTTACTAGAACACAGATGTGATGACTGGAGCCACAGCAGCTGTTTTCAGAATGGGAGTAAACGAGAAAGTTTTTAAAGAATTATAGAGATGCTAGACCTATTATTGTTGAGCTGCTAAAGCAGTACAGCTCAACAAAACAATACAGTAACCATCTTACTCCAGAAATGTACAAGAACTACAGAAACTTGGTTCCAAGACACCTCTTTAATGTGGGTTTCTGGCTGGGTGCATTGGCTTATGCCTGTAATACCAGCACTTTGGGAGACCAAGGCTGGAGGATTGCTTGAGCCCAGGAGTTCGAGACCAGCCTGGACAACATGGTGAAACCCTGCCTCTCCAAAAAAAAAAAAATACAAAAAAATAGCTGGGCATGGTGACACATGCCTATAGTCCCAGCTACTCTGGAAGCTGAGGGGAGGATCACTTGAGCCCAGGAGGCAGAGGTTGCAGTGAGCTGAGATCGCACCACTGCACTCCAGATGCTGTCTCATAAAAAAAGTGTGTGTGTGTGTGTGTGTGTGTGTGTGTGTGTGTGTTGGGGGGTGCGGAGGGAGTCTGTTGCATACAGCCAAATACAATCTGAAAAGAAATGACTTGAGATAGATTTCTGTCCCTGTGACTAGAAGACTTGTGACTAATGATTTGGTCTTTCCATTGGAGAATTCTGTGATCACCACTGCACGCCATATTGTAAAGTACACCAATCCCCCATTCTTTCCAGCCCATGCACAGACACAAACTTATTTCCTTCTTTCACTTTAAAATAAGTGAGATACATGGATACTTTTTAAAAGTTATTAAAACTCAAGCAAGACCAGGCAAGGTGGCTCATACCTGTAATACCAGCACTTTGGGAGGCTGAGGTGGGCAAATCACAAGGTCAGGAGTTTGAGACCAGCCTGGCCTACGTGGTGAAACCCCATGTCTACTAAAAATACAAAAATTAGCCAAGCATGGTAGTGCATGTCTGTAGTCCCAGCTATTTGGAAGGCTGAGGCAGGAGGAGCACTTGAACCTAGGAGGCAGAGGTTGCAGTGAGCCATAATTGCACCACTGCACTCCAGCCTGGGTGACAGAGCAAGACTCCATCTCCAAAAAAATAAAAAAGAAAATAAAATAAAACTCAAGCAAGACCACAAGAGAAATAATAACAAGAATCATAAATAGCATTAAATTGCTGTGTTCCTATCACATTTGGCCCTGAAATTACCAAATAAGCTTTGTGAGCCCCTAGTCTAATCTCTTTAGGATAGTGTGATATGGTTTGGCTCTGTGTCCCTACCCAAATCTCATCTCGAATTGTAATCTCTATGTGTCAAGGGAGGGAACCTGGTGGTTGGTGACTGGATCATGGGGATGGTTTCCCCCAGGCTGTTCCCAGAATAGCGAGGAAGTTCTCACAAGATCTGATGATTTTATAAGTGGCAGTTTTCTCTGCTACCTGTCTCTCTCCTTCTGTCTTGTGAAGATGGTGCCTGCTTCCCCTTTGCCTTCCGCCATGATTATAAGCTTCCTGAGGCCTCCCTAGCCATGGGGAACTGTAAGTCAATTAAACCTCTTTCCTTTATAAATTATCCAGTCTTGGGCAGTTCTTTATAGCAGGGTAAAAATCGACTATTAGTGGTTCTCAAAGTGTAGTCCCCTGACTGGAAGCAAGGGAATCACCTGAGAACTTGTTAGAAATACAAATTCTCAGGCCCCACTCCAAATCTGTGAAATCAGAAACTCTACAAGTGGGGTTAGCAATGTGTGTTTTAATAAGCCATGCAGGTGATTCTGATGCAGCCACTGTTTGAGAGCCACTATCTTAAGAAAATTATTTGCCAATTTTTGATGGACAGTTAAGCCCTAGTTCTTTCTCTTCTAAGGCAGTGCTGGATCATGGGTAGGGCTGAGCATTTGGAGCCAAAGAGAACCTGATGTTATATGGTGACTCTGGCTTATTAGCTGTGTGATATTGGGCTAGTTGATTAACCTCTAACACCTTCAGGTTTTAATTTCTTCATGGGTAAAAAGGGATATTGCTTGATAAGATTTTTTAAGGATTAAATGAGATGAGACTGGCAACATGCCATCCATGTCTGTCGCAGTGCGGGTAGTAAAAAAAGTCAGCTGCTTCTCTACATAAAGTCAGCTTAGTCGCTCTGTGGCCACAGGTCATCCCAGCAACAAACATCCTAAAGTATGCAGTCATTTCATTTCCAAAAATAAAAAATCGGGCCGGGTGCAGTGGCTCACGCCTGTAATACCAGCAATTTGGGAGGCTGAGGCCACTCGATCACCCGAGGTCAGGAGTTTGAGAACAGCCTGGCCAACATGGTAAATCCCATCTCTACTAAAAATACAAACAATTAGCTGGGCACGGTGGCGTGCACCTGTAATCCCAGCTACTTGGGAGGCTGAGGCAGGAGAATTGCTTGAACCTGGGAGGCAGAAGTTGCAGTGAGTCCAGATCGCGCCATTGCACTCCAGCCTGGGTGACAAGAGCAAAACTCTGTCTCAAAAATAAATAAATAATAATAATAAATAAAAAATCGGTTTCCTAAGTCCAATTCAAATCTCTCAATACTCTTAGATATTGCAACTTCAGCCAAGTGTCAACATGAAGAGCACAGCTTTTCATAGGTTCGTAGCTGATTTGCTGAAATTATTGGCAGTCATCACTCCCCAGTAGTTGGGATGGCCCTTTTTGGCTTGTATTAGAGGAACTGCCTACCTCTTGAGCACCTCTATCCTCTTTACCTCCAGAGGTCTTCTGTCAGTCCACTTCCTTCCATTAAGTGAGAAAACAGCCTTTAACCATATCATAAATACACTCAGAGTTGATCACATTCAGAAACAATTATTCGTGGAAAGGATGCAATTCAGAGACATCCAACTATAAGACAGACACTTGACATGGTTTGCTATTTTTTTAGTTTATCATTTTGAATAAGGAATCCATACCCGTGATTAAAAGACTTAGTTACTATACAAGAGGATGTTATGCAAAGTTATTCTCTTTCCTACCTCTGAAACTTAAATCCCTACCCAGAGGCAACCATGCTTATCAGCTTTTTGGATAAACTTCTAGAAATAGACCATAGAGTACGTAGAAAAATCAAGAGGAAAAAAGCATAAATATATATACAAATATACATAGTATATAGGATATATTTCTCTCACTGTTTTTCACAAAATGTAATTAATATATTATTATCTACGCTATCTGCACCAAGAATATGGAAGGCAACGGGACACAGGGAGGCTGACTAATAAGAGACCTTAATAACCTGCAGAGTCCTACAGTGGGGAAGCCTGAGTGTTCTAATGACATTATCTGCAAAATAAAAGGATCTTGTCCTGTGCCTCTGGCTACACACAAATGCTCCCTTGATCATGGTGTCTGTGTCTCTGTGCATGCATGAAAGTCATACACGCACATGTCTGCCTTACTGTGAACACAAATTGGCCACACCCATCTTTGGGGATCAATGTATTCTCCATCCCACTGGACTGGCCATTCAAGAATCCTAGATGGGGTGGGGAACGGTGGCTCACGCCTGTAATCCCAGCACTTTGGGACGCCAAGGCGGGGCATCACCTGAGGTCGGGAGTTCAAGACCAGGCTGACTAACATGGAGAAACCCCATCTCTACTAAAAATACAAAATTAGCCGGGCATAGTGGCACATGTCTGCAATCCCAGCTACTCGGGAGGCTGAATATTGCTTGAACTTGGGAGGTGGAGGTTGCGGTGAGCTGAGATGGTGCCATTGCATTCTAGCCTGGGCAACAAGAGTGAAACTCCGTCTCATAAAAAAAAAAAAAAAAAAAAAAAAAGAATCCTAGTCCCTAGGCCTCTGGAAGTCCCCTGCACTGGTGACTGGCTTGCCATTTGCTTCCCTTGTGCCCAAGTCTGTGCAGCAACATTTAATTTATGGGGGCTCACACTGGCCTTGGCTCAAGCCTTGAAGCCCAGTCTCCCTGGCTGCATACTTCCTCCTCCTGCATTTCTGATACCCATTAACAAGCAGCCTATGGGACCATACACTAAATCCCCACATATTTTACAAATGGGTGAAATGGTACCTAGGCATGGACTTGGGAGAGAACCAAAAAGAATATGGACGGCAATACACACCGGGATGAGGACTCTTGCATCAGCTTGGGTGACCTGGGGTTGGGTGACTAACGGTCACAGGATTGCATCCTGGCTCCTCTACATAAAAGATACGTTTTCTTGGTTGAGTTCCTTATTTCTGGAGCCTCAGTTCTCAATATCTGGAAATTGGGGATACTAATACATTATAGAATAATTAGGATTGTAGAAAATATATGCAAAATACCACATAGGATATTTTATTGGATAATAATAATTTTCCAAAATTTACATTGCATTTTTTTTAAATTTCTAAAATAGGCTCACCCTCAGGGTTCTGGCCTCTTCCTTATTTCTGTAAACATTAATAGCACCTATAAAGTATGCTTAGGCATAGGGGATACAAAGATTATCAAGATATTATTGCCTTAGTCCCCTGGAGATACAAGTTGTGACAGAGGAGATAGAAAAAGCCAGTTCCAGTGGCACAGTAAGTACTCCTTCTGTGCAGGTGTGAGGAGAAACCATGGAAATATAGAGCGCTTAACCATCTGCTATTAACAATATATGCAGCAGAGCCAGGTCCAGAGTGGGTATGACTATGGGACCAAGACCAAGTGTGGGCTGAAATGGGAACCTCCATTTCCCTGCATATTTTCTCAATCATGCCCAGGCATCACACAATTACTTGGCTTCTCTCAGAAGTGACCCAGCTTTTCTCTGGGATTTTCTAAATACCACAGCCAGGCCCATGACCACTTCCATTTCTGAGCTTCCACGTGCACAGGAACGCAAGAGTTCCCCTCCTCTGCACGCAGGCACATCCCCCCACCTTTCACTCTTGGGCCGTCGCATGACCTCTAGATGAAGTCACCAAGAAATATACCTCTGAGGATAATTTGCCAAGCCAGCAATTCAGCAACAGGGCAGGGACTCTTTCCTGACTTCTGCAGATAGGGGCTTACATCCCAGCATGAAATTTGTTTACCCTTATCTTAGCACACAAAAACAAATTATCCAGCCCTTGTTATAAATCCAGCAGCTCTGTGTCTGTGGGTAGGTTTCTGTGTAAATCTCCAGCAAACTCTACTCGGGTGGCTGTTCACTTTTGTTTGCTGCCTTTTCCTGGCTCTGGGCTCACAATATTGTCTGTCTCACTAGAGGACACACTGGTTTTCATCTGTGGAGACGGTGGAAGAAAGGAGAGAGCAGCCAGAATCACTGCAAACACAGAAACCCCACTACCCAGGTATGCGTCTCTCTCCCAGCTGACCCTCAATGGTTCCATCTGCCAAAACGGCCCAATGAGCCAGGGAACCTCTGTCCTGTACAGCCTGGAAAACCAGACAGTATCACCGTTCGGGGCCTCTTGTAGACTCACACCATTCAAGATGGTTAGCACAAATAGATGATCCCAAGTCGGGTAAGAAACCTGTCCAAGTGAGTTTTAAATGGCATCGGTAGCCCCAATGCCAAATGACGGGGTTGAGGCAGGGGAAAGGGAAACCTTCAACTAACAGATAGTTTAACCACCAAAGTAAACATCATTGGCCTGGATGCCTAGGTCTCAAAGACAACAAGGGTGGCTTAAGGATAATAATTTTTTTAAAAAAATCATTGACAACAACAATAGCGATTGAGCCATTACGATGTGCCAGCCCCATAAGAGCAGTCTCAACTGGCTTCAACCCTCCAGGTCCATTATCTGAAAAGCTCATAATAGCCCAGAGAGGTGAGTGCTGATAAAACTAGGCACTGGGTCAGGCGTGGTGGCTTATACCTGTATTCCCAACACTTTGGGAAGCTGAGGGAGGCGGATCACTTGAGGTCAGGAGTTCAAGACCAGCCTGGCCAACATGGTGAAACCCCCTCTCTATTAAAAATGCAAAAATTAGCCAGGCATGGTGGTGCATGCCTGTGATCCCATCTACTTGGGAGGCTGAGGCAGGAGAATCGCTTGAACCTGGGAGGTGGAGGTTACAGTGAGCCAAGATTGTGCCACTGCATTCCAGCCTGGGCAACAGAGTGAAACTATGTCAAAAAACAAACAAACAAACAAAACAAATAAACTAGAGACTGAAGCACAGAGAGGCCAAGTGATTTGCCTGAGGTCACACAGAAATAAAAGAAAGATCAGGATTAAAACAGGTTGTCCAACCTAAGAGTCTATGCTCTAAATTAGTGCTCCTTAAGCATTGACACACACAACAAAAATCACCTGGAGTCCTTCTTAAAATGCAGATTATGTTTCAATGGGTTGTTGGTAGGGCCTGATATCCTGCATTTTCTACATGCTTCCAGGTGAGGCTCATGCTGCCAATTAGAGGGCCACACTTGAAGAAGCAACACCCAGTCCGACTCAATGCTAGAAAATGGAATAGGAGGCTGGGCACGGTGGGTCACGCCTGTAATCCCAGCACTTTGGGAGGCTGAGGTGGGTGAATCACCTGAGGTCAGGAGTTCAAGACCAGCCTGGGCAACATGGTGAAACCTCATCTCTACTAAAAAATACAAAAAATTAGCCAGGCGTGGTGGCAGGTGCCTGTAGTCCCAGCGACACGGGAGACTGAGGCAGGAGAATTGCTTGAACCCAGGAGGAGGAGGTTGCAGTGAGCTGAGATCGCACCACTGAACTCCAGCCTGGGCATCAAAGCAAGACTCCATCTCACAAAGAAAAAAGAAAACGGAATAGGAGCACCTCTATCAATCCACCAACTGTTTGTTACCTGTCTACCTGTCTACATTGAAAGAAGAAAAGAAATTGGGAGTGAGCCTCTAGAAATCTTGTAACAATGTGGCAATTATTTTGTGCCTGTTAAATCTAGAAAACAGTTACAACAAATAACTGAGGCTTTGTCTTAGTCCATTCTGGTTGCCCTAACAAAATATAAACTGGATGGCTCATAAAAAACAAAAATTTGGTGGCTCATGCCTGTAATCCCAGCACTTTGGGAGGCTGAGGTGGGCAGATCACTTGAGGTTAAGAGGCATGAGAATTGCTTGAACCTGGGAGGCCACGTTGCAGTGAGCTGAAATCCCACCACTGCACTGTAGCCTGGGTACAAGACTTCCTCTCAAAAAAACAAAAAAATAAAAACCCAGAAATTTATTTCTTACAGTTCTAGGGGCTGGGAAGTCCAAGATCAAGATGCCGGCAGATTCACTGTCTGGTGAGGACCCACTTCCTGATTCATAGATGGTGGCCTCTCACCCTGTCTTTATATGGTGGGTGGTGCAGCCTCTTTTGGAAGGGCACTAATCGCTGAAGCCTCTTCTGGAAGGGCACTAATCTCCCTCATAAAGACTCCACCCTCATGATCTGATTACCCCACCCACCCCAGACCCTGCTTCCTAACACTGTCACATTGGATATCAGGTTTCAACATACAAATTTTGGTGCAACATACAAAATTTGGTGGCTCATGCCTGTAATCCCAGCACTTTGGGAAGCTGAGGTGGGCAGATCACAGTCAGCTCATAGTAAGCATGAATGTCATTTTATTATTATTTTTTACTTCATTCCTTCAGTAATTTATGTCTTTGGTGTTTTACAAAGATATCAGTTTACAAAATATTGGACATTATTAATAAATCAAACAAATAAAATGAACAGCCCTTACTCTTTCCCACAGATAATTTGGAAATCACTTCTCTAAAACCACTACACCATGCTTGCTCCCTAACTGAAGGGAAGTCTAGGGCCATCAAGATGCACACACACATATGCATGTGTGTGTCCCACTCAATTCCCATTTCCTATAGGTTGCATTTCCTCATGATTTTAGCAGTGCCCCTGTATATCCATCCCCATCGGGTGAAGACTGCCATTGCCCAAACCCCTCAAGCTATATGAATTTTGATTTGTCACTTTCTAGCTTCAGAATCTCTTGGCCAAGTCATTCAACCTTTTGCAGGTTTCATTTCCTCCTCTGCAGAATGAAGGTAAAGCCCACCGACCCCGTGCCACTCACTGTGTGGCAACTCAAATGAAATGACTTAAGCCTGCAAAGCACTTAGCACAACACCCGGAATAAGCACTAGCAATCAATAAACGGCAGACACAATTATCATGAGGAAAAAACACTGCAATAAAGAATTTCAGGCCAGGCACGGTGGCTCATGCCTGTAATCCCAGCACTTTGGGAGGCCAAGGTGGGTGGATCACCTGAGGTCAGGAGTTCGAGACCAGCCTGACCAACAGGGTAAAACTCCGTCTCTACCAAAAATACAAGAATTAGCTGGGCATGGTGGCTAATTACATGCCTGTAATCCCAGCTACTCAGGAGGCTGAGGCAGGAGAATCTCTTGAACACAGAGGGCAAAGGTTGCAGTGAGCCAAGATTGTGCCATTGCATTCCAGCCTGGGCGACAGAGTGAGATTGTCTCAAAAAAAAAAAAAAAAAAAAAATCATATTAGTCATTCATCAGCTCCATCAGCATTTTTGACAAGGAGCTCCCAACTCTCTGCTAGGAGCTAGGAAGGCAAAAGGCTGTGTTTCTCTCAACAAAATGAGACAAATCTCCTCCTCAACTCAGAATGGTTACAGCCCAACTTCTCACCAAAGTCTAAAACTGGACTTAAATTTTAATCCTAACTGATAGGCAGAATAATGCCCCATGGCACTGCAAGATGCCCGATCACCAAGCAAAAATGTAATTATTTTCATTCTGCTCCAGAAACTTAGAAAGGTGGGTGAACTAACACAATTTAGAAAGATTTTCAATATCCAGGGATACAAAAAGGCAGGTTTTATTTAACCTTCGGTTAAACAGAAATCCAGTTAACTAGAGACCTTGCAGGTGGAGTATTCCTAGTGAATGGCTGTTAAGGTTTGCCAGTGAGTCATTTACATAATGACTCAGGGGGCTGGCGGCCCTGGGGCTTGGGGATAATGGAAGGAAAAGGGCAGAGGATGGCTTTGGGAAATGTTGATCTAGTCCCTGAGGATTTGGGCAAAAATTTGTTAATCACTAGGGGAGAGAAATTTGCCTGGTAGGAATGGGAATATTTTTTACCTTGCCAAACTCACAGACCTCTTCACGCCCAGGTTGGCGTTGTGTTTACGTGCCTGCAGGGGTGTAGGGATACGGAAGGGAACACTGAAATTTGATTTATTTATCTTTGTTGGTATGCCCCCAATGCTTTAATGGCTCAGACCCTCCCACGGAAATAAATTCATTTGTCAAATTAGAGTTCCCAAATTATTCTCTCTCCACTCTCGCGCTGGACTATCCCTATAAAGAAAATTCTGGTTCCTTTCCCCAGTGGAGCCATCTTCTATCAATCTGTTCCTGAAATCTGTCTGGATATGCTGAAATCTAAACAACCAATCTGAAGCCCTCAGGCTAGCTGCTCTGGGTGAAGCATACTCCAGTGAGACGAGGAGGAAGAAGAAAAAGAAACACTTGATCAATGGGTGCATTTGCCTCTCAAAGAAGCTCCCTCCTATTGTTGTTTGTGATATCCCTGGGACAACCGTGGCCAGAGAGTGAAGGCACCATATGCAGTGGGCTTGAGGTCAGACCTGCCTGGGTCCATGCCCTGTTGGTTGGCTGATATGTGGGCTCTGGATGGGGACAAGTCCCTCCTGGTGTTTCACTTTCCCCAGCTATAAAATGGGTACGAGCAGAATAACAAAACCTGCCCTGTGGCCAGGCGCGGTGGCTCACTCCTGTAATCCCAGCACTTTAGGAGGCCGAGGTGGGAAGATCAAGAGGTCAGGAGATCGAGACTATCCTGGCTAACATGGTGAAACCCTGTCTCTACTAAAAATAAAAAATAAAAAAAAAAAAAAAAATAGCCAGGCACAGTGGCGGGCGCCTGTAGTCCCAGCTACTCGGGAGGCTGAGGCAGGAGAATGGCGTGAACCCAGGAGGCGGAGGTTGCAGTGAGCCGAGATAGCACCACTGCAGTCCGGCCTGGGCGAAAGAGCGAGACCCCGTCTCAAAAAAAAAAAACACAAAATCTGCCCTGTGAGGTTTATGGAGGATGAACCAGGTAACACAGTATGTGCCCCAGAATGAATCTTACTCCTGTCTCAGAAACAAGGCTTCATCTTTTTGCTGGCTTATGGCTATGCAGAGTGGTGACAGCTACTCCGATTTGCAAAAGCTGAGCAAATATAGCTTTTATACTTATACTTTTGGCTCAGGCCCTAAATATCCCTTGTCTGGCATTTCCAACTACTGTTTGTGCCCTTAAGACAAAAGCCTCATTCTATGCCCTCATTAATCCATTACTTCAAAAATGCTTCCTGAACACCTATTAAGTGCTAGTCAGAGTGGCAGGCTGTGAGTCTCTACAGGGCAGCAACTGAGCAGAGGTACTCAAGGCAGGTGTTCACTAAGGATTCCTAGAGCTGGGTTGCCAGGCTTAGCTGAGCAGCAGTGTACAGTGAAACACACAGGGCTGCAACCACAGAGCCTACAGCAGGGTTCTAACCTTAGAGCAAAGGTAAGTCCTTGCCATATGAAGCAAGAACTTCACCTTTCACTCATACAATCCAGCCAGATCTTTCATTCAGCAAACAGGCAGTTAATGCCCTGTGCAACCAGCCTTAGTAACATCCTTTCTTGAAGTTTGCTCTTTTTAACAGGCCCTTACAAATGTTTAACTTTGTAAAGCTTTTTGTTTGTTTTGTGTGTGTGTGTTTCTCCTCCTTAACCCACACTTAACCTTGTCAACTTCCTCCTGGCTCGGGTTAACTCATTCATTTTGCAAACCTGAGCACATACTTGAAATTCAAAATCACTTCTTCGTCAGGCACCTGTAATCCCAGCACTTTGAGAGCCCGAGTCAGGTGGATCACTTGAGGTCAGGAGTTTAAGACCAGCCTGGCCAACATGGTGAAACCCCATCTCTACCAAACAATACAAAAATTAGCCGGGCATGATGGTGGGCACCTATAATCCCAGCTACTCGGGAGGCTGAGGTGGAAGAATCACTTCAGTCTGGGAGGTGGAGGTTGCAGTGAGCCCAGATCACGCCACTGCACTCCAGCCTGGGTGACAGAGTGAGAACTTGTCTCAAAAAAAAAAAATCACTCTTTGAAGGAGTGGTTCTCTTAACTCCCCTCCTTCAGAATATGAATTTCAGACTCCTCCAAAGAGAGATCCAGTTACTCCAAAGGTAATTGTTAGGCATGTACCATAAGGAGGCCATGCACTGGAGAACGGGGGAGTTTTATTGGCACAATAAAGCCTAGGCTGCTAGTGAGACAGGCAATGACGACCAAATGAGCAAACGAAATCACTCTTGTGATCAGTGTTATGCAGCAGACAAAAAGGACTGAGAATGAGTGAGTGGGGCTACCAGCTAGTTAGCAAAGTCCCCTTCATGAACTTAAATGGAAGCATAAAGAACACAAAATATTTAGCTTTGAGAAGAGAGAGATGAAGAGCATGCCAGGTCCAGGGGATGGTCATGTCACAGGCTGAGGTTATCATGAGCTTGGTATAGGCAGGAAGCCAAGGACTGGTGTGGCTCAGTGGGCAACTGGGAGGCTGGCAAGGGATGAGGCTGAAAGGATGGTGAAGAGTCAGGCTCATGAATGGACATGGAGCTGCAAGGTGACGGCTTCATCATCCACTGGTGGGTCAAAGAGGCATGTGGAATATGAAGACAGAAACTCAACCATAGTAGTCAATGTCTAGGCCAGATAGGTGGCTGGGGTTACGCCCACTCCATGGCACTGCCTGAGTCTAACTCTTGGCTCCACAAATCACTAGCTGCGTGGCCATGGGCAAGATGCTTAAGCTTCTTATGCCTGTTTTCTCATCTGTGAAATGAGGATAATGATCATAATGCCTACCTCACAGGTGAGGGTTACATGAATGAATGCATATAAAGCTCTTAGAAAGGTACTGGATACAGTAAGGATTCAACAAATGTTAGCTGCTTCTATTTATTAGAATTTGTGAATTCTCTATCATCTGAGGTGTAATCCTCAAGCTCCCAGGCTCAAAAACCCAGCTGTCAACTCATGGAAAGTAGAGAGTCACATGAACCCAGCCCACAGAGTCAGATACATAAAACCAGACTGCCAGTTTACTGATTAACACAAAGAATGGAGTTATCAGGTTAATTTGTATTCTCTCTAAGAATGTCCATGCAGGCAGCCAGATGCCCTTCAGGAGGTTGCTCAGTTGTCAGGAAGAACATGCTCCATAATGTTAATAGTGGGTGTCCAGTCAGCTTCATTCAACTTCCTTATATACTGGGAATTTCTTCTTCACAGACCCAACTCTCGAGTTAGTGTAGGGGACTATCTGCTTTATTTAGAAAGCACTGAAGAGACAGGCATGGTGGCTCATGCCTGTAATCCTAGCACTTTAGGAGGCCGAGGAGGGTGCATCACCTGAGCTCACACCACCCTGGGCAACATGGTGAAACCCTGTCTCTACTAAAATACAAAAATTAGCTGGGCGTGGTGGCGCGCACCTGTAGTCCCAGCTACTCAGGAGGCTGAGGCACAAGAATCTCTTGAGTTCCAGAGGCAGAGGTTGCAGTGAGCCACTGCACCCTAGCTTGGGCTACAGAGTGAGACTCCATCTCAAAAAAAAAAAAGAAAAAGGAAAGCACGGAAGACACATTACCCCTGGAGGCCACTTCCACCCTCTTTTTGCTTCTCTTGGAGACTGTTTTTTGGAAAGAGACATTCATTCTTTAGGTATTGTTATGGACAGAATGTTTGTGTCCCCTCGAAATTCACATGTTGAAATTCTAACCTTCAATGTGTTGCTGTGGACAGCTGATCTGATACCTCAGCTCTTGTCTTCTTTTTTTCTTTCTTTTTTTTTTCTTTTTTTTTTGGAGATGGAGTTTTGCTCTTTTGCCCAGGCTAGAGTGAAGTGGCACGATCTTGGCTGAGCTCACTGAAATCTCCACAGCTCTCCCACACCCGCCCCACCCTGCCACCAGGGTTCAAGCAATTCTCCTGCCTCAGCCTCCTGAGTATCTGGGATTACAGGTGCACGCCACCATGCCTGGCTAATTTTTGTATCTTTAGTAGAAACGGGGTTTCACCATGTTGCCTAGGCTGGTCTCAGACCTGAGGTGATCCACCCCCTCGCCAGCCTCCCAAAGTGCTGGGATTACGGGCGTGAGCCACTGTACCTGGCTGGTTCTTGTCTTCTTAATTTAAAATAATTTAAATAAGAGACACACAGCAAAGGAGGTGCAGCACAGAGTAATGTATTGCAAAAGAATATTTTGAAAGTTAAGTGCAGAGGCCGGGCGCGGTGGCTCATGCCTGTAATCCCAGCACTTTGGGAGGCCAAGGAGGGTGGATCACCTGAGGTCAGGAGTTCAAGACCAGCCTGGCCAACATGGTGAAACCCTGTCTCTACTAAAAATACAAAAATTAGCCGGGCATGGGGGCGGGCACCTGTAATCCCAGCTACTTGGGAGGCTGAGGCAGGAGAATTGTTTGAACCTGAGAAGCAGAGTTTGCAGTGAGCCGAGACCATGCCATTGCACCACTGCACTTCAGCCTGGGCAACAAGAGTGAAACTCTGTGAAGGAGAGGGGAGGGGAGGGGAGGGGGAAAGAAAGAAAGAGAGAGAAAAAGAGAGAGAAAGAAAGAAAGAAAGAGAGAGAGAGAAAAAGGAGGGAGGGAGGGGAGGGAGGGAAGGGAGGGAAGGGAGGGAGGGAGAGAGGGAGAAAGGAAGGAAGTTAAGTGCAGAATAGATAGTGCACCCTGAAAGATAAGAGGATTCAGGGTGGGCTGATTGTAAGTATGAGACAGCAAAGACTGGCACTAGGGAGTCTCCCTTTATGGGAGTCTTACACGATTATAAAGAGATGAAAAGAGGTGTTACTAGTAAGCATGTTCTGGATGGTCTTCTGGGTAATCATGTGCAATAGCTGTTCATGCTTGCTTCTAGACCACATGTCTCGTTAGCATCTTAAATCTCCACCCAAGGGTGTATTTTTACTATTATAATGAGCAAAGGGTCAGTTTGAGAACAGGTAAAATCAAAATGCACACACTATCTAGAAGGGAAAGTTCCTACTGGAAGACAGCTTTGCTGGAATGTGCCCAATTACAATGTGAATGCTGAGGCTTATTGTGTTGACTGTAGGGTCACCACAGTTGCTGCATCTGGAGAACACTGACTACCTATCCTGCCTCATTGGTATTAGGAGGTGAGGCCTCTGGGAGGTTAGTAGGTCATGAGGGTGGAGCTCCCATGGATAAGTGCCTTTATAAAAAGGGACCCCAGAGAGCTCTCTTGCCCTCTATCTGCCATGCCAGGATGCAACCAGAAGATGGCAGTCTGCAACTCATTAGAATCTAACCATGCTGGCACCTTGATCTCAGACTTGCAGTTTCCAGAATTGTGAGAACTAAATTTCTCTTATTTATAAGCCACCCAGTCTTTTGCACTATGTTATCACAGCACAAACTAAGATAGGCATGTTAATGCTTTTGAGAGTTATTGGTGTATTCTACGTATCTTTGATCTTACTCTTACAGAAAAGACAAGGTCATGGCATCCCTGCCCTCAAGAGTCAAAGAGGTAATATTCTTGAAGATAGAGATGCATGGTGGAATGGAAATTGCTAGAAGTGGGCTGCCCATTAAAAATATAACACAAGCCCAAATGCAAACCACATACATAATCTAAATTTTTACAGTGGCCACATTTTTAAAAAGTGGAAAAACAAAAACAAGTGATTTAATTTTAATAACATATTCCACTTAACCAAATAAATTCAAAATTTTGTCATTTCAACATGCAATCAGTATTTTAAAATTAGTAGGATATTTTACTTTTTTGTATTGTCTTGGAAGTTGGTATACATTTTGCATTTATGACATATTTCAGTTCAGACTAGTTACATTTCAGATGCTCAATAGCCACATGTGACCAGCAGCTGCCATGTTGAGCTACAGAGCTGTTATTTCTTGGTGAACTTAGCTGTGTTTCCTGGGCCCAATTTCTTAACCTCTCTGAAATTCAACTGCCTAGTCTACAGTGCCTGGCACATCATAGGCATTTAGTAATTTAGAATTAATTTTCTCATCTGTAAATTAAGAATAATTCTATACCATTAAGACTGTTGTGGCCGGGCGCGGTGGCTCACGCTTGTAATCCCAGCACTCTGGGAGGCTGAGGCGGGCGGATCACGAGGTCAGGAGATCGAGACCACGGTGAAACCCCGTCTCTACTAAAAATACAAAAAATTAGCCGGGCGTGGTGGCGGGCGCCTGTAGTCCCAGCTACTCGGAGAGGCTGAGGCAGGAGAATGGCGTGAACCCGGGAGGCGGAGCTTGCAGTGAGCCGAGATTGCGCCACTGCACTCCAGCCTGGGCGACAGAGCGAGACCCCGTCTCAAAAAAAGAAAAAAAAAAAAAAAAAAAACGACTGTTGTGAGCACAAATAGAGGTGGCTCATAAAAAGCCCTTTTATTTATTCATTTAACCATAGCTTATTGAGCCTAGCGCGTGTCTAGGAGCTAAGGATGTCTCCAGTGAATGAACAGAATCTCTGACTTCATAGAGCTTATAGTCCAACTAGGAGAGACAATAAACAAAAATAATTTAGCAAATTATACAGAATACTAAAAGTGATAAAGGACTAGAATAAGTGATAGATAATAGAGCAGGAAAGGGGATAAGGAGCATGTATGGGAGAACACTTAGAATTTTAAACAGGGGTTTCAGGGAAGACTCACCAAGGTGCTAATATCTGAGTCCAGACTTAAAGGAATGGCTGGGCTTGGTGGCTCTCACCTGTAATCCCAGTGTGTCCGGAATTGGCGAGTTCTTGGTCTCACTGACTTCAAGAATGAAGCCACGGACCTCGCGGTAAGTGTTACAGTTCTTAAAGGAGGCGTGTCCGGAGTTTGTTCCTTCTGATGTTTAGATGTGTTCGGAGTTTCTTCCTTCTGGTGGGCTCGTGGTCTCACTGGCTCAGGAGTGAAGCTGCAGACCTTCGCAGTGAGTGTTACAGCACTTAAAGGCAGTGTGGACCCAAAGAGCGAGCAATAGCAAGATTTATCACAGAGAGCGAAAGAACAAAGCTACCACAGCGCGGAAGGGGACGCAAGCGGGTTGCCCTGCTGGCTCGGGCAGCCTGCTTTTATTCTCTTATCTGGCCCCACCCACGTCCTGCTGATTGGTAGAGCTCAGTGGTCTGTTTTGACAGGGCGCTGATTGGTGCCTTTACAGCCCCTCAGCTAGGCACAAATGTTCTCCACGTCCCCACTAGATTAACTAGATACAGTGTGGACACAAAGCTTCTCCAAGGCCCCACCAGAGTAGCTAGATACAGAGTGTCATTGGTGCATTCACAAACCCTGAGCTAGACACAGGGTGCTGACTGGTGTGTTTACAAACCTTGAGCTAGATACGGAGTGCTGACTGGTGTATTTACAATCCCTGGGCTAGACATAAAGCTTCTCCACCTCCCCACCAGACTCAGGAGCCCAGCTGGCTTCACCCAGTGGATCCCGCACCGGGGCTGCAGGTGGAGCTGCCTGCCAGTCCCGCTGCCCTGCACCCGCGCTCCTCAGCCCTTGGGTGGTCGATGGGACTGGGCACCATGGAGCAGGGGTAGCGCTGGTCGGGGAGGCTCGGGCCACACAGGAGCCCATGGAGGGGGTGGGAGGCTCAGGCATGGCGGGCTGCAGGTCCCGAGCCCTGCCCCGCGGGAAGGCAGCTAAGGCACGTGAGAAATCAAGCGCAGCGCCGGTGGGCTGGCACTGCTGGGGGACCCAGTACACCCTCCTTAGCCGCTGGCCTGGGTGCTAAGCCCCTCATTGCCTGGGGCGGCAGGGCTGGCCGGCTGCTCCGTGTGCGGGCCCGCCAAGCCCACGCCCACCCGGAACTCCAGCTGGCCCGCAAGCGCCGCGCGCAGGCCCGGTTCCCGCTCGCGCCTCTCCCTCCACACCTCCCTGCAAGCTGAGGGAGCCGGCTCTGGCCTTGGCCAGCCCAGAAAGGGGCTCCCACAGTGCAGCGGTGGGCTGAAAGGCACTTCGAGGGCCGCCAAAGTGGAAGCCCAGGCAGAGGAGGCGCCGAGAGCGAGCGAGGGCTGTGAGGACTGCCACCATGCTGTCACCTCTCACCAGAACTTTGGGAGGCCAAGGTGGATGGATCACTTGAGGTCAGGAGTTTGAGACCAGCCTGGCCAATGTGGCGAAACCCCGTCTCTACTAAAAATACACAAATTAGCCAGGTGGGCACCTATAATCCTAGCTACTCAGGAGGCTGAGGCAGGAGAATCACTTGAACCTGGGAGGTGGAGGTTGCAGTGAGCCGAGATTGTGCCACTGCACTCCAGCCTGGGTGACAGAGCAAGACCCTGTCTCAAAAAAAAAAAAAAAAAAAAAGACTTAAAGGAGCACTCTATGAAGATATTGGGGAGGAACTTGATGAGGAGGGGAAGTACTCCAAGCAGAAGGAATGAAGAAACAGCCATGGGGGAGAGACAATAAGGGGCTAGTATGTCTGGAGGTGTAAATGATGAGGTGTCAGAGAGCTTATGGGGAAGCGGGGTCTTAGGAGCTATTGTAGGAAGTTGGCCCTTCTGCAAGGAAGATGGGGAGCCATGGTAGGGTTTTGAGCAGAGTGACCTAGCTTGGCTCTCAGTCTCACAGGATCCCTGGGGCTACTGTGTTGTGAATAGACTTTAGTGGAGTGAGTAATCCACGGAGATCCCTTCGCCCCAGGTCAGATAGGAATTGACTAACTAGATTTGTTGAGCCTTATGTCCTAAATACTGGGTGGGTGGTCCCCCTCACCCATTTGTCCTGCAGAAAGCCACGCTGAAGAAATGCTGTCTTCCTCTCTCATGTCTGAACGCTTCTTCCCTGGAAGCATGAAGAATGCCCAAGGAAAGAAAAGGAGGTCAGGTTTGCTCTGCCGAAGCCGCTCTCATTATTGACAGCCTTGTCTCCTCTCCGAATATCTCATCCTCTTCTTCTTGCACAAGAAGTGCAAAATAAGATTCTTAGAATTTAGATTATATTTTGAAATCCCCACATTTGGATTTGCAGATATGCCAATATTTGGATTTGTCGAGCTGTAATTTAAGCTGGTCTCTCCCCTGGAACTGCCTGGTGAAATGCATCTTTCATGAGGTTTCTGCAGGAGCCCAGCTACAAGCTCAGACTCCCAAGCACAAATCAAACTCTCGTTCAACATAAACATTATGATGTCAGGGCCTCCTAAAACAGCAGGCCTCCAGCAGGGACTGGCTTCAATGTCTCCCCACCCATGTACCCTTTTCCAGGAAAAGATTAAAAGCTACCTGACAGACAATTTAGCTGCAGGATTAATGCATGGAGACCTGGTTTGGGGTGGGCTGCAGCCTCAGACCCCTTCTCAGGGTACCTGCTTTTCACCCCTGCCCACAGGGTAAACTAGCTCTTGCCCAGTCAGCATCAGAATCTGCTCTGTTGATCTAAGCAAATACAATGCAGAAGCCAAGGAAAAGGATGTCATTCCACAGCCTCTGGGCTTCCTTCTTTCATTTGAAGGTCAAGTAATAACTCAGCCAAAATGTAAAACTCTTTATGCAGGACTTAAAGTCAAAGGCAGGCAGGCTGGGAGGGTTAAAGACAGCAGTTACAGGCCAGCAGCTCTCAAAGGTGAGATAGGCCCAGGCCTCACCTATTGTGAAGAGTCTGATTTTAAAATAAAAATGAATGCCAAAAGCAAGCTATAATATGTATTGTCCCTTTTATTGGATGGCCCTGTCTATGCAGCTGCTGCTGTATGTATAACCTCACCTGGCAATGGGGGCTCGTTGTAAGAGTGGGGACTAGACTAAAACATCATTTTCTCTTTGCTCTCCTCCCCCTTCCCTGCTCTATCCTAGCAATATCCCCAGCTTCACCCTCATGACAGCCCTTGGCTTAGGGAGGGCAATGACCAAGACAGGGAGGCACCCAAGCAGGGTGGCCAGCTGTCCTAGTTTGCCTAGAATGTGGTGGGCCTTTCAGTGCTAAAACCAGGAAAGTCCTCGGCCAACTAAGCATGTTGGTCACTGAGACCTGTCAGTGTCTGGCTGAGCAAACAAACATATATGCTGGTGTTCCCTGAGGCTGCTTGACAGTGTGAAAAACAGACTTGGAAGCAGCCAGGTTTGGATTCGAATCCAGCCTCTCCCTTTGCAGTGGGCAAGATTCATATTGACGTCCCTGGGCCTTTGTATTCTTATTTGGGAAATGTCAATCATAGGACTGATAGGGAGATTTAGTAAGAGGATGCCCACAATAAATGGTTACCTTTTTATTCCCCATTATAAAATCTTATCTAGGCCAGGTATGGTGGCTCAGGCCTGTAATCCCAGCACTTTGGGAGGCCCCAGCAGGTGGATCATGAGGTCAGGAGTTTGAGACCAGCCTGGCCAACATGGTGAAACCCCATCTCTACTAAAAACACAAAAATTAGCCAGGTGTGGTGGCACATGCCTGTAGTCATAGCTACTCGTGAGGCTGAAGCAGGAGAATCACTTGACTCGGGAGGTGGAGGTTGCAGTGAGCTGAGATCGCGCCGCTGCCCTGCAGCCTGGGTGACAAAATGAAACTCTGTCTCAAAAAAAAAAAAAAAAGTATTGTCTTCATTTTGAAATCATTATCACGGAGTGTCAATAATGCCTGGCATCTACAGAGCCTTTAGGATTTACAAGGTGCTTCCATATAGAGGGTTTCATCTGAGGATTCACAAGTGAGGCAAACAGTATCATCGGCCTCCCTTTAGAGTTTGGAAAATGAAGCCCGGAGTGGAGAAGAGACATCTTGGAGATTATGCAGTTGGCAAACAGGATTAGCCCAGGTCACCTGGCTCCATTTGCTATTGCTTACCTCCAAAAGTCACAACAAAACCCCAGCAGTGAATAAGAGGTGCAGGTAACTAAGGATTTCCCACTGTAAGGAAGGTGTGGAGGGAGCTGTTTCCCAGCAAACTCGCTCAGCTCTTTGCTGCTGCCATGGGCCTGGGGCCCAGCCTAGGGAACAGGCAGAGTTCCAGATTGCCTAATCAGATAATTCTGCCCTCGTGCTCCTGTTTTGTACTTCTTGGAGCAAGCCATTTAAACTGAGCTCTTTACCACACCTGCAGAGACAGGGCCGACGCCTTGTCAGGTAGAAACGTCAATTCTCAATTACTCCCCACTGGTCTAGACAGGAGTACTGTGAGAGTGACTAACTGGCATTCAATGCAACTTGTTTTTATTGAGTGCCTCCTCTGAAGAGGTGTGTGGGATGTGACACTCGGGTCACTGTTGGGGGGATGAAGCTGCAGTATGGCTGAGAATTCAAATCCAACTAATATTTATTTCTCGAACTGCTGCTCTTGGGGAAGGTGTTTTCCCAGCCTGCCCTTTGCTTTCCTCCAGCCTCCATCTGCCTGGGATGCCTTTCTTCCAACAGCCCAGGCCTCTGTGGGACCTGCTTCCTTTCTCGCTCCTGCAGTCCATTTCCTGTAGGGCAGCTGCCTGGACACCCTTAAACCCAAAGGCTCGCCCACCTCTCTACCTGCATCTCCTGTCATAGTTACACTCACTCACTGTAGTCTGGTCACAACTGTAGTCTTTCCTTTTTCCTAAACACTTCCAGTCTTTTCCCCCTCTAACCTTTGCTCTTGGTCTTCCCTCTGGAGGTAATATCAAGGCTGGTTCCTCATCCTTCAAGTCTCTGCTCATTTCTATTTCCTCAGGAGCCCTTCCCTGACAATCTTAACCCAAGTAGGCCACCCCCATCACCATCTCCTTACTGACAGCTATTCAATCCCATTTCCCTATTTTACCTTCTTCATAGCCCTGCTCTCTCTATTTCCATTGATTCATTTATTTATTATTTTCCTCCTCCCATCAATATGTAAACGCCGTAAGAGCAGGGACGTTGTTTGCTACATCCACAACTGTATCCTTGGAGTCTGGTAAACCCAGACCCTCAAATATTTGTTAAATATTGTAGAATCTGTTGGACTGTATTCAAAACAAAGAAGTTAAAAGCATGGGCCTGGCCAGGCACAGTGGCTCACGCCTCTAATCCCAGTACTTTGGGAGGCTGAAGTGGGCAGATCACCTGAGGTCAAGAGTTCAAAACCATCCTGGCCAACATGGCAAAACCCCATCTCTACTAAACTTATAAAAAAGTTAGCCCAGTGTGGCAGCGGCACCTGTAGTCCCAGCTACTCAGGAGGCTGAGGCACGAGAATCGCTTGAACCTGGGAGGCGGAGGTCGCAGTGAGCCAAGATCATGCCACTGTACTCCAGCCTGGGTGACAGAGTGAGACTCCATCTCAAACAAACAAACAAATAAAACAAAAAGCATGGGTGTGGAAGTAAAGTGGGCTTGTGTGATCTTTCCACCTATCAGCTGGGAGAAGCCATGGCCTCTCTAACCTTTCTTCTCCTTTATAAAAGAATCAAGAGCTCACTCCGTGGGAGTTATTATTAATTTTAGAGTTGTGTTTCCCCCGTGAGCCCAAGACCCTGTTGGCAGGCAATTTGTCATTAATCTCTGTAACGACCATGCCTTGAAACATCACCTTACTGCCCTAGCATCCTCTATTTCTTATTACAGGACATGTCACAGTGTCCCAAAGAGTCTATTTACTTCACTGTCTCCTCCAATATGGTGACTACCTGGGGACATGAGCATCTAAGAAACCTAGCACAGTGCCCATTGTAGAATTGGATGCACAGAGATTAAGACTAGCAGGCACCTAGTATGTCTTCATGAAATGTATTTTGAACCAAGTCCTCTTTAGAAAAGACATGAATAGCCAGGCGTGGTGGCTCACACCTGTAATCCCAGCACTTTGGGAGGCCGAGGCCGGTGGATCACGAGGTCAGGAGATCGAGACCATCCTGGCTAACAAGGTGAAACCCCGTCTCTACTAAAAATAAAAAAAAATTAGCTGGGCGTCGTGGTGGGCACCTGTAGTCCCAGCTACTCGGAGAGGCTGAGGCAGGAGAATGGCGTGAATCTGGGAGGCGGAGCTTGCAGTGAGCAGAGATCGCACCACTGCACTCTAGCCTGGGCAACAGAGCAAGACTCCATCTCAAAAAAAAAAAAAAAAAAAAAAAAAAAGAAAAGACATGAATATATTAATTAGAATATGAAATTTAATACATGAATTAGAGAATAATACCAGATAGTATATGATGAAGTGCTGAGTTACACATATTCAAGTAATAAAATGTGTAGTATAGATATTGGATGGCAAAGGTGGCCAACAGAGAGCTTCCTGGACCAGGCAAGGGACCTAGGTAGGTGAGGCGTGGGGGACGGGGACTGGATCCAATTGGAGAATATATTTTGCCAGCAAGGCAACTACCACTTCTCTCCAGCCATTTGTTGCCATCCTGGAACATACGTCTGATTGTCTCATATCTTTATTTTATTTTATTTAGAGACAGTCTCACTCTGTTGCCCAGACTGGAGTACAGTGGCATGATCTTGGCTCACTGCAACCTCTGCCTCCCGGGTTCAAGCAGTTCTCCTGCCTTAGCCTCCCTAATAGCTGGAATTACAGGCACGCCCCACCATGCCCAGCTACTATTTTGTATTTGTAGTAGAGACAGGGTTTCACCATGTTGGCCAGGCTGGTCTCAAACTCCTGACCTCAAGTGATCCACCTGCCTTGGCCTCCCAAAGTGCTGAAATTACAACATGGCCACCATGCCCAGCCAAATCTCATATCTTTAGATTTTTCAAATGAAACTGGGAATATGAATTTTTTAATGATATCTCCCAAGTTTTCAAATTGTTGACAAGCTTAAATTTATTAAACAACTATTTGAGATGAGCAAAGCATGTTTGAGAGCCATGTTGTAATCTCTGACCAAGTGTTCTAGGTGACAAGACGGATGTTGAACCCTCAACAGGCATTCATGGAAGAATCTACACTAGAGGCCAGCTATCAAAAGGCAACATTTCTTCACTCACTCACTCACTTACTGCCCCATAAAACCAGGAAGCAATTCTTGATCTATGGCCAAATTTTCCCCTAAGGCATGCATCAAGCATTTATTGAGTACCCACTCAGTGCTAGGCATTTAGATATAAAATGGATCAGGGCTTGTTCCCTCTGAGACTTTATAGTTGGTCAGTTCAAGATATGTTGTTGAGCCACGATTGTGCACCTGAGAACAGCTCATCAAGACAAAAGGAGACACACCTAGACAGCCAGGCATTGCTTCCTCACCCACCAGATCTCTGACCTAGAGTGCTGGTAGCAAATTGTCATACTACTGTGTCCTCTCAGTTCAATTCTTCCATTCCCAGCCATCCCAGTAGCACCTAGGAGCAAAGTGGCCTCCCAAATCAGACAGTAGCAGAGTTCTCCCAATCTGATGAACATAGGATGGATGACCAGCCATAATCTCTATAAGCCTAACTCTTGTCTATAATATGGTGATCATATGATGGCAACAAATATCACTCAGGTAACAGCAGCCCCCCAAACCATTTGCTATCAAAAGGACCGGGGTATGGTGGACTCATTCAGTCACATGTGCCTGAGGCCAGCCAGTCTGAAATTATTGAAATAGAATCGCACAGCACACAGTAGTTTCATGTTGGTCTAACTTATACTGTGATCTCAGAATTGCTGAAGGACTAATTTCTATCACAGCCCTGCCAATATTGATTGTTTGGACTCAAAATTACATAAGCAGATTGATTTTTATTTTTTTCTCCTAAACTGGAAAGGATCACAGTAGTGCTAGTAAATTCCTGTTTCCACTGGCTGGTTATACTTGCTGGAAAAAATTAGTCAAAAGAAAGCAATGGAAGACAGAATACAGGTCTTGAATTGCATTCTTAAGTCCCCCACGAATAAGTCTGGGTGCTTGCAGTAGTGCCTAAACTTGTTTATTGTAAACAGAGCTGTTAATCCTCCACCCTCACCCGACCCATTATTTTAAAAAAATAAACAACAACAACAACAAACACTTTGGTAGCCTACATTTAGGTAAAAGAAACGAAACCAGTGGGAAGGTGGAAGTGTCCTTTTGTGGTGGAGGTTAGTAGGCAGTACTGGTCTCCTGTCACTTTCCGAAGTGAACGGGAAGGAAATATATCCACCAGGGGCCTCTGCTAATTTGTTTCTAATTTAAGGACAATTAGGCAATTCCTACATCCCCTAACCCCCGCCCCCCAAAAAAGCAGTCAGAACTGCACGCTTTTTCTCACTATCCAACGAACTGGTACGTCTCTGGAAATAACGGAGGTTATGAACTTTGTACTAACTTCCAGGGATATCTAATAAATAGAGCGGTGGTCTTGGGACCCAGTAAGTGAATAAGTCTTCATTCTGTTTTATACTGTTTTTTTTCTGTGATTTTCTTTTCTACCCCAAAGTTTCCCACTACTAACTCTGAAAACACCTCTAAGATGCAGCACTCTTCGAGCTGTCCTGGTGAAGAATCTTTTCTTGTGACCTTTAGGGCAAGAAATATGTTCCAGGAAAGAAAAGAAACGACTGTTCCTCCGTCACCAGGTACTCTGGGAAAAAAGAGGAGAAAGGGAAAGGCGCAAACACCAAACTCTCCTTCCCTTTTTCATTTCCACTCTGGCAAGTTGTGTTTGCCTTCTAACTTCTCTCGGAGGGCAGGCGGAGCTCACAGCGCCAGCCCCAGCCTGGGGGTGGATTATTTACAGGGGGATTTAAAGCCGCTCCGGCGCGGGGGCGTGGCCAGGCGGAGCCCCGAGGCCCGAGTGGGCGGGGCGGGGGAGGAGATCCCGGCGGCTCGGAGCAATGTGAAAAAGACCCGAGCTCGGGGAGTGAGCGCCTGTCTCTTTAAATGCCACGGGCTGCGCTCCCGCCCGGGAGCCCGGAGCCGGATCTACAATCCCGTCCCTCCAGCTCCGGTGCTTGTTGCTCGCCCGGCCCGAGCGGGAGCTGTTGCGCCCGGCTGCGAGGCTGCCGTCTTCTCCTCCTCGCGCCCCACCTCCCCCGAGAGCTGGCTGAGGAGGGGCAGCAGCCCCAGCTGGCGGGAGGAGGCGCAGTGTGAACAGGGATTGCCCCCCCGCCTTCAAGTACTGGGGCGCTACGCAGCCGCTGGGAAAGACATGCCCCCAGTCTGCTCGCTGCGCTGCCCTCTGCCCAGCTTCGCTGCCGCCCGCGCCGAGAGAGGAGGGACTGCGGAGCCTACACCTTCAAACTCGCCCTAGAAGTCTCGGGGCGCGGCAGGGAGCCCTTTCCCAGGCCCTACGGCCTCCACCTCTCCGCGGGTGAGTTTTCGCAGGTAACCTGAGCCTGAGGGCGGGCGCGGGGGAAGGGCAGGCGAGCCGGGAGGAGGTAGCGCTGCAGGTGAGCCAGGTAGGGTGACTCACCTGCCCAGGTCGCGCTCTGAGATCCTCGCTTGTTCCTCTGGGGATGGATGCGTTGGTGGGGAGGAGGCGTCCCAGGGGCTAGTTAGGGCCCGAGGGTGGGAGGGGAAGTTAGCAGAGGAGGGGGGATTGGCGTAAAGTTTCTCTTTCCTTCCCTCTTCCTGCCCAAGCTTGGCAGGTAGGGCGCAGGCGGAAGCAGTAGAAGCTGCTGATGCAATGGGCTTTTGCTAGGGCCAGGCGAAGGGCTGAGAACAGGGAGAACTGGAGTTGCCCAGTCTCCTGTGACCGTGACCTTACAGGTGGAGAAACGAGGGAAAGCTCGCTACACCCGAGACTTCCCCTAAAATGGCTCCAGGTGCTGAGACCCCACCGATTCTTTTTCGGAACAAAACGCCCTTTTCACGGAGGGGCTCCTACATGGCTTTCTTGCCTTCCTCTCCCAACAGGTGGCCTCAGCCCCTGTCCGGGGTCCTGTGCAAATGACCCTAGACTTGGTTTCGCTTTCTCCCCTCGCGGTGGTGTGAACGTGTGTCCGCAGCGTGATGGGCAATCAGGTGGAGAAATTGACCCACCTAAGTTACAAGGAAGTTCCCACGGCCGACCCGACTGGCGTGGACCGGGACGACGGGCCCCGCATAGGGGTCTCCTACATTTTCTCCAATGACGATGAGGACGTGGAGCCGCAGCCGCCGCCTCAGGGGCCAGATGGCGGCGGCTTGCCCGACGGTGGGGACAGGCCGCCGCCGCCCCAGCCGCAGCCCTACGATCCGCGGCTGCACGAGGTGGAATGCTCCGTGTTCTACCGGGACGAATGCATCTACCAGAAGAGCTTCGCGCCGGGCTCGGCGGCGCTGAGTACCTACACACCCGAGAACCTGCTCAACAAGTGCAAGCCAGGCGATCTGGTGGAGTTCGTGTCGCAGGCTCAGTACCCGCACTGGGCCGTCTATGTGGGTAACTTCCAGGTGGTGCACCTGCACCGGCTGGAGGTGATTAACAGCTTCCTGACTGACGCCAGCCAGGGCCGTCGCGGCCGCGTGGTCAACGATCTGTACCGCTACAAGCCGCTAAGCCCCAGCGCCGTGGTGCGCAACGCGCTGGCGCACGTGGGCGCCAAGGAGCGCGAGCTGAGCTGGCGCAACTCGGAGAGTTTCGCCGCCTGGTGCCGCTACGGCAAGCGCGAGTTCAAGATCGGCGGCGAGCTGCGCATCGGCAAGCAGCCCTACCGGCTGCAGATTCAGCTGTCGGCGCGGCGCAGCCACACGCTCGAATTCCAGAGTCTAGAGGACCTGATCATGGAGAAGCGACGCAACGACCAGATCGGGCGCTCGGCCGTGCTGCAGGAGCTCGCCACGCACCTGCACCCGGCGGAGCCGGAGGAGGGCGACAGCAACGTGGCGCGGACTACGCCGCCTCCCGGGCGCCCCCCTGCGCCCAGCTCCGAGGAGGAAGACGGAGAGGCAGTGGCACACTGATGGGCGAGCGCAGAGCTGCGAAGGGGAACTGTTGGCAGTAGCAGCCGCTGCCCCCTTTCTCCCTCTCTTCCTCCCTCTTTTGCCACCGTCTGGGCCCCATCTGGGATTCCTGGGCCCTTTGGAAAAGAGTTGGTGAAATGCGCGGCCGGCTGTGGACGGGGGAGGAGGAAGGGGACAGAGGGAGCAGGTAGGAAACACTAGTTGGGGTTGGGGGGCGTCTCCCTCTGGCCCCCTGTCTGTCTTCCTCTCCACGGTGGGGCAAACTGTGGACTTGCCTGGCACTTAAACCTTGGTAGATCTGGGTTTATAATCGGCCATTCTTAAGCACGTGGGGTTAGGGGAAAGTTCGGAGTACCGGTTACTGCCATTGCTTCCTATCCTGGGCTTGGAAGAATCCTGGTACAAAGGCCAGAGTGGGTTTGTGGAGTCGCCACCGAGGGACCAGCACGAAAGCTGCTTATCTGCTTTGGCGGAGCTGAGCTGTGTATGGGATCCAGGAGGCTGGGGTGATTTATTTTGTGGGATTCCTGGAGCGCAGGGCTGGTGAATCCATGACAAGGTCTGGGAGCAGCCGACCAAAACCACAGCAGCCTCCTATTAAGTATAACAAATAGTTAAGCAAACTCGGGCTACAAACAAAGACTTTGCTACCTCCCTCCTCCACAATCCCCAAGTAATTAGTCTTCTGGAGCTGGCTCTTAGCTGAGGCTCCTGCTACCTCCTGCTCCACCCGCCCTTTCCTAGGTTACAAGTAAATCATTGTCAAGGGCCAGCCAGGGGAAGGTTTCAATTAAGGTTCTGTTCTGCTGCCTTTGTTTCTCCCCTGCTGTTGTAGGCACTTACAGCTGCGTTGTTATGAAAGGAGGGAATAGCCCTTTGTGTCTTTGATCTAATTAAACCTGCTCTGCTGTGTTCATCCGCAGGGCAGGTCACAGATAGGGTTGGATGTGCCACTCCATAAAGTATCTATTGTGGAAGCAGCCAAAAAGGGCTGCTCTGGCAGGAATTAGTGAATTTCTCCTTCCACTTCCCTTCCTGAATAGTGAAGGGAGCCCTTTTAAAACAAGGCTTTGGTGGTAATCCTGTGATTTTTTTTTTTTTCTTCCCCCATCCCCTCACTCGCCCATCCCTCTCATCCTCACTTTTGTTCTGCTGGTGGGGAAAATCTTACGCTGAACACATATTTCAATGGTAAGATACTTATTTTGCTATCCACACTTGATGCAATTTAATTCAAGGTGCAAAGTCTTGTACTGCAGCGGTCTCCTTGTTGCTTGGAGAACACCTCCTTCAGAGCCCTTTGTTAAATAAGAGGGGCGACGTTGATCATAGATGCCACCTGGTTAGCACCGAATCTGACTTTGGTGACAGTCCTAAAGCACAGTTGGTGATTGTGAGATCTGTTAGCGGCAGGCTGAGGAGATACTACTTGGTTTTGCTTGGTATGAGATACTACTGTTTGCTTAGTATGAGATTTTTTCCAGCCTGTGTCTTAAACTCCTGTGAGATCTTCAATGATATGTGCCCTCAGTTGCAGCATAGCTTCTCTGCTGCCTATTGCCATTGCTGTCTCAAAAGTTGAGTGAATTTTGAGGCGCCTTTTTTTTTTTTCCTCTCTTGGGAGTCATTATAAACTACTGTGTACAAGTCATTTTGTGATATGATTCTTAACAGTTGGAATGGAATCATAGTTGAGTGGTACAGCCATGGTTATCGTCAGGCCTGTTGCCTGGAGATCTCTAAGTTAAGGCAACAAGACTTAAAAGAATTTTCTAGTACACTTGTTTCAGACATGGACGTTGAGGCCATAGTCTTTTTTTTGAGACGGAGTCTCGCCCTGTCGCCCAGGTTGGAGTGCAGTGGCGGGATCTCGGCTCACTGCAAGCTCCGCCTCCCGGGTTCACGCCATTCTCCTGCCTCAGCCTCTCCGAGTAGCTGGGACTACAGGCGCCCGCCACCATGCCTGGCTAATTTTTTTGTATTTTTAGTAGAGACGGGGTTTCACCGTGGTCTCGATCTCCTGACCTCGTGATCCGCCCGCCTCGGCCTCCCAGAGTGCTGGGATTACAAGTGTGAGCCACCGCGCCCGGCAAGGCCATAGTCTTTAAAAGCTTGGACCTTTGTAGCACCTCAACATGAAAGGGCATTAGCTATGTTTCCTGTTTTTACAGTGATCACCAAACAGATCTTGCCACTTTGTTAAACATGAACCACATTCTAGCCCTGGTCTGGGACTTTGGAGGGAGATGAATTTCTTGTTGGAAATGTAAATCTAGTGTCCATATTTAATACTCACAGCTTTGGGTTTATTCTCTTTGCTCATGGAATAGCAGAACAAGATAAGACATTTAGGAGAACCTGCTATATCTAACCCAATTGGATTTTCTTTCATGCTTAACGCAGTAGTGAAAATAGAAGGTAGGCCGGGCGCAGTGGCTCATGCCTATAATCCCAGCACTTTGGGAGGCTGAGGCAGGTAGATCACCTGAAGTCAGGAGTTCGAGACCAGCCTGGCCAACATGGTGAAACCCTGTCTCTACCACAAATACAGAAAATTAGCTGGGTGTTGTGGCAGGTGCCTGTAATCTCTGCTACTTGGAAGCCTGAGGCAGAAGAATTGCTTGAACCTGGGAGGCAGAGGTTGCAGTGAGCCAAGATCCCACTACTGCACTCCAGCCTGGGCAACAGAGCAAGTAGTAATAACCACCATGTAGACAAGTGGGAGGGAAGAATAGAATGGCACTGTCCAGCTCTGGGCTAGCCAGATCATTTTTCAACTCCCCCACCCGTCTCCTTCCTCTGTCCCAGAATGGAAAGTGATATATGGTTATGGTCAGTCACGCTGAAGTATAGCAGTGACTCTGTGTTCTAGAGGAGGTTTTCAGTAACAGGGCTTGGAAATGAACTAGAATAGGAAATAGATCTCTTCAGATGCTGCTTTCCCATGTAATACAAGCGTTTCTACAGGGTACCAGAGGTGTGAAATATATGACACTTAAGAACAGTGATTTTTATTGGGAATTTTCTTAGGGTTATAACACTTAGAGCAACAACCAACTAGTAACAGCTCCAGGAAAGGGGAATGAATCAACTCTTGGTTCTTTCCTCAAGACGGCAGTGTTGTCGATAAGTGAGTTTTTAATGCCCTGGCAATGGCTACATTTGACACTTTAGAAAAAATAAACATTATTTAATAATTTTTGTTTCTCCTTAGGAATAAGACTGTAGAACTGTTTTGTACTGTGAATTACGGATGCTCTTTGAAGGAAAGAAATATCGATTCTAATGTTCTTCAGAAGTTCTGGCAGGGATAAGCAGGACATCGACTGGAACGTATGCTAAATGAAAGCAGACAAATTTCTATTTTCTTACCTGAGCAAATATTTTATTGAAACTGCTTATGTATGTCAAAGGAGCCCACAACTTCAGCTACACAACTTTTTGTATTGAAAGAACTCATACTTTTTGTAGCTTTTATTTCACATTTAATTTAAAATGACTTTTAGCACTAAAATGCCTAGATTTTACTCCAGACCTATAAGGAAATGTTTAGTTTTTATGAAAAATGACAAGTCGATGGTTAAACTTCTCATGTCTTTGGTGCTTTGGCCCTAATAGCACTGGACAACACCACGACCACATGGAAACATATTTTTGGAAGCAAAACTTTAATTTTATATAACGTATGCTATGGAGAGCTAAGAAAATTTAAGGACTACTTCTTTTCTATTTTTTTTCTTAATAAAATGGAATCCACTGTGTTGAAGACTCTTGATATCATGTGCTTGTCTAACCATTTTTTGTTTTATAAATTAGAATAAAATATAGTTGTGATCATGGTCATCAGATGGATTTGTTTGGAAAGCTACGTCTTATTTGTGAAATGTTTTTTAAATCAGTAACTATAAACTGATTCAGCTTTTTGTTAAGTTGTTTTGTTCTTGGCTATGATACTTGTGACTCATGAAGAATTATGTTGACAAACAGGATAAATTCCACATGCATTTTATTTCCCAGTGAGTTGTATAAACTTTATTTTTGTTGAAGGTTGTATGTTAAATCAATGTTACATTCTTATATCACTTCTTGAGAAGGAAGTTCCGATTTGAAATTGTATCATTTCCTTCAAAATGAAGGGCAGTGCTTAGTTAAATAAAAGATTGATGATATCTTTTAAGCCATTTCCTCTTCACTATGTCTTATTAAAATAAAACCTGCCAAGTTCTTTTGAAAAAATGCTATGAGTGTTTCCAATAAACCATCTATTAGAGTTCACTGGATTTATTTATTTTTTTTCCACTTGAATACCTTTTTTCTGACATTTTGGTCCAAATTCAAGCTACTCAGTTTCCTATAATTTCTGAGAATATTAGCGTGCATCACCTTTGTATTGCACAGTAAACATTTTGTTTAATTCATTTAGTGACTGAAAACCCTGCATCTACTTTGTGAAATCACTTATTGCTGAACTATCAGTGTTCATGAAAAATGTCTTATGAACATAAATTTTCAATACATAGTGATTTTACAAAATCCATGCAAAAATTGCTGGAAACCACACTCATTATGGAGTCTACACTGGGGAGTCTGTTTGGTAACCCACTGGGAATCTGTGTTGCATCTTAAGTGGCTTCAGAGTTCCAGATGAAGGGAACGTATTTGCCACATAATCACAGAAAATGGGTGAACATAGTCGCACGCCACTGTTGGCATAAGGGATGCAGGTGCCAGTGGTTGGTAAGAGAACAGATGTGGCATCAGACTGGTGTGTGGGATGCCACTGGGTGTATTCCCTAGGCCAGTGCCTGAAGCCACCACCACAATCCTGTGAGGTTCAAATGCCTGGGCTTTTAAACAGGCCCCATGGCTGGGCGCGGTGGCTCACGCCTGTAATCCCAGCACTTTGGGAGGCCGAGACGGGCGGATCACGAGGTCAGGAGATTGAGACCATCCTGGCTAACACGGTGGAACCCCATCTGTACTAAAAATACTAAACATTAGCCGGGCATGGTGGCGGGCGCCTGTAGTCCCAGCTCCTCGGGAGGCTGAGGCAGGAGAATGGCATGAACCCGGGAGGTGGAGCTTGCAGTGAGCCGAGATCGCGCCACTGCACTCCAGCCTGGGCGACGAGAGCAAGACTCGGTCTCAAAAAAAAAAAAAAAAAAAAACAGGCTCCTGTGAGAATTTTTTATAGGAAGAAATTTGAATGAAGGTTATAGGGAGCCCAAGCACAATGAGGCCATTTATCCCTAAAGCGGAAGTCTAATGTATCATGGCTCTCAGCTCTGATGAGAAAGCAGGGGAAGGGGTGCTTAGTACACAATGTGCATTGATTCTTGGGTGATTTCCTATTTCTCCTAAGTGGACTGAGCTCGCTTAATGTAGGAAAATGACATGTTTGCGACTTCCGAAATGAACAGGCCCAGGATATGTGCAGAAAAGCGTGTATTTCCTTTTACTGAGTTTTCTGGGGAAACTACTCATTAAACAAATAGCAATTTTATCTGCAGAGTAGATGCAAGAATGGCTAGTGTCTGCATTAGCAATTGCAGTAAGGTACTGTCTATGAAGGGCTAGAAGATGCTGAGCCCTAGCCTAGGAACTATAAATAAACAGGTCGAAAAACAAGAACCTTGAGAAATAGTCCTGCCCTTGAGCCTATTTCTAAGGGGAAATGAATCTCACTCATACATACAGGACAGATTATAATAAAAGGTGGACCTGTAAAGTATGGATGGTTGGTAGATACTCAAAACAGATGTGAGAAAGTTTAGAGTTTGAAAACTGGTATTGGGCATGTGGAGAAATCGGGTAGACCAAATGCATGAAGATAAAAATGATGGAGAAAAGGAAGCAACGAATATAACGAATATTCACTAAACAATTAATCTGGAGGCTCTTCAATTCCCTGTACCTAACATCCAAAGATAAAGCCAATCCTGGCCGGATGCAGTGACTCACACTTGTAATCCCAGTACTTTGGGAGGCCTTGGCAAAGAGATTGCTTGAGCCCAGGAGTTTGAGACCAGCCTGGGCAACATGAGACCCCCATCTCTACAAAAAATAAAATTAGCCAAGTGTGGTGGCACATGCCTGTGATCCCAGCACTCAGGAGGCTGAGGTGGGAGCATCGCTTGAACCCAGGAAGTCGAGGCTGCAATGAGCCAAGATCATGCCAATAGCACTCCAGCCTGGGCAGGTGACAGAGTGAGAGCCTGACTCAAAAAATAAAAATAGAAAAATAAAGATACACCAAGTCCATAGTTACTATCATCATGTAACTTTCATTCTAATTAAGTAAGACACATAACTACTTAGCAAAATTGTGATAGGTGAAATGAAGTAAATGTACAGGGTGTATAGGAGAATCTCTCCCCATCAATGAGTCAAAAAAGGCTTCCCTGAAGAAGTATTTTTGCTGCACCCCAGAAGTGGAGGAGGGAGCCAGGGGCTTCAGAGTGGGTACTGATTACATTAAGGGAGGAAGGCTGGAGAGTGAATGAATGGACCTCAAGTGCCCTCAAAATGCCTTTGCTTCATGCTCCTGGTACACACCCATTTCTCCTTGGGGCTTTCTTCTACAACAAGTTGTCCAACTCATTCATGTATCTCCAACACTTACACAGGACCAGGTGAAGAAACCCCCACTGAAAAAAGTTTGAGTAAATGAATTTTGAGTTTGGACTTTGCCAGACTAAAAAGCCTCTAGATTATCTCAAGATGATGATGTGACTGGTTTGAAAAGAATGAACGTGATAGTGTTTTTTAGGGTGCATTGAACAGGGAGAGCAAGTAAGTGACTGTCTTCCCATCCTCTTAGAAGGCAACCTCTAGAACAGAAGGCAACTAGAGGTTGTTCTGGGTGGAAGGGTGCTAAGGATTACTTATATTGCCAGCCAGGTTATGGAATGGATTGTGAAGTCGGGCCTTTGCCTGGGTGCAAATCAACGGACAAGTGGCATTGGCCAGGCTGGATGGAAGAGCAGTGGTAAAATGGAGCAGGAGGTTTTATAACCTCGCTGCCACAGCCTTGGAATTGTGATTGGGAAGAGGTTATTTTGTTCAGTTGGCAAGCCATTGGCATAATATAGTACCTAGTGTCTTGTCCAGTGTGACCATAAATGATTCAAAAGATGAGCACTCTGATACTTTCTTTGGAAAACTTATATAATGTGGTTAACTCCAAGAATCTAGTTGTCTTGATATTCAGTGCATTCTTTTTAAACTCATTAATTTGGAGAATTCTCAGTGACAATGCTAACCTGCAGGTAGAGGGTCTGACCTGGGCACACCATACTGAATAGTGGTTAAGGCTTTACAGTCAAACGACCTGGGTTTCTCTCCTTCAGCCTTCGCTTATTATTAGGCCAGTAGCCTTGGCAGAAGTTACTTACTTTCTTGGAACCCACTTCCTCTTACGAGTTAATGGCATCCACCAATTCACTCCCTGAACTTCAGTTGCATTAGTAAAGTAATACGACTAATATATAATACATAACAATATAACTGAGCTAAATCTACCTTAAATGGTGCTTGTGAGGACAAAATGGAATACTGCATGTAAATCTCAGATCAATAACTAGTATGGGCCGGGCACGGTGGCTCACGCCTGTAATCCCAGCACTTTGGGAGGCCGAGGCAGGTGGATCACCTGAGGTCAGGAATTCGAGACCAGCCTGGCCAACATGGTGAAACCTCATCTCCACTAAAAATAAAAAATTAGCCAGGCATGGTGGTGTGTGCCTGTAATCCCAGCTGCTTGGAGGCTGAGACAGGAGAATCACTTGAATCTGGGAGGCAGAGGTTGCAGTGAGCTGAGATCATGCCACTGTACTCCAGCCTGGGCGACAAAGTGAGACTCCCTCTCAAAAAAAAAAAAAAAAAACTAGTATGATTGGCTAGGGAAATCTGGGGTATTGTGTGTGTTCAAAAGCCTTAGTCAAAATGAAGTTATTGTCTGGGAGAGAGAGGTCTTCCCTTTGGTCTTGGAGAATTTCTTAGCTATACGTGAGAACTTGGTAAGATAAGAAAGAGATAATTAGTTAATACTTCAACTGTTTAGCAGATACTGTAATGTTTGAAATATTTCTTGGCCAGGTGAGGTGGCTTGCGCCTGTAATCCCAGCACTTTAGGAGGCCAAATTGGGAGGATCCCTTGAGTCTAGTAGTTTGAAACCAGCCTGGGCAATACAGTGAGACTCCATCTCATTAAAACAATAATAAGGCCAAGCACAGTGGCTCACGCCTGTAATCTCAACACTGTGGGAGGCTGAGGCAGGCAGGTAACCTGAGGTCAGGAGTTCGAGACCAGTCTGGCCAACATGACGAAATATAAAAATTAGCCAGGCATGGTGGCACACACCTGTAGTCCCAGCTACTCAGTATTAAATATGTATACTAATTAATTCAACACATATTTACTGAGCACTTTGTTTGCTTAGGACTAGTTATGTTGCCCAGCTGGATTTGAACTTCTGGTCTCAAGCAGTCCTTCTGCCTCAGCCTCCCAAGTAGCTGGGACTACCAGCATGCACCTGTTACTGAGCATTTTTAAGACACTGGGCTCTGGGTAGTCAGGGAGGGATAAAAAGGGATTTTACAGTAATAACAAACAATGACGTCACCTTGTCCACTCTGTCCTACTTTAATCACCACAGACTTTCTGAACGATACTAATATTATGTTCATTTTACAGTTGAGGAAAGAAGTTTAGGGAAATTAAGTGATTTGTCCAAAATTACATAACTAATAAATGACAACTTCTGACCAGGAACAGGAAAGCTGGTCTCCAAAGCCCCAGGATACCCTTCCTGCACTGAAAGATCACCTGATCACCCCTTCTCTGCCCTTCCTGTCACCCCATGGAGAGTACTCGGAGCCCTCTTCTACTCCAGCAAGTGGCATGCTGCGTTGTCTGAATAGCATTTATGTTTCCACTTTTATTGCAGCAACCCTGGAGGCAAGAAGCAGCAGGAACAAGAGAGGCAACTCATCCAGAAGGACTTTGCATTCTTATGGGTAACAGTAACAGGCCCCAGGATAATCACCCCACCCTCCCTGTTGCCAAGCACTGTGACAGTCTCTCCTTCAATTGTTCCTCCTCTGTCTTTGCGTGACTTCTTTACCGCCCCCCCAGTACATATAGATATCAGGCCACATAGTCTGCTTCTCATCATGGCTCCAACCCCTGACCTCCAATGTAACCTTGGGCAAGTTAGTAACTTCTTTCAGCCACCTTGACTAATCTAAAAACCAAGGCTATTAGGAGTGCCTACTCCATTAAGCTGTTCATTGACCTACATGAACAGCTTAGTGCATCACAGGGCACTTAGGTGTGAGGTGGTGACCCTATGCATTGGCTCCACTGCAAATGGCTTGATTTGAGATGTGTGGCCTTGAGCAAGTCCCTTTACCATGCTAGGAACTTGGTTCCGGGTCTGTGTGTGTGGAGCACACAGCACAATCTATGGCAAGGTTTCAGGTGTAACGTTATCCTTTGAGATGGCTGTAAGATGTTGCCCTTTGTTTTAATGAATACTTGTTCCTTGGCCATCACCCTAAACCTCATTCATGTGAAAAACAGGACCTGGCACGGTGAGTCACACCTATGATCCCAGCACTTAACCACCTGAGGTCAGGAGTTTGAGACCAGCCTGGCCAACGTGGTGAAACTGCATCTCTACTAAAAATATAAAAATTACCTGGGTGTGGTGGCAGGTGCCTGTAATCCCAGCTACTCAGGAGGCTGAGGCAGGATAATCTCTTGAACCTGGGAGGCGGAGGTTGCAGTGACCCACTGCACTCCAGCCTGGGTGACAGAACAAGACTCTGTCTCAAAACAAAAACAAAAACAAAAACAAAAAAAATGGTTAATAATGATAATAATTGACTGAATTTCAGGAAGTGCTTTTGTTGTGAAAAGTTGGCACTATCCCCAAAACTTTTTTTTTGGACTGGCAAATCTTGACATTATGTTTAATATTATAAACCAAACCTAAGCAGTGGCTAGGGAAAAAGCAAATTAATCCATGTCTCCTTTATTTTAGAAAACATGTTCAGAGGTTTTCGTTTGTTTTAAATTTTGCTTCATTCAATGATTTGTTGTGTTTTGTTTTCCAACCCAGAGTCTATTTCTCTTTACTATCTGACTCTAAGGCAACACATCACAGCCCGTGGAGAGAATGCTTGTGTATCTCAGTGGATATGCATGCTTTATCCTGATGTGTTCTGAGAGGATCTGTTTCTTCTCATAGTTCAGAAATAGCAGAGTTGTCCATAAAGCCATAAAACATCAAAATGGTGATAGTTCTTTGTGCTGACATTTATTTTGGTACTTTTTAAAAAATTAAAACTTTTTTTTTTTTTTTGAGAGTCTCTGTCACCCAGGCCAGAGTGCAGTGGCACGATCTCAGCTCACTGCAACCTCCACCTTTCAGGTTCAAGCGATTCTCCTGCCTCAGCCTCCCAAATAGCTGAGATTACAGACATGCACCACCACGCCTGGCTAATTTTGTATTTTTAGTAGAGACGGGGTTTCGCCATGTTGGTCAGGCTGCCCTCGAACTCCTGACCTCAGGTGATCCACCTGCCTCAGCCTCTCAAAGTGCTGGGATTACAGGTGTGAGCCACCATGCCCAGCCAAGACACTATTTTTTAGAGCAGTTTTAGGTTCACAGAGAGGTCCCACATGCCCCTCCTCCCCCTCTCCCCACAACTACTCCCCCATTAACATTAGGCATCAGTGTGGTACAATTATTATAATCAATACGCTGACGTTGTCCAGTCTTTATCCACCAAAGTTCATAGTTTACATTAGGGTTCACTGTTTGTGTTGTACATTCTGTAGTTTTTGACAAATCCACTATTACAGTATCCAGGAAAATAACTTTACGCGTAACTGTTTCTCCTTCTTCCTTTCTTCCCCGCCAGGGCTGAGAATTGGACTATTTTCAGCTGCCCTTATCTGGTCTTAGAGACACTTGTCGGCAGGCCCCTCTGCTGCTTTCGCCAGGCCAAATGACGTTCCTGGCTAGAGCCATGTCTGTTCATTCCTTAAGTGTTTATGAAGGCCCACCAGGCATTGTTCTACCACTGGGTCTAAAAAGAGGAATACCACGTGGTTCAGGTGTCTGCCCACATTCCCTGGGAGGAAGACAGACAGGCTGACAGTAGATGCAATGTCTGTGATAAAGTGTGATGATAAGGTTTGGGAAAGCCCCAGGCCTAGGGCGCCACTGAGTGGGGTCAGCTAACCTTGCCCCCACCCCAACCACCCACCCCTTGGAAGTGGGAGCGGTAAGCAATAGACTTCTTGGGGAAGGTTAAGCAGGTAAGGCATGTCTTATCAGAGAAAGACTCCAAATAATCCTGCTCCCATCTTATCAGCCCTTTATTTTAATGGTGAAACACACATATCTGTCCTTGCACTTGTGTGACAACTGGAGTGGGATAGGGAGTGGAACGTGGGAGCCAATACTAGAAACTGATTAGTAACTCCCTTTTTTCATATTGCTGATACAGACTCAGCCAATTAGATTACATTATTAGTATTATTTTTTGAGATAGAGTCTCACCCTGTTGCCCAGGCTGGAGCACAGCGGTGTGATCTTGGCTCACTGCAACCTCCACCTCCTGGCTTTAACCAAATCTGGCTAATTTTTCTATTTTCAGTGAAGACAGGGTTTCACCATGTTGGCCAGGCAGGCCTTGAACTCCTGGCCTCAAGTGATCCACCCACCTCAGCATCCCAAAATGTTGGGATTACAGGCATGAGCCACCACACCTGGGTAGTTTAAAAAAATTTTTTTTTTTTTTGTAGAGTTGGAGTCTCACTATGTTGCCTAGTTTGGTGTCAAACTCCTGGCCTCAAGAGATCCCTCTGCCTTAGCCTCCCAAAGCGTTGGGATTACAGGAGTGAGCCACTGCGCCCAGGTTTTTTTTTTTTTTTCCTCACATTACATCTTGCTACCCATATTTCTCTGCCATGTTTTTTAAAAAACCTTGTCAATAAATCAGGACTTTTATTTTAGTACATAAAGTGTCTGGAACATTTTTAACAGCTGGCTATTATAGGAAAGCAGCTTCTGTTTCTTATTTACCCATTGTCTCATTAATGCCCATTTAAGCCATCTCCAACTTTTCCTAATTACAAATGATACCACAAACATCTTGCTATACCTGTTCTTGGCATATATGTGAGTATTTCTGAAGGATATAATTACTGAAGTGAAATTTCTAAATAAAGGTCATGAACAATTAAATTTTTTTTTTTTATTGGTACAGGGTATTACTCTGTCACCCAGGCTGGAGTGCAATGGCACGATCTCAGCTCACTGCAACCTCCCCCTCCTGGGTTTAAGTGATTCTCCTGCCTCAGCCTCCCAAGTAGCTGGGATTACAGGTGCCCACCACCAAGCCTGACTAATTTTTGTATTTTTAATAGAGACGGGGTTTCGCCATGTTGACCAGGCTTGTTTCAAACTCCTGACCCCAGGTGATCCACCTGCCTTGGCCTCCCAAAGTGCTGGGATTACAGGTGTGAGCCATTGTGCCCAGCCTCAAATTTTGATAGGAATAACCATATGGCCCTCTATAAAAGATGGTGCCAATTTTCAATAATGCTAATAACATACTCAATTGTTTGAAAATATTTGCCTACTCATAGGTAAAAAATAATATATTAAGTTTCTATTAGTATTTTATTTTTTACAACCTGAACGAGTCTTATTTATTCGCCAAAAATTCAAAAATTCAAATCAGTGGGTCACCAGTTTTCTTCTATGGCAGACATTTGAATTCAGTCCCAAGCACTTGGTTGCTGGATTCACTCAGTGAATTTTTTTTTGCTTTTTTGTTTGAGACAGAGTGTCACCTGTTGCCCAGGCTGGAGTGCAGTGGTGTGATCTTGGCTCACTGCAGGCTCTGCCTCCTGGGTTCAAGCAATTCTTCTGCCTCAGCCTCCCAAGTAACTGGGATTACAGGTGCCTGCCACCATGCCCGGCTAAGTTTTGTATTTTTAGTAGAGACACGGTTTCACCACACTGACCAGGCTGGTCTTGAGCTCCTGATCTCAAGTGATCAGCCCACCTTGGCCTTCCAAATTGCTGGGATTACAGGCATGAGCCACCGCACCCAGCCCCATAATTTTTTATCCCTCTATTGTATGTCTCTTCCCACCAGAATAAGGGCAAGGACCTCAGTTGCTTTGATCACCACGGTATACCCAGTGCTTAACACAGTACTTGGACAATAGTAAGTGCTCAATAAATGTTTCTGAATGAATAAAGAGATGCTTGTTTTTTACACCCTGAGATGTTGTTACATAGCTCAGCACATTCATATACCCTGCTAATTTTGATCATAGAACATTTTCTCACATTGTTTTTTAATCAGGAGCTTCCTAGTTTTGCCTTTTAAAATAAGATATCAAAAAGTGACAGTGCACGTTCTATTTCCAGACACCGTTATGTATGATGCTAAGAGTAGGGACTGCAGGGAAGACTGCTTGGCTAGCCTTACCCACCTCTTCATCCCCAAATGACCTGGAATGAAATGAAAAATAAAGGAAATGTGTAGGTTGATTGTTTCAAGAAAATATCATAACCAACAACTGAATAGAACTTAGCATTTCACCCAACAATTTCACTTACGTCTAAACCTTATAGTACTCCTGTTGGAAAAAGTAGAGGGCTTAAGATCATAATAATAACGCTGACTGTTCACTGAGGGCTCTCTTGGTCCCAGCTCCTGTGACTCATTATCATTCTTCTCACAATAGCCTGGCAAGGCCGCATTTATGGCCATTTTAAGGGTGCTGCTGAGGAGGTTAGGTAAGCAGGGTGGCACAGCTACTAAGTAATGAGACTGAGATTCCAAGGTCAGCTTTTCCAATCCTGTGGTGAGATGATTTGGTAGGCAGAATACTGTCCCCTCCGCCAAAAGATATCCACATTTGAATCCCTGGAACCTGTGAATATGTTACCTTTCATGGCAAAAGGGACTTTGCTTGTATGATTAAGTTAAGGATCTTGAGATGGAAAGATTAGCCTAAATTATCCGGAGCACCCAATGTAATCTCAAGCCTCTTTACCAGAGGGAGGCAGGAGGATGAGAGTGCTGACTGCTTTTACCTAACATAATGTTTTCAAGGTTTATCTAAATCATAGCATGTATAAGTATTTTCCTTTTTTTTTTTTTTTTTGAGACAGAGTCTTACTCTGTCACCCATGCTGGAGTGCAGTAGTGGTGCCATCTTGGCTCACTGCAGCCTCTGCCTCCTGGGTTCAAGCAATTCTCCTGCCTCAGCCTCCCGAGTAGCTGGGATTACAGACACCCACCACCACACCCAGTTGATTTTTTTGTATTTTATTAGAGGCAGGGTTTCACCATTTTGCCCAGGCTGGTCTTGAACTCCTGACCTCAAGTGATCTGCCAGCCTCGGCCTCCTAAAGTGTTGGGATTACAGGTGTAAGCCACCATGCCCTGCCAGTATTTCATTCCCTTCTATGGGTGAATAATATTCCATTGTTTGTATATACCATATTTTGCTTAAACATTCATTTGTTTATGGACATTTAGGTTGTTTACACCTTTTGGCTGTTGGGAATAATACTATGAGCATTGGCATGCAAGTATTTAAGTTCCTGTTTTCAACTATTTTGGGAATATATTTAAAAGTGAAATTGCTGGATCACATGTTAATTCTATGGTAGCTTTTTGGAGAACGGCCAAACTGTTCTTCACAGCAGCTACAACATTATCTTTTACCATTTTTCATTAAGTATTTTTTAATGTGTAATGCTGCCTGTTTTCTTAAATTTCTTCACATCATTTTAGCATATTTTTGACAACCCTGGATGGTCATTATTAAGATCAATGAAAAGCAGAATTTTTTCAGCTTTTTAATTTGAAGGCAGGAGGGAATAATAATTATATTAATGATAACAAGTTTACACTTACATAGCACATGAAAGTACTAGGCCCCATTGTAAGCAGTTTCTATATGTAAACTCATTTAATCCTGCGGAGAACCCTAAGAAGTAGGTTGAGGTATTTATTATTAATCTCTCCATCTTACAGTTCAGGTAATGGAAGCGCAGAGAGGTCATGAAATTTGCTAAGCGCATATGAAATTGATTCCTTGCCTGTTTCCTAAGACAATTGTTCTCAAAGTGTGGCTCCTGTGCCAGCAATAGCAACATCATCTGAGAACTTGTTAGGAAAGCAAATTCTCAGGCCCCCTTCAGCCCTACTGAATCACAAATTCTAGGGGCTGTGCCCAGACATCTGATTTAAGAAGCCCTCCAGGTGATCCCGATGCAGCTGGAGTTTGAGAAGCACTGCCCCAAGAGATTTCCTTATGAGTTAAATTAGAGTTGCCAGATAAAATACAGGACACCCAGTAAAATTTGAATTTCAGGTAAGCAATGAATATATTTTTTTAGTACAAGTATGTCCCAAATATTGCATCTTGTATTTTCAATAGCTAAATCTGCTAACTCTAATGTTGAGAGTTTCATTGTAAGGATTTGGCAACTGTTTTGGATGTTCCATCATTTCCAATTTACTTGCAAATGGCTGAAATAGTCAACTAAGAGAAAATGACTGCAGCAGGGTTCTCAGAGCACTTAAGATATTACAAAATCTGGGCCAGGTGTGGTAGCCCATGCCTGTAGTCCCAGGCATTTTGGGAAGACAAGGTGGGTGAATTGCTTGAACTCAGTTCAAGACCAGCCTGGGCAACATGATGAAACAGCGTTTCTACAAAAAAAAGTATAAAAATTAGCTGGGCATAGTGGCATACACCTGTAGTCCCAGCTACTCAGGAGGCTGAGGTGGGAGAATCACCTTAGTCTGGGAGGTTGAGGCTGCAGTGAACTGTGATCATGCCACTGCACTCCAGCCTGTGCAACAGAGTGAGACCCTGTCTCAACATAAATAAATAAGTAAATAAAAATTTTAAAACTCATGGCAGGTGTATTCGTCTTTTCTAACACTGCTATGAAGAAATACCTGAGACTGGGTATTTTATAATGAAAATAGGTTTAATTGACTCACAGTTCCACATGACTGGGGAGGTTTCAGGAAACTTACAATCGTGGCAGAAGGCACCTCTTCACAGGGCTGCAGGAGAGAGAATGAGAGTCAGCAAGGGAAATGCCAGACACTTATAAAACCATCAGATCTCGTGAGAACTCGCTCACTATCACGACAATAGCATGGGGGAAATTGCCCCCATGATTCAATTACCTCCCACCGGGTCCCTCCTCTTAACACCTGGGGGTTATAATTCAAGATGAGGTTTGGGTAGGGACACAAAGCTAACCCATATCAGCAGGGGTAGGGGATGGCGTACAGAGGTAGGAGAAAAGGCTAAGGATATTATGGGCCTTAAAAGTAAACATTTTTCCAAAGTGATGCTGTCAGTTGGTGAAAATCTGTTGTCAAGTGTTCTTATCTGAAGGAGCCTAAACCCACCAGAGGGCTCTGGAGCTATCCAGGGTGAGGAGCAGCCCCAAGAAGCTCAAGCTGGGAGAAGAGATGAAGTTCTCTGTGGCCAGGGACAGAGAGAACCCAAGAATATAGAGGTCGTATGACCTACACTAGGGCTTCTTGGCAGGCCACTGGGGATGTAGCAACGACATAAAGGAGTGGCTTCATGGGGACCCAGGAGTTCAGAGCCTAGGTATATGGCACCCTACCTTGCCAAAGATCCCTAAGTCCCCTAAGCAGTAGATGAGAAATTGCAGGGCTGCAAGACCTGAAGGTGACTGATATACAGACCTCCCCAAAACCGTAGTTCAGAGTAGAGGATAGAAAGTCAAGAAATATTAAGACTGAACTTTCTTCCATCTTGGAAGCCTGGGGGTTTGGACTGTGAATTTAGTTACTTCAGGAAAATAATGTCAGTGATAATTCTTGCCCTTAGGAGTTTATGAACTGAAGTTCATACCTGCTCTGCCTCTATTCAACCTGCTACTGTCCTATGTCCTGGGACTACAAAGACAAATAAGATACTATTGACCTCAGGTATTGCTCAGTCTGATTTTGCAAATTTCAATGAACTCATGAAAATCGACATTTTTTTTTTTCCAGACAGGTCTTGCTCTGTCACCCAGGCTGCAATGCAGTGGAGCAATCACATCTCATTGCAACCTCTACCTCCTGGGCTCAAGCAATCTTCCCACCTCAGCCTCCCCAGTAGCTGGGATCACAGGCACATGCCACCACACAAGACTAATTTTTTTATTTTTTTGTAGAGATGGGGTTTCTCTGTATTGCCCAGGCTGGTATCAAACTCTTGGGCTCCAGCAATCCTCCTGCCTCTGTCTTACAAAGTGCTGGGATTACAGGTATGAGCCATTGTGCCCAGCCTGCATCTATTTTTAAATTAATAGGCCAGGCACAGTGGCTCATGCTGGTAATTTCAGCACTTTGGGAGGCCGAGGCGGGTGGATCACCTGTCAGAAGTTCAAGACCAGCCTGGACAACATGGTGAAGCCCTGTCTCTACTAAAAGTACAAAAATCAGCCAGTCGTGGTGGTGGATGCCTGTAATCCCAGCTACTCAGGAGGCTGAGGCAGGAGAATCGCTTGAACCTGGGAGGCGGAGGTTGCAGTGAACTGAGATCACGCCACTGCACTCCAGCCTGGGCGACAGAGTGAGACTGTCTCAAAAATAAATAAATAATAAATATTAATAAATAAATTAGTAGTAAAGAAAAATATTGTGGGGAAAATAGACATATGTAAAGATCCTACTGCATGCCTGGATTTGTGCTGGTGCTTTCACATATATTAGCTCCTGAGCGAAGCACTACCCTCATGTTGCAAGTGAAAAACAGAGAGGGATGCTTCATGATTCACCCAAGCCTAGTGCATTAGTGTGCTAGGGCTGTCATAATGAAGTACCACAGACTACAGGGCTTAAATAACAGAAATTCATGTTCTCACAGTTCTGGAGGCTGGGAAGTCCAAGATCAAGGTATTGGCAGGGTTGGGTTCTTCTGAGGTCTCTCTCCTTGGCTTGTAAATATTCACCTTCTCTCTATGCCTTCACATGGCCTTCCTTGTGCGTATCTTTGCCCAAATTCTGTCTTCTCCTAAGGACACCAGTTATATTGGATTAATGCCCACCCTAATGACCTTATTTAACCTTAAGTACTTATTTAAAGACCTTATCTCCAAATACAGTCACATTCTGAAATACTAGGGGTTAAGACTTCCATGTATAAATTTTGGGGAATGCAACTGAGCCCATCACAGGGAACTAATAAATGAGGAGCTAATCCTGAAGTTCAGAAATTCTAACTCCAAATCCCCTGTTTTCTTTAGGGAAAAATATTTCAACATGATTACGTCTGCCTGCTAGTTGACTCTAGTGAGGGCGTAGTCTCTAGACCACTCATTTATTTCAACACGTATTCTTTTTTTTTTTTTTTTTTTGAGACAGAGACTCACTCTGTCACCCAGGCTGGAGTGCAGTGAGGTGATCACAGCTCACTACAGTCTCAACCTCCTGGGCTCAAATGCCTCTCCCACTTCAGCCTCTTGAGTAGCTGGGACAACAGTCATATGTCATTATGCCTGGTTAATTTTTAGAAATATTTTTTGTGCGGGCACAGTGGCTCATGCCTGTTATCCCAGCACTTTCGAAGGCTGAGGCAGGTGGATCACCTGAGGCCAGGAGTTCGAGACCAGCCTGGCCAACATAGTGAAATCCCATCTCTACTAAAAATACAAAAAATTAGCTGAGTGTGCTGGTGGCCACCTGTAATCCCAGCTACTAGGGAAGCTGAGGCAGAAGAATTGCTTGAACCCAGGAGGCAGAGGTTGCGGTGAGCCGAGATTGCACCATTGCACTCTAGCCTGGGCAACAAGAGTGAAACTATGTCTCAAAAAAAAATTATATTTTCATTTAGACAGAGTCTTGCTACGTCTCCCAGGCTGGTCTTGTACTCCTGGGCTCAAGTGATCCTCCTGTCTCAGCCTTCCAAAGTGCTGGGCTTACAGGCCTGAGCCACTGTGCCTAGACATCTTTATTATTGTTGTTATTATTTTCAGGCAAGGAAAAGGAAATACATCAACAAGTATTTCTTGAACAACTACTTTTTGTCAGGCACTATTTTAAGCGCTGGTGTCAGTGTTGTGAAAAGGACAAGCAAAGACCCCGTTTTCATAAGAGCTATTTACCTATTCTAATGAGGTAGCAGAAAACAAATTAACAAGAAAATACTAGACACTTGTTAAACAGATAAAGATAATTAAAGCAGTGATTTAAAATGTAGTCACTAGATACTCAGGGCGGTAGCCTTCTTCATGGAAATGACATCTGAGCTAAGATTTACATGACGAGAAGGGGTAGGAAGTTGAAGTTCTGGGAGAAAGAGCACCAAGAAGATGAAGGTGGTGTGTTCAAGGACCAGAAATGAAGTGGGTACTAGAAAGAATGGCAAGGCCAGGCACGGTGACTCATGCCTGTAATCCCAGCACTTTAGGAGTCTGAGACTGAGGTGGGCGGATCACCTGAGGTCAGGAGTTCGAGACCAGCCTGGCCAACATGGCAAAACCCTGTCTCTAACAAAAATACAAAGATTAGCCAGACATCATGGTGGGTGCCTGTAATCCCAGCTACTCAGGAGGCTGAGGCAGGAGAATCGCTTGAACCTGGGAGGCGGAGGTTCCAGTGAGCCAAGATCATGCTGCTGCACTCCAGCCTGGGTGACAGAGCAAGACCCGGTCTCCAAAACAAAACTAAACAAAACAAAGAATGACACAAGAAAAGATGGGCATGTGGTGAGATTCTTCCGCATGCCAAGTGTCAATGTGCATTCCAATGAATTAACTCACCTAATTGTGAAGGCTTCTCACTATTTGATAGATGGCAAAACTTAGATGACTCTCTTGTGGTCACAAAATCTGTGGCAGGAGGCCTGGCTAGAACAGTGTTTTTCACAGTGGAGGTTACTTTTTGGAGTCAAAAAATCAATTTAGATTGTTGTAAGCAGATTGTGTGTGTGTTTGTGTGAAATTGGATAAGAAAATATTAGAGTGAAGTACACATATCTTTAGCAAGGATTCTACTGGGTTAAACTTTTGTTATGTTTTTACTTTATTATATGTATTAACAGTAAGGGCAAGTTTCTTTTTAATGATTTTTGTTGTTGTTTCCTTGACAAATACTTCTAGTATGTGCAGGGACAGGACGTAAAATGTATTTCTGTGGGTTGAGGTTAAAAAGGTAGGAGAAGGCCAGGCATGGTGGCTTATGCCTGTAATCCCAGCACTTTGGGAGACTGAGACTGAGGCAGGTGGATCACTTAAGGTCAGGAGTTCGAGACCAGCCTGGCCAACATGGTGAAACCCTATCTCTACTAAAAATACAAAAGTTAGCCAGGCAGGCATGGTGGTGCATGCCTGTAATCCCAGCTACTCAGGAGGCTGAGGCAGGAGGATCACTTGAACCGGGGAGGTGGAGGTTGCAGTGAGCCAAGATCAAGCCACTGTACTCCAGCCTGGGTGACAGAGAGAGATTCTGTCAAAAAAAAAAAAAAAAAAGAAAAGAAAAGAAAAGTAGGAAAACAATGCACTGAAATGTTACCTCCATGAAAACAGGGATTTCTACCTGTTTTCAAAATTTGTTTCTAAGTCTCCAACACTTGTCACATACTCAATACACATTTGTTGGTGAATGAACTTAGTTGGGGGATGTATCATATAGGTCATTGGGCTCCACGGTAAAGTTTGAATTTTATTTTGAATGAAATGAGAAATCATTGAAAGGTTAAGCAGGGGTGCAACTTGATCTGATTTTAAGCAGGGGTGCAACTTGATCTGATTTGTGATTTTCGGAGGTCACCTTAGCTTTTGTGTGTAGAATGGATTTGCAGGGAAATAAGAGGTGTAAGAGTGGAAATGAAGGACTTTTCAATAGCTCTAGGATAGAACATGATATCTAGGACTAGGATTATAGGTAAATAAAGTAGACAGATTTGAGATATGTTCTCTAGGTAGACTTCCAGATGGATTATGATTCAGGTAAGGGTCCAGATGGATTATGATTCAGGGTAAGGAAATTAAAGAGTCAAGAATGATTTTTGACTTCAGAAAGTAAATGATAGTGAAGAAGTTAACTTCGTAGAGGACAAGTTGATCTTGGGGAGAAGGGAAAGTTGAGGAAATTCAAGAATGAATGGAAGGGGTGATCTCAACCACAAATGTTCACCAAACATTTGATGTATCCACAGCTCTGGGTTAGACATATTGGGAAATATCAACTCTGTTCAGAAGTATAAGTACTGCTTCACTAGCTGTGTGCTTGTTGCAAGGATTGGGTTAAACAGCCAAAAGTTACTTGAGAGTAATAAAGGCAGTATGACACATTCAATTGCGGGATGTGGTTAGGGGTGAGAGTAGGTTTGGGCCTTCTTGGTCACGTCCAGCAGTAAAGGCAACACTCATTCGTAAAATGATGCATTTCCTAATCACATTTCACAGGTTATGGCATTTGATCTTTGCACCCTCTCTTTAAGGTATTATTACTCTCCTCTTTGAATAAGTGTGGAAACTGAGCCTCAGGAAAGGGGAAATAAAATGTTTATTGAGCATATCCTGTATGCCAGGTACCATGCTTAGAACTTTACAAATGCTATTTCATTTAATCATCAGCATAACCTTGGAGGTTGCCACTGTGATTCCCATTTTACAGAGGAAGTATAGCTTGCATATGATCATTGAGCTGTGAAATGGACCCACTGTTATAGGACGAACAGGCTTATATGCCCTCTGGGCAGTAACAGAGCCATTACACTCAGACAGCAGGGTTTGTAGCAGAGAAAGTTTAATAATCACAGGTGGTGAGCAAGTTGATGAGAAGAGAACCTCAAGTCTCTATCGCCCCAAGGAGTTCTGGGTTAAGGTTTTTAAGGGGATTGTGGAGCTTGAAGGGCTGGAAAAATTGGAGTTGTTCATTAATCAAGGCAAGGGGGTGAAGTCATCGGGATGTGGAAACTGCATTTTTTGGTGAGTCAGCTCCTCCTGGAGTCCTTCAGATCAGCTGGCATCAGTGGGGTTCTTCAGACTACCTGAGTCAGTAAATTCATCTGTCTGCAGGACCTGAAGGAGTATCTCAAAGGGAAGACTTAACATTTCATAGTCAAGTTGCTATGTATAGAGCAGATAAGGGAACTATAATCTCCTAACAGGGTCCAGTGATTTTAAGAAAGCAGGTACAGAACAACTATGAGGAAGCAGGTCAGAGAATGAGCTGACCTCATGAGTAATGCTGACCATGCTGCAAACTTGGTTTATGTTTATTTCTCCCCATCTCTTTTTCCCTGAATAATTGTATGAAGTTTATAGGGGCAGGTTCACCACTAGGATGCAATCCCCAGTTATCTGACTCCTGGACCAAATCTCCTCCTGTGGCATTATGGTTATTTCTAGCAGTTACACCCATTTCATTTGCAAGCATTTCCCAAATCACATAACCCCAAAGGCTTCTCTTCAGATTGCCACAGTGCTGCTGAAAGTTGGAGTGGAGGAATATTAGACTTCCAGACTTAAATCTTCTTCAGTGGTCTCTGTTACTCTGAAAAATGAGTTGACGAGGACAAGAGATTGAACAAACCCAACCAAGGGATGACAGAGAGCTTGGGCCCTGTTTGTAAAGGCCTTTGGGTTTTTTTGAACCTTTTATTTGGGAATGATTTCAAACTTGGATGAATAAGCACTGTGCAAAGAACTTCTGCCTACCCTTTACACCGGTTGATCTTTTGTTAGCATTTTGTAAAGTGCAAATGGAAGAAATGTTTTTAATATTATCCTTGTCCAAGGACTCTATGCCTAGCAGCCTTTCAATTCCTCATGTAATTGTCCTACAGCCCAGAACTCATGTTTATCCTTTCCCCCCCAAGTTCTCAACTTCAGTCTTTCATCGTTGCTCAGGATTTCCTTTCCTCTCACATGGCAGGTAAGAGTTTGGCCTTCCCACTACTCAGCTTGGATTTCGGTTACTGTTTCCCCACTTACTAGCCATTCTAACTTTTGAAGATGCAGTTTCCTCATCTGAAAAGTGGGCCTGAAGTAACATCTTCTTAACTGAATGTTTGTGATGATTACATAGAATCATGTGAGAGAGTTTAGCCACTGCAATGGACTGAATGCTTTGTTTCTCCAAAATTCCTATGTTGAAATTATAACCTCTAAGATACGATCATATTTGGAGGTGGTACCTTTAAGGGTAATTAGGTCATGAGAGTGGAGCTTTCATGAATGGGATTAGTGGCTTTAGAAAGGAACCCAGAGAACTTTCTTGCCCTCTTTCCACCCCATGGTGATACAACTAGAAATCGGAAGTCTGGAACCCAGAAAAGGGTCATCACCAGAACCTGATCTCAGACTTCTAGCCTCCGGAACTGTGAGAAGTAAATTTCTGTTTGTAAGTCACCCAGTCTGTAGCAATTTTTTATAGTGGTTCAAATTGTCTAAGACAGCTACGGTACCCAGCCCAGAGTAAATTCCCCTAGAAATGCAGTCTCGCTTGCGAAGGACACATATCTAGCCTACAATTCACTTGCGCAGCTGTACTAGTTGTTAGACTATTGGAACTTCCACACCAGTTGGTGAATAGTGGCTTCTCTGAAACTCACCTCTCATTACCATAGCACCCCCATCTTTCTGGCCACCTGGCCTCTCCCCTGGGATGTCTGTGGATATCTCCACAATACAACCAACTGCTACATGCCTGCAGAGCTGAGGCCTCAGCACCCTGCCGCAGTTCTATGCACAGCCTTTTGATTGGTTGATGACTGCTGGAAAATGTTAATATTCCTGCTGGATATTAGCTTAGTGCCTATAAATACCCTCACCCCCATTTACAAATGACAAAGGAAATGAAGGAGGGAATTAGGTAACCTTGCCCAAGGTCATACAGCTAATAATGACTTAAACCCGAGGCTGTACAGTTTCCAAAACCACTTCCAGTCTCCCTGGAGTCAGAGTCCTTGTTTCCAGGACTGGTTCAGGCCTTGTACCCTCCTTGGGCAGGTGGGACTTGCTCTGTGGTAGGAGGAACAGAGCAAGTTTAGAATAAGTCTTCCTGGCTTCTTTGCCTATACGGGCATTGAACAATGCCTATATAGAGAAATTTTCTTTGCCTTTTTGTTAAGGGCAAATAATCAAGTTCAATGGTCAATTTTTGCCCAGAGATCAAACTCAACTTGTTAATTATTCACACAGTTGATAACTCTGCTCTTCTCTTGAAACTGTTAAACCAGTTGAGACAAGTTAGAAATACAAACCTCGTTAAAAAAAAACAAACGAAAAAAAACTTTTTGAGAATAAATTTTTGAAGCAGAGCATACAAACATTTTTAAAGAGGGAATGTGAGTTACTGAAAGCAAAGATACACAGAGAAGGGAACATAGCCTTAAGGGCCAGACAGAATTCTTGCATGAGCTCTGTGTTATGGGCCATAAGAAGTAATAAGTAACCTCTGCTTCACCATTTGGAAAATAAGAATGAGTACCTTGAAGAATGGTTTACAGTGAGAGACAATGGGTGTACAGCTCTGAGGTCAGTGCCTGGCACCAGGATTGAAAGTCAAAATATTTACTGACCTGGACTACAGACACAGGGAACAAACCAAACAGGGTCACTACGAATCAGCATCTCAGAGGCTTCCAGCATGCAAGGAGTTAACCCTTACCTTGCAGAATCATGGAGGACAAGGATTTGCTTATTTACCAACCTTTATGGGAATCTTTTAGCAGCTGTACCCACATGTCTGAGAAGCAACTCTGCCTGGCAGTAGATGAAAGTGCTCAGCTACCCTTCATTATGTGAGAAAGAGCACCAACAAGAGACAGCTAATAACTTCAGGGTTGGTTTGTTTCCAATGGCACAGGATGGGTAAAGTGAAAGGAAAAGCCCTTCTCCCTCCTGCCTCTCATCCGCACTCCCCAGAGACAACAATTAGTGAGCAGATTCTTATATCTCTTTCCAGAAATTAGCCAATTAGCCTTCTTTCCTTCCATACAAATGGAATCATAATGTAATAATTGCTAGCGTTTATTATGTGTCTGCTATGTGCCTAGGAATATTTTAAGCATCTTGTGTGGACTATATATTGTTTAATCCTTATGATGACCCTTTGAAATAGGTATTGCCTTTATTTACATTTTTCATATGGGGAAATTGAGGCCCAAAATTATTAAATCATTTACCTAAAGTCACACAGTAGGCAAAGTACCCAGGAAGGTAATATACTTCTACCTTAGTTTTATGCTTGCATAGCATTTCTTAATATGAGTGAATCCTAGTTTAAATTATTGTTGGATATTAGAGTTGTCCAAATCTGTTTTAACAATTGTGGCTGCGTTGAATATATGTGTATATTGATCTCTGAAGTTTTAACTTTTATTTCATGTCTCCTTTGTTCCAGACATTCTAGGATCCTCTTTACATATATTTTGTCATTTTAAAAGTGACAACTACTCCAATCAGTCAGGAATCATCCATTTTACAGATAAGGATATTGAAACTCCAAGTAGTTAAGTAACTTGTCCAATGTCCCAGAGTTGATTAATGGCAGAGGCTAAAATTGAACTTAGGTTACCTGATTCCAGAGCCCACAGTACCACTGTTTTTATGGAGTATACATGGTAGTGCATGAAAACTCCCCAAAGAAATTCTCACATCTATAGAAATCTTATTTTTCTAATACCATCACCCCTTTATTATTTTTCTTGAGTATTGATCTCACTGAGACTCAGTCTTCTCCCCAATAAAATAGGGATAATAATACTTACCACAAGGAACAGTCATAAGTATTATTATTCATAATAGTTACCAAAATTTGTATGTTGAAGCCTGAACTTCCAGTGTGGTGGTATTTGGAGGCAGGGCTTTGGGAGATAATTAGGGTTAGGTGAGGTCATGAGGGTGGGGCGCCTAGGATAAGATTTGTGCCCTTGTGAGAAGAGACACCAGACATCTTGCTCTCTCTCCTGACCATGTGGAGACACAGCAAGAAGGTGGCCATCTGCAAATCAAGAAGAAAACCCTCACCAGTGGCTGATCATTCTTTTTTTTCTTTGGGTGGGGGTGGGGACAGAGTCTCACTCTGTCGCCCAGGCTGGAGTGCAGTGGTGCGATCTCAGCTCACTGCAAGCTCTGCTTCTTGGGTTCATGCCATTCTCCTGCCTCAGCCTCCTGAGTAGCTGGGACTACAGGCGCCCGCGAGTAGCTGATCATTCTGGCACACTGAACTTGGACTTCCAGTCTCCAAAACTGTGAAAAAAATAAATATCTATTATTTAAGCTGCCCAGTCTATGATATTTTGTCAGTGACAGCTAAAGTAGACTAATATACCTACCTAATAAAATTATTATAAAGAGTAACAGAAACAAGGTAAAAATATCTAGAAAAATTTCTTCTTTCTTTTTTTTTTTTGAGAGGGGGTCTCACTCTGTCACTCAGGTTGGAGTTTAGTGGCACAATCTCAGCTTGTTGCAGCCTCTACTGCCTGGAGTCAAGTGATCTTCCCACCTCAGCCTCCTGAATAGCCAGGACCACAGGCACATGCCACCATGCCTAGCTAATTTTTTTTGTATTTTTTGTAGAGACAGGGTCTCACCTTATTGCCTAGGTTGTTCTCAAGCTCCTGAGCTCAAGTGATCCACCCGCCTCAGCTTCCCAAAGTGCTGGGACTATAGGTGTGAGCCACTGCACATGGCCAAAATATCTAGAATAATTTCTTCTTCCTTTTTTTTTTTTTTTGAGACAGAGTCTCGCTCTGCTGCCTGGCTGGAGTTCAGTGGCATGATCTTGACTCACTGCAACCTCTGCCTCCCAGGTTCAAGCAATCCTTCTGCCTTAGCCTCCCTTGTAGCTGGGATTATAGGCACGTGCCACCATGCCAGGCTAATTTTTGTATTTTTAGTAGAGACAGGATTTCGTCATATTGGCCAGGCTGGTCTGGAACTTCTGACCTCAGGTGATCCACCCACCTCAGCCTTCCAAAGTGCTGAGATTACAGGTGTGAGCCACCATGCCCGGCCTAGAATAATTTCTAACATGAGTTGTTTTGTAACATGAGTTGTGGAGTTATTGCAGGTATTATTCTTAGAGCTTCAAATGTATATTAATTTCCTAAGGCTGTCATGACAAAACACCACGAAATGGGTGGCTCAACAAAAAAATGTATTCTTTCACAATTTTGGAGGCTGTAAATACAAAAACAAAGTGTTGTCAGGGCTATACTGTCTTCAGAGCCTCTAGGGCAGAATTCTTCTCTGTCTTTTCCTAGCTTCTGGTAGCCCCAAGTGTTCCTTGGCTTGTGGCAGCATAACTCCAATCACTGCCTCCATCATCACACAGCATTCCCCCTGCCTGCCTGCCTTCATATGGCTGGCTTCCGTAAGGACGCCAGTCACATTGGAATAAGGGCTTACCATACTCTAGTATGATCTCATCTTAACTAATAACATCTCCAATGGTCCTATTTCCAAATTAAGGTCACATCCTGAGATAGTGGGGATTAGGACTTCAATATATCTTTTCTGGAGGAAACAATTTAACACATAACCATGTATATTACTTCATCCAATCTTCACAGCAACCCAGTGAAGCAGATAATATTGTAATTCTTCCCATTCTGGAGACGAGAACACTGATACGGTTTGGCTCTGTGTCCCCACCCAAATCTCATGTTGACTTGTAATTCCCAATGTTAGGGGAGGGAGCTGGTGGGAGGTGATTGAATCATGGGGGCAAACTTCCCCCTTGCTGTTCTTGTGTGCTAGTGAGCTCTCATGAGATCTGGTTGTCTAAAAGTATGTAGTACTTTCCCCTGCACTCTCTCTCTCTCTCTCCTGCTCTGCCATAGTTAAGATGTGCTTGCTTCCCCTTCGCATTCTGCTATGATTGTAAGTTTCCGGAGGCCTCCCAGCCATGCTTTCTGTACAGCCTTTGGAACTGTGAGTCGGTGAAATCTCTTTTCTTCATAAATTACTCAGTCTCAGGTAGTTCTTTATAGCAGTGTGAGAAAGAACTAATACAGACACCGAGGCTCAGATAATATACATAACTCGTTTAAGGTCACATAGTGACTATGTGTTTTACTGCTTCTTGGCGTATAAGAGTTTAGGGGCATAGTAGACTGCTATGGTCTAAATGTTGGCATCTCCCTCAAATTCATATGTTGAAACCTAACCCCAAATGCAATAGTATTAAGAAGTGGGGCCTTTAGAAGGTTATGGGAATGGAGCCTTCATGAATGGGATTTGTTCCCTTATAAAAAAGGCTTGTGGGAACTTGTCTCCTTTTTCACCATGTGAGATCACATGGAGGACCATCTATGAGAATATCTATATGCCCTCACCAGACACCACATCTCTTGATCTTAGAGTTTCCAACATCTAGAACTGTCAGCAACAAATTTCTGTTGTTTATAAATTACCCAGTTAACAGTGTTTTGTTATAGCAGCCTGAACTAAGACATAGGCATTCAGAAAAAAAATGGGTTTGTTATTTTTTGTTTTACTTAATTTTAAAATACCTCACAAATGATTGTATATCCTAGCACATGGATTAGCAAACTTTTTCTGAAAAGGTAAAGACAATTGATATTTTAGGGTTTGTAGTTGTATGATCATTTTCTTTTGCAACAATTGAATTCTGCCATTAAAGCATAAAAACAGCCAAAGATAATACATACAAAAGTGATCACGACTGTTTACCAATAAAGCATTATTTGCAAAAATAAACAGTGACTGGATGTGAACAGTGGAGCCTAGTTTGCCTGTCTTTGCCGCAGTCATAAGTAGCTTCATGTTGTCCTAAGTGACTGTGGTAGATTTGATTTTTGTTCTCTATTCTCTTCCCTCTGCCATCCTGTGATCTTGCAGTGCACTATAGTGGGCTGAGTATATTTCCTTACCCCATTATCACTGGCTTATTTAAAGTACATGCTTTGGCCAAGAGAATGTTAATAAATGTGATGTGAGACCTAAATGTACCCTCACTCTTTGGCTGGCATCTTTCCCTTTCACAATCCTACATGAGAAGTGCATACACTGGGCAGCTGCTGGTCCAAGGAGGATATGGAGGCCAATAGCACAGACTTAAGCCCAATCTACAGACCGGAGTCTGAAGTCTACTCCAGCCTGGTGAATTGCAGCTGACCCTCAGATCCACAGGTGAGAAATAAATGTTTATTGTTTCAAGTCACTGGATCGTGAAGTGATTTGTTGCCCAGCATTAGCTGGTCAAGGTCAAAGAAATTAGACCCATCCTCAGATTCATCCCTTTACCTGGGAGATGCTCACAAGTTGACTGGGCCACCCAACTTTCATTTCAGAAATTGAACCAAAATATCAGGGAACATCTCACTAGAGAGCTATGCTTATTATCATGCATCTCTCTCTAGTAACGACAGAAACCCCAAAATAATGACCAGAAGCAGAGGCAGCAGTGGGGAAAAGCATCTATCTTAATTATACGATTGAGGTTCAAGTCTAGACATTGCCTCTATGACCTTGGGCAGGAGATTGATCTGTTTCTCCATCTGTAAAGCAGGTCCAGGAATACTACTTTCTTTAGATTTGGGAAGAAATTGAATGGCAAGGCACATATCTGGCACAAAGTAGACAAGTTATAAATCACGTAAAGTTAAGGAAAATCAGTAAAGCCGGAAGTGGCATTTTGTATCCTAAGTAAGCCATGTAGGTCTTAGGTAGTTTCATGCGCATCTGTGTGAAGAGACCACCAAACAGGCTTTGTGTGAGCAACATGGCTGTTTATTTCATCTGCGTGCAGGCGGGCTGAGTCCGAAAAGAGAGTCAGCGAAGGGAGATATGGGTGGGGCCGTTTTATAAGATTTGGGCAGGTAAAGGAAAATTACAGTTAAAGGGGGTTTGTTCTCTGGTGGGCAGAAGTGGGGGTCACAAGGTGCTCAGTAGGGCAGCTTTTTGAGCCAGGATGAGCCAGGAAAAGGAATTTCACAAGACAATGTCATCGATTAAGGAAGGAACAGGCCATTTTCACTTCTTTTGTGGTGGAATGTCATCAGTTAAGGCAGAAACCGGCCATCTGGATGTGTATGTGCAGGTCACCTGGGATATGATGGCTTAGCTTGGGCTCAGAGGCCTGACATTCCTATCTTCTTATATCAATAAGAAAAATAAAATGAAATAGTGGTAAAGTGTTGGGATGGTGAAAATTTTTGGGGGTGGTATGGAGAGATAATGGGCGATGTTTCTCAGGGCTGCTTTGAGCGGGATTAGGGGCAGCATGGGAACCTCAAGTGGGAGAGATTAAGCTGAAGGAAGATTTTGTGGTAAGGGGTGATATTGTGGGGTTGTTAGAAGAAACATTTGTCATTTAGAATTATTGGTGATGGCCTGGATACAGTTTTGTATGAATTGAAAAACTAAACGGAATAAGAGAAGGAGAAAAACAGGTATTAAAGGTCTAAGAATTGGGAGGACCTAGGACATCTAATTAGAGAGTGCTTAAGGAGGTTCAGCATAGCCTTGCCAGCAAAGATTATTTATCTACTTTAAGAGTTAAGATGGTGGTTTGGGGATAGCACACCAGGAGATATCATCTGTGATGGCTTGGAGAAACAGTGTAAACCGGCTGTGTAAACAAGAGCAGGGCATGTATGAGTAGTTGAGAACGGTGAATAGGAGTATGACTAGACAGAAGATAGTAGGGATGACAAGTTTTTCTGGGGCACAGTCCAAGTTGGTCTGGTGTCTGGAATGAGACTGGGGCCTAATAAAAAGGAGCATCTATACAGGAGCTCAAATGGGCTGTACCCTGTAGCATTCTGAGGACAGATCTGACTTCTGAGAAGGGAAAGTAGTAAAAGTATTGTCCAGTCCTTTTTAAGTTGGTGGTTGAGCTTGGTGAGGTGTGTTTTTAAAAGACCTTTAGTCCGTTCTACTTTTCCTGAAGACAGAGGACCATAAGAGATATAAAGGTTTCACCAAATACTAAGAGCCTGAAAACTACTTGGCTGATTTGACTAATAAAGGCTCTGTTATCAGACTGTATAGAGGTGGGAAGGCTAAACTGAGAAATTATGTCTGACAGAAGGGAAGAAATGACTGCAGTGGCCTTCTCAGACCCTGTAGGAAAGGCCTCTACTTATCTAGAAAAATTGTCTACTCAGACTAAGAGGTATTTTAGTTATCTGACTCGGGGCATGTTGAGTAAAGCTAATTTGCCAGTCCTCGGTGGGGGCAAATCTTCAAGCTTGATGTGTAGGGAAGGGAGGGGGCCTGAATAATCCCTGAGGAGTAGTAGAATAGCAGATGGAACACTGAGAAGTTATTTCCTTGAGGGTAGATGTCCACGATGGAAAGAAAATGAGAGGTTTTAAGAGGCCGGCTAGTGGCTTGTACTGTAGCATAGCCTGCCTTTGCTGGTGTGTGGCGATTAGGCCTGGTGGAACTGCCATCAATAAATCAAGCGCGATCAGGGTGAGGAACAGGAAAGAAGCAAATATGGGGAAATGGGGTGAATGTCAGGTGGATCAGAGAGATACAGTTATGGGGGTCAGGTGTGGTATCAGGAATAATGTGGGAGGCCGGATTGAAGTCCGAACCAGGAACAATAGTAATTGTGGGACTTAACAAAAAGTGAGTACAGCTGAAGGAGCCAGGGAGCAGAAAGTATATGCGTCAGGTATGAGGATAGATTTTGGAAGTTGTGAGAAATGTAGAGAGTCAGTTGAGCATAGTTTGTGATTTTTAGGGCGTCTAAAACTATTAAAGCGGTGGCAGCCGCTGCATGCAGACAGGAGGGCTAGGCTAAAACAGTAAGGTCAAGCTGTTTGGACAGAAAGGCTACAGGGTGCGGTCCTGGCTCTTGTGTAAGAATTCTGACCGCACTAACCATGCCTAGGAAGGAAAGGAGTTGTTGTTTTGTAAGGGATTGAGGTTTGGGAGATTAATCGGACACGATCAGCAGGGAGAGCACGTGTGTTTTTATGAGAATTATGCCGAGATAGGTAACAGATGAGGATGAAATTTGGGCTTGACTGAAGTAATGGGGGCTATCTGCGAAGGCTTGTGGCAGTACAGCGCAGGTAATTTGCTGAGCCTAATGGGTGTCAGGGTCAGTCTAAGTGAAAGAGAAGAGAGGCTGGGATGAAGGGTGCAAAGGAATAGTAAAGAAAGCAAGTTTGAGATCCAGAACAGAATAATTGGTTGTAGAGGGAGGTACTGAGGATAGGAGAGTATATGGGTTTGGCACCATGGGGTGGATAGGCAAAACAATTTGGTTGATAAGGCGCAGATTCTGAACTAACCTGTAAGCCTTGGCTGGTTTTAGGACAGGTGAAATGGGGGAATTGTAAGGGGAGTTTATAGGCTTTAAAAGGCCATGCTGTAGCAGGCGAGTGATAACAGGCTTTAATCTTTTTAAAGCGTGCTGTGGGATGGGATATTGGCATTGAGTGGGGTAAGGGTGATTAGGTTTTAATGAGATTGTAAGGGGTGCATGATCGGTCACCAAGGAGGGAGTAGAGGTATCTTATACTTGTGGGTTAAGTTGGGGGGATACGAGAGGAGGATGCAAAGGAGGCTTTGAACTGGGGAAAAGGGCAGCAATGAGGTGTGGCTGTAATCTAGGAACAGTCAGGGAAGCAGATAGTTTAGTTAAAATGTCTTGGCCTAATAAGAGAACTGGGCAGGTGGGGATAACTAAAATGAGTGCTTAAAAGAGTATTGTCTAAGTTGGCACCAGAGTTGGGGAGTTTTAAGAGGTTTAGAAGCCTGGCCGTCAATACGCACAACAGTTACGGAGGCAAGGGAAACAGGCCCTTGAAAAGAAGGTAATGTGGAGTGGGCAGCCTCCGTATTGATTAAGAAGGGGACGGACTTACCCTCCACTGTGAGAGTTACCCAAAGCTCTGCGTCTGTGATGGTCTACGGGGCTTCCGAGGCGATCAGGCAGCATCAGTCTTCAGCCGCTAAGCCGAGAAGGAGTCAGTCAGAGAGTCTTGGGCCAGAGTTCCAGGGGCTCTGGGAGTGGCTGCCAGGTGAGTTGAACAGTCCGATTTCCAGTGGGGTCCCGCACAGATGGGACACGGCTTAGGAGGAATCCCGGGCTGCGGGCATTCCTTGTCCTGGTGGTCAGATTTCTGGCACTTGTAGCAAGCTCCTGGGGGAGTAGGTTCTGGAGGAACGCCTGGCTGCTGCGGTTCAGGCGTTTGGAAGTTCTTGTGCGCCGGAGATGTGGCTGGGGTTTGTCTCACAGTGGAGGCAAGGAATTGCAACTTTTTTCTATTATTGTACACCTTGAAGGCAAGGTTAATTAAATCCTGTTGTGGGGTTTGAGGGCCGGAATTTAACTTTTGGAGTTTTATTTAATGTCGGGAGCAGATTGGGTAACAAAATGTATTTTGAGAATAAGACGGCCTTTTGACGTTTTAGGGTCTAGGGCTGTAAAGTGTCTCAGGGTTGCTGCCAAACAAGTCATGAACTGGGCTGGATTTTTATATTTGATGAAAAAGAGCCTAAACGCTATCTGATTTGGGAGAGGTCAGATAAAGAAAAAGGAGCATTAACCTTGACTATGCCTTTAGCTCTAGCCACCTTTTTAAGAGTAAATTGCGGGGCAGGTGGGGGAGGGCTAGTCACAGAATGAAACTGTAAGCCGGACCAGGTGTGAGGAGGGGAGGTGATAAAAGAATTATAGGGTGGAGGAGTGGAGGCTGAGGAAGAATTGGGACCTAGCTCGGCCTGGCAAGGAGGGGAGAGGTCAGATGGGTCTGTAGAAAAGGAAGATTAGAAAGACTCAGCTACGCTTGGGGTTGGGACTGAGGGGACAGGCAGGAGGGAAAAAGGAAGATTTGGGACGAGTTGCATTGGGCACAGAGACTAGGAAAGGACTGATATGTAAAAGAATGCCTGGACGTCAGCCACCTCAGACTGTTTGCCTATTTTATGACAAGAATTATTTAGATCTTGCAGGATGGAAAAATTCAAAGTGCCATTTTCTGGCTGTTTGGAACTACTGTCGAGTTTGTATTGGGGTCAAGCAGCATTGCAGAAGAAAATAAGGCATTTAGGTTTTAGGTTGAGTGTGAGTTGAAAAGGTTTTAAGTTCTTGAGAACACAGGCCAAGGGAGAAGAAGGAGGAATGGAGGGTGGAAGGTTGCCCATAGTGAAGGAGGCAAGCCCAGAGAAAAGAGAGAGTAGAGACACAGAGGGAAGGGGTTCGGGGGTTCTTACCTTCCAGAAAAGCAGGAAAGGGGTTGGGGTGTGGATATAAGGGGTTGGGGCACAGAGATAAGAGGTCAGGGCACAAAAATAAGGGATCGGGGTGCAGGGATAAGAGGTTGGGGCACAGAAATAAGGGATTGGGGCACAGAGATACGAGGTTGGGGTACTTGCCCCTCCTCTAGAAAAGCGGGACTTGCCGCTAAGAGTGAAGGAGAAGGGGTTGGGGGTTTCTTGCCCCCCAGAAAGGTGGAGAAGGGGTAGAGACATGGAGAGAAGGGGTTGGGGTACTTGACCCTTCCCCAGAAAAGCAGGACTTGCTGCTAAGGGTGAAGGACCAAGCCAGGTGTCCCTTTGTGGTCTGACACCTCTGAAACCTGGATGAATAATCAGAGAGGCATCTCTGCAATGATTAAACACCAAGGGAAGGCTGCCTTCCCTAGTCCGTGACTGGCGCCGGAGTTTTGGGTCCACGGAGTTTTGGGTCCACGGAGTTTTAGGTTCTCGGATAAAATGTATCTCTTTTGTCTCTACCAGAAAATGAATTGAAATTAAGAGAAGGGAGAGATTGAAGAGTGGAAAGGAGAAAGTAGTTGAGGGACAGTGAGAGAGGTTGGAGAAGAGAGTAAGAAGGGGCCGCTTACCCAATTTAAAATTGGTGAGATGTGTCTTGGGCTGGTGGGTCTGAGGACCCAAGGTCATAGGTGGATCTTTTTCACGGAGCAAAGAGCAGGAGAACAGGGGATTGATCTCCCAAGGGAGGTCCCCTGATCCGAGTCACGGCACCAAATGTCATGTGTGTCTGTGTGAAGAGACCACCAAACAGGCTTTGTGTGAGCAATAAAGCTGTTTTTTTCATCTGGGTGCAGGCGGGCTGAGTCCAAAAAGAGAGTCAGTGAAGGGAGATAGGGGTGGGGCCGTTTTATAAGATTTGGGCAAGTAAAGGAAAATTACAGTCAAAGGGGGTTTGTTCTCTGGTGGACAGGAGTGGGGGTCACAAGGTACTCAGTAGGGGAGTTTTTTGAGCCAGGATGAGCCAGGAAAAGGAATTTCACAAGACAATGTCATCAGTTAAGGCAGGAACAGGCCATTTTCACTTCTTTTGTGGTGGAATGTCATCAGTTAAGGCAGGAACCGGCCATCTGGATGTGTATGTGCAGGTCACAGGGGATATGATGGCTTAGCTTGGGCTCAGAGACCTGACAGGTAGGGTGTTCAAGAACTCTCCTGAAGTCAAATGATTAGCAATATGACCAACACATAGTAGACTTTCTTTTTTCCTTTGAGACAGAGTCTTATTCTGTTGGCCAGGCTGGAGTACAGTGGCATGATCTTGGCTCATGGCAACCTCTGTCTCCTGGGCTCAAGCAATTCTCCTGCCTCAGCCTCCCGAGTAGCTGGGATTACAGGCGTGTGCCACCACACCCACCTAATTTTTGTATATTTAGTAGAGACAGGGTTTCACCATGTTGGCCAGGCTGGTCTCAAACTCCTGATCTCAGGTAATCTGCCCGCCTCGTTCTCCCAAAATGTTGGGATTACAGGCGTGAGCCACTGCGCCTGGCCGTAGACTTTCAATAAATGTTTGCTCAGTGTTATTCAGACCTCTTCAGGTAGTTAGTTCCAGTTTTTTTCTTGTCATTAGCTTAGTTTTCTAGTGTCCAAAGCAGGTTTTAACTGCCTAGAGCAAACCTTAAAGTTAGTGATCTGGCATTTTTCTTCTTCAGGGCTCTCTCTGTCTTCTCTTGCACCTGTACTCAACTGGCTCTTTATGCAAAGTCCCAATAAGTACAAATGACTGATAATGACGGAAGGTAAACTTTGGTAGGAATGGGATAAGCCTTTTACATTTATGGGCTTTGTACTGTTTTCTTTTTCTTTTTTAAGTAACAGCTTTATTGAGATATAACCAATATATCATAAAGTTCATCCTTTCTAAGAGTACAGTTCATGGCTTAATAAGAATTCCTTTGTATGTATATACTGCATTTTGTTTATCTATTTATCAGTTGATGGAGATTTTAGTTCCCTCTACATTTTGGCAATTATAAGTAATGCTACTATTGATGGTATCCTTTGATGCACAAAATTTTTAAAGTTTGCTGCAGTCTAGTTTATTTCTTATTTTATCTTTTATGTTTTCAGTATTATATCTAAGGATTGCCTAATCTAACGCCATGAAGACTTACTCCTAAGTTTTCTTCTAAGAGTTGTATAATTTTGGACCCTACATTTAGATTTTTGTACACTTTTGCGTCAATTTTTGTATGTGGTATTAAGTAGGGGTCTAATTTTATTCTTCTGTGTGTGGATATCCAGTTGTCCCAGTACTACTTGTTGAAAACACTACCCTTTCCTCATTGAAAGGTCTCGGTACTCTTGTCAAAGTTCAATTGACTTTAAATATTTGGGTTTATTTCTGGAATCTTAATTTTATTACATTGATCTATACGTCTGTCCCCATGCCAGTTTCTCACTGTCTTGATTTCTGTAGTTTTGTTAAGTTTTGAAATCAGGGAGTGTGTTCTTGTTTTTTAAATTGTATTGGCTATTCTGTGGCTCTTGCATTTCCATATTAATTTTAGAATTGGTTTGTCAATTTCTGCAAAAAAATACCAGCTGGGGTTTTGACAGGGATTGCATTGAATTTGCAGATTAAATTGGAAAATATTGCCATTTTAACAGTATTAAGTCTTACAATCCATAAACATGGGGTGTTTTTCTATTTACTGATTATTTTATTTCAGTGGTGTTTAATTTTCACTGTACAAGTCTTGTATTTATTTTGTTAAGTGTATTCGTAAGTGTTTTGTACTTTTCAATGCTATTATAAATGGAATTGTTTTCTTACTTTCATCTTCAGAGAGTTCATCTTAAGTGTATAGAAATACATTTGATTTTTGTTTGCTGATTTTATATCTTACAATCTTGCTGAACTTATTTACTAGTTCTAATATATTTTTAAGTTGATCTTTTTAGGAATTTCTACAAACAAGATTATCCTATAAATAGAGATAGTTTTATTTTTTTCTTTTTAATCTGGATTCTTTATCTTTTCTTTTTTCTTTCTCTCTCTTTCTTTCTTTCTTTTTCTTTCTTTCTTTCCCTTCCTTCCTTCCTTCCTTCCTTCCTTCCTTCCTTCCTTCCTTCCTTCCCTCCCTTCCCTTCCCTTCCCTTCCCTTCCCTTCCCTTCCCTTCCTTCCTCTCTCTTTCTTTCTTTCTTTTGTTTAATTGCTCCAGCAAGACCTTTTTTTGTTTTTTTTTTAGATGGAGTCTCACTCTGTTGCCCAGGCTGGAGTGCAGTGGCATGATCACAGCTCACTGCAACTGCCACCTCCCAGGTTCAAGTGACTCTCACACCTCAGCCTCCCAAGTAGCTGGAACTACAGATGTGTAAAACCATGCCTGGCTAATTTTTGTATTTTTAGTAGAGACGGGGTTTCACCATGTTGGCCAGGCTGGTCTCGAACTCCTGACCTCAGGTGATCTGCCCACCTTGGCCTCCCAAAGTGCTGGGATTAAGGCGGGAGCCACCGCACCTGGCCACTGGCAAGAACTTTCAGCACAATACTGAATATTAGTTGCAAGAGTGGATTGATCAGGCTTGGTGGCTCATACTATAATCCCAACACTTTTGGAAACCAAGCAAGAGGATCACTTGAGCCCAGGAGTTTGAGACCAGCCTAAGCAACATAGGGAGACTTCATCTCTACAAAACAAAACAACAACAACAACAACAACAAAAGGCTGGACACAATGGCTCATGCCTGTAATCCCAGCAGTTTGGGAGTCCAAGGCAGTTGGATCACTTGAGGCCAGGAGTTCGAGACAAGCCTGGCCAACATGTTGAAAACCCGTCTCTACTAAAAACACAAAAATTAGCCAGGCGTGGTGGGACATGCTTGTAATCCCTGCTACTCGGGTGGCCGAGGTGCAAGAATTGCTTGAACCTGGGAAGTGGAGGTTGCAGTAAGCCGTAATTGCGCCACTGTACTCCAGCCTTGGCAACAGAACAAAACTGTCTCAAACAACAAAAGAAAACAAAACAAAAAACAATTACCCAGGTATGGTGGCATGGGCCTATGGTGTCAGCTACTAGGGAAGATGATGCAGGAGGACCACTTGAGGTTAATGTTGCACAGTGAGTCATGATTGTGCCACTACACTCCAGTCTGGGTGTCAGAGCAAGACACTATCTCAAAAAAAAAAAAAAAAAAAAGAGTGAACATCTTGTCTTGTTTCCGATCTTAGGGAAAGAAATTTCAGCCTTTAGTTATTAAGGTAAGAATTGTGGGATTTTCATAGATGCCCTTCATCAGTTGAGGAAATTCCTTTATATTCTTAATTTTTTTGAGTGTTTTTATTATCAAAGGATGGTGGATTTTATAAAATATTTTTTGCTTTTGACATGATTATGTGGTTTTCAAACTTTACAGTTTATTAACGTGCTCCTTTACATCAATTGAATTTTGTATGTTAAAACCAACCTTGCATTCGTGGCATATATACTTGCTCATAGTGTATGATCTTTTTGATATGTTAGTGGATTCATTTTATTAGTACCCTTCTGAAAAGTTTTCATCTATATTCATATGGGATAGTGATCTGGTTTTTTATTTTGTTATGACATCTTTGTCTTTTGATATCAGGGTAATGAAGGCCTCATAGAATGATGTCTCTGAGCTCTGTTTATTTTCACTTATTCTTTATTCTTCTTGTTTTTTATACTACAATGAGTAATCTCAATTGACTTGTCTTCAAGTTTACTGATTCTTTCTTCTGTCTGTTCAGCTCTGCATTTGAGCCTTTCCAGTTAATTTTTCATTCCAGTCATTGTACTTTCCAACTCCCAGAATTTTTAGTTGGTTCTTTTAAAAATATTTTGTTTTTTTTTATTGATAATAGCTATTTGGTGACACGTTGTTTTCATACTTTAATTCTTTACATATAGTTTCTTTTAGTTCTTTGAACATTTATGGTAATTGATTTAATCCATTGAAAAGCTGATTTTGATGGTGTTCTCATTGTTTTCCTGGAGAGTGAATTTTGGAGGTCCTCTACATACTTCTTCAGAACAACCAATTGTATAGTAGTTTTCTAAAGCTACATAACAAATTATCACAACCTGAACCATTAAAACGTCACCCACTTATTATCTCATTTTGTGTAGGTCAAAAGTCTGGATGCAGAGTAACTGGATTTTCTGCTCATGGCCTTACAAGGTTTAAACCAATTATTTATGTTGAATTGTGTTCTCTTCTAGAGCCCAGGAGTCTCCTTTCATATTCAATCAGGTTGTTGGCAGAATTCACTTCCTTGCAGTTGTAAGACTGTGGCCCTTGTTTTTCTGCTGCTAATGGCTGGCAGTTAATCTAAACTCCTAGAGGCCTTCCTTAGTATCTAATATAACCTGACAGCTTATTTCTTCAAAGAGAGCAGGAAGAATCTCTCTCTAGTCTGATATAATCAATTCTGTTTTTTGTTTTTTTTTTTGTTTTTTTTTTTTTTGAGATGGAGTTTTGTTCTTGTTGCCCAGGCTAGAGTGCAGTGGTGCTATCTCAGCTCACTGCATCCTCTGCCTCCTGGGTTCAAGAGATTCTCCTGCCCCAGCCTCCTGAGTAGCTGAGATTATAGGTGTGAGCCACCTTGCCCAGCTAATTTTTGTATTTTTAGTAGAGACGGGGTTTCACCATCTTGGCCAGGCTGGTCTCGAACTCCTGATCCTCAGATGATCCACCCGCCTTGGCCTCCCAAAGTCCTGGGATTACAGGCATGAGCCACCCCACCAGGCAGATTCTTTTTTTTTTTTTAATTTTTTATTTCCATAGGTTATTGGGAAACAGGTGGTGTTTGGTTACATAAGTAAGTTCTTCAGTGGTGATTTGTGAGATTTTGGTGCACCCATCACCTGAGCATTATATACTGCACCCTATTTGTAGTCTTTTATCACTCACCCCCTTCCTACCCTTTCCCCCCGAGTCTTCAAAGTCCATTGTGTCATTCTTATGCCTTTGCATCCTCATAGCTTAGCTCCCACTTATGAGTGAGAACATAGGATGTTTGGTTTTCCATTCCTGAGTTACTTAACTTAGAATAATAGTCTCCAATCTCATCCGGTGGCTATGAATGCCATTAATTCATTCCTAAATCAAGTCTTATATAATATAAACTAATCATGGGAATGACCATCTTATATTCACAGGATCTGCTCACACTCTGGGGAGGTGGGGGGCAATGGCTTGCTCATGGGCACATAGCTGGTAAGAGGCAAGGTAATTCTTCTGAATCTAAGTAGGGTGGCCTCTGTTCTGCCCCCACACCTGCCTGCCAGGTTAAAGGTCTGTGTTTTGTTTGTTGCAAGGCAGACGTTGAGGACATTAGTACCCGAGGCCTCTTTAAGGGACTTTGCTCTGAAATAGTCTCCTCCTAGGCTCCTGCATTCCCTGCCTGTGTGATTGGGGAAAATACTTGAGCATGGAAAACAGTATTAACCAGGAGTTTTGATAAAATGGAGTTTTCAGGGGTGAGTTGCAATTTAAATAGCTGAAAAATTCCATTTACTTTCAGCAATGTATTTTGAATGCTCCCCCTTGGCCAGCTCAAAGGGAGCACACAGTCATCTCCTGCAGAAAGAAAATGGAATTTTTATTTTTGTCTTGAAAGTGCCTTGAAATCAGCAATCTCAAGGCTAGCAGTGGGGCCTCAATGAAGACATCATCAGAAAGAACAGCAGAAGGTCCTGAAGGTAGTCAGCCATCAACCAAACTCACTCTCACTTTAATGGTTTTGCATGTGCTAGAAGAAATTAACCATTTAAGACCAGTCTTCCTACCTCCCTATGCTCAATCTCCTGGTTCAATGTGTCTAATTATCTAAATGATAATGAGTTTTCTATGGTGCCAATTCAAATCTTTTAATTATTCATCTGTGTGTTTCTATAATAATGCAAATAGCTGCTGATAGCCCTCATCAGTCAATCGTTCAAACATTTGAGGACAGTGGAGCTGGGATGTAGGTTCCCTCTCCAGATTTTCTTTAGTTGGCTCCTGCACAAACTCCCTAGCTGCTGTGGGAAGGTGGTCTCACCATCTACAGAGGCTAGCCCCCATGTTTCAAAGTGGAAACAAACTTGGTAGGTGTATTTCATGCTCCAGAGCTCCCTGTGCAATCAGGTTAGGGCTAGACTGCAGCTGAGATCACATGCGGCTTAGCCACCTTTCCATTCTACCTCCTGCATATCCTCCCTCCTGAGAGCCCTCCCCAGGGAATCACATGCATTCAAAATCACAGTGTCAGGTGCTGCTTTGAAGTCACTGACCTAAGAGTGGTATTAATAGTAAAGAAGTTCTGCTGTACCCTTCCTATATCTAAATTAAAAAATAAAATAAAAATTATATCTAGGAATTAAAGACTTTGCTGTAAAAAACAGCCATTTAAGTAAAGTAGTACCACTTTCCCCTGCTAATTTGGAAGTCATGTACCTCTCAACCTCAGCTATATGGAACATAGAAAAGGCCTATAGGGAACTAACCTAGATATTGCAAAATAAAAGACAGTCTGTAACTTCATTTATTTATTTTTTTAAGTGCAGGGTTTAGAATGTCTCCTCTTTCACATGCTGGGCAACTGCACCTGGGTGAGTGTAACCTCTCCAGCCCTTCAGTTCCTGTCTGCAAATGCAAGCTCACCCCAGAGTCTCACAGTGTTCCTGGGAAGACAAATACATAATAATACAATAAATGGGTTAGTACATATCAGGGCTTCAAAGAACAGAGCTTTTATTATTAAGGCCTTCGTGTGACAGGGTGCACACAATTTTAGTCTGGTTACAGGCCAATTTCTATTTCAATTCTGAGGCTCAAAGCAGAATTTTTCTTACACACAAACAAAAACAAAACCTCAACAGCTCTGAGTGAAGCAAAAACGAACTTTGATGTTGTCTTTCACCATGCTCGGTTCCCTTTGGAGAAGAAGGGAATGGATTGCTGAACTAGGGGAGAATGTGGGTAATGATGTTCCAGGCATAGAGAGGTGGACATAGACAGCAAAGACAAATGGATATCGTCCTGGGCCCCTGGAAGTCTGGTGGGCCTCAAGTCTCTGGATCTGCCTCAACCAGAGAAAGGGAAGCAAATGTGTGAGTTTGCGTTTGTTAGCACATTTATTTAGTCTGGGGAGTGGGTGCTCTGTGGATGTTTGTCTTACTGTCTGTAATTTTATGTAAGTTTGAAGTAATTAAAAATTTTAAAAAAAAGAACAAATGTAGGCCGGGCGCCGTGGCTCACACCTGTAATCCCAGCACTTTGGGAGGCCGAGGCGGCTGGATCACAATGTCAGGAGATCAAGACCCTCCTGGCTAACACGGTGAAACCCCGTCTCTACTAAAAAGTACAAAAAATTAGCCAGGTGTGGTGGTGGGCACCTGTAGTCCCAGCTACTCGGTAGGCTGAGGCAGGAGAATGGCGTGAACCCGGGAGGCAGAGCTTGCAGTGAGTCGAGATCACGCCATTGCACTCCAGCCTGGGTGACAGAGTGAGACTCTGTCTCAAAAAAAAAAGGACAAATGTAATAAAGGACTAAAGGAGAATTATTAAACCCACATTGTGAAATGAACTAAGCATGGTATAATTTACATTATTCTTAAGTCAAATTAATATTTATGCACTGTGTGTATGCATGTGTGAATATATACACATTTATGTACATGTATATATCTCTCTATAGAGCCAGCTACATACTATATGATCATATTCACATAATATGTGCGTATATTTTGCACATGTGATTTTAACTGAATCTTCTTACCAGCTTACATGGCATCTGCCCTGACTTAACAAATGAGCAAATGTTTGGGTCCTGTTTTTATTCTATTATTGCTCATTTCTCCCCAGATTTCAGGTTAGCCTTCTGGCCTCAGTTCTTTGATGGGTTCAAGATGATTTTTTAATGTGCAGCTTGTCCAGCTTGTCTCTTGTTGGAAGAGTGGGAGCAATGTTCTTTCTAGCTCTCTGTATTCTGAGCTGAAACCAGAAGTCTTTGCATTAAAATTTTGAATCTAACCCTGTGCCCTGGCTTAGAAAGCATTCTTTTCTTGTTTAAAATAATTATTGTAGTTAACTTCTTTTTCCCACATTCCTAGTGAAGTTGAACATCTGTTCTGCTCTTCATTGGTCATCTGTAGCACCCTAGAGCCAGTGTAGTCCCAGATCTGCCCTCAGGAGTCCTGGGTGGGAGGATCTGGGGATCTAGTCAGGGAGGAAGATATGGAAGGTCAATTTCGGGAGGCAGAAGGATTGATGGAAGTGGTCCCTAGTTGACATTCTCAGCTTTTTCCTTAGGGTATGCCCATCTCTGGGGTTAAAATCATTCTGCGACACATTCCTTTTCATTCCTCCAGGATCTGACCTCCACTCCCCAGGATAATTTATTTTAACTGGAATTCATTCTCAATCATCCTACCAACAGCGATCCAGCCAGAAGACAAAGGACTCAGAACTGGCCTCTGGCCTTCTCTTGGGGGAAGTATTATCTAAGACAAGGTGGAGGAAGTGGTATCCGTTAGAGTACTGGGAGGAGACACCACCTTCAAATTTGTATCACTCGAAGAGAGTTTAACCTTGTCTATAATGTGGTGAGCAGCATATAAGGAACCCAAGAGAAGAGGCAGTACCAGGGATAGTGAGAGCAAATTTCTTTTATCACTCCTAGGTCCCAGAAAAAGAAGGAGAGAGTGCTCTATAAACCTGGAGACAGAGAGGAATCTGTGGAGAAGGTTTCTGACACTAGTGAAACTCGAGGGGGAGGGAGATGGCATCTCCAGGTAGAAATCTGAGAATAAATACATCTCCTCCTTCCCCTTTCTCCCTGTTTCTTCTGCTGGCATTTATAATTGACCAAAGCCAATTGTGAGCCAAATGGCAACAAATCCATTGATACATGCAGTTAGGTCGACCAGCCAGGCACAGAGGAGAAGGTTGAAGAGTGGATATGAACTGGGGAATGGGACACGTCTAGCAGTAAGGTAATAGGGACTGTATCTCATCAGGTACTCACAGCTACTCAAAGATTTATTGAGTAAAATACCAAAGTACTGTATAATGATAATTATTTTACTCTGATAATTCAATCGCTATTTGAATCACTCTGTAAGGGGTTTGCTATTATTACCTCCCTGAAAAGCAAGTCAGAGTGATTAGTTATTTGCTCAAAGTCACACAGCTACGAAGTAGTCAGACCAGATTTCAGTGGAGGTTTATAAGACTTCAAAGTCTTTGCTAATAACCACTGCATTCTGCAGACTTATTCTATCTTCTCGGTGTAGTCCTCAAAACCAGATTCTTCTCCCTCAGCACTCTTGGGAGCCTTTTGGACCTGGTTCCTAACCTTTCTCCTTCCTCCCTCCCTCCCTTCCTTCCTTCCTGTCTGTCTGTCTTGCTGGTCTGTCGCCCAGGCTGGAGTGCAGTAGTGCAATCTCAGTTCAATGCAACCTCCGCCTCCCAGACTTAAGTAATTCTCGTGTCTCAGCTTCCCGAGTAGCTGGGATTGCAGATGCATGCCACTACAGCCAGCTAATTTTTGTATTTTTAGTAGAGACAGGGTTTCATCATGTTGGCCAGGCTGGTCTCAAACTCCTGACCTCAAGTGATCTACCTGCCTCAGCATTCCAAAGTGCTAGGATTACAGGCATGAGCTGCTGCGCCCGGCCTGGTTCCTTACCTTTCTTTCCTCTCCTACTATGGACTGAGTCACTGGTCACAGCGTTAAGAGATTTGACCCATGCACTACAAGACCAGACCGGATAGGGGAGGCCAGGACCTGGAATGCTGGCAAGTAAGCAGGGCACAAGGTGGACAGAGCCAGGGAGCCACAGAGTGACCCAGAAGAAAGGAACGTGGAGACCAGGTGTGTGGTCTCCTGTTTTCACCTGTAGCGTGGCGGTCAACCCAGGGGAAAAAAGGGATGCAAAGATGATAAGCCTAGGTTGGAACAGCTCCCAAACAAGTGTGTGAATGTTCACTCCCTGAAGTGTGTGAAGGTGACATTGCTTTCATCCAGCAAAAGCAGCTAATATTTGTACAGCACTTTAGTATTTAAAGCAATACTAATACACATTCCCAGGTATTTTCCCATTGGTTTCCTACAAAAAACAGAGAGCAGGCCGGTCGCGGTGGCTCACGCCTGTAATCCCAGCACTTTGGGAGGCCAAGGCAGATAAATCATGAGGTCAAAAGATCGAGACCATTCTGATCAACATGGTGAAACCCCATCTCTACTAAAAATACAAAAATTATCTGAGTGTGGTGGTGGGTGACTATAATCCCAGCTACTTGGGAGGCTGAGGCAGGAAAATCACTTGAACCAGGGAGGCGGAGGTTGCAGTGAGCTGAGATCGTGCCACTGCACTCCAGCCTGGTGACAGAGTGAGACTCTGTCTCAAAAAAACAAACAAACAAAACAACAACAACAACAAAACAGAGAGCAATGGGTCTTCCTTACTGACATTTTTCACCATGAAAGTGCAGCCTCAATGACCAAAAATAGGTTTGTGCCAGGCAGGGAAGGTGGAATATTTTGCTAAACTTTGGGCTTCCTGAAGGTAATGTTATTTTATTTTGGTACCCCTACTATCTAATGTGGTGTCTGGCACTTAGTAGCCATTATGAGCAAATACAGAGGCACCTCAACTAACAATGAGGTTATGTCCCAATAAACCCACCATAAGTTGAAAAATCCTAAAGCAAACCACCGTAAGTCGGGGACTGTCTGTTTTTGGTATTTTTTTTTTGAGACAGAGTTTAGCTTTGTTGCAGGCTGGAGTGCAATGGTGTTATCAGCTTCGACCTCCTAGGCACAATCGATTCTCCCACCTCAGCCTCCCAAGTAGCTGGGACCACAACATGAGCTACCATGGCCAGCTAATTTTTGTATTTTTTGTAGAGACAGGGTTCCACTATGCTGCTCAGGCTGGTCTTGAACTCCTGGATTCAAGTGATCATCCCACCTTGGCCTCCTAAAGTGCTCAGATTATAGGCATGAGCCACCATGCATGGCCTATATTTGTTAAATGAATGAATTAAAAATACAGTAATAGAACCATGAAGGGATTGGGGATCAAGTAACACCAGACACATAATGCTGGTGCTGTTGCTTACTGAGTGAGAGTCTTTGAGGGAAGTGATCTAGTCTTTCTGAGCCTTAGTCTTCTCATATATGAAATCAGGGAAAAAGAAAAATTCCTATGGTTGCACGATTGTGGGGGACACGCACACACATGCAAATATACAATCTCACTCTCGACACCACCTTCACATCTAGCAAGATAACCATGATGACGTGATGATGGTGACTGTGGAGATTAAAGAACACCTTCCCTTGGGGGATCCTCTATTTCTTTTGTTGCCTCCATTATTTGAAAGAGTTTCTTTTCACTCTGTCACCCAGGCTGGAGTGTAGTGGCGTGATATCCGCTCACGCAACCTCTGCCTCCCAGGTTCAAATGATTATCTTGCTTCAGCCTCCAGAGTAGCTGGGATTACAGGCATGCACCGCCACACCGGGCTAATTTTCTCATTTTTAGTAGAGATGGGGTTTCGCCATGATGGCCAGGCTAGTCTCAAACTTCTGACCTCAAGGGATCCACCTGCCTCGGCCTCCCAAAGTGCTGGGATTACAGATGTGAGCCACTGTGCCGGGCCCCGAGCTTCCCATTTGAGAAAAGAGCAGATGAAAAAGTTCTTCAGGGAGCAAGGTGACCTCTGTTAGTAAATCAACACCACAGGGCAGGCTCAGTCTCCCCTACTTATCATTGTTACAAAGGAAGGTTTAAAAGCCACCCCACCACATTCTCTCAGAGGTAAAAGCTCTCGCTGAAGGGGCTTGCAGAGCCTTCCTAGGCTGAGGTGTCACTGGGCCATGAGCTGCGTGCTTAAACAGTTCAACTCCAGGTTAGTTGCAACTTTTTTTTTCTTCTTTATTTTCCTTTTGCCAGTTAACTTTTCTCAGTCTATAAAAATTAGAATTTTTTTGGCCAGGCGCAGTGGCTTATGTCTGTAATCCCAGCACTTTGGGAGGCCGAGGCGGGTGGATCACTTGAGGCCAGGAGTTCGAGACCAGCCTGGCCAACACGGCGAAACCCTGTCTCTACTAAAAATACAAAAATTAGCTGGGCGTGGTGGTGCCTGCCTGTAATCCCAGCTACTCGAGAGGCTGAGGCAGGGGAATTGCTCAAGCCCAGGAGGCGGAGGTTGCAATGAGCCGAGATCATGCCACTGTGCTCCAGCCTGAGTGACAGAGTGAGACTCTCTCAAAAAAAAAAAAAAAAAAACAAACAGAATTTTTTGCTTCCCTTCTTCTCACCATTAGAGGCCCATAACTTTACTCTTGTCTCCGTACCTTCTGTCACCTATTTCTCCAAAACTGATATGTTTAGCAATAAGATCAGTTAAGATAACATTAAATAGAAAGAACAATTGTCTGACTCCCTCTCACTCTGAGAACTAGCTCTTACTGGATGTGGTGGCTCATGCCTGTAATCCCAGCACTTTGGGAGGCTGAGGTGGGAGGATTGCTTGAGGCCAGGAGTTTGAGACCAGCTTGGGCAACGAAGGGAGACTCCCTCTCTACCAAAATATAAATAAATAACAACAAAAAATAACTAGCTGTCTACTCAATACCTATCTATGATTTGATGGGGAGACTGCAGGCAGGGGATCTCCTTAACCTGTGTCTGCTGTGCTCCCAAGATGTGCTGATCACTCTTCTATGTGACCTGGATGATGGGGGGAGAAGATACTGGAATGAGGAGTCATAGAATACAAGGCATATAGCAACTTTCCTTTAAGAAGTTAGCTATATATATATATATATTTATATTTATATTTATATTTTAATGTTTAGGTTGGCTCAGTGGCTCTCTCCTGTAATCCCAGCACTTTGGGAGGCTGAGGTGGATGGATCACTCAAGGTCAGGAGTTTGAGACCAGCAGGACCAACATTGTGAAACCCCGTCTCTACTGAAAATACAAAAAATAAGCTGGGCATGGTGGCGGGCGACTGTAATCCCAGCTACTCAGGGAGGCTTAGGCACAGGAACCCAGGAGATGGAGGTTGCAGTGAGCCAAGATCATGCTGCTGCACTCCAGCCTGGGCAACGGAGTGAGACTCTGTCTCAAAAAAAAAAAAAAATAAAATAAAATAAAATAAAATAATTGTTTCTATAAAATACATCAGATGACAAAGGTATCTGATCTATAGTGTACATTATAATGATGCTTATCAATGTGAATCACAGTCATGAATCCAAGATGGGATCAAAGCAAACTTACCTGAAATGCTCAGCATTAGTAAACATCGCTTTATGCTGCAGGAAAATGCACAGCAAGTATATTGAAAATTTTACGTCCAGCACTTTTTTCTCTTTTATCTTCTTTTCTCTTCTTTTCTCCTCTCTTCTCCTCTTCCCTCCTCTCTTCTCCCCTCCCCTCCCCTCCCCTCCTCTCCCCTCCTCTCCTCTCCTCTCCCCTCCCCTCCTCTCCCCTCCTCTCCTTTCCTTTCCTTTTTTTTTTGAGGCTGAGTCTCACTCTGTCACCCAGGCTGGAGTGCAGTGGCATGATTTCTGCTCACTGCAACCTCTGCCTCCCAGGTTCAAGTGATTCTTGTGCCTCAGCTTCCTGAGCAGCTGGGATTACAGGTATGCGCCACCATGCCCAGCTAGTTTTTGTATTTTTAGTAGAGATTGTGTTTTGGCATGTTGGCCAGGCTGGTCTGGAACGACTGACCTCAGGTGATCTACCTGTCTCAGCCTTCCAACATGCTGGGATTGCAGGTGTCAGCCACTGCACCTGGTCTGCTTTAAGGATTTGAAAAATATTGTGTGACCCTGATAGTCCAGCAACCAACTGATAATGTGGCTTTCAATCAGACTTTGATTCAATAATCATTATGAATGATTCTATGGGCTTTTTGTGTTTTGCTCTTGGCCTTTTGGTCACACTGGGGCCTGAGGTCCCCTAAAAACAGATTACTGGCCTTGAAGCCCACTAGGGCAACCACCCTTCTACACTGACTCTGTAGGAATGTGAACACTTCATGTGTTCCTAACTTGCATGTTCAACGTATAGAGTGAAATTTTTAATAATGATGATGAGGAGGACATATTACTATCCTAAGATGTACTATTCTAGGTATTGCATTATGTTATTTTAGTTATTCTTCACAAATACTCTGCAAAGTAAATTTCTTGAAAATAGGTTGCACCTGGGTGATACCATCAGGAAATAGCTTTGCTTTTCTGCCTATTGCCTTCAAAATGTATATAGTTGCATTTGCCTTCGCCTTTCCTGATGGCACATTGAGAAGATTCTGTAGCCTCCTAGTCACTTGCGAGTTTTTTTTTTCTTTTTTCTTTCTTTTTTTTTTTTTTTTTTTTGAGAAGAGTCTCGCTCAGTCAGCCAGGCTGGAGTGCAGTGGCATGATCTCAGCTCACTGCAGCCTCCATCTCCTGGGCTCAAGTGATTCTCCTGCCTCAGCCTCCTGAGTAGCTGGGATTACAGGTGTGCGCCACCACTCCCAGATAATTTTTGTATTTTTAGTAGAGACGGGATTTCACCATATTGGCCAAACTGGTCTTGAACTCTTGACCTCAGGTAATCCACCTGCCTTGGCCTCATAAAGTGCTGGGATTACAGGGGTGAGCCTCTGCACCCAGCCCACTTGCAAGTATTTTAAAAGTCCAGTTCAATCTAAATCAAATTTAATCTCACATTCAGGTTAAGCCTTCTCCCCTCTGCTGAGCTTGGGCTTGTCTGGAGGCTCAGGTGCCAGGAAAGGCGTAAAGACGCTGGGTCTGCTCTTCCGCTCTTCGCAGTACTTCCTACCCTACTCACCTAGCTGCTGATGGATTTTCCGATATGATAGCAATGGAGGGATGAGAGATGGAGGCAGATGCTGGCTGTGATGCTCTCTTTTTTTTTTTTTTTTTTGAGACGGAGTCTCGCTCTGTCACCCAGGGCTGGGGTGCAGTAGCCCGATCTCGGCTCACTGCAAGCTCCGCCTCCCGGTTCACGCCATTCTCCTGCCTCAGCCTCTCCGAGTAGCTGGGACTACAGGCGCCCGCCACCACGCCTGGCTAATTTTTTGTATTTTTAGTAGAGACGGGGTTTCACCGTGATCTCGATCTCCTGACCTCGTGATCCGCCCGCCTCGGCCTCCCAAAGTGCTGGGATTACAAGCGTGAGCCACCGCGCCCGGCGACGCTCTCTTGACTGTTGAAAGCCTTCCAAACGGTAGGATCCAAATGTTGGCTTTTCCAATTGGCACTTTTCATGGGGATTCTTCAGGGACCCTGACTTGGCCATGGGCTAGGTGAAACCTGTGACGTCTCTCAGCTCCTGCCCCTGGTGGTACCACAAGTCCCCTTGAGCAGAGATAAATTAAGCTGGCTTCCTTTTGTGGCATTTGCCTGCTCTGGCAAAATGCACACATACTTGCTCGGCCATTGTGGGTAGCTTTGCCAAGCTCCAACCTCAGTCTTCTCTAGGCGAACACTAGGAAGAAAAACTATGCTTTCAATGTCAAGAGAATATATTTTAAGATCTCCTAAGAACTCCATGACGTTCCACCCTCTGGAGTAGCTTGGGACTAGCTTCTGCATCTCTGTGTTCCAGCAAGCATCCAGCCTGGGAGTGCGATGCCAGTCTACCATCTTGCCATAAATCCTCTCTCCAGGATTATCTCATACTGCGTCACACTACCTCACTTTGCTTGTGAGTGAATGAAAGCAAACCATCTGCAATACTACAAGCCTCTTTGAAAGAGTTTTTTCCCCTCTAAGGAAGCTGCTAATCTTCCCATAAACAAGCTGTTGAAAGTATTAGATTTGGTCATGGACTGGCAGTTCTCATCCAGAGTGGTCTACCGCCTCTCTTTAGAATGCACAGCTACTTAGCTATGTTCCAATCTTTAGGGTCTAAGCCAAAACTCTAAATCCCATTAAACATTTGTTATAATCCCTTTACCCACAAGGAATTGAATTGCAGAGATTTGTTGCAAAATGCTCAAGGTTACTGAGTTTATAACAGCAAAAATCAGATTTAAACCCTGACCTGGTCCTTCTCCCATGTAGTCTTTTTCATATTCCAGAGGACTCTTCTTAACTGAAGTTGCCTAGGACCATGAGAGAGGAATTACACTTAATTCCATTTGACAGACAGTAAACATAGGCTCAAAAAGTTTAAGAGACTTGCCCAAGATTAACCTGTGGATTATAGGAATTGAATGGCTCACACAGAGGAGGCTACTTCACAATCAATTTAACAAAGGATTATTAAAAATGTGTGGGCAGCCTTAGGAAGCTACAGGGGATGGTGCCATAGTCCAGGACTAGTTAGAAACGAAGAACTAAAGAGAGAAGGGAAGGAGAGAATTGTGTTCAGAAGGCCACCTTGAGAGGAGTCAGGTTGTAGGATGAAGCCAGTCCTAAATCAGAACTCCGGGAGGAGGCTGTACTTCCCACTTCTCCTCTCTACCTCTCTACCTTCACTGTCCTCTGGGAGCCAAACCCAGTGTGGAGCCAGAGGGTACCAGAGCCTGAAGTTCTTTCTACAGGTCAGTCTCCCAGAGAAGACAGCAAGAAAATGAAGGGTAGAGAGTGGATTTGACTTACTCAGCCAGGAGTGGAAGAGCTGGGTTTTCGATCTGTGCCTGCCTGCCCCAAACTCTATGCCGCATTTTGTTGGCTCTGCCCTTATTTTGTTATGTGGCTGGGACACTTTCTCTGCATTGTAAACACTCTTCATAAGGGACTTTTCTTACTGTCCTTATAAATGATTCCATCCTGAGCACACATGTGGGACAGTCACATGTGCTTTTAAGTAAAAGCACATTGGCTGAATGAATTAATGGATGGGGAAGACAGGTTTGACATGCATGGGGACAGTATGAGCAAAGGGAGAGAAATGGTGTGCACTGCAATAGCTCCCTGCATAGGTATTTAAATGAGACAATTCATACAACTTTTTTTTACACATTTTTGTATACGAGGTCCCATTTAAACCTCAAATCAACTCTTCAATTATCACTCCCTGATGAATCCCCCAAGTTTATTTGTTTAGTGACAGTAGCTGAAGCAAAATATAAATCCAGATCATCTGGCTCTAAATCCAGTTCTCTTTCAAGCACCCCTCAATTGAATACAACATGACGGGATAATAGGATAACCACAATTTATTCTCTCTTTTTTCTGTCTCTCACAGTCTCTCTTTTTCTCTCTATTTCTCCCTTCCTCTCCATCTCTCGCTACCTCTATTTTGGTTTTCTCCCTGCTATTGATTTATTGTTGAAATCAAATCATTTGTCCTTTAGTATGTCTCACATTCTGGACATATCTCTTTGCTTTCTTGTGGTTTAATTTAACTTGTTTATCACATGCTGTATTTCTTGTAAGTGAGCTCTCGTGGCTGGATTTGATAAAGATTCAGCTTGTTTCAAAATGTTTTGGCAAGAAGATACTTCACAAGTGTGCTGTGTGTTTCACACTAAAGCACATTGGGATACACACAAAATTAGCATGACTATCCCACCTTTCATGAGGCTAAGAGTGATTGGTAGGTTCGGGTGTCTTAAGAAAATTTTAATCATCATTATTAATAACTGCTATTATGGGCTGGGCACGGTGGCTCATGCCTGTAACCCTAGCACTTTGGGAGGCTGAGGTGGGCGGATCATGAGGTCAGGAGATCGAGACCATCCTGGCTAACATGGTGAAACCCCGTCTGTACTAGAAATCCAAAAAAAAAAAAAATTAGCCGGGCGTGGTGGCGGGCGCCTGTAGTCCCAGCTACTCTGGAGGCTGAGGCAGGAGAATGGCTTGAACTTGGGAGGCGGAGCTTGCAGTGAGCTGAGAGATCGCACCATTGCACTCCAGCCTGGGTGACAGAGTGAGACTCCATCTCAAAACAAAAACAAAAACAAAAAAACCTGCTATTATGAAGTTAAGGATCAGCAATATAGTGGGGGCTCTGCTTAGCTTCAAACATGTTATCTTGTTGAATCTACACAAAAACTATATGAAAAAGGGATTTCTATCCTCATTTATCAAATGAGAGCACTGAGATTCAGAGTGGTAGGTGCCTGGAGTCATACAACTCGTGAGTGACAGAGGCAGGATATGAATGCAGATCTAATGGACCCCAGAGTCTGCGTTCTGAACAACTACATAATTGATATTATGTGTGGCTTCATTTCTTTTCAGCATGTTTTCGCAGACTAACTCCTACACCTTTTGATTCTTGCACTTTTAATAATCTGTTGGTTGGAGTAATTTATACAGTTAACTTATAGCCAGTGTTGGAAAAAGGGTCAAAGAAAGAGGCCCCTTTGGTGCCAACCGTGCCATAGAAGAAGCAAGTAAAAGATAACAGGTTGTGGAGTGGGGCACCTAGAATAGGTGGTAGGTGGCAGCAAGCAGCAAAATCGAGAAAAGTGATCTATTGAGATCTTTTTAATTGTACTTTATAAAAATACAACCCAAAATATCTTAAGGCAAAAGGCCAATTGATTTGCTCAACTCATCAATCTATGGAAAGGCCAGAGGTAGACTGACCTCAGGAATCACTGGACCTAAGAACTAGGCAGAATTCCAGTGAATGCTGTCTCCATCTCTCAGCTCTCCTTCTTCATGCTTGCTGGTGTCCTGCTCTCAGGCTGGCTCTCTCCACATGGCAGGAAGCACTACCACAAGCCCCTCACCTTTACAACTGCATGACCACAAAGGAAAGAGAACTTTCTCTTTTTTTGAGACGGAGCCTTGCTCTGTCACCTAGGCTGGAGTGCAGTGGGGTGATCTAGGCTCACTGCAACCTCTGTCTCCTGGGTTCAAGCAATTCTCCTGCCTCAGCTTCCTGAGTAGCTGGAATTACAGGCGCCCACCACCATGCCCAGCTAATTTTTGCATATTTAGTAGAGACAGGGTTTCACCATATTGGCCAGGCTGGCTTTGAACTCCTGACATCAGGTGATCTACCTGCCTCGGCCTCCCAAAGTGCTGGAATTACAGGCGTGAGCCACCGCACCCGGCTAAGAACTTTCTTTTGTCAACTCCAGTGAGGAAAAAAGTTACAGGGAAGGATTCTAATTGACTGGATTTGGATGAATCCGTATAACTGAAGAAGTGAGACCCTATGATTGGCCCACTTAGGTCATATGTTCCTCCTATAACCAGGGAGACAGGATTTGTTACTGATATGGTTTGGATATTTATCCCCTCCAAATCTCATGCTGAAAAGTGATGCCCAGTATTGGAGGTGGGGCCTGGTGGGAGGGATTTGGATCATGGAGGGTAGGCCCCTCATGAATGGCTTAGTGCCATCCCCTTGGTGAAGAGTGAATTCTCACTCTGTTAGTTCACGTGAGATCTGGTTGTTTAAAGGAGCCTGGCACCTCCTCCCTTGATGCCTCTATGTGACACGCCTTCTCCCCCTTCGCCTTTTGCCATGACTGAAAGCTTCCTGAGGCCTCCCCAGAAGCCCAGCAGATGCTGGAGCCATGCTTTCTGTAAAGCCTGCAGAACCGTGAACCAATTAAACCTCTTTTCTTTATAAACTACCAAGGCTCCGGTATTTCTTTATAGCAACACAAAATGGACTAATACAGTTACTGTAAGAAAGGAATGAATTGCATAGACTAGGATACTGAGGATATTATGAGCTGGGCAGTAACTGCAGTCTGCGTTTTTCATACGTTCTTGTTATGAACAAATGGCAACAGATGATATTCAGAGGCAGACTCTGGGGTGACTAAAAAGAACAAATTTAGGGGAAGGAAGCTGATATTCATTAAACATTCACATGTGCTATATAATATCCTAAGTGCTAAATGCATAGCTGATTTAATCTTCACAACAGTACCATAAACTCAACATTTTATTATTCTCATGTTAAAAAATAAATCTCATAGAAGTTAAATGATTTGTCCTAGATCAAAATTATATATATGAAGTCAAGATTTGAATCTAGATTTTTATCGCTCTAATGCTACTCTCCATTATTGAGAAACTAAGGATAGAGAGACTAGTCAATTACAGACATACATATATAAAGCAGGTGCTTCTTCGCAGAAATGAGGCAGGATCCTATTTATGCTATGGATCATCTGATCAGATTAGAACCAAGATCTAGGCTGATCTATTGCTAAATAAAAGCTGTGTTTTTCACCAGACGAACCCAAATTGAGGGACATTCAACAAAACAATTAACTCACATTCTTCAAAACTGTAAAGGTCATCAGAAACAAGTAAAGACTGAGATTATAAAGCCCATCTCAATATAGACCAGAGGAGACTCAAGAGATGTGACAACTAGGTACAATGTGATATCCTGGATTGGTTCTTGGAACAGAAAAAGCAAATTTGTGGAAAAAAATGGTAAAATCCAAAGAAAATCTAAATTTCCATTAAAAATAATGTACCACTGTTGGCTTCTTAGATTTGACAAATGTGCCGTGGTAACGGAAGATATCAACAATAAACGATATTGGGTGAGAAGTATAAGAGTGCTCCATTATCTTTACAATTGTTTTGTTAAGTTAATCTTTAAAATTTTTTGTAAATTTAATATTTAATTTAAAATTATCTCAAGATATAAAGTTTATTAAAACTACTTTCCCCCTTGAATAAGAGCATTATCTGTCACTGCGTCTGGGACGAGTCTGCACAGTTAGGGGCTTGCTTCTGATGGGAGCAAAGAAGACTCTGGAACTCCTGACACACGGGTGTCATGGGTTGAATATTTGTGCTAACCCCTACCCCAACTCATATGTTGAATTTTAGGCCCCCAGTGTGATGGTGGTTGGAGGTGGGACCTATCGGAAATAATTAGATTTAGATGAGGTCATGAGAGTGGGGCCCCATGATGGGATTAGGGACCTTAAAGAGTTACCAGAGCTCTTTCTCTCTCACCATTATGTAAGCACACAGCAAGAAGGCCACCATCAGCAAGCCAGCAAGAATGCTCTCACTAGAACCCAACCACACTGGTACCCTGATCCTGGTATTTCCAGTATCCAGAACTGTGAGAAAAAAAATGTGTGGGTTAAGCCGCCCAAAACACCCTATTTGTGATACTTTGTTATTGCTGATTAAGACCCCAGGATGGGCCGGGCACGGTGGCTCACATTTGTAATCCCAGCGCTTTGGGAGGCTGAGGTGGGTGGATCATGAGGTCAGGAGTTTGAGACCAGCCTTGCCAACATAGTGAAACCCTGTCTCTACTAAAAAAATACAAAAATTAGCCGGATGTGGTGGTAGGCACCTGTAATCCCAGCTACTCAGGAGGCTGAGGCAGGAAAATCGCTTGAACACGTGAGACGGAGGTTGCGCCACTGCACTCCAGCCTGGGTGACAGAGCTAGATTCCATCTCAAAAAAAAGATCCCAGGATGACATACTTTGTTATGGGTGGCAAGCTAAAGAAACAAAACCCTAACATGAAATTGAAGGAAAGTGAGGCAGCTGCTTAATGGTAATGGTGAATTTTTGTTCATATTTCAGATCCCACCCAGGCAAGCTTCTCCTCTACAGATGCCCTGCTAACATGCTCTTATTTCAGACTAAGACATCTCTAAAGCTAACTTACTCCTGTGCCACATTTGAATCAACAGTCTAGGATTATGCCTCAAACAGTTTTTAAAGATATGTAGTTGCTGGGCACGGTGGCTCACGCCTGTAATCCCAGCACTTTGGGAGGCCGAGGCAGGCGGATCACAAGGTCAGGAGATCGAGACCATCCTGGCTAACACAGTGAAACCCCATCTCTACTAAAAATACAAAAAATTAGCCGGGCGAGATGGCGGGCGCCTGTAGTCCCAGCTACTTGGGAGGCTGAGGCAGGAGAATGGCTTGAACCCCGGGGGGCGGAGCCTGCAGTGAGCCGAGATCACGCCTCTGCACTCCAGCCTGGGCGACAGCAAGACTCTGTCTCAAAAAAAAAATAAAAAATAAAAATAAAAATAAAGATACGTAGTCTTTGGAAAAGTTGTCCCGGTTCTCACTAGGTGCTTCTTAGCTTCTGGCCATGGCTTCTCTTAGTTCCCTTGGTTCGGAAACAGCACAGGCCACAGGGGGACTTGATTCCTAGTGGTACCGAGTCTCAAATGCGCTGCTTAGATGACTTACTCAAAATGAAGAATGATCCCTCATTAAAGTCTTCATGGACGATAAAACTGCATAACCCATGAAGTATATTATAGACCCTCATTTCTGCCAAGGGTGTCAAGTTTTTCACATATGTTTCTTAGGCAGCTATAGGAGTAGGTTAAAAGGAGAAAAACAGGGTAGATAACTGAAGTCTGACTAATTGAGAGGAGAGGTGAAGTTCTGAGGGTGTGCACAACTGATCCTTCTCTTTCCAGGGTAGAACAGAGGGTCTTGCAAAAAGTGTATAAACTCACAGATTTCAGAGTGGGAAATAGGGTGACCAACAGTCCCAGTGGGCTCAGGACTGAAGAGTTTCCCAGGATGAAAGGCTCTAAGAGCCAAATTGGAACAGGTCCAGTCAAACCAGGATAGTTGGTCACTCATATGAAAGGGACTTTAAAGTGATCTTCTGAGACATAAAGACTCCAAAATATATTCTCTTGTTGGGGCGGGGGGTGGGGGTTGCTTATAGCAAATATGTTTTCAGGAAGCAGTGGGATATAATTGACAGAGCTTGAGCAGGACAGTGGGAAGAAAGGAGGCTAGTCCAACGGACTCACAGTCAGAACACCTGTGTACAAATACTAGCCCCACTGTCAGAAGCTAAGAACATTTGGATAAACAATGCCCGTTCTATTTTAGTTTTCTCATCTGCAAAATGGGGATACTACTAGTACTTATCATAGGTTTGTCTTGAGGATTAACATTCAATAATGCAGGTAAAGTTCTTGGTATTCTGTTTGGCACATAGGAAATGCTAAATAAATAAATGTTAAATTATGTTGTTGATACAATTAGCAGTCTGAATTCTTATTCCTAGTACTGCCACTTACCAGCAATGTGGCCCTGGTAATTGCAGCCTCTTCATCTGTAAAGGGAGATAACGATGCCTTACTGAGAGGTTAGGAGGTTTTAGTGAAAGCAAGCAAGTGCATAATAGACATGAGAGAAATGAAAGCTTCTCAATTCCTGAGTGGCTCAGGGTTCACATTTTCTTCTCTCACATTTAACTCCACTAGTAGAGTAGAGAGACAACAGGATTTACAGACTGGGCCTTGATCTTGGCCATGCCATTACTAGGGACTAAATTTAGTAACTTTTCCTTTTTTAAAAAGTCTGAGATTTTCTTGGAAGGCTGGGAATTGCTTCTGGAGGCAGTTACCCAAAAGGAGTTGTCAGGCATGTTTCGACAAATGAAATCATATTGGAAGAAGCCTGCAATTGCGTTGACAGCTCATTCTATCACCCACATGTTAGCTTTGTCCTTATTCTTCAGTGCTAGTCCCTTCCCAACTATATCTACTCACAATCATTACTCAACAATGTAGTACACTGAAGGTTATTTTCAGCACACTGGAGTAGAGGCTGTATAACACTACTCAGCACAAACTCCTTCAGATTCCTCTGTGCTGTTTTGCTTCCTATCTTCTCCCTTCCTCCCTTAGCCTTTCTTCCTCTCTTTCCCTCCTATCTTACCTCTGCAAAAGGTGTCAAAAATGAAGATAATTTCTTCATTTTTGACATTCCCCACCTCTCAACCTTTGCAGTAGGATTACTATGTGTTCTGCAAAGGTGGTTTTCTCTTGCTCTTGGGCATGTAGCTAGATTACATTTCCCAGATGCCTTTGCAGTTAGATGTAACGGAAGGGCTGAGTTTACCCAATGGAACATGAGTAGAAGTGACATGGCCTGGCCCATGAAAACTTCCATGGACAATCCCCTCTCTTTCTCCCCCTGCTGGCTGGATATTGAAGCTCAGGGACTCTTAGTACTGAAGCCTCTATTAACCTGGCTCCCAGTATGACTGTGGGAGCCAATCAAATCCAAACAGCAATCCTCATCTCTACTCCTTGCTGTCAGAGTCATCTTTTGGGGGCTTACATGGGTGGAAAAAAAAAAATGAGAATTCAACTTCATATGAGTGAGAAATAAACTTTCATTTCATTAAGCCAATGATATGTCAAAGTTGATCTGTGTTTTTATTTTATTTTATTTTGAGACAGAGTTTCGCTCTTGTTGCCCAGGCTGGAGTGCAATAGCGCGATCTCGGCTCACTACAACCTCCGCCTCCCGGGTTCAAGCGATCTCCTGCCTCAGCATCCTGAGTAGCTGGGATTACAGGTGTGTGCCACCATGCACAGCTAATTTTTGTATTTTTAGTTGAGACAGGGTTTCTCCATGTTGGTCAGGCTGGTCTCAAACTCCCAACCTCAGGTGATCCGCCCTCCTTGGCCTCCCAAAGTGCTGGGATTACAGGCGTGAGCCACCGTGCCCTGCCAAAGTTGATCTATGATAGCGGCCAGGCTTGCAAAAAGTAATATGGCCACGCCCTTGAGGACTACTCTTCCGCCATTTCTGATTTTTCGGTCCTCCAAATCGCTCTCCTCTTAATTACGATGAACAGTGTAGATCTGGGGCAGCCATTTCCATGTTTGCACACTCACAAGCAATGTAGTACTCAGCAAAGAACCCTTAGTGATAAGGAACCATCACCCTTAAAAGGGAAAATAAGTTAATTATTTTCTGTGATATACCATCCTTTTATTCAATAAGTAATCACACAAAGTACCTACTATGGGCTCTGCTCTTCTGTAGGTACTAGAGGTAGAGCAATGAAAGTAAACTGCTACCCTCAATAGCTTTTTTGGGGGAGTGGGGTCTTGCTCTGTTGCTCAGACTGGAGTACAGTGACACCATCATGGATCACTGCAGCCTCGATCTCCTGGGGTCAAGCAATCCTCTTGCCTCAGTCTCTCAAGTAGTTGGGACTACAGGTGCACATCACCACGCCCAATTAATCTTTTGTTTTTTTGTACAGACAAGATCTCATTCTGTTGCCTAGGCTGGGTGTGCTTGAGGCGTCCTCAAACAGTCCTCCCACTTTGGCCTCTCTAAGGGCTAGGATTACAGCTGTGAGCCACCGTGCCCAGCCCTGCTCTCAGTAGCTCTTCACATAGTGCTCAACTAGACAACCATTCATAAAACACAGTAAGGAAGTTATAAGATTTTATGGGAGCCAAAGGAGGGCTATCATAATTCAAGTTGGATCTGAATCAGGGAAATCTTCCTAAGAAGGACCTGACTTAAATCTCAAAAAAACAAGTAAGATTAAGACGACAGGAGGAGGAAGGGTGTTCTGGCATGAGAATTGTAAGTAAGAATGCAGTGAGATAGCCTGCGTCCTGGAATCTGCATTTTGGGTCAGGCCAGTGTGAAGAGTGTAAGTATGGGGGATGAGTGTGGCAGGAGATGAAACTGGAGGTTGGACATCATGGAGGACATCAGGCTAAAGATTAATGTGCATCTGACACCATCTGTTCTTGTCACCTCATTAGTATACATTGTCACAATTGCCCAATCACTACATCAGAAATAATTTCCGGTCACCATATGTGGCTCTCCTGTGTGCTAAGCACAGCCCTGGAGAGGAAGCCACTGCAGTGTGATGACCAAGCTTCTTACAATGCCTCTGAAATGTCACTGTCCTGGGTGTTCGTAGGGCCAGCCTCCCTATACATGAATTTGTTGAGGAGCTTTCATGAAGGAAAAACCACGGCGCTGAGGACAGCTGGGTTTAGAACACTAAAAATCTTCTACGTAGGCTAAAGGCTTCTTATCTTCAACCCCAATATTGCCATTACTGTTGCTTCATTTTGTCCTTTTTACTTATACCGCCCTTTACTGTTCCTCGTGGCTTTTATTTACATGACTTCATTTGATCTACCCTACTGTCCTCTGTGACTGGCAGGATGGATTCTATGATCTCATCAAACAGGTAAAGGGCCTAAGGTCTAGTGTGTTGAGATAATTTGCCTCTCCTCATTTGTAAGTGATAATCCGGGGCCAGAATTGCAATGAATAAATATTTTCTCGGCTTTGATCTCCTTGAGACCAAACATCACATCTTCTAATTGTTGTCACCTTCCCAGTGCTTCATTATAGGCATTTAACCTATACTTGCTGACTTAACTTGAAATAGTAATTAAGAATATGGGCTTTGAAGCCGGGTGTGGTGGCTCATGCTTGTAATCCCAGCACTTTGGGAGGCCGAGGTGGGTGGATCACCTGAGGTCAGGAGTTTGAGACCAGCCTGGCCAACATGGTGAAACCTTGTCTCTACTAAAAATACAAAAATTAGCCAGGCATGGTGGTGCATGCCTGTAATCCCAGCTACTCAGCAGGCTGAGGCAGGAGAATCACTTGAACCCAGGAGGCGGAGGTTGCAGTGAGCCGAGATCCTGCCACTGTACTCCAGCCTGGGCAACAGAGTGAGACTCCGTCCCAAAAAAAAAAAAAAAGAATATGGGCTATGGGCTTTAAAATCAAAGGAGACTTGAATTCAGCATCTGTTTTTTGTTTGTTTGTTTTGAGTTTGTAGGCAGATTTTTTTTTTTTTTAACTTTTTAGGTTCAGGGGTACATGTACAGGTTTATTATATAGATAAATTTCATGTCGGAGAGGTTTGAGGTACAGATTATTTCATCTCCCGAGTACTAAGGAGAGTACCCAATAGGTAGTTTTTCGATCCTCACCCTCCATGCACCCCCCACCCTCAAGTAGGCCCCGGTATCTGTAGATCCCTTCTTTGTGTCCATATATACTTGACGTTTAGCTCTCACTCATAAGTCAGAACACAGCATCTGGTTCTTGATATACTTGGGCAAGTCATTTAACCTATCAGAGAAGCAGGTTTTTTATTTATAAATGCACTATTAATACTTTCTGATATGGCCATTGTGAGAATCAAATGAGATGATGTAAATGAGGCACTTAGCATAGCGTCTGGCATGTAGAATTGCTGAAATATGATAAGGATTATTACTAACTTGATCACTGTTTCTCGTCAGTTTTTTTTATTTTGCAAAAAAATTAATGTATTTAAAAGTAGGCCGAATAGCGCAGAGACCCACTGCATAACTAAATTCAAAGTTTCAAAAATTATCAGCTCATGGCCAATTTTGTTTCATCTCTATCCCCATATTTTTTATTCTTTCAATTATTATTATTATTAATTATTATTATTATTTTGGAGATAGGATCTTGCTCTGTCACCCAGGCTGGAGTACAGCTGCACAGTCATAGCCCACTGCAGCCTTGAACTCCCGGACTCAAGCAATCCTCCTGCCTCAGCCTCCTGGGTAGCTGGGACTGCAGGTGTGTGCCACCATGCCCAACTAAGCTTCCTTGTATTTTTTTTGAGACAGGGTCTTGCTCTGTTGCCCAGGCTGGAGTGCAGTCAAGCGATCTCGGCTCACTGCAACCTCTGCCTCCTGGGTTCAAGCAATTCTCCTGCCTCAGCCTCCTGAGTAGCTGGGATTACAGGTGTGCACCACTACGCCTGGCTGATTTTGTATTTTTAGTGGAGATGAGGTTTCACCATGTTGGCCAGGCTGGTCTCAAACTCCTGACCTCAAGTGATCTGCCTGCCCTGGCCTCCCAAAGTGCTGAGATTGCAGGGGTGAGCTACCATGCCTGGCATGTACAGGAAGTCTTACAAAATGTTGGGAAGAATGGTGTGGTGGACACACCTAAAGGTGACCGACAGTGAGTTACCTCTTCTGTTCATTGTGGGCAGAAACTGTGAATCACTTCTAATCAACAGAGTATGATGATGGTGATGGAGTGCCACGCCCTTGGTTTGGCTATGTTATATGAAAAAGACTGTCTCTCTTCTCTAAGGCTTAAGAAGCATTTTCCAGGGAACTTGTAAGTTAGCTGAAAAGCCAATGTTTGCTCTGAGGAGTATTGCTGTGCCATAATACTCTTCCAGCATTACCTGACTCTTCAGTGGAGAAAGTCTAATATTTTTGCAGTCTACTGGATTTGACTGGTGGACCTGCACAAGAAGGTGCCAGGAGAGAGATAAGCTAACTCTATCTAATTTCATCTAAAGGTCTAGTAAAAAAAAAAAAAATTCCTCCTGCATAGATTAGAGTGTGGATATGAGTCACAGCAGGGAGACTTTCAACCTGAGAGGCTAGAGAGAATACCCATGTACTAAGTCAGGTGACATCGACTTGCACTCTCACCAATAGTAGAAATTAAGAGCTGGACTTCAGAGTACAGAAAAGGAAGGAGTCCTGAAGTACCTGCTTTTTCAGGGTGTAATTACCCCAAAGAAAAACTAAAAATCTTCTTGAGATACCAGGGAAACCGAGGCACATGCATGTGTGACATAGGCAAACACACATGCTGTCAGACACATACAGTCACAGAAGCTTCAGTAAATAATCCAGGACTTTGCAGTCAGAAAATCTTTAATTTTTAGAATACATGTAATGAGGCTGGGCGCAGTGGCTCATGCCTGTAATCTCAGCACTTTGGGAGGCTGAGGCAGGCAGATCACTTGAGGTCGACACCAGTTTGGCCAACATGGTGAAACCCTGTCTCTACTAAAAATACAAAAATTAGCTGGGCGTGGTGGTGCACACCTATAATCCCAGCTACTCAGGAGACTGAGGCACGAGAAGTGCTGGAGCCTGGGAGGCGGAGGTTGCAGTGAGACAAGATCCCACCACTACACTCCAGCCTGGGCAACAGAGCGAGAGTCAGTCTCAAAAAAAAAAAAAGAATACATGTAATGTTTACCTTTTATCCTTTACAAGAAATATAGGAACAACCACTATGAATTTTTCTTACTTGTCTCCCTAAAAGTCTGGAGGGACCCTGTTGAGGCCACACACCTATCAACACTTGGAGACGCTCTTGTTCATGGCTCTCTCCAAGACCCCTCCAACCTCTGATGATGGCAAAAGTGCAGATACATATCAGTTCTGCTCAGGCATCTGTTGTCCATCTCTTCTTGGTTCCCTCCAGTCTCCAGAGATACACAGACCTGGGAATACTTTGAGCTGCAGGAGCCTTCTAGAACACCCAGGTTATTTCCATCATTTGAGAGAGGAGGGAACCAAACCCTAGAGGAGTGGAGCCATGTGGTCAAGGCCACAGAGCCACTCAGATGCAGAGGTAAGACCAGCAGCCACAGCCTTGTCCTCTTCCCACCCCTCCCCTGTTGCCATTCCACATATGCTGGAGGAAAAAAGGTGGGTGGACATTGAAGAAATGCAAACTCATGCTAATGTTTGAATATTAAATTTTAATATTGTAATTTTAGCCTGAAACAAAACAGTATTAAAAAGGTACATCTGCAAAAAAATTAAATAATGCATTTCTGGCCTCAATACACATGACTGAGTAATTTGGCCCTGTGAATTTCTTCCTGGTAGCAGAGTTGGCCTGGGCAGGGTGGGCAGAGAGGCAGCAGGGCGTCCTGGGACCTCCTGTCTTTTAAAAAAAATTTTTTTTAACTTTAAAAATAGGGAACGCTTCACAGATTTGTCTGTCATCCTTGCACAGGGGCCATGCTAATCTTCTCTGTATTGTTCCAATTTTAGTGTATATGCTGCCAGAGCGAGCACCTGGGGCCTCTCTTCTACTGGGCATTTCTTCCTTTCCTGCAGTTTCACTCCTTGCAGCCTTCTGCTTCCACATAGTGGACCCTAGTAGTTTTGTGTTCCTAAGGGCACCTTTCTGTCATCACAACTGACATTTCACGTGATCACCAGGTAACTCACTTTATTGGTTTGTTAGGGCGGCCATAACAGTGGACTATTAACTGAGTGGCTTAAACAACAGAAATTGATTTCCTCACAGTTCCGGAGGCTGGAGGTCCAAAATCAAGGCGTCTGCAGCATTGGCTCCTTTGAGGGCCGTGAAGTGTGAGACAAAGCAGCAAATGCAAAAAGCCGTATTTGCTCACTTCTGCTTGCTAGAATAATTTCACAAAGCCCCTGATGCTGTGACAAAGTGCAGCTCTCTGGGAGGATTCTTTGAAGACAAAACAGGATAGAGCACACGGCCCCCTGTCTCTTGCCTGAGTCACTAAATTCCTTAAAAGATAAATGGCCCTAGCCCTTGCCTTTTCCTACACTTCATAAAACAACGTCTGATGGAATTAGTGATTATGCCTCTGTAGTCGATAACCAGAGGTACTCTGATGTACCTCTGGTTAACCTTGATGTAACTCTGCTTTAATGTAGCTTCTTGGCAAGTTTGATGTGATTTTGCCCATATTAAACCTCCACCACCTGTATACGGGCATTGGCTTAAATAGTGTGTTGGGGCAGTCTGATAGGACCTCTCTAAAGAGCTGCTCCTGGGCTATTGGCCTCAGTCTGTGGTCCTCAGTAAGGCTTCTGAATGAAACCATCTTTAATTCTTTAAAAGCTTCATTTTTTCTTTAGTCAACAGAAGGAGAAATCTTCCCTAGGCTTCTCTCACTGATCTGCAATGGGTATCCCCTCCTTGTGTCTTCACATCATCTTCCCTCTGGATGCATCTGTGTCCAAATTTCCTCTACTTACAAGGACACCAGTCCCTGTAAGTATATTTACTAAGTATCTGTATTTACCAGTCTTTTTAAATATACATATTAGATTAGGGCCCACCCATTAACCACTTTTGCTTGATTACCTCTGTAAAGACCCTATCTCCACATAAGGTTATATTAAGGTTACATTCTGAGATACTAGGTGGGGCACCGTTAGGGCTTCAATATATGAATTTGGTTGCAAGTGTTGGGGATACACTTCAACCAACAACCCCCAGCCAAACTGGTAGCCTGCTTGCAGTGGGTAGGAGATGGGACTGGTTCTCACCGCTCTCAGCCCACCATTGCCCACCTGCATGAGCTGGGGCAGGTCCCTGCATCTTTACAAGCCTCTATGCCTATGCTTTAAAATGAGCAGAAGTCACATCTGCTTCTTAGAGCTGTGATGACAAATAAACAGGATAACATTTGGAGACAGCCCTAGGATGACATCTGATACATCAAATACTCTCAATAATTGTTCACATTCCTACTGTTGTCCATAATGAGAGAATATTCACAGATAAGAACCCATTCTACTCACTATAAAAGAAACCAGAACAAAACCCATATACACACCTGCCCTTAGAAACTTCTGTTCAAATGAAACTTCATAAATAAAAACAAACAAAACCAAGAGGTAAAATAAAGAAAGTAGAGTGGTGACTCAAGTTTGGGGCAACCCAGGCCCCCTCTGAATATTTACAGTCACAGAGAACACTTGGCCATAATTTCTTTCATTGCTTCTCTAATTAAGCAGAGTGACTGCTTAGATATTTTGTTAAAAATAATAAAAACAACATTGTGTTGTTTTTCTTACAAAATGAATATGTTTATTATGAAATGTAATAAAAAGTCATATTTATATCACATATTTGGGACTATCATGTCATACTTTTTTTCAATAAAAACCTGTTGCCTTTTTTTTGTAAAAAGTTAAATCATATAATAATTGCTATCTGATAACATCTTCATATTAACACATGTTGACAATGTACCCTGAACATCTTCTTATGTTAATATATTCTTCTCTATATTATTTTTAATAGCTACATAGATTTTTGTTGTATGAATAATGAATCGTTATTTACTTAGCTGTTCATTAATGATGGACATTTATATTCTGCTTTTGAATTATTGTATTTTTATTAGAAACCAATGCATTGATAAACATCCTTAATCTTTCGACATCTCCCTGTTCTTTCTACTGGAGGGTTATCAAACTTTAGACGTGTAGACCCAAACAGGGTAGCTGGGATGGTGGGAGATGAAAGGGAAAGGGACAACTTACTCACAGAGCTCCATCCACAATAGGAAAGGGAGCTATGCAAGAGTTTGTAGATATATCGGGAGAGATTCATTATGTCTGTGCTTCAAATGAATCAGTTACCAAACTGTTCCTGGAAAAAAAAAAACAACTGCTAGCAGGACATTCCCAGATAATGGGGAGAAAAAAACTTAATCATTAGAATTCAGAATAAGGTGCAAATGAGTGATAGAGGACTTTGGAGAGAGTGCCTGATTGGTGGGAAAATGCCCGAGGAAGGAAGCCTGAAAAGGGAGGAGCAGCCTTCATCTGTGGTTTCACATCAAAGAGTATATTAGTCTGTTTTCACACTGCCATAAAGACCCACCAGAGACTAGGTAATTTATAAAGGAAAGGGGTTTAATTGACTCACAGTTTCCCATGGCTGGGGAGGCCTCAGGAAACTTACAATCATAGCAAAGGGGAAGAGGCACGAGTTACATGGCAGCAGGTGAGAGACAGAGGTGAGTGAAGGGGGAAGAGCCCCTTATAAACCCATCAGATCTCATGAGAACTCACTATCATGAGAATAGCATAGGGGAAACCACCCCCATGATTCAGTCCAGGTCCCTCCCTTGACAGGTGGGGATTACAATTCAAGATGAGATTTGGGTGGGGACACAAAGCCAAACCATATCAAGGGGGCTCTTACCCAGAAAGTGCTGCATGAGACCCAAGATTGCCTTCAGTAAGAAACCACTTCACAATTGTTTGTGCTTTTGTCTTTATTGAGCTTTGAGGGCTGGCTGGGAGGCACGTGGCCAGGATTTTGATCCTGGCGCTTCAGCTGATTTTGTTGTGGAAACTTAAGCAAGTCAATTATTGTTTCTGGGCTGAGCCTTGTACATCTTTAAAATAAGGATACTGGGTAAGAAAATAAATAAAGTCCTTTTTTAGAGTCTTTATTTTAAAAAAGTCCAAGCCTTCTAAGATTTCACAGAGAAAAAAGGAACAATTTCATAAATCAGGAGTTACACAGAGGGTAGGAGAGGAAAAGTGCAGGATCCAGGGCTTCACCAAAGTTTATTAAGCATCCTCTCCCACATTTATTATAATCCCATCACTCATGCTCTCCCTTCTGGGTCCTGTCAAATTACTATTCACATCAACTGACTAATTTTGTCTGAAAAGGGAATGGAAAATCTCCATGTCATCTGATACACTTTTGCTTTGATGGATAAGGCAGAAGTTCCAAAGAGAGTGTTAGGCAGGAAAATCCGGCTCCTTCAAACTAATTACTGCATATCTGATTTATTTCCCTCCTTAATGCTGTTTGTTTTTATTCAAAATATAAAATTGCTCCCTGAGTTGGGAGATTAATGGCTTTCTTCTCCTTCAGCAACAGATCATTTGTGGGCCCCGGTTATAAACAGGAGGTTAGAATCCGTGACTCATTGTTTTTTCCCTTTTCGTACAGGATATCCCCTGAGATTAACTGTGGTTACTTTTTTTTTTTTTTAAGTTAGAGACATTAACGTCTAATTATTTGCTGGTTGTTATAGTAGAGGTTTTTGTTTTTAGGAAAATGTAAAGGTTTTTCTTCTGTGCCTTCTTCCTGGAAGACTTTTGTGGTTCAATAAACTAGAATTTTAAACATCACTGGGTAATGACTTGATTGATTGCATTTTTGATGGATTCTTCTATTCATTAGTTTAATAAATATGCATTTATTGCATGCTTACTCTGTATAAGTGATTTGAACATTCAGTCTCTTGGATGCATTAGGGCTCTGAGTCTAAGGGTGGGAGGAACACAGAGGCAGGGAATTGCTATGCAGGTCAATTTGTTGTGTGCTTGGAGTTTATTCCTTTGTTTATTATTTATTTATTCACTGATTCATCCAACGTCCACTGTAGTCACATATCCTGCTGGGGTTTTGCACAAGTATGGTACATCTGGCATTCATTCTTTCATTTATTAACCAAAACAACAACCAAGCACAATCTCCTGCTAGGTGTCATTTTCCAGCTAGACCATAGACTATGGATGGAGAGAGGAAGATAATTATGAAGGGCTTTGCACGACATGCTTAAGAAACCTTGACTTAATTCAATACCTTGTTTTGTTTTCTTTATCTGTGCTTTATGTTACCTCCTAGCTGTTTGCCTTGGGACAAGTTACTTAACCTCTCTATACCTCGGTCTCCTTGTGCATTAAATGGTGTACCCATCAGTGCTCAGTTAAGAAATTAGATTGCACTGGAGGTATTTCCAGTAGAGAGGGATTTAATACAGGGAGTTGGTTACAATCTTTTGGAAGAGGTAGAAGAGTAAAAAGGAGAAGGGAGAAACTCAGAGGCCAGGGAGCTCTTACCAGCCTTTGGCAGAAGCTCAGCCTCCATGTGCTTCTGATCTTCTGGAGGTGCAGTTGCTGTTACTGCTATCAGATGGTCCCTGAAGCTGTGCAGGGGGCCAGAAGTTGCACTTCCGCTGATGTGTCACCACTGGGGGAGGCATCTGTGAAAGCAGGGGTAAAACAAAACCAAAACAATGAAAAATCAAACTTCTCCTTCCCTCCAGCATTTGAATCCTGTCCCAAGGCTTTTCACTGGCAGAGCCCAACCAGAAGGCAGCTGATCACAGCCTATGAAATGTAGTTTGCAGGCTTCCATACCCGCTGCATTATAAAGATGAACATAGGAAGTCAGGAATGAAGCTGACAGCTAACAGACGAATAACCAGCATACATGAGGACAATGATGGCACCTTCCTTCTGTGCTTGCTATAAGCTAATAAGTTGAAGTATGTAAAGGCATTTAGATAAATGCCTGGTGCATAATTAACAATTACTATTAGCTATTATTACTTATCTAATGACTCCAGGGAGTCAGGGAAAGATGTGTAAACAGAGTAGTAACAGAATCAGATTTATGTTTTAGAAAGCTCAACAGGGGCCACAGAACAGTATGAAATTTAATAGGTCATGTGAGAGGCAGGGACCACTTAGGAGGCGGTTGGGATTTCAGTGCAATAAGGATAGAGAAGAGGAAATTGACTACAGAATTATTTAGGCTATAGAATGATCTAGACTTAGTAATCGATAGAATCAGAGAAGGAGGGCAGTCCCAAGATGCTTCCAAATTTTGGATATGGGTGATCGTATGAATAGTGGGTTGTCTCATTTTTCCTCACTATGTCACCAGGGTGGGAATGGAATGTGTCTAATTGACCATTGATTCCCCACAACTAGGATAGTGCTTGGTACACTGCATGTGCTTGATAAATAGTTACTGAATGACCCAATGAAGAAATAATCTAATTTTCTCACTTTATTAAAAAGGGGATTGAAGCATGGAGACAAGCAGTCACTTTTCCAGAGTTCTAGAAATGATTACTAGCAAAGTCACACACCTGAGACTTCTTATGTTCGTTGCACTTTGCAGTGATCGCACAGACCCCACGAAGGAAACATAATTCCACCAACACACAAAATCATTAGTCCCTATGCTAATTGTAATCCTGAAACAGCTAGAGACCAGATTCCCATTTTTGAAGACAGAATTAGGGCAGGGAGTCTCCTAGGCAGAGAGTATCCATACAAATTAACATAATGCTTGCTAACATTTGCACAGGATACTTTTCAGAATATAAAAGGAAGTCAGCTTCGTTAATTGAACAAGCATTTGCAATCTACCTGGCCAGTCTAGGCTAGGAGCTGGTATGTGCCTTCAAGTAAGATGTGTCCCTTCCCTTGAAGGACTTCCTATAAGGAGCACAATCTTTGAAAATATGTTTCAGGAGCTCTTCTGGATTTGAAAAGGTAGAACTTTAGAAGAAGACAAAAAAATCTCCCTTGCAGTGCTATGCCCCTCTCACAGTGGGTGCTGTAGCTTCTGGGATTTTTTTTTTTTTTTTTTTTTTTTTTTTTTTTTTTTTTTTGCTAATAGAACAGATGAAAGTCAGGATGCATTTGAGTCCAGCTGAGGCACCAGGACCTTTCCACCCCCTTCACAAAATGAAGTGTGTGGGTGTCCTGCATCTCTGTCATCTGGGATGCCTGCTAGGGTGTTGATTCTTGGGCCCCCACCCAGACCTACTGAAATACAATCTTATGGGGTAGGAGCCTTTGGCAACGAGGATGTCAGCGATTGGCTAACAGGATGAAGCCAGATTAAGTATTTCTCAGCCTTCTGCCTAATTAGAAGCAAAGTCACACACCTGAGATTTCTTATATCTATTGCACTCTACAGTGACCACACAGATCCCACAAAGGAAACAAGAACAGTAACAATAATTTCTCAGCCTTCTGCCTGAGAAATGCCTAATCTGGCCTCATCAAGCCAGGGCTCTTACCTGTTAGGCAGCCCCTGATTTCTTCCTTCCCCTCAAGGCAAAAGTAGTCTCTCCTATCCTTTAATCTTTATTTCTTCCTCTGGGCCCTCATTGTGTGCTGTACCTATTTGTACACTTGTTTGCCTTGTCGGGAGCCTTTCTTTCCTTTGTGATGACGCGAGTCATTGTCAAATTGAAATTCCCCAAATCTCCAAGGAACTATGTTCAAGTTCCTGAATGTGCTTTGCCATTTCTTGACTTTAAGCATCTTGACTTTAAGTCCTCTGTCCATTTCTTTGTTTTGTTGCTTTTAATCATCTTTCCAAACAGCTCAAAATATTCTTTTCCAGGAATCCTTTCCATACTGCCTCACATCCTTTGTACTCCCTCATCTGAGTATTTCTCTTTGCAATGAAACTTTCTGCCTCTGGTCTCTCACACTTGACTCTGCACTCCCATGACGGGAGGAGACAGAGTTGGATTCTTGGTATTCCCAGATTCTGGTCTGTAAAGTAAGTATCCATGGAGTTAAATGGCACACAGTTGACCAGTCAGCTACATGTCATGTCCTGGCACATGAGCTTGGTCCTGTGCTCTAGGGAGAGAGAGGACAAACTTTTCCATCTGGACCACGAAGCCGGCTTACCAACACCTGCCACTTCTGGGCAATGTGTCCTAGGGATGGGTGAGCCTTTTTGTATCTGCAACTTCGGGTGACTGTTCCTGTTTAAAGATCTTGAAGATAGGGAGGCAAGTACGCACCATCCCCAGGACTCAATGCCCTTTCCTTGCCCTGGGTAACTTGGCTCTAAGAAGTAGTGATGAGGCTTTTCTCTTCCCCCAGTCACTGCAGAGGACACACTTCTCTACCCTTCTGTCTCAGAAACAGAGATCTGTCTCCAACTCACTCAGTCGTTTGTTTTCTGGGATTTGGAGCAGAATTAATTACCTTGGAAAAACACTAGGACAATGCTAAGTATTATTAATGACACAACAGTTCCTTCCTGCAGGGGACGGGTGGTTCCTGGTTCACTTGGCAGCTCTTAAAGATGGATCCAGTTTTTTCCATCTTTAATCTAACAAGCTCTGCTCCAGGCCGTGGGACACTGTCCCCAGCCACTTCCAGTCAGGGTTGTTGCCAGGAACTCACTTGTATCATAATGGGGTTGGGTTCCAGGCTCCTGCCCAGTCTGTGGCAGATGAAGTCGAAGGACTTAGGCATGTCTCCTTAACATGAGAGAGAGCACCTAAAGGATGCAATATGGAAGTAAAAGTAATGGGAATGAAGCACGTGTTGTGTTCCACTTTTACACGTAATCTCACTTAATTTAATCCTCATCATAGCCCCATAAGGTAGATATTGCCTTCCCTAGTATATAGATAAAGAAGTCAGCCAGGCATGGTGGCTCATGCCTGTAATCCCCAGCACTTTGGGAGGCTGAGGCGGGTAGATCATGAGGTCAGGAGTTTGAGACCAGCCTGGCCAAGACAGTGAAACCCCATCTCTATTAAAAATACAAAAATTAGCCTGGCATGGTGGCTTGTGCCTGTAATCCCAGCTACTTGGGAGGCTGAGGCAGGAGAATCGCTTGAACCCGGTAGGCGGAGGTCACAGTGAGCCGAGATCATGCCACTGCACTCCAGCCTGGTCAACAGGGCGAAATTCCATCAAAAAAAAAAAAAAAAAAAGAACACTCGTAAAGGATAAGTGCATTGTCCAAGGGCACATTACTAATAACTACCAGAGACAAGATTTATACCTAGCTTAGTTTGACTTTGAAATCATTACTGCTTCATTTCCTATAATGGGTTGGGGTAACAAAAAAAACAAACAAACAACAACAACAACAACAACAAATATATATATATATATATATATATATATATATATATATATATGCCGGGCGTGGTGGCTCACGCCTGTAATTTCATCAGTTTGGGAGGCCAAGGCGGGCAGATCACTTGAGGTCAGGAGTTCAAAACCAGCCTGGCCAACATGGCAAAACCCTGTCTCTGCTAAAAATAGAAAAATTAGTTGGGCATGGTGGTGGGCACCTGCAATCCCAGCTACTAGGGAGGCTGAGGCAGGAGAATCGCTTGAATGCAGGAGGCAGAGGTTGCAGTGAGCCGAGATCTCTGAGATCACAACACTGCACTCCAGCCTGGGTGACAGAGCAAGATTCCATCTCAAAAAAAACAATAATAATAAAATAAAAAAATAAAAAGAAATCATGACTGCTCATCCAGCAGGTGACCTGTCATGTAGCACTGATATACATACTCTGCATGGACTTGATGGCACAGACCTTCTTTACCACAGGTCCCAAACCACAATAGAATTTGTCCCTATCCCTACCCCAAACTCTGTTCCCTCTGTAAGTCTTCTCTGGGCTTAGTACTTGGCCCCACCATGGATCTGACCACCCATGTCAAACCCATTCAGTTTCTTCCTCTTGTTTGTCCAGTCTCCACTGGTATCTCCTCCTCGTTTGGATTTCTACAGCAAATGAAAGACCATTTGAGTTAATGATTAAGAGTTAGCATGTGTTGGGATCAAATACCACTCTGTTATTTGATAACTTTGTGCCTTGGGAAATATATTTAGCAATTCTGTGCCTCTGTTTCTTTATCTCTAAATTGGAAATAATGATATTTAATTCAAATGGTTGCTGTTCCCTAGAATCTTTCCTCTTTACTCACCTCTCCAGCCACAGCAGGTATCAGCTCCTTCAAGGAGCCTTACATGACTTATTGCATTAAGTCAAGGGCTCTCCCTCTGTGCTCTGATAATGCCCTGTGTATTTATTATTATTATTATTTTAATAAAGATGAGGTCTCACTACTCGCTATGTTGTCCAGGCTGGTCTCAAATTCCTGGGCCTTAGTGATCCTCCCACCTCAGCCTCCCAGAATGCTGGGATTACTGGAGTGAACCACTGGCCTCTTGAATTAATTACTGACCTCTTGAATTGTACTCACCACATTATGATATACGAACCTATGGCACTTGACTAGACTGTAAGCTTTTAAAACAGAGACTATGTATGGTTGACCTTTGGTTTCCCCAATAACCAACATGGGTCTTGGCATATGGTGACCCTTCAATTAAAACTTGTTGGAAATTGAATGAATAAATGAATGAATAAATGAAGTGATCCTTGAGCTGAGTTTTAAAAAATGAGTAGGTGCTCATCAAGCAGATAAAAACCAAGGGGTGGAAAGACAGCCATTCAAATAGAAGGGGCTACATGAGTAAAGATTTGCAACCTGGAGCATTTAGGGATTGTTGGGGGAGCTGAGAGCCTCTGGCAATGGCTAAGACACAGGGTGCAAGTCAGGGAAGCAGAGCAGCTTGAGCAGACGGCCCTTCGGCTTCTAGCATCAGCATTTCAGAAGCCTTTAGTCTCAGGCTCCATTGAGGCTTGAAGGAAACAAAATATTGGTTCAGCTCTGAGAGTGTTTTGTTGTTTTGGTTTGTTCCAGTTGAGTCACTTTAGATAATGCATTGACTTGCTCACACTTTGAAGCCATCCAGTATGGCATATTTGAAAAAAAGAAAAACAAAAATGAAAACAAAATACTTTTGATTCAAGTCAGAGTTCGGGAAAAACACTATGGTTCCTTAATTCAAAAAAGCATTTAAAACAATTTTGGTATTTCTGAAATTGTCATCCATCATTAAAACTATTTCATCTGTGTCTCAGGGGCAGGGTCACACTATCTTTTTCTTCACATATTTCTGGGACCCCTTGAAGGTGAATCTCTTCCCCCTTGGGAGTATTAGGAAGGTGATGTCTAATTTTTCTCCCTCTCACTGCTTCTTAAGGAACTTTTATGAGTTCAGGGTTTTTTTTTCAAATCTTGACCAATTGAAAACTTTGACCAGGGGTCATGAAATCAATAAAGGGTGAGATCCGTATAAAATAAAATACAGACACTATTGTAACTATTGCTTCTAAAACAATTTTAATTTGATCATGTGTGTATATGTGTATATATATGTCTTTGTGTTTGTGTGTCTGTGCATTGGGTCGTGGATATAAAACATGTCTCCTCCCTTTCTGGCTGCTCTAGAGAATAAAATGAAATAAACCAACCAGAAAACATATCTGTTCTTGTGGTTTGATATGGTTTGGCTCTGTGTCCCCACCCAAATCTCATCTCAGATTGTAATACTGGCCAGGCACGGTGGCTCATACCTGTAATCTCAGCAATTTGGGAGGCTGAGGCAGGTGGAGCACCTGAGGTCAGGAGTTTGAAACCAAGCCTGGGCAACATGGTGAAACCCCATCTCTACTAAAAATACAAAAATTAGCTGTGCGTAGTGGCACACGCCTGTAATCCCAGCTACTTGGGAGGCTGAGGCACAAGAATCATTTGAACCTGGGAGATGAAGGTTGCAGTGAGCCAAGATCATGGCACTGTACTCCAGCCTGGGTGACAGACTGAGACGCCATCTCAAAAAAAAAAAAAAAAAATTGTAATCTCCATAATCCCCATGTGTTGAGGACCTGCCTGGTGGGAGGTGATTAGATCATGACAGTGGTTTCCCCGTGCTGTTCTCATGATAGTGCGTTAGTTCTCACGAGATCTGATGGTTTTATAAGTGTTTGAAATTTCCCCCAACACACACTGACTCTCTCCTGCCGCCATGTAAGACGTGCCTGCTTCCCCTTCTGCCATGATTGTAAGTTTCCTGAGGCCTCCCCAGCCATACAGAACTGTGAGACAATTAAACCTCTTCCCTTTATAAATTACCCAGTCTCAGGTAGTATCTTTATAGCAGTGTGAAAATAGACTAATACAGGGGTCTTGGTCAAAACATTAAGAACTTCTGCACTAGTTGGTGTATATTAACTGGGTTGGACCTTCACAGGCCACTGCTCCTGCACTGTCTGCCTGTCCTCATTTCTTCAGGCCACTTGGCTGCTTAGTGTGATGTTTCTTTCATTTGCTTCATCTTAAACAAAGTAGGGACACCTGGATCCAGGACCTCTTCTAGGGGAAGATCCAGAGGCCTATGGTTTCTCAGCTCCTCTGTTAGGGTTGGACCATGCTGAAGTTCTCTATGCTGCAGACTGAGGAGTGAGTTCCTGGCAGGATGGCTGCAAAGAATTAAGCAGTTTGTGTGCTGACAAAAGCACCCAGTCACTCATAAGGATGAGCAGGGGGTGAAAAGCAGCCCTTACTTGGTGTGCCAAGCCATAAGCCTATGTGGCTGGCTTCACCCAGAAATGACATCTTGTCTACTGCATCCAAAGGTTCCAGATAGGTTGGTGATAAGCCTGGTGCTCTGCGGTTTCCACTTGAGGTAGTAGGGAGATCTAGATCTGGAGGAAGTGTGTAAAGCTTTCTTTTTGGCAGCAGATCCCAGCCGTAGCTCTCTGGACCAATCTCATCCATGAGGTTGATTTTTTATTTCATTCTGACACTGGTAATTTTTCTCAATGGGTTTACTAACTAAGAAGAAGAAAGCATGAAGGCTGTAATTATAACCTCTGAGAAACTACAACATCTGTGTGCACACTTAATGAAGGGTTAGTTCCCCACTCTCCCATCTCTTTCTGGAAGTCTTTTATTAAATCAATGTGTGTCTTACCAGTGGTGATGTCTTGCAGTCAGACATGTAAGACATGGTATTTGGGCTTTGTTTAGTTCCACATATTGCTGTGGGTTTTTCCAGTTTGGACTTGCTTTTTCCTACTGTTCTCAACTGGTGCCTCAACTCAGAGCTGGAGCCTCTGCGTTTGTGAGAAACTTTTCTATCTCTTCCTTTCTTTCCTTTAAACCTATTTTCTTCTTCTTCCTCCTCTTTCTCTCCTCTCCTCTCTTAGTTCCTTTCTTCCCTTCTCAAGTATTTATTGAGTATAAACTTTGTTTAATCCATATTCTTATTCCAGGAAGATTATATTATACCCTGTAATAAACACATAGAAACAACAAAAAGTGAATGCAAAGAAAGGCATTTTTATAAATCTGGTCTCTTGAATCCACCCCATGCCTCTTTCCATTTTACAGAGGGAGCTTGTTGTATTTATAATAGAAAAGAGACAAGCTGGGAATTGAATACACATGCATTGGGATGTATTTTCTACCATTATACATTGATTTACCTTTTGAGCCTCAGTTCTTTAATCAGTAAATCGGAAATAAATTGGAAAGACTCACTGGGGATTGATTTATTTTTCCTCTTCCAAATGAAAAGGACAAATGAAGCCATCAGAAAAAGTTATCTAGTACTTTCAGAAAAGGTGGAGGTGAAAGGTCACCTTTTGGCTGATCTGCAGGGTCTTTGGTGGGCATGCAGATATATGTCAGATGGCTGCACCCAGAGGAAAAGGCGAATATGAAATTATATTTTCATTTAAGTCACTCCACATGAACTGTGGCCAACTGCTCCTTGGGACAGGTAGAGTTCTGGGGAAGAAGTAGACCGATTTGTTCACGGGGCCCAGGTGGTATGCTGAGGAAGAAGGACTAATGCCTTCCCCAATCCCTTCTCCAAAAATTCCAAGTTAGAAAGAGTTTGTTGGTCAGCAAAGAGGCCACAGCCTTCTATGAGGTAGGTGAAGGCAATGGGGCAACTAACAGTAAGTTTTGCTGTTGGTTTTCTATGGCTGTTGTAACAAATGACCACAAACTTGGTGGCTTAAAACAGCAGACATTTATTTCTCATAGTTCTAGAGGCTAGAAGCATGAAATCAAGGTGTTGACAGGGCCACACTTTCTTTTTTTTTTTTTTTTTTTTTTTTTTTTTTTTTCAGTGATAATAACTCAATCCTCTATTTGACAAAGAAGAGGGAGAAGGAAGAGGAAGAAAAAGAAAGTGGGATAAAGGATCAGAAAGGGAGGAAAATAGAAAAAATTAGAGTATGACTCCAGGGTAGACCTGTTTTGTTGTCACTGAGTTGGTTGGTTGGTTTGTCTGTTGTATTCTTCATGTTTCGCCAAGTTGGCCAGACTGGTCTCGAACTCCTAGCCCGAAGTGATCAACCCGCCTCGCCCCCCAGAGTGCCGGGACCACAGGCGTGAGCCACCACGTCCAGCCCCCACATTGCTTCTGGCCTCCGTGGTAGACCTCCCAGACGGAGCAGCCAGGCAGAGGAGCTCCTCACTTCTACCCAGACACGGGGCGGCCGGGCAGAGGGGCTCCTCACTTCCCAGACGGGGCGGCCAGGCAGAGACGCTCCTCACTTCTTCCCAGACGATAGGTGGCCGGGCAGAGGCGCTCCTCACTTCCCAGACGATGGGTGGTCGGGCAGAGGTGCTCCCCACTTCCCAGACAATGGGTGGCCGGGCAGAGGCGCTCCTCACCTCCCAGACGATGGGTGGCCGGGCAGAGGCGCTCCTCACTTCCCAGATGGAGCAGCCGGGCAGAGGCGCTCCTCACTTCCCAGACGATGGGCGGCCGGGCAGAGGCGCTCCTCACCTCCCAGACGATGGGTGGCCGGGCAGAGGCACTCCTCACTTCCCAGATGGGGCAGCCGGGCAGAGGCGCTCCTCACCTCCCAGACGATGGGTGGCCGGGCAGAGGCGCTCCTCACCTCCCAGACGGGGCGGCCGGACAGGCGCTCCTCACTTCTTCCCGACGGTGCGGCCGGGCAGAGGCGCTCCTCACTTCCTCCCGGACGGGGCAGCCGGGCAGAGGCGCTCCTCACTTCTTCCCGGACGGGGCGGCCGGGCAGACAGGGCCACACTTTCTCTCAAGGATCTAGGACAGCATCCCTCCCTGCCTCTTCCTAGCTTTTGGTGCATGCTGGCAGGCTTTGGCATTACTCGGATGCTGGAATCACATCCCACAGACTCAGAGCCCTCCTGGATCTGCCTTGTATCTGGGAATGTCTTCTGTTTGGTTGCTGAAAGGACTGGTAACCAAGCAATAATGCCCGAGGTTTGGGCCTGTTGGATGTGGGTTTCTCATATAATCCTGGGAAGTGGCCCATTGTCCTTGGGGCAAGAACTGTGGATCTCTGGATGCCAAGAGCTCCAACCCAACACTGCATTTTGAACTTGACCCATTCTAAACCTTCTATTTCGCTACCAACACTCTTTCCTCCCTGCCCCCCATTTCCCATCACAGATACTGTGCCCAGATAGACATAGAAGTAGTGACTGTAGGTCCTACTCCAATTTTCTCTGCTAGATAATAGTAAAAAACAATAGTGATGGGGCATGGTGGCTCACATCTGTAATCTCAGCACTTTGGGAGGCGGAGACGGGTGGATCACAAGGTCAGGAGATCGAGACCATCCTGGCCAATACGGTGAAACCCTGTCTCTGCTAAAAATACAAAAATTAGCCAGGTGTGGTTGTGTGCACCTGTAGTCCTAGCTACTCGGGAGGCTGAGACAGGAGAATCACTTGAACCCAGCAGGCAGCGCTTGCAGTGAGCCGAGATGGCGCCACTGCACTCCAGCCTGGGGGCGACAGAGCTAGACTCAGCCTCAGACAACAACAACAACAACGACTAAAATATCAATAGCAAACACATTAGCAAACCTTACTGTGGGACAAACATTGTTCAGAGTGTTTGTATGTACTAACTCATTTAATTCTCCTAAATCCACTTTGAGATAGGTGCTATTGAAATCCCCACTTTCCAGTTAAAATATCTGTGATTAAAGAGTGTGGAGCTGGGTTCTGTGGATCACAGATAGGGAAGGCAATGCAAACATCTAAGCTTCAGTCCCCACCATTCCCAGCCCCACAGGAGGCTGGGGGCTGCTGCTCTTCAGTGCAAAATCCCTCCAGGCCTGTGGTGTGGCAGGAGAAGCACTGTGCAGATGTAAACATTTAGATTATTATGTACACTGACTGTGTCCAAGTCAGCAAAGGATATAGTCATCCGCAACACGGAAGATCCTCCTCTTTCAGGGACCTCTGCACCCAACCCAATCCTTCTCCACCTGAAATTCTCCCAGACCTTCTCCCAGTGGGATCTTACTAGGTCACACGCTCACGTGAGTTTTCTGGTTATAACATCATGATTCTGAGGAAGGGGTGATCAAGGTAACCAGAACTGGTACATACTCAGTCTTCACGGAGACTGCTTCTCCAGTGAATTAGATTCTGTGTTCTTGTCTTACACCCTTCTTGTGATTGCATGAGCGGAATGTTTTCTTATGTTCAGTAGTTTTCTTCTCCTTGTTTTGTGTATTTCTCACGAACTTTTTCTGGAACTTACTAAAAACTTAGTTTTTCTGTAATCGAAGCTTGAAAGCTTCCTAATTTCAATAAAATAGGACCTTTTGAGTCATGCTTCCCCTCAATGTTAAGTACCTGGGACTCCTGCAAGCATGAAACAGGGAAGAGTTAGTGCCTTAGAAGGAATAGACCAGATATTCCTCCTATTCCACTGCAGACTCAGAAGGGACTTAGGGATGTTATTTATAGTTCAAACAGCAAAGAGAGACATTCCAGTTAGAAAAGATAATCATCACCTCTTATTTTCCTAATGATTAAACAGACAGTGCTTGTAATGTTCCTAAGTTCTGTCATTATCACCCTGTGCTTTAATATCTAAATAAATTATCTCAAGTCCCTATTCTACATAGTTGAGAGAAGTCCAGTGTTTCTCCCAAGATTTCTAATGAGGGAAGCACTTATAAAGTCTCCTGTCAACATTCTGACTTTATTTACTTATTTTATGGCTTTTTTTTTTTTTTTTTTTGAGACAGAGTTTTGCTCTTGTCGCCCAGGCTGGAGGGCAGTGGTGCAATCTTGGCTCACTGCAACCTCTGCCTCCTGGGTTCAAGCAATTCTCCTGCCTCAGCCTCCTGAGTAGTTGGGATTACAGGTGCCTGCCACCAAGCCTGGCTAATTTTTTGTATTTTTAGTAGAGACGGGGTTTCACCATGTTGTCCAGGCTGCTCTTGAACTCCTTACCTCAGGTGATCCACGCACCTCAGGTGATCCACGCGCCTCAGCCTCCCAAAGTGCTGGGACTACAGGCATGAGCCACTGCGTCTGGTTGACATTCTGACTTTAAATCCTAGCTTTCCATCATCTTTTAATTTTTTGCTTTTTCCATTCTTCAAATACTCCCATCATAAGGCTGTTCTTGTCTTTGACTTATTTTTTAAAAAACTAAGATCTGGCAATTACAACAAAAAAGACATACCCATTAAAATTTGTATCAGATACCATTCTTCATAAATTTCCTTGGCCATTCCCAAGGATGAGCTGTTTTACAGCCTCGTTCTCCTTAGGTCCCAGTCTCATAGCAGTTCCTGGGAAGTGGTTCCTCCCTGTGGTGATTCTCTCCTGTTTCTTCCTCAATTCCAAAATCTCAACCAAAGAGACTCAGACCCTGGGCTGTGGCTGAGAAGTTGGTGTGGGATAAAAAGTCCCTTTATATGAAGATGGTGGATAGGAGGCAGGACTAGCTTCCAGCTCCCGATTGGACAGACAACCAGCATGTGGAGACTTACATTATAAACTTTTGCTCTAGGAACTACCACAGCAACATACCAGGAAAGCTGAGAGAATCCACAGACCCTTTGAAGGATCTGAATCACTGCTGTAGGGTCCATGAGATGTCAAAACCTTTGAGTCCGCTTGCTTTCTCAGTGGTAAGCCTGGTAGTCTGGGGCGAGTTCTCAGCCCTGGTCACCACCTGCCTGGAAATAGGCTTGGTGCTGCTGGGAGGGCATGGTGGGAGTGAGACCAGCTTTTAGGACTGCGAGCTACATGGAAGCTGGGTGAGGCCTGTGACTGCTGGCTTTCCCCCACTTCCCTGGCATGCTGTGTGACTCAGCAGAGGTAGCCATAATCCCCCTGAGAACATAACTCCATTGACCTGAGAACAACACCCTCATCCCCACAGCAGCCACTGCAAGCCCCGCCCAAGGAGAGGCTGAGCTCAGCCATGCCCCGACCTGGTAGACTCATCCTGGTAGCTAAAGACAAAAAACATAATCTCTTGGAAGCTCTATAGCCCCACCTCCTGCGTGATCCTCCCTATGCAACCACAGCTGATGTGCTCTTGAAAGCACCACCTCTGGCTGGAGGCCAATCAACACAAAACCAGCATGCTAAACAAAAATACAACCATCCCTAGGGGAAAGGGGAGAACACCATATCAAGGGAGCATCCCATGGGACAAAAGAATCTGAACGGCGGCCCTTGAGTCCTGACTCTTCCATCTGACATAGTCTACCCAAATGAGAAGGAACTGGAAAAACAATCCTGGTAATACAATTGTATTAGTCCATTTTCATGCTGCTGATAAAGACTTAATTGAGGTCAGCGAGGTGGCTCATGCCTGTAATCCCAGCACTTTGGGAGGCCGAGGCAGGAGGATCACCTGAGGTCAAGATTTTGGGACCAGTCTGACCAACATGGAGAAACCCCGTCTCTACTAAAAATACAAAATTAGCCAGATGTGGTGGTGCATGCCTGTAATCCCAGCTACTCGGGAGGCTGAGGCAGGAGAATTGCTTGAACCTGGGAGGCAGAGGTTGCAGTGAGCCGAGATCGTGCCATTACACTCCAGCCTGGGCAACAAGTGCAAAACTCAGTCTCAAAAAAAAAAAAAAACACATAACTGAGACAGGGGAATTTGCAAAAGAAAGAGGTTTAATTGGACTTACAGTTCCAATTGGCTGTTCCATGTGGCTGGGGAAGCCTCACAATCATGGTGGAAGGCAAAGAGGGGAAAGTCCCATCTAATGTGGATGGCAGCAGGCAAAGAGAGGATGAGGAAGATGCAAAAGCGGAAACCTCTGATAAAACCATCAGATCTTGTGAGACTTATTCACTGCCACAAGAAAAGTATGGGGGAACCACACCCATGATTCAATTATCCCCCGCTGGGTCCCTGCCACAACACGTGGGAATTATGGGAGTACAATTCAAGATGAGATTTGGTGGGGGGACAGAGCTGAACCATATCAATGACAAAACAAGGTCTTCTTTTTTTTTTTTTTTTTTGAGACTGAGTCTCGCTATCGCCCAGGCTGGAGTGCTGTGGCGCGATCTCGGCTCACTGCAGGCTCCACCCCCTGGGGTTCACTCCATTCTCTTGCCTCAGCCTCCCGAGTAGCTGGGACTACAGGCGACCGCCACCTTGCCCGGCTAATTTCTTGTATTTTTTGTAGAGACGGGGTTTCACCGTGTTAGCCAGGATGGTCTCGATCTCCTGACCTCATGATCCACCCGCCTCAGCCTCCCGAAGTGCTGGGATTACAGGTGTGAACCACTGCGCCTGGCCAAAACAAGGTCTTTTAACACCCCAAAAGATCACACCAGCTCACCAGCAATGGATTCAAACCAAGACGAAATCTCTGAATTGCCAGAAAAAGAATTGCAGTCGATTGTTAAGCTAATCAAGGAGGAACCAGAGAAAAGTAAAGTTCAACTTAAAGAAATCAAAAACATGATACAGGATATGAAAAGAAAATTCTTCAGTGAAATAGGTAGCATACATAAAAAACAATCACAATTTCTGGAAATCAAGGACACACTTAGAGAAACACAAAATGCACTGGAAAGTCTCAGCAATAGAATTAAACAAGCAGAAGAAAGAACTTCAGAGTTCAAAGACAAGGCTTTTGAATTAACCCAATCCACCAAAGACAAAAGAATTTTAAAAAATGAACAAAACCTCCAAGAAGTTTGGGACTATGCTGAATGTCTGAACCTAAGAATAATCTGTGTTCCTGAGGAAGAAGAGAAATCTAAAAATTTGGAACACATATTTGAGGGAATAATTGATGAAAACTTCCCCAGCCTTGCTAGAGATCTAGACATCCAAATATAAGAAGCTCAAAGAACACCTGGGAAATTCATCACAGAAAGAGCATCACCTAGGCACATAGTCATCAGATTATCTAAAGTCAAGACAAAGGAAAGAATCTTAAGAGCTGTGAGGCAAAAGCACCAGGTAACCTATGAAGGAAAACCTATCAGATTCACAGCAGATTTCTCAGCAGAAACCCTACAAGATAGAAGGGATTGAGTCTTTTCTTTTAGCCTCCTTAAACAAAACAATTATCAGCAGAGAATTTTGTATCTGGTGAAACTAAACTTCATAAATCAAACAAAGGTATAGTCTTTTCCAGACAAACAAATGCTGAGAGAATTCACCACTACCAAGCCAGCACTACAAGAACTGCTAAAGGAGCTCTAAATCTTGAAACAAATCCTTGAAATACACTAAAACAGAACCTCCTTAAAGTGTCAGTCCCACAGCACCTGTATAATAATAACACAATGAAAAAAAGAAGGTATTCAGCCAACAAATAGCACGATGAATGGCCTAAATGCTCCACTTAAAAGATACAGAATGGCAGAATGGATAAGAATTCACCAACCAAGTTTCTGCTGTCTTCAGGAAACTCATCTAATACATGAAGACTCACATAAACTTAAGGTAAAGGGGTGGAAAAAGATATTCCTTGTAAATGGATACCAAAAGTGAGCAGGAATAGCTATTCTTATATCAGATAAAACAAGACTTTAAAGCAAAAGCAGTTAAAAAAAAGACAAAGCAGGATATTATATAATGATAAAAGGATTAGTCCAACAGGAAAATATCACAGTCCTAAATATATATGCACCTAACACCTAAATATATATGCACCTAACAAATTTATAAAATAATTACTACTAGATCTCAGAAATGAGATAGATGGCAACACTGTAATAGTGGGGGATTTTAATACTCTACTGACAGCACTAGACAGGTCGTCAAGACAGAAAGTCAACAAAACGACAATGGACTTAAACTATACCCTACAGCAGATGGACTTAACAGATATTTAGAGAACATTCTACCCAACAACTGCAGAATATACATTCTATTCATCAGCCTATGGAGCATTCTCCAAGATAGGTCATATGATAGGCCACAAAACAAATCTCAGCAAATTTAAGAAGATGGAGATTTTATCAAGTACTCTCTCAGATCACAGTGGAATAAAATTGGAAATCAACTCTAAAAGGAATCCTCGTAACCATGAAATTACACGGAAATTAAATAACCTGCTCCTGAATGATCACTGGATCAACAATGAAATCAAGATAGAAATTTAAAAATACAGCCAAGCACAGTGGCTTATGCCTGTAATCCCAGCACTTTGGGAGGCCAAGGCAGGTGGATCACAAGGTCAGCCATTCGAGATCAGCCTGGCCAACATAATGAAACCCTGTCTCTACTAAAAATATAAAAAATTAGCTGGGTGTGGTGGCACACGCCTGTAATCCCAGCTACTCGGGAGGCTGAGGCAGAAGAACTGCTTGAACCTGGGAGGCGAAGGTTGCAGTGAGCTGAGATCATGCCACTGTACTCCAGCTCGGGCAAGAGTGCGAGACTCTTTCTCAAAAAAAAAAAAAAACAAAAACCAAAAAACTTTTAACTGAACAACAATAGTGACACCACCTATCAAAACCTCTGGGATATAGAAAAGGCAGTGCCAGGAGGAAAGTTCATAGCCTCAAATGCCTACATCAAAAAGTCTCAAAGGACACAGACAGACAATCTAAGGTCACACCTCACAGAACTGGAGAACAAGAAGACTCCAAGTCCAAACTTGGCAGAAGAAAAGAAATACTGAAGATCAGAGCAGAACTAAATGAAATTGAAACAAACACACAAAAATACAAAAGATAAATGAAACAAAAAGCTCGTGCTTTGAAACATTGGTGAGATTAAGAAAAGAAGAGAGAAGACTCAAATAAGCTCAATTAGAAACAAAGTGGAAAATATTACTACTGATACCACACAAATACCAAAGATTATTCAAGGCTATTATGAACACCTTTATGGACATAAACTAGAAAACCTAGAGGAATTGGATAAATTTCTGGAAATATACAATTCTCCTAGATTAAACCAGGAAGATACAGAAACTCTGAACAGACCAATAACAGGAAGTGAGATTGAAATAGCAATAAAAAAAATTGCCAACAAAAAAAGTACAGGACCAGACCAACTCACAGCTGAATTATATCAGACATTCAAAGAAGAATTGGTACCAATCCTATTGATACTATTCCACAGGATAGAGAAAAAGGGAATCCTCCCTAAATAATTCTATGAAGCCAGTATCACCCTAATACCAAAACCAGGGAAGGACATAACAAAAAAAGAGAACTACAGACCAATATCCCTGATGAACAGGGTTTCATCCCTGGTGTAAAACCAACTTAATCATGGGGGATTATCTTTTGGATATGCTGTTGGATTTGGTTAACCAGTATTTTGTTGAGGATTTTTGCATCACACAACTAGAAAAAAAAAAAAAAACCCTAAAATTCACATGGAACCCAAAAAAGAGCCTGCATAGCCAAAGCAAGACTAAACAAAAAGAACAAATCTGGAGGCATCACATTACCTGACTTCAAACTATACTATAAGGCCATAATCACCAAAACAGTATGGTACTGGTATAAGATAGGCACATAGACCAATGGAACAGAATAGAAAACCCAGAAATAACCCAAATACTTAAAAGCCAGCTAATCTTCAACAAAGCAAATAAAAACATAAAGTGGAGAAAGGCCACCCTATTCAACAAATGGTGCTGGGATAATTGGCTAGCCACATGTAGAAGAATGGAACTGGAGCCTCATCTCTCTCCTTATACAAAAATCAACTCAAGATGGATCAAAGACTTAATTCTAAGACCTGAAGCCATAAAAATTCTAGACAACCCACAGAGTGGAAGAAAATCTCCACAGCATATACATCTGACAAGGGACTAATATCCAGAATTTACAAAGAACCCAAGCAAATCAGCAAGAACAACAACAACAACAAAAACAAAAAACAATCCCATCAAAAAGTGGGCTAAGGATATGAATAGATAATTCTGAAAAGAAGATATAAAATGGTGAACAAACATATGGAAAAATGCTCAACATCACTAATTATTGGGGAAATGCAAATTACAATCACAATGCATACCTCCTCACTCTTGCAAAAATGCCCATAATCAAAACATCAAAAAATAATAGATGTTAGCATGGATGTAATGAAAAGGGAACACTTTTACACTGTTGGCATGAATGTAAACTAGTATAACCACTATGGAAAACAGTGTGAAAATTCATTAAAAAACTAAAAGTAGATCTACCATTTGATCCAGTAATCCCACTACTAAATACGCAGAGGAAAATAAGTCATTATACAAAAATGATACTGGCACATGCATATTTATGGCAGCACAATTTACAATTGCAAAAATATGAAACCAGCCCACATGCCCATCAATTGAGTGGACAAAGAAAATGTGATATATATATATACTTATGTATATATATATATGTGTGTGTGTATACATATATATGTATATATGTATATACACACCACGTAATACTACTCAGCCATAAAAAGGAATTAAGTAGTGGCATTCGCAACAACCTGAATAGAATCGAAGACTATTATGTTATTTGAAGTAACTCAGGAATAGAAAACCAAGTATCATATTTTCTCATTCATAATTAGGAGCTAAGCTATGAGGACTCAAAGCCATAACAATGATACAATGGCCTTTGGGAACTCTGGGGAAAGGGTGGGATGAGGGTGAGAGATAAAAGACTATACATTGAGTACAGTGTACACTGCTTGTGTGACGGGTGCACCAAAATCTCGGAAATTACCACTGAAGAACTTACTCATGTAACCAAACACCACCTGTTCCCCAAAAACATATGGAAAGAAAACATAAATAAAACATCAACATTGTGACGGGTGCACCAAAATCTCACAAGTCAACACTAAAGAACTTACTCATGTAACCAAACATCACCTGTTCCCCAAAATTTTATTTTTATAGAAATAAAAAAAAAATTTAAGTCAACATTAAAAAAAAGCCACTTTATTTTTCAGGGCACTTTCTCTCCCCTCTGTTTCTACTTCCGCCCCCCACCCCCCACCCCCCACCCCACCGCAGATCACCACTGAGGTTTGTCTTTCTTAACCAAAAAAGGCATAGGAATGTTTTACTAAATTTATGAACTATTCATTATATATACTCACTTTTAGAAAGGCAGAAACCTTGAAAAGAAATTTTTTAATTCTCCTAGTCTTAAAGTTTCAAAATGGAATTCTCTGTATTTGCAGCATCTACTAATAAAAGGGGTAGGAAGATGATGAAAAGAATTTATTCTCTGCCATCCAGAGAAAACTCTAGAGACCAAGGCCTTTTAGTGTTTCTATTTTGGATAAACAGCGTGGTGCTGGATTGCTAGAGGTCAATAAATGCTGGCCTCCCTGTGTCCTACTTACCCCCTCCAGCTCCCTGCAAACATGAGGAGTGCGGAGTCCGGGGGCCCTGGTGTTAAGGCTCTGTCCAATCATGACACTCACCAAAGCTGATTCACTCCTAAGGATGGAGCCCACTGCCCTGCCAGAAAACTTCAGGAGAAACTTGGACATTTTTGCAACTGTCTGTGGTATCTGTCATCAGGCTGACACTTACTGCAAAAATCTCACCCACAGCCGTTAGAGTCAGCATTTCTGTGAAGCTTATGGTGGGGGTAATTTATGCTTCTTTCCGGCTACCCTGCCTTCTAAATGCCCAGCGCATCCTCTCTATTTTTTGAGACCATCATTTCACTGGAAGGACCTGCATCATCTATCACCGTCCTCCAGATTCAGCAGGTTTTAAGGAACCCAGCAATCAAGTGCTCTGCCCGAGAGAGGGGACGTGAGAAGCCAACCCTAATTCACCTTAATAGGATGGTCACAGAAAGCAAAGTCTGGTTGGCTCCACTCTTTCTAAAATTTACTTCTTCTTATTATTATTAATTAGAGACAAGGGTCTTGCCCTGTTATCCAGGCTGGAGTGCAGTGGCACAATCATAGTACACTGCAGCCTCAAACTCCCAGGCTCAAGCGATCCTCCTGCCTCAGCCTCCTAAGTAGCTGAGCCTTACAGGCGTGCACAACCATACCCGGCCATTGTAATTTTTATTTATTTTTGTACAGATGACATCTGGCTATGTTGCCCAGGCTGGTCTGGAACTCTTGGCCTCAAATGATCCTCCTGCCTCTGCCTCTCAAAGTGTTGGGATTACAGGCGTAAGCCATTGAGCCTGGTAGTTTTTATTTTTATTAAAGTGATCCGTGAACATGTTTTAAGAAGTCAAGTAGTTCTACAAGGCTTATTAAAATAAACTCAAAAAGCTGTCTTCCATTGTCTCATTCCCTAAGCCACCAGAGACCATTTAAAGCTTTGCAGACATATATATATATATTCTTTCATGTTCCTAAATACTACTTTTTCATTTTTTAGTTATAGGTTTTATTTATTTGCTATCCACCATGGAAAATGAGGATTTATTTTCTCTCTCCTACAACAACGCTACACACGTACAGTTTTTCCATTCTTGTCCCCGTAACAGGTTTTATCTAATTATGGTGAGATAAATATTCAGAGTTTACATTATTCAAAATATGTAAATGTTTATTTATATACATATATTTAAATATTTACAGGTAAATCATTTTAAATATATGTATTTACAGGTAAATCATGTAGTTCATTAGTATTGCACTTCCTTTCTTGCACAGATTTTCATTTTTGCTGAAGTTAATAATTGCCTTTCCTTGTTTATTTCTTTTGCTATACATCTCACTAAGTAATTTCCAAAGTCTCTCTGCTTGTCCACATGTCTTCTCATCTTATTCTAACACATGAAGGGGCCTCTTAATTTCATCTTCTTTAAGAAGACCATCTCAGAGCCTTCTTTATTCCAGGACACAGTCATCCTTCTTCCTACTTTTCACCTTCTTCCTGGATCCTCACATTCTCTGATACTAGATCCCTTAGTCTGTTGCAGCTCTTAAATCTCTTTCTTGTTTTTTGCTTTATTTTTACAGAACTCATCCTCAATTAAATTTTAAAGAAAAGCGTGCATGAGAGTTAACATTTTTGAGATACTGTGTGTCTGAAAACATCTTACTGCGCATTGTTTTGGTCTAAGTGTTTGTGTTCTCCCAAAATTTGTATGTTAAAATATAATCCCTAATGTGATGGGGTTAGCAGATAGGACCTTTGGGAGGTGATTAGGTCATGAGGATGCAGCCCTTATAAATGGGATTAGTGCCCTTAGAAAAGAGATCCCAGGGCCGGGCACCATGACCCAAGCCTGTAATCCCAGCAGTTTGAGAGCCTGAGGCGGACAGATCACTTGACCTCAGGAGTTCGAGACCAGCCTGGGCAACATGGTAAGACTCTGTCTCTACTAAAAATACAAAAAAAACAGCTGGGAGTGGTGGTGCTTGCCCATAGTCCCAGCTACTCAGGAGGCTGAAGTGGGAGGATCGCTTGAGCCCAGGGGCGGAGGCTGTAGTGAGCCAAGATCACGCCACTACACTTCAGCCTGGGTGGTGGAGTGAGATGGGGTCTCAAAAAAAAGAGACCCCAGAAAGCTGCCTTGGGAGGACACAGCTAGAAGGTGCCTTTTCTGGACCAGAAAATGGGTCCTCCCCAGACACTGAATTTGCTAGTACCTTGATCTTGGACTTCCCAGCATCAGAACTGTGAGAAATAAATTTCTGTTGTTAATAAGATACCCAGTTTATGCTGTTTTGTTATAACCCAAATAGACTAAGGCATACGTCCACTCTAAGTTAGACTTACACAGTGTAGAAAACACTAGGAATCATTTTATTTTCTCAGAATTTTGAGAGCATTCCTTCTAGTCTGTCTTGTTAGATGGTCCAAAGCCATTTTGGTTCTTGATCTTTTATGGAGAAACTGCTCTTCACCCTCTCAGGAAATTTGTGGCACCCTTTTCCTTTGCTTTGCTTTTTCTTTATTTGGGTGATTTCCTCATTTAAAAAAAACCATTTACAAAATATTAATGAGTGATTAATTAAGTCCTAATTAGGCAGCCCTTTTACTCTGGAAACATATGCCTTCCATTCTGGGAAGATTTCTTGAATTATTTAACTGATATTGTTACCCTCATTTTCTGAATTCTCTCTTTATGGAGGTGCTATCATTAGCATGCTGGATCTTCAGGACTCAAATTAAAATGTTTTGGTTTGTTTGATTTTCTCTCATTTTATCTCTTTTTTTCCTTTTTTGCTCCACATACTAGGAAATTGACCCAACTTTATCTTCAAACTCTTTGGTTGAGATTCTTGATAATAACTGTTACTGGTCTCATCATTTTGATTTCCAACAGCTTTTTATGTTTCTCTGATATTTTTCCTCTTTTGATACATGAGTAAAATATCTTATCTTGATAAATATAATGTTTTGTGCAGCTTCTTTGTTTTGCCTTCTATTTTTCATGTTAAATACTTACTTCTGATGCTGGGTGATACTTGGGTGTCTCATAATTAAGCGTGTGATTCTCCAAATATGATTCAAGCCCTGAGTGCATGCACTGGGCCCCTTGACTGTGGGCTTCACTGTTAGAAGTGCTGCTTTGTCCATTTCGTTGGGAAATTGCTATACTGGCAGACCTATACTTACACCTATATTTAGGTCTTTTTTGCTTGGTGCCTCTGTGGGTTGGTTTCCTTGAAAGCAGACACTGAAACAAAATTGGAGTGCAAGATGATTTTTAGGAATCAACACTGTACATTAAGGCCCAGGGGAAGGAAGAATTGGGCAAAGCAAGAAGTCAAACTGTAGCTGGGGATGGTGGCTCATGCCTGCAATCCGAGAACTTTGGGAGGAGGCAGAGGCAGGTGGATTACTTGAAGTCAGGAGTTCGAGACCAGCCTGGCCAATATGATGAAACCACATCTCTACTAAAATTATAAAAATCAGCTGGGCGTGTTGGTGGGCGCCTATAATCCCAGCTACTTGGGAGGCTGAGGCAGGAGAATCGCTTGAACCCGGCAGGCAGAGGTTCCATGATCTCAGATCATGCCATTACACTCCAGCCTGGGCGAAAGAGCGAGACTCCATCTCTAAATAAATAAATAAATAAATGTCCAACTGCAATGCAGGCCACCCTGGCAGGGAGCTCTGGAGGGAGGTTTGTCCATCAGAGTGTTCCATATTGAGCTCAACTGGCTTCGTCTATGCCCACCTCTATCAGTCGTTGGATGTGGGCCATCCCAGGGAGGGCATGACCTTGGGCAAGGGTGCTGTCTGCAGCTGAACCAGACATGTGAAGGAACTGATAGGGCTCCCCTAAAATGTGCAATCAGTTGGTCCTAGAAGAGGGATCTGGGCAGTGCCTTTCTGTGTTTACCATAGAGCTAGTCAGATTCCCCAAGAAGGCTCTTCCAGACTCTTTCATTTCTACAGGATATTAACTTGTTCTAAGGGTCAAATAGGGAGTGTTGGGAGGGAGGAGCAGTGGAGAGGGAGTTATCTCAAATCAGTCTATAAAGTTTCTCATTATATCATCTTTTTCAGTATGAATATCCCATCTTTATCTGTGCCTGGTATTCCACAGGGCAAAGACCCTTTATTTTATCCCATTCTAGGAACAAACCTCCAGGCTGTGATTTATAGAGAAAGAAATGTGGGGTTTAACTCCTTAATCCTACTTAAAAACAAACAAACACAAATCCTCGTGTTGTTAGCTGCTCCCCGGCATCCTCCCCTACCACAATCTTCCTGTCCCCAGAGGTACATAGTTCCACCAATTTCTGACTCTTTTGGAATGTGTGTGGCCTGAGTCAGCTTGCCCAACTGGGTCTCCCTCTGCAGGCTTGGGATCAGTGTGCGTGCAGTTACTATGTCATATCAATCATCCGCCTGCTTTGCAGCTTCAACAATTTTGCTGCTATTATGTCCTCTCCTGTTCTCGTTGTCCTTGAGGGCTTATACTTAAAATAATCCCTTTACTCTCTTTTTCCTCAGTTTGGATCGTTGAAGAGATAAATGCATGTATATTTGCCATCTTTAACTTGATTTTGTTTTTAAAGAGACACCGTATGTAATTTTTCTTCCCAACTAACTGTAGAACTTCCTCAGCACAAATTAGAAAAGCAGCATGGAAGTGTAAAATCAGCAAGGCTTCATAGCTTGTGGCTTTTTCACCTGACTAACAAGATCTTTTTCCATCTGAGCTGCACTTAATTGTCAAATGGGGATCTGAGTAGCTTTCAGAAAGTTATATGAGATCAAGGGTATAAATTACCGGGCTTGCAGTAAACAGATATTAAATTTAGTTCTTAGTTCTCTTTAAAGCCAGAGATGAATGTAGTTTATAATTAAAACATGATGAGGTCGAATAAAACACTTGAAATTCAGTTGTGGGTGGGCTTGCTTACGATCTCCATGTGCGGCTCCACAGCCTCTCATTCCCTGGATATAGCGGAGTGGCAGAACAGGCTGCCAGAATCATCCTAAAGCAAAAGACGGCAGAGCTCCCGTTCACCAGCTCCCCACCTTTGGTTTACCAACAGGGCTCTGGTTTCTTGACATTTTCTTCTTTTCTTTTTTTTTTTTTTTTTTTTTTGTCTCACAGCTCATTTATTTTTATCCCCATTCTTGGCCTGCGTATCAGGCTAATAAGAGACATAGCATGCACAAAAATCCACAATTGTTATAAACCCCAGTAGCTTTACTTCCATGGTTCAACAGTGGCTGTAAGAAGTGAAAACTAAATTACAGTTGGGTGGCTCCATGGTGTGCATTACTTGTTTATGTCTTCACCTCTAAGTCTGAGAATGTGACATTCTTTGGGCTGTGCTGAACGAACTTTCTTGGGAAGACTTGCAATCAGGCCTGGCTGACTTTCCAGTCTCATTTTCACGCATTATTGCTCCCCGACGCCTCATTTTGCCCCAAATTCCCCCACAGTAGAAACACACACACACAAAGAAACAGAAACACATACCCTACACCAGGGTCTCTCAATGTTTGCTCCCTACTGTACCAGCATCAGAAATGTCAGGCTTGCATATTAAAAATTCTGGCCGGGCAAGGTGGCTCACTTCTGTAATCCCAGCACTTTGGGAGGCCAAGGCGGGTGAATCGCCTAAGGTCAGGAGTTCGAGACCAGCCTGACCAACATGGTGAAACTCCATCTCTATCTAAAATACAAAAAAAATTAGCTGGGCATGATGGTGGAAGCCTGTAATCCCGGCTACTTACTTGGGAGGCTGAGGCAGGAGAATCACTTGAACCTAGGAGGTGGAGGTTGCAGTGAGCCGAGCCGAGACTGTACCACTGCACTCCAGCCTGAGCAACAAGAATGAAACTCTGTCTCAAAATAAATAAATGAATTAAATAAAATAAAAAATAAAAATGGAGATTCCTGGCATTTATTCAAGAAGAAGTAAGGTTTTTTAAATATTAAAAACATTTTATTAGGGAGTTAATTGTACTATATGTATTTCAGGAGTTATATCCAGGAAGTACATTTAATTAAAAAAATAGGTTTAGGGGGTACAAGTGCAGTTTCATTACATGAATATATTGTGGAGTGGTGAAGTCTGGGCTATTAGTATAACCATCACCCAAATAGTGTACATTGTATCAATTAGGTAAGAAGTAATTAAACACCTTGTGCCACAGACCCCATTGGCCTTTGAATCTTTTCTCACACCATGTTTTTAGATGCATGCAATTAAATACATAGGATCACAAAAAAAACTATACAGTTTTCTATCTATAAAACTACATGTTAATTTTCTGATGTAGCAATATATGTGCTTATTTACTAACACATAAAATAAGATTTAGTATCAAGTTGAATAGCTTCTATTATTTTAGCATAAATGTTATTTTGAGAAATCTACAAGAGTAATGTGACATCAAAATACTTGTGCTTTCTATTAGTGACATCCCAGATACTACTAATGCTACCTAGTTTGTTACCTGTTTTCAAAATGCTAAATTTCAGTTACAGTTTAGTTAATGAAAATAAAGATGTAAATTGTTTTCCATCCAGGTTCAGCCACCTGCTGAGTTCTAATTAGGTACACTATTAAAGTCCACTGGAGGCCATGGTTTTGGACTAGTGTCCTGTACCAGGCCGCAGCAGACCAGACCAAACCAAAATGGACTCCCTCATGGGAAATGCCACATAATCCAACTGAAACTGAAAGGAAACAGGTAAATCCCCAAACAGGAGATTCACAGCAATCAATCGGAAAGACCCTATTGTACCTGAGTCAGTGTAAAAAGAAAGTTCCTCTGCTTTAATCCTTACAAAAAAAGTAGTTTGTAGTAACCTGATATTAAACAATCTACTTTTTTATTAATCTCTTTCCTTGTTCCCACCTTACAGAAACCAACCATTCTGCATTGCCCAGTGAAATATTCATTCTATTTTATAGACCGAAGTGTTGCCTGATTCTAATATTGCAAATACAAGCCAGTTAAATCTTTAAACTAAATTGGTTGCAATTTTGTCTTTTGACGACACCAAGTTAAAAAGTGAAACAAAACAAAAAGTGTTCTTCTAAATCTATTGAATTTGTCTCAGGGACAAGGCTAAGAATCTGCATTTCAACAAGCTTCCAGAACAGAACCACCAATCAACGCTATGTTTCCAAAACAGGAAATAGTGCCAACCCTCTGTGTACCTATAAGCCTTGCCCTAGGCACCAACCGGCCTTCTCACAAACACTAGTGGATGCTATTCAGTTAGCTAAAGTCTTACCATGTCTTCCCTGACAATTTTCTTTATCACTCCACCCTATCCTCAGGCAGATTTAGTTGCTTTTTCATCTGGGCTCCATGGACTTCTGGAATGCACTCATTGCTATATTTAAGTGTCACTCAGTTCTGTAAGAGAAGGGTGGAACAGTGTGTGATAAAATGTTAGTATCAGCAGGAAAAACTCAAAGAGCACGTGAAGTCCTGGACAATACATTTCACATTCCTGTTGTTATAACCCAACCGACAGAGAATCCTAAAAATTCCTACAAATTTTGGAAGGGCTTTGTAAGATCATTTATCTTGTCTCTGAGCTCCATTTTATGAGCTTGAGGTTTTTGTCCTGGGATTCCCAAGCACATTCCCCACTCAGCTTCATCATCTGCAGAGTGGGCTCCTCGGCCCGTTCCCACTTACTGTTTGTTCTCTCAGAACTGTACCCCGAGCCCTTGAAAGTTCTTACTCAAGTTGTCTTCAAGCAAGGGCCTCTTTCATTGTTAATTATTCTCTTATCTGCAGCTAGTAGCAGCCTAGTTGGGGCTTTAGAGTTTGAGGATGGAGGGAAAGGAGAAGCAGCTGACTTCACAGTGCTCTGGTCTCCAATTGGATTATATTTTAAAAAATAAATAAATCAGATCTTTATTCCACAGACTTCTTCCTGCAAACACATCTGTACCTCATGCTGAAGAGGGTCTATTGCCTTCTCTAGTTTCGGTTACATTATCAAAGTCGTCAGGCCCCAGGAAAGGCAGGGAGTGGGAGGAATGGATGAGAGAGAAAAGTTCATCAAATCACATATAAGTACTTTTTCAGGTGCTTATCTGTCCCTTGAGACCTGACTTTTCAACAGCAGAGCCCTCTGTTTAAAAGCAAGTGATTTTTTTCTGTTGGGCAATTTAACCCCTTTAAGTTAAAGTTCTCTCATTCAATTATAATACTAAGTATGTTGCAGGAATGTATTACATAGAGCAGTTCGCTCAATATTACATGCATAGTAAATGCTCAATAAAGGAGAACTTTATTATTATTTCTCTCTTATGTCCTACACACAGCAGCGTGCTGGCACATAATAGGTGCTCAGTAAACTCTTAAGGGCTTTTAGTGCAAGAAAGAAAGAAAAAACCTTGTCACGGGTGATCAATGACTATCTGGGCTGGTGGTGTGGGGGTAAAATAATTTACCAAGACAGCTGTAGATAAAGAAAGGCAGATTTGGCTGGGCACAATGGCTCATGCCTGTAATCCCAGCACTTTGGGAGGCCAAGGCAGGTGGATCACTTGAGGTCAGGAGTTCGAGACCATCCTGGCCAACGTGGCGAAACCCCATCTCTACTAAAAATACAAAAATTAGCTGGGCGTGGTGGTGCATGCCTGTAATCCCAGCTACTTAGGAGGCTGAGACAGGAGAATTGCTTGAACCCGGGAGGCGGAGGTTGCAGTGAGCCGAGGTCACACCACCGCACTCCAGCCTGGGTGACAGAACAAGACTTCATCTCAAAAACAATAAATAATAATAATAAGAAGAAAGGCAGATTTATTAGAGAAAGTAGGAAAACACGCTGTGAGGAAGCAACTGGAAGGCCAGCAGGCGCTGACTGCAAGGAAACAAAGGTTCGCTGCGCATTTTTTAGAATAGTGCTCATGCTGTCTGTTGAGGAGGGCTTTGTGCAGTATGGATAATGCCAAGGTTGCTGTGAGCTGGCTTGCAGGTGTTTGCTGATAGTTACGCAGATTGAGGGTTATTTACGCAGGAGGCGTATGTGTCCTGGACCATGAAGAAAGGCAGACTTGCATCTTATCAGCTTTCTCTTTTTGCTTCTCCCTGCTCCCACCAACCTGACTTCCTTTCCCTAATTAGGACTCCACAAACCTGAGAGTCAGAAAACTGAGGTCCAAGTCCTGCCTCTGCCACTAACTTGCTTTGTGACCTTGTGCAACATTCTCTATTTTCCAGAGTGAATGGTCTCTTATACCCACTAAATGGACAGGATTATCTAATTTCAAAAGCAGTGGTTCCAAAGTTTCAGAGTCAACTGGGGATGATAATAATAAAAATGATGATGATGTGAAGCAATAGTATTTTAGATCTCCATTCTAAAATTTCACAAGGAAATTTATATTTTAATTTTTGACTGTGATTTTGACCGTTAAATTAGGCTAAGAACTACTATCCTAGAGTTCTTGTATCTCTATCTCTCATAGATTATATTTTAGAAGAGTACAATGAGTTATGCAAATGGCTCTAATAGGAAAATAAAATATAGAATCTTCCCAATACACTGAATTTTTCTACCATGAGAGCAGCTTTCATCCCTGCAGGCTCTACACCCTCATTTCTTCAGCAAATACTTGTTTTGTGCCCACTACACCAGGACCTATGGAAGAACCAGGGATCCCAAAGGAAACAGAAGAAGCCTTTCCTTAGAGGGGCTCGGAAGCTGGGGAAGGAGGGAAGACAAGAAAACCAGTGATCTTAGTACAAACATCCCTGTCACAATGAAGGGAAATCCAGGATGCAATGGTACCCAGGAGGAGCTCAGAACTCAATCTTGGGTGAAAAACTTGAAAGCAGTAACATCTAGCTGTGCCTTCTCTGTTTTTTTGTTTTGTTTTTTGTTTTTTTTTTTTTCAATACAAAGGGAAGCCCTCCTTGAAATATCAAGGCTTCTTAATAGCAAATACACTAAGCTGAGCCACAACCTGCAGATTGATTAAACATACAAAACTCCCCTCTGTGCAATAGTAAAATATAATTAAAGCCTCGATGCTATTAAATGAGAGAAAGAAACACCACTTTTCCTCCCGCTAAATAGGAGCTGAATCAAATTCTTAAGCATCTACCAAGTGTTCATTGTATACTCAAGCTAAACTTTCTTTTGGCTTCCAGAGGGGTGGGAGTTTGCGCTGCAGTTACCAGTTTCATCACTGGGCAGTTTGCAGGGTGTAGGGGTCTTTTGCTTGATGATATCATTAAGATTTCCCTAGTGTGGACAGAAAAGTTATTAACTTGCCCGCGAAAGATACTTAAATGCCATCAAAAAGTTTCGAATTTCTCATAATTTTCCTTAATGGTGCAAAAATCGTCTCGGGACTCCAGTTCTGAGATGTCATTTTCAAAGAACTCTGTGCTGGAAGTTTCAAATTACCTAATTACCATATTTATTGCCAGAATCTGTTTTCTAATCCCTGATGGCTTTGTCAGGTATATTTATGTGCTGTTTCTTTTCTTCTTTGGCGGTGGGTACTGAGCTGGGTTTGTTGCAATATGAATTGGAGAGCCCTTTGGTTAGGGACAATAGAAGGAAGCCTGGGGCAGGAATGGCCCTGAAGGGTACACCCTGCCAGAGCCAGACAGAGAGGAAACCATGGCTGGCTTCCAAGTAATCATTACTGGCATCAGAGACACCATATTGCAATTGTAATGGATATAAATTAAGCTACACGTTAATCTGGCTCCTCTCCTGCTTAGACCACCCAAGCCAGGAGCCCACTTGAGTTCCAGTTGGATCCAGAAACGATTCCTCTTCATTCTTTCCTTAATTGATGCTCAGCCACAAAAAGTTCGTTGTCATGAGGAAGGAGATGACAAATTAAACGTTAATCATATTTAAGGGTCATGTAGTTCTATCCAACGGAAAGAATAGCTTTGACCCTAAAGTCTTTAAAAGAACTGGGGCTTGCTTTATGGCCGCCAAAGGTCAGTTTTATACAGTTCAGTGGGCAGAGCAGTTTGGGTTTTTTTTTTGTTTGTTTTTTTTGGGGGAGTTTGGGCATTATTAAAAACAACAAAACCTCGTTTTAACTTATCTCAAACATCCTCTATGACACCTGATTCTCTGAAAAAAATCCTCTGGTGGGAGAAAATGAACATGACTTAGTGGTTTCCTAGTCTATTTTCTTTTGCTTTTTCTCATTAAGATAAAAGAAATACCACATACACACAAAACTAAATAAAATAAAATAGAAAATTAATTCTTGAAAATGCTTTCTCTTTGAATGATCAAATGTAGTATCTGGAAGGGCTTTAGGTTTACAGACTAGTATGGCTGGATAGTTTTGCTATCTGTTTTTGAATTAAGATGTTCTTAGTATTTTTTCTCTCAATTATTGCAATATTTTCATATATCTTTTATTTTTTCTCCTTCTAGGTTAAAAACTATCTTCCTGGCTGGGTGTGGTGGCTCACGCCTGTAATTCCAGCACTTTGGCAGGCCAAGGCAGGCAGATCACGAGGTCAGGAGATCGAGACCATCCTGGCTATCACGGTGAAACCCCGTCTCTACTAAAAATACAAAAAAAAAAAAAAAAATTAGCTGGGAGTGTTGGTGCACTCCTGTAGTCCCAGCTACTCGGGAGGCTGAGCAGGATAATTGCTTGAACCTGGGAGGCAGATGTTGCAGTGAGCTGAGATCGTGCCACTGCACTCCTGCACTCCAGAATGGGCGACAGAGCAAGATTCCTTCTCAAAAAAAAAAAAAAACAAAACAACAAAAAACTATCTTCCATTAATGGCTGGCTGGGTGGTTCCTTTTGAATTAAGATACTATTGGCCACTTTCTCTCTAGACTGTTGCACTATGTTGCCAAACACTCACACACACACACACACACACACACACATTTCCCTTTCGAGGTTAAAGACTGTCTTCTTTCATATGTCTTCTTTTTGTTTTGTTTTGTTTTTGAGACGGAGTTTCACTCTTGTCGCCCAGGCTGGAGTGCTACTGCACAATCTTGGCTCACTGTAACCTCTGCCTCCCAGGTTCAAGTGCCTCAGCCTCCCAAGTAGCTGGGATTACAGGCACTTGCCACCACGCCTGGCTAATTTTTTTTATTTTTAGTAGAGACAAGGTTTCACCATGTTGACCAGGCTGGTCTTGAACTCCTGACCTCAGGTGATCTGCCCTCCTTGACCTCCCAAAGTGCTGGGATTTCATACGTATTCTTTATTATTTCAAGAGGCCCAGTTGTCATATTCCCAAATAGGAAGTGCACTTAGCACTTAACTGTCCTCGATAAGAGGGCTCTTTCCTTGCAATATGTAAACAGAGATTTGCTTCAGGAAATATACTGCAATGCCAAGATAAAACAGCATGCCTGGTAGGTACAAGCGCTGACAAAAATGGATCTGATGGCTTCTTAGATGTGCCCAAATACAACAGTAAACCAACATATAAATGACAATGATGTCATATGCCACAGAAACTAAATTGGACGTTTGTGATTAGAACATGAAGGAAGGAAATTTAACATTTACTGAGCATACACAGAAGCAAGGAGCTGAACCCAGTGCTTTCCCAAAGTTTTTAAACATTTATTCCTCATAAGGGTCGGGTGCAGTGGTTCATGCCTGTAATTCCAACACTTTTCGAGGCTGAGGCAGGAGGATCACCTGAGGTCAGGAGTTCAAGACCAGCCTGGCCAACATGGTGAAACCCTGTCTCTATTAAAAATACAAAAATTAACTGGGCTTGGTTTTGCACACCTGTATTCCCAGCTGCTTGAGAGGCTGAGGCAGGAGAATCACTTGAACCTGGCAGGTAGGGTATGCAGTGAGCCAAGATTGTGCCACTGCACTCCAGCCTGGGTGACAGACTGTCTCTAAAATAAAATAAAATAAAATAAAATAAAATTTATTCCTCACAAGAATCCTGCAAGATAGGCCTTTTTCACCCAGTTAAATAGTCACTTATTGATTCATTCCTTCTTCACATTCTGTGTTAGAATAAAAAATATATTTGGTCTTTGTCCCTGGTTCTCTGTACAGAACTCCTGAAACCCTTGTAATTTCTTGAGTGATCAGGATAACAGGAGCATCTTTTGTTAAATTTGGTTTTCCTATAGAGATCCTAAAACCCTTGGAATTCTAAGTGATAAGAGTGTCTTTTGTTATTTATAACAAGCCCTTTGGATCACACCTGAGTTTATGCTAGTGAGGTGACAGAGGTGGGGCCCTTACATAGCCTCTGGATGCAGCCACCAGAAAGACCAAGTAAGTAATTAGAAGGTAGGAATTTTCAGCCCCACCCACCAACCTTCGGGGACAGAAGGAGGACCCTTGAGATTAAAAAGTTCTATAAATGCAACGCAATTTGCTACGCTTTTGCTTTGGTGAACACAGCCAGGTAGTAGGAAGGTGGCACCCTCTGAGAGGGCATGGACGCTCCTGGAACCACCCATCCACCCCCACCATACCTTGCCCTGCTCAATGTCTCTTTCATTTGGCTGTGAGCCCTTATAGCTAATTATCAAGCTTCAGAAGGGGGTTGAGGGATGTCAGCGAATTTGCGGCCAGTTGGTCAGAAGTCCTGGTGGTCCAGACACTTACACTAACAACTAATGTGGGGTCAGTCTTGTGGGACTGAGCTGCTGATTTATGGGATCTGATGCCCGACTCCAAGGTAGTTAGTGTCAGAATTGAATTAAATTTTAGTGCAGCCAGCTGGTGTCTGGAGGATTGGAGAATTGATTGTTGGTGTTGGAAAACACCCCAGATAATCAAAGACACACATAAACTGACTCATGTATTTATTCCATACCCGCTATGGGCCAGGCGATCTGCTAGGCTCTAGCATGAGTCAACCCTATCTTTGAGGGGCTTATAGTTTAGTGAGTGGGCAGGGGTAATTGTAGAAGGTAGCAAAAGATAAATACTGAAATGTCAAGGGCATTACAGGAATATGAATAAAATGTTGATGAGACTAAGAGCTTCATCGACCTGGAGTCATTGAGAGATCAAGGAACTTTCTCTCCCCTCCTTTCCTAGATAGAAACTAAAGAGAATGAGGGCTTTCGGCTACAAATTTAATGGAATTTTTGCTACAGCAGCAATCTCACTGATTTTCTTCCAGTAATAAAGGAAGCCGCTCTTGCCATGGGCGCTGTTCTTTTTCCCTGTAAGCTCCAAAAGACCCAATTTGGAAGCAGGGGTGGTTGAATAAAAGAAGCAAGCTCTACGCTGCAGGATAATGTGATTTGCAGACACTATGGATAGTGAGCAACTTTCAAATTGTGAAGCCCTTCCAAAATTAGTTTCTCCCTACTTATGGTTTAGACTATTCTTTCCCCAAATTTGTCATGGGACGTTGTGTATTGAGAGTGTTTTGCTTCATAAGTATGGCTGCATTCTCACTAGTGGTGTTACTGGAAAGGGGTCCTGATCCACACCCCAAGAGAGTGTTCTTGGATCTCACACAACAAAGAATTCAGGACGAGTCCGCAGAATAGAATGAAAGCAAGTTTATTAAGAAAGTAAAGGAGTAAAAGAATGGCTACTCCATAAGCAGTGCAGCCGCATGAGCTGCTCTGTTGCTTATACTTATTGTTACTTCTTGATTACATGCTTAACAGAAGATGGATTATTCATGATCTTCCAGGAAAGGGGTGGGCAATACCCGGAACTGAGGTACCTTTTCAGATCATATAGGGTAACTTCCTGACATTGCCATGGCATCTGTAAACTGTCGTGGCACTGGTGGGAGTGCTAATGCATTATAATTAGAGTATAATGAGCAATGAGGACAACCAGAGATCACTGTCATCACCATCTCGGTTTTGGTGGGGTTTGGCCAGCTTCTTTACAGCAAACTCTTTAATCAGTAAGGTCTTCATGACCTGTATCTTGTGCCTGCTTCCTATCTCATCCTGTGACTTGAATGCCTAACCTCCTGGCAATGCCCAGTGGGTCTCAGCCTCATTTTATCCAGTTCCTCTACAAGAGGAACTTGCAGTTGCTCTGGTTCAAATGCCTCTGACAGAGGGAAGTAAAGAAGAGTGGGATTTGGGGACCCTGAGAATGCTTGGACCACGTGGGGCAATCTCCCCTATTCTGTGAACTATAAATGGCAGTCCACGATGGTGGTTGTGTGGCATTACCACTTCTGACACTAAATGTATATTGTTTTTCCACACTGCTTCTTCAATTCTCTGACAGTAAGTCCAACAATTCAATTTTGCTCTGACACTAACTACCCAGTTACTGAAGACTTCAATGGTCAAGGGCTCAGTTTCATAAGATTGTCCCCATTGAAGATGCCACCTGCAAATGGGTTTCCAAGGCTGCCCCAATTTTGCCTGGCCAATTATGAATTTGGGGGGTCCCCAAAACCCCACTCAGGTTTGATGATTTGCTAAAATCACTTAGAGAAATAGATCACTATACTTACATCTACCCAGGTATTATAACAGATACAACTCAAATGGCCAAATGGAAAAGATACACAGGGCAAGGTGGGAGTGCCACAGAGCTCTCATAACCTCTGGGTGCACCACCTTCCCGGCACACCAGTGGATTCACAAGCCCAGAAGCTGTTTGAGTCTCCTTGTCCCAGAGATTTTATAACCCAATATCCTGCCCTGCCTTTTCCCCCCACCCCCACTCCTGCCACCCGCACCCCACAGGGGAATCGGGATGAGGCTGAGAGCTTTCACCTTCTAATCACGAGTTTTGTCTTCCAGCCCTCATCCTGAAGTTGTTAAGGGCCTCCTCCACCAATCACCTCATTAGCATAAACTCAGTGTGATTTAAAGGAGCTCATTATGAATAATAAAAGACACTCCTATCACTCAGGAAATTTCAGGGATTTTACTATCTCTGTTCTAGAAACCCAGCGCAAAGACCAAACACAAGTTTTATTCTGTTGTGGTTGTATAACCATCAGTAGTGGAGAAGTATTTTAACCAAGGAGTTGGACTCCTGAGTTTTGCTTATGACTCCATATTATTCCCCCTGTTTATCAGCCTCTTGGCATTAATACAACTATCATATCTTACAGAATATTTTTAAAAAAAATTTTTATAGAGACAGAGTCTTGCTATGCTGCTAAGGCCGGTCTTAAACTCCTGGCCTTCAGTGATCCTCCCACCTAGGCCTAACAGAGCGCTGGGATTACAGGTGTAACAACTATCGTATCTGTATTTATTTATTTATTTTGAAACAGAATCTTGCTGTTGTCGCCCAGGCTGGAGTGCAATGGTGGGATCTCGGCTCACTGCAACCTCTGCCTCCAGGGTTCAAGCAATTCTCCTGCCTCAACCTCCTAAGTAGCTGGGATTACAGGTGTGCACCACCACGCCTGGCTAATTTTTTCTTTGTATTTTTAATAGAGATGGGGTTTCGCCATGTTGGCCAGGCTGGTCTCACACCAGCCTGGTCCTGACCTCAGGTGATCCACCTGCCTCAGCCTCCCAAAGTGTTAGGATTAGAGGCGTAAGCCACAGTGCCTGGCCCAACTATCATATCTTTAGAGTAGTCCCAAACTCAGACAGCAGTAGAGATAGACAGGTGGAATGATGGTCTCAAGAGCCCACAGCTGACATTTTGTGATTCATAGGCCAGGACTCCAGTATGGGAGTGGAGAACATATATGCATATGGCCAGGGCTGCCATGTATAATGTTTTAGGTTGTCACCACACAAGGCCACCCAACTGTCAATCTGAAAGAATCCAGCTTTTAAGAGTTTATTCAAAGGTTGGACACAGTGGCTCACTCCTGTAATCCCAGCACTTCGGAAGGCAGAGATAGGTGGATTGCTTGAGGCCAAGAGTTGAAGACCAACCTGGGCAACATGGTATAATCCCATCTCTATTAAAAATACAAAAATTAGCCCGGCTTGGTGGTGTGTGCCTGTAGTCCCAGCTACTTGGGAGGCTGAGGCATGAGAATTGCTTGAGCCTGGTAGGCGAAGGGTGCAGTGGGCCAAGATCCCAACCACTGCACTCCAGCCTGGGTGACAGAGTGAGACCCTGTCTCAAAACAAAACAAAACAGACAAACAAACAAAAAAACAGTTTATTCAAGCAAAAAGCTGGGAATAGCCATTTGGGAAACACAGACTCCAGAAAAATGAGGTCAGTGCTCCAACGTTAAAAGTTATGCTACAGGCTGGGCGTGATGGCTCATGCCTGTAATTCCAGCACTTTGGGAGGCTGAGGTGGCCAGATCACCTGAGGTCAGGAGTTCGAGACAAGCCTGGCCAACATGGTGAAACCCCGTCTCTACTACAAATACAAAAATTAGCCAGGCATGCTGGTAGGCGCCTGTAATCCCAGCTACTCGGGAGGCTGAGGCAGGAGAATTGCTTGAACCCGGGAGGCAGAGGTTGCAGTGAGCCGAGATCGTGCCATTGAACTCCAGCCTCAGGGACAAGAATGAGACTTTGTCTCAAAAAAAAAAAGTTATGCTACGTAGGCAGAAAACAAAGAAGTTTAGTAGGATTATAACATTTTCTATACAAGCCTGGTTTATGAGTTACAACAATTAGTTACAGTTAGTTAGTTTGTTTTTCCGTACAGCTTGTTTTCATTTCCTCTCCAATTTAAAGGAGTGTATTTAACATCCCACCTTAGGTGGTGATGTCATAAAGTCTTTGTGTGAGAAGGAGGGAAGTTGATCTATAATGAAGATCAACAGTTAAAGGGAAGGGGCCTTTGCTGGCACACGTTAGTCATTTACAGCATTTTACAAAACCATGTAGATAAGGAAAAAGGCTAATTTATAATCAGAGAAATAAAGAGGGTTTTTTGGTTTTGTTTTGTTTTTGAGACAGAGTCTTGCTCTGTCACCCAGGCTGGAGTGCAGTGGTGTGATCACAGCTCACTGCAACCTGAACTCCCCGGCTCAAGCCATCCTCTTGCCTCAGCCTTCTGAGTAGCTGGGATGGCAGGTGCACATCACTACGCCCAGCCAATTTTTTTAATTTTCATTTTTTGTAGAGATAGAGTGTTGCTATGTTGCATGGGGTAGTTTCTAACTCCTGGCCCCAAGAGATTCTCCCACCTCAGCCTCCCAAAGTGTTGGGACTATAGGTATGAGCAGCCCAGCCAAAAATAAATATTTTAAAACAAAATGAAGTAATGCTGTTTTTATGTAGATAGCTTTCTCAAAGACAACTTAAAGTATGTGTGTTTGTAATTTAAATGTGTATTGGCCAGAGGAGACAGAGGCAGGTTTGCTGAAGAATCCCAAATAGGAATTTGAGAAGTGTCTGAGCTAGAAATGGCAAGAGTTAAGGGAAGACTGCTTCGTGTGCAAAAATGTGAGATATATATTCATTTTCTGTGATCACTGACCAATTTCTCACTTCCATTATATACTTATTTCAACAACTGAAGACTTCTCTATGAGGGCTAAGCCTTATGGACACCACAATATGCATAACTTAATTACATCCTACATGCAGCTTCCCTGTTACCAGAGCTTCTTTGAGGATGCTAGGGGAGGGGAGGGGAATTTTGTGCACTTTCCTGTTATTAGCCTTCTCCTAGTAACCAGTTTCTGCAGCGGGCTTGCTTAAGAAAGATTTGGGAGTTTCAGAACTGAGCTTCAAAATAATTGCTCTATTGGGCCAGGTGTGGTGGCTCATGCTTGCTTTTTTTTTTTTTTAAGTTCTGGGGTACATGTGCAGAAAGTGCAGTTTTGTTACTTAGGTATACACGTGCCATGGTGGTTTGCTGCACCCATCAACCCATCACCTACATTAAGTATTTCTCCTAATGTTATCCCTCCCCTAGCCCCACACCCCCCAACAGGCCCCAGTGTGTGATATTCCCCTCCCTATATCCATATATTCTCATTGTTCAATTCCCAGTTATGAATGAGAACATGCAGTGTGTGGTTTTCTGTTTTTGTGATAGTTTGCTGAGAATGATGGTTTCCATCTTCATCCATGTCCCTGCAAAGGACATGAACTCATCCTTTTTTTCTGGCTGCATAGTATTCCATAGTGTACATGAGCCAGGTTTTCTTTATCCATTCTATTATTAATGGACATTTGGATTGGTTACAAGTCTTTGCTATTGTGAATAGTGCCACAATAAACATATGTGCGCATGTGTCTTTACAGTAGAATGATTTATAATCCTTTATATACAGTAGAATGATTTATAATCCTTTGGGTGTATACCCAGTAATGGGATTGCTGGGTCAAATTTTATTTCTAGTTCTAGATCCTTGAGGAATCACCACACTCTCTTCCACAATGGTTGAACTAATTTACATTCCCACAAACAGTGTAAAAGCGTTCCTATTTCTCCACAGCCTCACCAGCATCTGTTGTTTCCTGACTTTTTAATGATCGCCATTCTAACTGGCATAAGATGGTATCTCATTGTTTTTTCGATTTGCCTTTCTCCAGTGACCAGTGACAATGAACATTTTTTCATATGTCTGTTGGCTGCACAAATGTCTTCTTTTGAGAAGTGTCTCTTCATATCCTTTGCCCTCTTTTCAATGAGGTTGTTTTTTTCTTGTAAATTTGTTTAAGTTCTTTGTAGATTCTGGATATTAGCCCTGTGTCAGATGGATAGATTGCAAAAATTTTCTCCCATTCTGTAGGTTGCCTGTTCACTCTGATGATATTTTCTTTTGCTGTACAGAAGCTTTTTGATTTAGTTAGATCCCATTTGTCAATTTTGGCTTTTGTTGCCATTGCTTTTGGTGTTTTAGACAAGAAGTCTTTGCCCATGCCTACGTCCTGAATGGTGTTGCCCAGGTTTTCTTCTAGGATTTTTATGGTTCTAGGTCTTACGTTTAAGTCTTTGATCCATCTTGAGTTGATTTTTGTATAACATGTAAGGAAAGGGTCCAGTTTCAGTTTTCTGCATATGGCTAGCCAGTTTTCCCAACAGCATTTATTAAATAGGGAATCATTTCCCCATTGCTTGTTTGTGTCAGGTTTGTCAAAGATCAGATAGATGGTTGTAGATGTGTGGTGTTATTTCTGAGGGCTCTGTTCTGTTCCATTGGTCTATATAATCTGTTTTGGTACCAGTACCATGTTGTTTTGGTTACTGCAGCCTTGTAGTACAGTTTGAAGTCAGGTAGCGTGATGCCTCCAGCTTTGTTTTTCTTGGCTAGGCGGGCTCTTTCTTGGTTCCATATGAAGTTTATAATAGTTTTTTCCAATTCCGTGAAGAAAGCCAGTGGTAGCTTGATGGGGATAGCATTGAATCTATAAATTACTTTGGGCAGTATGGCCATTTTCATGATATTGATTCTTCCTATCCATAAGCATGGAATGTTCTTCCATTTGTTTGTGTCCTCTCTTACTTCCTTGAGCAATGGTTTGTATTTCTCCTTGAAGAGGTCCTTCACATACCTTGTAAGTTGTATTCCTAGGTATTTTATTCTCTTTGTAGCAATTGTGAATGGAAGTTCACTCAAGATTTTGCTCTCTGTCTGTTATTGGTGTATAGGAATGCGTGTGATTTTTGCACATTGATTTTGTATCCTGAGACTTTGCTGAAGTTGCTTATCAGCTTAAGGAGATTCTGGGCTGAAATGATGGGGTTTTCTAGATATACAATCATGTCATCTGCAAACAGAGACAATTTGACTTCTTCTCTTCCTATTTGAATACCCTTTATTTCTTTCTCTTGCCTGATTGTCCTGGCCAGAACTTCCAATACTATGTTGAATAGGAGTGGTGAGAGAGGGCATCCTAGTCTTGTGCCGGTTTTCAAAGGGAATGCTTCCAGTTTTTGCCAATTCAGTATGATATTGGCTGTGGATTTGCCATAAATAGCTCTTATTTTTTTGAGATACGTTCCATTGATACCCAGTTTTTAAGAGATTTTAGCATAAAGGGGTGTTGAATTTTGTTTTAAGGCCTTTTCTGCATCTATTGAGATAATCGTGTGGTTTTTGTGATTGGTTCTGTTTATGTGATGGATTATGTTCATTGATTTGCGTATGTTTAACCAGCCTTGCATCCCAGGGATGAAGCCAGCTTGATCGTGGTGGATAAGCTTTTTGATGTGCTGCTGGATTCGGTTTGCCAGTATTTTGTTGAGGATTTTCGCATCAAAGTTCATCAGGGATATTGGCCTGAAATTTTGTTGTTGTTGTTGTGTCTCTGCCAGGTTTTGGTATCAGGATGATGCTGGCCTCATAAAATGAGTTAGGGAGGATTCTCTCTCTTCTATTGTTTGGAATAGTTTCAAAAGAAATGGTACCAACTCCTCTTTGTACCTCTGGTAGAATTTGTCTGTGAATCTGTCTGGTCCTGGACTTTTTTTGGTTGGTAGGCTATTAATTACTGCCTCAATTTCAGAACTTGTTATTGGTTTATTCAGGGATTTGACTTATTCCTGGTTTAGACTTGGGAGGGTGTATGTGTCCAGGAATTTATCCATTTCTTCTAGATTTCCTAGTTTATTTGTGTAGAGGTGTTTATAGTATTCTCTCATGGTAATTTGTATGTCTGTTGGATCAATGGTGATATCCTCTATATCATTTTTTATTGCAACGATTTGATTCTTCTCTCTTTTCTTCTTTATTAGTCTTGCTAGCAGTCTATCTATTTTGTTGATCTTTTCAAAAAACCAGCTTCTGGATTGACTGATTTTTTGAAGGGTTTTTCATGTCTCTATCTCCTTCAGTTCTGTTCTGATCTTAGTTATTTCTTGTCTTCTGCTAGATTTTGAATTTGTTTGCTGATGCTTCTCTAGTTCTCTTAATTTTGATGTTAGGTATCAGTTTTAGATCTTTCCTGCTTTCTCTTATGGGCATTTAGTGCTATAAATTTTCCTCTACACACTGCTTTAAATATGTCCCAGAGATTCTGGTACATTGTGTCCTCGTTCTCATTGGTTTCAAAGAACATCTTTATTTCTGCCTTCATTTCATTATTTACCCAGTAGTCATTCAGGAGTAAGTTGTTCTGTTTCCATATCATTGTGCAGTTTTGAGTGAGTTTCTTAATTCTGAGTTCTAATTTGATTGCACTGTGGTCTGAGAGACTGTTTGTTATGATTTCCATTCTTTTGCATTTGCTGAGGAGTGTTTTACTTCCAATTATGTGGTCAATTTTAGAATAAGTGTGATGTGGTGCTGAGAAGAATGTATATTCTGTTGATTTGGGGTGGAGAGTTCAGTAGATGTCTATTAGGTCTGCTTGGTCCAGAGCTGAGTTCAAGTCCTGAATATCTTTGTTAATTTTCTGTCTCATTGATCTGTCTAATATTGACAGTGCAGTGTTAAAGTCTCCCATTATTACTGTGTGGGAGTCTAAGTCTCTTTGTAGGTCTCTAAGAACTTTCTTTATGAATCTGGGTGCTCCTGTATTGGGTGCATATATATTTAGGGTAGTTAGCTCTTCTTGTTGCATTGATTTCTTTACCATATGTAAATGAATCTTTGTATCGTTTGCCCTTGTTTGTCTCTTTTGATCTTTGTTGGTTTAAAGTCTGTTTTATCAGAGATTAGGATTGCAACTCCTGCTTTTTTTTGCTTTCCATTTGCTTGGTAAATAGTCCTCCTTCCCTTTATTTTGAGCCTGTGTATGTCTTTGCCCATGAGATGGGTCTCCTGAATACAGCACATTGATGGGTCTTGACTCTTTATCCAATTTGCCAGTCTGTGTCTTTTAACTGGGGAATTTAGCCTATTTACACTTAAGGTTAATATTGTTATGTGTGAATTTAATCCTGTTGTTATTATGCTAGCTGGTTGTTTTGCCTGTTAGTTGATGCAGTTTCTTCATAGTGTCGATGTTCTTTACAATTTCGTATGTTTTTGCAGTGGCTGGTACCAGTTGTTCCTTTCCATATTTAGTGCTACCTTCAGGAGCTCTTGTAAGGCGGGTCTGGTGGTGACAAAATTTCTCAGCATTTGCTTGACTGTAAAGGATTTTTATTTCTCCTTCACTTATGAAGCTTAGTTTGGCTGGATATGAGATTCTGGGTTGAAAATTCTTTTCTTTAAGAATGTTGAATATTGGCCCCCACTCTCTTCTGGCTTATAGGGTTTCTGCAGAGAGGTTTTCTGTTAGTCTGATGGGCTTCCCTTTGTGGGTAACCTGACCTTTCTCTCTGGCTGCCCTTAACATTTTTTTCCTTCATTTCAACCTTGGTGAATCTGACTATTATGTGTCTTCGGGTTGCTCTTCTCGAGAAGTATCTTTGTGGTGTTCTTTGTATTTCCCAAATTTGAATATTGGCCTGTCTTGCTAGGTTGAGGAAGTTCTCCTGGATAATATCCTGAAGAGTGTTTTCCAACTTGGTTCCATTCTCCTCGTCACTTTCAGGTACACAAATCAAACATAGATTTGGTCTTTTCACATAGTCCCATATTTCTTGGAGGCTTTGTTTGTTCCTTTTTATTTCTTTTTTCTCTAATCTTATCTTGTCTCTTTATTTCATTAAGCTGATCTTCAATCACTGATATACTTTTTTCCGCTTGATCAATTTAGCTATTGAAACTTGTGTATGCTTCATGAAGTTCTTGTGCTGTGCTTTTCAGCTCCATCAGGTCATTTATATTCTTCTCTACACTGGTTATTCTAGTTAGCAATTCATCTAACCTTTTTTCAAGGTTCTTAGCTTCCTTGCTTTGGGTTAGAACGTGCTCCTTTAGCTTGGAGGAGTTTATTATTACCCACCTTCTGAAGCCTACTTCTGTCAATTCATCAAAATCATTCTCTGTTCAGTTTTGTTCCCTTGCTGGGGAGGTGTTGTGATCCTTTGGAGGAGAAGAGGCATTCTGGTTTTTGGAATTTTCAGCGTTTTTGCGCTGGTTTCTCCCCATCTTTGTGGATTGATCTACCTTTGGCCTTTGAAGTTGGTGACCTTCGGATGGGGTCTTTTAGTGGATGTGCTATTCCTTTCTGTTTGTTAGTTTTCCTTCTGACAGTGAGGCCCCTCTGCTGCCGGTCTGCTGGAGTTTGCTGGAGGTCCATTCCCGACCCTGTTTGCCTGGGTATCACCAGCAAAGGCTCAGTTGGAAATGCAGAAATCACCAGCCTTCTGCATCTATCTTGCTGGGAGCTGCAGACTGAAGCTGTTTCTATTTGACCATCTTGCCAGTAATCCCCCCAACCCTTTTTTTTTTTTTTTTTTTTTGGATGGAGTTTCACTCTTGTCACCCAGGCTGGAGTGCAATGGGCATGATCTTGGCTCACTGCAACCTCTGCCTCCCAGGTCTAAGTGATTCTCCTGTTTCACCCTCCTGAGTAGCTGGGATTACAGGTTCCTGACACCAGGCATAGCTAATTTTTGTATTTTTAGTAGAGATGGGGTTTCACCATGTTGGTCAGGCTGGTCTTGAACTCCTGACCTCAGGTGATCCACCCACATTGGCCTCCCAAAGTGTTGGGATTACAGGCGTGAGCCACTGTGCCTGGCCAGCTCATGCTTTTAAACCCAGCACTTTGGGAGGCTGAGACTGAGAGGATTGCTTGAGCCCATGAGTTTAAGACCAGTCAAGGCAACATAGGGAGACTCTGTCTTTACAAAAACTAAAAACATTAACCAGGCATGGTTGTATATGCCTGTAGTCCCAGCTACTGGGGAAGCTAAAGTGGGAGGCTCAAGGCTGCAGTGAGCCACGACTGTGCCACTGCACTCCAGCCTGGGCAACAGAGTGAGACCCTGTCTCAAAAAAAAAAAAAAAAAAACTCTATTAATAATGACAAAGATCACAGGAGTGCTGATGCAGGCACTGATAATAGCTCATACTTACTGTTTACTATGTGTCAGGGACATGTAAGGGCCTGACATGAGTTATACCATTTAATCTTCATAATGTTCTCACAAAGCAGGTGCACTATTTCCTCACTTAGATGAGCAAACTTGTGAGGGGTATGGAACTTGTTCAAAGACACCCATTTACTAAGTACTACTGCTGGGCTTCCTATCCAAGACTGCTCAATTCTAAGATCTGAGCTTTGAACCATGACGTTAAAATCTTTCTCTATAATAGGGGAGGTAAACTTTTTATGTAAAAAGCCAGACAGTAAATATTTTAGGCTTTGTGGACCAAGATACAAAATTGAGGATACAATATAGGTTCTTACATAAAAAAAGAGAAAACCAATTTCTACCAATTTTTGAACAAAATCCAAACTTTTATTTATAAACACTGAAATTTGAATTTCATATATATTATAGTTTTCACATGTCACAAAAATACCATCATTCTTTTTATTTATCTTCAACCATTTAAAGACGCAAAGACCATTCTTAGCTTGGAGTTTAACCACACACACACACAAGAAAGCAGAGTGTGGGAGTGTAGTAGTTTCATGACTACTGTTGGACATGGAGTGTTAACAGTGAGATTGATTGCCTGGGACTATGAATGAGAAAACAAAACGAAACAAAAAAATACAGAATTCCAAGAAGGAAAACTCCAGCTACGTTGCCATTTAGCTGAACCTTTTCTGGCATAGCCAGAAGTACTATCTACTTTTTCCTTCAGTGGTGAGGTTCCCATTTTGAATTTAGCATTGTAAAAATTTCTTAAGGGAGAATGAACAGAATCCCTGAAATTAGAACTGGTCTAGAAAATCCGGCATATGTTTCTTTAGCCGTGGGTGAAGTTTAGATGTTATAATTGGTCTGGAACTCTGCCCACATCTTTCTCTCTTACTGTAACCCACTTGCTCAAGTAGAAGGAAGAGGAGGAAAAGTAAGAAGCAAAATGAGGACAAAGAAGAGATGGGAGAAGAGCTATATTTATGGTCCATATTTCCTTCATTCTTTTTTTAGGAATTCCAAGATTTCATTATATCCCTTGACAAATTCATATACTTACATAGTATTCTGGAATTCAGCCAACTCTAGTAGAGGCTGAGAGACAGAGATGGAGGATGCTGAGAGGAGATTCAGGACATGGCACTCATCCCCATCTGGCTGGGTGACCATCAGTGGTGATTAACCTTCCTGAAGTTCTGTGTCATCCTCTATAAAACAAGGGAAAAGCCCAAAATTTGATAATCCTTGTGAACTAGGACCCTCGGTTACATCCAATTTAGAACTAACAATTGCTTCTCTAAAATTAGGAGCAGAGAGTGCAAAGAATGTAGATGATCATGTTTTGTCTCCCAACATCAAGAACACTCTTAAGCAAACTTTCCTTTAAAGAGGCAAGCCTTTGGAGTCCCTTGAGACCCTGTATCATAGTTTATAATTTTGAATCTTTTTTATATTTTATTTATTTATTTTTTCTGACACAGAGTCTTGCTCTGATGCCCAGGTTGGAGTGCAGTGGTGCAATCTCAGCTCACTGCAACCTCTGCCTCCCAGATTCAAATGATTCTTGTGCCTCAACCTTCTGAGTAGCTGGGATTACAGATGCGCACCACCACACCCAGTTAATTTTTGTATTTTTAGTAGAGATGGGGTTTCACCATGTTGGCCAGGTTGGTGTTGAACTCCTGGCCTCAAGTGATCCACCCACCTCGGCCTCCCAAAGTGCTAGGATGACAGGTGTGAGCCACTGTACCCGACCAATTTTGACTCATAATTAAGTTTCAATACCAAGTACATTATTAAATCAGAACACAGGGTGTTGACATACAAATGGGAGCAAATGACCCGAGGGAAAGAAGTAACACAGCATGATACCTAAGAAGGTGTAATTACTAAGGGATTTTCACACATCAGTAGTTAGCAGACAGACTTTTGTGGTTTCAGATTCCTAGAATATCAGCACCTAAATTGACATGAGGGACATGGTCAGGAAACCCAGGACTGAGTCCTGGCTCCCTTGTTGTTACTAGCTGTGTGACTTTAGAAAAGTTATCAAATACCTTCAAACCTCAGTCTCTCCATTTTTAAAATGAAGATAAGATCTATTTGAGTGTCATGAGGCTAAAATTCATTCAATCATCTATTCAATGAGCATTTATTAATTTTCTTCTGTGTTCTAGATCCTAGGGATAAAAATATATAATATATAGTCATCTTCTTAAAGAAGCTGGCCAGGTGCGGTGGCTCACACCTGTAATCCTAACACTTTGGGAGGCCGAGGCAGCAGGATCACTTGAGGTCAGGAGTTGCAAACCAATGTGGCCAACATGGAGAAACCCCATCTCTACTAAAAGCATGAAAATTAGCTGGGCATGGTGGTGCACGCCTATAATCCCAGTTACTCGGGAGGCTAAGGCAAGAGAATCACTTGAACACAGGAGATGGAGGTTGCAGTGAGTGGAGATCACGCAACTGCACTCCAGCCTGGGTGACAGAGTGAGACTCTGTCTCACAAAAACAAAAACAAAACAAAAAACAAACAAAAAAAAGAAACTCACAAACCAGAAAGGTGTGGTAGACAATAAACACGTATGAAACAGCATGCAAATGGTATGAACTGGATGCTGTTGAGCCAAGATTAGGAATACTCTACCCTGCCTAAATAAGTAACAAGCGTCTCAGGAAAAGTAAAGTCAGAACTGAATATTGGCTGGGCATGGTAGCTCATGCCTGTAATCCCAGCACTTTGGGAGGCTAAGGTGGGAGGAGTGCTTAAGCCCAGGAGTTCAAAACCAGCTCTGGGCAATATAGCAAGATGCCATTTTATTAAAGAAAGAAAAACAATTTTGATGGATTGATGGATAAGTGGAGATTAGGCAAGGCATGGCAGCATGAAAAAAAAATAAAGGGGAGAAAAATGTGTTATATTTTGCAATCTGCATGTCCTTTGGACTCCTGAAAAGTATAGTGTGATGAGTATTGGCAAATGAAGTGACGTGGTTAAAAAATGTGTCAATTCTGACTTAGTCCATTTCTCTTAAGTTCAGTTTCAGGTCACTGACTCATATATAATCGTACTCAATTCTTTGGAAGTGAGTCACTAAGCACAGTTCATACTCAGGGATTGTGTGTGTGTGTATGTGTACATATATACATGTATGCACATATATATTTGTGTGTATATATACACACAAATGTATATATATACACACAAATGTATATATATATACACACACAAATGTATATATATACACACACACAAATGTATATATATATACACACAAATATATACGTGCACGCATGTATATATATGCACATTCGCACACATATATATACAAATATATACATGCATGCATGTGTGTGTGTATATATATATGTATGTATATACATATGTATACACACATACACATACCCCATTGCTTGAGTGCGGGCTATATTTAGTTACTTAGTGACTTACTTCTAAAGAATTGAGCAAAGGAAGGGAAAAAGAGCTACCTTACCACTGCAGAAACCTGGCAAACATTGTCTCAACCAGGTGATCAAAGTTAACATCATGAGTGGCAAGTCATGTTGTACACACTTTTTTTTTTTTTTTTTTTTTTGAGATACAGTCTTACTGTGTCGCTCAGGCTGGAATGCAGTGATGTACTCTCGACTCACTTCAGCCTTCACCTCCTGAGTTCAAGTGATTCTCCTGCCTCAGCCTCCTGAGTAGCTGGGATTACAGGCGCATGCCACCAAACCCAGCTGATTTGTTTATTTTTAGTAGAGATGAGGTTTCGCCATGTTGGGCAGCCTGGTCTCGAACTCCTGACCTCAGGTGATCCGCCCACCTCGTCCTCCCAAAGCGCTGGGATTACAGGCATGAGCCACCATGCCTGGCCATGTTGCACCCTTCATATGATGTGGTGATAATGGCACTTCAACTCTGTGGTCTTCTCCCAAAACAATGAATAACTCCAGTCTAGCTGTGAGAAAGATATGAGACAAACCCAAATTGAAAGACAGTATATGAAATCTCTGACCAGTAATCCTCGAAATTATCAAGGTCATCAAAAACAAAGCTTTAGGAAATTGTCACAGCCCAGAGGAGGCTAAGGAGACCTGATGACTAAATGCAAAGTAGTTGTCTGCATGTGATCCTAGAACAACAACAACAAAAAAGGACACTGGAGGAAAATTAGTTAAATTCAAATATGGAGTTTACTAAATAATAATTAGCAATCTTGGTTGCTTAGCTGTGACAAATATACCACGGTAATGTAAGATGTTAACAACAGGGGAAACCAGGCGAAGGGTATATGGGAACTCTCTGTATTATCTTTGAAACAAAAAGCTAAAATTATCCTAAAATAGAAAATTTTTAAAAATATACAATATTAAATGAATATTATATGAATATACAATATTCTATCTCTTTAATATTGGTTAAGAATTGTAAAAGGCAAAGAGCTTTGTAAGCCATATTACCCTCCCTGAGCACATTTTAAGGCTTTGTCATTATCTGGGAGGGAACTCCCGTCTCCCAGTATAAATTGTGCTGAGAAAAACGGATATTTCTGAGATCAGTTCCCAATAAGACTTATTTGAAGTGCAGGAATTCAAAGAGAAACAGAGCAAGATAGAAAAGGGTCTTTGGAGGCCAGGTGCGGTGGCTCACGCCTGTAATCCCAGCACTTTGGGAGGCCGAGGGGGGTGGATCACGAGGTCAGGAGATCGAGACCATCCTGGCTAACACGGTGAAAACCCCATCTCTACTAAAAATACAAAAAAAATTAGCCGGGCGTGGTGGCAGGCGCCTGTTGTCCCAGCTACTCGGGTGGGCGGGGGCTGAGGCAGGAGAATGGTGTGGACCCAGGAGGCGGAGCTTGCAGTGAGCCGAGATCGCGCCACTGCACTCCAGCCTGGGCGACAGGGCGAGACTCGAGTCTCAAACAAAAAAAAAAAAAGAAAAAAAAAGAAAAGGGTCTTTGGAGTTAAGATTCCTGGGAGCTCTTTTCATCTGACGCTTAATTTCATGTGATTGTATTAGAATTTCCTCCGACATCTTGGAGTCTGGGAGAAGGCCAATAGAATCCAACACTTTTCAACTGTCTTCATAAATCCCAATCCTATAATTGGAAAAAATGTTCTCTCACAAAATCGAAGACGAGAAATCCTGTTCAATGAGCAAACTAAAGGCAGTAATATGGGTTGCAAAGACCTCGACATGAGAGGAAGCAGGCCTGGGCACATCTGGGGCAAGCAACTGCTCTGCCTCTCTATCTATATCATAAGATGAGAATTTTGGAGCAGTTTATTTCTCCTTCTAATGCTAATATGCTAGGACTCATTTCCTAGACAGTTGAAAACATGTTTATGGGCATAATATCTCTCCACAGGACTGAGTATTTGAGGAGCCAAGAGAATTTCTAAACACTGGTTTAATACAACTATATTTTGAAAGGCAACTTACTTTTCAAACTAATGAGTTTGGATGGATCAGCCTACAGGGGCATATATTTTTCATAGAATTAACCAATCTGCTCATCTCTTCTTTTGGTTTTACTTATACCAACTGGGTTCGTTTTAGGGAAAGTGTGTTTCTTTTTTTTCTTTCTAGAGTTTCCCTCTAAAGCGTTTGTTGCTCAAAGTCTTCCTGTTGCTCGAAAGTGTCCACAGAGAGCCAGGCCTCTCTCTGTGTCTTTCTTCCAAAAACGGAAGGAAATTGCTTCCTTCATTTGTTAATTTGCACAATCACTTTTTTAATCATTGATTTATTTCCTTCTTCACACACTTAGATTATGTAGAGAGAACTACATGTGGTTAGTTACTAGATGCTACCAAAAAGCTCATACCTAAATAGAAAAAGAAACAAAGAAAAAAATATAATGTAGTGACGTAGTGTAATAAAAGTATACAGAGGGTGCTCAGGAAACTGTAGGAGGAATAACATATGAAACTTGGGAATGTCAACCCTGTTCTTGCTTCCAGATCTTTGTACCTGCATTCCCTAAGTCTGAAACACTTCCCCAAACATAGTCATGGCTTGCTCTGAAGCTTAATTTAGGTTTTTTTTTGCTTTTGGTTTTGCTTTTTCTTGAGATGGAGCCTTGCTCTATCACCCAGGCTGGAGTGCAGTGGTGTGATCTGGGCTCACTGCAGCCTCTGCCTCCCAGGTTCTAGTGGTTCTCCTGCCTTAGCCCTGTGAGTACTGGGATTACAGGCACATGCCACCACACCTGCTTAATATTTGTATTTTTAGTAGAGACAGGGTTTCATGATGTTGGCCAGGCTGATCTCAAACTCCTGACCTCAAGTGATCTGCCCGCATCAGCCTCCAAAAGTACTGGGATTACTTTAACATGAGAGGAACTGGGTGTGAGCCACCGTGCCCAACCTTAATTCAGTTTTCTGCTCAAAATTCCCCCTTGAGTGAAGCCTTTCTCTGCTATCTGATCTTTCCTTTACTGTGCTTTATTTTTTTCAGTGATATTATATTATATATTTGGTTGTTTATTTATCATCTGTCTGCCCATTAGATGAGCAGGAGGGCAGAACCTTTTTTTTTTTTTTTTTTTTTGAGACGGAGTCTTGCTCTGTTGCCCAGGCTGGAGTGCAGTGGCACGATCTCGGCTCACTGCAAGCTCTGTAGATGAGCAGGAGGGCAGAACCTTCTATCCTGTTGACCATGATATCTCAAGTACCTAGGTCTCTGTTTTGTGAATATTTGTTAAATGCTGAATGAATGAACAAGTAAATGAATGGATAAACACTGAGTGACACATGAAAGCTTCCTGGAGAATGTGGCAATTTAATTGAATAATTGGAGGTATGAATGGGAGTCACCAAGGCAAAGACACAATGAGAACAGGAATTCTAGGTAGAGAAAGCACATCAGCAGAAGCTGTAAAGATGAGAGAGCTTGGAGTGTTCTTCAAATTGCAAACAGTTAGGTGTTGCTGAAGCCTGGGATGAGACGGGATAGGAGTGAGGAGCCATGAGGCTGGAGAAGACAGCAGGGAAGAAGGCTTCAGTCAGCGGGCTGGAGAAGTCACATGGCAGTGAGTGCCAAGCAAGGAAGAGGGCAGCCTTGGGGTGTGCCTGAAGAGCCATTAAAAGAACGCAGTTGGTGGCTGGAGGCCACAGAATGCCCTCATCTTCCCAAACCTTATTCTGGCTTTTTCTTCAAATCTCCAACAACTCCAAATCTCTTCCATTGGCTTTCCTTTAAATAGGGGTCTTTCAAGTTTTTTTGACTATAATCACAGTGAGAAATACATTGAACATGGTGTCCAGTTCATAAATAGTGTGATAGGTGATTGATAGATACTTAATCCTTACTACATCGAATGTACTGTATATTCTATTATTCTATTCTCTATTCTATTCTATTTTCTTTCTTTTTTTTTTCTTTTTTTTTTGTGGGGACTGTGTCTTGCTCTGTCGTCCAGGTTGGAGTGCAGTGGCACAATCTCAGCTCACTGCGACCTCTGCCTCCCAGGTTCAAGTGATTCTTGTGCCTCAGCCTCCCGAATAGCTGATATTATAGGCATGGGCCACCACGCCCAGCCGATTTTTTTGTAGTTTTAGCAGAGACCTGGTTTCAGGCCATTCTCAAACTCCTGACCTCAAATGATCCGCCCACCTCAGCCTCCCAAAGTGCTGGGATTACAGGCATGAGCCACCGCACCCGGTACCCGTTCCAGTCGATTCTTAATTCTTAAGACTGCTGGTTGTTCCCACTAAACTGATTTCTCTACCCGCTGTTTTCAAATACACCTGTAAATGGATCATGACGTAAATATCTTTTTATTTTCTTTTACTGAGGATTACCTTTTAAAAAGTCTGAGCAATACTTGTCTACAGCCCAAGGCCCAGGCCCAGACATTTCTGCATCAGAGAGCACACCCCAGGCAAATGGCCCTCAACCCTAAGATGACTCAGATCCCATGCTGGGAGAATTCTGTGATGAAAAACTGGGAGGCCAGTTAATGGCCCTTGCCTTCAGCAGCCAATGCTTAAGGAGTGGTCTGCTTTCTGACAGTGTGCTTTTGTGCATGCCAATAGTAGTTACCTGTCAAAGCATAGTTGTATTAAATGAGTTCTTAAAGTGACCTGGATTCCAGGCAGGGAGCCCCAGGGGATGTGCTTGCATTTCTTGTGAAGATCATCATTGCTTATATCAGTCATCTTAGCGAAAGGCATTTAGCAGACTTGCATGTCTCTGGAATAGTTGGAGTCTGCCTGGTTTATGGGTTGTTGATGTTAACTTGCAGGAGGGAAGATGATTTTTGAAATAAATCTTTGCCCAAAGCAATCAGAAGTTCTCCAGATCATGTTGAGTGAGGGAGAAGGCAATGTGCTGATGGGAAAGAGCTTGGAATTGTGACTTAGAGGAGATAGAATTGAGTCTAAGACTCTCTTCGTGTGACCACAGTCAAGTTATTTAACTTCTTTAAACTCAGTTTCCTTACGAATGAAACAGATGTAATAATTCCCTCTCTTGACTTCACAGAGACATTTTAGGACTAAAAATAATGTATGTGAAAGTGCTTTGCATGCCCAAAACTTACACAAATGATAACAGTTTGTTTTGAACATGAATGATGATAATTAATAAATGTGTTCTAAACAATTATAAAACTACCATCTTACAGATAAGAAAACAGACTCCAGAGAGATTAAAAACTGACAAACAAAGAGGAGTAATCAATGATAAATCTAGAATGCAAACCCAGGCCATTGTGGTTTTAAAGTCCTGCTGTGAACCACTATGCTGCACAGGAGACAACCCTGGGAATGCAGGAGCTCCATGCTGGGTGCTCCTTGATGGGACAGATTCTTGCCTGTCTCATAGCATTCACAATGGCTGGTACACGGAACATACTCAATCTGTGTGCATTGCACATAAATATTCTCACTTGTCCTTCTCGTCCTCTTTCTTTCTTGGATTCTTAAATTATTGTTGATACACACACACACACACACACACACACACACACACACACACACACACATATGCTTTCTTTTTTTTTTGAGACAGAGTTTCGCTCTGTCACCCAGGCTGGAGTGCAGTGGCGCAATCTCGGCTCACTGCAAGCTCCGCCTCCCGGGTTCATGCCATTCTCCTGCCTCAGCCTCTCCGAGTAGCTGGGACTACAGGCGCCCGACACCACGCCCGGCTAATTTTTTGTATTTTTAGTAGAGACAGGGTTTCACCGTGGTCTCGATCTCCTGACCTCGTGATCCGCCCACCTCGGACTCCCAAAGTGCTGGGATTACAAGCGTGAGCCACCGCGCCCGGCCTATGCTTTCTTAAAATTACTCTGTTGTGCAGGTTAGCTTCCTATAGCACTTGGAGTAGCAATAAATAAGCAAAGCCTGCTTTGGATTCAGGAATAGAATTTGCTCAGGCTGAAAAACATATCTAATGAAATACCTGTTTTTGTTCATTTTCAAATATGGGCACCTGCAAGGCACAAATGCCACCCAGAAGGCACACAGAAAGGCTCACACTGCAACTGCACTCACGCTGTTGACATAGATTTGAAGTCTGAGATTGGTGTCCTGCTTGGCTGGGTTGTATCTGGCTCATTTTGGGACAAGCACATTTGGAGTTTCTTGCCTTGGCCTGGCCCCAGCAAACCAGAAATTACAGATTCCTAATCCAGAGTTCTGCTTGTATTTCTTACGCACACGCTCCACGGAAAGTCACTATATTAGTCCGCTAGGGCTTCCATAATGAAGTGCCACAGACTGGGTGCCTTAAACAACAGAAAGTTGTTTCCTCGTGATTCTGGACCAAGGTCAAGGTGTCTGCAGAGTTGGTTTTTTTCGGAGGGTCTCTCCCTTGCCCATCTTCTCTTGACATGTCTTCCCTCTCTGTATGTCTGTGTCCTAATCTCCTCTTCTTATTAGGATCCTAGTCATATTGGACTAGGGACTACCCTAGTGACTGCATTTAACCTTAATTACTTCTTTGATATATTTTGGATGTTTGTCCTTTCCAAATCTCATGTTGAAATGTGACCCTCAGTGTTGGAGGCGGGGCCTGATGGAGAGTGTTTGGGTCATGGTGACGGATCCCTTATGAATGGCTTGGTGCTCACCCTGCAGTAATTAGTGAGTTCTAGCTTTATTAGTTCATGTGAGAGATGGTTATTTAGGAGTTTGATGTCTCCCTCTCCTTTCTCTTGCTTTCTCTCTTGCCATATGATTTGCCTACTCCCCGCTTTGCCTTCTGCCAATGAGTAAATGTTTCCCAAGGCCTCACCAGAAGCTGCACAGACCCTGCTGCCATGCTTGTAATGCTGCAGAACTGTGGGCCAAATACACCTCTTTTTTTTATAAATCACCTAGCCTCAGGTATTCTTTTATAGCAACGCACACTACACTAATACACCCTTTAAAAACTCTGTCTCCAAATTGAGTCACATTCTAAGGCACTGGGTGTTGGGACTTCAATATATGAGTTTGGGGGAGGGCACACAATTCAATCCATAACAATTGCACAGTGGAATGAGATTAAAATGATGACAATGGGATCTACAAGAGACATAGTTTTCATAAAATTTTGGGACCTGGAGGTGAAAGAGAAGCAGAAGCATCATTCTTTAAGTTTGTGTATTATTTTACTTTCAGAAGAGAAATTTATTTCAATTCCTTTTCATGCTTCTGTTGTTATACTAAAATATCACTTTCCATGTGGGAAACAGTACATTGTTTCCAAAGGAAAAAGGCTGTTTGATGACATCAAGGTGCTCCATTTATTCTGTGAAAAACACTCATTTTACATATACATGCATTTCTTGCAGGCACTCTGGAGGAGGAAGATAAGTATTTCTCCATAACGACGAAAACTACCAGAGATCAGATTTATTTTGTGTTCTTCCAGAACCAATACAGTGGTAGAATTGAAGGCAGGCCCACGAGGTACACAGAGGCCCGTGAGGTGGCCTTTGATGAACTCATGCTTGTGTAGGGCCTGTACCCAAACTGATGTGAGACTCACCACTCTGTCTAGACTTTATTGTCTGAAGATGCTCCTTAGATGTTATCAGACTATGCTCTATACTAATTTTTGCTATTTTGGACTCTGCCTGGATTTTTTGTTCCCAAAGAGTTACTTTTTTCCTTTTTTAAAATTCAACTTTATTGAGGTATAATTTATATATTGTAAAATTCACCCTTGTTTTAGGTGTAGAGTTTGAAGACTTTCAAAAAAAATATACATTCATGTAACTAACACCACAATCAAGTTACATATTATTTCCACCCACCCCACAGAGATCTCTTCTGACCGTTTATAATCAACATTGTCCCTATTCTCAGTCCTTGACAATCATTGATCTTATTACTGTACCTATAGCTTTCCTTTACCAGAGTGTCATATAAATGGAGTAATACATGGAATCATATAAATGAATCTCCCAATGCTTTTGAGAGTCATTCCTTTTTATTTCAGGTATCAGTCATTTGTGAGTAGTATTCCATAATATGGATCCCCAGTTGGTTTATACAGTTACCAGCTCATGGGCATTCAGGTTGTTTCCAGTGTTTTAATATTATGTTTAAAGCTTCCATAAACTTTTGCATGCAGGGCTTCGTGTAGACAAGTTTACATTTTGAGGGTACGTGCTTGTGAAATAGTTTGAGTTTTCTGAGAAGTAGATGAGAAGACTGGGTTAGACATTCAAGAGATTTACGGAAATGCTCATGAAATAAAAAGTGGAGGGAACAGTGAGAAGGCAGGGAGAGGCTTCCAATCATGATGCAAATCTGATCCCTGTGAAGGATAAGAAGAGGGAAGAGAAACTGAATAGAAAAAAAAAAGTTGTAGGTTGGTGCCGTTCTACTATAGCTTTGGCTAGGGCTATGGGGTGTCTTCAAACTAAACTTAGATTTGGGGGAGTGCTTTGTCTTACAGGAATGGGCTTGATTAATATGTTCACTGGGTTCTGAGCAGGAGCTGGGAGCAGACCACGGGAAATGTGCCATTGGTGTGACTATATTTATTTATTGGGTTTAGAGAAGCAGCCACTGGACTATAAGACATTTATGTTCCTGCAACAGAGATCTGAGTGGCTTACCTTCAGGAGTGCTGCAACCTGAAAGTGCCATCCCTGGGTCCTGTGGCAAGCATATGTTTAACTACAAGAAACTGCCTAACTTGTCTTAAATGACTGCATAATTTTGCATTCCTACTGGCAATATATGAGAGTTCCAGTTGCTCTGCATCTTCACCAGCACTGTGTGTTTTCTGTTTTGTTTTAATTTCAGCAATTCTGGTAAATGTGTACTAATAACTCATGGTATATTAATTTGCATTCCCCAATGAATAAACATATTGAGTGTCTTTTCATGTATTTATTTACCTTCCATATTTCAGCTTTGGTGAAGTGACTATGCAAATCTTTCACTCATTTTAAAAACAGGATTGTTATATTGTTAATTTATAATGGTTCTTTATATATTCTGGATGCAAGTTATTTGGTAGAAATGTGTTCTCTAAATATGTCACCTAATTTGTGGCTTTTCTTTTTATGCTTTTAAGAGTATCTTTCAAAGAGCAGAAATTAAAAAATTTTGATTAAGTTCAATCTATCAATTTTATGGTTCATGTGTCTTAACTAAGAAGTCTTTGCTTAGACACATCAAACAGATTTTCTCCTAGTTTTTTTTTTTTTTTTTTTTTTTGAGACAGAGTCTCAAGGCATTTCACCATGTTGGCCAGGCTGATCTCGAACTCCTGACCTCAGGTAATCTGCCTGCCGTCACCTCCCAAAGTGTTAGGATTATATGCATGAGCCACCACACCTGGCCTCTCCTAGGTTTTTATCTAGAAGTTTTATAGTTTAAGTTTTGCATTTGTCCATCTATCATTGACATTTGTATATGGTATGAAATAGCAGTGGAGATTCAATTTTAGCATATGGATGTCCAATTGTTCCAGCACCATTTATTGAAAAGAATGCCCTTCCTCCATTAATTTCCTTAGCATTTTTGTCAAAAATTAATTGACAATATATTTACCATCTGTTTCTGGACTTTCTATTCTGTTCCATTGGTTTATATTTCTATCATTATGCCAATGTCACATTGTTTTGATGACTATGGCCGTAGAGTGAGTTTTAAAATCAAATTGTGTTTGTCCTACAACTTCGCTTTCCTTTTTCCAAAATTGCTTTGTTATTCCAGGTTATTTGTTTTTTCTTATACGTTTAGAATTAGCTTGATAATTCCTTCAAAAAACTTCTGCTAGGATTTTGATTGGAATTGTATTGAACTTATAAATCAATTTGAAGACTATGTACACTTTAACAATACTGAGACTTTTGATCCATGAACACAGCATATCTCTCCATTTATATAGGTCTTCTTTAATTCATCTCATCATAGTTTTATAGTTTTTAGCACTACAAATCTTGTAAATATTATGTTAGATTTATTCATCTTTTTGATGCTATTGTAAATGATATTATTTTCTTCTGAGTTTGATTTTTAAAATTTAATTTAAGTTCAGTTTAATAAAAAAAAAAATTTTAGGCCGGGTGTGGTGGCTCATGCCTGTAATCCCTGCACTTTGGGAAGCTGAGGCGGGTGGATCACCTGAGGCCGGGAGTTCAAGGCTAGCATGACCAATACAGAGAAACCCCATCTCTACTAAAAATACAAAATTAGTTGGGTGTGGTGGCACATGCCTGTAATCCAAGCTACTCTGGAGGCTGAGGCAGGAGAATCGCTTGAACCTTGGAGGTGGAGGTTGCGGTGAGCCAAGATCGCACCACTGCACTCCAGCCTGGGCAACAAGAACAAAACTCTAAAAAAAACAAGAAAAAACAATTTTATTGTCCAATTGTTCGTTGTGAGCATATAAGAAAATCATTGGCTTTTGTGTATTTATATCCTATGACCTTTCTTAACTCATTTTTTTCTTAGTTCTAGTAAGTTTTTGAGGTTTCTTTAGAATTTTTTGCATAGGCAATTGTAGGATTATCTTTAAATAAAGAGATTTTTACTTCTTTCTTTCTACTGTATGTGCTTTTTATTTCTTTTTCTTACCATATTATATTGGCTAGGAATTCTAGTATAATGACATATTTAAGTGATAATAGCTGGCATCCTACCCTTGTTCTTGATCTGAGGGGAAAATCACTCAGTCATTCACCATTTCATATATTAGTTGTAGGTTTTTCTCAGATGTCCTTTATAAAATCAAGGAATTTATCTTCGATTCCTAGTTTGCTGAAAGCTGTTTTGTTTGTTTGTTTGTTTAAATCATAAAAAGTGTTTTGTGAGGGCCAGGAGTGGTGGTGGCTCACGCCTGTAATCCCAGCACTTTGGGAGGCTAAGGCAGGCAGATGGCTAGAGTCTAGCCTGTGCAACATGAAGAAACCCTGTCTCTTAAAAAAAAAAAAAAATAGCCAGGCATAGTGGCAGATACTTGTAGTTCCAGCTACTTGAGAGGCTGAGGCAGGAGGATTGTTTGAACCTGGGATGGGGAGGTTGCATTGAGCCAAGATTGCACCATCACACTTCATCCTGGGTCACAGAGCAAGATCCTGTCTCAAAGAATTTTGGAAATATTTTTCCTTCATCTGTTGAGATGATCATATGGTTATGCTTTTCTATATCTGTTGATATGCCGAACTACACTGATTTTTTTAAACATCTCTATGGATATGTAATTCACATACAATACAATTTACCCATTTAGTGTGTGCAATTCAATGATTTTTAGTATATTTACTTCTATGGCATTTATCACTACAGTCAACTTTAGGATATTTTCATCACCTCAAAAAGAAACTTCATAAATTCTCTAGCTTTCACCATCCCCAGTCCCTCATATTCCCCCAGCCCTAAGCAACCACTAACCTAGTTTCTGTCTCCATAGTTTTGCTTATTCTGAACATCTATATAAATGGAATGATGTAATACGTGGAATTTTGTGACTGGCATCTTTCAATTAGCATCATGTTTTCAAGATTTATTTACATTGTGGTATGTATCAGTACTGTATTCTTCTTTTTGGCCAAATAATATTTTATTACATGAATATACTACAATTTTTATTCATTCTTCAGATTATTCATTCACTGGTTTGAAGGCTTTTAAATTTTTTTCTATCTCTTGGCTTTTGTGAATAATGTGGCTAGAAATATTTGTATATGTTTTTTGTGTGGACATATATTTTCATTTCTCTTGATTATATACCTAGAGTGAAATTGCTGGATCATGTGGTAACACTGGTTTTTTATTTTTTTATTTGTTTTTTTAGACAGGGTCTCTCTCTCTCACCCAGGCTAGAGTACAGTGGCATGATCTCGGCTCACTGCAACCTCTGCCTCCCGGGTTCAAGCAATTCTAGTGCTTCAGCCTCCCAAGTAGCTGGGATTAAAGGTGCCACCATGCCTGGCTAATTTTTTTTATTTTTAGTAGAGACGGGGTTTCACCATGTTGGCCAGGCTGGTCTCGAACTCCTGACCTCAAGCGATCCACCCACCTCAACCTCTCAAAGTGCTGGGATTACAGGTGTGAGCCACCACACCTGGCCTAATATGATAACTCTATGTTTAACCATTTGAGAAACTTCCAGACTGTTGTGCAAAGTGTCCATACTATTTGACATTCCCATCACTAGTACATGATGGTTCTGATTTCTCTACCTTCTTTGCCAGCACGTTTTATTATTTGACTTTTTGGTGCCAGCCATCCTAGCAGTGTGAAGTGCTGTCTTGCTGTGTTTGTTTGTTTGTTTTGAGACGGAGTCTTGCTTTGTCCCCCAAGGCTGGAGTGCAGTGGCCTGATCTCTGCCCACTGCAACCTCCACCTCCCGGGTTCAAGTGATTCTCATGCCTCAGCCTCCTGAGGAGCTGGGCCTACAGATGCACGCCACCAGCCTGGCTAATTTCTTGTATTTTTAGTAGAGACAGGGTTTTGCCATGTTGCCCAGGCTGGTCTTGAATTCCTGAACTCAGGCAATCCACCCGCCTCGGCCTCCCAAAGTGGTAGGATTACAGGTGTGAGCCATCATGCTTGGCCTTACTGTGGTTTTGATTTGCTTTTTCCTGATAACTAATAACATTGAGCATCTTTTAATGCACTTACTGGCCATTTGTGTATCTTCATTGAAGAAATATCTGTTCAGATCCTTTGCCCATTTTAAAAATTAGGTGATTCACCTTTTTATTATTTAGTTGTTAAGAAGTTTGTTTTATATATTCTGCATACAAGTCCTTTATTAGATTCATGATTTGCAAATATTTTCTCCCATTCTGTGGGCTGTCGTTTTACTTTCTTGATGGTATCCTTTGAAACACAAATGTTTTTATTTTTATGAAATCTAATTCATATAATTTTGCTTTATTGCTTATTATTTTGGTTTTATATCTAAGAATATTTTGCCAAATCTGAGGTCATGTAGATTTAACCCTATGCTTTCTTCTTGGTTGTAATTTTAGTTCTTATCTTTAGGCCTTTGATGTATTTCAAGTTAATTTTTGTATATGGTGTGAGGTAAGGTCCAGCTTCACCCTTGCATGCAGCTATCTGCTTGTCCCAGGACCATTCATTGAAGATCATTCATCTTTAAATGGTCTTGACAGCCTTGTCAAAAATCAGTTGGCCATAAACACATGGTTTTATTTCTCTCTTTTTTTTTTTTTTTCAGGCTGGAGTGCAGTGGCACGATTTCGGCTCACTGCAAGCGCCGCCTCCCAGGTTCACACCATTCTGTCGCCTCAGCCTCCTGAGTAGCTGGGACTACGGGTGCCCACCACCACGCCCAGCTAATTTTTTGTATTTTTTTAGTAGAGACAGGGTTTCACCGTGTTAGCCAGGATGGTCTCAATCTCCTGACCTTGTGATCCACCTGCCTCGGCCTCCCAAAGTGCTGGGATTACAGGTGTGAGCCACTGTGCCTGGCCTTTCTGGACTCTTAATTCTATTCCATTGATCTATATGGCTATCCTTAAAGTAGTATCACACACTGTCTTGATTACTGTTGCCTTATAATAAGTTTTGAAATTGGGAAGTGTGAGTTCTTCTACTTTGTTCTTCTTTTTCAAAATTATTTTGGCTATTCTAATTCCCTTGCAAATTCATGTAAATTTTAGAATGAGCATCAATTTCTATTAAAAAGTCAGCTGGGACTCTGATAGAGGTTGTGATGAATCTAAACTAATTTAGATAGTATTGTCATCTTAACAATATTAAGTCTTCTGGTGCATGAGCGTGGGATATTTTGTTCTGCTTTGGTCTCCTAAACTGCTGGGATTACTGGCATGAGACACTATGCCTGGTCATGTGACAACTTTTAACACTTTGCCTTGTAATCCCAGGATTATTTTTAAATAAACTACTGTTGAAGTGTGATGGAAGAAGAGTAAGGAATTTGGTTTCAAGTATTAACCACCAGGCATGACAATGATGATGATCATAATAATAATAAAAGCAACACTTACAGCTGGGTGCCATGGCTAATGCCTGTAATCTCAGCACTTTGGGAGCCCGAGGCTGGCCGATCACTTGAGGCCAAGAGTTCAACACCAACATGGTCTCTACTAAAACCCTGTCTCTACTAAAAAACAAAAAATACCAAAATGAAAAAAATGTTAGTCAGGCGTAGTGGTGTGCCTGTAGTCCCAGCTACTCAGGAGGCAGAGGCAGGAGAATCACTTGGACCTGGGAGGCGGAGGTTGTAATGAGCAAAGATCGTGCCACTGCATTCCTGCCTGGGCAACAGAGTAAGACTCTGTCTCAAAAAAAAGTAACACAGTATTTAGTACGTTCATTCTTCATGCTTATTAGTTTATATGGATTATATCACAACTAATTTTATTTGATATTACAAATATGAAGTAAGTACCCCAAATTTATATTCAGCATTATAACTACCTGCATATATTATTACATGCTACATATATTTTCCATTCACTGTCAGTCTTTTGACATGAGCGATACAGGTAGGGAGCATTTTTTGAGTGGGTGCTGAATAGTGGTTTGGCAACATTATTAAGTAACTTCTTACTCAAGGGTAACGGTCAAAAACCAGAAAGGGATTTGAAAACCAGTTACCAATCCATAATTCATCTTCTAAAACTGTGTGGTCAGATGTGTTTGGAAACTCAGAATTGTCGTATTTTATAAAGGTAATAAGGCACATGTGTTTTCTCCTAGTTAACACCTTCAGTGAAGTCTGGGGCAGCATTTCGTGACATCTCATTGTTTTAGGGAAAACAATGACGGTAAATAACCTCACAGTATTTGCTATCAAATGAGTTGCTTCAAATGCTGTTCTCAAATAACTTTTGGATGTTGAGATTATACATAATAAAGGACTATAAACGTATATGGTCAAAATTGCCCACAAAAAAAATTCTAAATTGCCCATAAAATATGATATATTAGTTTTTGTGTAGTAGCCCAAATTTACACTAAGTCTAATATGGACAGTTGTTCCTCCAGGGTAGAACAGATTGCTGTTGCCTTAGTTGAGCACCAGATGAAGTAATTGGCCTGCATTAGGGGCTCATGTTCAATGAAAATTATGATTTTCTCTCTTTATTTTTTGGCCAAGCTTGTATAGTTGAACATGGGCAGATTAAATCAATGTATGTTTGATAGTACTCTACCATAGAATACTTGCTTGAACAGTTTCACATGAGCCAACAGGCATAGACAGGGATAAAAATAAATACCAGTGCCAAACTACAGCCTCCTAATCAGCAACACATTTAAAATGTGTGCACAGAGATGGCAGAAGATGGTGTATTCTGAGGTCTGCACAAAAATAAGTTAATGTGGCAACACAAGTTAATGAATTGGTGGCATCCAATGTGTTAACATTTCTAATTATGAGTTTCGTATTGCAGTTTTTCAAATAATTTAAATATATTTTTAAAAAGTGAAATTTGTATCAAATCCTAAGACTCCACAAAATAATTGTCTCTATGGTTTATTCTAGATGTAGACAGCAACACAGCAATAATAACAAAAACAACACTTTCCTCTTAATGAACATAATTAACATTTCTTGAGTACTTACTATGTGCCAAGCACTGTTCTATATGCTTTAGACATAGTAATACATTTACTTTTCATTTATTTATTCAACACATACTTACCAAGCATTTGCTTTGTGTTAGGCTTTGTTTTAGACTAGTGATACGGAACAGGGACAGAGTTTGCTTCCTGGCGGACATGTGGCAATATTTGGAGTTATTTAGCATACTTTAACCGGGAAGGTGCTATTGGCATCTGGTGGGTAGAAGACAGGGTTGCTGCTAAACATCCTACAACACACAGAAGAGTCTCCGGCAACAAAGAGTCCTCTTGCCCACAATGTGAATAGCACCAAAGTTGAGAGAAATGCAACAGTGAACAAAATAGACAAAATTTATATCTTCATGGAACTTATATTTTAGTAGACAGAAACAAATGATTTAAAAAGTAAGTATCGGCCTAGTGCTGTGGCTCACGCCTGTAATCCTAGCACTTCGAGAGGCCGAGGACGGTGGATCACGAGGTTAGGAGTTAGAGACCAGCCTGGCCAAGATGGTGAAACACTATGTCTACTAAAAATACAAAAATTAGCTGGGCCCAGTGGTGGGCACCTGTAATCCCAGCTACTCGGGAGGCTGAGACAGGAGAATCGCTTGAACTCAGGAGGTGGTGGTTGCAGTGAGCCGAGATTAAGCCACTGCACTCTAGCCTGGGCAACAGAGCAAGACTCCGTCTCAAAAAAAATAAATAAATAATAGTAAGTACCAATCATATTACAACTTGATGAGGTTTCAATTTTACTTTTATTTTTATTTTTTTGAGAAAGGGTTTCTCTCTGTTGCCCAGGCAAGAGTGCAGTGATACAATCTCGGCTCACTGCAACCTCTGCCTTCCTGGGTTCAAGTGATTCTGCTGCCTCAGCCTCCCCTGTAGCTGGGACTACACAGCACCACGCCTGGCTAATTTTTGTATTTTTAGTAGAGACAGGGTTTCACCATGTTGACCAGGCTGGTCTTAAACTCCCAACCTCAAGTGATTCACCTGCCTTGGCCTCCGAAAGTGCTGGGGTTACAGACGTAAGCCACCATGCCCGGCCCGATGAAGGTTTTATACTACCAAACAAACCAACAAACAAACAAACCAAAAAACAAACTGAGGAAGAAGAATAGGAAGTCTGTGGATGTGATTGGTGGAGGTTTGGGATTAGAAATTTAAATTGAGCATTTAGGGAAGGCCTTACCTAAGAGACGCTTTTGGAGGAAAACCTTGAAGGAGGTGAAGAGGCAGGTATGCGGATACCTGGGGGAAAAGTAACTTCCAGGTAGAGGCAACAGCACAAGGACAGGCCCTGGCCAACAACATGCATGATTTTTTTCAAGAGACAGCAAGAAGACCATTGTGACCTGAGGAGAGTATAGGAGGGGAGATTAGAAGGATGGCTGGGAGGAGAAATTGTGTAGAATTTGTAGACCAATGTAAGGGTTTGCACTTACTCTGAGTGAGTGGAGAGCCATCAGAGGGTTTTGCACAAAGAAGTGTCATGAGCTCATTTGCTTTCAAAGCATCCCACTGGCCACTGCTTTGAAAAGTGACCACAGAAGGCCAAAGGTGCAAGCAAAGAGACCATTAGAAAGTCACTGTGAAAGACTGTGGTGACTCAAACAAGGTTTCCAATGGTTAAAGGTGAGAAGTGGCTGGATTATGGGAATATTTTTCAAGGTTGAGGTGTTAGAATTTTGCGAATGCATATGGGATGTGAAGGAAGAATAAAGAAACTTTACTTTTATGTATGTGTGTTTTTGAACTGAGACACTTGAAGAATGGAATTCCTAATTATTGAAATGCAGAAAGTTAAGGTAGGAATAGTTTGGGGAAGGAAATCAGAATCTCCATGTTTAATTTGAACTGTTTGGATCTGTTTAATTTGAAGTATCTATCTGAACATTCAAATGGAGACTTTGAAACATTCCCAACCACTCTGTGAAGTAGGTACTATTATTATCCCCATTTTGCTGGTGAGAATCATTCATAAAGAGGTTAAGCAACTTGCCCATGATCATCCAGCCATTAAGTAGTGTAACTTAGACTCCAATGATACAAACAGATGTCTTGCTAAAAAGTCTCATCAGCCCTCTCTCCTGGGATAGCATCTCTTGATCTCCTTTTCTATGGATTGCCTTGACACTAGCTCTGGGAGGGAAAAATTTTCTGCATTGAAATGAGGTCTTGAGATAGACCCTCTTTACGCAGTTGGTATCTGAAAGTTAAACCGTTACCTCTGTCAATTTTTTATTTGATTTGGTCATGCTAAAAGTCAACCACAATGTAAAAGTTAAGGAAGAGATAACTCCTCAGTTGCAGGTAGCTTAGAAAATGATCATTTATTGGGCATCTACGCAAGATACACACAGTATGATCACTCATTGAGCATCCTCATTAGAAAGATTATAGACTTTGCAGTCCCACAGACAGACCTGCATTAAAACACAGTCTCCATCACCCATTGGATATGATATTCAGGAAATAAAACTTAACTTTCCAAGTCTGCGATGAGCAATTGAGATAATGCATGTAAAAGCATTCTCTCTGTGATATGTTCAAGCAAACCAATGACTTTTTCATGCAAGAATTAATCTATTTCTTTTCAGTGGTAGCTATAAATTAACGGATACCAGTTTCAGTTTGAGCTGATGATAAGCTTGGGAGATTAATTGTGGTGATGGTTTCACAACATGAATGTACTTAATGCCACTGAACTACACACTTAAAAATGGTTAAAATAGTACATTTTATGTTATGTGTATTTTATCCATTTTTTTAAAAGGCGGAACAACAAACAACAAAAAAAGACTTTGTGTGACTTTCCTTGAGGTGAGTCAGAGTTGTGAGGACGGAGATGAGGCAGACAGTTAGAAACAAAGGGGCACAGTGGCTCACACCTGTAATCCCAGCACTTTGGGAGGCCAAGGATGACAGTTCACTTGAGCTCAGGAGTTTGAGATCAGCCTGGGCAACATGGTGAGATCTCGTTTCTACAAAAAATAAAAAACTTAGTCTGGCATGGGTAGTGTGCGCCTGTAGTCTCAACTGCTTGGGAGGCTAAGGTGGGAGGATTACTTTAGCCCAGGAGGCAGATGTTGCAGTGAGCCGAGATCACACCATTTTACTTCAGCCTGGGTGACACAGTGAGACTCTCTAAAAAAACAAAAAACAAACAAAAAAAAACAAACAAGAAAAAACAAAACAAAACCCAGGCACAGTGGCTCACGCCTGTAATCCCAGCACTCTAGGAGGCTGAGGCAGGTGGATCACCTGAGGTCAGGAGTTCAAGACTAGCCTGGCCAATATTGTGAAACACCATCTCTACTAAAAATACAAAAATTAGCCAGGCATGGTGGCACATGCCTGTAGTTCCAGCTACTCAAGAGGCTAAGGCAGGAGAATCACTAGAACCCAGGAGGCAGAGGTTGCAGTGAGCCAAGATCATGCCACTGCACTCCAGCCTGAGCAACAGAGTGAGACTCTGTTTTTTTTTTTTTAAAAAAAAAAGAGAGAGAGAGAGAAAACAGAGGGCTAATCCTGATTAGCCCAGTGAAGTGGTCTGTTCTCCACTGCTTCAACTGCCCTATAGTCTGGCTGCCTACTAGTACTTCTCCAAATATAGGTTGGGGGAAGAAGAGAAAGACTGTAAGTCACTTCACACAGACATCCTCCATCACAGAACAACTGGTTAAGGCACTTTGATCCTTGTACTTAACACATATGACATACACACACAAATACACACACAGAACCACTTTCCCTAAAATGTGTCTGAAAGGTTGGTGTGTTAATTTCTTATTGCTGCCATAACAAATTATCACAAACTTAGTGATTTAAAGTAACACAAATTGATGATCTAATTGTCCTATATATCAGAGGTCTGGGTTGGCACAGCTGGTTTCTCTGCCCCATTACCCAAGGCCAAAATCAAGGTCTCAGAAAGGCTATGTTTCTTTCTGAAGGGCCTGGAGATTAATCTGTTTCCAAGCTCATTTAGGTTCAGTTCTTTGAAGCTGCAGGGCTGAGGTCACAGTTTCCTTGCTGGCTGCCAGCCAGGGCTGGACTTTTGCTCCTGGAGCCTTTCTCACACTTTCCTTGTGAACTTTCCTTCCTTCTCGTACTTTCCTTGTGGACTTTCTCCAGCAACAGGAGGTGGAGTTTCTCTTATGTTTTGAATCTCTCTAATCTCTCTGGCTCCTCCTCCTTCCTCTTCCTCTTTTAAGTGCTCATTTGATTAGATTGGGCCCACTCAGAATAATCCAGGATAATCTATTTTAAGGACAACTGATTAGTGACCTTCATCACACTTGCAAAGTCCCTTCACAACAGTATATAGTTTAGTGTTTGATTGGATAACCAGAAGACAAGCTTCAGGGGACATCTTCAGAATAATTTTGGTTCTCAGAGTCAGATTGGCTGCTAGAAAGCATTGCAGACTTAGCAAGACTTTATTGTTGTCAACAGGACTGCATGCGTCCCACTGCTTCCAGAGAGAACACCCAGGTTTTGGTGATGAGCTCTGAACGTCAGCTTCTCCTTTCTTTATACTGGATTTTCTTAGCAGACATACATCTTTTTCTTTATTGCTGGCTGTTTTCTACTAGGGCCACACTCCAATACATTGGACATTCATAAAATAATTTGGAGACTCAAAGGGTGTTCCTGCCTGCTGCCCAGAAAAGAAAAATGCACTGAAACAGCAGGTTTTTCAGCAAAGAAGAGTTTAATAATTGCAGGGCCGGCTAAGCAGAAGGATGGGAGACATTTCTCAAATCCACCTCCCTGAGAGCTCAGAGGGTAGACCTTTTTGTTTGTTTGTTTTGTTTTGTTGTTTTGATACAGAGTCTCACTCTGTTGCCTAGGCTGGAGTGCAGTAGCGCAATCTCAGCTCACTGCAACCTCTGCCTCTCAAAGGGTAGACTTTTTAAAGGTGATATGGCAGGCAGGTGGCTAGGGAATGCGTGCTGCTGACTGGTTGATGATGAAATCATAGGAGTGTCAAAAAACATTCTTCATGTGCTGAGTCAGTTCCTGGGTGAGAGTTACAGGACCAGTTGAGTTAGTTCCTTGACATGAGTCATGGGGGTTCCAGGTGGAGTTGGTCATCAGAATGCAAAAATCTGAAAAATATCTCAAAGACCAATCTCAGCTTTTGATAATAGTGATGTTATCTATAAAAGCAATTGGGAAAATTACACTTCTTGTTACCGCCAGCTACATGACTCTTGAGCAGTAAGCGATTGTAGAAAGGCAAGCTAGGGAACAATAGCTGGGTATCATTTAACTACATCGACATCAGCAGAATTCAGGTTCCTCCCGGAATCCTAACCTTGTGGTCTTACAAAGGTAGTTTTAGTCCCTGAATAAGAAGGAGGTTGGTTTCGGGAAGGAACTGTTATCATCTGTGTTTTAAAGTTAACAAAGGCAGTTAGCTTGTGACGTTAGAGGCAAGATAGAGTCAGCTATGTCAGATTTCTCTCACTGTCATAATTTTTGCAAAGACAATTTCAAGGGTAGGGTTGGAGGGCTGGATTGCTGCTCTACTAGAAGATCCTTTATTCCCTCTATAAATTTGGTCATCAGTGCCCATCAACACTACAGCTCAAGTTTGCAAGGGACACGAGGAAGGAGCTGCATCACTCTGCCTTCCCACAAATGGGAACCCTAGTCTTTTGATACCCCAAAGGAAACAGTAAACACACACACAACACTACATAACTAAACACACAAAGCTACAAAAGAAAAACTTCCACAACAGCCAAATGAAAAAAAAACTCTACTATTTACTTCCTTCTCCCAAAAAAGTGTCTGTGTGAGTATGGGGAATGCCCACTTACTTTTAACATGTGACTAACTAAAAAGGGTCTTTTCAGTGGTCTTTCTCTCAGAAACAAGGTCTGTTTCAGAGAAATTTTCTATCTCCACTACTAGAAAGAACAGTAACTACTATTTTTTTTTTTTCGTTTTTGAGATGGAGTCAAGCTCTTTTGCCCAGGCTGGAGTGCAGTGGTGCGATCTCGGCTCACTGCAAGCTCCGCCTCCAAGGTTCACGCCATTCTCCTGCCTCAGCCTCCCGAGCAGCTGGGACCACAGGTGCCCACCACCACAACCGGCTAATTTTTTGTATTTTTTAGTAGAGACCGGGTTTCACCGTGTTAGCCAGGATGGTCTCAATCTCCTGACCTCATGATCCGCCCGCCTGGGCCTCCCAAAGTGCTGGGATTACAGGCGTAAGCCACCGTGCCTGGCCTACTATTGTTTTTAAATAAAAATTAAAAAAATAATTATTTTGCCTTACTGGGCAGGCAACTACATATTTATTGAGTACCCATGTTGTATCAGGCACTAAGCTAAGTGATTTTTATATTTTACTTTACCTAAATTGCAAATTAACTACATGAGACCCTTTGTAACATGGTGGTGCTCAAATGTCACATCCTCACTGAGGACTTTCCTGAACCCCTCTCCCCCATTTGAATTTTGTTTGTTCGTTTGTTTTTGAGACAGAATCTCACTCTGTGGCCCATGCTGGAGTGCAGTGGTGAGATCTCGGCTCACTGCAACCTCTGCCTCCAGGGTTCAAACAATTCTCTTCCCTCAGACTCCTGAGTAGCTGGGACTACAGGCGTGTGCCACCGTATCCGGCTAATTTTTGTATTTTTAGTAGAGACAGAGTTTCACATGCTGGCCAGGCTGATCTTGAACTCCTGACCTCAGGTGATCCACCCACATTGGCCTCCCAAAGTGCTAGGGTTACAGGCATGAACCACTGCGCCCCGGCCCCTATTTGAAATTCTAACAGCCCTCCAACCCAGCACACCCATTCTTTTTTATACTTTATATTTCTTTAAGTAGTTTATATTAGCTTCCAATGTACTATAATAGTTTTGCTACAGTGGTGTTTATTGCCTCTTCCCCACTCTATCTTGTTTATTGTACGCTCCCTGAAGGAAGAAGTCTTGTCAATTCTGTTAGTTGTTCAGGACAGTGCTTGGCACACAGTGGGTGCTCAATGAATAGCTTTTGAATGAAGCAGTGAATAATCCTCATTGCAATTATCCCTTTGGGCTTGGCTCCATTTTTATCTCTGTTGTACAAATGTGGAAATTGAGGCTTAGTGAAATAGAGAAAGGTACCTGGAGCCCACTGGTAGCAAGGGTCAAAACCTAGACACATGACAGTAAAATGGTTATGGAGTTTGGAAAACCCACTACGGAGTAGATTAGCAGTAGTGGTGTAACTGTAACAAATCCATTGCCCAATGTAGCAAGTTGATATGCCTAGAAGAGACCCTGGGTTGCAACAGAGAAAGAGATATAACTGTAGGGCCGCTGAATGAGGAGATGGTAGGAAACCTCAAATCCATCTCCCCAAAGAATTTGGGGCTAGGGTTTTTAAGAGTATTGAAATGGGCCAAAGTGTGAAGATTGTTGATTGGTCAAAAAGTGCGGGGTAAAATCATAGACAGAGAGATGCAGAAACGGTACTCTTGTGTCTATTCCATGCCTCTGTGCAGGTCTTCACATTAGTTGACATCAGCTGTTTTTCTGGAATCCAGGATCTGAAAAACATCTCAGGCAATTCTTAAGCGAAAGTCTTACGATTCTCACGTTAGAAATCTTGTCTATAGGAACAACGGGAACGCAAATGGTCAGTATCCAGTGCTACATGACTTTTGGTTACCAGAAAATGGGTCCAGGCCGGGCGCGGTGGCTCACGCTTGTAGTCCCAGCACTTTGGGAGGCCGAGGCAGGCGGATCACGAGGTCAGGAGATCGAGACCACAGTGAAACCCCGTCTCTACTAAAAATACAAAAAAATTAGCCGGGCGTGGTGGCGGGCGCCTGTAGTCCCAGCTACTCGGAGAGGCTGAGGCAGGAGAATGGCGTGAACCCGGGAGGCGGAGCTTGCAGTGAGCCGAGACTGCGCCACTGCACTCCAGCCTGGGTGACAGAGCGAGACTCCGTCTCAAAAAAAAAAAAAAAAAAAAAAAAAAAGAAAATGGGTCCAAGTGCACCCTGATAAATGCTTAATTGTAACTATATTTCTGTCGAGAATTCTTGTCAGTCCTATGAGGATGGCTTCAGTAGTCTCATAGTTATGCACATGGACTCTGGAGCCAGTCTTCCTGGCTTCAGTGCCCAGTTCTGCCTTTGGGCAAAGTACTGACCCTCTCTACATCATCATTCCCCATCTGTCAGTGGGAGATGAAAATAACAGTACAATTACACCATACAGTATCTGGGAGGATTAAATGAATTAATACAAGAGTGGTGCTTAGAAGAGTGTAGCAAGTGCTATTACAAATATTATATATACGTATATTACATACGTATTACATATATGTCATATTTGTAATATATATCTAATATTTATAATATATACGTGTATATATATTTTTGGTTTTCCCTAATTTGGAACGTGTATGTACCTGGCTCCAATCCTCCACCTCTTCCATAGTCTAGATGTTTTGCATTCTCCAAATGTGTCCAAACTTGAGCAACGTATGTGTTTACACATATATTTAGCTAATGTGTGTGTGAAATTACCCATTATGTAAATGGCTTTGGTTTAGTAAGCAGAATATGCGAGGATATAGTTAATGGGAAATTGTTTTGTGCAACTTGGAAAATGGAAGAATCATAAAAGAATCCTCTGGAAACACGGTCTGATCAAGGGATAAGCAATATATTTGCAGGTTTTTGTTTTTAAATAATAACCAGCCACTAATGGCCTGGAGCAGAACGTTGATTTATCTGCAGCAAGGCAGGCTCTGTTTGCCTGCTACATTGCCAGCTGTCCTCTTCAGCATTAAGCTGCCTCACTTCAATCCAGTATCTGTCAATCCAGTTTTCAAGGAGGAAGCTTTCAAACAATGAGGAGGGCTGGGCGCAGTGGCTCACACCTGTAATTCCGGCACTTTGGGAAGCCTCGGTTGGGAGGATCACTTGAAGTCAGGATTTCAAGACCAGCCTGGCCAACATGGTGAAATCCCACCTCTACTAAAAATACAAAAAATTAGCCGGGTGTGGTAGTGGGCGCCTGTAATCCCAGCTACTCGCGAGGCTAAGGCAGGAGAATCGCTTGAACGCGGGAGGTGGAGGTTGCAGTGAACCAAGATTGCACCACTGCACTCCAGCCTGGGCGACAGAATGAGACTCCATCTCAAAAATAAAAAGAAAAATAGGCCAGACACAGTGGCTCAGCCCGTAATCCCAGCACTTTGGGAGTCCAAGGCAGGTGGATCACTTGAGGTCAGGAGTTTAAATCCAGCCTGGCCAACATGGTGAAACCCCATCTCTACTAAAACTACAAAAATTTACTGGCCATGGTGGCAGGCGTCTGTAATCCTGGCTACTTGGAAGGCTGAGGCAGGAGAATCATTTGAATCCGGGAGTTGGAGGTGAGCCGAGATCACGCCATTGCCCTCCAGCCTGAGCAACAAGAGCGAAACTCCGTCTCAAATAAATAAATAAATAAATAAAAATAAACAAAAAAGAAACAGTGAAAAAGCTTTGTCATTTTTGTGGATGGTTGCTGGAAGATTTTTCTGTGCTTTATTTGGTAGGAGGCTTTTACTTTTTGCTGAGCTAGAATCTAGCCTATTATGCACTGTGCACTCAAATTCCTTGGAAGACTGATGAGGCTTTTAAATTCTTTCAAAAAGAAGGCTCTTGAAATTGGCCCTTCCTTAGGTGCCCTCTGTTGCCTTGGGCAGAACTCCCCTTCTATCTATGCAAATCTCCCTCTAGACTGGGAGGGCCTGGCCCCGCTATGATGGGTGAGAATAGCATTATTCCCTGTAAGTTGATCATATGGAACAAATCCCTGGGGAAACCTTAAAAAAAGGAAAAGAAAAAAAGAGTGCCTAAAAGACAAAACCAAAACCAAAATCTTAACACTGAGCTTTCTTCAACTTTTTTTTTTTCAAAACAAACAAACAAACCCAACAACAACTAAGTTGGGTATGCAGACATCAGCAGATACCCTTAGTTAAGCCTAAGTGAAAAATTCTTCCATTCATTCATTCATTTATTCACGTATTCACTCAACCTTATTTATTTTGCCCCTCTATGTGCTAGGTATTTTGCTAGACAGCAGGTGTGCAGGGAAAGTATACAATTAACTAAGACAAAGATCCTTTCAATATTATTTTCTTTATGAAACCTGAGATTGAAAAGCACATGTCCCAAAGGAAGCCTTGTATCCCTATTCAGTGTTAACCCACATTTTGCTAGAAGTTGTGCTAGACATGGGGAGTATATGGAGGTTATCCCCAAATCTTCTTTTAAATATATTTTTATCCTCCCTCCTTTCTATCCCCAACTCTTAATGAGGGGAGAGATTTATTATAAAATAGAGTGTACATATTTAGGGCCATCTTCTTATGAGGTCATCCTATTTCCCTCCCCTAAGATATCCAGCCTTAACCCTCAGGCCTGTGAATGAGATGTGATATTACACTCGAAATTATGTTGCATTTCATGGCAAAAGGGATTTTGCAGCTGTAGTAAAGGTTATGAGTCAGTGGACTTTGAGTTAAAAGAGCGATTATTCTGGTGGACCTAAGTCTAATCACTTTCAAAGTAGACATCAGTGACTACAGAAGCAGTGAGAAAAATAATAAAAAATAATAATTAAAAAAAAAGACAAAGCTGAGAGTTTCTCCATATGGGAGCAGAAGAGGAAGTCAGAGCGGGAGGCTTTGATGGAAGTGGGGTTTTTCGTTGCTGAGATGGGGAGGATCATGGGGCAAGGACCACAGGGCAGCCCCTGTGTGCTGAGAGAGGTATACAGCTGTCAGCCAGCGAGAAGACAAGGACCTCAGGCCTACAATCCAAGGAGTTAAATTCTGCCAGTAAATTCTGGTCAAATGAGCTTTGAAGCAAATTTTTCCCCAGAGTCACTAGAGAAGAACCCAGCACCGTTGACACTTTGATGTCAGCCTTATGAATCCCTAAGTAAAGAACCCAGTTGAGTCTGCCTGGATTTCCAGCCTTCAGACTGTGAGATTATAAATGGGAGTTGTTTAAAGCTGCTAAATTTTTTGGTCATGTGTCATGTAGCAATGAAAAAATGAATAGCTTATCCTTGGTTATTCTGCATTTTTATAGATAGTTTGTAGTTAAGATATCTTAAAACTTAAATGGATCCTGCGAGGCCTATGCGGTTCTTAGCAATTGATAATGAAATTACCTTCTTATATTTGTATAACCTCGTTTACAAAGTACTTTTGCATACAAGTTTCTTATTTGATTTTCATAGCTTGTGAGGAATCTTTATTTCTAGTTAAAGACAAAGAAAGTAAGGATGGGTCATACTGTGCCTTGTTGACGCTTCCTGCTAAGTGGTAGAAGAGGGATTTGAATTCAGACCCTGGCACTCTCATTTGACCTAGGCATGCTCATTAGAAAATTGACAGGTTACCCTACATACAGGTTCTTTTTCTATCTTGTTTCCTCTTCATTACTAACATGATCATCATCGTTGTCATCACTGTTGAGGGGATCCTTTTCCTCCTGCTTGTTTACTAAATGCTCATGAACTAAATCATGACAGTGAAAGCAAACTTTTTAAAAAGTCGAAACATGTATTGAACACCTATGATGTGCCATGAAACTTACCATTAACAGGGCAAATAGAATGACAAGTGTCCTCTTTGTTGCATGCCACAACATCGGGTTTTGGAAATCCACCAAGAGGATGCTCTGCTAATGCATGTGGAATAGATAAAAAATATAAATAGACTTCTTTTTTTGTAGCTAGCTCACAAAATGAAATAATGCATCAATCTTTTTTGTCTCTAACTTTTTAAAAAATTCTGCATAAACATTTTTTCTGTGAAATAGTTGGGAATGAAATATGAATAGTTCATATTTCCAGATTATTCTAGAAAAATGGTTAGGGCAATTTAATTTGTGTTGGAGAGATTGGAATATAGGAAAACATGAGGTAAGATTCCTAGTGTGTATTCTTACCTTAAGAATACTCGTAACCTAGTAAATCTCCCTCAGCCCTCCTCCCACCACACCAACCCCTATAGAGTGGTGGGACTGTGAGCAGGACTTGGGAGGGCCATCGAAACCTGTGCTCCCTCTTCCACACAACTCTGCCTTTCATCCCTTTGAATCAATCCAACTGCCCTAGAAGAAGCCTGTCGGATTGAAACCAAAGGCTAAGCCACTCTCAACATAGAGTAGAACATCCCACTTCCCTGAGCCATGATTCTTTGCTGCGTTTCTCTTTCCCTCTCTTTAAATTTCACCTCCTGCCCAGGAGTCTTGTAGGATAGAAGGAAATAAACTGTAAGAATAAGGCGTAATGTGGCTTGAGGCACTGACTGTCTGGCATGCCTATCATCATCTAGTCAGACAATTTGGGGTTAACGTAGAGGGCCTAAATCCATCTGTCAGTGTCTGTTGCATTCTGCCCCTGTAACAACTGTTGTTACGGTAATGGAATCATGTGAGGGTGACTTCTCTCCATGCAAAAACATCCTGTGCACAGATGATGCTCTAAGGAGTTATCTCAGAGGGCTTGGAAAGGGCTTGTTTTGTGACCGGGGGTGGCTCTGAAAGGCGTGTTTAGGAGGGGTTTACAGGCTGCAATCTGTTGGGGCTTGTATTGAGGCTGAGTTGGCATGGCAGGTCCGTTCTGCATTTAGATTACAATCGCATGTGGGGTAGATGAGGGATAACTTCCCCCTCCCCTTACTGTACCCCCTGCTCAGCTGTCACTCAGTACATCATTGTTGATAAGCCATCGTCTTGTTGCCTCTAAGTCTGAGGACACCCTTGGTGTATGGTTCCCATGACTGATTTTTTTCTTTTTTTGTTCCCCCAGATAAAAGGGACATGGGGCTAGTAACCTTCATCCTGTTTGGTTAATGAGAAAAGCAAGACTTGGTCAACCAGAGACTCTTACTTACAGAAATAACCCATGACAGAAACAAAGAGAGAGAATGGAAAGATTCTGTGTTCGGTATGCATGTGATAAGAAAAAAATAGAAGTCCAAATCCAAAAAAAAAAAAGGGAAAAATCCATTATGCCTATTTCACTTCTATCAAGAACAGATTTTTAAAAAATCAAAGTCCCATCTGTTCTGTGTCAACATTAGAGATTGTACATTGTGTTTTATCAAAGGCAGGTTTGCCATGGCAGTGGGGGTTATATTTTTGGAACGTTCTTGGAAACCCAGAGCAACTGAAAGCAGAGCCTGGCACCTTGAGGCCTCGCCTGCTGCCTGTGTTTGTGTTCCTCCAGCACTTGATGTTTTAAATTGATTTGTTTGACCAGAGGTCCCTGGAAAAAGACGAGCAGGTAAGGGCAGCTGCCTGGGCCTCCGGAACAAACACAGGTGAGGGCCCAAGGCTTTCAGAAAAACAAGGCAGTTTTTGTTTGTTTGATTTTGTTTTTGTTTTTGTTTTTGTTTGAGACGGAGCCTGGCTCTGTCACCCAGGCTGGAGTGCAGTGGCGCAATCTCTGCTCACTGCAACCTCTGCCTCCCCGGTTCAAGCGATTCTCCTGCCTCAGCATCAGAAGTAGCTGGGATTACAGGCACCTGCCATCATGGGTAATTTTCGTATTTTTGTACAGACGAAGTTTCACCATGTTGGGCAGGCTGATGTCGAACTCCTGACCTCAGGTGATCCACCCACCTCAACCTCCCAAAGTGCTGGGATTACAGGCATGAGCCACCGCACCCAGCCAGGGCAGTTTTCTTGAAAGAATTTGTACTTTGAGTGAGTGCACAGCAGCAACCACACTTGCTCCGTAATCTCAAGAGTTCACATTCAAGGAGTGCTGGCTTAATCCATTCAAGAGTTTGCTGGGGTAGAAATCCAGTCCTGGAACCTTCTTTCTGTTCTCCTTCATCTGTTCCCCAGGGTCACCCTCAGCTGGTCAGCTAATAAGGACTGGTAGACTTGCTCCTAATTACTTAGCTTCCAGGCCAAAAGAGAAGAAGATAGACAAAGCCATCTACCACCCCGGCTGCTTTCTCCCTCTGCCCTGACCAGTGCATCCAATGTCAATTCCATGTCACTCTAGTTACTCTGAGGACAAAACATGACGTTGTGTTATGATTAAAAGGAAAAGGCTCCCATCTCATTCACACCCTTCAACAGTTGTTGCTTTTTGAATACATATTGTTGCTATCAGGATCGTATCGCTGCTCCTGAAAAATAATTCCAGCCTCTTCTGGAACTAGAGGTGGTGAGAGAAGTCCTGAAAGAGATGTTTGTTCAGGTGAGTCACTGAACGACTTCTTCAGTTGCATAGATTTAGAATGAACAGGTATCCATCAGGAAAGTGGTGATTGAGAAGGGCAGAACTGTGGTTACAGTGTCATTCACTGAGATGCCTGGCATGCAAAGCTGATCTGTGAAGAGGAAAAGAAAAAAACAGTTTGAATTAAAAGCCCAATGACAAAAAGAAGCTAGGAAGATGGGCCAGGATGGAGAAGGGTGATCCAGATGAAGCCTAGTGACAGAAAAGATCAGAAAGACCCCCCCCAAAACTAGCTTAGGTAGGTGGCCCAGGCTCTAAGTGGAAAGGGAAGAGGAGAGCTGGCTTTGGCAAAGTAATGGCTGAAGCTGTACCCAGGAACACTGGTTAAGCTTTGGAGCCAAGTGGCTAAGTTTGTCATCCACTACAGGGATTCTCTGTATTCTGATCAATGACTTATATCAACAAGGTCATCTCAGTAGCAGTGGAGGTGCATCAAATATCAAGTTAGGCAGGACCAGTTTCATAGTGGCACAGTGTGGCAGTGAGAAGAAATTATAGCTAACAGATCAAACCTCAGCTTTTTCTCTTCTTGCTGCAAAGAATGAGAACCACAGCCCTGGCCCCACTTCCCTTAAATGAATAGCCCCACTCCACTGATATACTTATATAGCCATTGCTGGAAAAGGTCTCAAGTCTGTGTCTTTCTGCTAATAGGCTAGGTGGATATTCCTGTGATGATTTGAAAAAGTGAAAGAGCTATAGCCATATTTGGAAGCCACATTGCAGCAGGCATATTTTATAATTTCACCTCACATACTCTGAGCTTGAGAGTGAAATTTATAGCTGAATTTTTAGAGTTATTTTAGGAGTAAAGCTTCATTTTTTGCCTTTTTAAAGTAAAAGCTAATCTGCTCTATCCCCAAAATATTTTTATTGGGGAAAGTGTATTCTGAGATCTTTCTGACACCAAAAAGAGTAGGTATGGAAATCTGAGCCACATCTTTCAAAGATATTTTTGTGGGAATTGGTTTAAAACCCCTAGTTACTTCTAAAGAATGTGCTGATCATTGCTACATTCCTGGAATTCCCCAAAAGACTTAAGCTGGAGACCCTCCACCAGAGAGAACAGTTCTCATGGTAGAGCCAAGACCCAACCTCTAAAAAGAAAATTCCTGAAGGGATTAAAGGGGCCCTCATTAAGTTTGTATTAGTGAAAACAATTTAACTTGAGGTTACATTAAATCAGGGCACCACTGCTAAATGGGTTTAAGGGAATGTTCTTTGGTGCCCCTTTATGGCAGTGGTCAGGGTGGGGGATGAGTAAAGCAGTGGAGAACTGAATAGCCCTCACTTCTGTTTATGATCAATGAACCCTTGATGTGTTCACATTGGAACTAAGGCTGTGATGGGCTTAACGTGTTTTGAGAAATATTCTCTCTGGGCTGTAATGATTGCTTCTTCAGGGGAAGAAGAATGCCTTTTTTTTAAGTTATAATTTTCAATCTAAGTGTTTATCAAATAAAGGAAAGAATAAATAAATATCGACTCTGCAGTCAGGAGGCCTGGGTTTCAATCCAAGGTCCAACATATTGACTTTCGTCATTCCACTGTCATTGCTCTGATAGTGCATCTTATCGTTTTTATCTCCTTGAATTGTAATAATCTAATTTATATGTCAGGTTCCCCAAACTAGCTTGTGAATTCCTTAAGGATAAGGGTTACATCTATTGTCAGGTCTCTGAGCCCAGGCCTGCACGTATGCATCCAGGTTGCGGGAAGTAACTGAATAATCACAAAAGAAGTGAAAATGGCCGGTTCCTGACATTACCTTGTGAAATTCCTTCTCCTGGCTCAGAAGCTCCCCCACTGAGCACCTTGTGACCCCTGCCCCTGCCCACCAGAGAACAACTCTCTTTGTAATTTTCCACTACCTACCTAAATCCTATAAAACAGCCCTACCCATAACTCCCTTAGCTGACTCTCTTTTTCGGACTCAGCCTGCCTGCATCCAGGTGATTAAAAAGCTTTATTGCTCACACAAAGCCTGTTTGGTGGTCTCTTTACACGGACGTGTGTGACACCTATGTCTTATTCAGTTCAACTGTTCATTGTTTAGCAAGAGGCCACATTTGCTACAGTTTATGGTAAAAACAAGGGCTCTGCGGATAGATTGCCTGGCATCACATCTTGACTCCTCTGTTTCCTAGCTGTGTGATCTCAGGGAAGTTGCTTAATCTCTCTGTGTCTCAGAATAAAACTGGACAATGTTATCACCAATCTCACAGAGTTATGTAGAAATTAAACCACAAATACATTTAAAATGTTTGGGACAGTGATACATACTCAAAATCTACAACTACTATTTTCCTTATTATCATTGTTGATAATATATATTTGTCAATAAATGCACCAATACTTTATTCGTCTGTTTCCACACTGCTGATAAAGACATACCCAAGACTGGGTAATTTACAAAAGGAAGAGGTTTAATTGACTTACCATTCCACATGGCTGGAGAGGCCTCACAATCATGGCAGAAGGCAAGGAGAAGCAAGTCACATCTTACATGGATGGCAGCAGGCAAAGAGAGCCAGGCAAAAGGCGTTTCTCCTTATAAAACCATCAGATTTCATGAGACTTATTCACTACCATGAGAACAACATGGGAGAAACCACCCCTATGATTCAATTATCTCCCACCAGGTCCCTCCCATAACCTATGGGATATGGGAGTACAATTCAAGATATTTGGGTGGGGACACAGAGCCAAACCATATTAAATACTCTATCTTCCTGACCCTGTTTTCTTATGTATAATATAGGGACTATTCTATAATAATAACAATAATAACCTGAAGTGCTGTTGTGAGGATCAAATGAGACAATGGCTAATAGTCAAAATGTCTTTTTAAAAAACCACAAGGCACTTTCAAACTCTGTTACCATTATTTCTAATATTAACTGCAGCACAGAAAGAAGTGATTTTCTCATATGTCCACAGTCTGAATGAAGCCAGGCTAGGTTGGAATATTCTTGGTGCTTCTAAGAGCCCAAAGTACTGCTTAGTTGGGATGTAAACTGTCTAAGCCTCTGGGATTACTGTGCTTTTTTCAGTACTTACATTAAGGTACAACCACAGGTCTTTCAGCAAGTGTTATGTTTGAATCAAAGCTGCCTGCCGGGCTTTACTGTCCTCATCTTCACTGTCCCCACCCAAAGGTCTGACAGCTCTCAGAGCTGCCCCTGGCTTTTGAGATGCTAGATATCAACAGTCAACTTTTTGCCTGCAGACTGGATGCTTGATGCATAGATTTTATTAGGTGCTATTGAGAACTCAGAAAAGCCAGAGAAAAGTGTGGGCCAGGAGTTGAAACACATGGGATGGGGCATCATACTTACCACTAATAAATCATGGTGCCCTGGATAAGCTCTATCCCATGTGGTTTTTTAGGATTCAGTTTCCGTATTTACAAAATAAAAGCAGTTAGATTATTGCCAAGATTCCTGCAGAGTAACTGCCTTAGGAGTCATGAGTTCTATTCTACTGGTGCCTCTGCCATTCACTTGCACTATGACCTTGGGCCAGTCACAGCCTCCCTTTGGTCCCTTGTGTTCTCATCTGTACAGCATTTTTCCTCAAACATCTACTTTTATGTTCCTACGATGTCAGTCACTACTCCGGTTAATAACAGTGCTCGCATATACCCTCAGACATACACACACACTAGTAAATATCAGTGGTTATTGTGTGCAAAGTCCTATGGCTTAGCTCTTTGCAACATGTTGGTTTTTGTTTTGGTTTGGTTTGGTTTGGTTTGGTTTGCTTTTTTTTTTTTTTTTTTGAGACAGAGTCTGACTCTGTCACCCAGGCTGGAGTACAGTGGGCGATCTTGGCTCACTGCAACCTCTGCCTTCTGGGATCAAGTGATTCCCATGACTGAGCCTCCCAAGTAGCTGGGACTACAGGCACAGGCCACTATGCCCAGCTAATTTTTGTATTTTTAGTAGATACGGGGTTTTGCCACGTTGGCCAGGAAGGTCTCGAACTCCCGGCCTCAAGCAATCCACCTACCTTGGCCTCCCAAACTGCTAGGATTATAGGCAGAAGCCACTGTGCCTGGCCATTTGGCACGTATTTTTAAATGTAATCTTTTTAACAACTTTATGAGAAAAGTATTTTTGTCTTTATTTTATAAATGAGAGAAGTGAGGCTAAGAGAGTGTAACTGAATTACCCAATAGCACACCACCAGTAAGTAGTATAGCTAGGGTTCGAATCTAGTTAATCTAATTCCACCTAACCATTACATTATGTCACTTAAAAAATTTTCCTTGTCTGCATTATATCTGCCCTAGCGTAACTTCACTTATTTTTTATTAAGATTACTCAATTACTAGTCATGTGGGAAATGTTGATTCATGGGGTGCCTAGATTTTAACCTGAGACGGAACACGTGAGTTAGCTGGATCCATAGCGAATTGGAAGACTATCCTCATTTAGTGGAGTTGCTGCCACTGAATCCAGCAGCAGCCTGAAGGGTCCTGTCCTTTTCACTGTTAATATTTTAAGCAACAGCATGAAGGAGGGCACGAACTTGGCAAATTCACTGTGACATGATTTTGGAAAGGCTGGCAAATAGACCAAGTGACAGAACCAAAATGGAAAAAGGCGTGACCTGCTAAGCACTTTCTATGCATTATTGCATTTTAAAACCGGCAACTCCAAGTAGGGCTGTGATTATCTCCATTTAATGCATGAAGAGACCAAAGCTTAGGGAGCTGACCGTTCAAAGATGACACAGCCTGTGTGTTGCTTTTTCTTCCCCCCAAAATAAACTTTAAAAACATTTTTGGAATAATTTTATATTTATAGAGAACTTGTAAAGATAGCACACAGAATCCTGGTATAATCTTCACCCAATTTACTCTATTGATGACATCTTATGGTGGTAGGTTTGTCAAACTAAGAAATCAACATCTGGAGTTCCGTCTCTCAGCTTTGGAGCCCCCTTCCCTCTATCTCTGTACAGGGGAGCTTCTTCTTTCTTTCCCCTTCTTTCTTGCCTATTAAACTCCTTGCTCCTTAAAACAAACAAACAAACAAAAAGAAATCAACATCAGTACATTATTATTGACTGAGCCCCAGCTTTTATCTATATTTAACATTTTTTTCTATTAATGTCCTTATATAGTTTTTCATGGCTGCCATAACAAAATACCACAGGCTGGGTGGCTAACAACAACAGAAACTTATTCTGTTGTTTCAATCTCTTGAACCCGGGAGGCAGAGATGGTAGTGAACCAAGATTGCACCCCTGCACTCCAGCCTGGGTGACAGAGTGAGAAACTGTCTCAAAACAAAACAAAACAAGCAAACAGAAAGAAAAAAAAATGCATTACAAAGAGCCAGGCAGTAGGTCTTTGCACACAGTAAGCACTAACACTTAGTAGTGTGTGTGTATGTCTGCGTGTAAATGTGAGCACTGTTATTAACTTGGGCAGTGACTGACATAGGAAAAATTGACTGAGACTAGGTGTCCAAAATCAAGGTGCCCAGAAGGCCATGCTCCCTCTGAAGGCACCAGGGAAGTGTTTTGCATTTCCTCTTGTAGCTTCTGGTGGTTGCTGGCAGTCCTTGCTGTTTCTTTTTTTTTTTGAGACAGAGTCTCACTCTGTCACCCAGGCTGGAGTGCAGTGGTGTGATCTGGGCTCACTGCAACCTCTGCCTCCTGGGTTTAGGCGATTCTCCTTCCTTAGCCTCCCGAGTAGCTGGGATTACAGGCGTGCATGACCACGCCCGGCTAATTTTTGTATTTTTAGTAGAGACAGGGTTTCACCGTATTGGTCCGGCTGGTCTTGAACTCCTGACCTTGTGATTCGCCCACCTTTGGCCTCCCAAAGTGCTGGGATTATAGGCATGAGCCACCACGCCCGGCCAGCTGTTTCTTGACTTGTAGCTGCATCGCTCCAATCACGTCTCCAGCTTCCCTTGCTGATCTTGCCTACGTCTGTGTCTCTGTATATAACATTTTCTCTTCTCATATTGCTTTATGGCCCACCCTAACCCAGTGTGATCTCATTTTAACTTGATTACATCTGCAAAGGCCCTATTTCCAAATAAGGTCACAGTCACAGGTTATTGGTGGAAATACATTTTTTTGGGGGGACACTATTTACCACAATACAATCGTCTCTCTATTTCACCAGGCAATCCAGAATACCACATTGCATTTAGTAGCTATGTCTTCTCACTCTCCTCTGGTCTACTACAGTTTCTTAGTCCTTCCTTGCTCTTCATGACCTTGACAGTCTTAAGGTCTACTGGTCAGGTATCCTGTAGATGTCTGGGTTTGTCTAACATGCCAGCTTTCAGGTCTTAGTTACTAAGCTATAGAGATGAAGCATTCCTGAGAAGCACCTGTTGGCTTATTCATTTGCTTTTTCACTTGTGGGCTTGCTTAGCACTGAACACATAGGTGGAGGCTCAATATCTACCTGATAAATTGATTGATGCAAAGCTTGTTGTCTTCCTGCCGCATCCCAACTCCCTTTCCCCAAATGTGGAAGTGTGGTCTTCCTTCTTGCATGTATAAGATAAAGCTGTTTACGTTGTTAGTTACAAGAATGGATCAAGGGCTACTGTGAACACAGAGTTGGAACTGACCCCTGCCTGGTGGGCTTGACAATGGCAGAAAAGCAGAGATCACCTGCAGGAGTTTAGCTGCATACAAAGGCTCCTCAGCTTGTCAAGGACCAGGTGAATTGACAAGAGGAAAAACTAGAACTTGCTCCTCTTTTACCATAAGTGGATTATGTGGATTCAAATTCTTCATTGAATATTGATGATAACCAAATAAAGAAAGCTCCCTTAGTAAGCATACCTAGGCCTTCAATTCAATTTAGTAGTGGAAGTGAGTATATATAAATAAGTGGATTGAAATTCTGGAATTCTAGCCTAGTCATGTATTTGCCTATTTATTTATATATGTACTGATATATTAATGTATTCACTCTGGGAGTGGGCAGACTGGTGCACTATGGGCTAAGTAGAAATACTACATTATTTGGGATTGGCAAGGTGTCTAAGGTGTTTACCATTCCTAGGTCTTTTTTTTTTTTTTTTTTTTGTTTTTTGTTTTTTGTTTTTGAGACCGAGTCTTGCTCTGTTGCCCAGATTGGAGTGCAGTGGCGCGATCTCGGCTCACTGCAACCTCTGCCTCCTGGATTCAAATGATTCTCGTGCCTCAGCCTTCTGAGTAGCTGGGATTACAGACGCGCACCACCACACTTAGTTAATTTTTTTATTTTTAGTAGAGATGGGGTTTCACCATGTTGGCCAGGTTGGTGTTGAACTCCTGGCCTCAAGTGATCCACCCACCTCGGCCTCCCAAAGTGCTAGGATGACAGGTGTGAGCCACTGTACCTGACCAATTTTGACTCATAATCCCAGAGTTCAAGACCAGCCCGGGCAACAAAGTGAGACGGAGTCTATACAAAAAGTCAAAAAACTTAGCTAGGTATGGTGGCACATGCCTGTGGTCCCAGCTACATGGGAGGGACTTCCTGAGGCTGGAGGATCACTTGAACCTAGGAGATTGAGGCAGCAGTGAGCCATGTTTGTACCATTGTACTCTAGCCTGGGTGACACAGTGATAGCCTGTTTCAGAAAAAGAAAAGAAAAGAAAAGAAAGAAAGAGAGAGAGAAAGAGAGAGAGAAAGGAGAAAGAAGAAAGAAGAAAGGAAGGAAGAAAGAAAGGAAGGAGGAAGGAAAGAAGGAAGAAAGAAAGAAGAAAGAAAGAAAGAAAGAAAGAAAGAAAGAAAGAAAGAAAGAAAGAAAGAAAGAAAGAAAAAGAAAGAAAGAAAGAAAGAAAAGAAAGAAAAAGAAAGAAAGAAAAGAAAGAAAGAAAGGAAGATGAGAGACAGGACTAGCTGGATTTCCTAGGCCGACTAAGAATCCCTAAGCCTAGCTGAGAAGGTGACCACATCTACCTTTAAACATGGGGCTTGCAACTTAGCTCACACCTGACCAATCAGGTAGTAAAGAGAGCTCACTAAAATGCTAATCAGGCAAAAACAGGAGGTAAAGAAGTAGCCAATCATCTATCGCCTGAGAGCACAGGGGGAGTGACAATGATCAGGATATAAACCCAGGCATTTTAGCTGGCAATGGCTACCCCCTTTGGGGCCCTCCCTTTGTATGGGAGCTGTGTTTTGATTCTATTAAATCTTGCAACTGCACACTCTTCTGGTCCGCGTTTGTTACGGCTTTTTATGGCTCGGGCTGACCTTTTGCTTACTGTCCACCACTGCTGTTTGCCACCATTGCAGACCCACCACTGACTTCCACCCCTCCAGATCCGGTAGAGCTAAGTGCCCAGGTTCATCCTAATCAAGCTGAACACTAGTCACTGGGTTCCACGGTTCTCTTCCATGACCCATGGCTTCTAATAGAGTTGTAACACTCACCGCATGCCCAAGATTCCATTCCTTGGAATCCGTGAGACCAAGAACCCCAGGTCAGGGAACAAGAGGCTTGCCGCTATCTTGGAAGTGGCCCGCCACCATCTTGGGAGCTTTGGGAGCAAGGACCCCATGGTAACAGTTAAGGTTAAATGAGATCATTGGAGTAGGCCCTAATCCAGTTACTGGTGTTCTTATAAGAAGAGGAGGTGGGTGGGCACAGTGGCTCACGCCTGTAATCCCAGTACTTTGGGAGGCCGAAGCAGGCCGATCATGAGGTCAGGAGATTGAGACCATTCTGGCTAACAAAGTGAAACCGCATCTATACTAAAAATATAAAAAATTAGCTGGGCATGGTGGTGGGCGCCTGTAGTCCCAGCTACTCAGGAGGCTGAGGCAGGAGAATGGCATGAACCCAGGAGGCAGAGCTTGCAGTGAGCTGAGATCACGCCACTGTACTCCAGCCTGGCCAAGAGAGCGAGACTCCATCTCAAAAAAGAAGAGAGAGGGCTTAGAAGAAACCAACTGTATTGGCACCTTGATCTCAGACTTGTAGCCTCCAGAACTGTGAGGAAATACGTTTCTGTTTTTAAACTACTCAAACTGTGATACTTTGTTATGGCAGCCCTGGAAAACTAATGCAGTGGCCAAGGATGCAGACTCAGGTAAAACTCCCTGCCCAAATCTACATGTGACTATGGATGAGTTACATAAACATTCAGTGCTGAAATTTTTTGATGGCAGGTGGGGCATAGAGGAAGATGGTAGAGGGTGTACTTTGAGATTGGTCAAGTCCAAGAGGAGGTGAGAGTAAGGGGTAAGATACGGAGAGTGTCTCCTTCCAAATTGCTGCTTCCTCAATTCACTTCTCATCTGGACAGAGCAGAGGGGACAGTTGCATTTTGCTAGTGGAGTTTCCTCCTTATAAAAGGGGACCTCAGGAATGGGAAATAAGTTCCCCTCTCTCTTAGTCCATTTTGTGTTGCTGTAACAGAACTTGTGAGGCTGATTAATTTATAAAGATAAGAGCTTTATTTAGCTTACGATTCTGGTGGTTGGAAAGTTCAAGGTTGGGCAGCTCCATCTGCTGAGGGCCTCCCTCACAATGCTTCCACTCACGGCAAAAAAATGGAAGGGGGGCAGGTGTGTGCCAAGAGACTACATGACAAGAGAGAAAGAAAAACAAAAGAACAAAAGAAGGAGGACTCTTTCAATATGTTCTGCAGTCTTGCAGAACTAATCCATTCCTGAGAAAGCAAGAACTCACTTGCCACTGTGGAATGGCATTAAGGAGGGACCCACACTCATGACACAAACACCTCCCACTAGGCCCCACCTCTCAACACCATGACATGAGGCTTCTAATTTCAACATGAGTTTTAGTGGGGAAACCACATTCAAACCACAGCACCCTCCTAGCAAGGTAACGATTAAGAATAAAAGACAAATAGTTACGAACAAGAAAGAAATTCTATTCATATACTTTGGACAAGTTACCTAGCCTTCCTATACTCCTATTTTGTAATTTCTAAAGTGAGGATAATGATATCTGCATCTTATGTTATTGTTGGGAGCAGCACATGGGGAAAAATACACCTAGTCTATAAAAAGTTCTCTATCAGTGTACAAATTTCTTGAAGGCAGATAATCTGGTTACATTATTCAATTTTTTATTTCTACCTTGTAATTCAGGGCCAGATATGTGGCAGGCATTCTGCTTACATTTGTGGGATGAGTAAGTGGCAGCTGCTATTATTAAGAGAGAGAGCAAACAGATGGACAATTGCTTAGAGCTGGGGTTGCTGTCTGTGGATTTTATGTGCTAGCCCCAGGCACATAAAAATCCATGTGCAGGATATGGAGTGTGATTTAAGGTTCAGGATGGAGCACACACCAAAAATGATGACAAAGAAAGAAATATATAGTTTTCTAAATCTAGGCTTTCTTCTTAACTATTGACCTCTGGAGTAAATACAGAATTTATAAATGAATAACAATTGTATAGCATGATTGTAAATTGTATAGCATGTCTGTGAAGTCAGAGTTGGGGAAACATCATTGAAGCTGCCTTTCTACCTGGTCTTCCCTCTATCCCCCATACACACACACATCAGCCTATCTACCACAGCACAGCAAACACAATCTTGGTAAGACACAACCCTGTATGAATAATTCCTCTGCTGAAATTTATTTGTTGTCTTCTTGCTTCCTATGAAGCAAACTTTGAATTCCTTAGCCCCATATATAAAATCTTTGCATCAGTCCCCTGTTCCCCTGTTTATCTCATTTTCTCCCTCCTGCCTTCACTCCCAGAATCAGATAATTATAGGTTCGGCCTCCACAAATGTGGATATGCTTCGCTTTCTGCCTAGATCGGCCTTTTTCAACACATTTACCTGGCAAATGTCTACTCCCTTTGCTGCACGGAGCTCTAACCATTGCCTACTTAGGTGCAAAGAGGAGTTATTCCAGAGAATATTGGTCCTGCTCTATCCAAGCTCCATTGCAACAGAGTGTCCTCATTCATTTATGTTCTGGTATCTGACAGGGAACCATGAGCTCCTCCCGAGCAGGGTTTGTCATCTTCATCTTCATACCCATAGGTTTCAGCAAATCTGATGAAAGAATGAACGGTTGTCTTACAGCTTCCATCAATGGAAGGCTTCCTTTGTGCTGGTCACCGTGGTAAACAATTTACACTCATATCTCATTTAGCCTCCTGACATAAGGAAACTAAGGCTAAGAAAACTAAGTTACTTGCCCAAAGCCTTCCAGTGATTAAGAATAGGGACTTGAACTCAGGACTCAGCAACGGACTCCATCACATATTTAATGAGCATGGACAGTGTTCAGGACAGATCATGATAGTTCACTGGTTTGGCCAGAAAATGTTTTAAAATATCCTCTTTTTAAATAACAGGGCCCAGGGAGAAGGGGTGATATTGCCCTTTCAAAAATGTCAGTAACACAACTCGAAAGCAGCAAAGAAGAGAGGGAGCGAGGCAGGCTGGTAAGCACTCCTGATGAGAGGAGCCTTCTCTGCATTCATTCCCATACATGGGAAAGGAGAGGACTTAACATTCCCAGATGAATGGCTCTTGGTAATAAAAAAGGAAGCACTTTGACCCTGGAGGCCTGGAATGTGTGAATAAGGTGGGCTGCATTTTGCATCTGATGTTTATTGCTCTGTTTTCCATGCTCCAGGGCCCAGATTTTACAAGTCAATGGGAAATTTTGCTCTAAACATCCTTTTACCTACAAACACATTTTTGATCATAGCAACCAACACACAGTAGCACAGTGATCCCCAAATCCACTTGCCAACCCTCCCCTTGCATAGGCTGCTGACTTTGTCTGAAAGCCCCATTCCCTCCCATCCCCCTAGCTAATTGTTCACATCTCTCCAAGCTCAGCTCACTGGTCTCCTCCAGGAAGGCTTCATCCTACATTTACCTACAATGTATACACACACACACACACACAACACACACACACACAACTCTCACTCTAACTCTCAGAAGTGAATTGGCCTTGAGGCTAATGATGCCTAATCCTCAGGGCCTCTCCCCACAGGGGCCTCTTTGAGTGGCGGGCATCATTGAGTGAGTGTGCTAAGTGGGGAAGAGAAGGCAGAGAGCAATACACAAGACTTTAGATGTACATTTTTTTTTTTTTTTTTTTGGTAAATTGCCCAAAGAAAACCCAGAAGAAAGAGATCTGCATCGCAAAAGCCTCCAGGAATCTGTTGTAATTTATTTTCTCATTCTAAACAAATATTTACTCATGCACTTTAATACCCAATTTTGTCATTTTATTTTGTTGTTACGATTTCTAAGAGAGCCTCAGTAAATAGTATAAGCTTTAGGTCCCACAGATTTTACATCTGCCCCTTCACTCTGTATTAAAACTGACTGTTTCTTGATCTTCTCCACTCAGGTTCAAGCTCCTTGATGGATGTCTTACTTACCTTTGTATTTTCAGAGCACAGTTACTGACGCACAGTAGCTGTGTTTTTTACACTTCCACACCCCATAAATGAGAATACAAGAACAAATCTCCCATTTCTGAGGGGATATGACAATCTGCCCTCTTAAATTGCACCTGGAGCCTTTGACCAGGAAAATCAAGCTGCTCTTGTGGAATGCTAGCAAGCATGCTGGGCATGGTGGCTCACGCCTGTAATCCCAGCACTTTGGAAGGAGGGCGGCTCACTTGAGGCCAGGAGTTCAAAACCAGCCTGGCCAACATGGTGAAACCCCATCTCTACTAAAAAATACAAAAATTAGATGGGCGTGGTGGCATACGCCTATAGTCCCAGATACTCGGGAGGCTGAGGCAGGAGAATCACTTGAACCTGGGAGGTGGAGATTGCAGTGAGCCAAAATGGCGCCACGGCACTCCAGCCTGAGGGACAGAGTGAGACTCAGTCTTCAAAACAAAACAAAACAAAACAAAATGCGAGCAAGCAAAACTCTATTTGGTACCTCTTAGATGGTTTGGATGCATAGAAGGTTGATAACCAGTGTGGCCCGTTCACTGGCAGAACTATTGTAGCCTTTTTTATATTTAACAAGCCTCTCCTGCCATTGTCATGTTCCTATATCACTCTCCAGCAGCCACATGGGCTGTGCACCTGATAGATGGACAGCTGTCACCTGGAGAGGGGCCATGCAGCCTGCCTCTCTGGTGGCTCAGCCAGATGAAGCATTTCACAGGCATTTAACCACCTGTCTACAGATACACAAGCAGCAATCCTCTTCTCCATGTATTGCTTCCAAATCTGGCAAAGTGAGCATATGAAAACCCAATTTCTGAATCGTTACATTCATTCAGGCCTCCCTGCTGAAGTTCAGGAAATACCACCTCAAAATATGCTTCTTTGGTATATTGATTACTTCAAGCTAAGGGTACTTGAAAAACAGCAAATGCAGGGAGAGGCTTTCTCTGAGTTCTCTTTAACTGCCTAAAGACAGATCCTCCAAAAACAGCTCAACTCTCATCATTCCCTCCCTGGAGTTTCATCAACCAGGGAGGATTAATGCATATCACAGGACACGGGCCTGGAAGTCGACACCCCACCCCCAAACTTTGTCACAAACTATCATCTGTTCTCCTAAGGGCCCATTCATCTTTCCCCCAAATCATTTACTCTGTCCTAAATTGCCTACAGCCCCGTTCCCTTCTCCCTTATGAAGAAAGCCAATAAGCTCCTAAATCTTACTGGGTTTTGAGTATTCCCTTTTCTTTCCTACGATCCCTGTGCATGTGATAAATCTGTATACTTTTTCTCCAGTTAATCTGCCTGTTGACAGTGTATTTCAAAGATGCAACTATCAAACCCTCAAGGGTAGAGGGAAAATCTTCTCTCCCCTACACTATGATTTATTATTAGTAATAATGTATTTTAAAACAGCTCCCATTTCTTTCTCACTCTGGTCTGGGAACTGTGATAAAGTGCTTTGCATGCATGTTCTCATGTAGTGATGCATGATTGTGATATGATACGTGTCATCCCATTCATTACATGGGAAACTGAGGCCAAGATAAGGCAAATACCTTGCCTGAGATTACATGGCCAAGAATTGGGAAGTTCTGGATTCAAACCAAGGTCTGTGCTTTTCTGGACGAACCCTTGGTTTCATGGCAGTCAAGTGGCGATAACAAGCCTTCCCACCTCCCAGGATATTGTGTGGCTCTGTTTTAAAGATGTGTATAAAAGGACCGTGAATAAGACAGTGGTACCCAGGAGAGGCAGTAGGATGAGGGTTCTTGTAGCTGGTGTCATGGGGCCATCCGAGAGTTGGCATCCAATCCCACACTGATTTGATAAAGACTACTCCCATATTTTACTGAGCTTTATCCAGAAATATTTTTATTAACATCCTCATATATTTAAGTTGAAGTATATGAAGTTGATGTATTTAAAGGAAATTAAAAAAACAACAACAACAAATACTTCCAATTTCATATGATTCAACCTACAGGTAGGTTGGGACTAAAAGAGAAAATGTTACGTAGTTCTCTCTTTGGTTACTCCCTTTGCCCTGACCAATCTCCTCTCTCTCTCTCTCTCTCTCTCTCTCTCTGTCTCTCTCTCTCTCTTTACTTTATTCTTAGAGGCTGTGACAAAACAAAATGAAACAAAAACCCAGCATTGGTCATAATTTCTACTGGGGGTAGAAGGAAGTACAGAAGGAAATGAAGAAAGAAAAAGAGAGGCACTTGGAAAAGAAGGAAGGAAGAAAGAAAGAGAGGCAATGACTTATTTCTGCTTTGACTCCCTTGCTCATGGGATTTCCACATTTAATCCTTCCCCCGAACCCTGTCTCATTTTAAAAAGTGCCTCTTGGGCGGATTATTTGAGGCCAGGAGTTCGAGACCAGCCTGGCCAAAATGGAGAAACCCCATCTCTACTAAAAATACAAAAATTAGCCTGGCATAGTGGTGGCCACCTGTAATCCCAGCTATTCGGGAGGCTAAGGCAGGAGAATCGCTTGAATCCAGGAGGCAGAGGCTGCGGTGAGCCAAGATTGCAACACTGCACTCCAACCTAGGCGGCAGAGAGAGATTCTGTCTCGGAAAAAATAAAAATTAAAAATAAATAAAAAGGTGCCTTTCATGGTCTAGCTCAGAGGATCCCCTTCGTCTGCATTCTTGCAGGGCCCTAGAAAGCCCCATCGAGCATCTTAACAATGGGGTGTGTTATTAAACTTTTTGTGGATACAGGTTCTCCATACACAAAGTGGATTATAAACTTCTCTGCTTCAGACAGGTGAGATGATATAATAGAAAAGATAAAAAGGAACAAAATTTAAACTCAGAAGGGTTGAGTCCCAGCATTTCCACCTAACTTGTTCTAAACATTTGCAGACCTGTTGATATTTAGAGAGCTCCTGTTTAAAGATCCTGGAAGTTAGGCTGCTTTGGAAACTCTAAAGCAACAGAGAAAAAGTTGACCATTGCTTTTACTTCTTATGTTGCTCATAATCCTTAGAACTGTTTAACACAATGTGAGAACTACTCGATAGAAATGAGTCTTTATTTTTTATTGGCACGCTCTAGGAGACACAATGATTTAATCTATTTTTCCCTTCCAAGCTTCTTCAGTGTTTTTGTTTTGCACAGATCCCATTCTTCTAAAAGGTCCAAGTCCTTTTGCTAAGACTCAAAAATAAATAGAAATAGAAACTAACAAAGAACCAAAGTCCACAAGGGAGGGTAAGAGTCAAACGAGGACGGTGGTGGGAGTAGGTTCAAGGAGACACCGCAGGTTTCCTTTGATGTTGGAATGAGAACCTGGAGATGGTGTAAGAGGCCATCATTTCATTTGTCATGGAGGAACTGCCCCCTCAGACTCCTCAGTAGGCTACTCATGTAGATTTAGGCAGCACCTCGGGAGTGGCTCTTAGGTGAGGTTAATAAAAACAAAAGACTGACCCTGATCATCAAGAAAGGCTAAGTATGCTTCACATTCTCTGTTTAAATTCAAAGGAAAATGTGTTTTATGTTTTAAAGGAATGTCCCTAAAATTAGTATTTCCAAAACACAGCGCTGTCAGTAACTTTGGCAAGTTCTCATTCCCTTCTAGAGATTTGCCTGATACTTCAAAAAATGCCGACTGGGAGTTAATCATGCTGTGTGTTCTGGTTCTTTCTTTCCTGAAATCTTTTGAGGAAGAGTGAGGGCAATTACGTCCTCCTGATGTCTCTATTTCCTAACAGATCACAAAGAACTGATCACTTCTATGGAAGGAAGGAAGGAAGGAAGGAAGGAAGGAAGGAAGGAAGGAAGGGAGGGAGGGAGGGAGGGAGGGAGGGAGAGGGGAGAGGAGGGGAGGGGAGGGGAGGATATATGTGTGTTTGTACAGACACACACACACACACACACTCACAGAGTATATCCCTTGTACTGGGCTATATGTCACATGCTATTCTAAATGCTTTTATATATAAACTCATTTAATCTTTACAGTGACCCTTTGGCATGTTACTGTGTCTTTCATTTAGAAATAAGCCAGCTGAAGTATTGGAAAGTTGAGTAGCTCACCCAAGACCGCAGCCTTAGTAAGGAGCAGGGCTGGAAATAGGACTCTCTGCTTCTTGGTGTACTTGAGTGCACCTCCATTTCAGCACTCTGCTCAGGGTAGCATTGTCTCACCAGCCGGTCCATGTGAGCTCTCTGGGTTAGGTGCTGCTTCTTAGCTTTGTAACCCCAGGGGTTTTGTCCAATGAGTTAAAGAGAGGATTTAATGGGTGGCCTGTGGCCTGGACCCCAGCTGATTCCTTCAGAAATTAATTGTTGTTCCTGAATAAAAGATGTAACATTCATCTGCCTAGCCCTTTACCGCATGAATAGGGAACCATGCTGGACAGACAGTCCTCCTTTTTACGTCTGTGAAATCTGAATGATACCATGTGTCCTTTCCAATCCAGGGCTATTGTCAGGAGGAAATGGAGAGACCCTTTGAAGAGGATAAAGTGTGTCACAGACGCAAGGCATTTAATAATTAGCAAAACTTTAATACACACACAAAGGCTGCATTATGACATACAAATCAAAACTATGCTGCACAAACCAATTAATAATGCCATACCAATTCATACAGGTAATGCAATTATCTTTTCTAATTTATCCATTATGCTGCCATTTGAATAACTTTCCTTTTAAGGCAAAAACCTGTAACAAACTCCACTTTGCCTTTTTGAGTTAGTTCTAACAAGGACAAAAACCGCAATTAATGTTTAATGAAAACCTACTTTGTACCTGGCCCTGTGCTGGTTGCTTTGGCTCAAAGCACAGTGATGACTCCTGGTATAATCTTAGCTGAGTGACTTACCTCTATGAACTGAAGTCACCTGATCTGTAAAATAGAAATAACGATGATGTCTACAGCCATGTACAGCACAATGACACCAGATGTAAGGGGTCACCGTTCCCATCATGAGAGAGGTGGATCTTTGTTACCAAAGCTTCCCAGCAGATGCCAATATTGTATCTTGTTCTAATAAGAATAGTTTATTATGACAGTTTTCCAATAGATGGAAGTAAAGTGGCTTGGAGAAAGGGAGCCTTTTGCTGATCCCTATACAGGCTCTAAATAGACAAGGAGCAATACCAAGTTCTTAGCTCAGGGTTGTAAGGATTAATTGAGGCCAGGCGTGGTGGCTCATGCCTGTAATCCCAGCACTTTGGGAGGCCGAGGCTGGCGGATCACCTGAGGTTGCGCGTTTGAGACCAGCCTGACCAACATGGAGAAATCCCGTCTCTACTAAAAATACAAAATTAGCCGGGTGTGGTGGCGCATGCCTGTAATCCCAGCTACTCAGAAGGCTGAGGCAGGAGAATTGCTCGAACCTGGGAGGCGGAGGTTGCAGTGAGTTGAGATTGAGTCACTGCACTCCAGCCTGAGCAACAAGAGTGAAACTCCGTCTCAAAGAAAATAAAAAAAAAAAAGAATTGATTGAATAATATACAGAAAGTACATGGAACAGTATTAGAACAAATGAAGGAAAAACAAACTAAAGTACTTGGAACATTATTAGAACAAACAAAAAAGTGGTAATAAATATAATTTATCTGCATTTTCTGGCGTAATATCTTTGAGTCCTCATCATAACCTTAAAAAAATACTATTTAAAAAAAAGCTTTGTTTGTTGAGGTATGATTAATACATGACAAACTGCACTATTTTTTGTTTGTTTGTTTTTGAGATGAAGTTTCTCCCTTGTTGCCCACACTGGAGTGTAGTGGCATGATCTCAGCTCACTGCAACTTCTGCCTCCTGGGTTCAAGCGGTTCTACTGCCTCAGCCTCCTGAGTAGCTGGGATTATACAAGTGCCTGCCACCACACCTGGCTAATTTTTTATTTTTAGTAGAGATGGGGTTTCACCATGTTGGACAGGCTGGTCTCGAACTCCTGACCTCAGGTGATCCACCCGCCTCAGCCTCCCAAAGTGCTGTGATTACAGGCCTGAGCCACCGTGCCCAGTCAAACTGCACATATTTAATGTAAGCAATTTGATGAGTGTAGACATATGCATACACCCATGAAACCATCGTCACAATTAAGATACTAGATATAGACATATCCATCCCTTTTACTAATTTCCTTGTGTCTCTTTGTGTGTGAGTGTTTGTGTGTGTGTTAAGAAAACATTACTTTCTATCCCTGTTTAACAAATAAAAAAAGTGAGGCCTGGAGAGGGTTAAATAGTACCTTAAAAGTCAGCTAGGTAGTGAGTGGCTTAGTTTGGGATCCAAATCCAGGCCTGTGTGATTAAATCTATGCCATTAATTACTGTACTTGGCTGTCTTCCAAGCATACCGTGTCTTCTCTTATTTGAGAGAAGAGCATGGAGAGAGGAAAAATCCCAGGATGAGATTTCTGAATAGATGGGAGCAGTTGCCCCAGTCTGAGTTCTGCCCAGAACCCTTTACTTACCACACTGCATCTCTGCTTGATCCCTTTTTCTTTTTCCCCACCTCCCACTACTACAACCTCATTGCATCCTTGCCCTTCATTTCTTCTTGGTCCATGGCAAAATGTTTCTGTCCTTGGGGAAGAGCCACAACAGGATGAGTAGCAGGAGCTTCGGGCTTGTCTAGAGGTTAGAAGGGTTCCGCGCCGATGCTGGCAATGGAAGCCAGACCCGGACCACACAGATGAATGTAGCACAGACATACCCACCTATGTACTCTGACGGCAGCTGGCAAAGGACTAAGTAGTGGAGACATGTTTTGAAGATTTCTTTAATGTTTTTATGTCTTTTATTACAAATCCAAGAGCAATTTCTATTCCTCTGCGTATTATATCTATTTCTCTTAACATAGAGAATGTTTTAAATTTCTAACCAAAGAGTAAAGTTGATGGATCAGGAAGATGTACAGGACAAAGACTTTGTTTATAACCTGTGTGATGGTTAATTTTATGTGTCAATGTGACTAGGCTATGATGCTCAGTCGTTTGTTCAAACACTAATCTAGATGTCTCTGTGATGAAGTTATTTTTTAGATGCAATTAACATTTACAGTAAGTAGATTTTTGAGTACAGTAGACCTCTTATCCATAGAGGATACATTTAAAGACCTCCAGTGGATGCCTGAAACCTTGGATAGCACCAAATCTTATATGTACTGTGTTTTCACCTATACATGGATACCTAAGATAATGTTTAATTTATAACTTAAGTACAGTAATAGATTAACAATAATAATAAATAATAAACAATATAATATAATAAAAGTTATGTGAATGTGGTCTCTCTCTCTGTCTAAAAAAACTTATTCTACTTACAAATTTAACTCCTTTTCCATCTTAATTAAGCACCTACCACACACTGTGGCCTTAAGTTTTGCAGTTTGAGGTACAACAGCAAAACTGGCTACATTTCTTTTTTCTTCTTTTTTTTTTTTTTTTTTTGAGATGGAGTCTTGCTCTGTTCCCAGGCTGGAGTGCAGTGGCACCATCTCTGCTCACTGCAAGCTCGGCCTCCCAGGTTCATGCCATTCTCCTGCCTCAGCCTCCAAAGTAGCTGGGACTACAGGCACCTGCCACCACGCTCGGCTAAGTTTTTTGTATTTTTAGTAGAGATGGGGTTTCACCATATTTGCCAGGATGCTCTCGATTTCCTGACCTCGTGATCTGCCCGCCTTGGCCTCCCAAAGTGCTGGGATTACAGGCGTGAGCCACCGCGCCTGGCCCTTTTTCCTTCTTTATAATTTCACAGATAGAAGATTTATTCTTATCATAGATCTTGGCAACATCAGCATGCAATTTGTTTTCCAAGTCTAGAACTTTCACCTTTTCACTTAAAGAAAGCACTTTCTGGCTTCTCTTTGGCATGTCTGAATTGTCAGCGTCACTAGTCTAGTGCTTTGGAGACATTATAAAGTAAAATAAGGATGACTTGAACACAAGCGCTGCAATGCCATGACAATTGATCTGATAACTGAGATAGCTACTCTGGAACTGTCAGGCAGAGGTAGCGTATACAACGTGGACATTCTGGACAAAGGACAATTCACCTCCCAGGACAGAGCAGGATGGCTCAACATTTCATCACGCTACTCAGAATGGCACACAATGTACAACTTACAAATTATTTATTTCTAGAAATTTTCATTCAATATCTCTAGACCATGGTTGACCACAGGTAACTGAAACCACAGAAAGTGAAACTGTGGTTTCGGGGGGACTACTGTAAGCAGGTTACTTTCTGTAACTGGACTCATGCAGTCATTTGAAGGCTTTAAGATCGAAGACTAAGATTTCCCAAAGAAGACGGAATTCTGCTCCTAGACTGCAACACAGAAATTCTGCCTGGGTTCCCAGACTGCAGACTCAAGACTGCAATATCAACTCTTAGGTGAATTTCCATGCTGCTGGCCTGTCGCACACATTAGATTTTAGACTTGCCAGCCCCACATTTGTGTAAGCCAGTTCTTTAAAATTCTCTCCCTCATGTGTATCTACACACACACACACACACACACACACGGTTGACTTTTGAAACAAACCAAAGGTTAGGGGCACCTCCAATGAAGTCAAAAATCCATGTATACCTTTTTTTTTAAGACAAAGTCTCACTCTGTCTCCCAGGCTAGAGTGCAGTAGCACAATCTCTGCTCACTGCAACCTACACCTCCTGGGTTCAAGCAATTCTCCTGCCTCAGCTTCCCGAGTAGCTGGGACTACAGGTGTGCGCCACCATACCCGGCTGCTTTTTGTATTTTTAGTAGAGATGGGGTTTCACCATGTTGGCCAGGCTGGTCTCGATCTCCTGACCTCAAGTGATCCACCCACCTCAGCCTCCCAAAGTGCTGGGATTATAGGTGTGAGCCACTGGGCCTGGCCAAAAATCCATGTATAACTTTTGATTTTCCCGCAACTTAACCACTAGTAGCCTTCTGCTGACTGAAAGCCTCATCACAAAAAGTTGATTAATACATATTTTGTTTGTGATTAATATATATGTTATATACCTTATTCTTAAGTAAGCTAAAGAAAGGAAAATGTTATTAAGAAGATTATAAGGCAGAGAAAAATACCTTTATAGTACCATATTGTATTTATCGATACCCTCAGTTTATATTGTCTGTTTACAAGATGAATGAATTGTCTGTCTGCGGTGGCAGCAACTGCAGCTGCGGACCTCAATTTATGGTACATATCAAGCAATTCAATCTTTTCTTGTAATGTCAGGACTTTTCTCTGCTTCTTGGGAGTATTTCCGGCATCGCTAGTGGCACTTTGTATGGGTCCCATGGTGTTATTCAAGGTTTACGCTATTGCAGTAAACACGATGAAAAATACGTGAGAAACACTAGAGATCACTTTTTACTGAGATAGGCAATTTACTAGAGAAAGGAACCGCTCATGTGGAGATGATTAGCATCACACAGTGTTTTAAGGGGATACTCGCAACACTTGAGCTCATGCAATAGCAACAGGAGGTGGCTACAAAATTATTACAGTAGTGTGGTGTATACTACAGTTAATTTTATGCAGTTGTAATTTAATACTGTACCCTTAGGTTTACTTCCATTTCTCTGGACTGAGAATAGCACCATGTGCAGTCTGTATGTGCATAAGCTTTGATAAATTTTAGTTTAGTTTTTTTTTTTTTAGACGGAGTCTTGCTTTGTTGACCAGGCTGAAGTGCAGTGGCGGGATCTCAGCTCACTGCAAGCTCCGCTTTCTGGGTTCATGCCATTCTCCTGCCAGCTAATTTTTTTGTATTTTTAGTAGAGACGCGGTTTTATAGTGTTAGCCAGGATGGTCTCGATCTCCTGACTTTGTGATCCGCCCGCCTCAGCCTCCCAGGCGTGAGCCACAGCGCCCGGCTTTTTTTTTTTTTTTTTTTTTTTTTGAGACTAGTCTCGCTCTGCCGCCCAGGCTGGAGTGCAGTGGCGCGATCTCCGCGCACTGCAAGCTCCGCCTCCTGGGTTCACGCCATTCTCCTGCCTCAGCCTCCGGAGTAGCTGGGACTACAGGCGCCCGCCACTGCGCCTGGCTAATTTTTTTTTGTATTTTTTAGTAGAGACTGAGTTTCACCGTGTTAGCCAGGATGGTCTCGATCTCCTGACCTCGTGATCCGCCCGCCTCCACCTCCCAAAGTGCTAAGATTACTGGCGTGAGCCACCACGCCGGGCCAAATTTTAGCTTTTTATAATCGACTTGTATATATTTTATGGTAGTAAATGATAAAATAGATGAGTATTTACATATATTTTATGCATTCGTGAGACCTAATTTTTTCTTAAGTTTTTGATATTTCTAGGCTACATTTTGGCAACTTTTTCACAAATTGTTGCAAGTATCCAAAAATATTTGCCATATATTTATTTTTTAAAAATCCACGTATAAGTGAACCTGCACAGCTCAAACCCATCTTGTTAAAAGATCAACTGTGTGTGTGTATCTTACTGGTATTGTTTCTCTCTTTCCTTTTTTTATGAGACAGAATCTTGCTCTGTTGCCCAGGCTGGAGTGCAGTGGCGTGATCTTGGCTCACTGCAACCTCCGCCTCCTGGGTTCAAGCAATTCTCCTGCCTCAGCCTCCCAAGTAGCTGGGACTACAGGCACTTGCCACCATGCCTGGCTAATTTTTTTGTTTGTTTTTTTTTTTGTATTTTTAGTAGAGACAAGGTTTCACCATGTTGGCCAGGCTGGTCTCGAACTGCTGACCTCAAGTGATCCACCCACCTCGACCTCCCAAATTGTGGGGTTACAAGCGTGAGCCACTGCACCCAGCCTTGGCTTTATTTCTCTAGAGAACCATGACTAATACAACCTGGTAGGTACCTCAAGAGTATGTTCCTTTATCCATCTAGCTCGCACCAGTGACAACAGAAAAGCTGCAGGCATTAGTCAGATAGTATGGCTACACTGCAGTAACAAATAAATCCCAAAGTCTCAGTGGCTTAACACTATATAGACTTATTTCTCCCTCATGTCACATTCCATAAAAGGAGACAAAAACTCAAATGACTGCAGGGTCCAGACAGGTGAAGCAAATGATTGTGACTTCAGTGATCTTGAGACCAAATGCTTTATTCTAAATTAGGAAGAATTGTTGTCACCTTGTAGGAAAAGGAATGCCTGTGTTCAAATTTTCCCACCTTTTAATAGGCAAGAAAAGTTGAGAGTTTTATATATAAAATGTCTAATTTTCATATTTTGGTAACATATCCAATTAAAAAAAATAAAAGCATGTGTACGCCAAACAAAATCTACTTATTGCAATAGGCCCAGAGGACTCCTGCTGGCAACTTCTGTTTGAAAATGACTACCCAACAATATTTTTTCTTGTTTATCTTGAGTTCAAGCTCAGCTTTGATCGAACTCATAGTTCCAGAAAAAAGCAGTGAAGTCCTGTTTATAAATCACAGAGGACTTCATCTGTCAGCACCACATGTAAAACCAAGAAACTCTAATGATAAGAACATAAAACCAGCCTGCACAGATACTCATATTACTTACACAAACCAAGAGTGAAAAGACCAGAAAATAAGTGGGACTTCTGAAAAATCACTTTATTACTTGCATAGTAATATGTTTAAAAGTCCTTGCCACAGACATGTGCATTGGAGTCAGTTACCAATCCAATATTTTCAATTTGTTTTAATGACATTATTTTAATTATCTTCGAAGAAGAGTTATTGAGTTTCAGGAAGACAAGTTGTAGGACTGAACACCTGGGGAGGGAAAGGAGGGAGAGTGGTGTTGTGAATGTTAAGCTAACAAGAATAAATGAGCCGGGTGCGGTGGCTCACGCCTGTAATCCCAGCACTTTGGGAGGCAGAGGCGGGTGGATCACCTGAGGTCAGTAGTTCGAGACCAGCCTGACCACCATGGCGAAACCCCGTCTCTACTAAAAATACGAAATTAGCCAGGCGTGGTGGTAATGTCTGTAATCTCAGCTATTTGGGAGGCTGCAGCAGGAAAATCGCTTGATCCTAGGAGGCAGAGGTTGTAGTGAGCTGAGATGACGCCATTACACTCCAGCCTGGGTAACAAGAGCGAAACTCTGTCTCAAATAAACAAATAAAAGAATAAACGACTGACGCCTGTAATCCCAGCACTTTGAGAGGCTGAGGCATGTGGATGGATTTCTTGAGCCCAGGAGTTTGAGATCAGCCTGGGCAACATGCTGAAATCCCATCTCTGCAACAATTAGCTACTCAGAAGGCTTAGATAGGAGAGTCACTTGAGCCCAGGAGTTTGAGGCTACAGTGAGCCATGATTATAACACTTCGCTCCAGCCTAGGCGACAGAGTGAGACCCTGTCTCAAAACAAAAAACAAAAAAAGAAAAACGAATGAAGCATTATTTGCATGTTTTATGTGGTACCAGATTTATACTGTGATCCTCAGAAATCACAGTGGAAAATAGACTTTATTACTTAGGTCCAACCAGGCAATAGAAAGCACTTCAAGTATTTTCGAAGAAGGAAATTTACTACATTGAATATATTACATAGGAATGAAAGAGTGTGATAAATCAAACGAGAGAGAAGGAACCCAGAAGTTTGACACCCAGAAAAAGCAAGAAGCCACTATTACCTTTGGGTGGGAGGATCCAGGGGACAAGTCTCTCCCGCTACCAGCATGTAAGCTCTGTGAGCATGGAGACCTCATCTGTTTGCTCACTGCCCTGTTGCTCATACTTAGAACACTGTGCCTGGCTGCATTCATCTATTCAGGCTGCCCTAGCAAAATGCCACAGATTGCGTGCCTTAAACCACAGACATTTATCCTCACACAGTTCTAGAGGCAAAAAGTCCATGACCAAGGTGCCATCAGGGTTGGTTTCTGGTGAGGCTTTACTTCTTTCTGGCTTGTGGATGGCTGCCTTCTCTCTGTGTCCTCACACGGCCTCTTTTCACTGTGGGTGGAGAGAGAGAGAGAGAGAGATCTGATGTCTCCCTCTCTCTCTCTCTTTTTTTTTTTTTTTGAGATGGAATCTCTTTCTGTCACCCAGGCTGGAATGCAGCGGCATGATCTCGGCTCACTACAACTTCTGACTCCTGGGTTCGAGCAATTCTCCCACCTCAGCCTCCTGAGTAGCTGGGATTACAGGCCCCCACCACCATGCCCGGCTAATTTTTGTATTTTTAGTAGAGACGGGGTGTCACCATGTTGGCTAGGCTGGTCTCCAACTCCTGACCTCAAGTGATCTGCCTGCCTTGGCCTCCCAAAGTGCTGGGATTATAGGCATGAACCACTGTGCCCAGACTAATTTTTGTATTTTTAGTAGAGACGGGGTTCCACCATGTTGGCCAGGCTGGTCTTGAACTCTTGACTTCAAGAGATCCTCTCGCTTCGCCTCAGCCTCCCAAAGTGCTAGGATTACAGGCATGAGCCACCATACCTGGCCTCCTCCTCTTCTTATAAGGACACCAGTCCTAGGAAATTGAGGCTCCACCCTTACGACCTCACTTAACCTTTACTACCTCCAAATAAGCCGTGTCTGCAAATGCAGTCACACTGTGGGGTTAGGGCTTCAACATATACATTTTAGGAGGACCCAGTTCATTGCACAGTACAGGTACCTAGTAAATTCTCAATATTTATAGAACTGCATTGTATTCCTTCTATCCTATACCATACTGTATCTCCTGCACTGGTTATACACACTCTGCTATCATGCAGTACCCTCTAAAACTTGACTTAGAGCCTTATTATACTATACAGTGAGATGGGATTATTGAAATACCGTGGGAACTCTCTGGCAGGAGTCCTTTCATTAAGCTTTCTAAGCTTCTGGGGGCTCAGAAGAGCAAGGAGCATCTTTCCAAAGTATAGGCTGAGAAAATTAATGTTCGGCTTAATGCTAGAAATGTGGTGTCACCAGAAATGCTGACTGTAAGGGAGAGATGAATAGTGTGCAATTTCTACACCTAACACTAAGTAGAGGAGGTATGTTGAGCTAAACAGAATGTACATTTGGAAGTGGGTGTGCATTTACGAGTAGAAGTGGGAGAATACATAAATTAATAATATGTCATAAAATTACTCTTTTGTAGTTCAAAAAAGTCAAATGTTGGCAATTACATGTACTTCAGTCTAATAAGTGTGGTTGGGCATATGTGTAGAGGCTGTAAGTCTGGGTGTGTGTGCGTTGGGGGTGGGGTGTGGGTGGTATGGATGAAATATGTATTTATGTGTGAGCAGGGAAGAATGCATGCATGTGGAGGGCAGGATGTAGGTGTATGTGGGTAGGGGTAACCAGGGAAGGCTTCCTAGAGAAGCTAACCTTGAAGGTTAAAGTGAAAGGACAAATAAGCTTGTGTACTCATAAAAGGGGTAGAAAGGATGCTCCCGCCAAAGACAAGTGCATGCCAAGGCCAGGAATAGATTTATAAGAATGTCATCAAAACGAGATTCTAAGGGAGTAGTGAGCTGGGAAGAGGAGGGGAATGGCCTCAGAGCAGAAAACTGACAGAGAATGGAGGGCCCAATAAATCAAGGCAAAGAACTTGGCCTTTGTCCAAAAGAACAGAAGACTATGGAACGTTCCCAGATTAAGCAGGGAGTCTCCTTAGCAGGCTGAGGTGATGCAGAGAAAAGATTGCACCAGGAGAACAGAAAGAGGCTGTGAAACTGTACCAAGTTGCAAGAAAATGTGCACCCTGGCATCATGGTAACTCTCACCTTTCATTGCTAGTGTCTCCAGGCCCTTGACCCAACGCAAGAGGGAGAGAAGCAGAGGCCAGCGGGCTGCTGTTAAATCTGACCAGCCAGAGGAGGCTCTCTTGAGCCGCTAAGACCCAGAATCTCCAGAGAGCCTGCAAGTTCTGTTCTCACTCCTCCTCTTCCCTGCTGACAAACTGTCTAAAGTTAGAGCCCAGTGCTTACAGGGGGAGTGGAAGGAGAGCTTTCTGTTTCACTTCTGATCATTGTCATTCATCTGTTGCTCGTTAATAGCAGAACAACCAACCTGAAGGGAGTTCCAGCCATTAGAACACATCAAAGCGATCGGGGGTGCAGAATGAAAGCGGGGAAGGGAGAGAAATGTGGGCAAGGATAAGAGTGGGAGGGAGGAGAAGGACAAGGAAGAAGCAGGGAGCAGAAGAGAGAGAAATGGAGGGTGGGAGTAGAGAGGAGAGAAGGAGAGGAGGACTGTGTGGGAGAAATGCAATCACTGAACACATTGAGGCCTGGGAGGAAGGCAGGAGAGGAGTCCATCTGAGGGAAATAGTGTTGCTTGAGCTTGTCTACAAAGACACTTTCCTGAGAAATTTAGAATCAGACACCAACTTAAAGGGTGTTGAACTCCCCTCAATGACCTTGCTAATTCTTCTTTTATTTTGCCCTGAGTTAGAGCCTTAGGACACCATCCCACTCCCATTTGAAAGAAGCAGCCCAATTTCACAGCCCCTGGGCCTAGGAAGAGGCTGTTCCGGCATTTAAAAAAAAAAAATGGGTTTTCCATCTGCTCCAAAGATCACAAATTCAATTTCATATTTGGCACAAAGTAAATCAGTTTCAAGAAATATCTTGTCATCATCCAAATCAAAAAACCACATCCAAAATGCTCAATGCCAGCTACAAATTGTCAGAAGGGGTTGAAGAAAGAGGAAATGCCTTTGCCGTAGACAGGAGAGGTGAAAGACATGTATTAGAATCCAACATAGTCACTCTTTGGTGTCTACATCATTTAAATGAAGCTAGAGAAAAATTTAAAATCTTGGCCAATCTGTTGTGCTGTTAACACTGTCTCTTCCCATCCTATCGCTCCCTCTTCTATTCTGGAAACTTCTAACAGCAGCCACCACCTCTGAGTGTGAGCAAGTCCCTATCTTCTGAGTATCTGAAAAAGTAGACCAGATTTGCCTATGATCACTTGAGCTGGTCCAGCAGCTCTGCTAGCATCTGGAAAGACAAGTGGCCTCCACACATCCCTGGAGGTTTCAGGTGTCTTTTCTTTATGAAGTGTCCCCACAGGTCTCTGGAGAGGTGACCTTACCCCTAAATCAAAGAAGGTCTGAAGTGGGCACTGGTGGTCAGCACACAATTGATCTCTTAACACAAATTTATGCCTCCTCCTGGGCTGCCTTAAAAGCCCTTGATTTCATTTATGAAATTTTTGAAAGCCTTATGCACGTAGTTATCTGGGAAAGAGTCTACATTAGCAAGTTACCATATAAAAAGTTTGTCTTGTTTCCTAAGCAGTGGAGGAACACCACACAGGAAGAGGGACTGACAAGTTTTGAAAAGAAATGAGAAGGTAGAAAAAAAAGAGAAATACTATGAAGAACCATTTGAATGTCTGCCTCCATGCCTTTATAATGGCCACTACCAATGCCTTTGAACCCTGTCTCTCTTCTTCACTTAGTGAACTCATTCAGGCTCTAGGCTATTTACGGCTATATTCCCAGAAATCCCAGAGTGTACTTGGCACTTGGTGGGTATCTTGGTTCATTTGGGCTGCTGTAACAAAATATTTTATACTAGGGGGCTTAAAAACAGCAGAAATATGTTGCTCACAGTTCTGGAAGCTGGGAAGTCCAAGATCAGGGTGAATTTCCTTCCAGACCATGATTAGATTTGCTGTCTTGTGAGGGCCCACTTTCTGGTTCACAGATGGTGCCTTCTCACTGTGTTCTCATAATGTGGATGGGATGAGAGAGCTCTCTCCTCTTTTAAAAGGATTCCCATTCATGAAGTCTTCGCCCTGATGACTTGCTTACTTCCCAAAGGCCTTACCTTCCAATACGATCACATTGGTTGTTAGGGTTCATTCAACATATGAATTTTGGGGAAACACACACATTCAGACCATAGCAGTAGGTAGTCAATAAATATCTGCTGAAACAATGAGTGAGTGAATATATGAAGCCAGTGTTTCTCATCTGCATGACTTTTGCCAACTCCCGCACCTCACTCCATAAGGTTAAGGTCCTCACTTTCTGCTTACTCTCAGTCGTCCTCTCATATCTTTTATCTGCCTCAGTTTTGATGAATGCATCTCTTATAATGGATCTCTTTTTGTCATTGCAGTGCAGGATCCTTAAACGTAAAAATGTTGTCTTTTTCACCTTTGTGTTCTCAGTGCCTGTCACAGTGTTGGTATCTGATAGCGATGTTCCACACATGTTGAGTAAATTACGAATCAATGAATGGCATTTGAGAAAACTGGTGGCAACATGAGGGTAGTGGATTTGAATGATAATGAATTAGATCGATCAGAAGAACTGGAAAGTCCTGTGACTTTTAATGGCAAAACCCTAAAAACAACTTTCGGGCAGTAGGTCAAGGTTTTGATTCAGATATAGAATGCATTCACCCTTAGCACAGCCCAAAAGCTGGAGATGGAGGGCAGAGTGGTCACCAAGCAGGATTTGGCAGCATCAGTGCATGCTGCTGGGGTCCTCTTTACCTTTCCAGACACTCGCCAGAGCGCCAGAACCATCAAGCTCTAATCATAGACATTTGGAGGCTTTATGCTGGGAACTAAAGTAGATAGACTTCTTGGGTGATGTGACTAAGGGAGACCAAAGTCCTCTCCTGTCCAAAACTCCTTCCCCACCCAGGATTCACAGGAGAAAAATGTCTTCAGGGCCCCATCTCTTGTGGGAGAAACAGACCCACATTTTGGGCCTTTTAGCAGCTACCGTTATGACCATTGGCTTTACTGATCGAAAAGAAATCTTTGCAGTCAAAATCCCCCGTGTTTTCTTTTTAAATTTTTTTTCTTTTGTTCTCCTGTGTTTTCAAAAATATTTTTCTCCTTCTTCTGCCCCCTCTCTCCCTGTCTTTCTTTCTCTCTCTGTTCCTTTCTTTTCCTCCTAATCTCTCCCCTCTCCCTTCCTCTCTCCCTCTCTTCTCTAGGAGGATACAGCTTCACATGAGCGACTAAGAAAATCACTTCCCTCATTCCTATCGAGAATGACATAGGCGTTTTTATCAAATGCTCATTTTACCACTGAGGCTAAAAGGATGTTAGAGGAGATCTTGCATCTGCCTTGCTAAATCCTATCATAATATATTTGTGGTGCTTTTCTGAACCACCCGCCTACTAACAATTTCAGTAAAGGAAATGAGCTTACTGTGGCTTTACTCTTGGGTTTCTGTCCTGAACTAAATTCTATCCTTCGGACACATAATCCTCCTACTTAATCATCAGCATGTGAATTTCCTTCCGGAGCATGATTAGATTTTCTAACATGTCATTTCTAAGATACATACTTTACTTTTTTTTGGAAAATCAGAGTGAAATTTGCTCATCTCAGATCTAGTCCTTATCCTAGAGCATTATTTTTTCTCAAAGACTAAAACTATAATTTTGAAATCCATCTAGGTGGTTTCCCAGCATCCTGGCCTGTAATCCGTGGGTCTGAAGATTGAGCTCATTTAAGCCGCCTGGACATTCTGCAAGTATTTCCTCTGTCTCTTTGGATTTCAATTCCCAATTGAAATTATTTTTTTCAAATTATATTTATCTCAAAATCAAATTCCTTAGTGGTATAGATAGAAGTAACATAACATAGCTGTGAATCCCAGAATGCTCCAAAGGCAATTCTGGGTAAAGAAAATGCCTAGGCTCATTTTACTTTGCCTCTCAGATTTAGTTTTTCACCTCAAGAATGAGGCAGTTCATTTGTCCCATCTAAGATGTTTCTCCAGATATCTTTACTCCCTTCAGTCTTTCTGGTGCCTATGCATCTTTCAAGTGTAGACTCCTTTTAATGTTTCTCTGTGACCTTTTGCACAGAGTGGGACTCTTCAGTGATAACACAGAAGACCCTCATGCTTCAACCCAGGGATCAGCAAATCCACGGGCTAAATCCAGTCCACTGCCTGTTTCTGTGGAACCTGTTAACTAAGAATGGTTTTTTTTCTTTTTAAGCAATCAAAAAATAATTTTCTGATACCTTAAAATTATATGAAATCCATGAATCACATTTCATTGCAGTATAGTCGTTCTCATTCATTTAAGTATTGTCAATCTCTGCTTTCACACTATAACCCCAAAGTCAAGTTGATGTGACAGACATTGTGTGGCTCTCCAAAGCTAAAATATTTACTATCTGGCTTTTTACAGATAAGATTTGTCAATCCTCTGCTTTTGAGAGATCTAAATAACATATTCCAATTTGTCATTTTATTTTCACTTAATTTTTTGCTCCATAAAAGTGCTTAATATTATTACCTTTTTAGTGCTCCTCAGTGATTATCATTTTAATAAAGAATGCAGCGAGAAAAAGATAAGAATTTTTATTTTCAAACGCTATGATAGATTAAAATATTTCAAGCATTTTCTCTAGCTACTCTTTATCTCTGCAGGGAGGACTGGAGGATGGCAAGGGCTTCCTATAGGCAGGAATCTCCTTATTACTTTTCTTACTATCTCTGGCTTTCCTTTCCACTGTTCTACCTTAATTTTAAACCACTGTCACCTCTCACTTGGACCATATGGTTGCTTCCCAACTAATTTCCCTCATTAGCTTTGACCTCTATTTCATTTTCATGCTGATGCCAGGATATTCTATCTAAAATATAACTCTGATATGGCAATCTTTTGCTTGAAAACATTCAATGGCTACTAATTGGACTGAGAATCTGGCTTCAGTATTTTAGTGTGTTACATGGATTTTCCATGGTGTGGTCCTGCCTCCTTCTCTAAACCCATCTCCTCCCTCCCTCCCTCTTTCCTTCCTCTTTCCTTATTCATCATTGGATTGTTCACAGCTCAATCACAGTTATTTCTATTATAAAAAGAGAAAATATTTCCCCTGCCCCATATGATATGGTAAACTTTTAGTGTTATATTTTATACATCACATTCACAATAATTATAGTAATAAAAATAATAGAACTTATTGAAACTTTTTGACATGATACTAACTACACTTTGAAAAATACCTGCCATCTATTAGATTGTCGATGTCTCAAAATAATACAAAATAATCTTGAGAGGCAAATATTCTTCCCATTTTATAGTTTAGAAAATTGAAGTGTAGAGGAGATACATAACTTGCTGAAAGCCAGGGTTGTTAACTGACAGAGCCAGAGTATGCAGTCAGATTTCTCTGACTTTGAAACCCAAGCTTTTGCTATGAAGCTCAACCTGTTCCACCAATGTATACACCTTCCTATGCTGTTCTGTGCTGGTAAATGTTTAACAGTGGCTGTCTCTTTGAAGGGGAAGCCCTGATTTATTGCATTTTCTAATTTCAGCAGAGTAAATACTCCCGCTGTGGCCAATTTCAAGTTACGAATGTGACATCATTGGATGCAAGTTAGAGGGAGACGTATAATAGAGCACAATGAATTATAGAGAATTCCTGTCATGCAATAGATGCAAATAACCTCAAGAGCACAGACAGTAATAAAATATAGTAAATAATTAGGAAGTGATGAGTTTGGAATATTTATTACCTTTTTTGTTTAATGTAATTTATTTAAATTTAAGTTTATCTAATTTTAAATGGCTGTGTTTAACCGCCGGCTCACAAAATTCCCAACCATTTAACAGCTAGTTTTCCTGAGCTGGTATAAGCCACCTGTGTTATACCACTGCTCCTATATGGGGTAAAATTGAAGACACATAAAATGACTTCTGTTATTAACAGTCATAAAATAAAAGTGTGAACATCCTGTGATGAGTTTGGAGATGATGAGCAAAAGATTAAGAGTGAATTAAGTTTTGAGTAGAGTCTTCCCATATAAGGTGAGGTGAGTTAGGATCGGTTCACAAATGGAATTATGTGGCATTTTCAAGAGGTGTAAAGTCCAAGTCTCAAATTCAGTTCTCTAATTTGAGCCTAACTAACTTATTAGGCTTCTTATATTCTCTATTTTCTCTCTTGGAAGCTCAGGGAAAGTGATTCTGATCTAGACCTTGGAGGAAAAGGAGACAACTACAGCAGAAAAGGAGTTGGTCAGATGTTGGACTGAATGAATGAATGTGAACTCTATGAATAGATAGTGCTGTTGCATTTCTGTCTGAACATTTTCAAAACTAAGACAGAATCCAGTCTTTGTGCGTGAGAGCCTCTTTTATCATTAGAATTCTACCTAGCGCTTTAAGAAATGGAAGTTTCCTTCTCTTAAACCACCAGTTATCCAAGAGCTTTACCTTTAAATTCAGGTCTTCCATATTATAACAATTTCTGATTAAAACCAGATATTAACAACAAAATGAGTCATTTTTAAAAAAGGCATTCTAATTAACTTTTTTCTTCAGGTACAATCTTCATTTGTATTGTATTTATTTATTTTTTTCTCCCATTTAAATATGAAACCACTCAAACTTGGCTCTCAGTTCAGGGAGAATTGGCAAAACTCTGTAATACTAACACTGTGTGCATGACACTAATCTTTGCCTACTAACATGGTAAGGTGTTTGTTTGTTTATTTTTATTTTATTTTTTTGGAAATTTCAAGACACCGTACAGCAGAAGACACAATCTCATGGAAATACAAGTGTAACCATCGTGCAATGAAACAAAATGTATTACTCCTTTAATTGTCTTTATCAAGTCAAATCACACATCTGAACATCTCTCAAGCTTACTAGCCTTCAAAAATAAAATGCAAACAAATATGATCTGCCTTTTTTTCATAATTAAATTTGTAAACATTGAAATAACAATGACAGCAATGCTAGGGAACATGCTGTGTGAGGAAAGAACTTTTGTACCAGAGGAGAAAGAGGAGAGCAAATTGTAACATCGTGTGTGAAATCAGATTGTCAATTTGCATCAAGAATCTAAAACACACAGATGTTGTTTATATTATTAGCAAACAATGAAAACAGCCAACATGTACAATAAAAGGGCTTAACTAGATTATTTTATATATTTATATATGTTACATATTTTATGTAAAATGGAATTTTATGCAGCTATTAAGGTGATATTTTAAAAAACTTATAAAATACAGGGAAATGCTTGTCATTTACTGCATAGTGAGGATTGAAAATTGCATATGGTACATAAACTGAATTGTGTTAAACCAAGTCTGAAAGGAAATAAGCCCAAATATTAATAGGACTTATCTCTGGATCTTAGAATGATGAATGGTTTTTCTTTCTTTTTCATTTCTTTTCTATTTTCCCCAAGAATTCTATTACCAACATGCATTACTTTTATAATAAAAACATAAATAGTACAGCCCCTGTCCATGGGCTTCTAGAATCCCTAAGGCAATCAGTATACTAAAAACAGGACAAACATCCCACCAATCTATCAATCAAAAAAAGAAACAGTAAAATAAATCATGTTGTCATACAAGTGAGCCCAGGTACAGGGCTGGCTCACAGACACCGATTGGTTGAAAGGAGCGGGAGGCTAGGATGAATAGTTTGGGGCTTGGGGATGTTGTCTCCCAAGGGAGACACCGGTGACTCAACGTCCAGAGGCTAAAAGAGTGTGTGAATTGAGGTTTGCTTCCACAAGGGGTCTCATCTAATGGGCTGGGTCCTGTAAAGACAAGTGTGAACATGAGGGTGGATTCACAGCAACCATTCCATAAGAGCAGGGCTGCATGTACAAGGTCCAGCATCCCGGAAGAGAGGGTGGATTGTCTAGGCAAAGCGGTGGGGGGTAGTTCACATGCAGCAGGCAAATGAGGAGCACACCCAAGGAATTAAAACTCTCCTAAATATTTCATACCTAACTAGTTCAAAGAAAAGAGGAAGAGAGGATTCCTCGGAGGGGTGGGGTGAGGAGGAAGTCAGGCTTAATGGGAAATGCATGTAGGAGTTTAGGATCCTTTCGATGGGGCAGCTCCTATGCTGTTTCTGACTCTCTGGGGACTTGTAATCTTTCAACTCTGTTTTTATGCCACGTCCCTGCTCCAGTCTCCTTTTTGCAGATGACCACTGTTAAATCAAGTTTAGCCTAAAGCTGCCTCCTTACACATTTTAAGTTAGGCCTAAAGGTTTTTCTTTACATCATGAGCTACAACAAGTGGAGGTGTCAACAGTTCACAGCCTACACTTGTGCCAGTCACCGAGTTCTGGCCAATGAAATGTAGCCAACTGTTTGAACTGTGTTCAAATACAGCAAACACTGGGCTATAACCAATCTGGCTGTTTCTGTACCTCATTTCTGTTTCTCTATTTCTTTCCTTCCTTCCTTCCTTCCTTCCTTCCTTCCTTCCTTCCTTCCTTCCTTCCTTCCTTCCTTCCCTCCTTCCCTCCCTCCCTCCCTCCCTCCCTCCCTCTCTCTCTCTCTCTCTCTTTCTTTCTTTCTTTCTTTCTTTCTTTCTTTCTTTCTTTCTTCTTTCTTTCTTTTTCTTTTTAGATGGAGTTTTGCTCTTGTTACCCAGGCTGGAGTGCAATGGCGTGATCTCAGCTCACCACAACCTCCACCTCCCAGATTCAAGCGATTCTCCTGCCTCAGCCTCCCAAGTAGCTGGAATTACAGGCATACGACACCATGTCCAGCTAATTTTGTATTTTTAGTAGAGATGGGGTTTCACCATGTTGGCCAGGCTGGTCTCAAACTCCTGACCTCAGGTGATCCGCCCGCCTCGGCCTCCCAAAGTGCTGGGGTAACAGACGTGAGCCACCGCGCCTGGCTCTCACTTCTGTTTTCTATACCTCATTTTTCTTTTTCTGTCCAAAAACTTCCTTCCACTGTGTGGCTGCACTGGAGTCTCTGAGCCCACCCGTCTCAGAAGGCTGCCCTATTTGTGAATCATACATGGCTCCGTTAAACTCCTTTACATTTAATTTGGCTGAAGGGTTTCTTTTATCACCACCTATCTTTGAACATTGACAGTTTCTGCTCTTTCATGACTTCAGTTTGCTTTTGGCTCTAGTTTGCCCTGGTCTTCCAGGGTGTTTCAGCTCAGCTTCTCCAGATTGGACTCGTTTTCTCGGTGTTTGAGATGCCTGGGAGAGACACCTCATCAGTCCGTCCAGCTTCGTTCAGGTGTCTGATGTTAGTCCAATCACCTGTGGCTAGGGGTGAGGGTAAGGCAGGACAAACATGACTACCTAGGACCCACCCCTCAGCAAGAACCATGGGTGGGGACCACCAAGAAGTCCCCAGGACATTTAGGGACTAAGGCAAGAGGATGCTTGAAGAGACTGGTTCAAAATGATGAGTGTTGGGGGGGAATCCTGTGACTCTAGTGTCAACTACCGACTGGTGATGGCAAAATGAGGCTGACAAACCACCAAAGTCAACAGTGATCTCTCTGTACATTGCAATATCACTTTTCTTTTTACACTGCAAAATGCATGCAGATGACATTCATAAGCAGGCCACCTACCTACAACTTACCTAGGTTCCTGGCAATTCTATTCTTCCAAGCATAACTTTCTCCCAGGCTCTCATCCCTACAGTCTTTCCCCCATCACACAGAGTTCTGAATCTCTTACTCAATTCTTTCATTGAAATAACATTGATTCAGCACTTATTTATTTTTTCCAAAGTATTAATTTTCAAGTTTCAAACCTATAGAGAAATTGAAGGACTAATACAATGAGCATCATGTTTATTTTATCTAGATTGGCAAATTAATCTTTTACCACATCTAATTTATGTTTTTAAAATGTGTTTATTTTGATTCTTTAGAGACAGGGTCTTTCTCTCTCACCCAGATCTGGAGTGCAGTGGTGTGATTGTGGCTCCCTGCAGCCTCAAACTCCTAGGTTGAAGCAATCCTCCTGCCTCAGCCCTCTGAGTAGCTAAGACGACAGGCACAAACCACCACATCTGGCTAATTATTTTTTGGAGATATGGGGGTCTCATTATGTTACCCAGGCTGGTCTTAAACTCTTGCCCTCAAGTGAATCATCCTGCCTCAGCTTCCCAAAGTTCTGGGATTACAAGCATGAGCCAAATGTGCCTAGTCCTAATTTATCTGGTTCTTACCTGTTTTCTGAAACATTTAAGAGGAAGATGCACCTATAAATGACTCTTCAACTCTAAACCCTTCAGTTATGCATCTCCTGAGAACAAAAACATTCTTCTACACAATCACAATAAGATGGTCACTTTCAAACAGCAACACAATTCTATTATTTTATATATAGACAGTCCATATTTCAGATATCCCTAATTGTCCTTATAATCATATGTATAGTTGTTTCTACCATTGGACACATCATTTAGGATTCAATAAAAAGTTACAAAGTGAATCGGGTTGGCGTGTCTATTTAATCTCCTTTCATCTGCAACAGTTTTCCTGCCTTTTTATTTTTCCTTTCACAAAACTGACGTCAATGATAAGTACAGGAAAATTGTTTTGGAGTCTCCTCTTCGATTTGAGTTTGCCAGTCTTGGCTGATTTGATCCAAGTTAAATGCTTTTTTTTTTTTTTTTTTTGGCAAGAATAAATTTCAGGTGATGTATATGTGTCAGTGTATCACAACAGGAGCAAATGATGTCTATTTGTCTCATTATCGACATTGCTTGATCACTGTGCATAATTTACTTCTTGATTAATTCATAAACATTGTATTTTAATGAGTAATAAATTAGCTTCTGCAGACTTGATAACTGCTGGGAGATACACCAGTGTGTAGGGCGGTTGTGATCGAAGTCTGTAGCTCTAGCTAACTTTGTTGAAGCACAATATTCCATTGAACTCTCCCGAAGTTTTCTCTGCATGGACTGAAGAGGCAGTATAGTACACTGATCAATACAAAGTGTAAACCCTAGTGTCACGCTGCCTGGGCTTGAATCCCTGACTCACCGCTCACCAGCAAAGTGACTTTGAGCATGTTCATTGATCTCCGTAAACAGTTCCTCCTCTACAAAATGAGGGTAATAATGATTGGCTACCTTATAGAGTTGTTATAAGAATTAAATAAAATAATAAATGTAAATTGCCAAGTATAGTAACTGAGACAGAGTTAATGTTTAATAAATGTTGTTTTATTCTTATATGCCATGTTCCCTTTAAAAGCAAAGGAAATTAATATAAATCACAGTACTCCAGAAACCTAGATTTATGGGTACTCATAAATATCTCCCAGGTTTTGTAAACGATCCATATTGTTCCTACTTCCATACCCTAAATCAGCATTTCTCAAACTGTTAATGTAAACAAGAATCACTCTGGCGAGTGATTCTTTTCTTTTTCAGGACCTTATTAAAAGGCAGATTCTGATTTAGCAGGCCTAGAGCAGAACCTGAAATGCTCGCAAGTTCCCACCTGATGCCAACGTCACTGGGCCATGGACCACACTTTAAGTAGCAGTACCCTAACTTGCCGCCAGGAGGAAGCACCGTGCCAAGCTTCTCACCTCATACTCTGGGGTAGATGCTGTCCTGTCAGTAATCTTCATAGGAATCTGCCTCTAGTTTTCTCTTATTTTGTGGATATATCCAGCAACCGTTAACTAAAGACCACACTGATTAAACCATTAGGACAGCTAGAAGGAGACTTTACCCCAAATTTTACTTGAAGGCTTGTCACTTTATGTTTCTACAAGTATAGCTATATTCAATACATGCCCATAGAGGGTGAAACAATGGAAACAATTTTGGATGCAGATTGCTCAGAGTTTAAATGCTGCCTCTTCCATTTTTCAGCTGGTTATCAAGGTCAAGTTGTTTAACCTCTTTAGACCTCAATGACCTCATCTAAGAATGGTGACAATGCTAACTTCATGAATCCTTTGTGTCAAATTATATCTACTATATCTATATCTACCTATATAGAGACAGCCTGAACCAAGAGAGAAAGAGAAACAGAGAGAAGTAGAGAACTGGCCTGATTAATATTTCCTGGCATATGGTAGTTGCTCAAGAATCGGTAGCTTGGGTGACTTCCATTACCATTATCTGTGAACCTGTTAGGGTGTATTTTTATTTTCATCAAGTAATTTTTAAGGGTCACAGGGTCACAGACCCACAGAGTCACATCATTTTAGAGCTGGAAGCAAGCGCTCAGCGTTTCTTGGGGACCTATCATGGCCTGAAGATAAATCTATATTCCTCTCTCTCTTGGGTTTTGCTAATGGTAGGACGTGGGTCCCAGGAAGATCGCATGCACTCATTTGCCTGCACACAGTCTTCAAATTAGATTAGCCACCTTCGTTCCTTGTAGTCAAGATTCCAATTTGCTTCACACCCTGTAAGCACAGATTTGTGCTTAACATTCATCTCCACACACACTCCAAATGAAGAAAAGTCTCCAGAGCCTCTGAACAGCAAAGTTGTTTTTACTTTCAGTTCCCCGTGGGCTTCTGGGAACCTTCGATGAGCATTTCACGTCTGTATAATAGGGCAGGCAAACTGCCCCATTGTGGATGGAAAATGCCCTTACGAGGTGCTTACGTCATCTTTAGTTTAAAACTGGAGTTTGTTCCAGTATATATATATATATACTTTTTTTTTTCCCCCTTAGGGAAGATGGCTGCATTAGCTGTACTTGACTGAGAAGGCAGAAAATGCCAAATTATGTGAGAGAATGGAATGGATTCCTTGAGTGCTTTGTGCTAATTGCTAGCTTTGGTGTGGAGAAATTTCTCTCCTTTCTAGATGCAGGGTGACTACAGGAGAGGTCATGGCTCTCTATGGATTCTGCTGCATCACGAGAACCTCAGACTCAGTTTCTCCACGTTGCAGATAGAACCACAGAATGACCAAAATCAACAACTTGATTACCAGGTTAGCAAGAACCTCAGAGTCAGTTCCCTCACATTGCAGTTAGAAGAACTAGAATTATCAAAATCAACAACTTGGTTTCACAGATGAGCTCACATAGATGAAGGCTGAAGGCTTTTTTGGGATCCACAGCACTACATGTGCAGTACAGCTGGGTCTTGGAACTGGACTCTTCACTCCCACTTGAGTGTTTAACAGAATTCTGCCCTTTCGACAACTTGAACATTGCATGTTTTCTTGGCTGCAAGGATGTGCAGTTTTAAAATCCACAAGTAACTGTAGTTTCCCATGGCCATGGCATGCATTAGAGTCCCAATAGATAAGCAAGCAACAGAGTCCCAATAGATAAGCAAGCAACAGAGTCCCAATAGATAAGCAAGCAACAGTTTCTGCCTCAATCCTAAACATGAAAATCTATGGGATCTCGCTCCTATTCCTAATCCTCCCTGCCTGGTCTGGGAGTCTCTTAGATTGTCGTTTGTGTATGGGCACAGAGACTTGACTCTCCTGACTGTGTAAGCCTTTCTGACTCTTCTGTGGCTTTGCCTTGTGGTTCTCAGGTCCTTGTGCCTGGGAGCAGCTACATTTTAAACTCATACCCTTAGTGCAAACCTGCCTTTAGCCCTTCGTTCAGCCTTACACGGAGCAGCCACTAACTTGAGAGGAGGGGAAGGAAAGACTTCTCTCACTGGCACCCAGCTGTGACCTGAGGCAAAACAGTTGCCTTGGCTCTCTTAGGGCCTCGAGTAATAAGAGCATTTTTGGCTGATGAGCTCCTCTCACCAAATGCATCCCTCCTTTCTAGGAGTTTCTCACAAATCCTTGAGGAAATTAAGCTAGTATGTAATTTTTTCTTTCTTCTTTCCTTCCTTCCTTCTTTCTTTCCTTCCTTCCTTCTTTCTTTCCTTCCTTCCTTCCATCCTTCCTTCCTTCCTTTATCTCTCTCTCTCTGTTTTTCTTTCTTTCTTTTTTTTTTTTTTTTTTTTGGCACTGAATTTCATTCTTGTTGCCCAGGCTGGAGTGCAATCTCAACTCACTGCAACCTCCACCTCCCAGTTCAAGTGATTCTCCTGCCTCAGCCTCCCAAGTAGCTGAGATTACAGGCATGTGCCACCACGCCTGGCTAATTTTGTATTTTTAGTAGAGACAGGGTTTCACATGTTGGTCAGGCTGGTCTCGAACTCCTGACCTCAGGTGATCCACATGCCTCAGCCTTCCAAAGTGCTAGGATTACAGGTATGACCCACCACACCTTTTAATTTTCTATGAAATAAGATAATTAAATTCTCATGTTTTCAGAATAGGATGCTGAGACTTAGAGGTGATAAGGCCTAACAACTGTCATATGGCAGAAGCAGAAGTTGCTTTCATGTGCATCTGCCCTTATTGTTCATAGCCAACCCATTAGTCCACACTGCTGTTCTAACCCACCCTGGTATTCAAATTGGAGTGGAAAGGATGTTTATGGCATCAGATATTCAATTTCCATGAAATCACAGCCGATGCTCTTCAAGGAAAGGCAAGGCTGGTGAGCATATATTGCATTTGCCAAACCCCCTTTGTAGTTTCTGGACCTTTGAATTAAATCTTTTTGAATTAAAGCTACTATTATCCACTGAGCCATGGAAAGTCTGCCAGGACCCAGGCTTCTGGGGAATTTCCCACTCTTCTCTAGAACTGAGAAGTTCTTCTCCCCACTCACATGTCATGGAAAGAATAACTAGAGTTCTCTTTGCCAGAAAAGGAGTGGAATACAGCACACATCCACCAACCCATTCATCTCTCAAAGAAGAAATGACGATGAGAAGCATCATGGCAATGACGATGGTGATGACAATAATAGTGATGAGGCGGAGACAGAGGAGAATAACGAAGAAGAGGAAGAGAAGAAGAAGGAGCACCTTCTATGGACCAGGCATTATGTCAGGCGCTTTCCATAACACACGTCTGAAGTTTATGATGACCTTAAAATGAAACATGATAACTTTGATATAAATATAAGGAAACTGAGTCTCAGATGGGTTCCTACTACAAAGCAAGTAAGAGGCAGGACTGGGATTATTTCAGGGGAGGGTCTTCCCCCCGACCACACTTCTTCCCTTAACCATCTGGCACACGAATGCTCAATTACTTCGGACTCATGACTGTCTTGCCACAATGGGAGCTCATCTTATTTTTCACATGTGGATTTTAGCAACTGCAGAAATGCAGGCTGCTGTCAGAGGATTCCGCTATTAATGGCCAAACTGGAGGCAAGGATTCTCAAGTCATGCCCCTCACCCCAGGAGGAGACACATTTCTTTTGCACCCCTTCCTGCAGGGTGCGTGAGCATTGTGACTGCAGTAATTCTATCACAATTATTCAATAACCTGAACACAGAAGGAAAATGTCAGTCAAACTTGCTCTCCTGACATTACATGCCCATCCTAGTTACCAAAGCCTAGTCCATCCATCTTCTGTTCTCCAGGGACATAGAGGGACAGCCACCCAGGAGAGCAGGCTGCTCTGTTGATTGACGTGGGGCTTGTGTGCAGAAAGCCACAGAGGCTTTTGAGTGGAATTATTGAAGTCCTCTGCTTCACTGATGAAGGATCTGAATGAAAATTGCCTTTAAAGGTTTCTAAAAAGGGAGAGATAACAATAGATCAAAGCTGGTCCAAAAAAGGGAGAACCTTTTATTTATAGCGTCCACATTAATTCGAAACAATCTGATGAGCAGAGATTTGCCCATGCACCTACTTCCCACAAAAACAAATGCCTCTCAGGTTTCTTTTTGTCTGATATGATATCAGCGCCCGAGGCAAGAAACATTCTGTACTTCACTCAGCAGAGCCTGTCCACATTTACAATTAAATGGAACTGACACAGCTGATCATCCTGAAGCTTGTTTGCTTTTCAGCTGGGGCTTTTTCTTTTTCTTTTTTTTTTTGAGCTTGGATATTATGCTGGCTGTATTCCAAACTGATGGAGCTTACTGTACCATTTTCTTCCCAGGCACTCAGACACTGTGTTCAGTTAGAGCTGTGTCCTGTACCCAGGGCAATTTTGTCCCTGAGAGGACACTTGGTAATGTCTGGAGACATTTTTGATTGTCACAACTTGAGAGTGGGGGTTGCTACTGGCATCTAGTGGGTAGAGGTCAGAGATACTAGGAAATATCTTACAATGCTGAGGACAGCTCCCCCCCAAATAATTATCTGGCCCCAAATGTCCATCAGGCTGAAGTTAAGAAACCTGGGTTAGAGAACAGGTGGGTGGTAGGGCCCTCCAGGGCTGAGGAAATGAGAGAGACGCTCCTCTCTGAAGTTGTAGGAGGTGCTGTAATCAGAGGAGTTTGCTGATAAAATTCTAGGTGGCAAGGAGGTTCAGTAAGTCCAGGAGAAAAATCAGACTGGCACACAGAATCAAAGGACTGTAAGTAGACATTTGATTTCAGATTATGGGTTCAAATTCTGTAGCACCATGGACATGAGTGAAGAAAAGGGGGTGAGGAGGCTCGGAGCAATGCTTGGCCACAGTTCTTGTTGTCTGTCCTTCAATTTTTTATTATTTATTTATTTATTTATTTATGGATGGAGTCTCATTCTTGTCCCTCAGGCTGGAGTGCAATGGCACACTCTCGGCTCACTGCAACCTCTGCCTCCCAGGTTCAAGCGATTCTCCTGCCTCAGCCTCCTGAGTAGCTGGGATTGCAGGCGCCCGCCATCATGCCTGGCTAATTTTTGTATTTTTAGTAGAGATGGGGTTTCACCATGTTGGCCAGGCTAATCTTGAACTCCTGACCTCAGGTGATCTGCCCACCTCGGCCTCCCAAGGTGATGGGATTACAGGCGTGAGCCGCCGCGCCCAGCCGTATCCTTCAATTTTAAAATAGACTTCAGTGTGGGATGTGGAAGAGATGATGTCTTTTGGAGATGTAGTAACGAGGCAGGTTCTTTTGTAATATTTGCATTATGTTTTTTTTTTTCTAACGTACAGTATCAGAATGTTTTACAGAGGGATTCAAACATGTGATCCACAGTTGAATTAAGCAAACAGTTTAATGTTTATTTCTGCCAAAATAGTGTTTAGGAAAGTAGTAGGGAAGGAAGGAAAGAGGGAAGGAAGGAAGGAAAGAAGGGAGGGAGGGAGGGAAAGGAAGAAATGGAGAGAAGGAAGAAAAGGAGGAAGGAAAAGAGGGAGGGAGATTGTTGGAATGCCAATAAGCAGGGCATACATATTTAGTTCCACAAAGCCCACCCCTTCTTTTTACATCTGGCTCGGTCACACAGGCATGTTACTAACCTGACCCTATAAGCATTTGTATTCTGACTCCCCTTATTTTAGATTTCATCATTGCCTTTCAGACGTTTTAGTATTAGAAAAGTTCCCTAAATCACACTCTGGTTTGGTCTGTCCACAAAACCGGCCTAAATTTTACCTACTGCACAAACAGACACCTAAGGCTGGCGTGGTGGTCGTGCCTGTAATCCCAGCTACTCGAGTGGCTGAGGTGGGAGGACTGCTTGAGCCCAGAAGTTTGAGGCCAGCCTTGACATCATAGCAAGACGCCTACTCTAATTTTATTTTATTTTTTTTTAAAAAGGAGAAAACGGAATTTAGATGGCTTTTTATGATAGGTGTGGGAAGGCAGTCTCATTGCTTGATGTTCACACTTTAAAGATTATAAACTGCATGTCAGAGGTGGAAAAAACCTCAAATATTGTTCAGCCCAGTGGTAGCTTCCTATCAGAATAATCTGGGGAGCCTTTGAAGTCACCTGTGCTCTGGCCCCTGCTTCAGAGGTTCTGATTTACTTGGTCAGGAGAAGTCCTGGGCATCTGTGTTTTTAAAAAGCTCCCAGGTGATTTTAGGTGCAGCCAATGATAAGAACCTCTAATCTAGTCTGTCTTCCTCATTCTCAGAAGAGGAAAATGAAGGCCAGAGAGCAAAAAGTTCATGAAAATATACTTGCTAAGTGTGTGTGTTTCTAATGCTTTTGCCTTCTCTCGCATCAGGACTAAATATGCAGTGAAAAAAGATAGGAGGGAAACCCAAGAAGTGTGTTCTAGGACTGTTTCCAACTCTTGCTGGCAGAAAAACTGGCTGGCAGTTTCTAGAGGGAGCCAGGCTCTCTTGAGTTTTGCAGCGAGTAGCTGGCTCGTGAGTTCTCTGGTTCTCAGAAATACCCCAGGGCTATAATGGGTGGCTCTGACATGCTGCCTTGGCTACAGAAACACTTTCTTTTACTTGCTTTGATTGAATCCAATATTTTTTCTTCTCGGAATCCCAGGCATATCTACATTATCCAAGGTGTGGATGGAGATGTATTTTGGAAGGATTTAGAGATGTCTGTGCTTATTGAAAAAATAAAATTCAATCTGCCGTCCTAGTGAAATTAATAGGGAAGGAAATACACGCTGAATTCTCCTCTAGAAAAGTGAGGGTCCAGTGATGTGTAACGGAAAATAAGGTATCCCGCACTCATAATGGGAACAGAGGCAGTGTCAGAGCATCAGTGCCTGTGGTCTTTCAACTAAGTTACAGGAGGCAATGGAAGAATCACAACTCCTGAGTCCAAATCCCAAGTTCACTAACTACAGATTCCGAAAACTCAGGCAGGTGCTCAAGCCCACAAACAAAATCAAGATCATGAAAACATACAGCCTTACAAAATCACACCTTTTACAAAGATTTCATAAAACTCTGAAGAGGGTGGGGTATAGTAGGTAGCCAAGAAGTGTAGGAGGTAACACGTGCTGAGCGCTGAGCATTTTTTATGTCTTCTCTCATTTATTCCCATAGCAACCCATGTGTGAGATTGATATTCAAGTCCACTTTTGATGAAGGCAGAAACTGAGGATCAGAAAGATCAAGAAACTTCTGTAAAAATCCCATGGCTAAGAAATTGTAGAGCTGAAATTCAAAGCCAGTATTATTTTTGTGACAGACACATCTACCTGTCTACTTCATGTAGTTTTTTTGATACCCTGCTTGTGTTTAGAGTATGAGTCTGGGTTCTATTGTATGGCCTAGACTTAGTAGGGTTCAATCAATCAATAGTTTGGTCTGCTTCCATATCGCTTAGTTTGATCTGCTTCCGTATCGTTCCCAAGCATACTTTCCATCCTTGATAACCTGTCAGACAGATCACGCGGCTTCTCTATCTTCTTTCTAGTTATTTTTCATTATCATGACAGTCTCACTTTCAGATATTAAAAATATCAAAATTTAATGTCTAATCTAGTTCAATCCTTGCCCGCACCCCATCCCTTCCAACTCCCTGTCTCCTCCTCACCCTAGCTCAGGCCAGACTCACATTTTTATAACCTGCAAAGTCAGAGGGGGTGTTTACTTTTCTTTCTCCTCTCGCATTTGCTTCTCCTTTTTCATCTGTTCATTTTCTCCTCTGCTCCCACAGCCTATAGTGTTTCTGTTTTCTTCAGAATCAGCTCAAGGAGAAAACTGAGGAATTCAAGTCTAAAAATGGTTTTACATGGCTGATGCTGTCAAATTTGACATCTGCGCCCTCTGTCTGGCACATACCCAAATACTGGCATCGCTACTCTTGGGGGGCAATGGTAGGCTTTTTGGAGGCATCCCTAGGTTTGATGAATTGATAGGAGGACTCACAGGACTCAGCATATATTAATATTCACAGCTATGAATTATTACAGCAAAAAAACTCAGAGCAAGGTCAGCAAAGGGAAAAGACATATGGGATGAAGTATGGGGGAAACCAGACATAAGCTTCCAGGGATCCTTTCCAGTAGAGTCACCGAGACATGCTTAATTCTCCAACAGTGAGTTATGACAACATGTGTAAAACATTGCCAAGTAGTGGCGCTCATTAGAGACAAAGCATTCAGTGTTTTTGGAGGCTGGTATGCAGGCAGCCTCTGCCTGGCACATACCAAAATTCCAGACTCCCTGAGGGAAAGCAGGTGTTCAGCAGAAACTGTATTGTTTAGGCATAGAATGCCATTCTTATCAGTTCTGAAAATAGCGGAAACACTCCAAATTCCCAGACACTCTGAGTACAGTCAGGGGCTAATCTTGTCAACAAGCCTTTCCAAGGATCGCAGTCAGGCCCGCTATGCTGTCTCTTTTCTGCACACACCTCTACCCTTTCAAGGCCACTAGGATCCTGCACTGTTAACCAGGACTTTCTCATGAACATGATAGGACTCTGTCTCTCAGTATATACTTCTGGCAATACAACTGTCACTTCTTCCTACTGGAAAATGCCAGCTCAGGACGCTGTCTCTTGAGTGGCTACCTTTCACAGCATCCTCTTAACTCATGGAGCCAGTGGACATGGTTGCCTGTGTACCCTGAAGCTCCGGGGCACTTCTGCTGTAGTTCTCTAGCTCTGTGAGCACATCCAGCCAGCCCTCTCTCCCATTGCAAGAGATAAATACCTTCTTCTGTGCCCACCAAACTCTGAGAAGAAATACCTGTCATGTCCTCCTAAGAATTGCCTCACTGCTCTGGTACCCTGTTGATGCTGGGGTCATTGACTTCTCTGTTGATTATTGGGGCACTGAGTTCCTCTTTTTGACTTGGGAGAGAAGAGTATCCCTTCCCTGCATTCTCTAGTAGGCCAGCCATCTTTTGTAAATAAACCCTGGACATATCTCGGGGCAGCTGTTATCTAGAGCCTGGAGGTGGGTGATGGGCTAATGAGTTCAGCATGGGTTTAGCCACCTCTGAGCAAGTTCTTTTTTGATGTGTCTGGCAAGTTTTTCTCAGGATTTGCAGCACTTGCTCTTTATTGTTTACAGCTTTGGGCTTCTGCCAAAATTCTGAGAAATAGGAGAAGTCTCAGTTGGCACCATGTCACCTGATTCCTATTTCCATTAATTTCTGTTTAATTCCATTTCCAACTCTACTGCTTCGGTTCAGCTGTGATCCGCCCCCCAGTTACCCTGGACACTTGAGGCCTTCTATTTCTCCTATTTATATTCAGTCTTCCTCATGGTTTCCAGAATTCTGTTCTTAATACGATTTGACCATGTTTTTCACCTGTTTAATCTGTGCTCACCATCCAGAGGCCATGGGAATGTCCACGCTCCTCAGCATGGTTCACAAAAGCCCTGCATAGCCTGGCCTCACCTGCCTTTCCACTTCCATTTCTGGACATTTCTGGTTTGTGTCCACAACAGTCGCTTTCTGTGTGCAACTGGAAATTTCTCTGGACACTTGCTCACACCCTTCCCTCTGTTTGTCTAGATGGGAACCTCTACTAGAGGATCACTTGAGCCCAGGAAGGCCAGGCTGCAGTGAGCTATGATTGTACCACTGCACTCCAACTTGGGTGACAGAGTGAGACCATGTCTTAAAAACAAACAAACAAACAAAAACTACAAGATATTTAAGCAGACAAAATTGTAATGGTTAAAAAGTCTGGGATACTCAGGAAAGCATAAATCCTAGTGCTGGTTTAACAATTACTTGTATGTTTTTATTTGCCAAATTATTTTCACGTTATACATTTCAGGAGGAAGGAGTCCTTAGTTTATCCAACAGCAGTCCTTCATAACACATTATTCAGAATACAGTACTGGCAGTCTTCAACTTCTGGGGCCTCAAAGGCCCCAGACAGAGTTATCTATTTCCTCTGGTGTGCCTTGGCAGCACTTCGTGCAACCCAGCTCCACCGTTTACTAGCTGTGTGACCTTGGGCAAAAATACTCAACCTCTCTGTGCCTCATCTTTCTCATCTGTAAAATCGGGACAATAATATCACCTATTTTGTTGTGTTGTCAGGAGGACTACATTATAAAGGTTAATATTGTAAAGCATTGCAAATGTGCCTGATATAGGTCACATTCTACAATATTTGTTACATAAACATGTTATATAAATTCGTAATACAAATATTGACTTTATACATTTCAGAAGATATGCTTCCCCCTTCAAGACAATGAGCTTTGTGAGGGCAAGTCACCTTCCTCATCTATTTTGCCTGCCCAGTGGCAAGCATACCTAGAAGGTGCTCAGTAAAGAGCTGTGGTGAAATATTATGGATGAAATGATATCATGTCTGAGATTGTCCTCAAAATAGAACAGGAGGAAGAGAGGTGAATAAAGATAGAAATGGGACAAGACGGGAGAATTTTTTGATGGATAGATGGGAATTCATTGTGTTATCTATTTTTATGTATATTAGAAATCTTCCATAATAAAAGGAGGAAAAAAATAGCTGTTGAAAAAAATTAGTGACTCAAAGCTAATACCCTTGCTTTGATTCCCCATTTCTGTATTTCCTTTTCAGAATTTAATTTCAACCCTAATTTGCGGGGAAAGGAGGCACACAGGAGGATCAAGCAGTCAGAAATCTTGAAATTTCTGTGCTTCCCTCCATCCTGGAGCCAAAAATTACACTGCAAGACATGTTTGGAAATTTTCTTTCTTTATGCAACAGGTAGCTATCTTGTTTGAAATGAGACAGCTGTCATTTTTGAGTCACTTATGAAACTTCTGCTGGGAATGTATGGGTTTTTCTTTTTTTCATATTTGCTCAGAGTCACCCAGCGGTCTTGGAGCATCTCAGTCTGACAATTGATAGAGTCATTTCCAAAGCCACACATTTCCTGATTTGCATTTTCTCTGTCTGCTAAAGATGTGGCCGCTGGAAGGGGCCGTGCCATGCGACTGCAATCTGTCCCTGGTGCTGACAGCAGGCTGACATATCTGGCCGCAGGACGCCCCAGGTACTCTATGTTGTCCATCAAGTGTGGGAAATGACCACCTCACATGTCCAAATGGGACTCCGTGTTGTCAAATTCCTGGGCAGCTGTGTGAGTAGGGGTTTTCTTCCACTATCCTGGAAAATAGCAATCAACTGCTCTGCACTTAGCAGAGGAGGTGTTCAGCAGAGATGGAGGCAAATTCACTGAGCACCTGCTAAGTGGCCAGCTGTTCCAAATGCTCCACATGCATTTCCTTATTGCCTCTTCACAATAGGTTTCCAGGGGGGCATATTTAACACCTGTATTGCAGATAAGGGCTGCTGCTCGGAGAGGTTAGGTAACTTTCTTTCTTTTTAAGTGATGAATGTGGGATTAGAACCCAGGCCTGATTTCAGTGCCTGAATCCTTTCTATGATGATTCCCAGGGCTTTCTGCAGATTTCGAATATCTCAGGGAGAGCAAGGGCTCCCTCCAGCACCCTAGAGGGTAGAGAAAGGGAGAGAAGACGGGGCTTTGTCTCCCCCAACTCAATTCAACCACAGGTGCTTCATTGGAATTACTTCTTAACGACAAGCAATTGCTAAGATTAAGTGCATAACTGAAAGTGCCAGGCAGTGTGCTTAGCAATTTATATAATCTACATCATTTAATGCTCATGGCAGACCTAAGAAATGGATGACATCACAATTCCTCATTTATCTAGGAGGAGACTGAGGGACAGAGAGGATAAGAAAATTGCCAAAGGTAACACAGTTCGTTTGGCCAGGAATTAACAAGGTGTAGTCTGGCCCTGGAGACCCACATACTTGATACTACCAGATTTGATTTAAAGCAGCAGATAGGTTTTATTTATTTGTTTTTCGAGATGAAGTCTCGCTCTGTCACCCAGGCTGGAGTGCAGTGGCATGATCTCGGCTCACTGCAACCTCTACTTCCCAGGTTCAAGCAACTCTCCTGTCTCAGCCTCCTGAGTGGCTGGAACTACAGGTGCACACCACCACAACTGGCTAATTTTTTGTATTTTTGGTAGAGACTGGGTTTCACCATGTTAGCCAGGCTGGTCTCAAACTCCTGACCTCAAGTGATCCACCTGCCTCCACCTCCCAAAGTGCTGGGATTACAGGCATGAGCCATTGTGCCTGGCTGACAGCTAAGTTTTCACTACTCCACAATGCCTCACTCAACAGTCCTTTCTTCTTTCCCTCCCCTCTCTATCCATTCCTCTTTATACTTCCCTCCTTCCCTTCTTTCCTGCCTTCCATTCATTCTGTGCCAAACAGGCTCTGACAATATGAACTTGAAACTGAATGAGACAAAGTTCTTATGCCTAGGAGGCTCTTAGGGTCTGGATGGAAGGATCATTTATGTGAAGGAAATGTGAAAGAAGGGCCATGCTACCCAGCCCAGAGGAGATGACATTTCACAATCTGGCACACAAGCCTGCAGGTGACAAAAGATGTCTTGTCTTGAGATCACCCCCGAGGGGAAGATTTGAGACAGGAGCCTGCTGACCTTCCAATCCCAGTCACTACTCTTTCCCCACTCCTTGGCATCTCCCCGAGAGTGCTTTTGAGAGGCAACTAACTGCGTTATCAGGGAGACCTTGATGGAGGGAAATTGCTGATGCTCTGGGACACTTTTTTTTCATTCATTCACCTTCTCATTCTCTAGTTTGGACTTTCGCTTGGTTTGTGCAAAAACAGCTGCATTTCCCCCTTACCTCTGCGTTAACGCAGTCCTCCGAAGGGCAGGCCAGTACTTTGGTCTTCCATTCTTTGCAGTAAATGTCACCACATGTCACCAGGTATTGTTTTGTTTAGGGCAGCTTCATAATTAATGGAGGCCTCTGCTCTTGTTTAAATGACTTTTGTTTTGTTTTAATCAGAGCTTTGGGACATCATCACAGCCGCCTACATTTTCTCATCTTCTTTCTTTAATGCCCATGTTTAAACCTAGAGAGTTGCCTCTTTTGTTCCTAGCTAGAAAACAATTATTAGAGACAAGGAAGGTAGCAAGCATCATTGGGCTTTCTCAATCTGAAGCTCTCTTGGGTTGTACACCTGTGGCATTGCATTGTGACCAGATCTGCAGCTTATTTAGCACCAGAAGCTTCTGCCACCCAGATCCTTGGGGCTGGATGAAGTCTCCTGGGCAAAGAAGGTACCCAGGGTTGATTAGCATTGACTATACCCCTGAGGTGAGATTGGAAAGTGGCCCCTTTGCTCCACAACCCAGGGTTCTGCATTGCAGCCTTGGGGTTTGCTTTGTTGTATTGGCCACATGACTCCTGGGCAGCCTCTGCCTTTCCAGTTCTGCCATCAGAAGGTATCAAGTTCTCCCGAGCCAAATCTAGCTTAACTTGGCAGTGTAGACTACTAGATCTTACTAGATCTAGTAAGAGGGAATCTAGAAGACTCCCGCCAACCTGAGCTTGATGTCAGGGAGCACATATGGGATCAGAGTTTCTTACACCTTGAGCAGTGTGGCCAGCCTGCAGCTCTGGGCTTCTGTTTTCCCTCCCTGAAGTTTCTTACTTTCCATGCCTCGTCCTGGTCTTGCCCTGCCAGTGTCTGCTCCATTACAGTGGTTTCACCTCCCAGAAGACAGGTTTGCTCCAGCCCTCCAATGTCCCTGGCAGTTCTGCACCCCAGAGGGATGAATACCCTTCTCTCCAGGACATCTCATTTCTTAGACAGGAAAAAATTTAATTTCATCTTCTCTAATCTAACTCTTCCTGAAAGATGCGTAGCTGAATCAGAATGATTCCATGCATTTCCTCTCACTTTCTTAATAGAAAACTGTGCCATAAAGACACATGCACGTGAATGTTCATTGCAGCACTATGCACAATAGCAAAGACATGGAATCGAACTAAAAATGCCCAATAGTGACAAATTGGATTAAAAAATGCGGTACATATACACCATGAAATATAATGAAGCCATAAAAAAGAGCAAGATAATGTCTTTTGTGGGAACATGGAAGGAGGTGGAGGCCAATATCCTTAGCAAACTAAACTAGGAACAGAAAACCAAATAGAGCACGTCCTCAGCTATGAGTTGGAGCTGAATGATGAGGACTCATGAACACAAAGAGGGGAAAAACAGACACTGGGATCTTCTTGAGGGTGGAGGGTGGGAGGAGGAAGAGGGGCAGCAAAGATAACTATTGGATCTGGGCTTAATATCTGGGTGATGAAATAATCTGTACAACAAGCCCCATGACACGAGTTCACCTATGTAATAAACCTTCATGTGTATCCCCAAATCTAAAATAAAAGTTTTTTTAAAAAAAGGAAACTGAACCTATTAGAAAGATGGGTTTCATCACAGCCATTCTTAGCCGCTTATTGGATCTGCTAACTCTCAGCCATGGCTTCTGATTCTTGTGTGTGGCAGAGCCTTCCTGGCCTCTCCTGTCCCCACCTGGGAGGGAAGAAGCTGTTCAGAAATTGACATTGAAATGAAAAGTTAACGTAAGGAAGACAGGGACAGAGCATCTTTTAGGTGGTGTTATAATTGTTGATTCTGTATAGATTCCTATTGAAGCCTGTCTTACTAAAGATAGCTTTATCTTGTTTACCTTCCAACTATCTGCTTTTCCCAGTCAAACAGCAGGCATCCCAACAGAGCTGAGTTACCAAAGGCAGCTGTTTACTTGCCTTCCAGAGGACAGAACAAGGGGAAAGAAAGCTTCTGTTCCAACATCAAAGACTGAGGCTTTGTTTACTGAGATAATAAGCTGCTCTCAAGCAGGGACTGAGTAATTTATCTGCCTGAATGTCTCCTCTAAAGCTAGAATAGTGCCCAACGCTTACTAGATGCTCAGTAAGTAGCTTTTAATGGACTCATGCATAAATGTCAGGTACTTTTAATACTATCAGTAACAAGCACTGTTGAGTGGCATCCTGTGAATATTAACTAAAAGAACCTAATAGTGTCATTAGGTAGATACTTTTGTTGCCATTTTAATTATAAAGAATCTGGCCGGGCCCGGTGGCTCACGCCTGTAATCCCAGCACTTTGGGAGGCCGAGGCAGGCGGATCATGAGGTCAGGAGATTCAGACCATCCAGACCATCCTGGCTAACACAGTGAAACCCCATCTCTACTAAAAATACAAAAAACTAGCCGGGTGAGGTGGTGGGCGCCTGTAGTCCCAGCTACTCGGGAGGCTGAGGCAGGAGAATGGTATGAACCCCGGGGGGCAGAGCCTGCAGTGAGCCGAGATCGCGCCACTGCACTCCAGCCTGGGCAACAGCGAGACTCTGTCTCAAAAAAAAAAAAAAAAAAAAAAAATCTGAAGAGGTTAAGTAACTTCCTGACCAGCACAAAGTGAGAGAATGGTTGAGCAGGTATTTGAACTCTGGTCTGTCTTCATTTCCACATTCTGGTGGGCTTGTTGCACGTCACTGTGACAGCTGCTACACGATGTCACGTAGAGAGCTATGGAAACACAGAGTTACTGCTCACTTTGTCAGGTATAATTAGAGCAGACTTCACAGAGGAATTGTGATTTAAATAGCAAGGTGTGTTCTGCACAGTGGAGGACAGGGGGGCATTCCTGTCAGCACATGCAAAGGCATAGCATGGCCAAGGTGAGGCAGAACTGTGCAGCTGGGACATGAGGAAGAGATTCAAAGTCAGGCAGGTAACACAGTGGAGGAAGATGAATTCAGGGAGGTTGTCTGGAGCCGGAGTATAGAGGAGACAGGATTCTATCTGATCAGGGCAGCTTCCAGAGAATTCTATCATAAGCTAGTGATATGGTTTGACTGTATCCTCACCCAAATCTCATCTTGAATTGTGGCTCCCATGATTCCTACACGTTGTGGGAGGGACCCGGTGGGAGGTAATTGAATCATGGGGGCGGGTTCTTCTCATGCTGTTCTCGTGATAGTGAATAAGTCTCACGAGATCTGATGGTTCTGTAAAGGGGAGTTCCCCTGCACAAGCCCTCTTGCCTGCTGCCATGTAAGACATGTTTTCTTCGCCTCCTACCATGAGTGCAAGTTTGCTGAGGCCTCCCCAGCCCTGCGGAACTGAGTCAATTAAACCTCTTTCGTTTATAAATTATCCAGTCTCAGATATGTCTTTATCAGCAGCATGAGAACAGACTAATACAGCTAGTTGCAGGGATGGAAATATTCATTTATCTTCCCAGAATTTGGCAGTGGTGAAAATCTCCCTGGGAAGAGTTCTACTGGAAAGGAGACCTTCACCCCTTTGCCAAGAGTGAAGCACGTGTATGGCTTCTAACAGTGCACATTATAGAGGAAAGTTTTAATTAATTTGCCTTAAGGAACTTTAAAAAATGCAACCAACTGGACCCTAGTAAGGTCTTTGGATTTTCTGCTATAAAAATTCTGCCTTTGATGTTCTTTTGTTAGTAGCAATGGCTGATCTGTGTAATTTAATGGACCGTTCTCTCCTTTCTGCAGATTAAGGTAATACTATGAAGGGACTCTTTGGGATGCAAATTCATAAACTTGACATTCTTTGTAACAGAACTGTATTTATGGCATGCTGGTGGGTAGTGAGGCAATGGCTATGTTAAAGGGACTATCCCTCTGCTTGCTACATTGTCATTAGAATAGATCAACATCACTGTTTGGGATCATCAACCTCTGCTGTACATTTTCCAGCTCAATGGCCATGGTAAGATGTAGAATTGATTGCTATGAAATAGAACTTTGCCTTGTGGGTAATGTATGTGTCCATAATATGTTAAAGCTAACTTAGAGATCCTCTTGGCCTAACACTTATTTTATAGAGGAAGAAATCAAGGCTCAGAGAGGTGAAGTGGTATGCCCAGGGTCACACAGTAGCCCTGCCCTGTCCAATGCCATAGTCACTCATCATATGTTGCTATTAAGCACTTGAAAGGAAGCTAGTCCAATTTGAATGTCTTTAGGTTTAAAATATGCATGGGATTTCATTGACTTAGTATAAATATAAATTAGCTCACTACTTTTTTTTTATGTTGATTACATGTTGAAAAGATAACATCTTGGATACATTGGGTTAAATAAAATATATATATTCTAACATTATTTTTAAAAATTAGCAAATAATAGTTGTACATATTCACGGGGTACATAGTGTTTTGATACATATAATGTATAGATATATAGTGATCTAATCAGGGTAATTAGCATATCCATCATCTCAAATATTTATCATTTCTTTGTATTAGGAACATTCAACATCCTCCTTCTAGCTATTTGAAACTATGTAGTACATTATTGTTAACTATAGTCATCCTATGGTGATATAGAACACTAGAATTTGTGATTTTGTATCCTTTAACAAATCTATTTCCATTCCTCCCTAAATAACATGTTATCAACATTAATATCACCTTTTTTTTTTCATGTAGCTATTAGAAAACTTAAAATGACACATGTGGCTTGTGTTCTGTTTCTCTTGGACAGTGCTCTTTTCGAACTTGGAGTAGAAAACAGCTGTCCTGACTTTGATTTTGACCTGGATTGGGTGAGGGGGTATCAAGCAGGTCGGGGAAAGGCCAGAGCAAAGCAGTCCAGTTAGGAGTTTACTGCAGCAGACATGGCCTGGAGGGGTAGGGGGAGTTGGCGGTGGGGGTGGGGGGGCAGGGGGAGCCGGAGTGGCGGGGGAGCGGGCGTGGGAGCTCAGTGTTTGTGATCTGAACAGGATCCCATTACTCTGTCAGCTGTCCCTCTCCTACCTCCCCACAGCCCTTCCTTTTCTAATTCTCTGGTGCCCTGAAGCTTGTTTCTTCTTTCCATGCTCTGTCCCCTTCACTAATTTGTTCTCTTTCCTCCCCATCTTGTTTGATTTGTGACTGATCCTCCAGGCCTCTCTGCAGTTCCTCACCTTCCTTCAACCACCTTCCCCACTTCTTCCCCACAGTGTATTTACATGGAAAAAAATAATTTCAAAACGACACTTACTTTGAAATAATGTACAATGACCACTTACTAAAAGAATGAAATCCTTTTCACTCCTTTCCTTGCAGTATCTCAACCCTAGCTGCTGGAATCTGGATTCTAAAAAAATGCAAAGGAGTTTGTGGAAGGAAAAATTAGTCTAGTTTTGGAAAAGAGTTTTGAGTATTAAATGTTATTAAAGAGTCTGTGCCACTGCTAGCTCCAGTTCCTTTCTGTAGCTCTTCTAGTCTCAAATTCTCCTAATGTAAAATAGGAATTCTTCATCCACTCATTCATCCTTCAAAGATTTAGCAGGCATTACAACTTCCCAGGCATGTGTGCTGGGCTCTGGAGATACAATGGTGCTCACAGCAGACATGGTTTCACCACAGATAGAGGAGAAAGATGCAGACAAACAGATCAGGTGTGGCTGGTGGCTTTCGGGTCCCACAGATGTTGGTGGCCTTAGCGGGGGCTGGCATTTCACCACCCTGACCAGGATGAAGCTGCTAGTAGAACCAGAACCAACAGAAACCTGGAGTCCCATGGCAGTCCAGACTCTAAATAACTTTATACCACCCAGAGTGTTGATGTCTGTTGCTTACAATCAACTCCTCCTATCCTGTCCTCTTTAATATCAGGGACGAAATCCCATTCAGCCACTGGTCTCCTGGCTAAAATCACCTTGTCTGGATTCATCGCTGCAAAAGCACACACTCCGTATTCCTTACTCCATGATATGTCCGTCCCTATTCCTTACTCCATGGAATGTCTCCACCCGCTCCTCCACGGAATGCCACTCCCTGCCACTTGGTAGACCTCTGCAAAGTATCTCAGGACTAGGGGCGGGCATGTGTGGAGGTGAAATTTTTCTTTCCATGACATTGACCGTAAATCATTGCTTTTTTTCCTCAATAAAATTTTCTCTTGAAATTGAGAAATGTGATGCATATTAAGAAAAGTACAGAAAAAAATGTGTGATTTAAATAATAAGTGTACCGTGAACTTAGTAAACTATCACATGGGTCAAAAACTAGATTGTTGCCAGGCTGAAATATACCCTCTGTGCCTTCTGCCAGTCATATACTGCCCATCCTTATGGACAGAACTCAGCATCCTGACCTTTAGAATAAAGGCCTCTGCAGTTCCTCACCTTCCTTCAACCACCTTTCCCCCTTCTTCCCCACAGTGCATGTACATAGAGAAAAATAATTTCAAAACAACACTTACTTTGAAATAATGTAGAATGATTTCAATTATTTGAAAGGGAGGATAATAACAAGGCATCCCTTTGTTTTCGTTATCATTTTATGACTTTTATATGCCTCTCAAAATAATATAGATTAAGTTAGCCTTTTTTGAGCGCTGAAAAAATGTAATTATATGGTATGTGTCTTTTTATGTGTGCCTCAGTATCCTGTTTGGGAGACTTACTCATGTGATTGCCTATTTCTGAGGTTTATTCATTATTATTACAGGTTGAGTATCTCTTATCTAAATGCTTGGGGGCCACAAGCATTTCAGATTTTCGATTTTTTTTTTTTTTTTGCAGGGAGTGGGGAGGGTTGTAATACTTGTATTATATACTGGTGGAGCATCCCTGATCTGAAAATCCAAAAATCCAAAATGCTCCAATGAGCATGTCACTTGAGCATTATATCAGAGCTCAAAAGGTTTCAGATTTTGGAGCACTTCAAGTTTCGGATTTTTGGATTAGGGTTACTCAGTGACCGTTAACTTATCTACTCTCTTGAGAATCTGCCCTCCTGCCTTGACCTGCTGACCTCTGGCTGCTTCTGCATCATGGTCCTCACCTCCATCACAGGCACTACCTCTTCCTAGATGACACTTCACAGTGCTATCCATGATGACAGCCTTTTATTATGAAAAAGTTCAAACATATCCCAACTCTGCCAATTATCAATTTATGCCAAACGTTTCACCCCCATACCCTCATGCAGTCCTTCCCTCAGTCATCTTAATGCAAATCCCACTGATCATATTATTTCATTTATAAATATCTCAATATTTTTTTCCACAAGTTAAGAATTCTTTTTAAAAACACATCCCAATATTATATCATGAGTAGAATAAATTTAAAAAAGTTTGTTAATAAATTTTGAAAATCAAGCTGTGTTAAGATTGTTTTATTATCTTTTTAAAAAATTTTCAGTTTGTTTGAATCAGGATCAAAATAAGATTCATAAATGCAATGCAACGCTTTGTATTTCCCTTAAGTAGTTTTAATCTATTAATTCCTATCTAAGTATGTGCTCTTGCTTTCTCATTCTTTTCATCTTTATACAATTTAAACTCTCTTTATCATTACAATTTGTTTCTTAGAGAAACCAGATCATTAGTGTTGAGAGTTCTTCACAATTTGGATTTTTCTGCTACTTAACTTGTTCTCTTCCCTGTGTTTTCTTTAAATTGGAGGTTGGATCTAGAGCTTTTTTTTCACAATTCAGCTTGATTTTTGGCAAAAATTTCCCATGCATTTTGTTTTGTACTTTCATCAGCAAGTAAATGTTGTCTGAGATGTTAGCAGCACATGAAAATCAGTGTCTAGAATGATCCATCATCCGACATTGCAGTCTATCACCATGGGTTGCAAAATGGCAACATTCTAATTCTACTATTCCTTCATTTGTCAGCTGAAATGATTCCATAAAGAAACTTCCCTTCATCAACCCTTTGGTTTCCCTGAAATAAATTCTTACAGGAAAGGAAGAATAAATCTTTGAGTCTTTTCTTTTATTATTTTCTGTTTTCGAAATAAATGAGACGGCTCTGTAACATACTCCAAAGGAGAATGAGCAGGTTTTTTCTTTTAGTAACTTCATGAACTCATGGATAAAATATGTTTGAAATCTTTCAATCCATTGTGATCATTCTTATGATGCCAAATCACTCCATCTATGACCAGTAACCATCTTTTAAATGGACTCCCTGAGCTCTTTAGACCTTTTAATACAATCTTACTAGATATTACAGTTTCTTTGGCTTCTAGTATGACATCCTATCATATCAGTTAATCTAGAGGGATATTTAAGACATCCCTGAGGTTTTCTTCTTCTTTTCTTTATTTTTTTTTAAGTGGGAGACTACATTCTAGGTGCTAAAGATGCTCCTTGCTACTGGGTTGGCTATTATTTCTAAGCCCTTTTATTGGACAGCCAGGAGATAAAAATCATCATGAGTTCGCGTAGATATTTATAAATCAAATTTAGAACTATATAGTTTTTACTTAATATCGTAGATCTTACATCTCTGTTTCTTTTTTTTTTTGAGACGGAGTCTCGCTCTGTCGCCCAGGCTGGAGTACAGTGGCGCAATCTCGGCTCACTGCAAGCTCCGCCTCCCGGGTTCACGCCATTCTCCTGGCTCAGCCTCTCTGAGTAGCTGGGACTACAGGCGCCCGCCACCACGCCCGGCTAATTTTATTTATTTATATATTTTTTTGTATTTTTAGTAGAGACAGGGTTTCACCGTGGTCTTGATCTCCTGACCTCGTGATCCGCCCGCCTCGGCCTCCCAAAGTGCTGGGATTACAAGCGTGAGCCACCGCGCCCAGCCACTTCTCTTGTTTCTTTTCTCTTATTCCAAGCATTGTATTTTTTAACGATACTAATATATTCATTTTGTTTCACACATAGTTCACATACAATGGACTCAGAATAACAACATAACTATTACCATCAAGGATATGATTATTAAAAGCAATTTTAAATCTTTTGAAGTTCTTTTTGTCCTCCGGATATACCCCGCTAAAGATGCTTAGTAAAGCTTTTTTTTTTTTTTTTTTGAAACAGAGTTTTGCTCTTGTCACCCAGACTGAAATGCAATGCTATGATCTCGGCTCACTGTAACCTCTGCCTCTTGGGTTCAAGCAATTCTCCTGCCTCAGCCTCCCAAGTAGCTGGGATTACCGGCACCTGCCACCATGCCAGGCTAATTTTTGTATTTTTAGTAGAGACGGGGTTTCACCATGTTGGCCAGGCTTGTCTCGAACTCCTGACGTTGGGTGATCTGCCTGCCTCGGCTTCCCAAAGTGCTGGGATTACAGGAGTGAGCCACTGTGCCTGGCCATAATGTACTGTGTTTTAAAGTCATTTGAAGTATGTTTGGTTATGTGGTTATGCAAATAACTCAGTACACCATTAAGGTCAATTGTTTTATTTTTCTTTTGATTTGTAGAGATTTTTTATTGTGAATTTTTTAAAAAATTGTGCAAAATACTAATGTGTTTCAAAATCAGATCATAAGATAGATCTGACAAAGACCTATCTAAATATCCAGAGAAATTTAGCGTCTATCTTTGTCCCCTTTCCCTGTTTCTTCCTTCCCCCAGGGGACCATTTATTTTTAAGCTTTTGCTTCATTCTCCTATTTTTTTTATTTTAAGAAAATATAAATGTGTATGCATTCTTTACTCTCTTCTTAGATAAATGATATACTACACAGATTTTCTACATCTTGCTTTTTTTAGCTTAATATATCATTTCAAGAATATTACGTAAATGGCATCATACAACATGCTACCTTATGGGACTAGCTTTTCTCACTTTGAGTATTTCTCCAGAGATTCATCCAGGTCATTGAGTGTATTAATAGTTTGTTCTTTTTTTATTGCTGAGTAGTATTCCATGACTAAGTAGTATTCCATGATATATGTGGATGTATCACAGTTTATTTAACCACTCACCTGTTTAAGGATATCTGTATTGTTCTAGTTTTGAGTGATTACAAATAGAACTACTATACATTTGTGTATAGGTTTGTGTGAACAGAAGTCTTTGTTTCTCTGGGACAAATGCCTACAAGTATAATTATTGGGTTGTATGATACCTATGTGTTTAGTTTTTAAAGAAAACTTCCAAACTGTTTTCCAGGATGGTTGTAGCATTTTACATCCTCACCAGCAATATGTGAATTATCCAGTTTTTCTGCATTCTTGCCAGCATTTAATGTTGTCACTATTTTGCCTTTAAGACATTCTGATAAGTGTAGTGATATCTTATTACAGTTTTAATTTGCCTTTCCCTAATGACTAATGAGGCCAAATACCTTTTATGTGCTTATTTGCTATCTGTACATCCTCTTTGATGAAATGTCTTTTTATGTCTTTTTTTTTTTTTTGAGACCTAGTCTTACTCTGTCACCTAGGCTGGAGTACAGTGGCAAGATCTCAGCTCACTGCAACCTCCACCTCCTGGGTTCAAGTAATTCTCCTGCCTCAGCCTCCTAAGTAGCTGGGACCACAGGTGCATGCCGCCACACCTGGCTAACTTTTTATATTTTTAGTAGTGACAGGGTTTCACCGTGTTAGCCAGGATGGTCTCGATCTCCTGACCTCATGATCTGCCCACCTCGGCCTCCCAAAGTCCTGGGATTACAGGTGTGAGCCACCGTGTCTGGCCTTTTTTCATTTTTTAAACTAAAAGAATTTTTTTTTTTTTTACTATTGAGTTTCAAGAGTTCTTTATAGATTTTGGATACTAATCTTTTATGAGATATGTTATTTGCAAAAATTTTCTGCAACTCCATAGTTTGTCTTTATGCCCTTGAAATGGTCTTTCATAGAGCAAATTTTTAACATTTTGATAAAGTCTAATGTATTAACTTTTTCTTTTATGATTCATGCTTAGGGTCAAATCTAAGAATTTTCTGCCTGACTCTAAATCCTGAAAGTTTTCTCCTATGTTTTCTACTAAAAGGTTTTAAAGTTTTACATTTAAGTCTATGGCCCATTAAGATTTTTTTTTGTAAAACGAGTGAGATGAGCTATTCTTCTGTTCCTGGGTTTTCTAGCCAGTCTGCCTTCTCCTCTCTATCTTCCAGAGTATTCTCTATGTCTATTTTGTATATATTGTCTAGGATTTTCAGTTGTGCCACTTCCTTTTGCCTCAATTATTTGTGATGAGAGTTCTGCTATTACTTGAATTGTTTTCTCCCTGTAGGTAAAGTATCTTTTCTCTCTCATTGCTTTCAAGGTTTTTTCTTTGTGTTTAGTTTCCAGAAGTTTGAGCATAATATGTCTAGATGTGAATTTTGAGAAGTTTGTTTAGTTAAAAATTGCTCAGCTTTTTAAGTCTGTAGGGTTATGTCTTTTGAAAAGTTTGGGAAGTTTTCAGCCATTGTTTCTTTAAGTAATTTTTCAGCCCTTCCCTCTTTCAACTCACCTCTGGGACACAGGTGACACAAATGTTAGGTCTTTTGTTATAATCCCGTAGGTCCCCAAGGTTCAGATTTGGTGATTTCTGTTGTTTTATCTTTAATTTCGTGAGTTCTTTTCTCTGCCCCGTCTATTTTGCTATTGAGCCCATCCAATATGATTTTTAAAATTTCAGCTACTGTATTTTTTAGTTCTAAAATTCCCATTTGCTTTCCCTTTATATATTCTATTTATTTGCTGAGACTTTCTAGTCTTTGTTGAGACTCTATTTCTTCATTCATTTCAAGCCAATTTGTAGTTCTCCTGGAAGCATCTCTATGAGAGCTACGTTAAAATCATTGGAACATTACCATCTCTGTCACCTTTATGTTTGCATCTGTTAATTAGCCTTTTTATTCTGTCTTGGATTGTCCCAGTTGTTGGTATGATGTGTGATTTGCAATTGAAAACGGGACATTTCTGTATTGTGTTATAAGACTACCTTGTTTTAAAACTTCTGGGTCAGCTAGCTCTCTCTGACACCCCTCTGGTAAGGAATAATGGGGTCATTGTCTTTTTATGGTCAGGTGGTGGGAGAAGTCCAAGTTTCCTATTCAGTCTTCTTTGACATCCAAGCAGGGGGACGATTCTTGTTACTCCTGGGGTTGGAGCAGGAGTTTTGGCTCCCCACTAGGTCTACACTGATAATTTCCTACACTGGGCTAGGAAGAAAAGCTGCCTATTTGAGTGAAGTGAGTGGCAGTGACATATGAGAACACATATCTGATATTGTATGTGACATATGAGGACAATATCAGATATTGTATGTTTTCATATCCATTTTATTCAACAAAATGAATGTTTGTTCAACAACTCAACTAAAGGCAGCTCTTATCTTGATCTAATTTCTTGTACTAACATATTTTAAATCTCTTGATGTTAAAGGACGTTGATAACTAACAAAAGTTTATCAATCTCTTCATATTCATGCAAAACATTTACTTGTCCCAACACAATTGAGTTATTTGTATGCAGTGACAAAGTAGGTCTACTAGAAGTCACACTTTATATTAACATGAATTTTAATAAAGACAGTGACTTGAGTGTCTAGTTAATTCCTGGTCCTTATTCCTTGAAGTTGCATATTAGCTGATAATTTGGCAAAAAGTAAACTCACAATTGGATTTGAAAGAAAAATTGGTTTTTCTCTAGTATTTGATTCCGAAGGCATGTGAGACATAAATTACCTAGATTATGCAAATTAATATCAAACAAAAATGAAGATTTTGTCATTATGAAAACCTGTTCTCTTTAAATTCTTTCTTTATTTCAAATAAGGCCAACTTGATGCCTACAAATGAGTATGTCCCACATACCTGCTGATCAGGCCAGGGGCTGACTTTCATCCACAGAAGCACCATCCTACCTTAATTCTCCAATTAGGCAGGACAAGGTCAGGGAAACAAATTTTAAGCAAACAGTGTTCAGACTCTGTAAAAAACTAAAGTTATTCTCAGTTTCTTTATCCTCTTTGTGAAGAATCATGACATTGCTCTAATCAACTCTGGAGTTGAAATATAGGAATAGAACTTGGCTTGTAATTATATGTTAGCTTTTCTTATGGCCTTTCCTAGGAATCAAAAGAACTGAATACTAAGTAGAAAAGTTAGTAAGTAATTAAGAGAATGCTATTTATTTTTTAAAAACATTTTATAGCTGTTATGTATGGAAAAAGCATTGCCAAATGGTAGAAAGGTATGGGTTCAAATCTCAGCTCTGCTACTTGCTGGCCAATAAATTATGGGCTGCACTTTGAAGTTTATCTCTGCTCCAGTTTCATCACAGTGTTTGAAGGGAAGCCTAAAATATTCTTTTAAAATCTCGGCTGGGCACGGTGGCTCATGCCTGTAACCCCAGAACTTTGAGAGGCTCAGGTGGGCAGGTCACGAGGTCAGGAGTTCACGACCAGCCTGGCCAGTATGGTGAAACCTCTTCTCTACTAAAAATACAAAAATTAGCCGGGTGTGGTGGCGCACGCCTGTAGTCCCAGTTACTCAGGAGGCTGAGACAGGAGAATCACTTGAACCTGGGAGGTGGAGGTTGCAGTGAGCCAAGATTGTGCCACTGCACTCCAGCCTGGGTGACAGAGCAAGACTCCATCTAAACAAAAACAAAAACAAAAACAAAGAAACAAAAAACAAACAAAAAAACACTACCTTATGCTGCCCCTTTATGATTAGGAATAGAGGTGTTGTGCTCACCTGAGTTTGCATGATGGGATAATCTGGAGAGATAAAAGAATCAGTGAGCTCTATTGGTCTGTTTCTTTCTTTTTTTTTAATTAAATCCCCAGGGAATTCTAATTATGCGGCCAGGTTAGAAAAGCACAGATAGATCATAAGCGCTATAAGGGCAGGGCTTTTGATTGTGCAATTTGCTGTTACATTGTTTATGCCTGGAATGTTATCCGGCTGATAGAAGAGCTCAATTAATATCTATCGAGTGGACAAATCAATAAATGAATGTGTACTTGACTTTATTAAAGAAGCAATACAAGCAACCCTCAAGTCAAACCCTGCTGTAATATTGTAGTTAACATCAATTGACTACTGACAATGTCCCAGGAGTGGATCCTAAAACTCTGGTTTAAAACCTTCCAGTGGAGTCCCATTACATTTAGCATAAAATCTGAACTTTTTGCCATAGTGTTAAAGGCACTGCATGATCTAGCCCCTACTGACCTTTCTACCCTTGTCCTCATCACTCTCCCTGTCTGGTCACACAGGACTCTATTTACTCCTCGACCCAGTTAAGTTAGTTCTCACCCTAAGATCTTTGTTCTTGCTGTCTCTTCTCCCTAGATGACTCTTCTCCAGATTTCCACGTGCCTGATTCTTCATCAGTGGAGCAGCAGCTCCAACACACCATTGCTCAGATGCATCATCTTCCATGGTTATTTCCAATGTGCCTCCACCCTGTCAGCCACTCTGTCCTATGACCCTGTTGCAATTTCCTCACAGTAGCTTACAATCAGAAACCTCCCCTTATATATATATATATATATATATATATATATATATATATATATATATATATTATGTCATCTCAATCCCACTAGAATTTAAGTAACGTGAAAACAGTAACCTTATCTTTTTCTGTATTATTTTTCATGCAGTGAATCCAGTACTCAGGACAATGGCCAATACTAACGGAAACTTATTGACGAATGCATACAAGGATAAAAGAAAGTTGTATCTGCTATTCATTATTGGTTTACCCTTAGCAAAGTCACATATCTCTTGGAGTAATATGTATAATCTGTCTACCACATCATCTGGCACATAAAAGGTGCTCAGATGATGTTGGTTTCCGTTTATTGTCCTGTTTCTGCCTGATCTTAAAGGAAAATGCTTCAAAGCATATTGCGTAAGATAATCAAAAAAACAGCAGTTGAACAGAGGTTTTCATTTCTCTTGTGTAAATACAGAGGAGTGGAATTGCTAGGTAAAGTTACCTATGTTTAAATTTTCAAGAAATTGCCAAACAATTCTCTAAGATGACGGTGTCATTGTACACTGTCTTCAGCCATGGATAGGTTTCCAGCGCCTTGATATTCTCACTAAGATTGGCAGTGTCCATCTTTTTAATTTTAGTCATTTAAATAAGTTTAAAAAATGTCCTGGTGCTGTGGTTTATGCTGGTTATCCCACACTTAGGGAGACAGAGGTGGGCGGATGACCTAAGGCCAGGAGTTTGAGACCAGCCTGACCAACATAGTGAAACCCCATCTCTACTAAAAATACAAAAAGTAGCCAGGCACGGTGGTGGGTGCCTGTAATCCCAGCTACTGGGGAAGCTGAGGCAGGAGAATTACTTGAACCCGGGAGGCAGAGGTTGCAGTGAGCCTAGATCATGCCACTGCATTCCAGCCTGGGCAACAGGGCAAGATTCCACCTCAAAAATAAATAAATAAATAAATAAACACATATTATTTAAGAGTAATGACATTGAGAATTTTTCATATGCTTATTGCCACTCATTAGATCTGCTCTTGTGAAGTATCTTTTCAAATCTTTTGTTATTTTTTAAATTAACATGTGTTCTTAGTGTTGATTTTTTTATTTCTTTATTTATTTTCTATACAATTACTCTGTCAAATGTATTTGCCAATATATTTCACTGCTTACACTACACTGGCAATGACTTTTCATTTTCTTAATGGTGTGTTTTGATGAGCTCTTCATTTTCATGATGTCTAATTTGCCGACTTTTATGTTTAGTGCTTTTTATGTGAAGAATATAGGAAAATACATTAAGAATATGAGAAATCTTTGCTACCCCAAGGTTGTGAACATATTTTCCCATATTCTCTTTCTTCTGGAAGCTTTTTGGTTTTAGTTTCTACATTTTGTTTTATGACTTATTGCAGGTTAATTTTTTGCATGTGATTTTATTAGGAGTTTCAAGTCTTTTCTTTCATATGTTTATCAAGTTGCTTATTCAAATTTTTATAAAAATGTTATTACAACTTTCTTTTTAATGGGATAAAAAGGAAACTGCCTTAATATCCAACAACAGGAAAATGGACGAACACATTGTATGGGCTGGAAGCAGTGGCTCACGCCTGTAATTCCAGCACTTTGGGAGACCAAGGCAGGAGGATCACTGGAGCCCAGGAATTTGAGACTAGCCTGGGCAACATATAGAGACCTGTCTACAAAAAATGAGGTGGAAGGATCCTTTGAGCCCAGGAGATGGAGGCTGAAATGAGCCATGATCATACCACTGATAGAAGTATCCTGTGTTTTCAGTGGGGTATGACAATACAGGTATAATATTTATCAAAACTCATCAGATTATACAATTAAGAGCTGTGCATTTCACTGTGTGTAAATTTTATCTCAAAAATATCTAGCAGCTGTTCGTGGCAGAGAGATGATAAGCACAGTCTGGACCATTACATGTAAGGGAAAAGTTCTCTAAATATTTCAATAACCCAAGTTCATCCCATAATGATGAACTTAAGAAATCAAGAAATGGTTAATTCTTTCTCAGAATCTTCTTTTAATAATTCAGGACATCTACTTCAAAATATTATAAATGTAAAACTAATATTAAAAAGGGTTTTATATTTAAAGCAGCATACTTAGAACGATTTACATGTAAGAAACCTCTAATAACTGACAATGTGTGATGTGTTTATATGAATACATAAATTCACAAAACAAATGCACATATGTATATGTGCCTGCCTCAGGGTCATAGAACAAAGCCACAGAAAACCATATAATTGCACTGTAAAAGATTGATGTGTTTTCTTGGGCTTCATAGTCTTTTTTTTTTTCTAATTACATCAAAACATACACTCAAAACCCTAGCTAGAGCTGCACATTGACAACAGAATACTTGTGAGCATACATTTATAACTGCTTTGGGATTTTTCTGAACAATCCTTTTGAGCTTCTCAGGCTCTGACAGAGGAAGTGTACAATCAGCCAGCCCTACTTCTGCCCTAGACCAGTCAGCAGAATCCTAAGCAACTCTATTTTATGCTCCCTGATTCTTTCTGCACCTTGCTATTGAAGCTCAGACCTGCTTATATATTTATTACCCGTGACAGTCTTGCATTTCTATCAGCATTCACTGGGGCTACCAGGAGGAGAAATAGTGCTGCTCCTTGCTGTTGGAGGGATACATCGTTGCCAGAGAACCTGTCAAATCACCTTCTTCTGGATCATGAATAGGATTCAGAGTACTAGGCCGGGCGCGGTGGCTCACGCCTGTAATCTCAGCACTTTGGGAGGGCGAGGCGGGCGGATCACGAGGTCAGGAGATCGAGACCATCCTGGCTAACACGGTGAAACCCCATCTCTACTAAAAATACAAAAAATTAGCCGGGCGTGGTAGCGGGCGCCTGTAGTCCCAGCTACTCGGGAGGCTGAGGCAGGAGAATGGCGTGAACCCGGGAGGTGGAGCTTGCAGTGGGCCGAGATCAGACTACTGCACCCCAGCCTGGGCGACAGAGCGAGACTCCGTCTCAAAAAAAAAAGGAAAAAAAAAGATTCAGAGTACTGCATACTCCCCAGTGTTTTATGGGAAACGAGTTACCACACTAAGGACAGAATTTGGCAAGCCTACTTTGTTATTGGGGAACACTTATTTACTCGTCTGTTTCTACGTGAGAAGTTTCCATTTGTGTAGCTCTGCTGGGTTTGCCCAACCATCACTGCCCCTCATGAGGAGTGCCTTTTTTTTCTTTTTTTCTTTTTTCTATTTCAATAGGTGTTTGGGAAACAGGTGGTGTTGGGTTACATGAATACATTCTTTAGTGGTGATTTCTGAGATTTTGGTACACTCCTCACCCAAGCAGTGTACACTCTACCCAGTGTGTAGTCTTTTATCCCTCACCCCCTTCCCACCCTTTCCCCTGAGTTCCCAAAGTCCACCGTATCATTCTTAATGCCTTTGAATCTTCATAGCTTAGCTCCCACTTATGAGTGAGAACATACGATGTTTAGTTTTCCATTTCTGAGTTCACTTAGAATAATCTCTCCAATTCTATCCAGGTTGCTGTGAATGCCATTATTTTGTTCCTTTTATGGCTGAGTAGTATTCCATGGTATGTGTTATATACATTTATATCTCACATTTTCTTTTTGCACTCATTGATTGATGGGCATTTGGGCTGATGAGCCATGCCTTTCCTGACTGGTGAGCTGGAAGAATGAAATGAACAAACTCAAATCCTTCTCAACATTTCGTAGCCATGTCACAAGCACAGATGAGCTGGATCTGTCACTGTGGAGTGGCCTGCGGTTCCAGAGAATTTTTTAATTCAGGAGAATTTTAACAAGCTGATTTGCCCAAAGACTTAAGTCACAATTTTTATCTGATGTTTATGCTTATCTTTCAGTTGGATCTGTAATCAAGTGGAAAGGAGAAGGTTGCCACTTTCAAAACGGAACCCTCTTATCTGGGAGCTGTGAACTGCCACTTTCAATCTTATCCCTCTTACTTTGTAAACACATGCATCTTCGTGAATTTTAGCACATGAATACAGCTAACTGCAATATATAGAAAAGGAGGGATATTACATACTCCTGGTGATCTGAAATTTTAGTATGGCCATAATATCTGTATTCTGAAAGCCTTCTGATCTGCATGTAATTTAAGTGTTCCACTCGTTTCTCATAGAAATCTTGTATTAGTAATTAATAACTCCTATTAAGTAGAAGTAGTCTCACATCTCATCAATTCTTTTGAATTATTTTCCTTAAAACTTTTCTAATGTTTATGTTTATATTTTTTCTTATTATTGGTCATCTTCTGTAGACCAGACACTGTGGCCGATTAATATCTATGAGGAAGTCATCAAATACTAGAAGGAACGTAGACAAATATCACTCCCTAGTTGATGCCAGAATATTTGAAGTATCAAGAAAGAGGTATACACAAATCCTCAGGAGTACAGAGTAAGGAAATATCACCTTTATGACTGTGGGTGTGGCCCCTCACAGGCTGAATATCAACTTCAAATGGCCAAAAAAAAATTTTTAATCTTGATCTCAGATATGCATCCTGCAATATAAAGGGTTACCTTAGAAGAAATATGCAGATAAATAAGTGAGCATCTGTAGGTTCCAAAGAAAGTTTCACACACTCCAAGACATTCTCCCATTAGGTACTCTATGGGTCAGTCCATTGGATTAAGCCGTTGAAAGGCCATTGCCTTTACCAAAAGCAGCAGCCCAGTTGACAACATAGTGGATTACCTTGGATTGTCTACTCCTGGCCTGGCAGAAAATAAAGTAGGAGGGCATGCATGCTGGACAGTCAGGACTATAGAGAAGGCTTAGAACACTCTTCACTGGAAATGTTCTCCCAGGGGCTGAATGACCACCTGCCAAAGGTACTGGGGAGGACACAACTGCCCTTGGTAGAAAGCTGATAAGAGTACATATCTCTGAAGACCCTTTCCACTCTGAAAATTCTACGATTCTTTGCTATGATGGTGCATGTAAGAGCCCTTACCTGATGTAATTGGGTGTTTAGACTTTCTTGTAATTTTTTTTTTTTTGAGACAGGGTCTTGCCACGTTATCTAGGCTGACCTAAAACTCCTGGGCTCAGGCAATCTTTCCACTTCAACCACTCAAATACTGGGAAAACAGGCGTGAGCCACAGTGCTCGGCCACCTATAGAATTATTGATGCTCATTTACATCCTTTTCCAGAATCAATCTTGAGTCAAAGGACAACACAACATAAATAGAAATCAGCCCTGCACATTTACATCATTCTAATTTTCAGAATCCCTACTCCATTCCCAGGATGTTCTTCTAGAACTCTGATTCGCTTCTCCTGAATATTTCATACAGAATTGTTTTAATCTCTGTTTCCCTGATTAGAGATCCTACATTCGATTTAATTACTTTAATAAGCTCTTCATTGTATAATGACATAGTTCAGAAAAAGCAAATATTAAAAGAAAATATGATAAAAATCCACGCATGCATCCCACATAGCTTAGCAAATAGAACAATATAGGTGAATCCGTCCATTTCTTCTCCCCTGAATATACTTCACTCTTTCCCTCACCCAGTGTTAACTACAACAAAATCTACTCCAAAAAGTCCCTTTTCTTTTCTGTACCATACAGCTATACTATATTTACCAACTTCCCTTGCATGTAAATGAATTCTGGCCAACAGAATGTGAACAAAATGAGGTACATAACTTCTTGATCTCACCCAGAGAAACCTCCTGAGTAATCTTCCAAGCTTTTTCCTTACTTGGATGCATAAAGAAGGTCCTGAAGTTCTCAAGGAGGGGGAAATACAACGGACAATATTGGGTCCCTGAATGACTATATGGAGCAGTTTCTCACCCCCAAGTTCACTGAACTATGATCTAAGTGAGAGAAAAACTTGTATGGAGTTAGCTTACTCTGACTCATATGATTATTATTTTTTCGATGCAGTTCTTTAGACTTACCACATAAAAGCACTGCCTAATCAATACATAATTTGCTTATTTTCCAACTTAATATAAGTGGTACCAAATTGCATGCGTTCTTCAGCATCTTTTTTTCATTTCTCATTGCTTATGAGATCCATCTATGGTAATACGTGTTGTTCTCTCTAGTTGAGAATTTCACTGCTGTAGAGTTCTCAAATGTATGATTATTATGCAGTTTGTGTATTTATTTATTGCTGACTGTTTAAATTGTTTTATTACAAGCATAAACAGTACTGTTATGAACAGTCTAAAAGAATACATACCTGGTGTAGGCCGGGCGTGGTGGCTCACGCCTGTAATTCCAACACTCTGGGAGGCCGAAGCAGGTGGATCACAAAGTCCAGAGATCGAGAACCTCCTGGCCAACGTAGTGAAACCCTGTCTTTACTAAAAATACAAAAATTAGCTGGGCATGGTGGCTTGCACCTGTAGTCCCAGCTACTCGGGAGGCTGAGGCAGGAGAATCACTTGGTGAGCCGAGATTGTGCCACTGCACTCCAGCCTGGCAACACAGCGACCCTCCATCTCAAAAAAAAAAAAAAAAAAAAGAAAAGAAAAAATACGTACCTGGTGTGTGTGTGTATATATACCCGACGTACCTAGTGAATTGGTTTTTGCTTCATGAAACCATCTCAAAAAATTAGTGACTTAACACAACCACCATTTATATAGCTCACAATTCTGTAGATTGGCACTTTGGCTTGAGCTAAAGCTCTGCTGGTTTGAGCTGGGCTTTTCGTGCGTCTGTGTTTCCTGTCAGGGAATCTGGGGGCTGGCTGGTCTATGATGGCTAAGCTGGGATGGCTCATCTCTGTTCTACTTGGTCTCTCATCTGCCAGCAACTTGGCACAGGGCTTATATGCAGGGTGGTGGGGTTCCAAGACCAGTAAGAACACAAACTATAAGGTCTCTTGAGGCTTAAGCTCAGAGCTGACACAACAACACTTCTACTTTACTTTCCTGGACAAAAATTATGAGAGCGGCCCAGATTCACAGAAAGGGAAAATAAACTGCACCTGTTAATGGGAGAATCTTCAAAGCATTGCACTGATTTTTTGCAATATATCACATCCAAGATGCAATTTTTGGGTTGTATAGTATGCATATGTTCAATATTACTGTATTTTTTAGAGTTAAAAATATTTTCCAAAAGTGGTTGCATACATTCTTGCAAAAAAGCAGTGTTGAATACTGGTTAAGAGCAAGGACTCTGGAGGCCTACAGCCTTGCTAGAATCACAGCAGTACCATCTATGACTGTCACTTTCTTTTTTTTTTTTGGTTATTCTTTTTTTTTTTTTTTTTTTTTTTTTTTTTTTGATATGGTGTCTCGCTCTGTCACCCAGGCTGGAGTGCAGTGGCGCGATCTCTGCTCACAGCAAGCTCCGCCTCCCGGGTTCATGCCAGTCTCCTGCCTCAGCCTCCTGAGTAGCTGGGACTATAGGCGCCCGCCACCACGCCCGGCTAATTTTTTGTGTTTTTAGTAGAGACAGGGTTTCACCATGGTCTTGATCTCCTTACCTGGTGATCCTCCCTCCTCAGCCTCCCAAAATGCTGGGATTCCAGGCGTGAGCCACCGCGCCCGGCCGACTCTTCTTTTTTTAAACAATAGTTTTGGTGGGGACAGGTGGTTTTTGTTATATAGATAAGTTATTTAGTGGTAATTACTGAGATTTTGTTGTACCCATCACCCGAGCAGTGTATACTCTACCCAATGTGTAGTCTTTTATCCCTCACCCCACCCTCCTCCCTTCCTCCCCTGTACCCAAAGTCCATTATATCATTCTTATGCCTATGTGTCCTCATAGCCTAGCTCCTACTTACGAGTGAGAACATATGATATTTGGTTTTCCATTAATGCGTTACTCTACTTAAAATAATGGCCTCCAACTCCATGCAGTTTGCTGCGAATGCCATTATTTCATTCCTTTTTACGACTGAGTAGTATTTCATGGTGTATATATACCATAATTTCTTTATCCACTCATTTGTCAGTGGGCATTTAGGCTGGTTCCATGTTTTTGCAACTGAGAATTGTGCTGCTATAAACATGCATGTGCAAGTGTCTTTTTCATATAACGATTTCTTTTCCTCAGGGTAGATACCCAGTAGTGGGATTGCTGGACCAAATTGTAGTTCTACTTTTAGTTCTGTAAGGAATCTCCATACTATTTTCCATAGTGGTTGTACTAGATTACATTTCCACCTGCAGTGTAAAAGTGTTCCATTTCCACCACACCCACGCCAACATCTCTTCATTTTTGATCTTTTAATTATGCCCATTCCTGCAGGAGTAAGGTAGTATATTGTTGAGGTTTTAATTTGCATTTCTCTAATAATTAGTGATGTTGAGCATTTTTTTCATATGTTTCTTGGACATTTGTATATCTTTTGAGAATTGTCCATTCATGTCCTTTGCCCACTTTTTGATGGGATTATTTGTGGGGTTTTTTTTCACTGATTTGTTTGAGTTCCTTTTACATTACAAATATTAGTCCTTTGTCAGATGCATAGTTTGGTGAATATTTTCTCCCATTCTGTGGGTTGTCCGTTTACTCTGTTGATTATTTCTTTTGCTGTGCAGAAGCTTTTTAGTTTAATTATGTCTAATCTGTTTATTTTTTGTTGTTGTGTTTGCTTTAGGCTTCTAGGTCATGAACCCTTTGCCTAAGCCAATGCCTAGAAGAGTTTTACCAATTTTATCTTCTAGGATTTTTATGGTTTCAGGTCTTAGATTTTAGTCTTTGATTGATCTTGAGTTGATTTTTGTATAAGGTGAGAGTTGTAGTTCAGTTTCATTCTTCTACATATGGCTTGCCAGTTATTCCAGCACCGTTTGTTGAATAGTGTGTCCTTTCCCCACTTTATGTTTTTGTTTGCTTTGTCAAAGGTCAGTTGGCTGGAAAGTATCTGGCTTCATTTCTGGGTTCTCTATTATTTTCCATTTGGTTTATTTGCCTATTTTTATACCAGAACCATGATATTTTGGTAACTGTAGCCTTGTAGTATAGTTTGCAGTCAAGTAATGTGATGCCTCCAGGTTTGTTCTTTTTGCTTAGTCTTGCTTTGGCTATGCAAGGTCTTTTTTGGTTTGATATGAATTTTAGGATTGTTTTTTCTAGTTCAGTGAAGAATGATGATGGTTCTTTGATGGGAATTACATTCAATCTGTAGACTGCTTTTGGCAATGTAGCAATTTTCATTATATTTATTTTTCCTATCCATGTGCATGGGATGTTTCCACTTGTTTGTGTTGTCAATTATTTATTTCAGCAGTGTTTTGTAGTTTTCCTTGCAGAGGCCTTTCACCTCCCTGCTTAGCTGGATTCCTAGGTATTTTATTCTTTTTGTGGCAGCTGTAAATGGGATTGCCTTTATGATTTGGCTCTTGGTTTGGCTGTTGTTGGTGTATAGGAATGCTAGTGATTTTTTTTTTTTCATTGAGTTTGTATCCTGTAACTTTACTAGGAGCTTTTTGGATTCGTTTTTAGGGTTTTCCAGGTATTCAATAATATCCATGGTGATCAGTGACATTTTCACTTCCTCTTTACTGATTTGTATGCCCTTTTTTTCTTTCTCTTGTCTTATTGCTCTGGCTAGGACTTCCAGCACTATTTTCAATAGAAGTGGTGAAAGTGGTCATCCTTGTCTTGTTTTGATTCTCAGGGGGAATGCTTTCAAGTTTTCCTCATTTAGTATAATGTCAGCTGTGAGTTTGTCATAAGTGGCTTTTATTACCTTGAGATTTGTCCGTTCTACACCAATTTTGCTGAAGGTTTTCATCATAAAGGGATGCTGGATTTTGTCAAATACTTTTTCTGCATCTATTGAGATGATCACATGTTTTTGTTTTTAATTCTTTTTATGTGATATATCATATTTATTGAATTGAACATGTTAAATTATCTCAGCATTCCTGATATGAAACTCACTTGATCATGGGGTATAGTCTTTTTAATATGCTTTTGAAGTTGGTTAGATAGTATTTTGTTGAGGATTTTTACATCTATGGGTTCATCAGGGATATTGATCTGTAGTTTTATTGTTTTTTTTTCTTTGTCATGTTCTTTCCCGGTTTTGGAATTAAGGTGATACTGGCTTCACAGAATGATTTAGGAAGGAGTCCTTCTTTATCTTTTGGAATAGTTTCAGTAAGATTGGCACCAATTCTTCCTTGAATGTCTGAGAGCATTCAGCTGTGAATCCATCTGGTCCTGGACTTTTTTTTGTTGTCAATTTTTTTTATTATAATTTCAATCTCACTGCTTGTTATTGGCCTCTTTAGAGTTTCTATTTCTTCCTGATTTAATCTTGGAGGGTTATATATTTTCAGAAATGTATCCATTTCTTCTAGATTTTCTAGTTTGTTTTCATAAAGGTGTTCATAGTAGCCTTGAATAATGTTTTGTATTTTTGTGGTATTGATTGTAATATCTTCCATTTCATTTCTTTCCTCCTTTTTTGTTTTTGAGACAGAGTCTTGCTCTGTAGCCCAGGCTGGAATGCAGTGGTGCCATCTCATCTTACTGCAAGCACCGCCTCCCAAGTTCACGCCATTCTCCTGCCTCAGCCTCCCGACTAGCTGGGACTACAGGTGCCCGCCACCACACCCGGCTAAATTTTTGTATTTTTAGTAGAGACGGGGTTTCACCATGTTAGCCAGGATGGCCTCGATCTCCTGACCTCGTGATCCACCTGCCTCGGCCTCCCAAAGTGCTGGGATTACAGGTGTAAGCCACTGCGCCTGGCCGTCTCCCATTTCATTTCTAATTGAGCTTATTTGGATCTTCTCTCTTCTTGGTTAATCTCAACAATGGTCTATCAATTTTGTTTACCTTTCAAAGAATCAGCTTTTTGTTTCATTTACTTTTGTACTGTTTTTTTTTTTTTTCATTTATATTTACTTCTGCTCTGATCTTTGCTATGTCTTTTCTTCTGCTGGGTTTGGACTTGGTTTGTTCTGGTTCCTCTAGTTCCTTGAGGTGTGACCTTAGATTGTCCGTTTGCACTCTTTCAGACTTTGTGATGTAGGCCTTTGAGCTTTCCTCTTAGCATTGCTTTTGCTGTATCCCAGAAGTTTTGATATGTTGTGCCATTATTATTATTCAGTGCAAAGAATTTTTACGTTTCCATCTTCATTTCATTGTTGACCCAAAGGTCATTCAAGAGCAGATGATTTAATTTCCATGTGTTCGTATAGTTTTGGGGGTTCTTTTGGAGTTAACTTCCAGTTTTATTTCGCTGTGGTCTGAGAGGATACTTGATATAATTTTGATTTTCTTAAATTTATTGAGACGTCTTTTGTAACCCATCATATGGTCTATCTTGGAGAACATTCCATGTGTTGAAGAAAAGAATGTATATTCTGTAGTTGTTTGGTAGAATGTCCTGTAAATATCTGTTAAGTCCATTTGTTCTAGGATATAGTTTAAGTCCATTGTTTCTTTGTTGCCTTTCTGTCTTGATGACCTGTCTAGTGCTGTCAGTGGAGTATTGAAGTCCCCCACTACTATTGTGTTGCTGTCTATCTCATTTCTTGGGTCAAGCAGTAATTGTTTTGTAAATTTGGGAGCTCCAGTGTTAGCAGAATATACATTTAGGACTGTGATATTTTCCTGTTGGACTATTCCTTTTAACACTATATATATAGTGTCCCTCCTTGTCTTTTTTTTACTGTTATATGTAATGTCCCCCTTGTCTTTTTTTACTGTTGTTGCTGTGAAGTCTGTTTTGAAGAAAAAAAAAAAACCAAACAACTCCATTAAAAAGTGGGCAAAGGACATAAACAGACACTTCTCAAAAGAAGACATACATGTGGCCAAAAATCATACGAATAAAAGCTCAACATCACTGATCATTAGAGAAATGCAAATCAAAACCACAATGAGATGCCATCTCATACCAGTCAGAATGGCTGTTATTAAAAAGTAAAAAATAACAGATACTGGTGAGGTTGTGGAGAAAAAGAAATACTTATACACTGTTGGCAGGAGTGTACATTAGGTCAAGTATTGTGGAAGACAGCACGGCGATTCCTTAAAGACCTAAAGACAGGATACTATTTAACCCAGCAATCCAGTTACTGGCTTAAATGGTATTGATATTACCCGAAGGAATATAAATTGTTCTATTATAAAGACACATGCACGTGTATACATTATTGACAATAGTAAAGACATGGAATCAACCTAAATGCTCATTAATGATTGACTAGATAAAGTTGTACATATACATCATGGAATACTATGCAGCCATAAAAAATAATGAGAATATATTTTTTGCAGAGACATGAGTGGAGCTGGAGGCCATTATCCTTAGCAAACTGACACAGAAATGGAAAACCAAATATGGCATGTTCTCACTTGTAAGTGGGAGCTAAATGATGAGAACACATGAACACACAGAAGGGAACAACAGACACTGGGACCTATCAGAGAATGGAAGGTGGGAAGAGGGAGAGGATCAGAAAAAATAACTAATGGATACTAGCCTTAATACCTCAGTGATAAAATAATCTGTATAACAAACCCCCCATGACACTCATCTACCTATGTAACAAACCTGCATATCCTGCACATGTATCCCTGAACTTAAAATAAAAGTTAAAAAAAAAGTCTGTTTCATCTGATATTAAGAATAGCTACTCCTGCTCACTTTTGGTTTTCATTTGTGGGGAATATCTTTTTCCATCCCTTTACCTTAAGTTTATGTGAGTCCTTATGCATTAGGTGAGTGTCTTGAAGACAGCGGATACTTGATTGGTGGATTTTCACCCATTCTGCCATTCTGTATCTTTAAGTGGAGCATTTAGGCCATTTACATTCAATGTTAGTATTGAGATGTGAGGTACTGTTCCATTCATCATGTTAGTTGTTACCTTAATACCTTATTGTTATTGTTGTTTTCCATTGTGTTATTGTTTTATATGCCCTGTGAGATTTATGCTTTAAGAAGGTTCTATTTTGGTGTATTTTGAGCTTTGGTTTCAAGATTTAGAACTCCTTTTAGCATTTCTTGTAGTGCTGGTTTAGTAGTGGTGAATTGTCTCAGCATTTGTTTGTCTGAAAAAGACTCTATCTGTCCTTTGTTTATGAAACTTAGCTTTGCTGGATACAAAATTTTTGGCTGACAATTATTTTGTTTCAGGAGGCTGAAGATGGGACCCCAATCCTTTCTGGCTTGTAAGGTTTCTGCTGAGAGGTCTGCCTTTAATCTGATAGCTTTTCCTTTTTAGGTTATCTGATGCTTTTGTCTCACAGCTCTTAAGATTCTTTGCTTCATCTTGACTTTAGATAACCTGATGACCATGTGCCTAGGTGATTATCTTTTTATGATGAATTTCCCAGGTGTTCTTTGAGCTTCTTGTATTTGGATATCTAGATGTCTAGCAAGGCCAGGGAAGTTCTCCTCAATTATTCCCTCAAATAAATTTTTCAAACTTTTAGATTTTTCTTCTTCCTCAGAACACCAATTATTCTTAGGTTTGGCCATTTAACATAATTCCAAATTTCTTGAAGCCTTTGTTCATTTTTTTAAATTCCTTTTTTCATTGTCTTTGTCTGATTGGGTTAATTTTAATTTGAAAGACTTGTCTTTGAGCTCTGAAATTCTTTCTTCTGCTCATTCTAGTCTGGTGTTAAAACTTTCCAGTGCATTTTTTATTTCTTTAAATGTGCCTTTCACTTCCAGAAATTGTGATTGTTTTTTTCTTTATGATGTCTATTTTTCTGGAGAATTTTTTATCCATATCCTGTGTTTTTTAAAATTTCTTTGTTTTTTGTCTTTCTCTGATATCTCCTTGAGTAGCTTAGTAACTAACCTTCTGAATTCTTTATCCAGCAAATCGGAGAATTTTTTTAATGGTTTGGATCCATTGCTGGGAAGGTGGTATGATTTTTGGGGGGTGTTATAGAACCCTGTTTTGTCATATTACCAGTATTACTTTTCTGGTTCCTTCTTACTTGGGTAGACTAATTTAGTGGAGAGGTCTGGAGCTCAAAGCCTGCTGTTCAGTTTCTCTTGTCCCATGGGGTGATCCCCGGATGTGATGCTCTTCCTGTTCCTGCAGGGATGGGCTTCCTGAGAGCTAGACTGCAGTGATTGTTATTGCCCTTCTGAATCTAGCCACCCAGCAGGGATACCAGGCTCCATGATGGTGCTGGAGGATGTCTGCAAACAGTCCTGTTATGTGACCCATCTTCAGGTTTCCCAGCCATGGATACCAGCACCTGCTCTGGTAGATGTGGCAGGGAAATGAAGTAGACTCTGTGAGAAACCTTGGTTGTAGATACGTTTAGTGTGCTGACTTTCTCTAATACTGGTTATGCTAGCAGTGAAGTTGTCACATGGACAACCTCAAGACCTCTGGTTAGCCAGGATTTTGCAGGCAGTTGAATTAGGTGTTGTCTTCTCCTTCTTGGGATGGGAGTTATTCTGTCATGAGTTGCTGTAATGACCTGAGTTGGTTTGCCTCCAGCCAGGAGGTAGCACTTTCAAATGAGCACCTGCTGTTGTAGTAGTAGGGGGCTCTAAGCTTGCCATAAGATAGCCAGGGTAAGTATTTTGGTTCCTCAGGTGATAGGCAGGGATATAAAGCTCCTAGAGTTTTTATGTTTTGTGTTCAGCTACCAGGGTGAGTAGGGGATTACTATCAGGGAGGGAGGGTTAGGAGGGTCTGGTCTCAGAGTCTCCTGGGGTGGGGCTTGCCGCAGCCACTGTGGGGGACGGGAGAGTGGTTCTCAGGCCAGTGGGATTATGTTCCAGAGGAGATCTTGGCTGCCTCTGCTGTGTTATATAGTTTACCAGGGAAGCAGGGGATAACCAGCAGTGAGAGGGCTTACCCAGCTCCCACACAGTTGGTGAGGCTGGTATTGCTCCCACAGTGCCCCACTCAAACCTTGCCCCAGGCTGTGAGCTACCCTGCTAAGAAAGCAAGTACAGCTTTTAGACTTTGCCCCTCCCTATCTGCCCACTCCATCCGTGGCAGCTCCTGCACTCCTGTGCTCGCATACTGGCTTGCACATATTCACAGCAGCTCCTTCTAGTCTCCTAGACTCCACTCAAGAAAAGTTATGCCCAGTCAAAACCACTACCAATTTCATTTGGGAACTTCCTTTGCCCCATGGTACCTCCCCAGTTTTACTGGCTGCCTTTCCCAAGGGCACCTTTGAGATATAGGCAGGGTTGGCTTCCCTGGGCTTGAGCTGGAGACTGGGAGTGTATTCAAGGCACTTCCCACTTCTACTTGTACCTATATATTTCTTGTGACTCCCTAACCCATTTCATCTCTAGGTAAGGTTAAATCTTTCTCCCATGATCAGCATTTTCAGATTCTCCAGTGGGGATGTGTGATCAGAGGCAGGTTTTTTCCCCCTTCACAATTTGGGAACTCATTTTTTTTCACCTGTTTTGCAGAATTTGCAGCAGCATGCTGCTTCTTTCAAAGGATCTGTGAATTCTTTCAGTTTTCTTGGTATGTTCTTTTGGTGGTTCTTGGAGCAAAAATCACAGCATTAGTCTCCATACATTCTTCTGTCCATTCACGTGGTAGCTACACGTTAGCCCTGTCTCCTATCTGCCATCTTCCCCGACTGTCATTTTCAGTAAGTGTTTTTTGTTTTTTTTTTAAACATCTTTACTTTTTTTTGAGATGGAATCTCGACCTTTCACCCAGGCTGGAGTGCAGTGGCACAATCTTTGCTCACTGCAAGCTCTGCCTCCTGGGTTCACGCCATTCTCCTGCCTCAGCCTCCCAGTTAGCTGGGACTACAGGTGTCCACCACCATGCCCAGCTAATTTTTTGTATTTTTAGTAGAGATGGGGTTTTCACCCTGTTAGCCAGGATGGTCTCGATCTCCTGACCTCGTGATCCGCCCACCTCAGCCTCCCAAAGTGCTGGGATTACAGGCATGAGCCACTGAGCCTGGCCTTTAAACATCTTTACTTCTTAGTTTTCCAATTTGTGAAGGATCTTGGTTACAAGACTCTATTCAACTTAGGCATACAAGGACTTTATTGGGAGGCTACTGATTAGCTCTCATAATCAATTGGAAGTCTGAAGAACAAGGTGTGGAATGTGGGCAGAAACAAAGTTAGGAGGTGTGTAAATTTGGCAGTAAGTAAAGAACCCAGCCAAGTTCAGCTCTTATGAGAAGAAAACTCCCTAGGCAATGATCAACACTATGGAGTCTAGAATTATGCACGATTTCACCTCTTGAAGTAGCCTCTCCAGAAACAACCTCTGTATTTTAGGTCACTTCTGTAAACTTCTGTCTTACCCTACTTGATAGCCACCCCCACTTCCCATTCTGAATTCTGTTTTTTTTTTGTGGAGATTCATACACAAATCTGAATTTAGCTTATCAGAAATCTATGTAAGTTCTGTCTTTTAGATTTTAATTGACATTGTACCGTCTTTATATACCTTTTCCCAGAAAAACTTGGTTGCACTGGGTCTCTTTCTATCAGATAAAGAGTCAAAATAGAAAGAATACCTAGAAAGAAACCTAACCCACAAGCAAGTTTATGACCAGAAAGGAAAAGCTATATGCCAATGGATAGATAGCTTGCTAGTAGACAGCTGGAGACAAAATAGAAATGGAAAAAAAAATAGATAAAAAAGAGTGAAACACCAAGGACTAACTAGATTTTCCTATTTCCAGTTTGCCAGATGGCCATCTTGGAATACCATGTTTGTATGCATATGCGTGTGCATGTGTGTGTGTCTGTGTGTGTGTGTGTGTGTGTGTGTGTTCTGTGGATCGACAAGGTTGCCCTATTTTTGTCAGAGAAGTTGTTAAGAAATTATTATATATAATGCATGATGGTAGTTGGAGACCAGTTTGGAAAGTCAACGCATCCAAGAAGTGCTTGCTGAGGGTCAGTTAATTTGCCAGGCGCTAGGAACCCAGAGCTTTACAGGAGTTCACCCAGCTAAGTGAGGATGCAGTGGGGTAGTAAAGGAAATCCTAGTCTGGGGTGGAGTTAATGGGAGATAGTGAAGTAAATAAATATGCTCAATCAGTGCAGAAAGTAGCATAAAAGGACTAATAAGAACTGATTGTTGAGTTTTTTTAGGCTGTAAGACCATTGATAATACCTAATAGATCATAACAATTGCAAAAGATATTCTATAGCTATTCCCTTTATTACATTGTATAATGGGGACTCATTTGCAAGTGAATATCTGTCTCAAATAGCAGTCTGAAATGAGGACAAGCTGTATGTTCAAGCATTAGGCAAAATTCACCCCAGAATGACCCATATTCATTTAGGTAGTTGGTTTTACTCTCCATATACATCTCTTACTAAGGCTGGGAAACATGGATGTTTACCCCAGGCAGATGCAAAGGTCATCCTTCTGTCCTTCTGAAGGTGCCAATATTGGTCCAGTCACTGGCTCTAAATGTATGTTTCCTACAATTACCCTTCCAAGAGCTGTTCACTTTGTCCTCTGGTGATTCTTCATCCACTGTTGGGTGTTTGGAAGGAACTAAATGACATTAATTGTGTTTTTTAAAAACAGATGCCTTTTCAGAGAGCCATAAAATAGCAGCGGCAGCATCTTGGAACTTTTCCTTGAGATGGCTGTTTTGGGTTTTCAATTTCTAAAGAAACAGGACAGGTTTTGGGTTTTGCATTAGGAAAGAAACCATGCCAATTGCACTAGAATCCCCTCATAAAACTGCTTTTCTTAAAGGACAATAACTGTGGAAGATGCTGTCTCCTAGAGCTGTCAAAATTCAGGGCTATCAGCAAGGTATTTTTTACTGATATATTAATAGATATTGGGGGTGAGGTGGAGACAGGCTTAATGTTTCTTTTGAAAATTACAGCTGATGCTGTGGGCACTCATAATAATGAGAGCTCTGCTGTGAAGATGACTGCAGCCACAGTTGTGAAACTGTGCAGGAAACACAGGCATGAAATCAGAGTCCCTAATTCTTCAAAAAGAGCTCTTCTGTTACTTTGTTCACAGGAGCAGGCTATTTAAACTAGCTCCCTTAGAGGCCAGGGAGTTAAAACTTCCTCCTATTACAACTTTGCTGATGACCAGAAACACTGAAACCTTTGGGAAGATAAAGGACAAATAGTAAATCAAAATTGTATTTACTCTGCAAAATCGTCAAGGGGGTTTAACCGTCTTTAAAGCCAGAGATCTCATTTTCAACTGAGATTCTTTTACCACAGTTGAGTCATGTGATGTGACTTTGGCTCAGCTTTAATTTGCCTATCCATAAAATGTCGATAACCATGACTTCTCATTTTTTTGTTGTAAGCAGTAAACAAGACATCATGTGTAAAGTGCCTAGTATTTTGTAAATGCACAAAATACATTTATATTTGTGTTTGAATGTGAGTATCTACATCAAAGATAGGGTTGGAAATGACTTTCTTTGTACTTAATTTCTGTCTCTCCTTCCAGTTTCTCATTATTTTTACACTACTCTCCATGTTTGGATCTTCTCTCTCTGCTCGTTTCTTTTCTCAATCATTTACATTAAAACACTAAAACAAATACTGTTTTCCCAGCTATCCAGGTATCCCTTAGCATAGTCAAGTTGACACATAAAATTAACATAAAACTCACACATTTCATCACAATGGAATAAAATCTTCTTGGTTCTCTCAAGGCTATATAATACCTGTGTTGCCAAAGAATAAAACAAAAGCCAGAGGCGTTTTTTGTTTTTTTGTAAAGAAGCTTAGTTGATATATTTTCCCAATAAAAAACACTACCAGTGAAGAAGCTCTCCAAGTAGTTCTCTGACAAGTCAAGGCGATGGTGGTGCCTGTGATGTGCTAGAAAAGCCCTGGTGGATGGTGGGGGAGGTTCATGGTGCTGATGTTAATTTAAGATTAAAAACTGGGACTCTTGATAAAACAATATGATTCATAAGTTAGTCCATGGTAGATTAAAATAAGTCCCAGAATTCATAAATCAGGAAAAGCCTTCCTTTGAGTCCAGGAGGGATGTGGTTTCCTCGGTCTAACTCAAAATTCAAGGTTGTTTAACAGCATTAGCTGGTTGGAACCATGGTGGTGGACACAGCAGTTAGTGTTCATATAGCCTAAGGCAAGCACTGCTGTAAGTGGAACCTATCAGAGCTGAGACCAGTGTGATGAGGCTTGGTGCCTAGGAAGCAAAATTTAGAGAGGCACTTACTCCTGGCATCGTGCTGGTGTGGGGTTCACATCTGAAAGTGAGTGTCTCATTAAATATTCTGTCCTAGGCGCCCCACATGTCTCATCCTCATCTTGGTCCTGCTCTGAACACATGTACAGAGATTTTAGAGTCTCATACGTAGGTGGGAGGCATTTCAGGAAATGAGACCTAGTGTACTTCAAAGCTGACGGGGACCTTAGATGCCGTCTTTATACTATCCTTTCCATTTGAGAGAAAAGCAAACAAAATCCAGAGAAGACAAATAAATTGTTCAAGTCACAAAAATGACCCAAGTCTTCTGAATCTCAGTGTGAGGCCAGCTGGGGATCACTCTGCTCCACCGCATGGAGTCTGGTGTATTGATCATGGGGCTTCCATGTTCATTTTCCCTGACTTTATCAATGACAGAATGCAGTCAGTGTACAAGTACCTTTCCTGGGCTGCTATGTGCTCAGAGGAAGCCAGTGTGGAGGGCAGAGAGGAGGGTGGGGACAGGGAGAAAAGGAGTTAACTTTTATGGATTTCTACATTTGGATCTGACACTGTGTAGAGGATTTTGTATATATCATTTTATTTCTTCACAACACCCTGTCAGAGGGATATTTTGTCCCCATTGAAAAGATGAAACTGAACTTAAAAAACTGAACTAGCAAAAGGCAGAACTGGGATTTCTAGACAGGTCTGTCAGGTTCTGTATCAGTTAGAGGTCTTTTAGTTGCAAGTGACAGAAAACCTAACCAAACTGTCAGAAGCCAAAAGTAGTCTGTTGTCTTACGAAACTACCAAGGCCAGAAGGATCCCTAACTTTTCTCAGCTGGATTTTTCATCTAGTCTCAGCCTCTCTGTCTCTCTTAGTTCTGCTCCCCTTCCTTTTATCATTGTTCTTAGGCTTGGGTTTGACAGTAAGATGGCTGCCAGCAGTTCCTGGAAGATTTCTGCCAAGTTCAAATTCAGAAGAAAAGAAGAAAACGTATTCTCAGTAGTTCTAGGAAATATCATATTGTATTTCATAGATTCTGAATGGGTCACATGCACACACAGTGGCCAAAAACAATGTGATGCTCTGATTGGTCAGGCATGAGTCACATGCTTGCTGCTAGAGCTACAGGTGGTATTAATGCCACCTGACGCACATGGTTTGAGAATGGAGAGATTAGTGCTTTTTTCTGTTAGCAGAAAATGGGTAATGTGGCTAAGGGGAAAAAACTTCAGCTGGCACCATAGGCTCCTACATCTGATGCCATTTATACAACCCAAAAAAGAGGATGTAAAACCAAACCACTGGGGAAATATATTTGAGGCTTAGGAGTTATAGTAAAACCTCCCTAATATTGCAGGATTGTGCACAATTGGCGCAGAGAAGAGGCAATGTAATATAACCCCCTGAGTGTAGCATGATGATATAATTGAATCAAAATATGTCGGCTTAGAAAGAAAAAAAGAAAAATCTCCTCTCACAGTTTCACCAATTACCAGAGGACTAGGAAGTAATATAAATGTGGGCCTATAGATAAAATAAGTAGTTCGTGTAAAATCATCTCAGTTTCATTTCAGGATCATGTTAAAATAAATTCACCAGGTAGCCCATTGGATTTGAGTCATCAGATAGAATTCAACAAACATTTTCTAAGTACTTCACTGTGTGCTATACTGGAGTAGCTGGTGGGGAGGGAAGCTTCAGTTGAAGGAAAACCCCAAACACAGAACAGGAGATTGAATCAGCAAAGTCAGACTCCGGGACAGCCGGGCTGGGGTGGTGGGGGGCAGGCAAAGGGATGAAGGCTTGCTGTGGGGCATATGGCACCCTTGCAGCCCTCTGCTCAAACCACCCCCGACCCCACCAAGGCTTCCAGGTGCCAGCTCCTGCATTTCTTTGCCTTGGGACTTTCTGTTGCTGTAAGAACCCTTTTTCCACCTACAGCAGGCAGGAAGAGCCAGGGAAGTAACTTCTGTACCATCCCAGCACTAGCAGCCCTTAGCCAATGACTAGTGGAAATGGATGCCTGCATACCAAGCTCCCTTGTCCTTCTAGGGGTGGGGGTGGGTGGGTAACTCAGGGATTTGTGTTTCACACTGACTCCCAGGGGTTCCTCAATGGGAGTAAGCTCCAGTTGTCCACACTGATAGCTGGCTTGATAACGCACCCTGTATTGATGGCCTTCCCTTCTTTATCTCACTTCTCTATTCCCCTACTGGTCTTCACATCCCAAATAAACTACTTGCATTCAATTTCTTGCTTCAGGATCTGCTTCTGGGGAAAGCAAAGACTGGAGATGGAAATTGCTGCTATTGAAGATGTGGATGTGTGACTGTGGACTAGGAAATGCCTAAGGACCAGGCAAGTAACAACTTCAATATTGTGTCAGCTCAGAGCTTCTGTGCCTACCTTCAGAGACTAGATTGTGTTTTTCCAAAATTCCAAATAGGCTTTGTCTATTTTAGGTATTGAAAGAGGGTGTATTAGTCTGTCCTCATGCTGCTAATAAAGACATGCCCAAGACTGGGTAATTTTGTAAAGGAAAGAGGTTTAATGCACTCACAATTCCACGTAGCTAGGGAGGCCTCACAATTGTGGCAGAAGATAAAGGAAGGGCAAATGGGTGTCTTCCATCTTGGCAGGCAAAAAGGGCTTGGCAGGGGAACTCCCATTTATAAAACCATCAGATCTCATGAGACTTATTTACTACCATGTGAACAGTATGTGGGAAACTGCCCCCATGATTCAATTATCTCCACCTGGTCCCATTCTTCACACATGGAGATTATTACAAACCAAGGTGAGATTTGGGTGGGGACACAGATAAACCATATCAGAGGGTATCCAAGCCTTGAACTCTTGAGAAAATGTCAGAGAAGCTCAGCAGCAGGAGTCAGGTGATGTCAGCCTCATCTTTTGACACTCTATCTTGCTCTTTATGCCTTAGCAACATCTCGTGGATTTCTCTTTTCCCCAAGTCCAGTGCTGTTTCCTCTTTCCTTGCTGTACTATTCCTTGTGATTTTTTCTTCCTATCTGGAGATAACCCATTTCCTTGTCAATCTTGTAAAATCGTTCTTTAAGACTCAGCTCTTGAGTCCTTTCAGAGCAGTGAATGTTTCCATCCAAAATAGCAGCTCCATATTGTATTAAGTTACTGTGTTGCACTCCTGCTGTCCCCCGCTGTGCCTGCACCCAGATTGGAAAAGTGAAGAGGGCAAGAACTGTGTTCATCAGGATCCTCAGAGTGAAAGTGTTCCAGCAGCCTGCAAAAGTAGCAGCAAATACGAATAGGGGAAGAAGGAATTGAGCATCTACTCTTGAAGTGGGCCGGGCAACACAACAGAGTAGAAAGGATTTTTGAGCTTGCTGCTGGAGGCTTATGCTTGGGGGTCATGGAGAATTTTTAGAGGAGAAGTTGAAAGAGGCAGACACATGGGAACACAGGAACACTCTGCCTATTTAGAACAGAGCAAGTGGTGTGGGTACAGGAGAGTTTCCAGAGGGTGGGGAGATGAAGCTGGGCATGGTGGACCTTCAGGAGTAGACCATGGACCACCAGCAGCAAACATCACGTACCCTAAGACCTTATAAGAACTGCAGAATTTGGGCTCACTGAAAAAGAAACTGCATCATAACAAGATTCCCAGGTGACTGGTAGGCACATGAAAGTTCGTGAAGCCCTAGGGAGTTCTTGCAGATTTTGGGATCCAGCAGTGATGTGCTCAGGCAGAGTAGCTGAGGTCTCCTCTATCACCTGAGCAAAGCATTACAGAATTACTTGAATTAATTTTAAATTATCATCAACACTAAGCTTCTGTTTTCCATTTCTCTTCTTGAAAAAGCCAGAGATGAACCTGACTATTATTGTCAACAACTTGCTTTACTACCACCTCCCCTTTACGGATGGTTTTTATGTGGGAAGCTGCTTGACAGAGGGGAATGGCACTACATAGCAAAGTCTTTTGGATATAAGGACAGGTGTGTCTATTCCCATTTTCCCCTTCCTTTCTCCCGCCTTCCCTCCCTCTTTTCCTTTCTTCCTTCTTTCCTCATGAAACACATGATAAATTCACCTCCTTGCATTCCAGGGATCCAGAGAGGCTAAAGATCAGGTGAAATTAACATGTCAAGAAGAAGAAAAAATTCAAATTGACCTATCATTTTACATTTAAGATGTTTGAATGTATATTCTTGTTTCAGAGACTAGGCTACCAAATAAAAGTTCTAACATTGAATTTTTATATTAGAAATTATTTCAAAACAGTGTTTTAAAATTTACTGTTACCCAAAATCTAAACCTACTCCTGTCTTCCCCCTATTGCTGGACAATTACCACCTTGCCACAGCTGTTATACACATGGACAAGTATATGTCTCAGAAAATTTACTAGCAGAAAAATAATAGGCAATATTATGACAAAATCATGACAGATTTTTTACACCGATGTATTAATCATAGGGCTTATGTAGCATCTCAATGTGACCAAATAGTAATTATAGTTTGGACGTTTTGGTGGTTACCTGAATAATGTCAAGCATGACTGCAAATATCTTTTCCTTAGCAGCATAACAAAAATATCTATTACTTCATTGTTTGTCAAAATAGCCTTGGGCTATGTCTCTAGGATGCCAGCTATAAGTCAATTACCAGCTACCAGGAAATAGATATACTCACTTAGATCTGAGTAATTGAATTATTTAATTTGCATCCAGATGTTCTTGTGTGGAAGCTGCCTATGACCAGGAAATATGTACAGTGCAGGCCGGGCGCGGTGGCTCACGCCTGTAATCCCAGCACTTTGGGAGGCCGAGGCGGGTGGATCACGATGTCAGGAGATCGAGACCATCCTGGCTAACACGGTGAAACCCTGTCTCTACTAAAAATACAAAAAATTAGCCGGGCGAGGTGGCGGGCGCCTGTAGTCCCAGCTACGCGGGAGGCTGAGGCAGAAGAATGGCGTGAACCCCAGGGGGCGGAGGCTGCAGTGAGCCGAGATCACGCCCCTGTACTCCAGCCTGGGTGAAAGAGCAAGACTCCGTCTCAAAAAACAAACAAACAAAAAAAAGAAATATGTACGGTGCAGATCAATAACTTGACAGGTTAGCATTATTTTGAATGCATGGTTTCCTGTGTACAGCAAAAAGAATGAAATGCATTGTTATCGCTTCTCGGCCTTTTGGCTAAGATCAAGTGTGAAATGCATTGTTTAGTATCTTGCACATAGTAGGTGCTCAATGAGCCTTGTTGGAATGTTGTCATAAATAGAGCAGGCTTTAAAACAGCACATCTTCTGTCCACTCTATATGTCTATTCATTGCTTTTCTATAAATAGCCTGCACTGATTCCAATCCATGTAACCATTGTGTGACTTGATTTTAAGTGCCTTTAAACTTAAATAATGATGCTCTACAGGAATATTTAAATGAGGTTCAGTTGGACAACATGAATGCTGATAATAGGAGAGTTAATGAAGTCATAGGAACTATCTTGCCACTAATTCAATGTGATAGACTTGGGCTGATTACCCTATCTGAGCATATTGCTAGAATTTCGCTTTTAACGTAGGCAGAGTTTTCTAATCTGAGATAGAGAAACTCTTTCCAATACAAACTAGACAAGTGTAGCTGGTATTTGCAAAAGGACTGGACTCAAGAGGGAGATGCTGAGTGAGTCCTCCCAAGAAGGGGAGGCTTTCTGGATAGAACTGTGCTGAAGAGGTAGCAATGTTTAGCCAAACAAAGAAGAAAACAGTGCTTACAGGTTAACAAAATAGTGTACTTAGAAACTGAACTTATTACATTCCTACCCTGTGGGTTAGAGCTTTCAAATCCAAAATGAAGCCTTTTTTCTTGGGCATGTATAATCTCAATTAATCAAAACTCTTAATTAAGCCTTCATTTCTAGAGGGGAAATCATATAAGCTTTGAATCAGACAGAAAAGGGTTCTAACTACATTCATACAAACAACATAGTCTCTCTGAGCCTTTGTTACAGTATTTGTAAAGTGGGTTTATTGTAAAAATTAAATGAGACAATGTATGCAAACATTAGTCACTGCAAATTCCTGGCACATGGTAATAACAATGCAAATATTTGTTCCCCAAAAGGAAACTTCTAAGATTTGAGCTAGGATTACTTAAGTCTTTAATACTTTCTTGTGCAAGCCATGTGGTATTGCTCTGCTTTTATTTTCTTATCTATAAAATGTGGAAAATGGTAGTACCAATATTATAGAGGTTTTTTAGGAATAGCTGAGAAAACACATGTAAAATAATGATACCAATGTCAGGCACAAAGTAGTGATTGAAAATATCGGGTGTTTTAATTATTATTACATGTTTTTTACAACATCCACTATGTGAAAATATAAATCTAGAGAAATCTTTTTTTTTTTTTTTTTTTTTTTTTTTTTTTTTTTTTTTTTTTTTTTGAGACAGAGTCTCGCTCTGTCGCCCGGGCTGGAGTGCAGTGGCGCAATCTCGGCTCACTGCAAGCTCCGCCTCCCGGGTTCACGCCATTCTCCTGCCTCAGCCTCCGAGTAGCTGGGACTACAGGCGCCCGCCACCGCGCCCGGCTAATTTTTTGTATTTTTTAGTAGAGACGGGGTTTCACCGTGGTCTCGATCTCCTGACCTCGTGATCCACCCGCCTCGGCCTCCCAAAGTGCTGGGATTACAAGCGTGAGCCACCGCGCCCGGCCAAATCTTTTATTTATTTATTTATTTTTTATTATACTTTAAGTTTTAGGGTACATGTGCACAATGTGCAGGTTTGTTACATATGTATACATGTGCCATGTTGGTGTGCTGCATCCATTAACTCATCATTTACATGAGGTATATCTCCTAATGCTATTCCTCTCCCCTCCCCCCACCCCACAATAGGCCTCAGTGTGTGATGTTCCCCTTCCTGTGTCCAAGAGTTCTCATTGTTCAATTCCCGCCTATGAGTGAGAACATGTGGTGTTTGGTTTTTTGTCCTTGTGATAGTTTGCTGAGAATGATGGTTTCCAGCTTCATCCATGTCCCTACAAAGGACATGAACTCATCATTTTTTATGGCTGCATAGTATTCTATGGAGTATATGTGCCACATTTTCTTAATCCAGTCTATCATTGTTGGACATTTGGGTTAGTTCCAAGTCTTTGCTCTTGTGAATAGTGCCACAATGAACATACATGTACATGTGTCTTTATAGCAGCATGTTTTATAATCCTTTGGGTATATACCCATTAATAGGATGGCTGGGCCAAATGGTATTTCTAGTTCTAGATCCCTGAGGAATCGCCACACTGACTTCTACAATGGTTGAACTAGTTTACAGTCCCACCAACAGTGTAAAATTGTTCCTATTTCTCCACATCCTCTCCAGCACCTGTTGTTGCCTGACTGTTTAATGATTGCCATTCTAACTGGTGTGAGATGGTATCTAATTGTGGTTTTGATTTGCATTTCTCTGATGGCCAGTGATGATGAGCCTTTTTTCAAGTGTGAGAAATCTTAATAGAAATAGTTGCTATTAGTTGAATGTCTCCTATGTTTGAGGCACTATGCTAAAAGCTAATAAGTATATTTCAATTTAATCTTTACAACTACATAGCAAAAGAGGTGTTATTATTCCCACTTCAGATATAAGAATACAGGGCTCAGAGATGTTATGTAATTTGCCAGAAATTACAGAGTTAGTTAAGTTAGAGTGACAATGTTGGTATTGTAGATCTTCATCTAATTCTGTAGCTAGCGCTCTTTCTGCTGTACCACACTACAACCAAGTGCAAGTGTAACTCTGACTGGATAAGGAAGCACAAATGACTCTGAGTTGTACATAAGGGGTCACAGATAATTTTTGGAAAGAATATTTTCAATAGGACAGAGATGAGAACTTGTTAGATCTATGCATAGGGAAGGCGTATTAGTCCATTCTCACCCCGCTATAAAGAACTGCCTGAGACTGCGTAATTTCTATAGGAAAGAGGTTTAATTGACTCACAGTTCCACATTGCTGGGAAGCCTCAGGAAACTTACAATCATGGCAGAAGGCAAAGGAAAAGCAGGCACCCTCTTCACAGGGAGGCAGAATGGAGTAAGAGCAAGCAGGGGAAATGCCAGATGCTTACAAAACCCTCAAATATGGTGAGACTCGCTCATTATCACGAGAACAACATGGGGAAAATCGCCCCCACGTTCCTGCCCTTGGTCCTGCCCTTGAAACGTGAGGATTATTACAATTCAAGGTGAGATTTGGTCGGGGACATGGCCAAACTATGTCAGAAGACATGTGTGTGAGTTTGAAATTGGTGAGGATGGGAACAAGAAAAGGAAAAGGAAAAGGTGAGAATTCTGAAAACAAACTTAGCTTATATTGGACTAAATAATTACATTGGACTAAATATACCATGGTGTTTCTTACTGTGTCTTTCAAATTATGGTGCAGTTTAGTTATTAAGAAGAGGGCAGACTCTGACCCCAAGCTGGGTTTAAATCTTAGCTTTGCCTCTCAGCAGTGGTATAGTCTTGAACACATTAACTTCTCTGTGCCTTAGCTGCCTCCTCTGCAAAATGAAAGGAGTAATACAGCATTTCATTAGAATTACTCCAATAAATACTGATGTCTGTCTCACCCCAAGAAATTCTTATTTAACTTGTCTGGCATGGAGCCCCAGCATAGGAATTTTTAAAAACTTCCAGAAGTGACTGTAATATGCAATCAGGGTTCACACTCATCAGTTAAACACTAGAATATAAGTTCTCTGCAGGGAAGACCAGCGTCATGATGGCCCCAGAGTCTAGTTCATTGCCCAGTACACAATACACACTCAGTAAAAATTCAGTGAGTTAATAATTACACAAATACATGAATGTATGACCGGACTTAGATTCAGCTCGGAGGCCTGATTCTACATCCAGTGATCCTTCTGCATTCTATAATGCTGCTACTTGGAGATTTACAGAAGACTGCTAGTTTCTTTGGACAATATGACTTACCCTTAGTTCTTCAGATAATCCAAACCAACTGGCTTAGGCAAAATATAAATTTTTGACTCATTAAATTAAAGAGTTCACAGGTGGCCTACCTTTAGGCATGGTAGAATTCCAGAACACAGATGGTGTCCTCAGGGCTGTGATTCTCCCCCTTCTTCTCTTGACTCCTCTTCTCTATTAGACACTTTCCCCAGATGTGCTGTTCCCTTGAGGTGTCAGTATGGCACCCACTGTGTCTGCTTGGCTCAGAGCTCTGTGTTAGCTGTCCCGTTCTAGGAGCCAGGGATGGGAGCTCACTCAAAGGCCATGGACTGGGAACAGGAGGAGTTCACTCCCCACCAAAAAGAATCAGAAGTCCACTGTCAAAGAAGTACGGCTTCTTGATTACCAAATCCAACATAATAGATGGAAATATCTAGAACTTTTCTGTCCATATGGTTTTAAGAGAAAAAAAGTCATTGTAAGAGGAGTCTATCCTTCTTCTGAGGAGCCCTGCCTTCATAGGCAGTGCACCTGTTGTGTTGCACAATGACAAATGGTTGCTTTCAGTGGGAATTCACTTTCATTCAGTATCCTTGGTATCTGACTCATTCTCTCATTCTAATAACCATCTTATTTGATTATAGTTTATTACTCATTGCCTGGATCAGTGATTCTCAATGGAGGGTAATTTTGTCCCTCGGGGGACATTTGGCAATATCTGACACAATTTTGGTGCCCACCTTACGGACAAATACTATAGGCATCAAGTGAGTAGAGGCCAGGGATGCTGCTAAACATCCTACAGTGCAAAAAAATAGCTACCCACAACCCACAAATAAATAATTATCCAGCCCAAAGTGTTAATAGCATAGAGGTTGAAAAACTATGAACTAGATAATTCTAGTAGCTTCTTAAAAGTTCTACGCACCTTTATTCTCCTCCCATCCTGTAATCTTTCCACTACCTGGCAACTGAAGTGACTTTCATAAAGCACAAATCTAATGCTACCATCCCCCTGATTAAGAAACTTGGTTCCTCTTGATGACAGAAAGGAAAAAGTATGCACTATGATTCAAGGCCCTTGAAAATCTGGCTCCCGGTGGCTTTGAAACTTCTCTTTGATGACGTCTGCTGTGTATAAGATACACTTAACCATTCAAATGTTGCCTCTATGTACACTTGGTGTACCCACCTGATTTTCCTTTCTTTTATGTCTTTTGGTGTTTCTCCACACCGTCATTGCTGTTTCCAATTTTTTTTAATTTTTAAGACTTGATTTTAGAGCAGTTTAGGTATTTCCTCTTTTGCTCCCCACTTTTCTATAATTCATTCATTCATGCATTATTGATTGATTGAATTCCTTGTGTCAGATACTGTGCTAAATCATGAAGATATAATGCTGAGTAAAGGAGTTCCTTTTACTATGGGGCTTAGAGTATAGCAAAGTAGGCAATTAAAAGATGTGATAATAGGAAAAGGACATTGGGAACATGTTGGGGGATTGCGTCAGAGAAGATGTGCAAGAAGAAGTGACTTTTAGGCCGACGTGCAAAGGTGGTTAGAGTTAGCCAGAATTAGCCAGAGGAACAGGGTGGACACTGGATTTGCAACCTACCTAAACTTCAAGGCCCAGTTCAAAATTTTCACATAAGCCCTTCCCAGATTGCCCCAATAGAAATTAATCTCCTATTTGGTTCTCATAACACTTTTGAGATCTATTATAATAGTTATTACCATCTTTCTTGTATTATATATTTATGGCACATATGATAATTGAACTCCTGGTAAATATTTAAATTGAAAATTGCCAAACTTTGCAGAAGATTCACAAGCATTGTTCTCTTATCTCAGAAAGGCAGCTTGAATACTGAGGATTACATTTTTCTCCCTCATCAGCAAAACAGCTCTACAAAGCACCATAAATATATCTTTAGAAGGAAGTTATTTTGGTATGTGGCATTAAAACTGGACACAGCAAGATGTGACAGGGACAACAGGCACATCAAGGGTCAGGCTTTGCTGTAATTAAAAGGTAAAGCCCCGATGTACATATGCCTTTATTCATTCAGTGGGTCTTTTTTGAGCACCTAGTATGAACTAACTGCCAATATTTGGTACTGAGAGTAGAGCACTGAGCCAGCCTTAACATAGTTCTTATCCCATGTATAGTTGAAAATAGACATTAAGTGAAGAATCACACAAATAGATGCAGACTTGTTGACTGTGAAGAGTCCAATGAAGGACCCATAAGGTGACAAATAGATGGGTCTCTGAAGGGTGCCTTGAAAGAGTCTGACTAAGGGATTAGCCTGGTGTGAGCAGTGCAGGAGGAAGAGCCATCAGGACTGGGGTCTGAACGTTAGTGGCTACTGAAGGGAAGGGAAAGAAAGAGACTACCAGAGAGAGGAAACACTATGAGCTAAAGGAGCACTCATGGAAAGCAGTGAGTTAGGGAAACTCAAAGACAGCCAGTGAGTTCAATGCAAGAAACTCAAGGAGTGCTGCAGGAGAGAAGCCTGGGAAGACAGTGGAAGGCAAAATGCAAGGTCTTTTAAGCCACGTTAAGAATTGCCATAAAAAAAAAGATGAGTTCATGTCCTTTGCAGGGACATGGATGAAGCTGGAAACCATCATTCTCAGCAAACTAACACAACAGAAAACCAAACACCACATGTTCTCACTCATAAGTGAGAGTTGAACAATGAGAAGACATGGATACAGGGAGGGGAACATCACACACCAGGGCCTGTTGAGGGGTGGGCAGCTAGGGAGGGATAGCATTAGGAGAAATACCTAGTGTAGATGATGGGTTGATGGATGCAGCAAACCACCACGGCACATGTATACTTATGTAACAAACCTGCACATTCTGCATGTGTATCCCAGAACTTAAAGTATTAAAAAAAAAAAAAACTCAATAATCAGAATGTCTGAAAATAAAAGACACAATTAAAAAAAAAAGAATTTTGTTTTTTATTCTAGGAGTAGTGGGAAACCATTGGATAGTTTTAAGCAGACAGTGACATGATCAGATTTGCATTTTAAAAGCACTCTGATTACAGCATGTGAAGAACCAGAAATTATACTAGTAATAGACCCTGAAAACTTGCTTCGTTAATGATTCTTATAGGTGACAAACACCATGTTTACCAAACATGGCATGTTTGATAAATTAGCTGTAGGTCATTCAATAGGGTCATACCAATAGCAAACCCTAACCTTTTTGGTTGAAGAGAAAAGAACAACCAACAGCAGTCTGGAGCGTGAGAAATTAAAAGGCTAACTGGAGAGTTGTTTAACTCTTTGATTCACATCTCTCTGGCAGGCTCAGTAAAAACGTCTAAGCCCCTAATTTGCAAGAAAAAGAGAATAAAAAGACTCAAAGATGACACTGTGGTTTGAATGTATTTTTGCCAAATCCTTAGGGAACCTCAAATAGCTGTGCATTTTGAGAGTGTTATCAATGCAGGGGTTGACCATGGAGTTTAAGTTTCGTACGGGTATGTCTGCACCTCAGGGTAATGTGGCCTTTAAGCTCAAAGGTTCCTCAAGAGCCTCAAACCACATTACCAGACAAATCATGACAACAGCTGGAAACTTGTCACTTAAAAGAATCCATTAGAAGGAAATAAAGAAAACCTCTGAGGGAGAGAAGGTAGAGAAATGTGCTTCTTTGAACTTAGTGTGAGTATTCCAGCAGGAGACCCCAAAGATTGCACTCACCAAATGATTGTTGCTGAAACCATTGTCAGGAAACAAGGCTGGGGCTCAGAAAGCAAAGACAAGGTCATCAACAATGGGTAATGGAAAACGGCCCTGAGTCCCGGCCTGGGAAGCAGTTGGGGATGAATTACCAGGTTCCATTTGTGGCCCAGCTGGGAATAAAGATGAAATCAGCAGTGATCCTGCCCTGATCTCATGCTCCACTTCAGTTCATTTAAATTTGCATCAAATGGAGGACCACAGGATAGTCCAGGGAAACCAAAGGCACTTAAATATCTGTGGCTCTTTCTTGATGCCTATAAGCCGGAAGGGAGGCCATGCAGAAAATATAAGTGATAAATTGGCTGCCTCTCACATGCATACCCATACAGTGTAGCTAAATGTACAGGAGTTAGAGAATGAACACACATACATATATGTATAAACATGCCTCTGCACATATCAACATACATATTCGTGTATATTGTTATATAACTATCTTAGCCCATTTTCTGTTGTTTATAACAGAATACCTGAATCTGGTAATTTAAAAAGAAACAGAATTTATTTCTTACTGCTATGGAGGCTAAGGAGTCTAAGGGTAAGGGGCTGCCTTTGGTGAGGGCCTTCTTGCTGGTGAGGACTCTCCGTAGAGTCTCCAGGCAGGGCAGGGTATCACATGGCAAAGGGGCTGAGTGTGCTAATGTGCTAGTTCAGATCTATTTCTGTTATTATAAAGCCATCAGCTCCTTTCACATGATCCATTAACCCATTACTCTATTAACCCATGAATGGATTAATTTATTCATGAGGGCAGATCTCTCATGATCCAATCACCTCTTAAAGGCCTTCCCTTTCAATACTGCTGTATTGGGAATTAAATTTCAACATAGGAGGGAACAAATATTCAAACCGTCTCACTATTCATACTTGTTCATAGACCATATGCATGTGTACACTCATGCATCTAACAGTGAATACCCAGAGGTGTACACATACTGGAACATACAAAATTTTACATAGCTAATGTAGATGTACAGATACATATCCATGTGCACATACACACGTACGCATACGTGCACATATACACATACATGCCCATATACACATACATGCCCATATACACATACATGGAAATAGCCCAGTGTATGAAAACTCAAGAGCTGAGCTGAGTAGGCTTGGCTCTAATCCAAATGGAAAACAATTGGACCTGAAAGAATACTAGAGCTAGATTTGGTTTCAGGCCCTGGCTCACGTGCACCCAGTAATCAGCACAGGTCTTCTTCCTCTGAACCTAAGTTCCACATTATTGTTGTTCATTTTTTAATTTTGCATGTAAGAAATTCTATCAGGTTGTTATAGAAATGCAAAGAGATTCCCAGAAGAGGTGACATTTACGTTGGGCTTTGAAGTGGGTGAAGGGAATGAATAGAAAAGAAAATAGCATCAGAAAAGAGGTGGGCATTTTCTGTAATCCCAGCACTTTGAGAGGCTGAGGTGGGTGGATCACCTGAGGTGAGGAGTTTGAGATCACCCTAGCCAACATGATGAAACTCTGTCTCTACTAAAAATACAAAAATTAGCTAGGCATGGTGGCACACGCCTGTAATCGCAGCTACTCAGGAGGCTGAGTCAAGAGAATCACTGGAACCCAGGAGGTGGAAGTTGCAGTGAGCCGAGATCACACCACTGCATTCCATCCTGGGTGACAGAGTAAAACTCTGTCTCAAAAAAAAAAAAAAAAGAAATTGATAATGGCTGCTGCTTAGAATGCCTGAGAGTTAAAGGAGAAAAGAAAACTATGGGCCATATGTTGAATTGTCTTAACTGCGAGGCTGAGGAATTTGGCCTTTGTCTTTGGGGAATGGATTGTGTTGGAGGGTTTTAATATTCAATACTGCCATATTGGGAATTAAATTTCAACATGGGAGGGAAAAGATATTCAAACCACCTCACTATTCATACTTATTCATAGACCATATGCATACATATCCATGTGCCCATACGCTATTAATATTGACAGTATTGGACAGTCAATAGCAGATTTGTGTTTTAGGAATAAGGGCCTGGACATAGGGTGGTAGTTGTGGGGATATCCCTGAAAGAGATAAGAAGGTTTTAAAAGCCTTTTGTAGTCATCCTAATGGGATGTAAAAAAAAAAAAAAAAAAATCTGAACTCCGGCAGTGTCTGTGGGGAAAGAGACACAGAAGCCCCTCAACTAAGATAGAAGCATGAGCTGCTTGTACTCTGCACACGTGAGTCAGCCTCTGCCATTATACTGGACACCTGATGAAGCCTTTTATGTCCAATGTTGTATGTGGTACATATTTGTCAAAAGACTGTTCGATGACTTGTGATTCAGGCCTCTTTTTTTTCAGGCCTCTTTTTATTGAGACTTGGGAGATTGCTAACAGGCACCTGGGCAGCACTTTGTTTTGTCAACCTGTAGAGTCCTAAAGCCCTATCTAAGGCTAAAGAGTAAATGAGGAAATTACCAGTAATCCCAACAGGTAGAATCCAAAGGAGTTACTCAGAGAATGGTGCAAAGGAAATAAATAGAAAAAAGTGAAAGATAAGTTGGTTACACAGATCCAACTTGATATCAATCAAAGAAGAATAAATATAATATTGATAATAACTGGAATATTAAAATGTTACACTAATCACCTACTGTTTTCACCATCATGAATGTTGTGGCAGTTAATTTTATGTGTCCATTTGACTTCACCATGAGATGCCCAGATATTTAGTTCAATATTATCCCTGGGTGAGCCTTGAAGGGTGTTTCTGAATGAGATCAGGATTTGAATTAGTAGATTGAGTGAAGTAAATTTGCCTCCCAAGTGTGAGTGGGTCTCATGCAATCCATTGAAAGCCTGGATCAAATAAGAGGCTGAATAAAAAAAAATTATTCTTACTACTGCCTGTCTTTGAGCTGGGACTTTATTCTTCTCCTGCCTTCAGACTCAGATGTGGCCTGGAAGTTACACTATCAGTTCCCCTGGTTGTCAGGCCTTCAGTCTCAGCTTAGAAGTATAGTATTAACTCGCCTGCATCTCCAGCTTGCTTGACAACTGCAGAGCTTAGACTTTCAGCCTCTATAATAATATGAGCCAATTCCTTCATCTATAATTATAACTATATCTATATTTATCTATATCTACATCTATATATCCTATTGGTTCTGTTTCTCTGGAAAGCCCAGACTAATACATATGTCATGAGGTTTATGAGATTTGGGCCTAAATAATGTCCACTCAGCCCTCTAGACTAATATATACATCATGAGGTTTATGAGATTTGGGCCTAGATGTCCACTCAGCCCTCTTATAGCAGCTGGAGGAGTATGACATTTTACTGTGGACATTTGTTTTTAAATCAGCACAGCTTCTTGTATTTATGTATGCATGTATGTATATATGTATGTATTTATTTTTGAGACAAGGTCTCACTCTGTTGCCTAGAGTTGTTTCAAACTCCTGGGCTCAAGTGATCTTCCCATTTAAGCCTGAGTAGCTTGGACTACAGACATGTGCCACCATACTCAGCTACATTTTTTAATAAATGAGATAGCAATCATTGTGTGATTTCAAGTAGACAGTACTCCTGGAGGCAGAATGTGTTCTTCTGCTGCATAACAAATTACCACAAATTTAGTGCCTTAAAACAACGTACATTTATCCTCCCTCCCTCCCTCCCTCCCTCCCTCCCTCCCTCCCTTCCTTCCTTCCTTCCTTCCTTCCTTCCTTCCTTCCTTCCTTCCTTCCTTCCTTCCTTTTGTGCTAGGGTCTCACTTTGTCACTGAGGCTGGAGTGCAGTGGCACAATAACTCACTCCAGCCTCGAACTCCTAGGCTCAAGCAATCCTCCTACCTCAGCTTCCTGAGTAACTGGGACTAAAGATGCACACCACCATGTCAGGCTACTTTTTTATTTTTTAAACTTTTTTGTAAAGACAAAGGTCTTAATCTGTCACCCAGGCTGGTCTCGAACTCTTGGCCCTAAGCAATCCTCCTACTTCAGCCTCCCAAAGTGCTGGGATTACAGGCGTGAGCCACTGCACCCAACTGTCTCACTGTTTCTATGGGTCAGAAATTCATGCATAGCTTAGCTGAGTCCTCTGCTCAATGTCTCACAAGGCTGCAATCAAAGTATCAGCTGGTCTGGAGGCTCATATGAGGCCCAGGGTCCTCTTTTATGCTTACATGGTTATTGACAGAATTCATTTCATCAAAGCTATAGGACTCATGGTAGCTTGTTTCTTCTCTTTTCTGGCCTCAAATGATTTTCCCCCTTGGCCTCCCAAAGCGCTAGGATTATAGGCATGAGTCACCATGCCCAGTCAGCCTGTTTCTTGGGGGTCTTAAATAAAATATCTTTTATTTATTTCATTTCTGACCTCTAGATCCTCTTCTAAATGGGACACCCAGTTAGATAAGACTCACCTCTAACAATCTTCCTTTACAGTGAACTGATTAGGCACCTTAATTACACCTGCAAAATCCCTTCACCTTTGACATATAGCATAACATAATAATGAGAGTGATATCTCATCACCATTGCCACAAAGTATTGGTTAGAAACAAGGCATAGGTTTAACCCACACTCAGAGGGAGATTACACAAGGATATGGGTCATTGGTGATCATATTAGAATTCTGCCTACTACAGAGAAGAATGGACCAGTTTGTCACAGTGACTTGACTTCATTACATGGAAGTCTGAGCTGGTAGCAAATCAATAAACTCACATGGAAGGTTAGCACTTGCATACAGAGCATTTTGAATTAAGTCTGGCTATGTTATTTTGCTATATTTGATTACTTATGTCCACCACAACTTCCATGATGTCTTGAGCTACTTTAAATTAAGATAATTAGTATCTATATTTATAAGGTAACTATTCCTTGGAAAAATATCACTAAGATAGTCCAAGATATCACTAAGATCTAGCTGGTCAAGTTGCTTGTTGAAGGATAGTTCTACTTCTTGAGCTTGTTTCTGAAGTTTTTTTTCCCCTATTGATAGCTAATGTTTTGTTAACTATCTGAAACAAGATTTATCCCTTCTTGAGCTATAAATTTCTCAGCTTTGCTTGGCAAGCCTTGGAGATCAATGCTGCTTTATTTAAGAGCCCCTCAATCCATTCCTTTTCTTGAGAAGAAAAGGGAAAATGGTCGAAATATGATTGTCAATGTTGGCAGACTGTGGTGGACATTTGATGCACCACACAGACCCCCCCTCCAGGGATGAAGAACATAGTGTCTCAACTGCTGACAGTGCTGCTAGTGGATGACCCTTGTCTCCCACTCTTCTCGAGGATTCTGTTGGTTAAGAAAATTGCCTCACTTATATGGTTTGGCTGTGTCCTCACCCAAATCTCATCTTGAATTATAGCTCCCATAATCCCCATGTGTCATGGTAGGGAGCCAGTGGGAGGTAATTGAATCTTGGGGGTGAGTTTTTCCTGTGCTGCTCTTGTGACAGTGAATAAGTCTCATGAGATCTGATGGTTTTATAAAGGGGAGTTCCCCTGCACATGCTCTCTTGCCTGCTGCCATGTAAGATGTGCCTTTACTCCTTCTTTGCCTTCCATCATGATTGTGAGGCCTTCCCCCCACCCCCCCGCCATGTAGAACAGTGAGTCCATTAAACCTGTATTTCTTTATAAATTACCCAGTCTTGGGTATTTCTTCATAGCAGTATGAAAATGGACTAATACACTTAGCTAATGTCATAGCTCATTCTAGAAAGAGCCCACATCCAGTGACTGATAAAGGCTGGAGTATAAAGGTATGTGGGGTCATCTCAGCTCCAGAGCTACTTATGGCGTGATCTAATCCAATCACTGGGGTTGCATAGAAATTCAGCATCTCCCTTTCCCTAATCCTGTTTCCTTTCCCTCCTTTCTACAGGTGTTAATTCCAAGAGCACCTCCCAATAAATGCCCACATGCCAATCTCCGATTCCATCTGCTTTCCACAGAATCCAACCTGCACCTGCAGACAGAGGATTTGGGCAGGGTAAGTACCTGGACCCTATCCTTTGCCTAGCCACTCCACGCTACTCGTTGTTCTATAAGCATGCAGCGCTACACTTCTTGATTTTACACAGGCTACTTCTTATGTCCAAATTTCTTCATTTTGTGACTGAACTTCTACTCATTCTTTGAGGCCTATATGAAATATGAACTTTTCTGTATATCCTTTTCTTATCTGTTGGGTGAAATTAATTCCCCCTCTTCTACAATTCCATTGTACTTTGTGCATACCTGTGTTACATGTAGAGTAACTATCACATTATATTGTGTTTATTTGTTCATGTGTTACTTTTCCTTGCTTGATTGTACAATCCCTCAATACCTAGATTATGTAAGAAAGTTCAGTTAACAGGCATCAAAAAGCTTCATAGAAATGATTGGTTTAAAAAAGAGCCTTTTTTGGGTTAGTAGAATTTAAAGAGGTGAAAGGATGCATCATTTTACATTGTAGGAAGGGCATGTGCAAAGTTTAGCAGCAAGAATGAGCATAGCATATATAGAGGGGGCAGTGAGGTCATTAATCTAGCTGTAACAGAGGATGCAAATTATGAGAGATAAGAAAGGACCAGGAGGCTAAGATGAGCTTATGAAAATATTTTAATGTCATGTTAAGGTATAGGCCAAGAATTTCAGACTCCCGTGACTCAGGAGCCAAGCAGATAACATGAATAAAGATGTTTTGGAATAAAACTTTTTTGAGACTGGAAATTAGATTTGAGTATTATTTTACTTTTTCTTTGTCATTAGAAAAACAATGCATTTGTGATGATAAATGACAGCCACCATTCATCCTTGGGGTTACAAAATAGAATTGCTAAGATTTATTACAATGGTATTTTTTGGTCCCATTGTACAAATAAAAAACTTGAAGTTTAGAGGTTTTACTGATTTGATTATTGTCTTCTATTTTCTATTGCATTGATTTCTGTTCTAATCTTTATTATTTCCTTTCTTCGCTTACTCTGGGTATAATTTGCTCTTCTTTATCTGCTTTATTAAAGGTGAAATCAAGGCCAATTATTTATGACTGTATTTTGTCTAATATAGTCTTTTAGTGCTATAACTTTCTATCTAAAAACTCTTTTAGCTGCATCTCACAAGTTTTGATATAATGTGTTTTTATTTTCATTTTGTTTAAGGTACTTTCAGAGGTTGTATTTAATTTCTTCTTTGACCTTTGGTAATTTAGAAGTGTGTTATTCTGATTTAAAATATTTGGGACTTTTACAGATATCTTTCTGTTATTGACTTCTTATTTATTTTCCATTGTTGCTAGAGGTTACACCTTGGATAACTTGTATTTACAAAAATTTATTGAGACATTTTCATGGCCATAATATGGTCTATCTTGGTAGTTGTTTCATGTGTGCTTGAAAAAATAAATATATATTTTGCTATTTTGGGGTAGATCTATAAATGTCAAGTATATCAACTTGGTTGCATTGTGTTATTCATGTCTTCTATATTCTTACTGATTTTCTGTCCACTTATTCTTTGAGTTTTTGAGAATGAGGTTTTAAAATCTCCAAGTAAAATTGTGGATTGGTCTATTTCTCTTTGCAGTTGTATCGGTTTTTACTTTATGTATTCTGCAGCCTTATTATTAGGTTCATGAGTGTTACTGTAATTTCCTCTTAATGAGTTACACCCTTTATGTTATAAAATAATGCTCTTTATCTTGAGTAATACTCTTTGCTCTGAATTCTATGTTTTCTGATATTAATATAGACGCTTCAGATTACTTTTGGTAAGTGTTATCACAGTACATCTTCCCTCTTTTTATTTTTAACACGTTTGTGTCTATATATTTAAGGTAGGTGTCTTCTAGGTTGCACAGAGTGAAGTCCTGCTTTTGAAACCAATTTGAGAATCTATGCCTTTTAATTATGGTGTTTATTTATGTTTCATATGATTATTGAAATAGTTTGTTTAAACTTGCAATGTTGCCATTTTTTTTCTGTTTGTTCTATTATGGGGTTCCCACTTTCTTTTTATGCATCTTTTGGATGAATTTTGTATTTTTATGATTTTGTTTTATCTCTTTGTTGGTTTATTAGTTTTAACTCTTCATTGTGTTCTTTCAATGATTGCTTTAGGGTTTAGAGTATTTTGGACTCATCACAATCTACTTTCAAGTGGTATTATATACTATATACTATAAAAACCTTACAAGGGTACAGTTTCACTTTTTTGCTTCTGGCATTTGTGTTATTGTCATAAATTTTACATTTACATATGTGATAATCCCACAATATATTGTGGTTATTATTGATTTAAGCAGATAATTATCTTTTAAAGGTAATTATATAATAAGAAAAGTAGTTTTATGTTTACTTACATGTTTACAGTTTCTGTGCTCTTTATTTCTTTGTAGATTCAGGTTTCCATCTGGTACCATTTTCTTTCTGTTTGAAGTACAAGTACTTCCTTTAATATTTCTTACTATGCAGGTTTGCTGGATGTAAACTTGAAGAATTTTTTCCTTCATCTTTGTTATACAAAAATATTTTTGCTGGGAAAGAATACCAAGTTGGTTTTACGTTTTCTTTTAGTAGTTTAAAGATTTTGTACCACTTTCTCCTGGCTTCCCCTATATCCTATGAGAAATTTACTATTATCATTATTTTTGTTCACTGTATGTAATACACTTCCTTTCCATGGCTGATTGGAAGCTCTTTTTCTTTCATTTGTTTTAATAACTTTGATTATGACGTGCCTTGATGTAATTTTCTCCACGTTTCCTTTTCATGGGGTTTGTCGATATCCTTGGATCTATGGCTGTAAAGTTTTCTTCACATTTTGAAAATTTTCAGCCACTGTGTTATAAAATATTTTTATGTCCTCCTTTCAGGACCAGTTACACATATGTTGGGCTCCTTGAAGTTATCCTATAATTTACTGATGATCTGTTCTCTTCTTCTTTTTTCTATCTCTTTTTTTTCTCTTGTGTGGTTTATTTTATTTTATTTCTTTGCAAACTTTAAAGTTTGTACGTAAACTTCACAAATCTTTTCTTCCACATTATCTAGTTTATTTTAAATCCAATTTAGCATATTTTCATCTTATACATTATAATTTTTATTTCTTGAAGTTTAATTTTTTATTTTTATAGTCTTTATTTCTCTCCTTAACATACTTAATCTTTATCTTCTTGTATAGTATCCTGCTATAATAGCTGTTTTAAAGTCCTTGTCCATTAATTCTATAATCTTTTCTAGTTTGGGGTCAGTTTTGACTAATTGATTTGTTTCTTAATTATCAGTAGTATTTCCCTACTGCTTTGAGTGCTTGAAACTTTTTTTATTGGATGCCAGGCTATTTAAATTTTACCTTACTGCATGCTGGATATTTTGGTGTCTCTATAAATATTTTTGAGTTTTGTCTTGGAATGTGGTTAAGTTACTTTGAAACAGGTTGATCTTTTCAAAGTGTCTTTGCTGGTACCAGAACATTTAGTCTAGGGCTAATTTTCCAGCACTACTAAGACAAAATTCGCCATGTATTGTACGTGATGCTATATGAATTATGTGGTTCTCTCTTCTAGCTAGTGGGTATAGCCTATGTGTGCTTTGCATATATTCCCTCTAATATTTGGGGGTATTTCTTTCTCTAGACTTGGGGAGTCTTCTCACATGCCTACACTGATTTGTACTTAGTTGAATATTTGAGAGGCAGCCTCTGTAGATACCCAAAACAGCTCTCTCTTTGCAGATCTCTTATCTCTAACACTCTCTCCTGTAAACTCCAGTTGTCTTTGCTCCTATAGACTCTCATACCTGCTTCCTCAACCCAGGAAGTTCACCGGTCTCTGCATGGGTTTGCACTCCATGTACCATATCCTGGAAACCTTCTTCAAGTAGTAATATGAAGCATTAGTGGAAAATCATCTTTGTTTTTTGTTTTTTGTCTCAGAATCACTGCCCTTCTTTGCTTGAGGTCCAATGATTTGAGAATGATTGTTGCATATATTTTATTTGAATTTTTAATTGTTTCAGGAAGCTGGATAAATGCAGTCCTTGTTACTCCACATTGGCTAGAAGTGAAATTTCTCCACTTGAACTATTCAAAGTTAATTTTTAAAAAGCAATTCTAGTTAGGAGGACTGACTGGCTGGGTCCGTTTCACTGACTTTAATTACCTTCCTTATTTGTTTGATTACTTTTGTTGTTGTTCTGCCTCCTCTTCTGGAGTGCCCACATTTTCTCTGTTACCCCAGCACCTGCAGGGCAATGGCAACTGTAACAATGTAACAGCATCTTCTCCCCTTTGCCTGTAGCCCTAGGACTGGCACTGGCTTCCCAATAGTTGGTTATCTCTGGGTTTCTTCACCTTGGCAGCTATGGAACAGTGCTAATTAGATGTTCCTTTAACTGCAAGGGTGACATAATCAACTGATCATCCAAGCTGCTTCATCATTGTATGGATTCATTTGGGGTTGGAGGAGACCATGTTTCCTCCAGACTGCTCTCAGGCAATGACTGCTTGTGGCAGGGAATTAGATCCAGTTCACTCTTGCCTAATTCAGGACTCTTCTATTGATCAACTATTTCTTGGAAACTCCCCACCCACCTGTTTGAGAGGCCAGACTGCGCTGCAGCCTGAGGCTCTTCCTATCCTGTCCTTCCTTCCATTGGCGTCAGATCTGACTTTCTGAAGGCTCCAGTTTCCTCCTCCTGCACCCTCCTGCTTTATACTTCACAAGTGCTTCCCCCAATAAATCTTTTGCATACCTAATCCCACCTTGATGTCCGCTTCTTGGAGGACTCAAACTTATATACTGACCTTCTCCTGATTGGCTTTGTAGTCATCTCAGCACACTCATAACCAGGCATAACTTTTTTTTTTCCTGACTAAACCCTATTTAATACAAAGCCTATCTGTTCCAAGAAGATACTTTAGGAATAACACATGGGCATTTCGTCAGTTAGAGCTGTGCCCCTTATCTCTGTTGCTACCAGAGGAGGCGCACATCTCGATTTTGCTATTGGGCTACAACCGCGAAGTTCTGAGCACTACAGGGCCCCTGGCTCTCACCTGCATTCATAATGCTCAACAGGCATCCTCATATCCCTTGCTTGCAGCCAGGGTCTGCCATTCATGCAGCAAGTCCTAATAAAATCCTAAAGCCACCAGTTAGAAGGCTTGAGGATAATTTCCAGTGAATTTCTGGAAACACCAAGAAAAGTCTACAGGCTCTAGACGTGAAGCTTGTCCTGCTTCCCCTGAAATGGTGTATAAATAGTGGAGGGTTTATTTGGCATCATGGGGTCTGGAATTATTTATAAATAGCACATACTGAGTTTGAGACATGAATGATGGTGTCCCGCTGGCTGAACAGGGGTAGGCAGTTGACTCAATTGTCTTTTTATTCCCCTTTCACTCTGGAAATTCAATCGATTGGGGCTAATTTGCAAGCTGTCTGTTTGAGGCAGGTGCAAGCTCTCAGGCACTGCTGTTAATGTAGTTCTTTATTCTGCTCTGAACTCTTGCTTCCTTGAAAAATAAAAAGAGATTTGCCAAGTAAAGCAAGTTGTGTTTATAATAGGCAGCATGTTTAAACATATGACCACAGTCCTAGATGCCACCAACCTCAAGTTCCAACACAACATCTTCCAAAGAAGTCTGCGTTGAGGGGGCTTGCACATTGTCTCAAGCCTCATGGAGCAGAGGGAGAATTATATACAATTCTTGGCTTTGCCCATATAGGCACTTCATTGTTCATGCAGGTGTTTTCTTCTCTTCCAGCCAAACCTTCCAACCACAGTGTTAGTGACTTAGTGGTGCCATGTATTTGCTAACTGAAGTTCCATTCAAATTTCTAAAATTAAAATTACAATGACATTCGCTATTCCTAATTTCACAGAACGGTTGTAAAGATAACATTCAAAACCAGCTAACATATGCAAACACGCCATTAATATAAAGTGCTGTCCAAGTTAAAACAGCCTTAGATGTGAGGTGATAATAGCAGTGTTGCAGGACTTTCTCCCTAGTTCAGCGATGGGTCCTTGTCACACAGCCGTGAAAGATTGGGCTTGCAGACACTTTGAAGGGTGAGAAAAATGGAATTTATTGGGGGAAAAGGAAGAAAAGGGAAACGGGGGCTCTCCACAAAGTCAGAGTCCTGCTAGCTGGTTTCCCACCTCACATATTGAATCCCAGGTACCACCCCAGAACAGGAGTGCCCAAACTCCTCCCCACTGCGAACGGGGCGAACTTCCCACCAATCCCAGAACAGGAGTGTCCAAACTCCTCCCCACTGTGAACAGTGCAAAATTCCCGAGGCTCCACCCCGCTGTGCATTCTTCCCAGTATGCAGCCCGGTCAGAGGCTCTGCCAGAGAGCCCTTTTTATTTGGCTATCTCCACAGAAAAGTAAACAAGTGTAGCTGTAGTGTCAGACAGACCTGGATTCAAACTCTTCCAGCCACATTCATTTATCAGTCATGTGACTTTGGGCAAGTTCCTTAACTTCTCAACAGTCCCCAGTCTGAATATCATAGGTAAGTGAATTTGTCTTGAAGGATTAACTGACATATGAATTTCGCATTCCACTGTCCTATATGATTTTTGTTAACTTACGTAAGTTGTATTTCTTTATCTGTGCAATAGAAATAATAATATCTAATCTGCCATCTTGCCAAAATTGTTATAAGATTGAATAAGAAAAATCTGAATCTAAAATCTTAGAGTTCAATTGTAAGACATTATTATGTTATAAACAATAAATACCACCTTTATTAATTAAAAAGATAATGATAGCAATAAGTGGTGAATGAATTCTATTGCGATGAAACAATGGGATCAACAATGTTCCAAAAAATGGGCTTTTAAAGCAGAATTTTACCTAGTCACATTTTTTTTTCCCTCTTGTTGCCCACGATGGAGTGCAGTGGTGCGATCTCTGCTCACTGAAACCTCTGCCTCCCAGGTTCAAGTGATTCTCCTGCCTCAACCTCTCAAATAGCTGGGATTACAGGTGCCCATCACCACGTCTGACAACTTTTTTTTTTTGTATTTTTAGTAGAGAAGGGGTTTCACCATGTTGGCCAGGCTGGTCTCGAACTCCTGGCCTCAAGTGATCTGCCTGCCTCAGCTTCCCAAAGTGCTAGGATTACAAGCATAAGCCGCTGCGCCCAGCCCACATATGTATTAAAATAAATATATGTGTGGACACTCTGTGTGTGTGTGTGTGTGTGTGTGTGTGTGTCTGCATTTAAAAGATTTATGTTGTGTGATTTATTTCCTCAGTAAGTTTTCACCCTTTCTAAAAAATTTCAGTATTCACAAGACTTGAAATTTTTACCATTGAAGTCATTCTTTTTTTTTTTTTGACCTACAGTGGGAAAAATAACTAATATCTATGTTATGTCTATTATGTAGTAGCCACTTCTTAACCGTTAGGTAATTTAATCTTGAAAAGTATTTTATGATACCAGACTTCACATTATCACCAATTTACAGATAAGGAAATGAAGACAGAGTGTTTAAGTCATTTGCCCAAGGACACAGTCACAGCCAGTAAATGATAGATTCTTGTACTTAAAGCTAGATCTATCTAACTCAAAAGCCCATGCTCATTTTTTAAAGCCCTCTCTTGAGGTTACGACTGCAGTATCAGGAATCTTTAGTTAGAATAAAAATATAAGCATTTGTTTAAATACTAACACTCATTTTTACAATCACATAGCACAGAAGCATTTCTGGAAGCTCTTATATTCCCCACAGTGGTCCGAAGTCCATTTCTTCCAACCTGTGGATGACGATGTCACCTAGTGGACAGAGCGAGAAATTGGCAAAGCTAGCATTTCTTCTCTTCCTCCCCTTTCCACCTTCCCTCAGGGTGTTTATGCTCTTTCCCTAGCTTGATTTCTATTGATGATAGTGTAGTTTGCTTTCAATAAGCAACCTTACTCACGGTTGGGAAATATGAGACTATTGTATTTCATAAATGAGGAAGGTATTTTTGAAATGGATCGACAGTAACACATGAAGAAAAAGGTTGTGTAGGAGGCCCTTAGGAAGAAGCCAGCCTAAGGATGGCTTTGGAGGAAAAAAAGGACTTTTGCCTGACTCCCTGTCAAATTCCTGAAGTCTAAAGGCAGGAACTTGATGTTCAAACCATGGTTAACTGTGAAGGACAATGGTTATAAGAGAAGGATGAAAAACACAAATGTAAACTGAACTTGTTAGATAAGTGATTCAGCTGTCAGATGAGATATAAGCAAAGAGGGTTTCTTTGTTATAATGAACTGTATTTATGATAGTGGGCAAGCAGATGAACATTTATTACCTATTGATGGGAAGTTAGTCAATGGCACAAAACTGGCACTTAGAAGATAGAAGTGAAGATGATTACTATTGTTATTGCGTGTGTCTAATCAGAATCTATGATGATTAGTTCATTACTTTTGGAGTACAATAAAAGAATGTGGCACTTCATGAAGAGCAGGATTTGCTCATGAGACACATGCAGATTTACATCTGTCACCTAAAGATGCACATGCTGAGAGACTAGACTGGGTCCTTGAAACTCAAACTGTGGTTCATACACCTGCAGCATCACCATCACTTAGGAGGCTTCAAAAAGCAGAATCTCAGGACTACCCACGACTTACTGAGTCCGAATCTTCAATTTAACACGATCCCTAGGTGATTTTTATGCACATTAAAATATGAAAAGAACTGCTTTAGAAGGAATTATGCCTTCCTTTCTGTGGATGGGTCTTCTCGGGGAATCCTGCATGGGAAAGCATTGCTGCCTCTAGAATATGACTCATTCTGTGTCTTATGAAAACAGTGTGTCTATTAGCAATGAAAGCCCCCTGGGAAAACTTTCTTACTAAATCATGGGTAGGGACTCTTCTAATTCTGGACTCCAGGAGGAGGAACATTTATTGTATCTGGATGATTACTGTATTAGCCTGAGAATCACAAAACACACATCATCTCAACACCAGTCCTTTCCCTCAACTCATTCTTAAATTTCTCTTACATTCTGTCCTTCTGCCTCTGTTTCTTCTCTCTCTCCTCACTCTTTCCCAGTGGTGTTCTACAGCCAACTTATAAGACTCCTGTCACTTGCAAGAGCAATTGGGCACTTTTCTTTGTAATTCCACACTTAGCAATACCATGCTAGTAGTATGAAATCAACCGTGATGAGAATATTACATGGCGGAAATTGGCAAACAATTCAAATTCAGCTTCCCCTCACCCCAGACAGCTTGCCAGCATACTACTACCTCTTCTTACCTCTTTCTCAGGACCTTTTCATCTTCTTCTTTCTGTTGTTCTTAGGCCTTTCTCATTCTCTCCCACTTTTTTAAAAAAATTTTTTCCTCTCCCTGTTTTCCTCTGGAAAACCACCACCACCACAACCACCACCATGACAACACCTACAATAAAGAACAACGAACATTCTCTTAACCCAAACAAAATTTAAAACCATAGAAATCAACCTAAGAAAAAAGCATGCAAAAAATTGTGATGAGGATAATACCACCTACTTAATGAAAATTTTTAAAATGAAATTGGATACAGTTCAGTATAAGGCTTCTCTAAGCAAGCACAGGTCAAAGTACTCAGAAGTACTCTGCTATTTATCAGATTTATCTTTCTGCTGTATTGACCCATTGATGCCTACTGTTTCATTATTGGAACGACAAGCATGTGGGAGTTATTTATATCCTACTGCTCAAGGTCATCACCAAGGTCTGATGGCAAAAATTCAAAAAATTGCAACCTCAGGAATAAATGGGTTAAAGCCACCTTCCCCCTCAAATATCCATATTTAAAATAATGGGAAAGCAATATTTCAACGAATAAGATTATTTCCTTTAAATCCTACTTGTTAGGATTTAATACTTTTGACTGAAGATACCCAGAAAGCTTTGCTTTATTTCAAAACTTTTCATAATTTTTTCCTACAATGTAAACTTAATTCTGAATGCTATATGTTTAATAGAAAAATGACATAAATGGAAGACTATTTTATATATCACTTTGGGCTCACTTAATGATCCTAAGTATTAGTATGTGTCAGGACACTGTGCTACTGTGCTAGGGCCTCTTACACATACATGTGTGACCTTCTTTTTTTTTGAGACAAAGTCTCACTCTGTTGTCCAGGCTGGAGTGCAGTGGTGGGATGTCGGCTCACTGCAACCTCCACCTCCCAGGTTCAAGAGATCCTCCTGCCTCAGCCTCCCGAGTAGCTGGGATTACAGGCACTTGCCATCAAGCCCTGCTAATTTTTGTATTTTTAGTAGAGATGGGGTTTTACCATGTTGGCCAGGCTGGTCACGAATTCATGACCTCAAGTGATCTGCCTGCCTCAGCCTCCCAAAGTGCTAGGATTACAGGCTTGAACCACCCCGCCTGGCCTTGTCACCTTCTTTTCTACTCTATCATTGCACATAGATATAGTCACAAATATTTTGTATGCTAAAGAGGCTTTGGTAGGCTGAGCTGGGAAACAACACATTGCATGATGCTGTCACTATGAAGCAGCAAGCCTGAAATTCTAATAAACCAGTTTACAAATTAACTTTGAGACCAAAACATATTTAGGAGTTTGGGATTTTATATTTATTGCTTTTCTTTGATATTCACGTTGGTTTTATTTTTTCCTTTGGTATTGGCTTCCAATTTGTATTCTGATGTTTATAAATGCAGTTATTGGTGTCCAGCTTCCCATACAGACTGTCTATCACAATTCATTAATTGAACTAAAAGAGTATGCAGTAGATTAGGAATGTGATGGTAATAATGAGAATTTTAACTGTTTTAATTGTTCATTCATTCAATCACTTCATTATTCATTCACTCTGTAAAACATGTGGTGAACATTGACTATGTGCCAGGTTTTAAGCAAGTTATGTGGATGCAAAAATGAATGAGACGTGCCCTCCAGGAGCTTACTGTTTATGTTTAACAAGCGAGACAGGCACACATGCAATCATTATTATGCAACAGGGTGGCTATTATACCGGTGGAATTGACGAGCAGCTGGGAGAGCATAGAGGAAAGAAAATTTAGTTTGACCTAATCAGGGAGATGTTCACACAAGATTTTTGAATTAAGTCTTGATAAATGAGTAAAACACCCAAGTTATAAAGTGAAAACAGTTTGTATGGTATACAACACTAACACAAATAACAACAGTGACACGGGAAAGTGCGTGATGTGCTCAGTGAATATATATTCACGTAGAGAGATTGAAGACGTGTGTGTGCCTGTGTATGTGCATTTGCATGTGTGGCTCAAGCTTGTCCAACCCATGGCCCACGGGCCACATGCAGCCCAGGACGGCTTTGAATGCAGCCTGACACAAATTTATAAACTTTCTGAAGACATTATAAGATTATTTTTTTAATGACTTTTGTTTTTTCAGCTCATCAGCTATTGTTAGTGTTAGCGTATTTTATGTGTGGTCCAAGACAGTTCTTCCAATGTGGCCCAGGGAGGCAAAAATACTGAAAGCCCCTGGTAGATGAAGGATATTGGGGAAAGAGAAAATGCTGACAATTTTTTTTTTTTTTTTTTTTTTCTGAGATGGAGTCTTGCTTTGTCACCCAGGCTCGTGTGCAGCGGCGCGATCTTGGCTCACTGTAACATTGACCTCCTAGGTTCAAGCGATTCTCCTTCCTCAATCTTCCAAGTAGCTGGGATTACAGGAGTATGCCACCACACCCAGTTAATTTTTGTGTTTTTAGTAGAGACAGGGTTTCACCATGGTGGCCAAGCTGGTCTCTAACTCAAGTGATCCACCTGCCTTGACCTCCCAAAGTGCTGGGATAACAAGCATGAGCCACCGCTCCCAGCCTAATATTGATAAATGTTGAGGCTGTTTTGAAAGTTTGTTGCCTGCTTTAAAGTATTGTGACACTTGTTAAAAGTTTTTTTTTTTTAAGATATAATCATGACTCTCATACAAATAAACATGTCAAAGATTTTATTGAACTCATCAATTAATGAGGGTTCTAATAAGATATAATGAGTTCAAAAGGCAGATTCAAAGAACCACATATATGAGCAGTAAATAGTGCTGAAATGAATTTAAAATATATGCAAAGCTGGCTTATGGCTGGGAATGGGGGAGTGGTGGGGTGAGGGGTGAGGTTGAGAAGCTTAGAATGGTTATATTGGAGAATCCATTGTATTTCTCCTAAATAAAATACATTTTTTTTTGTCTATGGACAAGAACAATTTGCATTACCATCAGTTATAAACAAATTGCAGAGTTGTAAAATGTCTCAAAGACAATGAAAGATTCAGAAACTCCATAGCATCAAATAACCTAGAAAAGTATACTTTGTTAGACTATGGTTAGCTTTTCACTGAAGACACCCAGCAAGATTTTGCTTTCTTTCAAAGCTTTTCACAATTTTTTACGTACAATGTGAGCTTAATTCTGAATACTATACATTTAATAGAGTAATGACATAAATGGAAGACTATTTTGTATATCATGTTCCACTCACTTAAGCTCTTTAAGGGAGAAAATCAGCCTTGTATCCTTGGAGCCTAGTATAGTGTTACATACATAGTAAACTCTCACTAAATGTTGAACGAATGAAAATGGAGAAGGTTGATTTGGGGATGGGGGCAGATCCACCTAGCAATGATATTGAAATTGGTCATTATGTTATGTTGTGAGTGGAAATATTTGGATATATTAAAATACATGCACTAATTGCCTAATAATCATAACTATAAATATTCCATGAGGGTAATAACATAAACTTCAGTAACAGAAAATTCATTCAAATCTACTATAAGGCATGAAGAAATACATTTCAATTGGATATACACACAGGAATAGCCTGAAAAAGTAGTTGCAACTTAGGTTAGGCTACTATTAAATTCTGTTTCATGTACGTCAAACTGTCAAGCTTGTTTGACCTTGACTTTCCCTCTGGTATTAGCTTTTGTTCTTGCCCCTTGTTGGTGTCTTGAGTAAAACTGATTGACAGGTGTGGCAAATCCTATTGTGGCAGTTCCCTTTAAAGAGGATTGATGACCATGTAAGAACAGGCATTAACCTTAAACACGGCTTATTAACCCAGATGCCTTGAGGCCATATGTTGAGGTGCCAGTGTGCCCTTGAGGCGCAGTTCATTGGTCCCATGGCCATTAGCGTTTTCAGGGGAGACCTGGGTCTACTAGGAAATAAAATAATGTTTCTTTTATTTGAGAAGAAAATTGTTACTGAGTTTGAAAAGTAATGCTCATTAACAAATAATGCTTTTATTCAGATACAATATATTTAGAAAAAAATATTTGAGAAACCGGCTAGCATCTTTTCTTGAATAAAAGCTTAGAAAAATGTAGGCAAACAGTAAGAGTTAGAAATTTTATGGTAATTTGGAATTGAGATTAAAGAGTTGAGATTTATTATCTAAGCACCTCTTCCAGTTTTTAAAAATGCTTAAGCTCTGTTTTTCCATGCCAAGTAGTTTGCTATCACAGAGTTATCTAGTCTGCTAGTATTTGGGTGGAGCTATCAAATGCCCTGTTTAGAAGGCACAAGGCATCTTGAAATAACTCTTAAGAAATTTAGATGCTTCTGAAATTCAATTTCCATATACCATAGATTCATTAATGAGAAATATTTTTATTATAAGTTTTATATTATATATCATATATATTATAACATTATATCATTAGTATTAATAGTAATATGGAAATGATTACTCAAAAAGCCAGTCTCTTGCTTCTTCTAATTGAACATGATGAAAACAAAGAAAAAAAGGTATCTGAATCACCCGTCTGAAAGAAGGTAATAGAAATTCTGCATTTACATAAAACAGGCTTCCACATGGCTTTAGAGGAGCTAGAGCCTGCACAGTGGAGGATGCCAGACTTATAATGCTGGTCCCAAACGGTCCCAGATGTCTGTTTTCTGGTGAAATTGTAGAAATGTGCATTTAAAGTAGGCATAGTGTTTAATGTGATAGCTACAGTCAAGGCTAGGAGATTATTCAGATGAAGAATATCATATTCTGACCTCCAACAAATCTGTAGCAGAAGTGCCAATGGGGAAAATTACAAAAATGAAGCAAACTCAACTCTACACTTAAAATTTAGAATACTCTTCTCAGTGTGATGATGGTGGCTGGCCTGACGTGACTGAAGAGGTCCTGGGTAATAGTTGCTTTACTCCAAATAAATGTTGGTCAATTCTGCATACTATTAAATACCATTGCTTCACAGCTCTTAGAGACGGCCCTATGCTCTAGGCATGATTCATAGATATAATTCTCTAAATTCGCTATGGGTCCTATGACATGCTTGAATACAGAACATTTTCCGACAAAGATGAATGCTTAAGTATTGTTTGGACATGGTCAGCGTGGCAAGTTAGCATGACTTCTTCCTCCGCATCAGCACTGGAGGAACTGTAGAAGCAATATAGAAGCACGAACTATAGAACCAAGCAAGCAAAAGACAATCGCCTGATATAAATTCCTGGGACACTGAAAGCTTTCTGAGTACAACAGCCTGGATGGAGGTGTCCTGACTTGAAGATGGGGGTAAGGGTTGAAGGAGAGCCTTTGCATTGTTATCGCCACATTGTCTCAGAGCAATAGTTACTCCCTCCTCTTTCAGACATTGTCCATCACATCCCAGGCCACTGAGCTTCATGGGGGTGATGTTAGGGCAGAGCAAAGACCTGTTGGGGCAAAACATGGATGAAAATAGATGGGAATAAAATAGCCACCTTTTAACAATTTCTGGTTCACCTCATTCCCCTCCAAACTCCTAGGACTGAAAGATTGCAATTTTGGAGACTGCCTCATTCCGGCGTTGCTTATTTCTAAGAATTTACATGTGCATCCCAGAACAGGTGAATGTTAGAATGGCAGCAAATAGGAGGGATCAACTCCGCAGGACCTGGGCTCGCTCTGGGCCCCTCCTCCTTCTTAAATTCACATAGGGGAATGTAGACCAGGACCTAGCTTTTGGATCCTCCCGAGTGCACTTTACAAGATGGAGAAGCTTACTAATGCCTCCAGGGAAACATGAGCTCACAGGCTAACATAATGAGAACAGCGATCGATATAACTACTACAAATCACACACATACACATGGAAAAGCATACAACTAAAGAGGAATTGCTACTCGGGAGGCTGAGGCACAAGAATCGCTTGAACCCGGGAGGCGGAGGTTGCAGTGAGCAGAGATCGCGCCACTGCACTCCATCCTGGGTGACAGAGAGAGACTCCGTCCCCCCCACCGGCTCCCCCCAAAAAACAAGAATTATTGGAACAGATGGCCCAAGAATTTAAAATAAGCAAAACAACTTAAAAGAGGTTGGTATGAGAAAAACTTAAAACTGTAACATGCCCCCCAACTCCCAAACTGGGAAGGTGCAGGAGACCAAAGAACAATTTAAACAAGTCCAGCTCGATGAGAAGGCGAATTTATGTGTGTGCGTGTGTGTGAGACAGCCCAGGCTGGAGTGCAGTGGTACGAGCTCGGCTCACCTCAATCTCCTCCTCCTGGGTTCAAATGATTCTCCTGCCTCAGCCTCCCAAGTAGCTGAGATTACAGGCATGCACCACCACCCCCGGCTAATTTTGTATTTTTAGTAGAGACGGGGTTTCTCCATGTTGGTCAGGCTGGTCTCGAACTCCCAAACTCAGGTGATCCACCCGCCTCGGCCTCCCAAAGTGCTGGGATTACAGGAGTGAGCCACTGCACAGGGCATTCCTGGGTGGCAGTGAGATAGCTCCAGAGATACACCCCATCTCCCATCTCTTAGCTGTTTTTAAGCTAATTTTAAGCTATTTTTCTGGCGTTTTGCCTACTGTATGTGTGCAATGAGACTGTTTCTGTTGGTACGTTTGCAGCTTTGCCCTTTGCCCTGGAATATTTGGGTTCTTAGCGACACCTGCTCCTCGGCTAGACACCTTGGCCTTGGCTCACTGCCCAGCCTTCGGGGTTCAAGCAGCAGACATACACTCTTTTTTTTTTTTTTGAGACGGAGCCTTGCTCTGTCTCCTAGGCTGGAGTGCAGTGGCGTGATCTCTGCTCACTGCAAGCTCCGCCTCCCGGGTTCACGCCATTTTCCTGGCTCAGCCTTCCGAGTA